>NW_027133125.1:4862505-6078132 GCF_026122565.2 Emydura macquarii macquarii | reverse complement strand
AAAAAGGGAAGAAAGAGGATACAGGAAACTACAGACCGGTCAGCCTCACCTCAATCCCTGGAAAAATCATGGAGCAGGTCCTCAAGGAATCCATTTTAAGGCAAGTCATGCCTGACCGACCTGATTGCTTTCTATGAAGAGGTGACTGGCTCTGTGGATGTGGGGAAGGCAGTGGATGTGATATACCTTGACTTTAGCAAAGCTTTTGATACGGTCTCTCCCAGTATTCTTATCAGCAAGTTACAGACGTATGGGTTGGATGAATGGACTATAAAATGGATAGAGAACTGGCTAGAGCATAGGGCTCAACGAGTAGTGATCAATGGCTCCATGTCTAGCTGGCAGCCGGTCACAAGCGGAGTGCCCCAGGGGTCGGTGCTGGGGCCGGTTTTGTTCAACATCTTCATCAATGATCTGGAGGATGGGGTGGATTGCACCCTCAGCAAGTTTGCGGATGACACTCAGCTGGGGGCAGTGGTAGATACCCTGGAAGGTAGGGATAGGATACAGAGTGACCTAGACAAATTGGAGGATTGGCCCAAAAGAAATCTGCTGAGGTTCAACATGGACAAGTGCAGAGTCCTGCACTTAGGACGGAAGAATCCCATGCACAGCTACAGACTGGGGACCGACGAGCTAGGCAGCAGTTCTGCAGAAAAGGACCTGGGGGTTACAGTGGACAAGAAGCTGGATATGAGTCAGCAGTGTGCCCTGGTTGTCAAGAAGGCTAATAGCATATTGGGCTGCATTAGTAGGAGCATTGCCAGCAGATGGCGGGAAGTGATTATTCCCCTCTATTCGGCATTGGTGAGGCCACATTTAGAGTATTGTGTCCAGTTTTGGGCCCCCCACTACAAAAAGGATGTGGAGAAGTTGGAGAGAGTCCAGCCGAGGGCAACAAAAATGATTAGGGGGCTGGAGCACAGGACTTATGAGGAGAGGCTGAGGGAACTAGGCTTGTTTAGTCTGCAGAAGAGAAGAGTGAAGGGGGATTTGATAGCAGCCTTCAACTACCTGAAAGGGGGTTCCAGGGAGGATGGAGCTAGGCTGTTCTCAGTAGTGGCAGATGACAGAACCAGGAGCAACGGTCTCAAGTTACAGGGGGGGAGGTCTAGGTTGGACATTAGGAAATAGTTTTTCCCTAAGAGGGTGGTGAAGCACTGGAATGGGTTACCTAGGGAGGTGGTGGAGTCTCCGTCCTTAGAGGTTTTTAAGGCCCAGCTTGACAAAGCCCTGGCTGGGACGGTTTAGTGGGGGTTGGTCCTGCTTTGAACAGGGGTGGGACTAGATACCTCCTGAGATCCCGTCCAAGCCTCATCTCCTGTGATTCTATGGATCAGTTGATCAATTGGGATCTGAAAACAAGGTGCTTTTTACCACAGCTAAATCTGAATGTTTCCATCTAGGAGAACAGAAAGCAGTGGGACATGCTCTCGGAGTGGGGGGCTCTAGCCTGGGAAGCTGGGACTCTGACAAAGATTGGGGGGCACAGTAGATAATCAGCTGAACACGGCGCCAAGGGCTAGTGCGATCCTGGGGTGAATAAAGAGGGGAATCTCGAGTAGGGGCAGAGAGGTTAGTTTACCTCCGTGTTTGGTACTGGTGCGACCGCTGCTGGAATCCTGGGGCCCTTTCTGGGGCCCACACTTCAAGAAGGCTGGCAATAAATTGGAGAGGGGTCAAAGAAGGGCCAGAAGAACCATTGCAGGATTGGAAAACCTGCCTTAGAGTCTGTCACTGTTCATCTTAGGAAGAGAAGATAAAAGGGTGACTTGACCAGACAGTCCACAAGCACCGACCAGGGAACAAATATCCAATGGGCCCCTCGGTCTCGCAGAGGAAGATCTAGCATGAGCCGGTGGCTGGAAGTTGAAGCTAGACAAATTCAGGTCGGAAATAAGGCGCAGATCTCTGACAGCGAGGGCACTTACCCATGGGGGCAGTTTACCCAGGGCCATGGTGGATTCTCCATCACTGGCCACTTTTAAATCAAGACAAGCTCTTTCTCTGGCAGTTCTGCCCCGGGAGGGATTGTGGGGAGGTCTCTGGCCTGGGCTGTGCAGAGCTCAGCCTGGATGATCACAAGGGACCCTTCTGGTCTTGGAATCTAGGGATCTGTGACTCTGGATTCAGGCTGCGCTGGGCTTCGCCTGCCCGGCTTGCCTGGCTGTGCTGGTCTGGCCGGGAGCCCAAGTTCCAGGCCAAGGGAAGATATATGAGCAGATTAACTGCGTTGCTGATGGTTCATTTCTCCATTTAAAACCGACAATGCAATCGAGTGCCATTAACAGGCGCTTTCCTGGCTTGCCTGGGCTGGCCAGCCACCTCCCTTGTGAGTCCGGGGAAAGACTGAGCCAGGCCAGCTCTGGCCCGGCCACCACAGCAAAGGCAGCATACATCCCCTGTCGCCAGACCCCCTGGGAGACACCAGGGCCCCGCTCTGGGACCCGCTGGGGGGCAGCCTGTGCCAGCAGGTCCATGTGGGGCTCAGTGCCCAGGTCAGGCACTGGGGCTGGATCGAGGCCACCAGCCCCACAGGAAAGGGAACCTGACAGGCCCCCCTGGCAGGGACAAAGGCCCCACAAGCGCAAGCTGAGGCGGGACGAGACTCAGAGCTCAGCACTGCCCTAGGGTGGGTCCCTGGCTAGGCCCTGCCCTGGCGTCAGGTCAGCTCTGCCAACATGGCCCTGCCTTTCTGTAGCGCTGCTCCCCACTCAGCCAGGGCGGCAAGGCGCCTTGAGTCCTGCCCACTCGGCTCTGCACCCCCCGCCCGGGGCCCCGCCACACGCAGGTCAAGGTGGCCCACCCTGGGGCCCATGCAGACTGCGGTTCCCAGCGGGCAGTGCCCCGCATTATGGCCAAGAGCGCGGGGGCGGGGTGTCAAGGTGAGAACCCAGGCATTCTGGACGCCAACCACGCGGGTAACCTGGAGCGAGCCACGCCCCATGCCCTGCCGTGCCTCAGTTTCCCCTCGCCAAGGGCTGGGGCAGGTCTAACGCGTGTGCACAAGCCTTTCTGATGTCCCAGGCCCACCAGCAGAGCCTGGCTGGCCCGATGGGGGTCGGCTAGTGGGACGGGCTCCCCCCGGCTCCCGCTGACTCCGGAGAGGGGCCGTGGGCCAGAGACCCCCGGCCTGTGCCAGCCCCGCGCCCGGACCCAGGCAGCCTGGAGCCAGCCGGCCAGCCAGGTGCCCGCTCCCGGCCGGAGACTGGGCGGTCCCGGCCAGCGGGACGGACGGAGCCAGGCACCCGCGGGAGGCACCTGGCCGGACCGCGGCTGCTCCCAGAGCCGGCGGCTTTGAGAGAGCCCGGACCCAGCGGCTCCCCCCGGCCCGGCCCAGACACCCGGGCTGCGGGGCGCAGCGGCTCGGGGCCGGGAGCCCCGGAGGATGGAGCCGGTCATCGCGCTGCCCGGCCGGGGGCGGTGCTACGGGGGGCTGGCACGGGCGGCCCCCGCAGCTCGCCCGGGCGCTGAGACCCGCCCGGGCGCTGAGACCCGCCCGGCCCGGCCCGGCCCCGCGCAGCGCCCTGGAGAGCGGCCCGGCCGCGGCCTCACCTGGAACCGCTTCTTCCCCCAGCGCTTCTTCATGGCCCGGCCCGGCCCGGCCCGGCCCGCAGCGAGCCAGCCGCGGAGCGTGCGCACGGAGCCGCGAGCGAGGAGGGGGCCTGCCTCCGCCCCCCACAGCCGGGCGGGGGAGGGGGCAGGTGCGGGAGGGAAACGGCGGGGGAGGCAGGGAGGGGACAGGATGGGGGGTGCAGAGGGGGAGGGGAGGCAGGGTGGGGGTGCAGAGGGGGAGGGGAGGCAGGGGGGGTGGGGACAGGTGGGGGGCGCAGAGGGGAGGGGAGGCAGGATGGGGGGTGCAGAGGGGAGGGGAGGCAGGATGGGGACAGGTGGGGAGTGCAGAGGGGGAGGGGAGGCAGGATGGGGGTGCAGAGGGGAGGGGACAGGTGGGGGAGGAGGGGAGACTTCAGGAAGGGCGAGTCTCCCCACACCTTGAGGCTGATGCCAGGAGCTCCCAGCTCAGAGCAGGGGCCGGGCTGGGCCAGGTGCCCGGGGTGCTCAGGGGTGTGGAGGCAGCCTCCCTTCCCTTCCCTTGGCTCCCATCACCTCTCTTGGGCGTGGGGCCGGAGATCTCCGCTGGCCTGGCCTGGCCTGGCTCGCTGCGCCCGGCAGCCTGGCTCCAGCTGGGGGTTCTCTGGGCGGAGCACGTCTCTGCTCTGCACCTGTCCAGCCCCTAGCACTGTGGGCACAGCCTGGCATCCCCAGGGCCACACGCAGCCCGCACCCCCTTGTCCGGGAGCAATCATCGTCACGCAGCACCCCCTGCACCCCACACACCGCCAACGCCGCGGCCCCGCTCCAGAGACACGTCCCCAACACGTCCCCCACCCGTACAAGGAGGCGCCTCCATCCACATCCAGCAAAACCCACCCCGCAGCCACGGGATCAAGACGGCTCCAGCCCCCCGCCACGGCCCCCGGCCCAGCCCCCCAGAGCAGAGCAGAGCCGCGGGACACCACAGCCAGCAGTGCCGCGCTGCGTCCGGACGGCGCCGGCCACGTTGCAGGTGGCACCACAATAAACAGTCGCAGAGATCCAGTTCCATCCACCCGCCCTGCCCCCACGCCGCTCTGCCACCAGCTCACGCCACAACCATCTCCCCCACGCCTCCCCCCACAGCCCGAGGGCAGCAAACCCCCAACACCCTGGATGTCGCAGCATCCTACGCACGCCCACCAGCTTGTACCAAGTGTGGGACCCCAGACAGGTCACGGACGACGCAGCACAACTGACGTGGCCAGGCACATGCCCACATGCCCTCCTTCCCCCCGGGATCAGGCCCTGGGGCCCGTCTCTGCCTCGCTGGAGATAAAAGAGTGGGACTCCTGCGCTCCGTTCCCAGCACTGTGTGCTCAGCCCAGCCCCTTCTCTGTGCCATGGGGCAATGACGCTGACCCTCGGCCGGGGGCTCTGAGCCTCCCTCCTCAGGCACCGGGTGTCGTTAGCACCAGTCGGGGCCGGGCCCAAACGACGTCTGGGGCGTCCATTTAAATACAGCCAGATGCCGGCTCCAGCCCCCCAAACTCCTCTCCATGCTCCGGTCTCAGGAACCGCCCACGTAACCCCAGACCCGTTAGCTGCAGTGAGTGGCCCCAGAGTCGTCAGCCTGGGAACACACCAGCCGTATCCAGAGACCCGCAGCTCACAGGCCGGCTGGCTAACGGCCAGCCCCACACAGTCTGGCTGCAGCAGAAACCCTATGGGGGTCTCACCCACAAGTCCAGTCCAATCCCAGCCCCTCTCACCTGGGTGCCTGCCCCCGCCTGCTCATGGGGGCTGTGTCCATCTACGCCACCACCCAGATCAGCCCTCAGCGCCCCCAGCTCCCCCGGGGGGCTGGCTCTGCCCCCGTCCCCCCATCTCCCTCTGGACACTGGCTCAGCTGTTATCCGCCAGCTGCCAGGCCCTTCCCGCTGGGACGCTCCCTCCCTCTCCCGCTGTGTGGGGTGACCTCTGGCCGTGCTCGCGGCAGCGTCTCGTCTGTGCTAGAGCCCAGCATGGCGCTGTCCCGTAACTCCTTCCGGGCGCCGTCCCTGGCTCCAGAGACTCGCTAGAGGTTGGCACCAAGGTTTGAATCCTGCCCGGGAGCCTCTGCCCTGCAATGAAGCCTGCTGCCCCGCTCGCCTGGGCACAGTCCGGGCTCGGCGCGGGCGGCTCGATCCGACGCGTCAGAGACGTGCCGGGGCAGCCCCAGGAACCGCGAGCCGTTACCGACTCCTCTGCCATCCCTGGCGAGCAAACTGCCACCGGCGCTGGCTGCGTGAGCACGCTGCTGCCCCCTTCGCTGTGCCCAGTTCCGCTCGGGAACCATTTGGGGCCGGGTGTGGCCATGCTGAGCAGCCCCTGCTGCTGGTCCCACTGACGTCCATGGGGGGAAGGAGCCGATCTAGCCCGTACGTAGCCACACACTAGTCAGACAAAGAACCTTCCATTTAATTCTAACACGGCTGCACCAGTCTCGACCGAGGGCGACCGTGTGGCATCCAGGGTCCTTTGCATTGTTCCTGCACCAATTGCAGACTGGTCCCGTGGGGACCAGGGCAGCCTTTGTCCCTGAGCCCAGCAGGACATCTCGGGCTCTGTTCTCACACGCTCCGTGGCCGGGGTGCATTTCTCACCTCGTGCTGTGAATAGTATGACACAGCGGCCGTGGGACACGGTCCCACTAGGGCAGTGATTTCAGCACCAGTGCTCTGATCAATCTGTCTGTATGGAGGCATCGGGGCTTTTCCTGCTGCCCGTCCACTTAGTGTTAGCCCCCAATCCAGACTGCCCCCAGGACCTAGAATTACGCCCCCAGGACCTAGAATTACACCCCAGTCTCTGCTAGAGTTGGGTCACACTGTGTTTCTCATTTGATCTTTACCAATTTCTCCTAGAGCAAGGGCCAGCCCTCCGGAGCCCCATGAGGAGTTGGTGAGACACCTCCCTCCCCACCCTGCCCCACACTCAGGTGCCCAGGGGTCTGTGCTGGAAGCGCGGGGGCTCTGCTCCCTCCCTCTGTGTGTGGATCCCTCCCAACTCCCCAGCAGAGACATGGGGCTGACTGCAGCACAAGCTCCCCCTGGGAGGCGACAGCAGAGACTCTGGAGCAGCACGCTGCGGCGTGAACCCCTCAGCGGACGCACGGGGCAGGTCGCCCTCTCAGAGCTATCGTTGCTGGCTCTCTGCAGACTCAGGCAGGACGTCACTGCAGCGGCTACGCTCAGGTGGTGCCTGCCGGCTGCTCTTTGCCACCCTTAGGGCTAGACGCAGCGCAGACGCGGGGGGTTATGCGGGGCAATGAGCGCTTCATCCCATGACTCCGGGAGCCCAGGCTCTAGGCCCTTCCTGCAGTGCCCCAGTCCTGGCCTACGCTGGGCCTGGCTCACAGCCATGTCCAGGCCAGGCAGTTCTACCACACGCCCTGCCCTCCTCTTAGCCTACTGCTCCAGCATGCCTGGCTGCACCGGGCAGGTGCTCAGACACCACAGGGATGGGCCAGTGCGCGGGGCAGCTCGAGGCATGCAGGGGCTGGGGCTGGGGCAGGGGCGGGGATTACACGTCATGCCGTGCCACGGACTGCACGGGAAACCTGCAGCTTCCCCAGAGCTGACCCAGCCTTGATACAGGACCCCTCAGAGTACCTCCCCCCACCCCAGAAACACCAGAGCCCCCCGGAATGATGGCCTAGTGGTTAGGGCACTAGCCTGGGCATTGGAGAACCGGGTTCAATTCCCTGCCCGGCCCTGCACACGTCCCTTCGCCTCTCTGGGCCCGGTTCTGCCTGGACCGTGTGGCACCAGCCCTGCCCCGCCCCAGGATGTGGGAGGATAAACGCACTAACGCTCATGGGGTGCTGCCTGCCCCACAGGCGGGGGCCTGTGACTGGAATCACTCACCACGAGGGGTGCCGCCTTGAGGCTGCCTCTGGGGATTAGCTCCACTCCGGTGTGAGGCCCCCTTCCTCCAGGGTGCGGCGTGCTCCTTCCTCATGACTCAGCTCTCCGGCCAGGCCACTGTAGCCCTCCCCTCCTGGGCTGACAGCTTCCCTGGACCAGCTGCCCGGTGGGCACCTCCTGTGCCATCTCCCAGGGATCCAGGCCTGCCCTCTGCACTGGATTCCAGCCAAGGACCCTGTAACCCACCGTCCTGCCCCTTGCTGCTGCTTCCTGCCTCGCCCTGGCAGGCTTCCTTTCCCGCAGCTCCTCTGGGACTGACCCTTCTTCAAAGGCTAGAGCCCCAGGGTATCACCGTCCCTCTGCTCCCAGCCAGCCGAGCGCGGCCCCTCTCCCTGCAGCCCCCTTCTGCTGTACATTTCCTGGCTTTAGGACGCAGCCTCCTCCGGCCCCGCTGGGCCTTATGTTCATTTAGGCCCGGCTCTGCCTCCAGGTGCAGCCAGGTGCCCTAAATAGCCCCTCCGGCCCACAGTAACCCCTCAGGGCCTGGGGGGGGGGCCAGTTTCCACCCCCACCAGCGCGAGCGGCAGCCAGCAGGACTTTGTTCAGGCTCTCGCTCTCCGTGTGAGAGAAGGCCAGCGAGAGGTGCCCAGTCACCCCTTGCACCGTGTGCTGCTCTCTGGGGCTCGCCACAAGGAAACCGGCCAGCCAGAAAGCGGGGCTGGAGCCCTGCACGCGGCCAGGCATCTGCACGGCCTGGCGGGAAGCTCTGTGCCAGGGGCGCGCCGTGCCCGGCCTCACGCAGTGCAGCAGAGGGCGTGCAGACGGGAGACCCGCCGGCAGAGAGCCCGCCTGGGAGATGGGACCCCTGCTCCCGCCGGTGAGAGGAGAGTCTGGAGCTCGTCTGTTGGTGCTGCCGGGCCAGGGGCCTCGGCCTCGCTCCTGGCGTCGGTGGGACTGTGCAGCATCCCCAGTGGCAGCAGGTGGATTCGTTCCCCACCAGCCCATCGGGGCAGGGCCCGTTCTGACTGCGCTGCAGAGGGTGGGAGGAGACGGGGCGGACAGGCCGTACAGCTGGGTCCCTGCCTGGACCCACGCCACCTCCCGTTGGGAGAGGGGCCAGGCCCTGGGCTAGCAGCAGGACAGCAAATGGGGCATGAGCCCCCACTCCTGTGCCTGACCGCTGGGGATAGGGGCGCAGGGAACGGCACCAGGTGCCTTTGTGCGTCCCCATCCCTGTGCCACTCCGCTTCCCCACGGAGGAGGGAGCGTCTCGGCCGCGGTTCCAGCGTGACGGCCCCGGCCCTGGGCGACCACTGGAGCAAACAGGCGTTTCGAACGCAGCGTGCATTAGTGACGTTTCACACACCCCGGTTCTGACCAGGGACCTGACCGGCCACTTTCAACTCCTCTCCAAGCGCCACGGCCCCCTTCAGCTAGCGCCAGTCTGCTGTACCATGCCCTAGAGACTGGCTAGCCGGGGGGCGCCGGGGTGGTTTGACGGTGAAGTCAAGGCCATCGGGTCCATTCTCCACTGGCATTAATGGGGCGGACGCACGAGTCAGGAGAACTGCCCCACGTGCCTCTCGGGGCGGGGGCTGGGGGGATTTGGAACCCCGCGGAACCTCTGGAGTGTTGGCTTTGTCACCGCGGGTCGTTTTCACAGGACCAGCCAGCTAAACCCAGAACTCCCAAACCTTCCCCCTCCAGCCTCCCCTCTGGCTGCACGTCAAAGCAGGACCAATCCCATGTAAATCCTCCCAGCCGGGGCTTTGTCACTGCAGGGGCTGTCCCGTAGTCCCCAGGGGCGCTGCATGGACCCGGCGAGCCATGTCCTGTGCTGTACCCCAGGGGCGCTGCATGGACCCAGCGAGCTATGTCCTGTGCCGTAGCCCAGGGGCGCTGCAGGGGCCGGATGAGTCAATCTGATATTTAAATCACTGAAATCCGCCCGGGTTGGAAGCTAACAGACTCCCGCTGGCTGTGCCCAAGAGCTGCAGAATGTTGGGGCTTTTCCTTCGCGCAAATCTCCAGCTGAGTCCGGAGCATACAGGGCTGGCGAGCCAGAGCCAGCGTGCCCGCAGTGCTGGCTGGGCTTTGGGGCGATACGGGGGGGCACCATGGGAACACACGCAGCAGAACCTGCAGAGACTAATGTCCCTTCCCCGCTTACCCGGGCCAGCCCCAAGCCCCACATCCCACCTCCTGGGCTGAAACGGCGGCCGCTGCCCCGTGCGCCGGAGACACGTGTGGTCTGACACAGAGCCCGCCAGGCCGCGTGGATCTGCCCAGGGCTCGCGTCTCTGGCCAGGCGGAGCTCAGCCAGCGCTGGGAAGCCACGAGAGCCAGCGAGCCGGGTGCGGCTGGAGCCCACAGATGGACGGACGTGCTGGGTGCAGGACGGGCAGGGGAAACCCGTCATTTCTCCAACCGGCCGCAGCCCTGAGTGCTCGGGGCCCGTGGCAGGAAGCGCGGGTGCCCGGCAGCCCGGCATGCAGCTCCAGTGCTATATTTACCCCCGTGTGGGCCGAGACGGCTTCTCTCCCTGCCTGTAACACAAGAGCTTGTTGCCCCGTTAGAATCTGAGGGGCTGGCACATTCCACAGCAAAAATAAATCCCGACCCGCGCAGCAGGGAGCGGGCAGGGCAGAGGTGACTGACTGGACAGCTGCAGAGAACACAGATCACAAGGGGGACGAGCCGGCCGCACGCAGCGCTCCCCAGTCTGCGGCCACAGCAAGCGAAGCGCCCCACACAGCCAGGCCTAGCCCCACGGGCCCCACGCTGCTCCCTGCCAAGCCTGGGCTGCCGGGCCGTCCGCGGAGCCACTGCACTGAGATGAGGATTAAGAGCCAGGCTGAGCAGAGCCGGCGCTGCAGCCATGGCACGGGGCCGAGCGCACCCACCTGATCACGCCCTGTCGCTCTGTGGCTCTTCCGCGGCCCGTGGCATTTGGCTGAGCTGCGCCATCGCACGGGCTCCAACCTCGGCCCCTAACAAGCCCCCAGCAGGCGCCACCCGAAGGAGGAAGCCACTAGGTGGCCGAGCAGCAGAGGAAGCCGGGGGGTCTGGGCAGGGGAGGGCACGGGCCGTGCCTCTCTTCAGGGTGCCTGGCATCCGGCCCCTCAAACCGGGCAGGTGCACAAAGGGGTGCAGGGCAATGAGCGCTGGGGGGGGCTAAGGAGGGAGTCACCTGTGGGTAATTCACAGCCTGAGCAGATTCCCACCCAGCACCCCAGAGCCAACCACCAGGACCTGCTGCCGGCCCACCCGTCTCGGGGCACACGGAGCGGGAGGAGACGCGACTAACACTGGGTCGCTCTGCTCCAAAGACTGCACCTTTACGGGTGGTCAGGAGAAGAGTGGCTGGCGGCAGGGCATGACTTGTGGAACTCACTGCTGCAAGACCGTGTTCAGGTAAACAGCGTAGGACTCACCCGGCAGAGCAGGCCAGCTCCTGTATGGCAGTGCACTGCCCGCTGCATGCCCGGGGTGGGTCAGAAAGCTCTGGAGTGTCGTCCTGGCAAGCCCAGGGTTACCCAGCTGGAGCCTGCTAGCCTTCCTGGGGCTTTTCTCAGCAAGACGTGGCCAAGTGGCTGGGCCCACGGACTGGGCCGTGCTCGGGGAAAGACTGCGTCTGAGCCCAGCAGCCAGGCTGGGCTTTGCTGGGGAAGGGAGGCTTCCCCGGGCGGAGGGCAGGCTGGCCGAGGGCGACGCACCATGCTTCTGTGGGGCAGTGGGGCAGGAGGCTGCCCAGCGTCTGAAATATCTCCAGAGAGTGGGCTGGGCCAGAGACCCCTCTCCCCTCCAGCCCTGCGTCCCAACGGGAAGGGTCCAGAGAGCCCTGGGGGCAGTTCTGGGATAACCTGCCCTGACGGGGCATCTCTGCCTGTCCCAGGATCCAAACAGAACCAGCTGCTCCCCACTGTAGCCTCCGCAGTGACTCCCTCCAGTGGGGGGGCGTGCATTGGGGGAGCGGGTTACAGAAGCACCAGGAGACCAGAGACCAGGAGCCACTGGTCTGCCCGGGATGGCGGGGGGTGGAAGCAGGGCCTAGAGAGCCGCCGGGGGCCGCAGTGCGCAGGGAGGTGGGTATCAGAGACAGGCTCTGTTCCCAAGCCGCAGGCGGGACATGCTGGCTGTGGGGCTGCACCCTCCCCTTCGCGTCTAGTGACACGTGGGGCCGTTCCAGGCAGCCCTCAGCAGCCGTGGCCACGGGAGGGCTGCATCGCTGCCTAACAGGCACGGCCGGCTGCCTGACTGCAGAGCAACTCTGGGCCCCACACGTCAGGCCCAGCCACTGGCCCCCCCTCCTGCAGGAGCAACGACCCGAGGGGGAAGAGGAGAGCTCCCTTGCAGGAGAGCTGCGCCACCCTGGCCAGGCACTGGATCACACAGCCCGACAGCAGCAAGGATTGCACATGCCCAAGGCCATGGGGCCGGATGCAATGCACCCGAGGGTGCGGAGGGAGTTGGCTGAGGTGATTTCAGAGCCATTGGCTATTATCTTTGAAAGCTCGTGGCAATTGGGGGAGGTCCCTGAGGACTGGAAAAAGGCAAATCTAGTGCCCACCTTCAAGAAAGGGAGGAAAGAGGATCCAGGGAACTACAGACCGGTCAGCCTCACCTCAATCCCTGGAAAAATCATGGGGCAGGTCCTCAGGGAATCCATTTTAAGGCACTTGGAAGAGAGGAAGGTGATCAGGAACAGTCAACATGGATTCACCAAGGGAAAGTCATGCCTGACCAACCTGATTGCTTTCTATGATGAGGTGACTGGCTCTGTGGATGTAGGGAAGGCGGTGGATGTGATATACCTTGACTTTAGCAAAGCTTTTGATACTGTCTCTCACAGTATTCTTATCAGCAAGTTACAGAAGTATGGGTTGGATGAATGGACTATAAAATGGATAGAGAACTGGCTAAATCATGGGGCTCAACGACTAGTGATCAATGGCTCCATGTCTAGCTGGCAGCCGGTGACAAGCGGAGTGCCCCAGGGGTCGGTGCTGGGGCTGGTTTTGTTCAACATCTTCACTAATGATCTGGAGGATGGGGTAGATTGCACCCTCAGCAAGTTTGCGGATGACACTAAGCTGGGGGGAGTGGTAGATACCCTGGAAGGTAGGGATGGGATACAGAGTGACCTAGACAAATTGGAGGATTGGGTCAAAAGAAATCTGATGAGGTTCAACAAGGACAAGTGCAGAGTCCTGCACTTAGGATGGAAGAATCCCATGCACAGCTACAGACTGGGGACCGACGGGCTAGGCAGCAGTTCTGCAGAAAAGGACCTGGGGGTTACAGTGGATAAGAAGCTGGATAGGAGTCATCAGTGTGCCCTGGTTGCCAAGAAGGCTAATGGCATATTGGGCTGCGTTAGGAGGACCATTGCCAGCAGATGGAGGGAAGTGATTATTCCCCTCTATTCGGCATTGGTGAGGCCACATTTGGAGTATTGTGTCCAGTTTTGGGCCCCCCACTACAAAAAGGATGTGGACATATTGGAGAGAATCCAGAGGAGGGCAAAAAAAAAAATGATGAGGGGGCTGGAGCACAGGACTTATGAGGAGAGGCTGAGGGAACTAGGCTTGTTTAGTCTGCAGAAGAGAAGAATGAGGGGGGAGTTGATAGCGGCCTTTAACTACCTGAAAGGGGGTTCCAGGGAGGATGGAGCTAGGCTGTTCTCGGTGGTGGCAGATGATAGAACAAGGAGCAATGGTCTCAAGTTGCAGGGCAGGAGGTCTAGGTTGGACATTAGGAAAAAAATGTCCCTAGGCGGGTGGTGAAGCACTGGAATGGGTTACCTGGGTGCCGAGAAATCAGCTGTGCTTGCTCCGGCGGGAGGGCCGTGGGCAACGAGCTCTGGCCAAAACCACCAGACCAGAGAGTGGCGCTGGCCCTGTCCGCACGCACGGCACGCTTCTGCCCCCCAGCGAGCCCCGCACCGAGCGCGCCAAGAGGAGACAGGCACAGCTCGCCAGGCCGGGCCGGGGCGCGGAAGAACAGCAGCACGATACGGAGCGTGACCACAAAGCAAAGACCGGCAGGACCGGTCAGCGGGGCTGCCGGGTGCCTCAGGGGTCGGGGCGAGGAGCTAGATTTCGGGTGAGCGCGATTTGCAGCTGACCCAGGATTGGAGGCGTCAGACACCTCGGAGGCTGGAGAAACGAGGGCCAAGGGCAGGTGCCAGCCGAGTTCAGGAACCGCGGCTGCTCCACGTGGGGGGAACGCCACACCAGGAGAGACGCGGGGGCGGTCGCGAGCAGCCGATTCAGAGGAGACAGAGCTAACAGACAGCAGCAAGGGCAGAGCGGCTGTGAGGGGGGGGGCGCACGCAGAGCAGGGGGCAGCCCCACTGCATGCTCTGCTCCATCCAGCTGGGGTCCCACGCTCAGCTCCGGAGATGCTGACAAATACGGATGCAGAGGAGCAAACGAAATCCCAGCCGGGCTGGAGAAAGGGGCGGAAGGCACCAGACCCGGCCGCTAAGGCGATCTTGTCGGCTCAGCAGCGAGCGGGCGCGCAAGGACCTGCAGGGGGGACCCAAAGGAAAGAGGAAACGAAGCACAGGAGGGTAGCGGCTGCCTGGTACCGGGGTTGTCTGTGCCCAGAGCTGCCCCGCAGAGAACGGCGGCTCTCTGCCTCACGCAGCCTGCAGTCGGGTGACGTGGCAGCCGGGCAAGGAGGGGGCAGGACAGGGCCACACGGTGTGCAGGGTGGGGGTTTGCCCCCCGGCAGCTGGGGGGTGCAGATCAGCTCCCGACGGCCCGGACGGGTCAGAGCAGGGGCAGCAGGAAGGGCCAATCTGAGATGGGGGGTGACCTGCAAGCCCCACGGAGCAGGAGGGGGAGTCAGCCCCATCCCCTCAGCATGGCCCCTCCCTTCCCTCCGGCTGCTGCCTCCTGCCTGTGCCCCACCTCCGCCCCTTCCTCGCCGGGGGGCAGCGAGTCTCCCCAGCGGCCGGAGGGGCCCTGCAGGGGAAGCCCTGCTCCGTGCCCGCCAGCACCGCGAGGCTGCAGTGTGCGCGGGGAGGGGTCTCAGGAGCCCACTCCGCTCTCACACACTCCAGAGGATCTGGCTCCATGGAGCCCAAGGCCAGAAGGGACCGGCTAGCACAGGCCAGAGAGTGGCCGGCAGCAATTCCCAGAGCCGATGGTGGGGACAAACATCCAGCCTCGCGTGAGGGAGAATCCAGCCCGGCCCTGGGGCAGGCGTTCCAAGGGCCAGTTCCTGGCACCGCTCGACCGGACGCCTGATTTCCTGCCTGAACCTCTCCTGCCCGGCCCGGGTTAGACCCGCCTCGGCCAGGCTGCAGAGCCCGCGTGGGGAAGGGGGATGCCCCAGTGCGTGGGACGCTGCCAACTCGCTTGCTCAGAGCCCACACGACTGAGCCAGGAGGCAGGATCCCGTGCCAGCGAAGCGGGGAATGGGCTGCTCTGACCCCCAGCCTCAGCTGTCTCCGGACCCCCAGCTCGGCACAGGGGCCCGAGGGCAGGACCCAGCACAATGGACTGGCAGCTTCCAGTGCAGCCCGGTGGGTGATGGGCAGGGCTGGAGGGGTTAGCGGGCGAAGAGTCTCTCTGCCGGGGCATTAGTTCCCCCCGTAAGGCCTGTGGGAGGCAGGGGCTGTGGGGGAGACACAGGGAGCGGGGTCGGCCATGGGGCAGACTCGGGGGACCCATCACCAGGGAGGACAGCCCCAGTTGCTGTCCCAGTCTCCCACGCCAGGCAGTCTGCAGCTGGACACGCTCCAGGGAGCTGGCAGGTGGCGGAGCAGCTCCTGCCAACGCTGGTCACAGCATCTGGGCCTGGGTCCCTGGCCCCGCTCAGCTCCTGGCGCTGCGAGAGCTGCCAGGGACCGACACTGCCAGGGACCGGCGCAGGACCCGGGCGGGCTGGGGCAGTGACAAGGGGGCAGGGGGCAGGCTCCACGTGCAGAAGGCAGCACTGAGTCAAGCCATGTCCAGCCATGCCAAGACCTGCCGCTGGGGCCGTGGACTCACTAAGGAAACAAACCGAGGCGGTGGAGGCTGCAGGGAGGCAGAGCAGAGGTTCTCCACGGGGGCTGCGATGTGCCCGCGATGTGTTTGGCGGGTGGTTAAGGACTAAAGAGGGTGGTTAAGGCATAAATGTCACGGCTGGGTTCGCACACTTGGATACTCCGTGCCACCCTCACTCCCGCGCTGCTGCTGGTGTGGGGGGGGGCAGACACGAAGAAGGGGGGCGCGATCAGAAACATTCGAGAACCACTGCTCCAGCGCAGAGGGACGGGTGCTGGCCCGGGCGTGACAGATCCCCCGGGGAAGCCGGGCGCTGGGGAGAGGCAGACACTGTAACTCGCCCTGTCCCGGACGCTCACTGAGCAGGGCGTGCCAGCCTGGCCCACATACCCCCAGAGACCCGCTAACTCTGCCCTGCAGCGGGGACACGTCTACACCCACCCCCTCCTTCACCGCTGCTCAGGCAGCCTCCGCAAGTCAGTCCAAGGGAGAGCCAGGAGGTCCCAACCCCTGCGACCTACTGGGAGGATCCAGGCTGGGGGCTCGAGTCGGGAACTTCCCCAGCGGGTCGTTGCTGTAACGTCGGCTCCATCGGCTGACACAGTCTGTGCTGCGCTGTGCGCCTGAGCCACTGACCCCGCGGGCTGGGAACCGCCTCTGCCTGCCGGCGGGTGCAGGGCCCATGGGGCAGGTCAGGGCTCTCCAGGGTCCCACCCAGGGGACTCACTGCGGGGGGCTCCCGGTGGAGCAGGATGGGGGCCGAGTGCTGCGAGGATGGATTCGGGAGGCGGCTGCACTGGTGCGAGGGGCCCTGGGGAGACCCCCCCGCTAGAGAACTGCCTGGCTGCCCCCCGAGGGGTTCGAGCCCCATCCCCGGCGGACTCCGGCATACCCCCAGACAAAGCGCGTCGAAGGCGCCCCAGGGCCCGCAAGGGCAGGACTCAGACTGGGAGCGCTGGGCGCCCGCTGTGCCCAGCTGTGAATGGTGCCCCCGGCACAGGCCGGCAGAACAGGCCCCATCTCCCCACGCCAGACCCGTCCCGGGCTCAGAGCGGCGGAGCTGCCCCACGCACCGGAGAAGGGCGCGTCTCCAGGCGTTTGCCCAGGCAGGCAGGGCGTGTCCCTACGTCTCCCCCATGCTGCCGCTCGTGCTGTGAACCCTGCAGACTGTCTGCCAGCCGGCGGATGCCGGGCGGGAGCATCTCCACCCGCCAGCTGCGGGGACCACAGACCAAAGCGTGGGCGTGAGAGCAGCCCCCCAAACCGGCCCCAGCCCCCCTACTCAGCCCTTCCGTCAAGCTGCACTGGCCTTGCCCTGGCTCCCAAGCCCTTCCTCCCACCCCCTCCGTCCCCATGGCCCAGGGGCACCATGGCCTTGGCACTGCCCCATTGCTTCTCTCTGCTCCTTCCTCTGCAGCCTCCCGCCCGCCCGCCCGGCACGGCAGGGCGCAGCCGCCGCAGCCTCCTCATGCCCCTTGCACCAAGCGGCACCACGTCCCGCCAGCCCCGGCGCGTCTCAGGGGCTCTCCACGGCTCACACAGCCCCCGCCCTCCCGCTCACACTCGGCCGCCTCGGACCCACCATTGCCCCACGGCCGGGGCGAGAGTCTCCAGCCCTGCAGCCCCCAGCAACGAAAAGAGCCGCCGGGTACCTCTGCGTCCCCGGCTCCCCGCCGCACGCCACCCCTCCTCCCCCCGGCGCCAGCCCCTCTCAGCCGCCGCGGTGCCAGGCGCTCGGGATGCAGGGGCAGGGGCTGTTCTGCAGGAGACGGGCGCCTGGGCGCAGCCGGCCTGTTGCTGGGCCGCGTTCGAGAGGAGCGAGCGCACAGCTTTGCCCGTGGCCCTGCCCGTGGGCTGTTGGCGCCGTGCCCGAGGGGTCCCGGGAGCAGCCTGGGCAGGGCTGGCAGAGCAGAACCGCGTTCGGGGACCTGCCGCCGGCCGGCCTCCGGGCAGCCCTGCTCGCTTCCGTGGGGCATGAAAGGGGCCGCCCTGGGCAACCCCTCACTACCTCCTGCTGCTGTGACCCGCCAGTGCCGACCCCTGGGGGCTGTTCGTCCTCCGGGCTCCCTGCTGCAGCAGACCCCGGCTCTAGCAGGTTTGCCACCCCTCCAGGCCTGTCTTTAATTAAAGATTATGTCATGGGAGGAAACCTGCAGGAATCCGTCCAAGCTGCGCTGGCAGCTCCCAGGGCGGCAGGCGCCCAGCGGGCCCAGGGAGAGCGGCCGGGCAGGGTGACTTTCAAAGCCTGTGTCGGGGAGGGCGTCCCGGCTGCTCCGCTCCCCCCACAGCGGCTCCAGAGACGTGGCTAGAAGAAGCCACTGGCTGGCGATCCGGAGTGAAGGGACCTGCACCAGCACAGCGGGAACGGGCATCTGGGGACAGCCGCGGGAGCGGCGAGGGGGGAGCCGGGCGCAGACGAGACCACGGGGAGGGCTGCCCTCGCCCACGACTGACCGGGCATCTCCTGCCCACCGGGCACAGACAGAGCCCACAATCACAAGACCCCCGCTCCCCGCACACGGCAAAGCACAGTCACCCCATAACCCGGGGCAAAGCACGGTCCCCTCACAGTGTGAGCCATGCCCCCCACAGGGCAACGCACAGCCCCCCAGCCCCTCCGGCGTAACACTGTCCTCCCGCCAGGCGCTCCAAGCACTGCAGTCACCCCCACCCCAAAGATCTTGGATAACGCACGGTGCCCCCCATCTTCCCAGCTGGACACGGTTCACCTTTCCTTCCTCTGTGACATCCCCCTGCGTGGGCGGCTGTCCCTCCCGCAGGCTGACCCCCATCCGGGGGGTGTTCTGCACACACAGCATCAGAGAACCCGGCCCCCCCATTGCAGCATGGCATGGGGCACAAGCCAAACCTCTCCCCTGCTGCACATAGCCACAACTACCCCACCCCAGCCCCGGAGAACGTCCCCATCCTACCCAGGGCAGCCGGGGCCCAGCGAGGGGAGGGGGCAGAGCCAGGAATGCACCTGGGGGTCCCGGCCCCAGCCCCCTGCAAGGCTGCAGGCTGCGCTAGGACCCTGCCCCACCCATCGCCAGAGGCGGCAGCCCTGCCCGGGGCCCTGCACCCTGCTGAGCCCATGCGCTGGCTGGGGGGCACCCCAGGCCGCCCCCCCTCGAGCTGGGCCGGGCTAGTGCGAGGCATGGCCAGCGCAGCCTCACTGAGCCCCACAGAGAGTCACCGGGGAGGGGCAGCAGTGCCAGGGTCTGTGCTGCCCTGGGGGCCCAATCCCCTGGGGGCCCCGGGCCGTGGGCACAGGGGTATTCCCCATGCACCCTGGGGGGAGGGACTGGGAGCCTGGGACAGGGACATGGGAGCTTGAGGCAGTGGGGGGGCTGGGGGCAGGAGGGAACCAGGGGAGGCCTGTCCCTTCCTCAGTCCTGCTGCCCCTACACGTTGCCATGGCGCCAGCCGTGGGGTCAGCGAGGCAGAAGCTGCCCCCACCTGGCACCACGGATGCCCCAGGAGTTGGAGGAGACCCGTGGGGCAGAGGGCTGTGCTGCATGCCAGGCACAGGGCCGCCCTGGAGAGCTGGCGAGGGGAACCGGCAGCCACTCCCCCTGGGCATCCCTGCCAGGCTGGGCCTCGTTTCCTCACCAGGCTCCATGCCGCTTGGTCGGGCTCCCCTGGGCTCTGGTGCGGGGGGTGTTAGGAACCGGTGGGGGTCCCTCACCTGGCTGCAAACCTTACTGCACTGGCTCAAAGTGAAGGCGCTGGGCCCAGACCGATCCCAGGGGGCCAGGGAAGGGGTCTGTGCCAGGGCAGCACCAGGCCTGTGTGCGGGGCACAGGCTGCGCCTAGCTCTGGGGTACAGCAGGGTGCCCGCCACCTTGGCCTGCCAGGGCCTCTCTCAGCTAGCCTCCCCTCGGGATCCCCCAGCACGTGGGACCTCGGCAGCCCCTCCTGCGGCCCGCTTCCCTGATGCCACGGGGCGGCTGGCCCCACGGGCAGCTGCAAAGCCCCGGCAGATAGTGGGGGGGAGGTGCTGCTCTGGGGACCGGCCCCAGCCAGGCTCTCCCCAGTTGGAGCAGCAGGTGGGGCAGAGCGGGAGGGGCTGTCCCTGGGTCTGGACGTCCTGCAGGATATGGGGCTGCCCTGGCCAGGCCCCACATGCCTGGGCCCTGCCCCGCCGTGCAGCAAGGGGGCCCCTGAGCCACTCGACTCCGTGCCGAGAGGGCAGCTGGGGGGCTCGGGCGTGGGGCAGGGGGGACAGTCGCTCCCAGGGGATGGGGGCAGGGCTGGGGGCCCACGGGAGAGACGGAGCTAGCCCAGAGCTGGGAACCTAGGGCACTGCAGCAATAGGCACCGCCCACTGCCGTGTCTCCGCCCACTACGAATGACCAATTGGCACCGCCCATTCCAGTGCCCCTGCCCCTCCCCCCACCAATGAGCCCCGCCTACTCAGGTCTCCCCGCCCCCCCTGTATAACTGGCCAATGGGCACCACCCGCTCCCGTGTCGTTCCCGCCCCCACACTGTCACTGACCAATGGGCACGGCCTATGCCAGTGGGGGGCCAATGGGCTCCCTCGTCTGGCAGCTCGTCTCAGCCCCGCCCCCACCCATGCAGGTGCTCACCCCACCCCCACCCCCAGGCACCTGGCTCTGTAGCTGGGCTGGGTGGGGCGGCCTGGCCGGGGTGCCCAGACCAGGGCTACGTTCGGGGCGCAGGCCTTGGACAGCGGCTGGGGAACAGGGGCCACAGGCTCCCCTTGGGCACAGCTGCTGCAGCTGTTGGGGGGCGGGGGGGCTGACGGCTGTGCCCCACCCCCGTCGCCGTGCCAGCTGGGGGGTGCATTGCGGCTGCAGTCTCCGGCTGGTACCCCTGTGCCGCTGCCCCCCCGTAACCACTGCACCGCGCTCTCTCTCTCTCTCCTGCCACCCAGCTCGGCTCTCCAGCTCTCAATATTGGCCCCCCCGGGCCTCGGCTCCCCCAGCCGCTAGCCACGCTTGGCCCGCATGGCTTCCCCACACCTTGGGCCCTGTAGGGCCATGTCCCCCCATATGACGGCAGTGCCCAGCCCCAGAGCCTCGGTCTGGCTCCGGGGGCCCCTGCCCCACCCCACCTCTCTGGATGCCGAGAGCGCTCCTGGGCGCAGCCTGCGGCTTGTGGGCGTGGTGCAAAGTGCAGCTCCACTTGGATCCCCGGTGTGGCCGTCCAGCTGGTAAGCAGCTCTCGTGCCCCACCCCAGAGGCAGCTGCATCTCAGCATCGGACAGGGAGCCCTGTGCACACACAGGCTCCCCCTCTCCCCAGGGCCTGCACCTCGGCCCCTGCTCTCCGCTTCCCCGGAGCAAGTGCTCTGCCGGCGCCCTGCCTTACCTTCCATGTCGATGATGGCCAGCACGGCGCTGGTCCTGGCCTCCCCGTGCTCGTTCTGGGCCACGCAGGTGTAGACGCCTGCATCCTCCAGCTTGCTCTCCCGGATCCACAGGGCGCCGTACTCCTCTCCCCCCGGGTGGATTTGCTCCTCGTTTTGGTACCAGCGCAGGCGGGGCTGCGGGCTCCCGACCACGGCCACTCGCAGCCGGATGTCACAGCCGGTGCCCATGGCTGCGTTCTTCAGCTTCCGCACGAAGACGGGGGCGGCTGGGGGAGCTGCCCCCGCTTCAGGCACCGCCGTGACCTTGGCGCGCTTCGGGGGGATGCCGGGACTCGGAGGGGCCGCACCGGGCCTCCCCAGCGGGCGCGCCACCCCCCCGGCCTCCAGCCCCGATTTGCTGAGGTTGCTCTGTACTGGGGCTCTGTGCATGGCTCGCGGCTGCTGAATTCAGCCGTCCCTGGATGTCCGGCTGCAGCCCTGCACCCTGCCGAGTCTGTGCCTGGGCCCTGGCCTCCAAGGGGCTGCAGACGGACCCACAGGGAGCCCCCCTCCTCCGTTTCTTGCTCTCCTGCCGCACGGCCTGGTGCTTGGAGCTGCCCTGGCGGCTGGGCATGTGCCAGGGGGCAAAAGGAGGAAAGGTGCCGCCCCGGTGCAGGTGCTGTTCGGTCGGTGCCTGCGCAGCCAGACGAAGCCCCGAAGGTCGCAGCTCCGGGGGTGAGCGCGGGGTTATTTTTAGGCCGGCTCTCGGGTTGCTGCCTGTACAGTGGAGCCAGCCACGCAGAGGGGGCCCACCCTGCACATCGGGCCGGTAGCAGCACCGTGCAGAGATCAAACCCCCGCGCCGCGAGCCGACACCTGCTCCTTTGCCTTCCTGGGGCGCGGCTCCCTGCAGCCCCCCTCAGCCCCTGGAGGCTCCCTCTCGCCTCAGAGCTTGGCGTCCCCCCTCCCTCTCCGTGGAGCCCCTGCAGATCTGGGCTGTCTCTGCCCCCTCTCCTGAAGTAGCAGCTGCCGTCTGATGTGTCACATTCCTTGGCCAGGCTCCCCCACTCAGAGCCGAGTGCATGGCCTGGAAAGCTCAGCTCCACTTGCAAAGATAGCAAGGGGGCCGGGGCCTTTCCATATTAGCCAGAAGGCCGAGCGGAGCCGCTGCGGCCCAGCTCCCCGGCCAGCTCCAAGAGGCAGCTGCAGCCGTCACCAGGCTGGCACAGAGACGCCGCCGGAGGCGTGCGAGGGGAACGGACGCAGCAATGCTTCCTGCAGCGCGAGAGTCCGGCCGGGAACACGGCCCAGTCCCGCCGTGGCTCAGGGCGGAGTCCCAGGCTGGGCTGGTACCAGGTACCACACGCCCCGTGTCAGCGCTGAGCCCTGCTGGGCAGAGCCGACCCACTTACTCAGACTCGTACACACACACACACACACACACACACCGCACATGCACGGTCAGGGCTCTGCACACACTTGAGGAAGGGGGGCCTTGGCTGGGAAAACCCAGCGCTCGCTGCAGCTTTTCACATTTCCCCTGGCCAGGGGCGTGTGGCCTCACGGCCTTGCCCACGAGGAGAGCTCACGACTCCTGAGTCAGACCCTCGGAGAGTGTGAGCTTGGCTCCAAAATCCTGACTTTTAAAAAACACCCCCCAATTAACTTGTTAGTCAGTCCTGACTTTTTCCTTCCCCTCCATGTCTCTGCCAGCGTGGGTGTGTGATCGCTCCATGCAGGAAGTCAGCCATTAATACCCAGGGAAAGTGACATACTGTACAAGGGCTGGGAATTAAAGCTGAAAACTAACAGCCGCTCGACGCAGCCCCGCTCTAGACCTCTGCTTTTCCAATTCGTTTCCAGTATTTGCGGGAGCTGCAGAGGTCTCTACGTGTAACAACCACCGCAACATCTTGCTAGCTGGAGGAAAAAACCCCAAGTGAGCAGGTTTTATGGAAATAGGTCTTGTCAAACAAACCTGATTTCACCCTTCAATGAGCTTACAAGCCGGGCCGATGCACGGTAACCGCATTGATGTAATAGACTGTGACTTTTGTGAGGCATTTGACGTGGCACTGCATGACATTTTGATTAAAAAAGTGGAAGCATGTAAAATTAACACGGCACACAGTAAACGGATTAAAAGCTGGCTAATGGATAGGGCTCAAAATGTAATTATAAACGGGATATCATCACTGAGCAGGCTTGCTTCTCATGGGGGCCCACAGGGATTGGTTCTTAGCCCTACGCCACTTAACGCTTTTATCAGTGACCTGGAAGAACACAGAAAATCATCACTGGCTAAGTCTGCAAATGACAGAAAAATTGGGGGAGTGGGAAATAATGAAAAGGACAGGTCACCGCTGCAGAGCGAGCTGCCCTTCAAAAGCCCCAGTCTGTTTTAATACAGCTCCGTGTAAATGCATACATCCAGGAACAAAGAAGGCTGGCCGCAATTACAGGCTGGGGGACTCTACCCTGGGAAGCGGGGACTCTGACAAAGAAGTTGAGGTCATGGTGGATAATCAGCGGAACACAAGCTGCCAGTGTGACGCTGCGATTAAAAGGATCCTGGGATACATTCACAGGGGAATCTCGCCTAGGAGCAGAGAGGTCATTTTAGCTCTGTCTTTAGCACTGCTGCGCCCGCTGCTGGAATATTGCCTCCAGTTCTGGTGCCCACAGTGCAGGAAGGCGGCTGATAAACTGAAGGGGGTTCAGCGAAGATTGATCAAAGGATTAGAAAACATGCCCTAGAGTGACAGGCACAAGGACCCAGTCTGTTTAGTTTAACGCAGAGACGACGAAGGGGAACAGATCTTTGACAAGGGGCTCCTCAGTCTGGCAGAGAAAGGTTGAATACGATCCAATGGCTGGAAGTTGAAGCTAGGCAAATGCAGCCCGGGAATGAGATGCACATTTTTGACAGACAGACAGACCCTCGGAGCTAGGACGCTGACACAAGGGAGGCAGACAGCATGACAAGAGGGGCAGCTGTCCTCGCCTTCATGTGCTTGGTGAACAATGTAATCTCTGCCAGCAGCCTTTTCTTCATTTCCGTGCCACGCGAGATAAGCGACGTGGTCACGTGAGCGGTATAACAAATGTTCAAGAGTTAAAACATTCAAAGATTCAGAAACACAAAGCCAGAGACCGTCACCTGAATGTGCTTGTGCAACACAAAAACTGTCCATTAACAAGCAGGTGACATCTCCTTGGATAATGGCATCTGAATTCTTCTGAAGACATCCTGGTTCCGTTCTGAAGTCAGACACGTACGTGTGACAGGAGAAATAGGTTTTTCATTCTTTTATGGGTCATGCTCATCATCCACGAAGAGAAAATGATTTACAAACAAGAAATGCTGATGCTCTGAACAAGACCACAATAAACATTTCAGAAATACAGAGGAAAGGGGAAGCCTCCTTTAACGGCTTGGCACCGCCCAGAACTTCTTCAGATTCTTTGCAATTTATTTCTCTGACCAGAGGTTTCAATCCAGCCGTGTTAACTTTCCCCTTCTCTAGCTAATCCCAGCAAGTCACTCAAAGGCCGCAGCGAGTCCAGGTTCAAGACCTCTGGGGAGCTGTAGAATAAGTTGCTGACAAATTTTTGTAGAACTTGGAGTTCTTCTCAGAAAATCTCCTTTGCAATTCCCCACGGGGTTCCTCAGCCGGTTCCTGGTCAATCTGGGACCCCGGACGCCCAGTTACATTCTGGGATCCTGAGAAGTGCTCAGTGACTGTGGCATCTGGGAAATTTGGGGGCAATCCCTTAGCTCGTTTGGTGGCACTGTCACAGTTGGATCGCAGTGCAGGCCAGACCAGAAGGGGTTGTGGCATCGCCTGCCCTCACAGCACTTTGCTGCTGTCATTCCCACAAGCAGCCTGCCAGCACGCCGGTCACACGCGGACAGCCCCGGGCCAGCAGCTCAGAGCCCAGCAGCCTGGCTACAACCCCACCCTGGCTTCTCCCCGCCTGTGTTCTACTTGCGGGGTGACCTCAGCGCACGGCACAGCCCCAATGGTCTCAAAAGTGGGAGCGCTGCAATGTCCAGCCCTCTCCTGGCCAGCTCAGAGACACAGGCGGGTTCGTTTATTCCTTTAAAGACACCAGACCAGCTCAGAGCTCAGTAACTTCACGGGGGTGAACGCAGCCGGCCCTGCCCTGGGAACACGCCCAGAGCTGGCTTGTAGTGAAAAGGAAATCAATGTTTGAAGTTCACACAGGAGCAAGTGAGTTCAAGTGCAGCCAGTGAAGACAGACAGAGTCACGAGGAGAACAAACAAAGCACATGGCGAAAAATCTAAACCTGAATCTAGCCAGACCCAGGCTTCCTTCTCCCCAGTCATTCTTCCCCAGCTGACCTGCCCTCCCTCCGGGCCGTCTTCAAAAGCCCAAGGTGCTGGATTCCTTTGTCTTCTTGGTGAAAGATCTCTGCCTCCGTGGATTTCTCACTTATGTTCAGTGTCAGAGACTTCCACCCCCCCTTCCCCTTCTCAGCTTGCAGGAGCCAGGCCTTTGTGTCCAGAGATGGACCGATGTCTCTGTCCTTGCTTGTGTCGTCCCAGGTGCAATGACCTTGGTTCCAGAGGCAGGCTAACCTCATGCTGTTCTTCCCGGCCTCTGGGCTGCCCGTCCCCCTGGGTGATTTCCCGTGTCAATGGGGCGCCCACTGTTTGATTCCACCTCGCAGACAGGTAGGTCTGTCTAGGCAGACGGGGCGGCCGAATATCAGTGCGTGCCCGCAATTCCTCAGCCAGTAGGAGCACTGGTGTTTGATAGCACTGGACCATGAACGCGTGCTCTTAGCTTTCAGAAACAACCTCACTCGACACACGCGCCCGGCAGTATTGTAGGCAGTGTGATGGAGCCCCCAGGAACCGGGCTCTGGGACCACTCGGGACACAACCAGCCAGGACTCTGGTGCATCCGAGTCTGCCCCCCTCCCCAGGTCCCCCCACACCCGTGCAGCCGCCTCCTGACTCTGGCCTTGGAGGGTCCAGCCCACGTCTTCCACCCGAACTCCCCTGTGGGTGCCCCTGGACGGGCCTCTGGGGAGCCCTACCCACCCCAAAGGGCCAGGCACCCACCTTGCAGTGAGAGCGATTCCCAGCCAGCGTGGAAGGCAGGAGGGTTATTAGATCGCAGGGTCACAGCGTAGAGAGGCTTTGCTAGTCCCTTATCAAGGAGTCACAGCAGCGACCACCTGAGAAGCCCCATTCTCGGGGCTCCCTCCCCGCTGGCCCCTCACAGGGGACTGGCTTCTTCCCCCAGCCACCTCCCCAGTTGTCCCTTTACCCCTCCCACTCCTTTGTCTCCTTCCCCGGCAAGGTGCCCTCTCCTCTTGGTCTCCACCTGCCATGACCTGTAAGAACTGGTGGGGCTAGGGCAGGGGCCAGGCCTGTGCACATCTGGCTGAGGAAGCCCCATCCACCTGCTAGTGGTCTCTGCAGTGATCACACACCCGGGTCCCATCACTGACATACAGGAGTAAAATATGGGGAAACTGAGGCACACACACCACACTCAGAGAAAACCCCACAAATATCTCCACATCGTCACAGACAGGCAGTTGGTTCAGCTGCTTATTCCTCGAGGATCAGCCCCTCCTCTGCCCCCCCTCCAGTCTTTCTAGCCCAGTGACCCTCTGAAAAGGATTGAAAAGTAAAACCCAGACCAAACTTCTCTCTCCTTCTGGGTGGAGACGCCATGCTGCCTTCTCCCCTTCCTGTTAGTGTGAGGTTTGCCTCCCCCGTGTCAGCCTGATGGATCTGGTTCCTGCGTCTCTGTAAATTGAGCTAAACACACATTCCTTTGTTTGGGAGAGGCCTGTCTAACAACTCCCCGGACACGTTAGTTATAATTCCAGCATACAGTATATTCATCACCTTTAACACCTGTCGTGTGTGTACAGCACAGAAGAACATTAGTGATCAGTGAGTTGTTCGTTTCAAAATGATGCCTCACAAGGCATCTTTTGTGCCAAGATTATTACACTAGTGCAGCGTTTCTCAATTACATTTCCCCACGGAACCCTTCAGGCTCCGCGGGGAAATTACACTCATTCTCGATACCCTCCGCCGAAAAACCCGGGACATCTTCCCTTTTTCAGCAGCGCGATGTCACTTTCTCGCAGAACCCTAACCCTAACCCCAATTGAGAAACACTGCACTAGTGTGTGGGCTGTGAAAACAGGTGCTTAGTGTCACCGGCATGTCTTCATGGTGACGCTTCATCACACAAATCTTTCAAAACCAGGGGCTTGGATGAAATCTCTGAGAGAAAAATCTTCCAACATCTCCCTCTGTTATGGAAGTTCTGCACAGACAGCAGTAAGCATCAGTTCAGCGCCGTTAGCAAGGAGCATCGCTTTGTTTTGAAGGTAATTGTTCACAGAAGCAAAAACTTCAAAATCATTCTCCTCACGTCAATGAAGAACAAGGATTTGGAGGATCCCGTAACTTCCAACAGCCGCCTTGCTTCAATGGATGGGTTCACCGAGTCTGACAGAACGCTCTGAATCTCTCCAGGGTGGTCAGGTGCTAGCCTTTGTATAGCACGGTCACTTCATGTCTGCACAAAAAGTTGTGTAGAGACTCACAATTTGGGACCATACAGATCTGGCACTGCAGAGTTCTTCTCACACATGAGTAACCACCCGACACAACTGGTGATTCAAGCAGTGCATATCAGGTATTGGCGTATTTAATTTATTTTCTAGAAGTGTCTGTGCACCTTGTTAGCACCTTGACACAACTTTGGCGCCATCAAAGCAAGAACACAAAGTGTTCTGAGGGTCAAGACCCAGTTTGTGGAGGTCTTTCAAATTTTGTTGTTTAATATCTTCAGCAGTGAGGCCATGCAACTGGGCTACTCCGTAAGTCTCTCCATGGCTTTGCCATCAACAGAGTAGCATGAAACACTGGACAAGTTTAGTACAGTCAGAACATCCCTTGTAGTGTCACGTGTCAGGCAGAAGAACTCAAGTATCTTGGACTATATCTTTCAAAACCACCTTCGTCCTATCGAGGGTCTCGTTCTGCATTTCAGCAGACGTGTGCTTTGCAATGTTTGGAATGGTTTGCGGAGTCTCCTCGAATTTTGGACCTTTGCCTGCAGTAAACCTAAGGAGATTGACGAAAATTCCTGATAAATTGCTGGGAGCGAGGTCTAGGTCCTTGAAGTTTCTGATCTCTCAATCTTCTTTCATAGACAACTCATGTCACAGCAAACTGGATCGTTTTGGTCAAGGTTTTAAATAGCGCCTGTTTCTTTCAGTTTGTGAGCATGACACCAGAGCAGTGATTCTGGCACCTGAAACAAGGAAGTTATGATCACATAAATATCATCAGCTTCATAATTCAGTCATGCTATCGGCAAATGTATACATTGAAATCATAACGTTAGTAAATCCACCCCAGCAAGTTTTGGAGCTTTTCCCCAGATGAAGGATTGGCAGTTGGGAGGTGCTGAAGAACAGGTGGTATTTTATGTAAGGTTTTGTGCAAGGCTGGGGCTCGCCCCCCAATTTAACGTTATGTGGTGCATCTCAGCAGAATGACATGAAAATATAAATGTAGAAAACAAATAATAAATAAATACCAAAACATCGCTTACAGCTTCTCCTTGCCTCGCTGCAGTTCTATTAGTCATTGCATTCACGTGGACTAAGCGGTTTTCATGTTTGATTAAACCTTTGCCTTGAGACAGTACATTTTTCCATCTGCAAAATCCAGATACCAAGCATTGCCAAGTGTGCTTGCATCCAACAAGGAAAACAGCTATAGCAGATATGCTAACTATGGCTGGTTCACACACCACTTTTCACTCAATAAAGGGGTAAACAGCGAGGTGGCAAAATTTGCAGATGATACAAAACTACTCAAGACACAGAAGTCCAAAGCAGACTGTGAAGAGTTACATGGAACTGGGTGACTGGCAACAAAATGGCAGATGAAATTCAGTGTTGATAAATGCAGAGTACTGCACACTGGAAAACATAATCCCAGCTATACATATAAAGTGATGGGGTCTAAATTAGCTGTTACCGCTCAAGAAAGATCTTGGAGTTGTTGTGGATAGTTCTCTGAAAACATCCACTCCGTGTGCAGTGGCAGTCAAAAAAACTAACCAAATGTTAGGAATCATTAGGAAAGAGATAGAGAAGAAGACAGAAAATATCGTATTGCCGCTTTATAAATCCATGGCGTGCCCACATCTTGACTGCTACAGGCAGATCTGTTCGCTCCATCTCAAAAAAGATAGATTGGAATTGGAAAAGGTGCAGAGAAGGGCAACTAAAATGATTAGGGGCATGGAACAGCTTCCATCTGAGAGATTAAAAAAACTGGGACTTTTCACCTTGGAAAAGAGACGACTAAGGGGGAGATGACAGAGGGCTATAAAATCATACATGGTGTGGAGAAAGTAAATCAGGAAGTGTTATTTACTCCTCCTCATAACACGAGAACTGCGGCTCACCCAATGAAATTAATAGGCAGCAGGTTTAAAGCGAACAGAAGGAAGCATTTCTTCACACAACGCACAGCCAACCTGTGGAACTCCTTGCCAGAGGATGATGTGAAGGCCAAGACTATAATGGAGTTCAAAAAAGAACTAGGTAAGTTCATGCAGGACAGGTCCATCAATGGCTATTAGCCAGGGTGGGCAGGGATTGCTGTTTGCCAGAGGCTGGGAATGGGTGATGGGATGGATCACTTGATGTTACCTCAAAAAAATAAAGAGAGGCCTGTAGCACCTTAAAGACTAACACATTTCTGCGGGCATAAGCTTTCGTGGGCTGCAACCCACTTATCAGGTGCATGAAGTGGAAATCACAGCTGGGGGTATATACATACATCCAGGGTAAGGAACAGCAACGGAGAGGGTAGGTGTTAGCAAAGTCCGTTCAGTTAGAGTAGATGAGGCCTATTCACAACGGTTGCTCAGAAGGTGAGAGTGTGTGAACAGTGACAATTACTTCTTGTAAGGAGAGAACCAGTCCAAGTCCCTGTTCAGACCCAGTCTGAGTGTGTCGAGTGTGCAGCTGAGTTCCAGCTCTGCCGTTTCTCGCTGAAGTCTGGTTTTGAAGTTTTTTGTAGACGTATGGCACCTTTCACGTCAGCGACAGTCCCTCTGAGGCACCTGGCATTGGCCACGGTTGGCAGACAGGACACTGGGCTAGCTGGACCATTGGTCTGACCCGGTGCGGCCGTTCTTTGTAATGCAACGCAGCGCACCGCCCAGATTTGTTACAGGAAAAGTCATTTTCAGTCAGGCTGGTTTGTGACAGCCGAGATCTGATGCTATTGAGTAATCCTTGTACAGAAATAACTTTGCAACCACACAGGGGGTAGACCGGGAGCGGGGCTGGAGCCTTCAAACCCCTCGCAGCTTTGCTGGCCATTTCCCTTTACAGTGAGGGCAGCAGGTATCAAGGCATCAATCAAAGATACAGTGTCACCGCCGGGCAGTTGGCCCTTGTCAGCATGTCTCCCTGGTGTGCGAGGCTCCTGCTTCCGGCAAATCAGCTCCGCCAGTCGCTCCGAGCTGTAGGGGCACATTGGAGAGCTCGATGCCACAATCCCCAACACAGCAGATCAGTGCCTGCACAGCCACTGCCTGGACCGTGCCCTCGACCTCGGTGAACCGCCTCGGGGACTGACTACATCACCCTCCTTTTCCCCGGATTCTGGAAGGTGATTTGGGCAGCCACTTTTTCTCCCTGCTGTATGGCCATTTCCCCTTTTTGACACTGGGACAACGTTTGGCGACAGACTATCTGGCGCCCACGCTCACATGAGTTCCCGTTCCTCTCCTCCTCCAGCCCTCCCCAAGCGGCAGCCTGTGCGTCCTTCCGAACTATCTTCTGAAGCCGAGCGTCTTTAGGAGATGGACGAGTCACAGCTGTGTCCCTTTTGAAACCTATTCGGAGCTCCTGTTCCACCGCGCACGAGAGAGGCCGGGGCTGTAGGGTGCATGGTGTTCTCCTGCTGCTGGTTCTCTGCAGTGATCCCTGGCCAGCGACTGAAAGAGGGCGGGAGATTTGAATTTCCCCTCCAACCCTCCAGAGCCCTCTGCCCGGCGGCAGTGGCTGCAGTTTGCTGCTGCCTAACTCCACTGCCCTCCTGGGGTCTCCTCCTCCTCCTCCGGGGGGATTCTCCAGCGCGTTCTGACCACAGCAGCGTCTCCAGCCCTCCTGGGGGCTCCCCATACTTTTGCACCAGGCTGAGGCCATTTCCCCGACCCCGAGCACAAGAGATTTTGTCTCCACTCAAAAGGGGTTTACCAGGGTGACGGGAAAGCAAAGCCACATGGACACACGGCTCTACAGTCCCAGCCGGTGAGCGGGGTGCTTCTCTCTGTGCAAGTGGGGGAACGGCCCCGCTGTTGTGGGGAACTTTCCTGCTCACACACGGCCCCGGTGGAGTTGGCGAGCCACAGGATCTGAGTCCTCACCCCAGCTCCCTTTCCCCAGACGCCTGCCTGACCTCGAGGGTCACACCGGCCGTCTACACTGCAGTGACATGGGCCAGCCGCGGGTGTCTAGCTGCTGTGCAGACAGACCCAATGAGGGATCTGCGCTCTCCCCCGGGCTCTCGCTGCCAGCGTGTCTGTGATGAAGTGGAGATATACTTGGGGTTTCTCTGGGTGCTGTGTGTGTGCCTCAGTTTCCCCTATGTGTTACTCCTGTATGTCGGCGATGGGACCCGTGTGTGTGATCATTGCAGAGGCCACTGGAGGGCAGCTGGGCCTTTCCCCCCGGCCAGGATCCCTCTGGCTTGGTCAACCAGCTGACAGGGTGTGACAGGTGGTGGCAGGTGGAGACAAGGGGTGGTGACCAGCTGTCCTGGGAAAGAGACAAAGAACCAGGGAGGGGTCAGGGGGTGCACCGGGGGGGCAGGGTGGCTGGGAGGGTCAGTCCCCAGTGGGGCAGTGGATGGGGCAGAGCCCAAGAACGGGGACTCTGGGGCTCCCCAGTTGGTTGCTGCTGTAACTTTTGATTGTTCTTCTACAAGCCTTTCTATGCTGTGCTCGCGAGAGCGAATAAACCCTGCTCCTCTCCCCGCGGGCGGGAACCACCTCGGCCTGCCGGCGGGTGCAGGGCCCCGTGGGGCGGGTCAGGGCTCCCCAGAGTCCTACCCAGGGGACTCACTGCGGGGGGCTCTTGGTGGAGCAGGGGGGCCAGGCGCTGCAAGGCCAGATTTGGGAGGTGGCTGCTCTGGAGGGAGGGGCCCTGGGGAGGACCCCCCTGCTAGACTCCTGCCTGGCTGCCCCCCAAGGGTTCAAGCCCCATCCCCGGGGGACTCCGGCACTGGGTCTCAGAACCAGCCCTGAAACCCAAGGGACCGAGCGGCTCGTGCCTCGTTCACGGGCACAGGAACAGCCCTTCTGCCAGGAGGGGTCAGCAACCCCAAGGGCCGGTTGCACTAGCCGGGGGTTCCTCTTCACAGCACAGCCCAGCAGCGACTCGAGCCCCCCCCAGTCAGCTGGGAATGACCGAAGCCCACCCCCGGGCACCCCAAGGAGCCGGCCCCGCCCCTCTCGCCGCACGGAGTCTGCGTGTAACACATGGGAGCTTTCATTACAAGGGAAACCGGAACCCAGCGTTAATCAGAGAAAACCCCACAGCCCCATTCACCAGCCTGTGGCCACAACAAACCTGACCCCAGGCGTGGGCAGTGGCCTTTGCCTCAGTTTCCCACCTTGCGGTGGGAAAGTCCAACAAACGAACGTCCCTTTAAGGTGGAGCGGGGGAGCAGGAAGCCTCTGCCGCTGGCTCACAGCTGCCAGTGTCTCTGTGCCCCAGCTCCTGTAGCGCCATCTCTGCCTCCCCCAGCTCTGGGCGAGTTCAGCAGGGCGTGGGGAGCCCCCCGGTCGGCGCAGTTCCCCTGCCGCCTTTCACGGCCGCAGCGAGGGCCCCGGCAGGCCTCAGGCTGAGGTGGGCACCCTGCTGGGCTGGGCTGGGTTGTCAGCTCTGGAAATCACCCACCCACCCTAACGAGGACCCGCAGCTGAGTCCCGTCAGCCAATCAAACCGCAGCGAGCGCCCACCTGTCCCCAGCCACCGGCACCCCTGCCCCTGCTTTGCAAGTGGGGTTCAGGGGAGGAGGGCCCCCCTCAGTCAGGGCGGGCCACGTACTGTCCCGCACCCTTGCCTTGTGCCAGCCGGGTAACATGTCCTGAGCCCTGCGCTCAGCGCCGCAGCGCTTTGACCCAGCACCAGCCGAACGGATCGCCTGGGCAAACAGCCGTGCCCGCTGCGCCCTGAGCAGAGCGGGCATCTGCAAACGCGGGCCGCTCTCAGAGCCCTCCCCCACTCATCCCACAATGCCGGGGAGAGACGGTCAGACCCCGCTCGCCGCCCCGCGCCCCTCCAGAGGGCCAGGCCAGCTCCCCGCGGGGCCCCCAGGCCACGGAGAGTGCCAGGGACTGGCCCTAGCCAGGCTGTGCCGCCTGCACCGCCGAGAAGCCGTCCCTGGAGCGCCGGCCCTGTCGCATGGGCTCTGCCCGTCCCCGGGGAGTCTGGGGGGCTCCAGGAAGCTGCCCAGAGGGGCTATAACGCCATCAGCATGGCAGGGACCAGAACCTGCATAATTCACAGCAGGCACCACAGCCCTCAAGGGCACCTGGCCCCCATTGTGCACCAGCCTGCAGCCGCCTCCCCTGCCCCACAACCCCCTCACCCCAGGGGCCGGGATTGAGGGGAACCGACAGAGCTCAGGGAGGTGTCACGGATCCCCAGGCCCGCTGCTCACGCACGGCTCTGGGACAGTCCCTAGGACGACCCCTCATTGCGCCAGCTCTCTTAGGGTCCCTCGCTCACTTGACTTCCCTGCCTCCTGGGACCGAACCTCGGAGCCGTCAGCACCCCTACGTCCCGCTGAGAGAGACGTGTACCCCCAAAGGGAGCTGTGCCCCCCACCTCCAGTGCCCGCAGTGACTCTCAGCCAGCGCGGTAACAGCAGCAGGGGGATCAGTGTCTGGGGGCGCAGACAGCCCTTGGATAGCCTGGGGCATCTCAGTCAGCACAGCCCGAGCCTCTGACCCTCCCTCTGGCCCCAGTTCCAGAGACCTGCAGCTTCCAGCCGCCCCCACTTAACAGCCCCAACTGGCCCCTCCTCCGTCCTTGCGTCTCCAGCTGGGCGCACCCCAGGTGGGACCATCCAGAGCCATTAGTTGCTAGGTACCAAATCTCCAGGCAATTGTCTTCTCAGACTCCCCATGGACACGGCCCAGGCCCCCCCCCACACACACACAGCTGGCATTCGTCACACCTGCATCTCTGGGACTCTGCAGGGAGTCGACAACCTTTGCCCACCACCTAGGTGACATTGCAGCCTATAGGGGAAACTGAGGCACGCAGCATTCATACAAAATATTACAGAAAAGTCCCACTCCACCACAGGGGAGAGCCCAGGGCCGGGCTGGCAGGGGCTGCGGGTCAGGATTGAGGGGCACGGGCAGAGCTGGGGGGCAGCCCAGGGCCGGGCTGGCAGGGGCTGCGGGTCAGGACTGAGGGGCACGGGCAGAGCTTGAAAAGCAGCTGCACGGTTTGGATTCCTGGTTCCCAGGCGCCCAGGGAACCCGCTGGAGGATTAAGGAGGAAAACGGGACCCAGCCCCCGGCCCCTGGTCCCGTCCGTCAGCCCTGCTGAAGCTCCAAGGGCGATGGCCGTTTGTCCATCCACCGGCCGAGCCCGGCTGCTGGGCGGTTTCAGCGTACCACGCAACCACCTGTTGCAGGCAGGCAGCTCTGCCCCCGCCACCTGTGGCCAGGCCCCCCCCAAAGCACTCACCCCTTGGCAGCACGGCTGTAAATCGCGGCCCGCGTCCGCCGGCAGAAACGAAGCAGCCACCTTGCTGTGGGCGAGTCTGTCTGGCCGTGGCCGAGCGTCTGCTCTGCACTCTCAGCCGACCGCGCCCACGGCTCCCCGGGCAGCCGGTCCACAGGGGCTCTGCCCCTGCCCTGCTCGGGGTCTCTGCCCCCTCTTGGCCCCGTCTCCCGGGGCTCCCCAGACCTGCGCCGGGTGCCCCAGAGACACAAGGTAACACGTGGCGGCCGCTTGGCCAGGCAGCTCGGCAGAGCAGGGCCCGCGGACCAGGGGCTGTCAGATCTCCCGCTTGGAAAATCAAATCCGTCTGCTTCCCGAAGCCTGTCATGGAGCCAGTGTCACGGAGCCCCGGCCTCTGTGCCATGGGCCTGCGCTTTCCCCTGTGCAGCCGGGCTGGGAGCCGCGCTGGGCACTGGGCTGGCAGACCAGGCTCCCTTGCTCCCCCCATTTGGGGGCCTGGTCTGGCCCCACAGCCAGCTCCTGGAGGGGCCCTTTCCCGACCCCTAGGCCAAGAACCTTGGCACCTGCTGGAGGTGGGCAGGGAGTGTGAGGCCCTGGGCTGTGATTACCTGCCGGTGGACGGGGGAGCTGCCTCTGCTCGCTCCCCGCCAGCTGTGTTTCCATGCCGTCCCCTCCGCCTGGCCCTGCAGGTGCTCCCTGGTCCCGCGGGGACCCCAGCACCGGTGGGTGTGCCCCCTGGGTGTGCCCAGCACAGCACCACCAGTGCCAGCGTGGGCCAACTGAGCGTCTGCCCCCCTTGTGACTCAGCGCCCCAGCCCCTCACTCAGAGCCCCCCCGCCTGGGAACAAGGAATCCGAACAAAACCCGACTCCCGCCCGCCAGCCCGGTCCGTGCCCCGCACACCCACAGCTCACAGCCGTCCTGCACGTCCAGCCTGCGCCCCATGACCCCTCGCGGCGTCCCTGGGCGGCTCCCACCTTGGCCTGTCTGACGGCCTCTGCCTCAGCCGTGTGCTGCCCCTTCTGCCCCGGGCAGCTTCCTCCCAGTCTGCCCCTGCAGGAGTTGCCAGGTGCCAGCTCCCCGGCCGGCCTGCAGCCTCTGAGCATTTGAGCCTCTGGCGCATTTGAGGAGACAGCGGCAAATCCGATCAGCAGGATCTCCCACCTCTGCCCAGGGAGAGCAAAGGACGGACGGGCAGACGTGGGCGCTCAGCTGGGGATAAGAGCTGGCTGCTGCAGAAGTCGGTGCCCCCAGCTGGAGTCTGACAAAGGTGGTCAGACAGACAGACAGACAGAGCTTGAAGCACGGGGTTCGCTACGGCTGGGCTGGGCTCTGGGCTGAGCAGAACGGACGATGCTTTAACCAGCAGTTCTCTGGGCTCCCCAAGGACTGCCTGTGCTGTGCCCAGCGAATGAACAAACAAACCCGCCCGGCTGCGTGTCCCTGCAGACGCTGGCGCAGGGCGCGCTGCTCCCTGGAATGGGACACGTCTCCCTCAGGGTCTGTGTCCGTGGGACGCGCTGACCAGAGCTCATGGGGGGCAGCGGGGGGTGGCAAGGCCGCATGGCTTCCCCTGGAGGGAAAGCGAGACCCCTTGGGGGCCTGGCCCACTGACAGGGCCTCCCAGAGACTGTCCCCGAGCTGGGCCGTGGCCCCGATCCTGCAGGTCCGTGACATACCCCTTTCTTGGCTTCTACAGTGTAAGGTCTCTAAAAATCCCCCCAGTCTGTTGCCGGGGTCCCAGCCTGGGGCAGCCCCATCTTCCAGGGAGTGGAGCAGGCGCTGGGGCCCTGCCACGTTCTCTGTAGGTGTGGAAGGATTGGGTTTTTCTTGGTGAGTGTCGGTAGCTGTCGATTTCCCCAGACTGACAAAGCGAGGAGACACATCTCCATCGCTGCTACCACAAGCACGGCTCGGCCTCGCCGGACAGACCCGCCCCAGACAGGCCATGCTGGGTTGAAGGAGAGTTACCTGGGGTGTTCTGACATGGGATGCTGACAATTCGTCTTTTAAAGCTTTGTCAAGAGCGACCTCACTCAGTAATTAGTGTCTGCCCCGGGGGCCGACTCCCGCTGATCCCCACAGCTGAACATTGAAATAGAAAGCTAAAAAAGGCTTCAAAATCCACATCGCCGCTACCCATCGAACTCACAGACGGGTAACAATCGCACCCCGCCCAGCCCGACGAGCTGCTGGGAATGGTGCGCACGACTCGGTTTCCCTGTTCGGGTTGGTTGTTTCCTGCCTGGACGCGAGCGTGCTGTGGTGCGCGGGGGAGGTAGAACAATTCCCGGCTAAGCCAGCCTGGGTACCCAGCTTCCCAGGAGGGAAGAAAACAACAGCTGGCTCCCCCCAGGGGCCTTCCCCACAGCCACATCTGGGAGCAAATCAGGCAAAAAGCCCCTAGGGAAGGGGGGGGAGAGGCTGGCAGGCTGCGCCCACTGGGCCTCTGAGCGTGGGCTGCTCTCCCAACCAGAGACGGGGACAAGCCAGGCCAGGCCGGGCTGTGGAGGGAGACGCTCCGCTCGGGCGCCCCGGCACTGCCGATCCACCGCCGGGAGCGCCGGGCCCGGCAGGGCAGCCTGCTGGGAAGAGTCTGTGTCGTCTGCCCAGGTGCCACCCGGCTGGCTCGCTTTGGGACGGGGCCGGAGACGGGCGAACGGCGCGGGCTGGGCCTGGGGCACCCAGACAGCCGGGCAGGCTGGCCCGGCTCAGGAATCCAGCACGCCGAGGCGGGGTTCGTGCTCCGTTGTTTATTTCAGCAGCCTGGGGGGGTCACGTACACGCTGCGGGGCGGGGGCAAGCTGGGGGGTGCGGGGCATCCTGGCCTCTGTCCCTCTCTCGCTCTCCCTCCTGCTTCCTTCACCTGCACGGTTCCTCTCTAGTCTCACCTGGGTCCCACCGCGCCCTGCCCCCCGGCTGGCCTCCGGGGCTCCCCGCAGCACCCCTGGCGGGCAGAGGGATGCAGCGGGGCCGACCTCGGGGCAGTCCTACCCCAGGGGAGCCTCCCGCAGACCTCACCCAGCCTTGTCCCTAGCGCTAGCATCTGGAGGGGTCTGCTGTGCCCCCGTCCCCATCATCCCACGGGGCCCGCACCTCGGCTCCAGCTCCCCGGGTGGGCACCACTGGGGGCAGCTCCATGGCTTTGGTCCAGGCTGGGGGGCGAGGGGGGCTGGCCAGTCCCCGTCTCCCCTCCTCCAAGCTGCTCTCCCCCGCCCCCCGGCTGGGCACGGCCAGGCACCACTGCCATCTGCCCAGGAGAAACGCCAGCTCCGGGGAGGTCCGGGCCCGGGCGGAGACAGACCCCTGCCAGGCCCAGCGGCCGTGCCCTGGGTGTGGGCGGGGGAGGCGTGCGTGAGTGCAGGGGGGCACTGGGGAGGGATGCTCCTAGGGGAGCAAGCAATGGCCACCACCGCCCGCGACTCCCATCCGGGGCCGTGCGTCCCCTGCTGCCCACGCCCAGCCCTGCTCCTGGCACCGGGGTCCCACGGGCAGCTCCCAACACAGCACCTCAGAAGCAGAAGGAGAAAGCAGGGGCGTGGGGGGCATGGGGCACGCGGGGACCCCCGCCGCGTGGGAAGTGATGCCCTGGGGCCCGTGGGCGGCGCCGGTGGAGGGGATGATGGAGGAGGGGCTGGGGCAGGAGGGTGGCAGGGCAGGGGCGTCGGCGGGGACGGAAGGTGCCACGCGTCTCTCCGCAGCCGCCCGGCCCTCTCCGTCTACAGCATCTCGTGCTTCTGCTCCGTGGCCTCGCTCACCACCTGCACGAGGGAGACAGAGCCCCGGTGAGACAGGAGCCCCTGGGCCCTGGCAGGGACCCCCAGGCACTGGGTGGGGGATCCAGGCTGCCCAGGAGGCTGGCGAAAGAGGCCAGCTCCACCCTCCCTGCAGGCTCCAGATCCCCTCCATCCACAGGGACCAGGGGGCCGGGCACACTGGCCCAGGGATCGCACGCGTAGCTGGGACGGGCGCTGAGCGAGCCGGCGTTGCCCCTGGGATCCTTCTTCCCCGTTCTGCCCCAGCCTGCCGAGCTGCCTGCCCACGCCATGGCCGGGCAGATGGGGGGCAGGGAGCCCGCTGCTGCGGGAAGCCTGGGTCCCAGCCGGGGAGTCGGGGCAGCACCAAAAACCCCCCGTGGAGCCAGGAGTGCCCTGGCTTGGGCCAGTGCAGATCCAAGTGCCCCACACAGAGCCGAGAGCACCCTCCCTTGCTGGGGAGCCCCTGGGGAGCGGGGCCTTCTCGCCCACCCCACAGCCATGTCCAGAGGCCAAGTCACCCCGGCCCATGTGCACCGCGCAGCGCGAGCCCCTTTCCCAGCCAGCCCCCGGCCCGCTCACCTCCCCGTCACGGGTCTCGATGGTCTTGATCATCACCGTCTTCTTGGTGTGAACCTCCGAGCCGCGCTGCTCCGGGCTGGTCTCTGCAGGCAGACGGAGAATCAGCCGGGAAGGGGCCATGGGGGGCAGGCGGGGGCTCCAGCACGGGCTGGCCTGGGTAAAGCCGGCAGGCAGCAGCCACAGGGACCTCCCGGGTGCAGGGTCCAGCTGCCGCCTCCTGCATCCCCCCACTCACTCCATGGCTCACACCGGGCATCCCCACCGCAGGGCAGCCCACGGATCCTGCCCCGTGACGTCCCCGCCCAGCCCAGGCTCCCACGCTGCCTGCTGGGGTGGGCGGGCCTCATGCAGCACATGGCAGGGGCACAGGGCCAGCCTCGCCCCCACCCCCCGGCCGTGGCGCCTGCTAAGGGGCGCTTCACTCCTGCCATGGGGCTCGGGAGGCTCGTCCCACGACGCTCGGGGCACCGCCAGAGACGTGTCCGCTCTGTGGGGCCCCCCGTTGCTCTCACCCCCCCCACACACCTCCCCCCCCCGGGGCTGGGGGGCAGCACTCACCCCGGAAGTTGAGCGCAGAGAAGGTCTGGATGGGGAGGCTGATCCTGCAGGACATGGAGAAGGAAGAGGGGTCAGTCCCCGGCACGGGCGCAGACAGGGCTCTGCCAACCCCGGGTGGGCTGGCCGGGGTCACCCTGCCTTGAGGGGCAGGCTGGGAGCTCCCCACCCGGGCCCATGGGATGTTGCTCCTCCACTCAGAGCTGCAGATACCCCTGGGCCGGAGCAGAGCTGCCCCCCCCGTGTCTCCCGCCGGGCCCAGGGCCCAGGCCGCTCACCGGCTCTCCTCCCCCTCCAGCAGCTTGCGGTAGGTGGCGATCTCCACGTCCAGCGCCATCTTGACGTTGAGCAGGTCCTGGTACTCGCGCAGGTGCCGCGCCATCTCGTCCTTCAGGTGCCGGATCTCCTCCTCCAGCCGCGCGATGGAGTCCTGGTAGCCGCCCGCCTCCCCGGCAAAGCGCTCCTCCAGCTCTCGCATCTGCCTCATCAGCGAGTCGTTCTGTGCGGACAGCCCGGGTCAGAGCCGGCACCGAAGGGGGCCACGGCCGGAATTTTCCCTAATGGCTGCAGGAAGCCTGTGCGTGCCTCAGTTTCCCGTCTGCTGCACTGTTACCAGCGGGGGAAGGGCCCGTTTGCTCTCGTGGCAGGGGACCAGAGGTGCACACGGTGCCAGCGGTCGGGGGCTCAGCGGTCACTGGAAAGGGCCGGCTGCGGCTGGCCCCCCTATCAGGGGAGAACCCACAGGACAAGGGCAAAGCTGATGGGGAGCTCATGGGGCGCAGCGGGGGGGCGGCAGGCCCAGGGGTCCGGTCTAGCAGGCGGTGAGGCCACGTGGCTTCCCCTGGAGGGAGAGCGAGACCCCTCGGGGCCTGGCCCATGGATGGGGCCTCAGGCTGGGGCTGGGGCCCCAATCCTCCAGGTCCGTGATGGGGCAGAGGCTGTATATGGGATGGGGCTGTATATGGGGGGGTCGCCGCACAGGGAGAGGGCTGGGGGGGTCGTCACTCCGTGGGGTGGGGCTGGACGTTGTTACCTGTTGGCGTTTTGAATCCTGTGGGAGCTGCTGGGACCCAGTGCAGCTGAGTGGGCTGGGGGGACGGGCGCAGTGCTAGTTTGGGGGGGTCGGCACCAGGCTGGGGGGGGGCAGAGTTATTGGGCTGGGTGCCGGGCGTCCCTGGCTGTGCCCGCCGGTAGAGCCGGGATTCCCGAGCCGCGGCTCCAGCCTCTCGCGCTCAGGGACCGTCCACACCTGCCCCCCCCCCGGCGCGGCCCCGGCCCTGCCCGCTGCTCACCGTGCCCTTGAGGGCGTCGATCTCGCAGGTGTAGGACTGGATCTGGTGCCGGTACTCCATCATCTCCTGCTTGGCCTGCCGCAGGGCGTCGTTGTTCTTGCTGGCCGCCTGCGTCAGGTCGGAGACCTGTGGGGGCCGAGAGAGCAGCTGAGCTGCGAGGGCTGGGCTGGCGCTGGACGCTGGGCGCTGGACTGGCGCTGCCCTGCACTCGCAGCAGGCCCCGGCGGGCAGCGACCCAGCCCTAGGGCCCCCGCTGTGACCCTAAGCGCCGCTGCCCTGCCCCACACGGGGCCCTGCACAAACTGGGTGCGGCTGGGAGCCAGGACCAGCTCCGGGGACACAGGGCAAGTGGTGTGAACACAGGCCCCCAGCCCGGCCCAGCCCCCTCAGCCCCCCTCAAGGCCAGCACAGCACAGACCCTCCCACCCCCCTCCCCAGGCCAGCCCCCTCAGCCACCCCCATGGCCAGCCCGGCCCCCCAGCGCAGCACAGACCCCCTCCCCGGGCCAGCCCTGCCCCCAGCCTCACCTTGGACTTGTACCACTCCTCGGCCTCGGAGATGTTCTTGGCGGCGATGGTCTCGTACTGGGCGCGGATGTCGCGCAGGGCGGCCGTCAGGTCTGGCTTGGACACGTCCATCTCCACCTGGATGTGCTGCTCCTGCAGCTGGGCCTGCAGCTCCCGGATTTCCTGGGCCGAGGGGCAGCGTCAGAGCAGCGACCCCAGCCCCACAGCCCCAGCCCAGCCCCAGCCCAGCTCCAACCCCGCTGCCCCTCACACCCGGCACCGGGACAGCAGCGAACACAGGACAAGGCCAGTCCCAAGTGGCGGCCCAGCCCCAGCCAGCAGAGCCTGTGGCAGTAACCGGGGGTGGGGCAGAGCCTGGGGCAGTAACCGGGGGTGGGGGCAGGGTCCTGGGGCAGTAACGGGGGGCAGTAACCGGGGAAGACAGGACCCCGAGGAAGTAACCGGGGGTGGGGCAGGGCCCCGAATGACTGGGGGGGCAGGACCCAGAGCAGTAAGCGGGGGGCAGGGCTCCCCATGGACCTACCTCCTCGTGCACCTTCTTGAGGAAGGCGATCTCCTCCTGCAGGGCCTCAATGCGCCGCTCCAGGTCGATGCGCGCCAGCGTGGCTGCGTCCACGTCCTGCCGGGGCCGAGAGGGAGCCGGGCTCAGAGGTGGGGACGCGGGGACGCAGAGGCGCCGCGTGATGCCGACGGCACCGGATAGGGTGGGTGGCACCATGTCTGGGGGGGGCATCCAGCCTGGAGCCGGGGCGGGGGGCGCTGGTCAGCCTCCAGGTGCTTGGAGGGGGGGCAGAGCTGTGCCCACACGCTGGCCCTGCAGCCACGCTGCTCTGTGCCCACAGGGCATGGCCACGGCCCAACCCACAGGTGCCCCTCCGCTGGGGCTGGCTGGCTGGGAGGGGGCAGGGGCCCTGCTGCGCTGCGAGCGGCCCGGGAGCCCCACCTGCCGCCGTGCGGCTCAGCGGAGCTCTGGGGCGGCCAGGGGCTACGAGGGGGGTGCCAGGCAGGCCCGGCCCGCTGGAGAGCACCAAGTGCAGGAGGGCTCTGGGGGAGCTGTGGGGGGCACTGGAGACAGCGGGCAAGGGTGGGTCTCTGGACTGGGGACTCCTTGCTGGGGAGGGGGGCAGGGATCCCAATTCCCTGGCCCGCGGCCGCCCCCCCAGGGCTGGCACGAATTGCAGCCCGCGGCACTTACCGCTCGGAAGGCAGCCAAGTTATTCTCAGCTTCTTCCTTCATCTGGATCTCCTCCTGCAGCCTGGGGGCGGAGAGGGGGCGTCAGGCGGGGGCAGGCAGGGCCAGCTGGGAGGGGGCTGTCCGTGGGGCAGGCGGGCGGACGGACAGAGGGCTGAAGCAAGGGCAGACAGGCTGCCACGGGGCCCCTTGTTCCGCATTCCCAGCGGGCTGGCTGGGGGCCAGCGGCCCATCCTCCCGTTCCCTATTATAGTCAAAGCCCAGAGCCCCGCACAATGGCTGAAGTCACCCAGGGCCGCCCGCCAGCCCCTGCCTTATAGGGGAACAGGCTGGGGCAGAGCCGCGACCCTCCGGATGGGACGGGACGGGACGGGGCCAATGCAGCGCAGCGCAGCGCAGCGCCGCACAGCTGGGCCTGGGGCCGGGGGTCGGCAGGCGAAGGGGCTACAGGACCAGGGATGGGTGAGGGGCAGGGAGCTGAGAGTCAGGGACACGGGACTCCTGTGCAGAAGGAGGGGGCACATGGGGCACAGGGACCCCAGACGGTGTGCAGGGGGGGGGCACATGGGGCACAGGGACCCCAGACGGTGTGCTGGGGGACACACAGAGCACAGAGACCCCGGATGGTGAGCTGGGGGGACATGGGGTGCAGAGACCCCGGACGGTGAGCTGGGGTGCTGGAGGGTACATGGGGCAGACCTACAGTCAGTGCAAAGGGGGCTGACCAGGCAGCTGTGGGTCCAGTCCAGGGATGCTCCGGCTGGGGCTCTGGGCAAGGTGGCAGAGGATGAGACTGGGGGGTCTTGGCGCACTGAGGCTGATGGGGCGGGGGGGGCACGGACCCGTCGGGGTCAATCACAGATCATCCGGCCGCGTGGGAGGGGTTCCCTGCCCGCCCAGGGTTAATCCACCCAGCCCCCTCACAGCTCTGCCCTCTGATCGCCCTGCCAGGCCTAGGCATTGCTGTGGTGCCCGCAGGGTGTGGGGCTGGGACCCACACAGTGCCATGGGGGCAGGAAGCTGCCTATGCTACTGATCCCGGAAGGGCTCCCCTTTGCCGCCCCTTTCCAGGCTCACGCCTAAGAACCCCCTGGGTCCTGGCCTAGCCCCACGGTGCCAGGGCAGGGCATGGCCTGGGCGCTCCCTCCCCTGCCCTGTGCGCCCAGCCTGTGCCCGCCTGGCACCCCAGCCAGCCCTGCAGAAGCAGGGACAGGATAGGCCTGGCTCAGAACATGTCCGGAGCATGGGCCATGCCCCTGGGGGCAGGGTGCCCGCCCTGACCCACAGATGTTCACCCAAAGAGCTCGTCTTGCCTCAGCCAGCCACATCCAGCTGCAGCCCAGGGACTGCATGGAGCTCTCTGAAAGCCAAGTCCTGGGACGGGGATCCCCCCACGCACCCCATAGCGTGCAGGGCGAGGCTCCCCCTATAACGGGTAGGGTGGGGCTCTCTGACGCCCCATAGCAGGCAGGGTGGGGCTCCCCCCATAGCGGGTAGGGTGGGACTCTCTGCCCCGCCTCATAGCAGGCAGGGTGGGGCTCCTCCCATAGCGGGCAGGACAGGGGTCCCCCCACGCACCCCATAGCAGACAGGGCAGGGCTCCACCCCACGCCCCATAGCATGCCCCCCTGCTCCCTGTGTGTGTCCCAGTCATTCTGGGCCTGGTCTCCCCTCTCAGACCGGCGCCAGCTCAGGGTTCCCACGGTTCCGGCTGGCGATGGTTGCCCGATCCATCGGGCCCGAGCCCCGTGGGGGGGCAGCAGGGCTCCAGCAGCCCAGCCGGGCCAGTCTCCCCCCAGCCAACGGGTGGGGCAGACCTAGGCACCCAGGCGCCTGCGCTGTGGCTGTGGAGGTCAGTCCAGGCGCAGGCTGGTTCCCAGAGGTGCATGCCGGGGCCCTCCTCCGGAGCCTGGCACCCGCAGCCCAGGGGCTCGCCGCCCTCGGCTCCCGCGCACCGTGCCAACACTCCTGCCACGGTGGGGCTGGTGGTCTGGCTGTGCAGGCACGGCCCTGGCCCTGCCTGGGACAGGAAGGTGGGGTGGGCCGCACTCCGCCTCCCCCACTTGGCATGGCCCCAGCGCCAGGGTCTGCGGTGGGGGCGGCTCTGTGCCCGTGGGGGGGACCCCCTGCGCCGGGGGCGTTGCAGGGGCCATTGCTCACAGCTCTGCACTCCTGCCCGGTGTAAAGGCGCCGCCGGGAAGGGGAGTGTGGCCCCAAATGCCCGGGGCCGGGGGAAGCAGAGGGCCAGCGACCCAGGGGCTGCCCCGCAGATCACGCTGCGCTCCTCCGGCCTGGCCACAGGTGGGCAGGGACTGGCCCCACCTCGCTCTCCTCCCCACAGCGCCTCTGGGGAGCAGCCCAGTGACAAGGAGCCCAGAGCCTGGGTAGGGGCAGGGGGCTCCAGGTTCCCTCCCTTCCCTGCAACCCCAGGACACCCCCCCTCGCACTGGGGCCCCTGCGAACGGGCCAGCCGGACACCCTGAGACAGCGCTGGGCTTGGCGGGCGACGGCCCCAGGGGGCAGGGGGCTCCCGCAGCGCCTCAGTCACCACCGGGGGAAGGGCTCACGTCGCCCCCTGCACCCCGCTGGATGGGTGGGGCTGGCGGGGGGTGGGAGACTGCTGGGGCGGGTCCGAGGCATTAGGGGCAGGATGGTGCTGAGTGCAAGGGCTGGGTGCCATGCAGGGGCGGGTGGACATTGAGCTCTGGCAGGGTTAGGGGTTTGGGGCGGCGGGTTACAAGTACCGTGGGACGCGGGGGCTGGCAACACCCATCTGTCGTACCCATCTGTCTGCAGCACCCAGAGCCGGCCGGGCTGGCCCAGACTGGGGCAGCTGGGCTGAGCCGCTGGCGCCGTGGGGCCTGGTCTGCAAGGCTGCTGTTATTCTAGCCACCCCCCTGGGGGCCCTGGCTCCCTCGCTCCCTGTCCCTGCCGGGGCCAGCTCTCCTAGCGGATTTGCAAGGTGCCTGCCCCCGGGAGCCCCTGTGGAAAGCCCCCACTCCAGCCAGCCCCAGCCTTGCCAGTGGAGGGCTGTGCTGACCCCCGGGGACGTGATGAGCTCGGAAGCTCCCCGCCGCCTGGCCTGGGGCCTGGGACACCCGAAAGGAGAGAGCTGGGAACCCCGGAGCCAGGCAGAGAGAGCAAAGCGGGGAGGGGCCGTGGGGCAGGCACGGCAGAGCCAGGCTGTGTGCGGGGCTCAGGGCCGGTCACCGGGGTGGGTCTCCTCCCCCAGCCGCCCCACCTCTGCTTGAGCTTCTGCAGGTCGTCCAGGAGGTTGTCGCGCTCCACGTCGGCGCGGGCGCGCTGGCTGGTGAGCGCGTCCACCTGCAGGCGCAGGCTGCGCAGCTCCTCCTCGTAGATGTGGGCCACGTGCGTGGGCTCCTTGCCCTTCAGCCGGTTGACCTCGGCCACCAGCAGGGCGTTCTGCTGCTCCAGGTAGCGCACCTTCTCGATGTAGCTGGCGAAGCGGTCGTTCAGCTCCTGCAGCTCCACCTTCTCGTTGGTGCGGGTCTGCAGGAACTCCTGGTTGAGGGCGTCGGCCAGGCTGAAGTCCAGCAGCTCCCCGCCCGCCTGGTAGGAGAGCAGCGGGGCCACGCGGGTGACGCGGGCGGTGGAGAAGCTGGGCAGGGCGGCGCCGCGGGACACCTGGTAGACCCGGGAGGAGACGGCGCTGGCCAGGCCCTTGCCGCCCAGGGAGGAGCGGGAGTAGGCCGGGGAGGCCCCGCCGCCGAAGGTCCGGCGGTAGGAGGAGACCCGCTGGCTGGAGGAGTACGACTGGCTCATGGTGGCGGCCGGAGGAGGCCGGGCGGAGGCTGGAGCTGGGGTGGCTGTGGAAGCTGCTGAGCGAGCGGGAGCCGAGGAGTCGGGGAGGGACCCAGGCTCCGGCTATTTGTATCCTCTGACATCAGCCGGCCCAGCCCCGCCGGCCCGAGTGACAGCCCAGACAGCTGGAGCTTCCTGGGGGGAGCCAGCCAGCGGGGGCGGGGGGGCGAGGGCTGGCCAGACAGCGCCGAGCTACCGTCAGGCCCCGCCAGCCCCTCGCAGCCTGGAGCCCCCCGGCCCCTCTTGCCCTGCTCCCCTGGGAGCGCCGGGGCATTGCCGGGGGCTGGCTGGGTCTCCCCACGCCTAGGTGCTCTTGTCTGGAACATGCTGGTGCCAACCACTCCCACCCGCCCCGACTGGGCCCGTGCCCACCGCCACCCTCCCACGCAGCCGGCGGGCGCAGAGCCGGCGCACACGCTGTGCTCCTCTCGGCCGTGGGCTGGTGGAGCTGCCTGGGGGGCGCCGAGGGTCTGGCGACTGGACGGGGACCCCAGAGTGCTGCATAAACCAAACGAGGGGCTCCCCCCGGGCGATCGCCCTGCCCGGAGACGCTGCCCCACCCAGGCCGGGCTGGGGCCCTGGGACATGCTCCCGGCAGTGCAGGAGGCCTGGGCCCGTGGTCGGCGCTGTGGCTAATGCAGCCCCCGGCGGGAGAGGAGCTGGCAGGACCCCCTGGCCCAGGCACGATGAGGGGCCGTGCTCTCAGCTCCCTGGAGCGCGCCAAGCGCCCGGTGGCTCCTCAGGACACGGGCAGGCCGGCTCAGCCCCCTCGCATCCAACTGCAGCCAGGCCGAGAGGCCGGGGTCTCCCTTTTTCCCCGCCCGGGTCTCCTCTGCCCGGCATGTCCCAGCCGTTGCCCCACCCAGGCCCACATTTCCTGACCCAGCAGTCTCCCCAGCCAGGGCATGGGGCCGGGGCCGGAGACCCACCTGCTCCCTTGCCAGGGCTGAGTCACTCTGGGACGGGTGCCAGGAGCCCTCACGCGGGCCCTGACGCCATCCCCGGCGCTGACTCCCCCCGGCCACCCCATCCGTGGGGCCCAGAGGCGTTGCGGGGCCGCACTGGTGGGCTGGGACCAGAGCGGCCCGGTGACGTCAGGGGCCGCTCCCCAGCCAGCACATTCCCAGAGCAGGCGGCTCTGAACCGAAATAGCCGGGTGGCTCAGACCGGCCCCACGCGCGGTATTTATAGCCCGGGAAACCGCTGGGGAGGGGGCCAGTTAACCCCTCCTGCTTCCCGGGACCGAGCGGCTTGTCCAATGGCCCAGGGGAGCTGGGCCGGGGCAACCCTACCACGCCCGGCGTGGAGGGAAGGGCGGGCCCGTGCGACTCCTGGGCTTATCCAGGCTCCACGGCTGACTTGCTGGCCAAGGGGGGCGAATCCCCCCAGCCGGGCCCCTCAGCTTTCCCCAACCCCCGGGGCTCCCGACAGGAGCTCTGAGAATGGATGATGCGGCGTCTGGGCCAGGCCGGGCACCCTCGGGACCCGAAGCAGCGTGGCAGGGTCCCAAGAGCTGGCCCCGCTCGTTCTCGGCTCAGGGCCCGGCTGTGGGAGCCGTGGAGCCCGTCGTTGTTACAGGGCGCGGCGAATCCCCGGCAGCTTCACACAGGCTGGGAACGGGCGGCCCGGGCACTGGGGAGACGCAGGGCACGGCATGGCGTGCTCTGGGGAACCCCCAGCCCAGCACCCGGTGAGGGGCAGTTGGCATCACTCACTGTCCCCAGGTCACCCTGGGGAAACTGAGGCAGGGGGCGGGGAAGGGAGTCAGTGGTGGAGCTTGGGGAAGAACCCAGGAGTCCCAGCGCCCTGGAGAGGGCCACGCAGCTCCTAAGGCAGCGCCGGAACAGCCCTCAGTTTGAACGTCCCTCCCCCCGGCACCCCAGCACTCAGCCCGAGCGAGACGCCCCCTGGCTCCGGCTCCTCCCCTGGGCTGGGGGCTTCTTGTCCCTCCCGCTGGGATTTTCCATGCCGACCCCTGTGGCATGCAGGCCCTCACCTCCACGGGCTGCTGCAGCAGGGCCTGGGGCCAGAGCTCCCTGCTCGCCGCGGGGGGGAGCCCAGAGCTGGGGTGGCTCCAACAGCCAAGGGGGCCGAGGGGCCCAATCCTGTCCCCCCCACCTGCTACCCCTTTCCCCAGGGAGTGTCTGGAACCCACCCCGCACACAGCCCAGACTCCCCCCTTCCAGGGGAGCTCTGACACCAACGCGCAGCCCCCCCTCCCCAGGGCGGTTTCCGACCCCCCCACGCCCTGGCTGGTGACGAGGCCTCAGTCGCTTGCATTGTTCTGGCCCCTGGGCGTCGGGCAACTCAGCAGAGGAGCCCTGCAGCCCACGCCGGGCTCCTGGAACCTGCCAGCCAGCTACAGGGAAACCGAGGCACAGCGCGGTCATGGGCCTAGCCCCAGGTCACATGCTGAGTCAGCGGCAGCACCGGGAAGAGAACCCAGGAGTTCGGGCTCATAGTCTGTGCCTCGGTTGCTAGGGCATCCCGGTTCCCCCGCCACCCGCTGAGCCCCTGGCACCTGCACCCGGCCGGTGGTGCAGCCATGGGGGAAGGGTGACTGTCTGTCTGTCTGCTTCCAAACCAGCCTCTCCCATCCCCGCCCCTGGGAACCCTTCCCCCGGGACCCACCCTGCAGGGACACCCCCATGGTGCCAGCTGGACCCCCTGGGAAGCCCAGCCGCCCCGGAGCTGGAGCCCCTCCCAGGGGGCAGCGGATAGATAGAGCAATGCCGCAGCTCCCAGTGCGCCTGGCCCTGCCCGGCAGAGCCTGCCTGCCTTTAAAGGGAAGGTATTTCCAGATGGGGATTGTTTCATCCCCGGGCCACGGGGAGGAGGAGGATGGGGGGATGGAAAAACATCGAGCTGTCTGAGGGACAACACCCGTCCTGCTCACCCGGCTCCCGGACTGCCTGCCCCGCAATCCACCCCCCGGTCTGCCCCTGCCTGCCCGCCCCACGATCCAGCCCCCCTGCTCCCTCCACATCCCTTTCCCTGCCCCCCCAGCCTGCCCCCTTGCCTAGCAGGGACTAGCAATTGAGCAGGGAGCTAGCCGGCCCCCGGGCTGCAGGCCTCATCCATCGGGATCAGCAAAACCCGCAGTGATGGGCAGACGCCAGCCCGGCTGCACCCCACACATGTTTCCTCCAGCCCAGCGGTGCCCTGCTCACCCCAACCAGAGCCCAGGGCTGACCCCACTGGTCACGCTGGAGCCACCCTGGTGGGGATGGGGCCCAGAGAGAGCAGAGGCCCCCGGCTCTGGGCTTAGCAGCATAGCCTGACGCGCCTGGCTGGGCCTGCGCTCGCTGGAGGGCTCTGCCAAGGGCTGGTCACAGGTCCAAGGGCCAGGGCAGCCTGGGATGGAGACAGGGCAGCGGAGGCAGCCAGGGCAGAGGGAGCCCAAATCGTGGCAGCCAAGGGGGTGCAGACCCTGACCGGCGCTTCGGGATCCACCCACTGTGAGGAGAGTCCAAGGGAGGCGAAGGGAACCTCGGAAGAACAGCATCAGTGGAGCAGCCGGCCTGACCCAGATCTGCTGGGCTGACCAGCCCTGGCCCCCCACAGCCTGGTGATTACCCCCATGCCTCACAGTGTTCGCACGGGAGGGAGTCAGTGAAATCACACCCCTGGCACCGACCTAAGAGCAGGAGGGAGGAGGGATCCCCGTGTCACAGATCCACAGGATCAGGGCCACGGCCCAGCTCGGGGACATGCGCTGGGAGGCCCTGCCAGTGGGTGAGCCATGCAGCTTCACCGCCTCCTGGACTGGACTCTGGGCCGGCGGCCCCCCTGCTGCACCGCGTCAGCTCCGGTCCCAGAGACTCTGCAGGGGTCTCTGCACCTCGCCCAGCGTCGGCAGCGACGCTCGCCCAGCGCGGCCAGAGCAGGCGGGTGTATCAGGCAGCGGGACCTGCCCAGCCCAGAAAGCTTTGGGCTTGGTGAGCCGGGAGGCATGAAGGGTAAAGCCCAGTCCAGACAGGCTCAGCCAGGACAGCAAATTCCCAGCCAGCACTTCCCGGAGCCCATTCTGCTCTGAGCTCCTGGGCTCCCGGGTCCCTAGCGAGCTACTGGAACAATGCACGGAGCTGGAGGGGCAGCGCCCGCACCACCGTCCCTGCCTGCAGCCCGAGCGGGCCGTTAGAGACCCCGTGGGCAGCGCCGGCCCGTCCCCTCGCACACAGCTGCCCGACCAGCAGCTGTCGATCTCGGTCAGTGGGCCAGGAAGGCGTCGCCTGGCGCGAGGACAGGCTGCGGGCACGGCAAGGCACCGAGTTACTGCCCTCGTGCCGGGGGGCCAGGCCCTGTGGTGTGGGGCACTGCACGGACGGAGGGAGAGACGGGCTCTGCCCCGAAGAGCCGCAGCAGGGCAGGGTCTGGCGGGGACTCCTGGGGCCCGTCTCCCTGGCGCCGCTCTGCCAGGACATTCCCACTGAGGCCAGGGCCCCGGCGAGCCTGGAGCGATGGTCCAAAGAGCCCTCGAGGGAGCGGGGGACGTGGCCGTGCCCCTGGGGAGCATCTTCCACCAGAGACGAGAGGTGGCGGCCAGGGCGACCCGGGGCTGCCCACGGCACCACCCCGGGAATCCCGCCCCAGCGAGGGGCGAGCACAGGCTGTGCTGAGACGGACGGGCTGGATTCACCGGGGCGCCGGGGAGCTGCACGCTCACATTGACGGGGCGTGGGGGGGTAACAGGACACAGCTGTCGAGGGGGGCCAAAGGCGGGTGTCACAGGGTGCGATGGGGCAGGTCCTGGCAGGGAGGGGGGCCATCCTTTGAGGGGATACACCCAGCCGAGCCCCAGGCAGGGGGCTGGAGGGGAAGGCCCCGCTCCCCTGCATCAGGGCCAGGCCCCCTTTGACTCACTATAGAGCTGTACAGAGCTGTACACGCCTGGGAACCGCAGCTCAGCCCCAGCCCAGACGCAGCCCGCTGGGCCGGGGGGGGAGGGGGCTGGGACTTAGTCTGGGTTACTGAGGGGTCAAGGCACGTCCATGACATGGGAGAAGCACAGTGGCATATGGAGGGTCTCTGGCGCCCGGGGGCCAAGCCTACATTTGCACCCCCGGGCCCCCCGCGCAGGGCAGGAGGGGTCCTGGTGCCGCCTCCCAGCTGCCCTGGGAAAGGGGATTCTGTACCTGTGGGGGGGTGAGGCACGGGGGGTGCAAATGCAGGCTTGGCTCCACTGCCCTCTTCCCCGCACTTACCTGCCACACGCGCCTGCCTCTCCTGCCGCAGCCCCGCAGCCTGGTGCCGGCTTGGATGGGTCTCACCCACCCCGGCCTGGGGAGGGGGGCTGGGCTGGCCCTTCATGATCTGCCCCTCAGAGCCTCCTGCATCCCCCAGCCCCTGCGCATCGTGAAGGGCCAGCTGGGCGCCCACCTGCAGGCCAGCACCCCGGGGGCCTGCCCCCCCTCGGTACGCCACTGCCTCCCACTCCATGGCCCCCCCTCCCATAGCCCCAGTCCATGCCCCCCCTTCCCTGAGAGTGCAGAGCCTGGCCTGGACCACGAGGGCTGCGCCGTGTCTCCCCAGGAATCGAAGCTGGGGCGGGTTTGAATTTACCGGGGGTTGGAAAATGACTAAATCGGCACCCCCGGTTTGGGGGGGGCAGGTGCAGGGAAGCCCCTCGTGGAGAAGTTGCTGGGGCTGGGTGGGAGCTGGCCAGGGCCAGGCAGGGGTGGGGGACCCTGTCTCACGAGCCCAGGCCTGGAGAGCAGTGTGGATTTCCTGATTCCCCAGGCCCCCCACGGCCCAAGGCGCTGCGACCCTGTGCGAGAGGACACGGATGTGGGGCCCCGAGCTATTCCCAGTGCCCCTGGCCCCATTGCCTGCAGCATCCCCTGCCGGGAGGGGCAGGAACTGGCCTCTCCCCTCTCCTCTCCTGCTCCCGCATTCTTGCTCCCTCCCAATGATCCATCAAGCTGAGCGTTTATGAAGACAAAGGCTGGAAATATGTCCCCCCCCCCAGCCCGTCTGCTGCAGGGCGGCCGGCTCCCCGCTCCTTTTACAGCCATGCCGCACCAAGGAGCCTTTCGCCTACGTAGGAAGAACCCGCCAGCCCCTTCCCGCACGTTCAGCCGCGCCTTATTGTCTAAATAGGAGATTGTGCTGGTCTCGGCTGGCCCGTGGCCGGCCTGCGGCCTCTGGCCCTGGAAATGGGCACCCAGGCAGCGCCGCCCAGCCCTCACCGTGTGGCCACAGCCAAGCGGGTCCTGTGGGCCCCAGGGGAAAAGGGGCTGCTGGCTCCTTGACCGCTAACCCCCAGCTGGCATGGCGCCCCCATCCCATCCCACAGGGCTTTCTGTGGGGCCAGGTTTGGGCTGCGCCAGCGTGGGGCTGACCCCAGCTAGATTGTCCATGTGGGCTGAGGGGACCCCCGTGGGGCTGGCTGGGGGCGCTGGCGGGGACCCGGGTCAGAGGGCCAGGCGCCGGCTGCATCCACGCTGGAGAGATGAGGGGGCGTGTAGCCACCGGCCCTGTGGCCTGGCCCTGCTCCGGCAGCACGGGACATGTAAGGCATCGTGGCCACCGGCCCAGACCAGCGTCAGTGCATGTGAATTCGCTCTGCCCTGCTCCAGTGTTTGGCTGAGGGGGCTGGACCCTCCTTCCCCCCCACGCCGCCCACGCACCCCCACAGCTCCCGCGCTGCAGCCTCGTGGGCGCCCAGCCCAGATGAGCTGGATTCTTGGCCCCGCGCCTCCAGGCCACGTGTCTGGGGAGTCGCTCCTCGGCCGGGTGGCTTGTGTGGTTAACCCTGCAGGGCCAGTAACCCTTCGGGGGCCGGTAACCCTGCGGGGCCAGTAACCCTGTGGGGCCAGTAACCCTTCGGGGGCCGGTAACCCTTCCTGGTAACCCTGTGGGGCCGGTAACCCTGTGGGGGCCACTCTGGTGCTGGTACCCCTGCTGGCACGGTCAGGCCTGCCCCAGAGCCTTTGGCCCACCCCGGGGTGGCAGCCCCAGCTGGGGCCCAGCTCTCCAGCCACCCAGCAAACCCCCGGCCCTGACAGGGACCCTTCTGCTGCCCTGAGCCCCGCAGCTCCAAAGGCCATGCCTCAGACCAGCCCCCGGCTCAGCGAGGGTTTTCCATGGGGCATTCTCAGGGGGAGCCCCAGAGCCTGGCTGGGGGCTGGGATGCCAGGCCGTGCTGCGCCTGGTGGGCAGAGAGCAGCTGCTGGGGCACAGGAGGGAGGACGGGGGCTCACGTGGGGGGCAGTGTGCAGGGGCTGCCAGCTGGGGGGAGTCAGGGAGAAGTCGGAAGTAGCCGTGGGGGGGGGGGGGGGACTTGTTCTGGAAGCTCCGACTTCCCCCCCCCACTGCTCTCAGAATAGCTGCCAGCTGGGGGCCCCTGTGCCCTGCCGGGGGGCAAGCAGGGCGGGGCTGCACCCGCTGCTGCCACTCAGCCGGGGCAGCTGGAAATAGAACGTCCCAGGGGGATGCTGGAAAACTGCCCAGCTAATCCTGTCCGGGCCTGGGGCAGCCACAGCCCCTTTCCAGCGACCCACTGGGCCCAGTCCCTCCAGGCCTTTCCCAGGGGCCCATGGAGCACAAACTCTGCCCCCATCCGGGCCCTTTCTGAGGACTCACAGGACCCAGCCCCTCCTCCCGGGAAGGGGACGTGCTGCCCCGAGCTGGGGAGCACAGGGGGGACAGGCATTACAGGTGATACAGCGGGGGGAGGCAGAGGGGCCGCACCCATCACATCCCGGCCATTCAGCGGGGTTGGGTGGGATGGGTAGAGGATGGGAGACGTCCAGGGATCCCCCCGGCTGCAGGAAACCGACGTTGGTGGCTCTTGTCTGTGTGGCATTGGGGGGTGCTGGGCTGTGGGGGGACTCTTTCCTCGCAGCCAGGGAGGGCTGACCCCACTGCCCCATAGCACTAGGGGCGCTGGGCTGTAGAGAGCAGTGAGGGCTCATGGGGGGGCTGTAGTCTCCCCTCACTCAGTGCTGCCCCCAAACTCTCCCAGGTCTGGCCTACACCGCCCTCAGCCCCCCCCCCCACCCCCAGTGGTGGGGCTGGGCCCTGACTCAGGGCCAGGCCAGCTGTTGTCTCTGCTCTGCCTATTCCCGACTCCTGGCCAGGAGCCAGCGGCTGGTGTTTTCCTGAAGTGGGCCGTGGTTGACATTGAGACCCCCAGCAGCTGTTTGCCGGCGGGGCTGCAGGGAGCGTGGGGGGTGCAGGAGCGTGACTCTGAGCCATTGCGAGTTCCCAGCACAGGCAGTCCTGGCTTTCGCCACCCTGCCCGAAGCCAGGCAGGGGCACCACTGCATGCTGGCTGGGAGTCTGGGGCACCCAGCTCCACGGGGCTCCAGCACCCTGGGCTCCCCGCCAAATGCTCAGTCACAGGCTCCTGGTGCACTGGGACTAGTCGGAGGTGTGAAGAACAAAAGCCCAGGTGACTTGGTTTGTCCAGGAAAGGAACGGGGGTGGGATAGGGTGTCTGGGGCTGGGCAGGAGGAAGGGGATGGGGTAGCCCCCAGTGGGGGAGTCCAGGGAGATGGGTGTTGTTGTAACTTAACCCTTGCTGATCTCCCTGGGGGCTGGGAATTGCTTCTGTCTGCAGGCGGGTGCAAGGCCCTTGGGGCGGGTAAACCCCACCGATAAAGGCCTGGGCCTGTTTCTTTCACCTGGGACACATGGTCTCCCCAGGTCCGGCTAAAGACGCAAATATCGTGGATGTGCACCAGGGCGAAGCTCTCCATCCCCCTCAGCAGCTGGCCCGCCAGGCACTGGAAGGTGGCTGGGGCCGCCGTGAGACCGAAAGGCAGGACCAGGAATTCACAGACCCCTAGCGGGTGCTGAAGACAGATTCTAGCAGCCGGATCTAAGGGCACCTGCCAGCAGCCCTAGGTGAAATCCATAGTGGTGCGGTAACGCACTCCCTCAGCTTGTCTAGGATCTTGTCTGCCCAGGGCATGGGGCAGGTATCAGACACAGCAATGGCGTTCAGCTTCCAATAGTCCACACAGAACCGAATCCTCCCGTCTCTCTTGGGGGCCAGCACCACTGGAGAGGCCCACGGGCTGGTGGACAGCTGGATCACCCCCAGAGCCAGCCTATCTTGGACCCCCTTCTCCCGGTCCTGGGCTGTTTTCCCAGTGCCTGGGAAAGGGGAACACCTGATGGGAGGGTTTGCTCCTGACTGCACCCCGTGGGCAGCCAGGTTAATGAGGCCTGGCCCCGGGCGGCTGGAGAACAGGGGCTGGTGAGAGATCTCTGCCTGCTGGGCTGGGGGGAGCCGGTCAGAGGGGAATTGATTCCAGTGGGAGACCAGCTCCCATCTTAGGGAAGAGGCTCACCAGGGGATCTCCCCCTCCTCCTCCCACTGGCCACACATGGCCCGAAGCAGCCCCTCCCTGTCACAGTACAGCTTCATTATGTTGACATGGTACCCCCGGTGGCTGTGCGCCCCGCTAGACAGTTCCCCCACACCCTTCACCTCACTCAGCTGTTTGACGACCTGAAAGGGCCCATCCCAGGTGGCTTGGAACTTATTCCTCCGCACCAGGATGAGACCCGTCCCCCGGTCCCCGGTGCCGTAGGAGTGGCCCTGCGCAGTGCGGTCGTACCAGACCTTCTGCTTCCTTGGCCAGGCCCATGAGCTGCTCCCGGAAAGCTAGTGCATGCTCCATCCCCGCTTCCCCCTCAGGAGACGCCTTCTCCTCCCATTCGCCCCTCACCCAGTCCAGGGGTCCCCTCACCCTCCTCCCACACAGCGACTCGGATTCCTGGGGCACTTCCCTGTATGCGAACAGCAAGGGGGCAGGTACTTGTCCCAGTCCTGGGGGTGCTGGGCCATAAAAATCTTCAGCATCATCTTCAGGGCCCGTTAAACCTCGGCACCGGCCCATCGGACTGAGGGTGACAGGCCGAGGCCCAGGCGTGCCGGACCCACACGTCTCCCCCAGGCACTGAGCAGGGCTGACGTGAAATCGGAGCCCTGGGCTGTAAGGCCCCCTGGGGGACCCAGCCCTGCTGGAAATGGTCAGCAGCGCAGCTGCCAGGGTGTCGGCCTCTGCAGAGGACAGAGCCACGGCCTCGGGGTGCAGCGTAGCAAAATCTGCCCCTGCCAGGACGTGTTTCTTCCCGACTGGGGGGGCCTTGCTCAGGGGCCCCCCCACGTCCATCGCCACCTTCTGGAAAGGTTCCTCTAGGATGCACAGGGACTGCAGGGCTGCTTTCCCCCTGTCCCAGGCCTGCCCCACCCTCCGGCAGGGTCACAGGCCCGGCAGTGCAGCCGGCCCGCGTCAGAGCTCCCCGGCCAGTAACCGCTCTGCAGCCTCTGCCTGGGGCGTGGAGTCCCCTGCTGCCCCGAGAGAGGGACATCGGGGGCCGGGTACAATAGCCTGTGGTGGCACTTCTGGGGGGCCATGAGCTGTCTGCTGATTCCCCACGGTTCTACCTCCCCGCGGGAGCCCACTCCTGGGACGGGAACCCTTCTCCCCAGGGATCGTTCCCTGCAGTCTCCCCAAGGGGTTTTCCAGCCCCGTGGCCCACAAGTTCCCTCAGCTTCACTGATGAGGGGTCCCGCTGCAGCTCGGTCTGGAATTCGGCTGCTGGGACGGGGGTGGAGCCTGTCCCCCCTTGGCTGGGTCTGGGGTCCCAGCCCTGCTAAGCCCTGCCCTGGGTAGCTCCCGTCCTGCCGTGACAGGGTCCCTCACATCCGGCTGGGTAGACTCCCTGGTGCCAGGCTGGGTGACTCTCCGGCTCTGGCTACGGGTAATGGCCAGGGCACTCTGGGGCTTGCCTGGCCAGTCCTCCAAGTCACCCCCCATCAGCACCGTGGCTGGCAACCGATCGTGCACCCCAACATCCTTGGGGCCCTCCTTGGCCCCCTGCCATGGTTACCTTGAGCGGGGGGTCAAACACCCCCTCAGGGTTAGGTAGGAATCGGGCACCACCCGGCCTGGGCCCACCGCCTCGGGCAGGGCCAGCGTCACCTGGACCTTCCTTCCCCCACCTTGAGGGGGATGAGGTGGCTCTGGCTCCCTCGGGGCAGCCCCACGCTCACCCAGCGGACAGAGGGCTGAGTCTGGCCGCCTCCTCCCCCCTGAGACCCGATGCTGCTGCCAGCCCCTGCCCAGGGAGCGACTCCCCTTAGATGGGTGTGGGCTCCCCTTCCGGGGAAGCCCCCCCCAGTTAACCCTTTGAGGGGTTGACTGGCCCCTCCTGTCCTTGAGCCTTGGCCATCACACTCACTTGTGGCCCTCCTGCCCACAGGCACTTCCAGTCTGGTTGGTCTCTGGAGGCCGGTCGGTTTTTCCTAGCGTTAGCTGTCCCTCCGCAGGGAGGTTTCCCGGGGTCCCTCTTTGGGGGCCCTTATTGGGGGCTCCCCTGTGGTATCCCCAACCTGGCCCTGTCTCCCTTTGGACCCAGTCCATGTCCTGACCAGCTCGCCCAAACTCGTCAGCCAGCCAGCCTGCACACTGCAGATCCTTAGGATTCTTGTCCCTCAGTCACAGGTCCAGGTTGGGGGGCAGATCTCGTACAGCTTCCCCAGACCCACCAGTTCAGTTACGTGCTCCCTGCTAACAGAACCGGCCCATTTGCGGATGTAATCCCTCATCAGGGTGGTGGTTCCCAGGTAGGTCACCCCCGGGGTCCCTCACATGGCCCGGAGTCTCTTCTGGTACGCCTCGGGGGTCAGTGCAAACCTGAGCAGCAGAGCCTCCTTAAGCCACGCATGGTCCCCGGTCTCCACCCCGTCCGTCCGTCTGGCTGAGCACTCCTATGGCTTTTGGCCCCAGGAGGGGTAACAGGTGCCGCAGCCGATCTGCAGGGTCCACCTGGTGCAAGTTACAAACCTTCTCGAAGACAGCGAGATTCTCATCTATATCCCCTCCCTCCTCAAGCAGGGCCAGCAAATTAGTGGTTATCCGGGGTCTCCCCCCACCCCTCCACTCGGCCAACTCCAGTTCATGATGCTGCCTCTGTCTCTCCCAATGCTCTGGTTCTCGCTTGGGGTCTGCCAGCTCTTTCAGCCGCAATTACGTCTCCAGCCATCTCCCAGCCAGCAGTTCCCCCCCTGCCATCAGGACTGGTGTGTAGCTGTGTCACCCCAATTCTTCACTCCTGGGCCCCGGTGTTGGCCCAATCCTGTTTTTATTAAATACGTGGAAGAACAGAGCCACAAACACGCCCCCTTCCTACCAGGAGGCACTTCAGCCTGTTACACTGCACCTTTAATCAAAAGCTAAAACCTCAGCTGACTGGTATCGTTCTACCTTTTCAGTCTTTTTAAAATATTCATTTATTGCATATCCTTGGAAGAAGAGATCCCAGATCTTTGTCTAAGCTGTTCTCTGTACGTCTTACATTCCTGTTTGACAGGGTTCCAAATCCTTTTATTCAGTAATAATTCAAGTCTGTCTTTGCTTTGAATAATTCTATTGTAAAACCGCTCCACTGACCATTTTTTCTGTTGATTTTACCCACTTTCAGAATATTTGTAAAAATCCTATTTGATATGTGCTTAAGTATGAGAAGCCGCCTTGTGCAATGTAATAGACCGACCTAACGGTGACAGACACTGGCAACAATGAAATAATGTTTGCTGTAAAAGACATGTGAGTTCTTCAGCTAGGAGCTGGCACTGAGTGACTGGAGTGTGAATGGCTGAGCAATTGAGGTGGGTGTAGACAGGGAGAGTGACTGAACAATTGGTCTGAGTACGGGATGTGGAAACATGATGAAGAAAACACCAGCCTCACCTCAAACGTTTGAGGGAGGAAGAAAGGAGCGAAGATAATCACTTTTACCACTCACCTGGCCGAAGAGGAGCCACCCTGATAACTTTGGAGTCAGCCCACTTCAAAAGACAAAATCTGCTCAGGCTTGCAACAATGTGGGTGATTAAGGATCACACCAAAGGCAGATGCATCAGGACAGAGCAAAACCCACAGACTGACATGGGGTCTTTTCCCTATAAAATGGGACAGAAAACGAAGGCTGGAGGTTCGGGTCTACATCACCAACCAGCCAGGAGAACCGGTGCCATCGGCAGAACCTTGCTCCTCACTCTCATGCTACAGTCACCTGGCCAGTGACTACACGAGCACCGAGAGGCTGGTAACTAGAACATCTGTGAGACCCTGTGTGTGTCTGTCTGTCTCCATGTCTGTGTGTGCCCGTCAGTGTGTGTGAGTGTGAATGAAAGCACCAACTGAAACGTGTGTCAATGAAGTGTATTTTATTAGCAAGAGTCTTTGTATTTGTACTCACTAGGTAAAGCACAATATTTATACCGTTACATTATTGATACTGTTACAATATCGATACTGTTACCATGCTGATACTGTTGCAATATTGATACTGTTACAGTTACCATGCCGATACTGGTACTTATCTGGTATTTACATTATTGATACTATTGACCAGATTTTGTATTCACAATAAACGTGGCTTGTTGCCTTAACCTGTGATATTTGTTATTTGATTAACAGCATCTTACCCTGCTTTGCTGTGTGAACTGCTCACTCCTGGGTCAGCCCACGCCCAGCCTCCTGTAAGTAATCGGTCCCTGGCCCAGTGAAGGAGCGCGTCTGGCCAGCTGCTCATGGGATTGACCCCCAGCAAACACCCCCAGGCCCAGATGCAGTCCCGGGAGCTGCCATTTGGCAGGGTTCGGTGCTGCACCCTGCAAACTCGTTTACACGTGTCCGTCAGTTTCTCACAGAAATGGATGTGCCCCAGCTCTGTCACTCTGAGCCGGGTCTCTGCACACACGCAGTCCACACGCACGGTCTTAGATAAAACCAACACACGTTTATTGACGACAGCAGGAGTTTAAGTGATTCCAAGTCAGGTTATTAGTAAGTCAAGGAGTTACTCAGAATTAACTAAACGATAACTCGCGTTTTAACCTAAGACGAACATGTCGGTCCGTACTCAGCTTATCACACAGGCTGGCTGTGACGCCTCGTGCAACCAGGCCCCCCCATGGGTAGATCCTCAGTCTTTGGTGTTGCTTAGAAGATGGATTCCAGGGAAGAGCCAAGAGACGAAGACACCTCGGCTTTTAACAAGTTTCCCCAAAGCCCCCTGGGGTCGGGTGATCGGCCCTGTCCAGCCATGGGCATGATTTCTTCCACTTGGCCGAAGAGCTCACAGGTGCGTAGGCCCGTCCCTTGTCCCTGTGTGCAGGCCTCTGCGGGGCCTGGACACAGCTGTGTGTTCGTCTGCATCTATTCGCACCACGAGACACACATCTGGGGACATGACACAGCAGAGTCTATCTGCACACGTGTGTGTGTGTGTGTGACATGGCTGGAAACACGCCACCATCGCAGCAGTGTTCAGTGTGCCCTGAGCGTGCCAGAAACCGCTCGCGTGGCACACTCTGCATCGGACAGCGCACACTTACACTGTCAGGGTGAACACGAACGACACGCGGATCACACCGCAAGGGTGTACACAGGGTACAGCGTGTCACCCAGCCCGCCGGGAACCGCATCTGGGGCGGGTTTTGGCCCCCGAGTTCCATCGTCATCCTCCAGCTGCACCACCAGCTGAGCCGTGGTGCCCTGTCCAGCCTGGAGCCCGCTTGCCCTGTCCTTCTTCAGGAGCCGGTGGTGCTCCATCCTGCGCCCTGCCCTCTGCCTCACGGCTCCATCATTTACTGCCAGAAGCTCTTGGCTGTGGGTGCATCCGACCTTCCTCTGTGGCCACTGTGCCGGAGTCCCCCGGGGACGGGGCTTGAACCCCTCAGGGGGCAGCCAGGCAGTTCTCTAGCGGGGGGGTCTCCCCAGGGCCCCTCGCACCAGTGCAGCCGCCTCCCAAATCCGGTCTCGCAGTGCTCGGCCCCCCCCTGCTCTGCCAGGAGCCCCCCACAGTGAGTCCCCTGGGTGGGACCCTGGGGAGCCCTGACCCGCCCCACGGGCCCTGCACCCGCTGGCAGGCAGAGACAGTTCCCAGCCCGCGGGGTCAGTGGCTCAGGCGCACGGCGCAGCACAGACTGTGTCAGCCGATGGAGCCGACGTTACAGCAACGACCCGCTGGGGAAGTTCCCGACTCGAGCCCCCAGCCTGGATCCCCACCGGGGACCGGCCCTTCCCCCGCCAGCCTCACACCCGCCCCTGCCCCTCCCCCGTCCTTTGTCCGTTTTCCCAGCCCCAGTCCGAGTGGCCACCTCTCCTGTCCAGCCGGCTAGCGCAGGGCAGAGGGTCCCTGGCCATGGTCTGGGTACGTGTGGCTAGAGCGAGGCCTCCCTGCCCTCAAGTGCTGTCTGCAGTGATCACACACCCGGGTCTCATCACCCAAACATGAGTAACACCCAGGGGAAACTGAGGCACGTGCACCGTAGTCCGAGAAAACATGAAGAATATTTCCACTTTGTCACATCTCTCCCCCACTCGGGGCTGGATCAGAGCTGGTGCCCAGAGGGGATGAGCTCCGTGTCCCATTCCCTGGCTGGGGGTGGGGTCTGTGGGGCAGGCGGGAGGGTCTATGGGGTAGTGGGGGGTGTATGAGGCAGTGGGGGGGAGATGGAGTGGGCCGGGGGATCTATGGGGCAGGGGGGGTCTATGGAGCAGAGGGGGGACATGGGGCAAGTGGGGTGGACATGGGGCATTGGGGGGAGATGGGGCAGGCGGGGGTCTATGGGGCATTGGGGGGGAGATAGGGCAGGCGGGGGGTGTATGGGGCAGGCGGGGTGCCTACGGGGCAGTGGGGAGAGACGGGGCAGGCGGGGGTCTATGGGGCGGCGCTATGGGGCTGGGGCTGTGTTTGCTCCTCCCGGCCCGCAGGGGGCCCCGGAGCCGCCGCCCGCCCGCCCGGATGGAGCCGCTGTCCGGGGCGGGGCCGGGCCAAAGGTACCGGGCCGGGCCGACCATGCAGGTACCGGGCCGGGGCGGAGAGAGAGAGAGAGAGAGACCCCCCCTGCACGGCTCTGCCCGCCCTGCGGCCGGGGCTCAGCGCGAGGCGCTGCCGGGGGGGCCCGGGCGCTGCTCCGCCCCACTGGGGCCGGGTTCGCTGGGCTCGGGGTGTGGGCGGTGACTCCCCCCCGGGGGCCCGCCGTGGGGCAGTGCGCCGTGGGGCGGGCGGTGGCCCGGGGGGGCCGGGCGGGGCTGGGGGGCGCTGCCCCGGGGGTGTCGGGGGGCCGGGCGGGGCGGTGTCGGTCCGGTCCGGTCCGGTCCGGTCCGGGGGTCCGGTCCCTACGCCCCGGTAACGCCCCCCCTCGCCCCGCCAGGCGTCCGTGGCCGGTGACTCGAGGCGGGCGGTGCAGGCGGCAGCCCAGCAGTTCCTGCGCTTCGTCAGCCAGGGCCCCTCGCCCTACCACGGTAAGGGGGCCGGAGCTGGGGGGCCGGGCTGGGGGGCCGGGGGGTTTGCACCCAGGAGCGGGGCCCCTGAGCCTGCAGCTCCTGCCCCAGCCGGGGGTTGCCGAAAGTAACCGAGAGCCGCCCCCCGGCTGCCCCCCTGCTGCCCCACGGCTGCCCCCCAGCAGGGCCTGCCCTGGCCGGCAGCGGAGCTACCCCGCCCTGTGCCCCCCGGCTCCCCCCGCGGCTGTGGGTTGGCAGAGGCTGGCCGGGCGGGGGTCAGTTCACCGGGGGGGTCACCCCGGGTCATGGCTGCCCAGCCCAGCTCTGGGCCCGGGCCCGTTTCTCACCCTGCCCCAGCGCAGCACCTGCCCCACGCAGGCGGTGCTAGATCTGTTCTCCTGCCCCATGGAAGCCCCCCACCAGGGCCACCCCCTGCCCGCCTCCCTCTCCCTGCCTGCTCCCAGGACGGGCTGAGCTGCCCGGAGCCTGGGCCTGCTCCTGGGAGCGTCTCTCCCGCTGGCACCAAGGCAGGGGACGCGTCCCCACATGTTCAACCCCCGTCTGTGGGACGCGGCCCGGCGTGGAGTTCCCGGTGGGGGGCCGCAGCAGGTTTGGTTACAGAGTAGGTTGGGAATTGCAAGCCGGGGGGAACCGGGGCCCTGCCTGCCCGCGCTTGGGGGAGCTCCCAGCACCAGCTGCCCAGCCCTGCTGAGTGCACGAGCACCCCATGGGGATGGGGGCAGAGGGGCAGGGGCCCCGATGCTCTGCACAGACCCCTCATGGAGCTCCGGTGAGGCACCGACAGCCGGAGGAGCAGAGCCACTTTCCTGCAGCCAGTGCCCCGTGGCCCCTAGAGGGTGGGGGGCCGGCATGGCCTGGGCAGCGGGGCTGGGTCCGGGTCCCTGGCGCCGCGTGATGCTCTGTGCGCTCCCCGCAGTGGTGGCCGAGTGCCGGAGCCGCCTGCTGCGGGCGGGGTTCCGGGAGCTGAAGGAGGCCGAGCACTGGGACATCCAGCCCGAGCACAAGGTAGGGCCGGGGCTGCCTGGGTCGGGGCGGTGGGGTGCTCTCGTGCCCTGGCCTGCGGCTCTGGGGGCGCAGGGCGTTGTGGAGGGTGGGCCAGGCCTGACCACTCCCCGCCCCCGGGCCAGGGCTGAGTAGGTCCTGGCCCTGCCCCGCCACTGCCGCCTCTCCCCTTTCCCGGCAGTACTTCCTCACCCGGAACTACTCCACCCTCATCGCCTTCGCCGTCGGGGGCCGGTACCAGCCCGGCAATGGCTTCAGTCTCATCGGCGCCCACACGGACAGCCCTTGTCTCAGGGTGAGTTACCCTCGCGCCCGGCACGCCCACTGCCGCCGCCCGGCCCGGCCCCCGTTGGGTCCCCTGGGGCGCCTCCGGCCCGGCCCGGCCCCCGTTGGGTCCCCTGGGGCGCCTCCGGCCCGGCCCGGCCCCCGTTGGGTCCCCTGGGGCGCCTCCAGGCCAGCTCCCAGCTCTACCCCTTGTCAAGCTGGCGCCACGGTGCCTGGCCTGGCCCATGGCTGACCCCTCACCTGCTCCGCCTGGCCCTGCCTGGGGCGTCTGTCTGGATCCCTAACCCCCGGCTCCCCTGGAGTGCCCCGGGCGTTGGAGTCCCAGCCCTGCCTGGCTTTGGGGCCTCGCCCGGGCAGGGATCGCCGCGTATTGCCCAGCGCTGTCGGGGTCAGCACGGACCCTCGCTCTCCCGCACCCGGCGCCTGACTCCATCTATTCCCCCTGGAGCCCCAGCTCGGTGGCCTGGTCCGGGAGCTGTAGCTGGGCTGGTTGCGCCCTCTCGTGGGCAGTGCCGGGGGTCCCGCTGGGCCCTGCTGGCTGGTGACGGCCCCTGGCTCTCACGCAGGTGAAGCGTCGCTCCAAGCGGGGCCAGGTGGGCCTGGTGCAGGTGGGCGTGGAGACCTATGGAGGGGGGATTTGGAGCACCTGGTTCGACCGCGACCTGACTGTGGCCGGGCGGGTGATCGTAAAGGTGAGTCTAGCTTGGGCTGGGAGCTGCTCTCGTCCATGGGTCCCGAACACCGTGTCTGTGGGCTGCGGCTTGGGGTTGGATCCGCTCCTGTCCGTGGGTCCCGGACCCTGATGCTCCTAGAGTCTGTCCATCCATCTGTCGCACCGACACTCCCCCTCGGCAGTCTGCAGGTTGTCACTCCCCCCCCAGGCGTGGGGCCCCCTGCCTGCAGGGACGTGGGTGTGGGGGGGTCTCACACTGCAGCCCTCTTCACCCCGATTGGTGGGGGTTTGGGGAGGGATGCCCCAGCCAGGCGGAGGCCCCTCACCCCGTGGATTGGATCCTCCCAGCCCCCAACCCGGCTGTGGGGCTGTGGGCCAGGCTGCTCCTTCGCCAGGACTAGGGCTGAGTCCCGTGGGGGCCAAGGCCCCCGGCTCCTGCGGTGCGGGGGTCCCTCGGGAGGGGCTTGCTGACCTGCCCTCCCTGCTTTGCTTCCAGGAGGCGGCCGGGGGGCGCCTGGAGCAGCGGCTGGTGTGGGTGGAGCGGCCCATCCTGCGCATCCCGCACCTGGCCATCCACCTGCAGCGCAACGTCAACGAGAGCTTCGGGCCCAACACGGAGAATCACCTGTGAGGGCCCCCGCCAGCCCCCAGCCTCGCCGCCCCCAGCAGGGTGGGCTCCAGCTGGGCCCAGGTGTCCCCATCCCGCGCCGTGGGCACTAACGGCCCCGCCCGCAGCCTCAGCAGAGGCCCCCGGGGTCCTGGCCCGGCTGTGTGCAGGGGGGCTCCAGCAGGCTGGGCTAGTCTCCTGCTGGCTCATAGCCCGGCAGCCCCCGGGGGACACGCTGCCAGGTCTGGGGGCGGGGGGAGGGGTGGACGTGGGGGGCACAGAGAGGTGTTGGGGGTGGGAATCGCAGGCCTGGGGTCGCTTGGCAGCCCCATCACCCTGTCGGTGTCTGACACCCCTTTCTCTGCCCGTCAGCTGGCGGGCCCCGGGGGAGCAGGGCGAGGCTGCGCCCAAGGGGGGGCCTTGCTCCGGTGATTGCCCCGGGATGCGGGAGCAGCTGGGCGTGGCTGGGAACGCCCAGGTGACCGAACGAGCCCTTTCCTCCGCAGGGTCCCCATCCTGGCCACTGCCATCCAGGAGGAGCTGGAGAAGGGGGCGCCCGAGGCTGGGGCTCCCTGCGCTGCTGGCACCCAGGTGAGACAGGAGGGGAGCTCTGTGCTGAATGCCGAGGGCCCCGGGGTGTGTCCGAGCCCAGCTCCCCGTCATGGGGGTTTGTGCACTGTGTCCCCCATGCCGGGGGGACCTGGGGACGTGGGGAACCCAGCCAAGAGCTGCATATTTCTGGGCGAGTCCAGTGGGCTGCAGCCGGGCGGTGCTGCCCGGAGGGGGGGGAGGGAGGGGGGGAGGGAGTCTCATCCCTGTCTGTGATGTTCACCTGCCCTGGGGGGCTCTGCTGTCTCCCCAGCAGGAGCGGCATGCCCCCGTCCTGCTGTCCCTGCTCAGCTCCCAGCTGGGGGTGAAGCCGGAGCAGATTGTGGAGATGGAGCTGTGTCTGGTGGATACGCAGCCGGCGGTGAGTGCCCGGGGCCTGGCCCATTCAGGGTTGGTAGCAGGGGGCTGGGCATAGCCCAGGCAGCGGCTTTTCTCTCTGGCCTCAGGGTGCCCGGCACAGGGCTGAGGTTCAAAGCGGCTGCGAGGGTCCCTGCCCTGGCCCGGTGGGGTCTTGCACATAGTGGCGTTGGGACCTGTCCCAATGCTACCTGCCCGGCTGCACGCCGATGGATCTGCACCTAGTCCCAGCCAGGCGGCGACCTGGCCAGGCTGGACGGAGCAGGGACCACCCTTATTGTGCCTTGGGCCGGAGCAGCTGGTCCTGGGGCGCCACAGAGCCAAGGAACGGACGCAGGAGACAACAGCCACCTGGCTACGGTGCCCAGGGACCAGCCCGGGGTCCACAGGGGCTGTGGCTGTGAAACAGGCCACTGGGGCTTGGGGTTGAATGTGCCCCATCCTGGAGCGGGGTGGCCCTCTGTCCAGTCGTGGGGAGCCTGTCCCCAGGTCCAGAGCGGCAGCAGGGACTCGGCACCATGGGACCAGGAACCTCCGTCCGTCCGGCCGTGGGGCTCTCTGGCTCTGGACCGAGCAGAGAGTGCGACGGCGGAGCCAGGCCGCAGGGTCCGCCTGGTTCAAACTGCATCTTCCCTCCTGCCCCCAGAGTGGGGCAACGCTTTGGTATCTCGGCTCCCTGCGGAACTGGCAACCCGGGGCCTTTCCCCACTTACCCCTCGGCGTCTCCAGCTCCCGCTCGTGCTGTCACTGCGTCTCCGAGTCAGCCCGTTCCCCATCCTCGTCCTCCAGTCTCTGCTGCTCCAGCTGGAGCTGCTTCGCGCTCAGCTCTGACTCCCACCGCTCCCAGTCTCTTGGTGGGAGCCAGGTCGTGAGCCGCCCCGCTGCTGCCCCGTCACTTGGACCCACGTGGTGTCCCGCTTGGGCCTGGAACCTGCAGCGCGACCGACCATCCTTCTCCGGCCCTGCCGGCGGCTGCCCCTTGCTGGCTTCCCCACGCGTACCCCTCTCGCCCTGCGCCGGGCGGGGGCTGCAGGCCGTTGCTTCGCCGTCACCTTTGACTACCTGCGCCAGGGCAAGGGGGGGCTCAGCGCTGGTAGCCCTGCAGTCCTGTTCCTGGAGGGTGGCGTTTGCCCAGGGCATGGCAGGGAAGCACTGCCGGAGCGCCTGGTTCTGTGCGCACATGCCAGGGTCCCCGCGCGGGGCGCTGGTGGGAACTGGGCCCAGACCCCTGCCGGGACCCAGCCCTGCCAATTCCCCAGCCCTGCCAATTCCCCAGCCCGTTCGTCTCCTTTCAGACGCTGGGTGGCGCCTTTGACGAGTTCATCTTCTCCGCCCGGCTGGACAATCTGCACAGCTGCTACTGCGCCCTGCAGGTGAGCGGGGCTGCGTGGGGGGACCATCTCCCCCCGGCACAGCGGGTGCACCCTGCCCTGTGCTCCGTTTGGGGGTCATGGCTGTGCCCGTCTCGGGGGGGTGGCGTGTTGGCAGGACCCTGTGGGGATTCTTCTCGCTGAGCGGCAGCGGGGCTGGGCACGCGTCGGAGCTGAGGGGCTGTTTGCCCAGGTGTGCCCCGTTCCCAGCCTGCCCTGGCTCAGACCCGTGTCCCGGCCCCGTCTCTCCCCTGCAGGCCCTGATCAGCTCCTGCGAGGGTCCCGGCTCCCTCTCCCAGGAGCCCAACATCCGCCTGATCACGCTGTATGACAACGAGGAGGTGAGCGGGGAGGGGCGGTGAGGTGCCCCAGCCGAGAACTGAGCCCTTCCCCTTCCAGCAGCGCTTCACAGCCCAGCGTCCCCCCTGCAGGGCGGGGAGCAGATGGGGCCAAGTCCAGCTTCCCCTGCCCTGGTGCCCAGAGATTCCCAGTGCAGCCACAGCTGGGCCCTTTCCCTGCCCCAGGAGAGAAGTGTGGGGCAGCTGGGGGATTAGTCCCTGCACCGCTCGCCCCATGTTGGGTGTGTCAGACCCACAGGGTCAGTGCTGTGACCCCAGCTCGGGCACCGTCCGTGGGCCAGGCCCGAGCGGTCTCGCTCTCCTTCCCGGGGAAGCCACGTGGCTTCACCGCCTCCTAGACTGGAGCCCAGGGCCTGCCCCCGCTGCACCCCGTCAGCTCCAGTCAGCGCATCTCCCGGACACAGACCCTGAGGGAGACGTGCCCACTCTGTGGGTTGATGCCCCTCGCCCAGCGCTGCCAGAACAGTCGGGTTCGTTCCTGGACCGGGCACGGCTGAGGAGGGCCTGGGGTCATCCCAGACGGAGGCAGGGCCCAGCCCGGCTGTCGAAGCTCCTTGGTCAGGCTCTGACTGTGCCAGCCCTGCTGGGGCAATCCCCCGGTGAGAGCCCTGGTTCCCCCAGCAGCCAACTTGCCTCCCGCCCTGCCTTCCCCGGCCGGCGGATGGCACCCAGCAGAGAGGTGGGGAAACCCATCCCCCCGGGCGCTGGGGGTCAGGGCCCTGGGTCTGGCTTTGCCGTTGTCTGCCGGGCTTCTCCACTGATGTGGGGTCGGCCTCGGCCCGTCCGTAATGACTTGTCCCGGCTCAGAGAGCTGGCGACATTCACACTGTTGTGTCTGCGCCTCCCTGAGAGCCGACCGGCCTGCCCTGCCCCCCACTGGGTGACACCACGACGTACGGGGAAACTGAGGCACACCCAGGGCTCATAAAAATGTTACAGAACATTCCCAGTTTGTCACGCTGAGGAGCTCCTGTGGTGAGATAGAAGTGTGGGGAGCCTGGGCTGAGATAGCAGGGGCTGCAGGTCAGGGTTGAGGGGCACCAGCAGAGCTGGTTGGGGGCACCCTAGGGCTGGGACAGAAGGGGCTGTGGGTCAGGGTTGAGGGGCCCGGGGGAGCTGGGCTAGCCGAAGGCTGCAGCCCCTCTCCCCGGCGGGAGCAGGAAGCTGGCATTGCGGTTGCAGAGGAGGGCGCGTCCCATGGAGCGAGGAGATGGGGCTGGGAGCAGGGCCGGGCTGGGGAAGTGGTTCGTCGTCCCTGTGTGGCCCTGGGGCAGTTCATGGATGGGCTGCCCTGGGGACGGTGCCCGAGGCTCCCCTGCCGCTGGGCGCGCTGACGGGCCCTCCCTGCAGGTGGGGTCGGAGAGCGCGCAGGGCGCTGAGTCCCTGCTGACGGAGCTGGTGCTGCGCCGCATCTCGGCCACGTCCCAGAACCTGACGGCCTTCGAGGAGGCCATGGCCAAGTCCTACCTGATCAGCGCCGACATGGCCCACGCTGTGCACCCCAACTACGTGTGAGTGAGCGGGCCGGGGGCTCCCCGGCGGCACCCCCCTGGCGCCCGCAGGCTGTGACACGTGCCCGCTAGAGCCGCGCGTAGGAAGCAGGGGTGGGAGGGCAGGTGGCCCCCTGGGCTCGGGGCTGTCTGGGGAGCAGATGAGGCCGGGGGAGAGGCCTGGGTTCCAGCCACGCCGGAAGTAATGTGCAGCTTCTCTTGTAGGGACAAGCACGAGGAGAATCACCGGCCGGCTTTCCACAAGGTGAGTGCAGCCCCTTCCCTGCGGCTGGGCCAGGGGAGTCCCTTGGGGGGGACTGGAGGGGGAGCTCCCTGCACCCCCTTCTGAGAGCCGGGCTCTTGGCACTCCAGGGCCCTTCCCCGGCGCTCGCTTTGCTCCGGCCAGCTGGGGTCCCAGCCCAGAGGCCCAGATCCCGGCTTGGAGCAGACCCCGTCTGCAGGCCGCTCTGAGCCCCCTCGGCCTGTGTGGAACCTCGAGCCAGCCCCGGGGGGCTTCCTGGGCTCGGCCTGTGCCCCAGTGGGGGGGGAGTCGCAGAGCATGGGGGCCCCAGGGGCTTGGCTGGGTTTCATTAGCCAGGGGAGACCAGCGCCTCCCCTACCTGCAGCCGCACCCCTGCTCAGCGAGGCTGAGGGCAGGCTGGGCGCTGGGGCAGATCCCGCTGGCGGGGGCGCCGCCCTCCCACCTGGGGGTCAGTGCCGGGCTGAGTCGGGATTTTTGCACAGGGCCCCGTGATCAAGGTGAACAGCAACCAGCGCTACGCCTCCACGGCCGTCACTGAGGCGGTGATCCGGGAGATCGCGGACCGCGTGGGTGTCCCCCTGCAGGTAAGTGCCCTGGCTCCGGCCAGCACGGGCGCCGCCAGGGGACTCCGCTCTCATGACCTGTGGCCGTGTGTGGGTCACGCCCCATGGTCACGGGCAGAATGGCCTCCCTGCACAGGAAACCTCTAAGTCAGCGATCCACAGGGTCTGCCGTGCCCAGTCCCCGGGGAGTGCCCCCTGAGGGCGCCAGGCCCAAGGACTCCCCCACTTCCGCAGGGCAGGCCCATGGCCTCCACGACCCCCGGACTGGGCCTTCGGGCATCAGCGACCCCTGCAGTGAGTCCAGCCGAGCCGGGCGCCTGCGAGAGACATTGTTCTCCCATTTGGGGCGCGGTGCTGCCAGCCAGGATGTGCGGTGACGCCGGGCAGGCCTGGGGTAGCGAGGCGGCCGTGTAGGGGGCACCTGGCAGCAGCTGGGTCAGCGTGAGAGCGGCAGGTCCAGCATCTCAGCAGCGAGGGGACCTCGAGATGTCGTCATGTCCAGCCGCTGCTGTGGGCTGAGCCAAGGAAACCTCAACCGGCCCTGCCAGGGGTTTGTCCGACCTGTTCTTAGAAACCTGCCTCGACGGGGGTTCCACAACCCCCTGTTCCAGAGCGTAACTGCCCTGGGAGTCAGAGAGCTGCCCCCAATCTCTACCCTAAACCACCCTTGCTCCAGCCCGAGCCCATTCCTGCTTGTCCTGCCCTCAGCGGCCATGGAGAACAACTGATCACACCCCTGTGTAACAGCCCGCAACGTATTTGGAGCCTGTTATCAGGTTCCCCTTCGGTCGTCTTTCCTCCAGACCAGACACGCCCGGTTTAACCTTTCCTCACCGGCCGGCCGGGTTTTCTAAACCTTCCGTCAGGTTTGTTGCTCTCCTCTGGACTCTCCGATTTGTTCACGTCTTTCCTAAAGTGCGGCGCCCAGAGCTGGACACAGCCCTGCCGCAGCCGGGCAGAGCAGAGCACTTCCCTCCCGTCTCTCGCACTTAATGCTGTTCAGCCCAGGGGGAGATGAGCCTTTTTTGCCGCTGCCTGGCACTGTTGGCACATTCCGTTTCTGATGCGCCGTAACACCCAGATCCTTCCCCGCAGCGCTGCCCCCAGCCACTTCGTCCCCCTTTTGTAGCTGGGCCTTTGGTCTCCCTTGCGAAGTGAGGTGCTTTGCACTTTCTTGAATTTCAGCGTGTTGATTTCAGACCAGTTCTCCAAGGGCTTTCTGAATCCTAGCCCTGTCTGCAAAGTGCTGGCGGCCCCTCCCAGCTTGGCTTCCCCAGCACGTTCTGCAAACATACTCTGCACCCATTATCCAAGTCTCTAATGAAAATACGGGCTGGCACCAGCTCCAGGACAGACCCTGCGGGGCCCCACTAGCCCTGTGTGACCGGGAACCATGGAGTACGGTCTTTCAGGGAGTTGTGAACCCCCTGATGGGAGTTTCATCCAGACCATGTTTCCCTGGTTTGCTTATGAGACTGTCATATGGGGCTGTGTCAAACGCCTGACTAGCATCACGATGTGTCATGTCTGCGGCTGCCCCCGGCACTGGGCCAGCACCTCTGTCAGAGAAGGGAATGGGGCTGGTGCGGCAGGATCTGTTCTTGACAAACCCGTGCCGGCTATTCCTTAGAGCCCCAGGATCCTGCAGGCGCTTACGAGTGATTGTTTCACCACCGGTTCCAGTGAGCGTCCAGCTGCTGGAGTTCGGCTGGCTGGTCCAGAATTCCCTGCGTTCTCCTGGTCCCCTTTTGAAAGCCAGGTGCTGTGCCTGCCCTTCTCCTGCCCTCCTGGCGTTCTCAAAGATAGCTGCTGACGGTTCCAAGATTGCGGCAGCTGGGTCCTGAGGTACCCGAGGACGGATTTCATCAGGCCCAGCTGACTCGGCTAGCTCTCACTCTTCTCAATGGTCACGGATCCGTTCGATCCCCGCGTCCCTCCCCCGTTGTGTATTGCGTGGGCTGAGTGTCCGGTCACCATAACCTGTGCGGTAGAGACCGAACCGAAATAGACATGCAGCACTTGCTGTCATCACTCCCTGGCGTGCTGTCCTGCTAAGCGCACTCCTTCAGCTGCCCTGTGCTCCTCCTCTATGTAAAGACCCTCCTCCTGCTGCGTTTTGTCCCCCCGGCTAGCCGTGGCTCATCGTGTGCTTCCTCTTGCGGATTTTGTCCGACCTCCGTGTGCTGCTCCGTCCTCCTTAGCATTGGTTTGTTTCCGCTTTTGTAGGATTCTTCCTGAGCTCGTATTGATGGCAGCCATAGCTCCCCCTGCCGCTTCCCTCGGCTCCTCCTTCGCTGTCCGCCCCGGCCTGCCTAGCATCTCTTCTCACACCTCCTGCCTTTCTTCTCCAGCTGGGGCTTCTGCCCTGCCCCGTGCCAGAGGTGCTAATGTGCAGGCCCTGGGGTTTCTATCCAGGTGTGCTGGCTCTGTCGGGAACGCCTGGCCTGGGCTCCGTGTCACAGGCAGAGCCTCAGTTCTGTCCCGCCGGGGGCTGGCAATGCCACGGTGACAGGCGCAGAGCTGGACAAATAGTACGCAATAGGATTCCTAGATTCCCTGCCAGGAGGGACCAAGGTGACCATCTCGTCCGACCCCCTGCCTGGCACAGGCCAGAGAACAGCCCCTAATCACTCCTAGAGCACGCTCCAAAAAATTCCCACACTTGTCACCGAGTGCCCTGGCGTGTGCCCATTGCTGCCCCCCAGGAACTGCAGGGCCCAGGGACCCCCTCAGCCGCTGGTGTCTGTGCTGCTGGTTCCTCCACTGACACCCCTGGGATGCCCTGAAATGCTGGCTGCAGAGCTGAGATCCCCCAGGACCGAACACAGGCCGAGGGAGAGGATGCCCCAGCCGAGGGCTGGCAGGGAGGGGAGAGATGGGGCCAGATGTGACCTGGTAGGGTCAGATGCCCTGTCCCCCAGGGGCTGGTTCACCCTGCCCCCCCATCACCTTCCCCCTCGCTCACCATTGGCTCATGGGTTTCCACGGCAAACAGGGCTGGCAGTGTCCCCTCTTCCCCCCACCAGAGTCACTCGGGCACCAGGACAGGCCAGGGACGCCCCCTAAATGAATGGCTGCGCAGCAAGGGAGCTGTGCCACCCTGCTCTGCTGTCCCACCCCGGGGGCTGGATTCCTGGGGGACGGTGGGACGGGGTGGCTCAGCCCAGATCCCGGAGCTACAGGGAGGGAGGGGGCGGCACTGAGGGGCTCCCAGCCTTGTGCTGGGACTGGCCCTGGTGTCTCCCTGGCTCCAGGGCATCAGGTCTGCGCTGAGCCCCGAGGGAACCAGGCTGTGGGGGGGGCCATGGCCTGACACCCCCGCCCATCCTCGCCCTTTTGCCCATCCCAGGAGTTCATGGTGCGAAATGACGTGCCGTGCGGCACCACCATCGGGCCCATCCTGGCCTCCCGGCTGGGGCTGCGGGTCCTGGACATCGGCTCCCCGCAGCTGGCCATGCACTCGATCCGCGAGATGTGCTGCACCTCCAGTGTGCTGCAGAGCATCACCCTCTTCCAGGTGAGAGCCTGCCCCGTCCTGCCTCCCGTCCCCCATCCCCCTGTCCCCCCCTCTGCACCTGCAGGGACTGCAGCGCGTCACCCTCCCTCAGGGGAGACCATGAACCCTGGCCCCCGCACCCCACACGGGACACCTCTGCCCTCTCACGGGTCCCCTGCACAGAGCCCCCCTGCATTCCTTACATCTCAGGGTGCTTTGAGGTAAGTGCTGGGGTCCCCTGCAACCCCCAGGTCTCGGGGTCCCCCCCCACGGGCTGACGCTCTGTGGACAAGTAAGAGCCGGGTCCTGCTGCCCTTGCTCTCCCTGGTCTCCCACCCCCCCACCCCCTCCCCATCTGCTCCAGCCCCTCCCTGGCCCGTTTCATCCCTGAATGGTTGCCACAGCAACCTGCAGTGGCCTTGAGTCAGTGAGTGGTTACTATGGCAACATCATCCTGCAGTAAGTGACTAGCTGGCTGCCGTGGTAACGCTTGTGTAACTGAACCGGGAGCAGCTGTTCCCACCCACCTTGGGCCCCCCCCTGCCCTGGCCCCAGCCCTGATCTCTGCCTCTCTCCTTCCAGGGCTTCTTCAGCCTCTTCCCAGACCTGGACTGCAGCCTGCTGGTCGACTGAGCGGCATCCGGGGGCGGGGAGGGGGCTGAACCCTGCTTTTCCTGGGGTGGCTATTAAAGTGCATTCTCCATCCACAGCATGTGGCTCTGTGGGGGCGGGGGGCAGGAGCTGGGGTGCCCAGCTCACAGCCAGCCAGCGTGGGCAGGGAGGGGAGCAGTACAGACCCTCCCCTGGGAAGGAGAAGAGCCCCTCCCTGCAAGCCCCCAGCAGTGGGGAGGGACTGGGGGGGGTTAGCCTCAGACTCTGAACCCTGGGTGCAGAGCAGGGACACCCCCTCCCACCCGGCCAGGAGCCTGGGGCCCCCCTTTGCGGTGGGGGGGTCAGCCTGGTGTGGCTGATGTGGAGCTGAGCTGCTCTCTGGGCTCGTTTCACGCAGGGGTCCCGGGCCTGGGGGGGGCGGGCTATGGATTTCGGCGTCTTCTGTAGCATTTGAGCTTTTGTTGAACCCAACATCGTTGTGAGCTGGCCACACTGGCGGGACCACGGCTGCAAGGGTCAGAACCTGCCCCCGCGACCAATCCCAGGGGGCACAAGCTGCAGGGAGGCTACTCCCGGGCTCCCTCCGCTGAGCTCTGCACAGCAGGGAATGGGACGTGGCCGGCACGCACAGGCCGGGGCTTCCCCTCTGGCTGCCGCAGCCCCAAGGGGCCGTGCAGGGCCCCCTGCCTTCCCGCTGGAGACTCCAGCCCATCCGCTCCCCAGAGCCTGCTGGGGCAGAGGCAGGCCCAGCGCCAGCCGAGGCTGGACAGACTCAGGCTGGGCAGAGGCAGGTTTGCCGGTGAGCGGAGCTGGAGCGTCTCCAGCCATGAGTGGGCAGGGACGTGGTGAGCCTCAGCTGGGCCTTTGCCTGCAGGCAGCTGCTCCCCTCTCGTCCCAGCTTCATTCGGCCCCAGCTCCTGGTTCTGGCTGGTGGGGACGGCGCTAGGGCGGGTGAGTTCTGGGCCCCACAGCCCTTGGGGCTGGTAGCCGCAGTGCCCGGCGTGCAGGCCAGGAAGCTGGCTGCCTACTCCCTGACCCTGCTGGCCTCTTGCCGCCAGGTTTGAGCCCCAGGTCGTGGCTCGCTGTGAAGACTCGTTGGCTGGCTGCTTTCCCGTCCCTGCCCCCCCCCCCAGAGCTGCTCTGGCTGTGGTCTCCAGGGGGGGCCACCCTGAGATTGCTTCATTGGGGCAAACTGCAAAGCAGGGGGCAGGCAAGCCCCCAAACTGGTGGTTATTCTAGTAATTGATTCAGCCAGCCAGGAACAAAACAGCTTCTGGTTGCCTGACCGGTTCCCCCGCCGTTCCCTTAAAGCCATCCAGGCCTGAGACTTCCCCCCAGACAGCCCGGTCAGAGGGGAGGGGGATTATTGGAAATCCTGCCCCCATCTAGAAATATTCTACCAATCCCAGAGGACGGCCCATTATGCACCAGGTCCACGAATACTCCAGCTCTTACCCAACACACGCTTACAGCCGGTTCCTAACTCGACTAATATTTGTTTAAAGCGAAGGGGGGTGCATTGGTTACAGGTCGTTATACGCACAGGTGAGAGAAAGTCCAGGGGTCAGTTTTGCAGAGGTGATAAGCTGAGTTGCAGGCGTTTCTTTCAGGATCAGTCCAGAGGTTATAATCCAACAGACAGCTCACGGCTAGAGCCTGTGTCATTTCTTCCATGAGAAACCACAGGATGATCTAGGCTACCCCTGGAGACCTCAATCCTGCAACTTGATGTGTCTCCCCTCCACCCCCCAGCAGATCTGAGATAAACAGGATCAGGCCCCTAGGATGGTTGTCTAGCCCCTGGGCCGGTTTATTGATATCCTGACAGCGGGTGTTTCCTTGAGTGCATTATCGGTTTACTTGTGGCTTTGGAGTATCCTAGTTCCTACGTGCACCAGTAACCAGCTCCGGGAGCGTGAGACAATCCGTGTCTCCAGCCATACCCAGCTCCTTACTACAAACGGCGGAGGGATGAAAACCGTGACAAAGCCACAGCCAAGTTTCATCTGAATGTTAATATCGTCTTTGGTTTCTGCACTGACCAGCTGCAGAGACAGACGGGAGCTGTTTGTCTGGTTCCCTCGCTGACCGTGGGTCGGTACGGACCGGGCGAGCCATTAGCACTCTCCTGACCACACACGTCTAAATGGCACGGCCCTGGTCTGTGCAGGGGGGCTTTGCGAGCTGGTTACAAGGAACGGCTCAATCGACCATTTGGGTCTTTTAAAAATCTGTCTCCACAGGTTGAGCTCGGGGGTCATGGCAGCCAGGTAGCGGCTTCCCCTGCCATGGCCCAGCGTCACCCATGTGCAGTTCAGCAGATGCTCCCTGCCCAGTAGAACGACAGGACCCTTCCAGCCGCCCCCTGGGCTGTGCCTGGCCTTGTGGGGATCTGAATGGGGCTGTGCTGATTGGTGTCCTCCTGAAATCTGCAGGAGGAAGCCTGCGGAAGGGGCTGTGCAGACGCTCTGCCGTGAAGCAGGCAGGCAGACAGACAGCGGCAGCTTTGGGGAGAAGCTGCTCTCCTTCGTCCAACCTCAGGGCATTGGCAGTTGCCTTGTGTCCTGAAGCAGACAGGTTCAGCTCCTCCCGCCTTGCACAAACGCCTGGCCAGTGAGCTCTGGGGGGCAGGGCCTGGCTTTGTGTGTACAGCGCCTTGCATGCCGCTGGCTTCTGCATGGGCTGTGCCAAGAGCTCCCAGCTGCCAGGGCACCACGGTGACCATGAGAGGAATGGCTAGCGACCCGCTGTCTTCAGGCACAAACCCAGCTGTGGCAGAGAAGAGCATCCTGCCTTGGGTGCCGTTTGCCACCAGCGGTCCCGAGCAATGGCCCACTCGGCCAGGGCCGGCGCCAGGCTCTCGGGGATGCAGATTGGCAGCAGCCCAGCTGCAGGGGGCTGCACAGCCAGAGGCAGCATTGCCACGTGCCAGGAGTGTTCTCCAGCCACGAGGGTCTGAGGTAACTGCTGAGCTGAGGGGTGGACCCCTACCTCGGTCCCCAGAGCAAGCCCAGCTCAGCACAGCCCGGAGCAGCCAGTGCACGGGTGCTGAGAGACGTTTCAGGCTTTAACTGCTGCAGTGCCCCTCACCCGGGCACCATGACTGGCCACCAGCCATTGGCACCGGGCATAGCTCTCGCCTCCGCCCCCTTTGCCATCCCCCCGGGAGCCCACATGGCAGAGCCTGATGCAGGCGTTTGCTGCAGAAAAACAGGCAGCATCTCTCGCTGGCCCCACTGCTGAGTTTGCAACAAGGGGCACGTAGAATGGTGTTGGCCCCACAGCTCTGGGGTGGGCAAGGACCTCATGGGGCGAGCCTACGTCTCTGACACAGAGTCAGCGAGCTGGGACCCCCTGGAGGTCAGCGGCAACGCGATCTGGCTGGGCTAAGTGGCTGGGCCTGGCCCGCATCTATTCTTTGCTGTTCATTGTTAATTGTGAGGCAGGTTGGGACAGCTGGCTCCTGCTCCCTGCACCCTGCAGAGTGGGGCGGGGCTGCAGGTGGGGCTGGGCAGAAGTTCTGTGGGGCAGCAGGGGTGGGAGGGAGCAGCTGTGGGCCGAGCCTCTCCCTCTTTTCTAACAAAGTTCCCTGGCCGTGTCGGAAGAAAGCCGCTTGCAGCAATTCCTCCCAGCACAGGCCACCGGCTCGGCCCACCCCGAGCATCGCTCCCAGCCAGGAACCTCCGGCCAGCCGCTCCACCGTGCTACACTTGCCTCCAGCCAGGCACCAGCGTTCGTACAAACGTTAACGCCTGGCCGCCCAGCCTGCCTCTGCCACGGACTGTGCTAGCCCTGTCCCCGGGCCCCAGCATCCCGCTGGCTGCGGGGCTGGGCCTGATGGCGGGGCACCATTCACTATTGTTGGTAAAGGGCCGGGGAGGTGGAGCAGCACTTTCTGTCTCAGGCCCTGAAATCCTCCTGCTGAGTCAGGTTGCCTTGAAAACGGCAGCACCGCCCAGGGGTGCAGGTTAGGGGCCAAATTTGGGGTCCTTGGAGCCAGGGGTTTCTGAGATGCATTCCCCTACACCCAGCCTGTTACCAAATCAACGGGTCCTGGCTGGTGCACACGGCTGGAGCGCAAACTCTGGCTCCAGCAATGGCCCCGGGTGGTCTCGGGTCACTCAGCATTGACCCCAGCCGCCCCTTTGGGAGCACGCCGGAAAGCGCAGCTCAGGGAAGAGTTTGTCTCTAGAATAGCACGGGCTGAAAGCTGGCAGGCCCTTGTGCCCCAAGCCCCGGCGAGAGAGTTTGTAGGCAGGGCCTTGTCACGGTAATTTGGTGGCACCAGTGGACAGGCTGTGGCTATGGAACTGCACCCCTGTGCTGCGAGTTTAAACCCGCCCCAGGGCAGAAATCGGCAAATGAGGCCTGGCCCTTCCTGCAGTGGGCAAGGGGCCGGCCTGCGATGGGTGTGTGAGCTGGCAGGATCCGTGTCAAGAGACAGGCATGAGCTGGTCTGTGCTAGTAATGGTTTAACGGGCCGTGGCTATTTACTGCTCTCACCGCGGCACTTAGGAGCCCTCGTCACGCTGCAGGCCCCCCTTCCTCCGAACAGACGTGGGGAACCAAGGCCGGTCCCTGCCCCAACGAGCTCACAATCCGAGGGGAGTCGAGCCGACAGATGGGGCTTGCAATGAGCCAGCGCTGGGCAGCTGGGCAGGTCGTGGTCTCAGCACGCCGGCCGGTGCCGTTTTCTGTCCGCCTCGGGGCAAAGCAGTGGTTTGAGGACGGATTGGAAGCTGGATAAGGAGGTGGCTTTGTGGGTGTTTATGGGGTGCACCTCTGTGACCACGGGAGCCCTGTTGCCTGGGCAGGGGGCATGAGGGGTGCACAGGGGTTTACAGGTGTCCTCTGGGTCTGATGGCTTCCAAACCGTGCGCCCAAGGGTGGCGTGGGAGGGCTCTCCCCAGAGCCAATAAAGCCGTGGGCACCACAGTCAGTGTGAAATGTGGGGAGGGCCATGGTTTAAACCGTTCTGTAGCTACGCTGAAAACTGCTCTTCGGGTGTGTAAATTCAGACGGGTCCCCGGGGTCCGGTCAGGCAGGGGCAGGGGACACTCATCGCCCTGGTCACTGCGTCCCGCGCGCCCCACAATGTCAGTCTGTTCACGGACGCAGCCACCAGCTAATCAAACTTGCAAAGCGGGCAAGAGATCACAAAAGCGAGGGGGAAAAATGCAAGAGGAGGGCACCCTGCTTACGACTAAGGGGAGGAGTTAGCCCGGCGAATGCACGGAGACACGCGGGTCCTTGTGGTGGGGAACCGGGCGGAGAGCGTGGCTGGGGCATGGACAAGGAGCCCAGCTGCCGCGGCTGAGCGGCACTCCTGGGCGGGACGGTAGCTGGGTACGTAAGCCTGGGCGCTAGGCTGCGTGTCATGGTTTTATTTCACCTGGAACTAGCTGGATCCGATCGTTCCACTTGCTGTCAGTAAAACCCCTGCTCTGCGGTCAGGTCACTTGCTCTTGTTTTCATGCCAGCCCGAGCCAGGTGCTGTGCGCCAAACGGAGCAGTGACCTGCGGCGTCCCTGACACGCTGGTACACACGGCTCCTTTGGGAGCAGCGGGTCTGTCCAGTGCACCTGGCAGGGCTCGAGGGTCAGCCTGTGCCCACGGCTAGCCGGCAGAGGGACAGCAGGGCCTGGGAAGCCTGGAGGGCAGTGCTGGTGAGGTTCGGGGCTGACTCCTGGCCGGCACAGATGTGGCTTCTTCACCCCAAGGGCCGCTGGTAGCGAGGGACCTTCCAGCCGGGAAGGGGTGCAAAGGGAGGGTGAAAGTGCTGGGCCAGGAGAATGAGCTTTGCTGGATGGAGATGAGGAGGCAGGAGGACGTGTGGCCGGCCTGAGAAGCACGTCGCGTTAGCAGGGAACTGGCCTAAACCCTGGACAGGCGCGGGGTGGGGTGGTGTAGCCGGGCCCCTGCGCAGACTGTGGCTGCACTGAGGGCAGGGCATCCCCAGCGCTGCGGGTGGGGAGCTTGGCCGGGAGCGGCGGGGTTAGAGGGGGGTCGGAAGAGGTCGGCAAAGGCCGATTTCAGCGGGTACGCCCACCCCTCCGGAAAAGCATCTCCAGCCATAGGCGCTGACCGGCCCCGCTGGGCCAAGGGGGCGAAACGCTGCCCGAGGAGACCTCACCGGAGTCTGCACCCCTGATCTGACCCCCCCACCCCATTGCCCCGCCCTGCCCCGCCCCAGTGTCTGACTCCCACGTCGTCCCACCCTGCTCTTTTGCCCCGCCCCACCACATTATCTGTCCTGCCCCATTGCCCCCTCCTGCCCCCCCCGTCTGTCCTGCTGCCCCATTGTCTGACCCCCCCCACACTGTCCCACCCCATTGACCTGCCCTGCCCTGCTCTTTTGCCCCACCCCCCATTATCTGTCCTGCCCCACTGCCAGCCATGGACCATGGCTCCCCCTGCCCCACGCTCTGCGCGGCCCCACAGGTCCCTGCACCCACCAGTCCGTAAATCTACATGTCCCAGGTGTGAGGGCGTGGCCTGGCGCTGGGCTGTGATTGGTGCGCTCTATATGGGGCGTGTCTCTGGAAGGGACCTGCCCTCCCGCTGGGTTGTGGTTGGTGCGATCTGCAGGGGGCGTGGCTCCTCGGAGAGGGGCGTGTCCTACGAGCAAGTGTGATTGATGCAGCCCACATGGGGCGGGGCTCCAGGGGGCGGGGTTCAGCCTGGTTGCAGGATGCGGTTGGCCCCTGTGTCGAAGGGCGAATCTCTGGCTCGCCTGCTGATTGGTGCGCCCCACAGGGGGCGTGGCTACGTGTAAAGGGGCGGGTCTCGACACCGGCGAGTTTACCCGGGGTGGGCGTGTCCAAGCGATGGGCGCTAATTGGCTCCGCTGCTGGGGGCGTGTCGGAGCAGCGGGCAGCGATTGGCCCCTCGAGCGGGGGCGTGTCCCGGGCCGGCGCGGCGGGTGCGGGCGGGCGGCTGGCGCTGGGCCGGGCGGGCCGGGCTGGGCATGGTGCGGCGCTGAGCGGCGAGGATGGGGCTGGGGCGGCGGCTGCTCCGGCCGCTCCTCTGCCTCCTGCTCGTCTCCGGCCGCCTGCTGCGGGCCGGGGGCGCCGGGACCCACGGTGAGGGGCGCGGGGGGGCCGGGACCAGCTGGGGGGCCCCCACGGTGGGGGGCGCGGGGGGGCCGGGACCAGCTGGGGGGCGCGGGGGGGCCGGGACCAGCTGGGGGGGGCGGGGGCACGGGAGGAGCTGGGGGGGGGCCGGGACCCACGGTGGGGGGCCGGTCCTGGGGTGGATGCGGGGAGCTAGGCTAGGGGAGCCGCGTCGGGGTGGCCGGGAGGGAGCGGTGGGACCGGGACCTGGGCTGGGGGGAGCGGCTTGCAGCCGGTGGGGCCTGTGTGTGGGTCCGGTGCGGCTGCTCTCTGGGCACCCGAGTGTCTCCTCCCGGCTGCACCCCGCTGCCCGGGGCGCTGCTGCTGCTCGGACCCCGACCCTACAGTCTGGGGGGAGAGGCGCCCACTCCTCCCCCCGTCCCCCACCCCCGCGCCCTGGGGCCTCCCGGCAGTGCGAGGGGGGGACCAGCTGCAGCCGACAGGCCCGCCTTGCACACCTGGGCTTGGGGGCGCTGGCTGTAGCCCTGCCTCGGGGCGCGGCGGGGTGGGGGTCGCTGTGTGGACGCGTGGTTCCCCTCTGTGACGTGTTGGGAGTCCCCATCCGCTCCCCAGCCCCCCTGCACGTCTGTGACCTTCCCCTCGGGGAGCAGGCGGTGGGGGGCACTGGAAGGGGGGGTCGCTCTGGCTGTGGTTTCTTTCTCCTGTCCCCGATGCCGGGATGGGGGTGGGAGAGGGGCACTTTCTCTCCAGACCCCTGGGGTCTGCACGCAGCCTCACTGCACGCCCACGCCTGTCTCCGGCCCAGTCTGGGCAGACCCTGGGAGGTGGCTGGCTGCCCCAGCAGGGGTGACCCCAGGGGCTGCCCCTGGAAACCCTGAACCTGGCTTCCCCGAGGCGGTGGGAGGATCGGCAGTGCGGTCAGGGACTGAGCTCGGAGGCCGGGGGCCGGGATCCAGCCTGGGGCTTTGCAAACAAACACCCAAGGAATATGCAGCTGCGAGCACAAACAGGGCCCAGACCCCCCCTTCCCCCGTATCTAGCTGGACCCTGCCTCTTCCAGCAGAGCGATGCTGTCACGAAGCGCGTCATGGCGCTCCCCCCCCCCCCCCATCTCTCGAACGCTCCTTAGCGATGCGCTAATCTCCTGGTTCAGGCATTATTCCTCCTCTGCTCGGCCGCAGACGTCACTCGGTCCCTGGGCCCTGCCTGGCAGTGCTGGGTAAATGCCTCCCCTTCTCTGCTTACGCCATCCCAGCTGCTGCCTTTGACAGCCGTCTGCCTGCTCCGGGCTCGGAGGCGGAGGAGCTGGGGAACCGCCCGCCCCTGGGTTTATAGCAGCTGGGCAGGTGTCCCATTCGCTCGCCCCTCCTGCCAAGGGTCCGTCTCCCCTGCCAAGGCTCCCCCCCCCCCGTGTCTCGTCAGCTGTGGGGCCTAGATGGGACCCTGGCAATGAGGGACACAGGCTGGCCCCTTCCCTTGATGAGCAGCCCAAAGGGACTGCATGGCAGGTGCTGCTGATGCAGCGCTGGGGACGGCCGCTGGCCCTTGTTCTCCTGGGACGTGCCAGATGCCCCCTCCTCTGCTCCTGTCCCCGAGCAGCCAGTCCTTCCCCCCCCCCCTGCCCCCAGCCTGCTGCTGAAAGGGGCTGAGCCAGGGTCCCCTCCCAGCAGGGATGGATTCGAGGGAAAGCTCCCCCGTCTGCCCACAGGGCTGCGGTGCCTCCTCTCTGGGCCGGTTCTCACTTGGGCCCCCACGGGCTTTTTTCCTGCCCTGATTTGCTGGCGCCTTTTCCTGTACCGCGTTGGCCAGTGGGTGCCGGGGGCTCCCCCAGCCCAGCCGCTCCCCCCGAGGGCTGCCCAGGAAGTAGCTCTGAAGCGGGGCAGGGATGCCTGGGTCCCGAGCCAGAGGGAGGCCGTGTCAGATGGGCAGAGCTGCGGGGGAGGAGGCTCTTGTCCTGTGGGGAGAACATGGGGGGACTGATAGGGGAGGGGAGCAGAGAACAATGGGGAAGCTCCTGCCTCCCCGGGGATGGGGGGGGGGGCAATCCGTGCTTGGCAGCCGGGGGCCGCTCTGCGTTGGATGCAGCGGGTTTGCGAGAGGCGCAGGCATTGCTCGCGGTGGTTCCTCGGGGCAGGGTTGGGGTCGCGGGCGGGGAAGCAGCTGGAGGCGAGGGTTTGGGGCACTGGAGGTGCCATGTGGAGCCCCCTGTCCTCAGCAGGGAGCACGTGGGCAGGCCCCGGGTCCGGGATGCCAGCACCAAAGCGCCCTGCGCTTTATCTTCCTGCTCCGGGACCTTGAAGCCTCTAAAAACCCAAATATTTTCGACACGAAGCACTTGCAGGCTCCAGCTGGTCTGAGTCAGGCCCGGGGCTCATCTCCAGGCAGTGTCACCCCAGTGCCTGCCCCGGGCCCTGCTCTGCCCCACAGCGTCTTCTGGGGCCCTTCTCCCTCCCTTCGTGGGACCGAGCCTCGCTGGCTGTAGTGGCAATGGTCCTGGGCCCTTCAGGGCCTGGCACGGCAGGTGTGCTGAGCCCAGCGGTTACGCGGGGTGGCTGGCACAGGGTTGTAGTGCGGAGCTGGCTTGCGGAGAGGGCTGGGAGTGGAAACTGATGATTTTGCCCCCCTTGCGGATGGCTGGGGTGTGTCGGGGGGGGATTCGCCGGGGCAGCTAAGAGCAGAGGAGCCCGGAGGATGCTGTGGACTCTAGGCAGGAGGCCCCGTCTCCACGCAGGGCCCCCAGAACGTGCCCCCTTTTTCCCCCCCGCTAGTGGAGCTTACGGAGGTAGGAGAAGTGCTGTGTTAGAGACACGGCAGGGCGGTGGGGCTCCGTTAGCACTGCAGGCTGGGCTGGCCAGATGACTGTCCAGGGCCGGCTGGGGAATAGAAGCGAGCATCTGCACGGCTCCGAGGACTGGCATCCTCCATCAGTGGACCCAGCCTGTGCGCTGGGACCAGCCAGCTCCCGAGGGGGCCGGGCTGCGTGCTCCTCCCCGGCTAGCTGGGACTAGAACTGGGGTGTCTCCTCTGGGTCCCGCCAGCCTCCCCTTTAGAGCTCCTCGGGTCTGGCTCTGGTGCGTCCTGGCGCTCTGGCTTTGTGCTGGCGCAGTCCCTGGGGCTGTGGGGGGATGCTGGAGCCAGCGTCCCTGGGGGAGGACATGCCAGAGTGCAGCTGTCAGCCCCCGTTGCTCCCCTCGCAGAGATGCTGAGGTGGGGAGGGTGTCTGTGCAGAGCACAGTCCTCCTGGCTGCCCCATAGCCCCCTCCCACCCTGGGCTGCCATCCGTGGTTTCTCCTGCCTTGGGAGGCCGCTGACTCACGCTGCTGAGGATGTCAGAGCTGACGCTGCCGTGCATCTGCGTCTGCCTGTGACTCACCAGCCCCCAGCCATCCGGGATGCAGCACGGTCCTGCTCTTCGGCACTCGGCTCTGCTCGCACTGGGCTGGGGGGACTCAGCGGTCCTGGGTCCGATCGGAGCCCGTACGGGGCCAGCTCCCTCCATGGGCCCAGGGGGACCTGCCCGTTCCCCAGCCAGCTGCTGCCCTGGGCCTTCCTTACAGAACCCTAGCAGATGAGGGTTGGAAGGGACCCAAGAGGTCACTAGTCCAACCCCTGCTCAGAGCAGGGCCAGCCCCGACTAAACCATCTTAGGCAGGGCTTTGTCAAGCCACAGCTTAAAAACCTCTAAAGATGGAGATTCCACCACCTCCCCAGGTAACCCATTCCAGTGCTTCACCATCCGCCTAGGGAAAAACTTTTTCCTAATGTCCAGCCTAGACCTCCCCCACTGCAACTTGAGACCGTTGCTCCTTGTTCTGTCATCTGCCACCACTGAGAACAGCCTAGCTCCATCCTCCCTGGAACCCCCTTTCAGGTAGTTAAAGGCTGCTATCAAATCCCCCCTCATTCCTCTCTTCTGCAGACTAACTCCTCATGTGGGGTAACCACCTCCTATTCCACCGGAGCCTCAGTGCTACCACCTGCCCCCCCGTGGCTGGGCCTGTGTCTGTGTGGCCTTGTGTCCATGTCTAGGCTGCCCCATTCCCGCAGCGCCTGAGCACCTGCCTGGCACTGAGCAGCTGGGTGTTAATGTTGCCGAGCCATGCGCCCGGCTCCCTGGGCGGGGAGCGGGCAATTGACTACTTGGGGTGCATCTGAATTCTAGGGGCTTGTGCATCTACTGGTGGGTTAGGGAGAGGTTTGGGGTTTCGGTGCTGGGGGCTCTCTTGGGGGTGTGCGGCAGTGCCCTGCTGGGAGCTGGGGCGGGGTCTCTTGGGCTGGGCTGGGCTGGGCTGGGCTGGGCTGGGCGTGTGGCTCTTGGTGTTTTGCTCTGGCTCCTGCCTTGGGCTCGGTGCCCCTGGGTCCGTTGCGATACCTGGCTGGTCTGGCTCCGTGGTGCTGTGCTTGGGGCGTGCGCGGGGGTAAGTGGGCAGGTCTCTGGGCTGGTTGGGTTGGGGGGTGAAGGGGCTAGGTGCTGCCCCTGCCCCTGTGTGTAAGGGGAGATCCCTGCTGCACCCCAGGCGTCACAGCTGCCTGAGGGACTCCGCGTCCTGTGGAGTCTCCTTGGGTCTCCCTCCCTGCAGTGGAGGCAGGAGGGGCGGGCAGCTCTCCCCGTCTGCCTGGGGATTTCCCTCCTCCTGGCTTGGCCTTTCCTCACCCCAGGGAGACAACCGTACAGCCACGGAACACCTGCCGGGGGGCCCACCATGCCTGTCTCCCTGCGGGGCCTGCACGGGCTGTCCCCATGGCCACCTTCCAGCTGCTGGCCCTCTCCAGCCTCCTGCACTGCTGGGTCTGCAGCCGGTGCCTCCCTCGTGTTCCAGCTCTCTGGGGACGGGGGTGCCGGGCTGGGGGCTGCAGGCAGCTGGGCCCTGGCCTGGCACAGGCAGCGCTGTGTTCAGCTGAGGGCTGCGGCGAGGAGCCCCAGGACCGCCCCCGTTGCAGCCCCCTCCTCTCACCCGGAGAGCTGGGGCCTGTAGATTTCTGCCCCCAGTATCCAGCGCCCCGGGCTGAGTGGATCTCGCAGGAGCATGGCAAGCTGCAGGCTTGGGGGGCCGCACCCGCGTTGGGGAAGAGGGGACGCTGCGGGGAGGCTCCGTCGGATGCGTCGGGGGCACCTGTTGGCCGGTCCTGGTGCAGGAGGCAGGAGTGGATCGCTGGGTCGCGCTCTCCCAGCCCCTGCTGAGCAGTTTCCTCCCACAGTGCTCAGCCGCTCGTCCTGCCCGGGGCTCCTGCCAGGGCCGTGCTGGGCGTGGGACTGCTGGAAGCAGCAGATCTGCCTGCAGGCAGGCGTGCCGGGGGCCTCCTGGATGGTCCTGCCTGGGGCTGTGTAGGACCGGGCGTTCCTTTGGGGGGGTCCAGGGCTGAGTCAGTCCCTCTTGATCCCGGGCAGCTGCCTGCACCTGAGGTCCTGCTGCTGGATTTGGTTCCCCAGAGAGTGGGCCTGGCCATTTGGCTTCTGGAGAAGCTGCCGGGGACCCTGGCTGCCCGGGCTCCCCCGAAGCTGTTCTCTGTGTCGTTCGACCGAATCCCCCTGGAGCGAGTCGTGGCGTAGCGTGTGCACCTGGAGCTGTGGTCTCGTGCAGCGTGTGCTGTGATGGGGGGCGGGGAGGGGTGCTGCATTAATGGGGATGTAGGAACCTGGCTCGGCCGTCGTAAGGACCCGTAGTAAATTGCAGGCGGGTGGCAGATCTGGACTGGCCACCCCTGGAGTCTGGTGCTGTACGGCCAGGCTGGGCTTGTCTCAGACGCTGATGGAGATGGAGGGAAGCTGGGCTCGGTTCCCAGGTCCCCACCACAGGCTCCCAGGTGATTCCCTGCATGGAGCTCAATGGGGTAACAATCCCTTCACCCGCCCTTTGTGCCTTCTCAGCTCTCTGGGGCAGGGGGTCAGTGTGTGGGGCCCGGCGCGAGAAACTGGGCTGCTCCTTGCAGGGTGCAGCCATCCCCGTGGAGTGGGGCCGGGACCTTGGAGAGGATTTAGGGCCATGCGAGCCTTGGATGTATAAAGGGGGCCCCATGCTGGATCCTGTGTCCGTTCCACGGGCCGTGCTTTGCAGAGGCTGCAGGAAAGGGCCATGATGGCGACGGGCCGAAAGGCCCAGTGGTGGGAGTGTGAAGAAGCCTGGGCAGTGTAGGGCGGCAGAGTAATTTGGTTGTGGTGCCTCCGCCTTCGCCGGGAGAAGCTGGCGGGTGCTGACGGGCTCCTTAATGCAGAGCAGGCGCCGGCGGCTGGAAGTTGAAGCCGGACACGGTTAGAAAGGAGGCCCCGGAGTGAACAGGGCGGGCGATGGATTTCATCCTGGAACGAACGAGCTGGGAGTGGTGGACTCTCCGTCTGGAAGGGTCTCCAGTGCCGCGGGGGACGGGTGGCGTCCTCGAGGTCAGGCCGGGTGGTCTCCGGGCCCCTGCTGGTGGTCAGCCCTCTGGATCCTGGTGGTTTCTGATCCTGGAATCAGAGGGGCCGCTGCGATTCCCCTGCCCCGGGTGCGGCATTCGCTGACTCTCCTGCCGAGGTTCAGGGTGGCTGTGTGGTGACGGGGGCGGTGGCAGCGCCTGGGACCCCCTGCCCTGCGCGTCCTGCCTGGGTCCATGGGGCCTTGTGGGGCCAGGTTTATCGGCGCAGTGGTTTGTTTGCTGGGGGAAGGGAGCTGAGCGGTTCAGCACCGTGGCCAGCTCCCGGTGGCGGGGTGGGGGGGGCACTGTGTCTCCTTTGCGTTTAGACAGTTTATCGTGGGCAGCGCTTTGGAATCCGCCCTGGCCCCGTGTCCTGTGCACTTGGCAGGATGGGGCCCGCGGCTTCGCTTGGTCTATGCCGGGGTGGGGGCGGGGCGGAGGGCTGTGCCCTCTGCCATGACGGGTGTCGCCTCGTTCTCTTCCCCGGCCCCACAGCGAGGGCGCTGACGTCCCAGGGCCGGGGAGGGCTGGGGCTGCCTGGGGCAGACGGGGCCCTGCTGGGAGTAGTGGGCGGGGCCCTGTGGGAGAGAGGTGAGCCGCCCGGCGGGGGCTCCGGCACCTGGCACAGTGCAGCGGGGCCCCAGCCCTTCTCCGGGGGGACTGCCAGCCGGCTCCATGTCCCTGGCAGCTGAGCGCTTGAACTCCCCATTGCTCAGCGGTGCGCGGTGCCCCTCGGGCAGCGGTCAGCCCCATCCCATTCCTCCCTCCACCGCCAAGGGCCCGGCTCCAGCCTGCTGAGCTCTGCTCTGCTCTGCTCCGGCCAGACCCTCCCTCCGGCGGCTTTCTCCTCCCTCCCTCCCTCGCTCGCTCGCTGTGGCTGAGTCACCCGCTGCTGCTCTCCGCGTCTTGGCAATGGCTGCCACTGGTGGGCTGAGGGAAGCAGCAGGCGGGGGGAGGGGATCTGCCCCCAGGCCCGTGTTGTGCCCCCCCCGGCTCCAGGCTGCTGTCGTGAGGGGGCAGTAGGGGCTGGGCGGGGGCAGCTGGTGCACTGTAACGCCCCATCCCCGCTACCGCAGGCCCCTCTCGCCGTGCTGGGACCGCAGGCCCCCAGCCCCCTCCCCACCGGCTCCCTTTGCTGACCCTGTGTCTCCCCCGTGAGCATTTGCTCTCACCCCAGCCCTGTCTCGGGGGCTCTGGCGTCCCGGAGTGGGGAGACTGGGGTGCAGGGGCTCCCCCACGTCGGCAGGCCCCCGCCGGAGTTGTCTGAACCCCAGGGCTGTGCCTGTGCCAGGAGCCCCTCTCCCTCTCGGGGGCAACCTGCTGCCCTTGCCTGGACTCGGGTCTCTCCCGGGGGCTGATTCAGGGTCCCTGGGTGAGAACCCGCCATAGCCTCCCTCTCGCCAGGTGTCCCTGGCCAGCAGCTGCTTCACCTTCTCCAGCCTGTGGTGGGGTCGCACCACGCGGGCTGACGAGGGGTGTCTCTGTCCCAGAATCGCTGCACCCCGGGAACGGCTCCCCACTGACCAACACCTCCCACCCCCCGGGGTCCGGTGAGCCTGAGCCCAGGGGAGTCCAACGGGACGTGTGCCCTGGGGCCTGGCGTGGGAGCCCGTCTGTCCGTCCCCCGCTGTGCCCCCAGGAGCTGGCTGGGTGGCTGCTTCCCCAAAGGTTGGTCCCGTGGCTCGCTCGGCCCGAGTGACAGGCTGCCGTGGCCGGCGGAGGACGAGTGAGCCCCTCTGTGCGGGGCTTTCTCCAAGTTAACTTTCGGTGCGTCCCCTTGGGCCACTTTCATCAGCCCTGGGGCATTTTGCCCACTGATGCCCCGGCCGCCTACAGACGTTATGTCCCGGATCTGAGACCCCTTGCAGGAGGCTTACCAGGGCCAGCTGCTCCCCACACTTGGGTTTCCCTGACTCCCAGGTCTGGAGTGCCAGCACTGGTCCCTTTCCCCAGACCCGGACTCGGGCCAGCCTGCTCCAGGTCTCTCTTCATCCCAGACCTCACCACAAACTCCTCTGCCAGCCGCCTGCCCTGCGCAGGTCCTTGGCCTTTCTGCCCGCCAGCCATGGGTTCATCTCGTGGGGACCCATCTCCTAGAGTTGTTCCAACCCAGCCAGCTCACACAAGTCCTGTGTAATGCCCCTTGCCCATGGGTGGAGAGATTCTCCCATCGGCGGGTGGCTTCCCTGTATCTCTCGCCCTGGGTCTTTGCACACCCCAAAGCCGGTCCCTGTGCACCTCCGGGGTCAAGTCAGACCTCAGCAGCGCAGCCTTACTGAACTGTCCGTAGTCCCCAGGCTCCACTCCGTCCATCCGTCCGTCCGTGCACCTCTATCACTTTGGGTCTGAGTGAGGGGGTGAGACAGCGGAGCCAGTCCGCACCGTCAGCCTGGTTCAGATCACAAGCCGGTGAGGTCGGCATCTCTATCCCCCTCCCGCCTGAAACTGGGGCAGCAGCTTGTGTCTTGGTTCCCTGAGGAACTGGCATCCTGGGGTCTTTCCCCACTTGCTCCTCTGTGGGTCCTGCCTGTCCCCTTCTCCATCTCCAGGTCAGGCTCCTGGTGCTGCTGTTCTTTCTCATGCTTTCATTGCCTCTCTCGGTGGGCTCGCTCCTTTGCTCTCCGCTTCACGTCTATCCATGGGGAGTCTGGGCTGGAGGGTGCCCTGCTGCTGCCTCTGCGCCTCTCGGACCCACCTGGCTCTGGAACCTGCTTTTGGATTGACCGTCCTTCCGCAGCCGTGCAATCAGCTGTGCCTCGTGCAGCTTCGCCGTGCTAACCCCTCTCCCCTGCGTGGGTTTACCATGCGCTTCTAGGGAAGTGGTTCTAGACCATCTCCTTTGACTGCCCTTGTCTTACTGCCGCACGTCACTTATTGCAAAATGCTGCTGGTGTGTTCAGCATCCCACCGCTGCCACCAAGCGTCCTGGATCCGCAGGATCGGGGCTACGCACCCAGCTTCGGAAGTCTTGGAGGAGCCCCTTCAGTGTGCCAGACCCCCAGGGCTCTCTCTCTTCCTTCAGGGTGAGCCCCGCAGCCTCACCGCCTCCTGCGACTGGAGCTCTGGGGGTCCAGCCCTCCTGCTCCCCACTGCGAGCTCTGCTCAGCGAGTCCCACGGAGATGGACCCTGGTAGAGACTTGCCCACTCTTCAGGGGTTGGTGTCCCTCTGCCAGCATTGGCTGGGACACCCTGGCAGCGTTGTCCAAACAGTCGGGTTTATTCGCGAGATGGACGGAGCCTAGGATGTTCTTGGGCTGTGCTTTAACCTTCACTTCTCTGTGCGAACCTGCGTCCGTTCTGGTCAGCCCAGAACCCAGCCCAGCCGTGTGATCCCCTCGCTTCAAGCGCTGTCTGTCTCCCTGGCCCGATCCCGCAGCCAGCTGTTCTTCTCCGCCCCCGTGCGCACACCCACACCCCCTCGCCCCTCCTTTGTTCTGCAGCTGGGGGAGCTCGTCCCACTTCCCTGCCGAGAGGTGGGGAACCCCATCCCGCCCCGAGGTGCTGGCTGTGGGTGGCAGCCTGCCGGCGATTGGATTGGCTGTTACCGTCTGGGCTGCTCCACCGACCTGCGGTTGTGACGTGGCTCAGGCCTTGTCCACACTGGCGCTTAGGCCGGCAAAACTTGCGTTGTGCAGCAGGGTGGTTTTTTCACACCCCTGAGCGACAAAAGCTTTGCCGGCATAAACGCCCGTGTAGACGAGCCCTCGGAAAACTGGCTCACACCCACCCCTGTGCCGCTGAGCCTGCCCTGAGGGCAAACCGTCCTTTTCCACCACTGGGTAACAACGCAGCGTAGAGGGGAAACCGAGGCACACGTGAGGGTCATAAAAACGTTACAGAAAATTCCCGCGTCGTCACAGGCACCCAGTGGAGTGGCGGGGAGGGGGAGGCCTGGGGGCCACGGGGCCCAGCATGCCACGTGCCGGCTGCGTGCCCGCTGCAGTGCATGCTGGGGGATGGAGTCCCTGTGGGTTGCACCTCCATGGTGAGGAGGGGCGCTGCCTTGGGAGGGCCCCCGTTCCCTCCGGAGGGTGCCTGCACGCTGGCTGTTTGTCGGGCGGGCGCTGACTGTCCTGTGTCTGTCCCAGGCTGCCTGTTCGACAGGAGGCTCTGTTCCCAGCAGGAGGTCTGCGTGCAGGGTAAGTGACCACGGGGGGAGCCCTGGGAGGGAGGGGCCGGCTCAGCTCCTGCTCTGCGGGGGGCGAGGGGGCAGGAGCCCCCCAGAGCAGTGCCCTGCCTCGATGGGGTGAGGCTGAGTTCTGCCAGGACCGGGGCCTGACTGCGGTGATGACCCGGGGAGCTGGCGAGGCTGGGGCGCCTGGTGTGTGTGTGGGGGGGGGGGGCAGAGGGGGCAGGTGGAAGACGGGTTACGGAGTCCGAGGGGTAACGCTGCTGTGGGGCTCCCCCCCCACCCGTGACTGGGTGCTGCCCCGGCACCTGCTGCTCTCTGGGGCAGTGCTGGCTGCCGCGTCCCCTTCCGGAGCCGCTGTCCCTTGGGCGGCCAGGCCAACAGTGCCGCCTCCCCTGCCCGCGGGAGCTGAGCGGGCTCCTCTGGCCCCGAGCCCCTGGCCGGCCCCGGCCGGCACTGGCTCTGCTCTGCTCTGCTCTGCTCTGCTCCTAGATGGCTTGTTCGGGCAGTGCCAGGAGGGCGCCGTGCGCGACAGGCCCCGCTTCCAGGTCACCTTGCCCGTGCTCCAGCGCCTGCAGGACGTGCTGCGCCACCTCATGGCACAAGGTGAGCCCGGGCGGGGGGCAGGGGGGGCTGTGCGCCGGCTGGCCGGTCCCAGCGGCTGGGGGTCAGGCCCCCCCCCCGGGGCAGGGGCAGCTGGTGCCACCGGTGCCCTGCCGGGTTGTCCCGTGTCCTCTCGCCGTGAGAACGGCGCCGAGCGTCTCCGGGGCGACTGGCTCCCGCTGGGCTCTGATTGGCTGCCTCTCTCTTTCCTCGGGCAGGGCTGTCGTGGCAGGACGGCGTCACGCAGTACGTGATCTCCCAGGAGATGGAGCGGATCCCCCGGCTGCGCCCGGCCCTGGAGCCAGTGGCCAAGGACAGGTAGGGCTGGGCCGGGCAGGATGTCCAGTCGTCCGCCCCCATCCCAGTGCGCCCCGAGCAGGGAGCCCCCCCAGGGCCTGTGCTGTGCCAGCCCCTCCCAGCAGCCCCCACCCCATGCGCAGCCTGAGCGGGGTGGCACAAAGCAGCCCCCTCCCCCCCACGGTTATTGCGCCCGAGAGAACGACTGGCGCCCGCCGGGGAAGCTGTTTCCGGTCTGAAGGTGACGCGATGCTTCCTCCGCGGCCGGTGCCCCGGGGCCCACTGGGGGCTGGGCTGTTGGCTGGACGCTGCGCAGCCTGCTCTCACCTGCGGATGGCGCTGCAGGACGGGGGGGGAGCAGCCTCTCTCCTGGCCTCAGGTCACCTGCGCGTGAGCAGCTGCTGGACCCGCCCCTGGGGAGAGCTGGGCATGGCAGGGGCATCCCCGGCTTCCCTCTGTCCTGTGAGCATCTGGCTTACCCCAGCTGGCTCCTGCAGGGAGCAGCCCCCAGGGGCTCCCCCGCCTCCTGGCCCAGAGGCTCGTGGCCACATGGAACTGGCTGAGGCAGGGCGGCTCCTGGGGCCCGGTTGTGGCTGGCCGAGCGAGGGGCCCGCGCGGCTGTTCTGTGCTGACACAGCCGCCTTCAGGGCAGAGGCCTGGGCCCCGACAGGGGGAAGTCACCTGCAGGAGGCCGCATCTCCCCGGCAGACGTCCCTGTGCGGGGTGGGGCCCTCGTCCAGGCCTAGGAGCTATTGCCAGGCAGCAGGCTCCCTTCTCCCCCCGCGGGGCCCCGGCCCGGCTGCCGGTCTGTACGTTCACCCCAACACTAGCCAGCCCGGCCCCCCGGCGGGTTCGGCTGGTCCCTGGGGCGAGGGCTCTCGTGGGCCCAGCAGAAAGCAGCAGGCTGTGCACTGGCGCAGCTTTGCACACGTTGCGTAGGTCCCGCCATCAGAACCGGGGCCCCTCGCCAGGCCGGGGACGCAGCACAGGAGCTGCGGGGTGCTGGGTCTCTCTGCCCCGTTGCCCGTGTTGTCGCTGGTCTGCCATGGTGCTGGGCTCTCAGCTGGTAGCACTGTGTTCTGGGGGGGCAGACCGGGGGACAGTTGGGGGGCTGCCCCAGGGCCACACCCAGCACCCACAAAGCCAACCCCTTTCCTCCCGGTGTGATCCAGGGAGCTGGCTGGGCAGGCTGAAATGGGGCACTTGCGAATCAGCCTTGGGGGCGACTCCTGGAGCCCGAGGGCTCAGCTGCGTTCCTGTGCCGGGGCTGTCTATTGCACGGGCTGTTCTAGCCGCCCGAGTTGCGGCAGCCGCCGGAGGCTGGCTGGGTGTCCTAGCACGGCTGTGGAAAAGGCCTGGCTCAGCCCTGGGGACCCGTCTGACAGCCAACGGGGGCAAAAACTCCTCAGCGCCTCACTCCCTGCTCGGCGGAGGCTGGCTGCAGAGACCGCTCTGCTGTCCTGGCCTCTCCCAGCACGGGGTGCAGCGGGCGCCGGGCAGGAGTGCTGGCTCGAGGGGGGCTCCAGCTGCTCCATGCGGAGCGGTTCTGGGGCGGGGAAGGCGCAAGTGGGTCTTGTCCCAGTGGCCTGTTTCCGGGCGCCCCAGGTCTGGGTGTCTGGCCCCTGCGCTGCTGCCTCCCGGGACTGGGAGGGGGGAAGCCCAGGCCAGCCCCCTGCCGGGTCACTCCCCCGGACTGTTCTGTCTCGAAGGCTGTCACCGCTGCGCGCTGCTCCCCGGAGGGCCCTGTTCCCATCAGAGCCCAGCCGGGCAGGCAGCGCCCTGCAGATGGCTCAGTACCCGCCGCCCGCCAGCACCGAGAAGGCGGCGCGCCTGGCACCGCAGGCCCAGCTGCCTCCTGCCCTGCTGCAGCGCTACCTGGATCTCCTGCTGCTGGGCCCCCCGCCCGAGTTGGGCTACGAGGAAGCCCTGCTGCACCCCTACTCGTACCACAAGGTGAGTGAGGGGAGGGCCGCCTTCCTCCAGCCCTGGCACGGGGCCATGAGGCCTTGGGGGGGCGTGGCAGAAGCGGGACGGACAGACACCCCTGGGCAGGCCCAGCCCTGGCGGAGACGCCAATATCAGCTCTGCAGAGCACTTGTCTCCATCTGGCTCCCTGGAGGGGCCCCCAGCAATTGGGGTGTACTGGCTGATCATCCCTTCCCTCCTCCCTGCATTCCTGGTGGACGTGGGATTCTGTGTCACTAGCCTGTCTGTAAACGGCTGTGCAGTGCGGCTGTTAATCAGCGGCCACACCCCACCCCAGAGGTGGCTGCATCTCAGCGCCGGCAAGGGGGTCCCTCTTTTCTGGGTTTTGGGGAGGAGGGTTGTCCTCACCGCACCCCGACATAGCCTGCTCTTGGGGTGTCCGTTCGTGGCACTGAGGGCGCGATGGTTCTGTGCTTTGGTTACAGTTTGGCTACCAGGACGGTGCACGGCAGCTGAGCCCTATCCAGGGCAGTTCGGCCAGGCAGAGCCCCGAGCCCCCCGCTCTCCTTGACAGAGCCCTTGCCCAGGATTCACATGCCCTCTTTGGGGTCAGCCCCATCCCTTCCTATGGGGGCAGCCAGGGCCAGATGGGGGGCATCTCTTCCAGGACCTAGGCACGCTCTACCTGCCCAGAGAGAAGGCGAGTCGGTCGGCCCCCGCCAGCACAAGGGCCCAGCATGGCCAGGGGCTCCCCCAGAACTACAGGGACTACGCCGAGCCCGCCGAAGAGAGCAGCCAGCAGCAGCCCGTCCTGGATCTCCAAGCACAGCCAGGTAACCCCTGCCTTCCAGCCCGGCGCCCGCAGCCTCCCAGTAAACCCGGACCAGCCCAGAGAGAGGTTTGTCCAACATGTTCCCAAACACTCCGATGACGGGGATTCTGTAGCCCCCCTTTCCCCCCCAGCGTAACCGCCCTGAGCGCTAGGGACCGTCAGATCGACTGAGCGCAAGGGAAGACCCGCTCAGTTGGTCTGGGAGTCGATTTAATAAAACCACCTCCGGGAAAGGAGCAGTGCTGGGCCGCCGGGAGCGCGTTTCCCGTCAGCACAGCGCCGTGAGGCCACCGCAGCAGGTAGAAGTTAGGAGGTCGACGGGAGAGACGCACGCGGCTCCGCCTGGCTAGCGTATCTCCCGTCGGCTGCCGCCGCATTTCCCGCTCAGCGCAGACCAGGCCTTAAAGTTTCCCCCAGTCTCTAACCTAACCCGCCCTTGCTGCAGGTTGTCCTGCCCTCAGTGGCCATGGAGCACAGCTGGTCACTGGCCGCTTCATCCCAGATGTGAGGCCTGTGTCAGAGCCCCGCCCCCCCAGCCTTTGTTTCTCACCGCTAAACACACGCCCGGTTTTAACCTTTCCTCACCGGCCGGCCGGGTTTTCTAAACCTTCCGTCAGGTTTGTTGCTCTCCTCTGGACTCTCCGATTTGTTCACGTCTTTCCTAAAGTGCGGCGCCCAGAGCTGGACGCAGCCCTGCCGCTGCCGGGCAGAGCAGAGCACTTCCCTCCCGTCTCTCGCACACGAAGGAGATCAGCCTTTCTGCCAGCACAGCGGTGTGTTGGCTCGTGTTCGTTTGTGATCCGCTCGAACCCTGGCCGGCAGCGCTGTCACCTGGCCAGTTACGCCCCATTTTGTGGTCGTGCATCTGACTTGTCCTTCCTACCTGTTGTACTTTGCGTTTGTCTTCATTGAATTTATTGAAATCGTGGTGATTTCAGCCCAGTCCTCCAATCTGTCAGTTGTTGGGAGTTTTAGTTCTGGGCTCCCCAGTGATTACAACCCCTCCCAGCCTGTTTTATAAACATGCCCTTCGCTCCATTAGCTGTCACTAAGGAAGATGTTAAATAGTACCAGACCAGACCCAGGAGTGACCCCGGCGGGACCCCTCTAGATACAGCCTCCCTGTCTGACAACCACCACTGATGATAACGACTCTTTGAGTTCGGCCTTTCAGCCGGTCGTGTGCCCCCGAGAGTAATTTCATTCACCGCACGTTTCCCTAGTTTGCTTGTGAGACTGTCCTGTGGGACTGTCAAAGCCTCACTGCCCTCAAGATACATCCATGTCTCCTGCGTCCCCACATCTGCCGGGCCAGTCCCCCCGTCAGAAAGGGAAATGACGGTGGTGTGGCAGGATTGCTCTGACAACCCCCCATGCTGGCTATTGCTTAGAGCCCAGGATCCTCCGGGTGCTCACAGAGTGTTTGCCAGCGTCTGTCCAGGTATCTGCTCTGTAGTGCCCGGTGCTCTTTGTTCCCGTCTGCCCTTCTCCAGTCCTCTGGGATCTCTTCCCCTGTCCTGCAGGCGTGCCTGAAGATAATTGCTAAGGGTTCTGAGACTGTGTCAGCTAGTTCCTTAGGTACCCTAGGATGCACGTCGTCAGCCCCTGCCAACTCCAACACGTCTAAGGCTGTGTCCACACGGCCGCAGCTGCAGCACTGCCAGAACAGATGCTCTGCCAGTGGGAAGGGGCTCTCTCGTCGGCATAATAAATCCACCTCCATGAGAGGTGGTCGCTGTGTCCGCGGGAGGAGCTCTCCTGCCAGCAGACTGCTGCCCGCGGTGGCGCTGGGGTTGGTGTCACGTGTCACTCGGGGGTGGATTATTCATGCCCCGAGCAACGCAAGTTACACCAAAGTGGTGTGTAGCGGAGATGTGGCCGTACTCTCCTCATGTTCTTTACCCGCTTCCTTCCCTGTGTCCAGTGTCTGCTCGTCGTTAACCTTCGTAGTGACGACTACAGCAAATCAGGCATGACACACCCCGGCCTTCTAGCTGTCACCCGCTACCAGCCCTCCTCCCACTGGGCAGGACCGGCACTGTCCTTCGTCTCGCTCTCGCTCCCAGTGTATTTAAAGAACCGCCTGTTGTGTCCTTTGCGAGGGGTAGGCCATTGTGTGCCTGAGCCATTCTGACTGTGTTCCTGCCTGCCTGGCTGTTCTCCTGGACGGAGCCCGTCTGCCGGGTGGAGGCGGCAGCAGCCAGGGCTGCGTTCGGTATCTAGGGGTTCCTCTTGAAAAACGAGCCCAGAACTGGATCCAGCCCCCACCCAGTAACCTGGGACAATGGCTCCCCACCCGCTGGGTGTAGACAGGAAGCGTTCAATGAAAGGAGGGACGTCACCAGCAGGTTCATAATGATCAACCGGGGAGCCACGCGCCCACCCAGCGCACGCTGGCACTGTCCTCTGCCCCAGGTTCTTGAGTTCTGCAACCAAACGTTCCTTTAGTGCGCCACTCCCGTCTCCTCCCGCCACGCCCCACTCACCGTGCTGTCCTTGGGCAGTGAAGACCCAGAGCTCAGAGGTGCACGGGGGTGTGAATTCACCTCCCACCCGGGGGAGGGAGGAAGGCACCTTGCTCACTCTGCCATCCGAGCGCTTGCTCCGGCGTCGCCATCCTGCCAACCAGCTGCTGCTCAGCTCCCTGCACCAGCTGCCCTGCTGGCCACGCCGTTTCGCTGGCCACCCTGCCAGCCGTCACCCGCTGCCACCTGCTCCTCCTGTCCCTCTGCGCGTTGGTCTCTTGAGGCGCCACCCGGCTCTCAGGGATCGTCCGCTCTCAGTGCTGCCCCACAACCAGTGATTTCACAGCTAGTGATCATTTAACAGGACAAACGACCCCAATGGAGCCTTAATTAGCTCTTTGAACAGAGGGGAGGGGCCGGTTAAACCATGCCTAGGACTCTCAGGCAGAGCCCCCCCTCCTGGCAGGGACCCGTGTCCCCACCCCTTCTCCCTTCCACGGGGTCTGGCGTAGCCCCCGGTTAGCAAGGTGGGTTCAGCTGATGGAGGCTGGGCTAAGCACAGCTCTGCTGTCCATGCAGTCAGGCTAACCACACTGCATTTCCCCTGCATTTGTAACCCAACCCCAGCCAAGGCTGGCCGCTACAGCTACACAGCTGTCTGCTGGGTACCCAGGCAGGGGGTTGTTCCTGTGTGTTCGGGCCTGGTCCCGAAGCCTTCCCCCTCCCAGCCCGCGGTCAGGGGAGAGCTCGTTCAGACCCTGCTGACGCATGCTCCTCCTCAGCAACTTGGCCAGGTGTTTTCACTTTTTGTAGGATTCCTTCTGGATTTTCAGGCCATTGAAGAGCCCCTGATGGAGCCAGAGGGGCCTGTTGTTCTTTGTCTTTCCTTTGCATTGTAACTTCACTATTGTCTCCTGGAAAAAAGGCCAGCTCTCCTGAACTCCTTTCCCTTCGATTTTCTTCCCACGGGGCCTCACCTACCAGTGCCCTGAGGTTTAGTTTTCTGCTTGACCTCCATTGTCCTTACTCCGCTGCACCCGCCTTCCTTTCCACAGAGTCACGAACTCCCTCATTTCACGGTCACTTTCACCCAAGCCGCCTTCCGCCCTCCCAGTCGCTGCCAACTCCTCCATATCGCTCCGAATCAAGACAAAAACTGCCTTTCCCCTGCTTGCTTCCTCCACGTTCTGAAACAAAGTTGTCCCCAAAACATCCCAAGAAATGTTGCTGTCCCAGATCCACAGGATCGGGGCCCTGCCCCTGCTTCGGAACAGTCTCTTGAAGGCACCCCGGGAGTGTGCCAGAACCCCAAAGGGTCTCTCTCTCCCTCCAGGGGAAGCCACACGTCTTCACCGCCACCGCAGGCTGACCCTCTGTGGCTCCAGCCCTCCTGCTTTTCAGCCTGACCTCTGGTCCGCGAGTCCCACCGAGAGAGACTCTGGTCCCCAGGGATTAGTGCCCTTGGCCAAGTATTTGCAGTGACGCTCGCACAGCGGTGTTGAAGTAGTCGGGTTCTCATCTGCTGGACGCAGCACCGGACCGAACCTTCGCTTAGCTCAGAGAAATGAAGGTTAAGCCCGTTCGAGTCAGCCCAGAGCCCAGCCAGGCTGTGGCGAACCCCATGTTCCGGCTCTGTCTGACCGGGGTCAGCGCCTAGGTGAGAGCCCCCCACTTCCTCCAGCAGCTGGCTCTTGTTCGCCCACCTTCCCCGGCTTTGTTCTCGAGCAGGGGGACTGGGCTGAGCCTGCCTGCCGAGAGGGGGGGACCCATCTGTCAAGCTGTCCTGCAGTGACTCGGGCGGGAGGATCAACCCCCGGGCGGGCTGTTAAGAGGCAGGGTGCCCGGCGCTGGGCTGCCGGCTGCCCCGAGTCTGTCCCTCCACGTGCAGGTCCCTAAACAAACTCTGTCTCCCTCCCGCAGAGGCCATGCTGCAGAGGCTTGTGGCCATGCTGGCCAGCTACGGCGTGGGGCTGCAGGACCTGAGTCCCCGGCAGCTCAGCAGCCTCTCCGCCCTGCTGCAGCTGCTCCAGAGCCCCGGTGAGTGCTGCTGACTCGGCGGGGAGACGAGACGGGCCAGGGTACGGCTGCCGCTGGTGGGGTGCGGGATGGGCGGGGTGCAGACGGATGGGAGGCCAGCACTACATGTCCTACCCTGGAACGTGCTGCCTGTTCCTGGGGGCGGGGGGTGTGTTACCCTCTCCTGGAACCTGCCTGATTTCCCCCCCACACCCCAGCCCTGTGTGCATGCCTGGTGCCTGGAGCAGCTCGTGACCCTCAGCTGAGCAACACGCAATGTCCTTTTCTCTCCCTGGCAGGTGGGTTTGGCCAGGCGGCTCCGGAGGCGAAGCGGGTAAGTGCAATCTTCCCCAGCCCCGCTGGGCCACGGCCCCAGGGCCACGCTGAGACTTAATGATGCTGATGCTGGAGGCTCCGCAGCTCCCCAGAGCCCTCGATTCAAAGGCCAGAAGGGACCATTGTGGTCACCTCGTCTGAGCCCTGCATAACCCGGGCCAGAGACCTGCCCTGGCTTCATTCCGGTCTGCTCAGAAAAACAGCCGGCCTGGATTCGAATCCTGCTGGTGATGGAGATCCCTCCTGGCCCCGGGGAAGTCGTTCCAGCGGTTAATTACCCTCCCTGTAAAAACTGGTGTCTTATTTCCAGTCTGAATTCATCCAGCGTCAGCTTCCATCCACTGGCTGGTCTTAGGCCTTTCTCTGTGAGCCCTTGGCAGATATCTGTCCCCATGGAGGTGCTTACAGATGGTGACCCCTTCATCCTCTCTTGGTAAGATGAAGAGATTGTGTTCCTTCAGTCTGGCGCTGTAGGGCAGGTTTTCTTCTTTCTTCTTCCCTCATCCTCGTGGCTCTTCTCTGACCCCTCTCCCATTTATCAACATCCCTCTTGAAGTGTGGGCACCAGAACTGGACCCAGGATTCCAGCCGCGGTCACGCCAGTGCCACAGACAGAGGTAAAATAGCCTCTCTGTGCCTGCTCCAGATTCCCCTGTTTGTGCGTCCCAGGATCACACTAGTCCTTCTGGCAGCACTGGCTGGGAGCTTGTGTTCAGCTGATCATCCACCAGAGTCTCTGCTTCCCAGGATCGAATCCCCCCTCCTGTAAGTGCGGCCTGCCTTCTTTTTCTGGATGTCTGACTTTACCTCTGGCCGTGTTAAAATGTGTGTTGTTTTGTTGCACTCAGTTTACCAAGTGATCCAGCTCGCTCTGTATCAGTGCCCCATCCTCTTCATTATTTATTCCCCCTCCCCCAGTTTGTGTCCATTACAAACTTTATCAAGTGATTCTGTTTTTCTTCAGGTCATTTATAAAACGGTTAAACGTTAGCTAGTTATTAATCCATGGGATGTGTGCCATGTTCATTTTGTGTCATTCTAGTTCCTTCATCAAAATGTCCTGTGGCAGCACATCGGATGCCTTACAGAAGGCTAAGTATATTACATCTGTGCTATTACCTTTGTCAACCAAACTTGTAATATCAGCTAAAAAAAAAATCAAGTTAGGTTGGTAGGATGTATTTTTTCATAAACCCATGCTGATTTGCATTCATGACATTATATTCTCCTCCTCCAATTCTATAGTGATGAAATCCAATTATCAAATGTTCTTCTGTTATTTTGCCAGGGGTTAATGTCAGATTAACAGGCCTATAATTACCTGGCTCATCCCACTTACTCTTTTTTAAATCCTGGCACAACATTTGCTTTCTTCCAGTCTGCTGGAACGTCCCCCATGTTCCAAGAGCTATGGAAAATCAACATTAATGGTTCAGTGATCTTCTCAGCCAGCTCTTTTAAAACTCTTGGATGCAAGTTGTCCAGCACGGCTGATTTTAAAAATGTCTGACTTTAGTAATTCTCATTTAACATTCTCCAGAGTTACTGCTGGAATGGAAAGTATTTCATCATCATCATGTGATATGACTACATCATCTTTTTCCCTCCCCTAAATACAGAACAGAAGTTTCTGCATTATTGACAATTCTACAGCTCCCATTTAGAAATGGGTCAATATCATTGTTAGGATTCCTTTGTTTCTAGTATACCTAAACGCCTTATTGTCCGTAACTCTGCCAGCCATATGTTACTCCTGGTGTCTCTTTTGCTTCCCTTATCCATTTTCTACTATAATATGCATAGCTTCTGATTTATAGTCATTACTATCATCTTCCCTCTTTTATATTTCTTTTTTATAGCTGCCTTCACTTCTGTTCTAAGCCAGGTTGTTTTTTTTTAACCAGTTCAGCCTTGTTCCTTGAATTGTGGCTTTTTGAGCATCTAGTAAAACGTTGTTAACCAATTCATAATTATCGTTCATACTTTTCCGTTTGAATTCTTCCTCCCAACTCATAATTCACTGGCTCATAATTGTTCTGAGCTTTATGAAATTGTCCCTTTTTAAACCACCGGCTATATATGGATTACCGGTTTAGACTTTATTCTGCTTGCACATAACAAATGTGATTGTCATAACTTGCACCTAAGCGACAACTAAGGTTTAGATCTTTGATCAGTGCCTCCTGATCTGTCCCATCGAGGTCTCATGCAGCGTTCTCCCCCGCTGGATTCAGCACTTCTTGAGTTAGGAAATTGTCATCTAGAATGTATAGAAATTGTGAGGATGTCTTAGCGCCATGCGACAGCGTGAGACAGCCAGTGTGTGTCACTCGAATTGAAGTCCCCCCATGATCATGCTGCTCTTTTTCCTTCACATCCCATATGGGTTCCTAGGAGCCAGTTGTCCTGTTTCCTAGTGGGATCTGGTGGTCTGTAGCAGACACCAACTAATACCCCCTCTTGTGCTTTACCTGTTAGGACGTTGATAAACATTCGAGATCATTTTCTTCTGGGTTGCCTGAGACTCCGAAAGAGGCAATGCCATTGCTGACCATGCCGCTCCCCCTCCCCTTTGGCCACTCCATCCTTCCTCAGTAGGTCAGAACCATTGATTTTTACCATGCCAATCGTGGAAATCGTCCTGCCAGTAACACCGCCTGGATCCAACGTACGCTCCTAACGGAGTCGTTCCCTTTCCTCTTGCTTTGCTACCCAGGCTCCTAGCATTGGTGTCCAGGCAGTTCAAGGATTTCTTCTCTTCGTGTCCGTCGGTGTCTTGATGAGACTGTTCTCAGCATCAGGATTTTGTGCTGGAGAAGTGCTCGTTTCCCCCCCATTTCCATCTTCCCCTTTGTTAGTTTAACCCCCCTCGGCTGCTCTCACCAGCCTGTCCCTGTGGAGATGGGCCCCTCTTACGGAGGTGGAGGCCAGCCAAACTGTACAGCTCCCTCTCCCTGTAGGAGGAGGACCAGTGTTCCACAAAGCCAAACAGCGTACACCACTGCCTTAGCCAGCAGTTTGCTCCCAGGATCGTCTGTCTTGTCTCCCTTCGCTCGTAGGGCAGGGAGGATCTCCGAGGAGTTCGCTCAGATGTTCTTCGTGGAACTGAAAGGTCCCGTATAATCATAGAATAGAATCATAGAGTTGGCAGGGACCTCAGGAGGTGTCTAGTCCAACCCCCTGCTCAAAGCAGGGCCAACCCCGACTAAACCATCCCAGCCAGGGCTTTGTCAAGCTGCAGCTTAAAAACCTCTAAGGATGGAGATTCCACCACCTCCCTAGGTAACCCATTCCAGTGCTTCACCACCCTGCTAGGGAAAAACTTTTTCCTAATGTCCAACCTAGACCTCCCTCCCTGCAACTTGAGACCATTGCTCCTTGTTCTGTCACCTGCCACCACCGAGAACAGCCTAGCCCCATCCTCTCATTCGTGCGGATTGTTCCGTGGGCTGCAGAAAACTGTCCGATCTTAGGGGCACCTCCCGTCCCGGCTGTGGGAAGGCAGCACTCTGTCCTGTTTTCCGCCTGTCCCTTCCAGAATTCTTCTCTCCATTCTTCTCGGTATAGACGCCCTGACCAGGACTGTCCATCTTCCCTGGCCAGCTGGAGAGCTCTTTGTCAGCAAGCTTAATTTTCATCTAGGCTGGGCCAAGCAGCCATTGGCAGGTGTGTCCCGTGCAGCCCTCCATTCCTTCTTCAGAGAGATCTACCCGGTCTGGTGCCCCAGGGGCCAGTCCGCTGGGCCCAGGCCGGATCACAGGGTGCAAACGGAACGGGTTTGCTGGGAACACGCTAGCGCTAGTGTGCTTTACCCATCTGCAAATATTCATCGGCACCCGTAGGGGAGAAGTCCCGCGGTTACAGGAGGCAGAAGGGGGGCTGCAGGCCAGGATTGAGGGGCCTCAGCAGAACGGCAGGATGAGGCCTGCACTGCATTCGTGACACTCTCCGCTAAAAAGCATTGCAAAGTAACCAGGAGAATTTGATTCTGGCCAGGCCTTGGTGACGGGGGGTCACAAGGCGAATGGCAGGAGCTGTGAGGCTCCATTCCCCCCCCCTTAGGGGCTGGGTCATTTCATTTCCCCTGGTGGGGCAGACTCCGCTACGAGCCAGGTCTGGCTGCCCCCTTGGTAACGTGCAGCTCTCTGCCCCAGGTGACCGAAGGGGAGATGCAGCACGGAGAGGAGCTGGAGCCGCCCCCCTCTACCCTGCCGCCCCCTGAGAATCCAGCCACTGCCACTGCCTCCACGGAGGGGCCGGTGCAAGGCAGTGCCAGGCCTACGTTGTCCTCAGCTGAGCCGCAGGCCCCGGGGCAGGCTGGGCCCAGGGACCCCGCCGGAGGGGCGGTGCTGAGCCCTGACAGGCCAGTGCCAGTGGAGAAGAAGAGCTACCCGGAGCCGGGGGGCCGTGGCAGGATGGGGGAGCAGCCGGAGGCCCGGCCCACCGAAGAGTATGGCTACATCGTCACGGACCAGAAGTGAGAGCTGGGGGCAGGGGCTGGACTGCAGCGTGTGTGTGTGGGGGGGGGGCAGACAACGTGGTTCCTGGCAGCAGAGCTTGCATGGTGCCCGTGCCTTGTGCCGTGGTGGGGAGGGGGGGCCAGCATCTCCCCATCCTCCGCCCTGGGGACCGGTCCCCAGCCTGATTCTCTGGGGCGGCTGCAGGTGGGACCTTGTTCCGTGGGCAGCTGGTTCTGACTGACTGGTCCTGGCCGTGGCCCCTGGTCCCGCCCTCCCGCAGGTGGCTCTGCAGGGCTGGGGGTCACAGGGGAGGGCGGCTGGTTCTGTCTGCCGGGGGCAGCCCAAAGGCCGGGCCAGGGCCGCGTGTGCGACACGCCTGCAGCGGCTCCTGCCCACGATGGCCACGCGTGCAAATGGGTAAATGCCCCTCACCCTGCAGCTCTCACGCCCACGCACCAGACTCTCCTCTCCCTCTGCCTGGCTCACACGCCCGCCCGCCTGGTGCGCCCACTGAACTGCTCCATGACCCTCCTGAACCCCCAGCTCTTCTGCACGGCAGGGCTGGGGCCTCCCCCTCTGGTGCTGGGACCTGCCCTGTCACGGGCTTGCTCAGCCCTCCAGCCGGGCCCTCCACCTGCCTCAGGTGGGGGCAGGAGCTGGGAGCCCAGGGGCTCCCCGGGGCTCCCCGCAGAGCTGAGCCGCACCCCTCTCTGCTCCCCTCCAGGCCGCTGGGGCTTGCCGCGGGTGTCCGGCTGCTGGAGATGCTGGCCGAGCATGTCCACCTGTCCACCGCCAGCTTCATCAACATCAGGTGGGGCCACGGTGGTGTCGCGGGGCGGCCTCGGAGAGGGGGTAATAGAGCGTGTGGGGGGAGAGCAATGCATCCTGGGAGGGGGTAGCCAGGCCAGGGCACAGGGATCCGGGGTGGGGTCTGGGCAGGGGGGCATGGCCCCCTGGGCTGGGCTCTGGCCCCTCCCTGTCTTGTGCCGGACGCCCGGGTCTCTCTCCTCTCTGCAGCGTCGTGGGCCCCGCTCTCACCTTCCGGGTCCGGCAGAACCAGCAGAACCTGTCGCTGGCGGACGTGACCAATCAGGCCGGTGAGTGGGTGCAACGGATCAGGCCCGGGAACCCGCTAGACCTGCACCGAGCGGTGAGGGGAGGCTGCGTGGGCCTCCGGTGCCCGGAGTCAGGGGCTGGCTCTGGGGGGAGCAGTTCATTGATCCCTGAATGCCCCCCCCAGTCCCTTCACACATGGCCACGGCCCCATTGCCCCCCCAGGATCAGGGCCTGCGGCACTGTCCCTACGCCCATGTGTGACCTTCTCCGGCTGCACCCCAAGTGCCTCTGGGCCCTGGCTTCATCGGGGGAGGGCCCAGCCTGCTCACCCCTGGGATGATGCTCATGAGCCCTGCCCTGAGGGGTGGTTTTTTGGGGGGGGAGGATGAAGTGTGACAGCCCCTCCCCGCTCAGAGTGCCTTCTGTGGTCTGCACCAAAGGGCTGGGACCCCTCCCTGTAGGGCAGGCAGTGGGGGAAGTGGCCACACCCCGATGTGGGGCGGGAAGCAGGGTGACACCCCCGTGACCTGGGGGAGGCCCGAGGAGATACGCCCCCTTGTGCTGACCCATGTCGGGGCCCTGGCGGCTGTACGTGTCCCGCCCTGACCTCTCCCCTCTCCGCAGCCACGGTGAAGTCCAAGCTGGAGGCCGAGCTGGGGCTGAAGATTGTGCAGACGGGCGTGGGGCAGGTAAGGCGGAGACGACTCCCCCTTGCTGTGTCTGAGTGACTGGGGGCATGGCCATGTCTCAGTGCTGGGGGTCCTGGGGGCTGGGGTGTGGCAAGGGGAGGGGCTGGGGGTGCTGAGACCCAGCAGAGCGAAGAAGGGCCTTTCGCCGGCTTGCTGCCGGAGCTCCCGGCGCTGGGATCCCGACTCTCCACTGCAGGGTGGTTCGTTTCATGCCAGGAGGTCAGACCCCCTGCCTGTGCGTCCCTGGGGCTGGCTGGGCTGGGACCCCCGGACGCAGAATCCTCGCAGGTGAGCCGGTAACAGACTGCGGTGGGGACCTGGGCCAGGGGAGCCGGTGCCGGGCGCGGTGCCTTTCTCCAGAAGGGTCTTGCTGGAGGATGGAAATGCGGTTTGTGTGGCAATGGCGTGGGGCGGTGTGGGGTCGGGGCTCGTTCTGTGGGGAGGCAGAGTCCTGCCTTACGGGCTGCGTTGTACACAGGAGACACTCCAGCCATGCTGCACGCGCCCCGGGCTGCGTCACTGCTGCGGCCCCGGCACCCCAGGGGCTGGCGCTGGGTCTCCCCTGAGGACAGGAGGGCCCAGGCCTGTCGCTCCTCTGGCTTCAGGCGCAGCAGGTTCTCCCGTGGCTAGCAGCTGGGAAACATCCGGGCCCCGGGGCGGGGCTGTCCCTGCACTGAGGTTACTGTGCTGTTAGGGGCTGACGCCAGGCCCTGGTGCCGTCGTGTTCATAGGGTCACAGGCCGGTTCTCGCCCCATCCCACCCAGTGTTTGTCACACCCACTCTGGGCAGCCCCCGCTGGGGTTCCCTCATCCCCGATCCCTGGCCTGGCCCCACGGGGGTTTCCCTAAGCAGGAGAGCACCTCACGGTGACACGCTGGCTCCCCAGCATGGGGGACGCCGGGTGGCTGTACTGCAGGGTCTCTGGCAAGAGTGTGCGTATCCCTGCTGTACCTCGTCCACGGGGCACGTGGGTCTGTCACCGCCCCGGCTCCCGGGCTGGGCCCGCTAGCTCCAGCGGCTCCGGCTTTCTGCTCTGTGTCTCCCCCCAGTGTCGGCTAAGATGGCAGCCGTCACCTTTGCCTGGTGAACTGAATCCCTCCGCCTCCCCCCACAGCAGGATTAAGGCCCCGGCCGGGTCCCAGCTCCGGGAGCCGTGCAGTGAGGGGAGAAGCGCAGCGTTCCTGTAAAAAGAAAAGGTTCCCTGCCCCGTGGTGGGCAAGGAAAGCTCACAGCCGCGCCCTGCGTGTGACTGGCGCAGCGATGCTGCCTGAGTCTGCAGAGAGCCTGGGCCCGTCGCTGTGGCAAGGGGGAGCTGCCCTGACTGTGAGCGATGCAGCGACCCTACCAGAGCCTGGAGAGAGACAGTCCATGGCTCAGATGGGGGGAGCTGCCGCAGGCACCTCAATGGCATGTTAACTCCCAGCCCCGCGGCTCAGGGGTTGCTGGATGCATGAAACCGGGGATCCCCAAACTGGTCCCAGGCAGCCCCTGGGCGGGGTGTGGGGGGGGCGTTGGGTGGAAGGGGCTGAGCCCTGGGGAGCGGAATGGAGCTGCCCCCTTCATTCTGGCTCCTGCCCCCTGTTGGGACGGACCCGGTGTGAGCTGGGGTGGATGTGGAGCTGTGTGCGGGGGGGGCCAGGCCACCCACCAGCCCCGTTTACGCTGGTGGCCGGCTGGAGGCGAGAAGGGGTTTGGGGGGCTGGTTCCTGCTGCTGGGCTGGGACCTCTCGTGAAGCGGGGGGCTGAGTAGGGAAGGGGGGGCCACCGGGGCTGAGCTGGGGGCCCTGGCCATGGAGGCAGCCTGCATGGGGAGGCGTTGCCATGACAACACGACAGGCACTGCAAGAGCTGGCGGCCGCCCGGGCCCCCCTGCCCTGCGGTGCCGGTGGGGAGCGGGGAGTGGGGCCCATCCCAGCGACCCCCATCAGGGGGGCCCCGGCGCCCCCCAGCCGCAAGAGACTGAGATGGGGCCGTTCTGCGCTGCGCCAGCCCCTGTGACGGGCTGAAATACAAGGCCCGGCAGGTGTGGGGCAGGGGACCAGCCCGGTTCTGCTCCAGGTGGGAGAGTCTGTCTCTTGCTGCAGGGGTGGGGGGTCAGTGGTTGGAGCCGGCCCCAGGCCTCCCTCTTGTCCCGTGGCCCCGGGCTGGGTGCTGCGTCCCTGGTGCTTCCTGGATGGGCCAGGCTGCCTGCCGAGCTCTCCTGCTGCCCGAGCCCCAGCTGGGTTTACTCTGCGCTCAGGGCTCTGCCGTCTCCGTGGGTTTCCGGCTCTCTGAAGTGCCCTGATTCGTGACCTGCGGGTCGGGGCTTGCTGTGACTGTGTGACGGGCGCACGTTCCTAGGTGCCCATCCCCTGTGGCTGCTGGCGTAGCCAATGCCGGGCGGGGTGGCGAGCGAGATGGCGAAGGGGCTCGGTGGGGCCTGTCTGCAGCCGCAGGACGCTGGTGCTGTGCTTTACCCTTCGTCAGGCGGCGGCCCCTGGGCAGCGATCTGGCCCTGCTGTGCTGGGTGCGGGTCGGACACAGGGCTCCTGTGCTGGGTGGTGGGGTGCATGGGTCTAGTGGTCTTTCCATAGATCCGTGGAGTCGAAGGCCAGCAGGCCCAGGAGACCCTCCTGCATAGCGCAGGACCCAGGCGGCCACCCAGTCGCTTGTTAGGCCAAAGCATCATCCAGGTTGGATGTGAAGCTGTCAAGAGCCGGAGAAGCCAGCACTGCCCTGGCGCTTGGCCCAGGGGTTAATCAGCCGCGCGGGTAACAATTTGTACCGAATTTCCCACTGGAATTTGTCCAGCTTCAGCTTCCAGCCGTCGGCTCTCATTCTGCCTGGCTCCGCCAGATCAGAGTCCGTTAGCTCCGCGGTTTCCTTCCCCTGGAGGAGCCTGCACACTAATACAGGGAGAAACGCACGAGAAACGAACCAGAGCCACTGCCCAGCGACAAACACAGGGAACCAGAACTGGGACACGGCACGGCTGCCTTTGTGGATTTTGAATGCTCCCTAGGCCCGACCCATCTGTTACTGCAACACAGACTGGGTGGAGAACACGAGAGAGCAGAGAGACTGAAGGAGAGCCAGGTGAAGCCAGACCAATTCCAGGTAGAAATTAGGTATCGACATTAACAGGGGGGGTGATTGACAAACTCTGGTCCCCTGGGAAGTGGTGGCTTTCCTGGAAGATGCTTTACCCAAGCCCCGGTTCTTGGTTTCAGAGTGGGTGACTGGTGAAATCCCCGGGCCCGGGCTGGGCAGGAAGTCAGACTAGATGATCTCAAGGTCCCAGCTAGCCTTAAACTCTACGACTCTGCGAACAGGATCCAGTCCCCGGCCCAGGGATGACACGGCAGCTCAGAGATCCTGTTGCTCTCCCCTGGAGGAGGCTGCCTGCAGGACAGCTGGCTGCTGCTCCTGCCCACACAGACCTCGGTGTAGCTGTTTGGACCTAGTGTGTCCCCGCTTTGTGCGTTGGGCTCACTAGCTCTCCTGGCTGTGTCCTGGGGTCTGTGAGAGTTGGAGGGGTGGGCACAGGTGTGGGGGATTCCCGCGGTGTGCTGAGTGTGAGCCCCTTGTCTGCTGTGAGGTGGGACATCAGGATCTCTAGCTCCCCCACTTTTAGGGAAGCTGGGGTGGGCAGTCCTTGGCAGGACCCCTCAGTGCGCCAGCCCCCTTAGGGTCCCTCTGTCACTGGGTCAGCCCCTGGGCTTCACCACCTCCTGGGACCACACCTCAGAGCCTTCAGCCCCCCTGCGTCAGGCCGTGAGCGCCCCCCTCTGTGAGTTCACCTGACTAGGACACCGGCAGGAGACTTGCCCCCCAACGGGAGCAGTGGCACTGAGGTCTATCTAGCTCAGGTATGGCAGAGTCAGTCCCGCTGCTGTGGGCACAGTTTGCAGGGGGAGGGGGGAAAGAGGGGTCGATGCCCCCCCCAAACTGAGGAGAGAGGTGGGAGGGTCACATGGGGTCATGTGCCACTGGGCCCCCCCATTTCTGCAAGTGCAGAGCTGCTCAGAGCGTGCTCTGCTCGGCCTGCTGCCGGGGGGAGGAAAGGAATGGGCCGGACTCTCGTTCCCACGCGGCCCCTTTTCCCACGAGCCAGGCCTGGGCTGAGAGTACAGGGTGCAGCAGAGCCACCGAGGGAGGGGGGGAGCCGGACGTGCTGCTCCCCTCTCTGCGCCACGCGGGCTGCGGCCGCTGGCAGGAGGGTGCCAGCCTCTGCTGCTGCCATCGCCACCACTCCGCGTGCAGGGTGAATGGCGGGGGTGAGACCGGATGGGGGTGCAGCGTGAGGGGTAGGGGAAGGGGCGGGGTGTCCCCGTAGCAGCAGCTGAGGCTCCCCCGTTAAGTCCCCCTATCCACCCCCACTGTCTTCAGTGTGCACGCAGGTGGGCCCCCCCATATATAGCAGTCAAACTGCGCCTGTGCTGCTGCCTGCTGGGCCTCTGCTTCTGAGGCCAGGCCGGGCCAGGCTTGCTCTGCCGGCTGGGGGCATTCCCGCAAGCTGACCAAGCGAAGCTAGTCCGGAACCCCTCCCGCCCGCCCGCGCCGGGCACCCCTGTACCGCCAGTGGTTGTCAGTGTGCCATTAGCCCAGCCAGCGGGGGTGGCCCGGGCCGGGGAGCCCTGGACCCGCCTGCCTGCCAGCCTCGGGAGGGGTGTGGTTCTGTGCAGAGCCCCCAGCTTGGTGCTGCGGGTTCAGCGCTAGGCAGCTGCCCGGGCTGGGGGGCTGCTCTGTGCCCAGCACTCGGGTCCAGGGCCATCAGTTGATGGGACTCAGCAACTCCCGGGGGACGAAGCCTGGGCCTAGTGTGTGGGTGCAGCGGGCAGGGCCCGTGGTCCCGGCAGGCAAGTGGGCCAGGCAGGATCGATCCTGGGCCCAGGAGGAGCACGCACAGGTGCTGGATGGTCTGAGCCCTGCCGGCAGAGCAGAGGGTCCCATCTTCCCCTGGGGTGTGGTGCTGAGCCAACACAGCAGCCCCCCCAAAAGCACCTAGGTAACCACCTCCAGCCCCTGGGCCCCAGCCAATGAGAGAGGAGTGTGATGATGTCATGTGTGGTTCCTGTGTTTCATTGGCTGCCGGGGAGGTACATGAATGAGCTGAGCATCTTGCTGTGGTCCAAGCCCTGGCCATGTGGGATGGGGGGGGAGGGTCTGTGCGGCGGGATGGTCTTTGCTCCCAGAGGGATGCCGCCCTGAGGATTGGCGCCCTGCAGTGACACAGGCCCAGCTGGGGTGTCACCCAGTGCAGGATGGGAAACGCACAGAGCAGGCTCGGGGTCCCTGAGGGGCACCCCCTGCCTCACCGAGTGAGGGAGACAGGTCTGCGGAAGGCAGCCCCCCAAGCTTGTCCTACGGGGCACCAGGGAGACAGCGAGGGGAGGGGGTCACCTTGCCGGGGTCAGCCCCAGCTACTCACTCAAAATAGGCACATCACAGAATCCCTCGGCCCTGCCCTCACCATCAGTCCCCCTAGACCCGGAGAGTGGGGATGTGAGGGGGGAAGGGGAAGCATGCTACTGAAGAGCAGGGAAAGCAGAGCAGGTGCTGCCATCCCCCCAGGACAGCGGGGTAGCTGCTGAGACCGACTGGCAGCTGCTCTGAAGCGGAGAACCAGACGCAGGGGTGTGTTTGTAGAGCCATGTCCTGTGGAACTCCCAGCCACAAGAAAACGCTGGGGCCAGGCACTCTGCAGAGTCTAGTAATGGCCTGGAGGTTTCTCTGGGGAGCGAGGTGTCCCGCGGCAGAGCGAAGCTTTAAATAATGGTGATACCAAGGCTTTAAGCCTTCTGACAGGGCTCCAGCAACTTCCTCCCGGGACAGGTTATTCCAGAACTGGGCCATAAGTAAGGGTAAGATTATGTCACAGATTCTGTGACTTCCAGAGACCGCTGACATTTTCTGCTTCCTCAACCTGGTGGCAGGTGGGCTGGAGCTGTCAGCCAGCGGGGCCCCCACAGCTCCCAGGGTCTGCAATGTGTGTGTGTGGGGTTCCTATAGATTCAGCGCTCCCAACCCCTGCAGCTCTGAGCCAGACCCAGAGCTCCCAGCTGTCATGGGCTGTGGGGCCCCCAAGTTTAGCCGCAGCAGCAGGTGCTGGATTCCCCACTACACCCCCCGTGGGGCTCAGCCTCGCATCCCCCCCATCAGCCCCATTTTGTCACAGTTATTTGAAGTAAACGTCAGGGCCGGGTCATGGCTCTATGAATCTTTGCCCTGACTTTTACCACAAATCACCGACACAACCTGAACCTCAGCAAGGCGAGCGCGCCGGCGTGTGCGTGGGAACGGAGAGCCACGCTGCCCAGGGAAGTGGAGAGCCAGCTCCCTGGGGAGTGAGGGGCTCCTGGCCAGCAGCCGGGGGGATGCACAGGTGTTGGGGGAGCCTGCAGTGACCTTTCCTGGCTCGGGCCCTGCGAGCTCCCAGGCTGTGCCATGCACACACGGGGCTGTCGGGCAGGCAGTGGGAGCCCGGCTGGCAGCCAGGAGAGATCCCGGCTCCCCATCCCCAGCTGCCCCTGCCCTGCCGGTGTAATGAACTGGTGCCCTTCATCCAGCCGGCGGGGGAGGCACAGCTCAGGGCCCGGCCTCTCCCCCAGCGGTGGGGAGACCAGCTGTCCTGGGAAAAGAGGCAGCTGCGGTTGGGGGATGCCCATTGTCTGTCCCAGTCGCTGGCTTGGGTGGCCACCCCCGCCCAGCCCCAGATTCCCGGAGGGGGTTTGCAGGTGATGGCTCGGTGTGGGGGTGCCCTGGGCAGGTCCTGAGGTGCTGGGGTGGCTGATGCGGCAGCCCCTTGTCTGGGTCATTAGTGGGGTGTGCACCCCAGACCTTCCCCACCGAGAGCGCAGCGCGCGACCCCTGCGCTAAAGAAGTGGCTCTGTTAAAGGTGGCGGTTCTCCCGTGGCCCAGGCCCTAGAGGAGGCTGCAGCAGGGGCTGTGTTGGCGTGTTACAGGTGTGCACGGCTGACCCGGCAGCTGCACGTCGCCCAGGGCAGGGGCACGAGAGGGGAGTGAGCAAGGCTGGGGGTGCTGCAGGCTGGGCTCAGGGCTGACGGCTGTACCCCTGCTGCCCCCACAGAGCTGGTGCCTGAACTACCTTGGCAGTGCACCAGGCGCCCCCCGACTCCCCAAACAGAGCTGGGCTCAGGGACCCCAGGTCCTGCCTGGCCTGAGGGGAAGCCACGTAGCAGGCGCTGAGAGGGGGAGCTCCCGGCGACCCGAGCTGCGCTGGGTAACCCTCACACTGGGGGCACCATAGCTTGGTACAGGACCCCCACCCCCAGGGAGCTTGGGCTCTGTCAGGGCACGGGGAGGGGGGGGGGCAGCGGATGCCTGGCACCTCACCACTGGGTGCAGTGTTGGGGGGGGAAGTGGGGATGGAGATGGGGCGTGGGCAGGCTGCAGAGAGGCAGGCAGCCTGGAACGGGTGCCAGGGTGAGGGCGATGCCTCGGGCTGTGGTTTGTGGGTGTTCAAAGGGGGGGCTGCAGTGCCTGAGGTGGGGCAGGAGTCTCAGGGGGGCAGGGTGTGATGCCCCGAGCCTGAGGGGGGCAGGGTGGGCAGAGGGAGCTGGGTTTGGATTTTGCTGGCAGGGGACGTGGCCAGGAGCTGGCAGACGGAGGGGCTGACGGGAGCTGTCAGCGGAGAGGTTGGCAGCTCAGGGAGTGGGGAGAGGCCAGCCGCATGGGTCCTCCCTCTGCCCCACAGCCTGCTGCCCCACAGCCTGCTGCCCCACAGCCTGCTGCCTGGGGCGAATGAGAGCCTGAGCCAGACAGGAGTCAGAGCAGATGGGGAGAGGGACTGGCGGGGGCTGAGGAATGGGGCACAGGGCCTTTCCGCGCGGCACCAGCTCGCGTCTGGCCCCAGGGTGGGGGGCTGGCTGGCTCCGTGGGGCGGGGTTGGGGTGTGGTGACCGCGAGCAGCAGTTTCTGGTCCCCCAGTCAGAGGGGGCGCCCCAGGCCGGAGGGCTGTGGGTGGGAGGGGAGAGGGCCGGTCCTGCCCCAGCGTTAGCCGCACGCCCCTCGCCGCCCGCATGCCCAAAAGGACGGTGGTTGGCATCGCGCCGTTGCCACGGTAACCCCGGTCTGCTCACCGGTGCCCCGCTGAGCCAGGGATCGCTGTGCGTGCCTGCCGGTTCCCATGGTTACCTCACCGGGCCAGAGCCGAAGGGACAATAGGTGCCCCCCCCCCTGCTCCTCCCCGCTGGCGAATGCAGCCTCACAGCCACAAGCGTGTGGGGCGAGCGGGGGGCTCCAGGCCTGCCCCCGGCTGGGTCTCAGCTCTGAGCTCTCTGTGGCACCCGGGCTCATGGAGACTGCCCAGCTCGGCCCTGGGGCGTCTCCTGATTCAGGGTCACCCCCCCGTGCACCCCCGCTCAGCTCCTGACTCTGCTGCCGGCTGGGTCCCTCCCGCCCGCCCGCCCGGCCCTGCTCTCCGCGGGAACCCCAGGCCCCATGTGCTAACCGCGCCCTCTGCCCCCAGCGCAACGATGCCGCCTCGTCCCCACGCCCCTCGCACTTCCGGGACACCTTCCACTCCGTGCTGCTCACCTTCCTCGCCCTGGCCTGCGTCGCGGGCGTCGTCATTGCCGCCGCCATCGTCTTCTGCCTGCGCCAGCATGCCAGGCAGCGCGAGAAGGACCGGCTGGCGGCCCTGGGGCCCGAGGGCGCCGGCGACAGCACCTTCGAGTACCAGGTAGGTGCCGGGGGGTGGGCGTGGGGGCCCACCACGGGCCTGAATCAGCCACGGCTTGTCTTGGAGGGAGCGCTGGGCCGGGCCGAGCCGAGCCGAGCCGAGCCGGGGGCACTCGCTGCCCGGAGCCAGAGGGAGTTCCCAGTGCTGAGCACCGTATTTGGCTGGTGCCCAGCCTGGGTGCTGTCTAAGAGTCAGACCCTTGCCCCACTGAGGGCAATGGGCCACGGCTGGAGCTGTGGGACTGGGGCTGGTGCTGTGGGGAGGGGCTGGGGCTGGGGCCAGCACATTGTCTTATTGCCCTGAGTTCGGGGCATTGCTTTGCACTGCTCCAGGGGGCACAGTGCTCTCCAGTCGCCTGACCAGCGGGGGGGGCAGGGTTCTTAGAACCCCTCGACACTGCCCCCCATCCCCTCCAAGGGCCCATCCCACCGGGCGGCAGACCTACAGGGTGGCTAATCCATGTGCAGCCGGCTCGGAGACTTTCCCCACCTGCACCCAGCCAGCATCCCAGGGCCCCAACATGCCCTGCTGAGCAGTGGTACCCAGACTCCAATCCAGGGCATGCAGCTCCGGCTCCAGCTCTTCCCTCAGTGCAAAGGGAGCCTCAGGTAATGGTCCTGGTGAAACCCTGGCCTGGATCCCCAGATGCTGCGGGAATGGGCCCCTGTGCTGCTGGGCAGGGGGGCGGTGGTGGCAGCGCTGGTCTCGCACCCCCCAGGATCTGTGCCGGCAGCACATGGCTGCCAGGTCGCTCTTCGGCCGCACGGAAGCCCCTCCGGCCCCGGCAGAGAACTCCCGGGTCAGCAGCGTCTCGTCCCAGTTCAGCGACGCCCCCCAGGCCAGCCCCAGTTCTCACAGCAGCACGCCGTCCTGGTGCGAGGAGCCCGTGCAATCCAACATGGACATCTCCACCGGCCACATGATCCTGGTGAGCTGCGGCTGGAGGTGGGGACGGGGTGCTGCCTCCTGCTGGAGGGTGTGTGCCCTGGTGTGTGTGTGTGTGTGTGTGTGTGTGTGTGTGTGTGTGTGCGCTGCCTCCTGCTGGCGGGGTGCGCCCACTTCCGTGTCAGGAGCTCTAACGATGCTGGCTCTGATGGCGATTCTCTCTGGTCTCCTGGGTCCGAGGCCTGTGTTTGGAGTGGCAGCTTCGTTCGGGGCAGGCCACGCGGCCTCCCTGCCTCCTGCTTGACGCCGAGAGCACTGGGCAGAGTCCAGCGGAGACAGACGGTGGCAGAGACTCGCCCTCTGTGCCCAGGCGGGACGTGCAGTGACTCCCCCCCCGCACGTTTGCTCAGCAGAGGAGGGTTCAGTGTCCCACTGGAACGCAGCATTGGCAGCCCCTAGGTTAGCGCAGACACCGAGGGTGAAGCATGGTCCACTCTGGCAGCCCAGAGCGATTCCCCGGCCAAGCAGCAGCCACCCGTGGGCTGGCTCTCGCTCTTAGTGCCCAGGCGAGGGAGCCACCGCTTGTCCCTGCTGGTGACCGGAGACCTGCGTGGTCTCCGGCCGGGTGCTGGGCTCAGGAAAGCCGCCTGCTTCTGGGCCAGGGGCCCCCTCACCTGCCCGTGCAGCCTCGTCTCTGCATCTGACCCCAGGGGACTACCTCCCCACGTCCCTTCGCGCGGCCACCGCCCAGCCCTGCAGCGCTCGCTGGCGGCGCTGACCCGCGTGCTGGCCTAGCAGGCGTACATGGAGGACCACCTGAGGAACCGCGACCGGCTGGCCAAGGAGTGGAAGGCGCTGTGCGCGTACCAGGCTGAGCCCAGCGTCTGTGCCGCCGCCCAGAGCGAGGCCAACCTGAAGAAGAACCGCAACCCGGACTACGTACCCTGTGAGTGCCCTGCCCCTGGGACCCCCTCCCTGCATGGACAGGGTCAGCCAGGCGGCCCAGTGGGCTCCACACCCAGGGCCCTTGGGATCTGCCCATAGCTGGAGGGGGCCATACAGGCTGGGGGAGCCCAGCCAGGGGCTTCCATTGCTGGGGCTGGGGTGTGACGTCCAGGATGGCTGGGACAGGGAGAACCAGTTCTCTCCTCGCCCCCAGGAATGGGCTCCCCTGGGGCGGAGCTGAGGCCCGGCAGATTCTGGGTGCCTGGCTCTGGCTGGGCTGTACCCCCAGCCCTGTCTTGCTCGCTCACGGCTCCCCTTGTGTGGCGATTTCCCAGACGACCACGCGCGGATCAGACTGAAGGCCGAGAGCAACCCGTCCCGCAGCGACTTCATCAACGCCAGCCCCATTGTAAGTGAGAGCTCGTCCGGGCCCCCCCTCTGCCTGCCCGGGCCCCCCTCTGCCTGCCCTGCTCCCCAGCCACCTCCCCCGGGGCGACTGGCACTGAGTGGGGGCTTCTCTGGGTGACGCTCGTGTAGACGCTCGTTCCCTCGCCCTGTACAGACACTCACGTGCGCCCGTTCCCCCAGTGCCATCTGACACACGCGTCCATTTCCTGGGGGGGCATCGCGCTGCTCAGGGGAGTGTCTGACGCGCTGTCTCCTGGCCCAGATCGAGCACGACCCGCGGATGCCGGCTTACATCGCCACCCAGGGGCCTCTCTCACACACCATCGCTGACTTCTGGCAGGTGAGTGCCGGCCTGCGGGGAGGCGCTGGAGCCGGTACCTCCCCAGCCCTGGCTTTGAGGCATTGGCCATGGGGGGCACAGAGGTGCCCGCAGCAGCGTGTTGTCCTGTCTGCGCGGCCTGCGAGGGACTCAGGGCTCCATCAGTGGAGAGACCGGAGGCTCCCCGGGGCGCTGGGTCAGGGGGCCTCAGGCAGGTGTGTCTGAGGAGGGCGGGCATCCTCTAGGCTGCACCTCGCTGTGCCCGGGGCAGGAAGCAGCAGGGAGGTGCCCCGTCCCCTCCCAGCTCCCTCTGCAAAGCTCCCCCGGATCCCCTCTGCCAGCGCTGCAGAGACCTGCCCCGTGCAGCCCGGCCTGGCTCAGTAGGCACGGGCTGGCTGTGCCCCCAGCGGGGTTCCTCGCAGTCCCGAGTCCCGGCCTGCTCTGACGGCCTGTGCCTTGGTGCAGATGGTGTGGGAGAACGGCTGCACGGTGATCGTCATGCTGAGCCCGCTGGTGGAGGACAGCGTCAAGCAGTGCGACCGCTACTGGCCCGACGAAGGCTCCTCCCTCTACCACATCTACGAGGCAAGCGGTGGGGGCGGGTGGCCGCGTTTCGGGCCTGGCGGGGGCACGGCCCCGTGGGGAGCAGCGGGCAGAGCCTAGGCCCGGCTGAGCGTGCAGCCCCGGGACGGGGGAGCCGTGCCATGGGAGCAGGGCCTTCCCACGGCTGGGCCCTGACACCCTGGGCCTCTCCGTGCAGGTGAACCTGGTCTCCGAGCACATCTGGTGCGAGGACTTCCTGGTGCGCAGCTTCTACCTGAAGAACGTGCAGTCGCAGGAGACCCGCACCCTGACGCAGTTCCACTTCCTCAGCTGGCCAGCCGAGGGCATCCCCACCACCACCCGCCCGCTCCTGGACTTCCGCAGGTGAGGGGCAGCCATTCCCAGTGCAGCTGCTGGCTGGGAGCGGGCTGGGGCTGGGGGCTGGGACTGGGGGCGGGGGCCGGGGCCGGGCGGCAGGTTCAGGGCAGATGGGAACTGTCAGGGAAGGTGCCTCCCTCCTGCAGAGTGCCGGCCCAGGCCCCGGGGGTGGCTCAGGGAGGGGTTGATGCACAGCCCTGCAGTGGGGCGGCCTGGGGGGGAGCCCAGGGCAGGATGCGCAGGCTCTGGGGGCGTTGAGACCCACTCTGGAGGTTGTTCCCAGTCCCTCGGGGCTCTGGGGGGCAGGGGCGCGAATGTGCCGACCTGCGGAGCAGGGGCTGGCTGGAGACGGGGAGGGACCCCGGCGATGGCCCTCGTCGCAGCCTCTGCAAACAGCCCTTGGGGATCCGGCGGAGGCAAAAGTCCCTGAACGTCCGGGGCAAACTGTGCCTGAGCAGCTCGGGTCGAAGGGCCTGGCGAGAGTCCTGGCCTGGCCAGCACTGCGGGACCTCGGGGGGGACACGCTGCCCTGCCGTTGGCGTGGGCTGCGGAACAGGGACGGGCTCTGGCAGAGAAGCCAGGCCCTGGACGAAGGCCCGGAGTCGCTAGGATGCAGGCTCAGCTATGGCAGCTGGGCAGGAAGTGCAGAAGCCCAGCCGCTCCTCGGGGAAGCCCTGGGGCAGAGGGGGAGACTGCGGTTTGCAGCTGCAGAAGGGAGCCAAAAGCCCGGTGTGACCCGGGCCGTTCACAGGGGCTTCCCAGCCTGGAGCGAGTCCCAGTTCTAGGGCTCTGCTGACCCCGCCAGAGGGAGGGGATTCCAAGTGGGGGCTGCTGGAGGGGCAGGGCGCTGGGCTCTCCAGACCCGGGGGTCAGCAAGGGTTCTGGACTAAGGGGGTAGTGGAGCATGCACACTGCTGGGATCCGGAGGAGTGGGGGCAGTAGGCTGTCAGGATCACCTCGGCCCTGGCCCCCGGGGAGACCTGCTGCTAGAAGTGCAGCGAGGCGGGTCTCAGCGGGTAGGGCAGTTAACGTGCTCAGACCGCGGGGAGGTGATTTCCAGCCCGACAGCCATGCTCTGCTTGTCAAAGAAAAGACGAGCAGGGTCTTATTCAGGGGGGCCAGGCAACACACCGCGTTTGTTGTGCATGTAAGAATATCAACGAGCCGTCTCTCTCACTCACACACACACACACACACACGCTGGTGTGATATAACGACCGGTCCTTTTATGCGTTGCTCGAGCCAGCCTAGTGGCCAAATAGGCTGGGCCCGAGGAGGGAGCCGGGCCTGTGATGCTCCAAGATGACAATTGCAGAGCGAGACCCACAGTTTCCATGTTTTTACCCACCGTTTACACTTGCTGCTCTGGTGTCAGTCTCTGGGCCTGGCTGTGCCATGCTGCCTCCAGGCTCAGTGTGGTTGTTAATCACCAGCTAATTGCAGGCAGGACTCGTCTCTTCTTTCTGTGCTTTGTCTGTTCCCAGGGCGGATCCTTCTGTACTTTAGGGCGTTTATTTGCACGTTAGGGTCGTTGGTAGCTATTCTTCAGCCGCCAGGGTCAGGACGGGGCAGTCGGTGTCTTCACTCCCCGTCTGTTCTCAGAGCAGTTTAGGTTGGGTCTGTTCATGCCCTGCACCTACATTCCTCACTCACACACACAGAATTCATCCCGGTATTGTAGGTTCAATAGCACCGGGTTCAGGACAGAGCTCACTGCACGAAGCTAACAGGATGGATCCACTCCTGCCGCACTGAACAGCCTGCGCCGTTACCAGACCAGGCAGGAAACATTTCTGTCTGTATCGCACGGACACACTAGAGCAAGGGTCTGCGTCGGCTTTGTTCACACAGCTCCTGGGCAGGGTTCACAGCCAGGCTGGGCGCTGGGTGCGCGGCTGGCGGATACGTGGGCATGGGGGTGTCTCCTCATAGAGGCCAGGCCCGGTTCCCGTACCAGCCGTGCTGAGGACCGGTGCTGAGCGTCTGGGTTAGCTCGTGGCAGGAGTGTGGGCCGGGGTGGGTTCCCCCCCTTTGCTTGCTGTGGCGTTGGGTGTGGGGAATGGGCATAGCCGACAGCTCTCAGCGCTGGGGGGAGCAGGGCTTATCTGAGGCACCCCCCCCCCCCTCCCTGGCACCCCCATGGTGGTGACAGTGATCCTGGCTCCCTGCCGGGCTGGCTGCCTTTGGAGCGGCTGGGTCTGCAGCCAGCCCCTCTGGCCCTAACGCCTGTCCATGCCGCTTCGTCCCCAGGCCACCCCATACTTGGGGGGTGGGGCGGGGCGTCTGCCATAGCAGCGCCAGCTGGAACGGAGAGGAAGGGAACACCCCTCATGCCTCCCCCTCCTGCTGCCACCCTGTCCCCAGAGGGAGGGCGGGAGGCTGTATTTTGAAGCCTCATGTTGGTTGTGGCCGTCTGCGCTGCCTCGGGCCCCTCTGGGGCAGGGCCCCCGGCCCAGCCGGGATTTCCGCGTGCTCTCCCTGCCCCACTCACGCTGTCTCTTCCCCCCTCTCGCTTTCTGTCTCTCTCTCTCTCTCCTGCAGCTGCCAGCGTCATTTTTGTGATTTGCAGCTAGTAATCTGGGTCCAGTTGCATAGTCACAAAAGTGAGCATTGGCAGCCGTGCCTGCTGCATGGAGCATGCCGGGTGCCCGGCTCGGGGCCCGCACCCACCGGACTCCCGCTCTGCCCATCTGTGAATGCCCTGCCATCCTCTCCTGGGCGAGGCCTCCTGCAGGGATGCCATAGCCAGCCCTGCCCTCTGTGCCCTTCCCGGCCGGGCCCTCGCCCAGGGCAGGTGTGTGTGTCCCTGCCCCTGCAGGAACGGCCGGCCACGAGGGGGAGGAGGCGGCTGGCTCAGCGGCGAGCAGAGCATCGCCGGTCCCATCGTGGGCAGCGCTCGCCCGCGTGCGCCCCGGCTCCAACCAGGCAGGGACGGCAGCCTGGGAATCAGGCCCTTCCCACCCTGGTGCCAGGCCGGCGCCACAGCTGCAGAGCGTGGGGCTGGGCTGTGGGTGCGAGCGCCCGGGGGGCTCCTGAGGCAGGACTGGCTGCGTGGGGCTGGGCGGGCGCTGGCTGCTCTCACCCGCTCTCTCCTTGTCCTTGCAGGAAGGTGAACAAGTGCTACCGGGGTCGCTCCTGCCCTGTCATCGTGCACTGCAGGTAACGAACCGCCTCCTCCGCCCGCCTGCCCGCACTGAGCCGGGCCCCGCCCTGCCCTGCCCCGGGGAGCCACCGCTGCCACCCTGGCCTGGGGCAGGCTCCATCCCGGCAGGGGCTCAGGCACGGTGTCCCCTCCATGCTCCAGCCATTGCTCCCGCCCAGCTCCTGCTCTCCCGTGGGGCTGGGGCTGGCCTGGGGCCCCTTTCCCTGCCGGGTGGCAGTGCAACAGCGTGTGCGGCACGTGGGGGTCCCCAAAAGGGGGAGACGCCCGGCCCTGAGGCCTCTCCGCCAGGCCTGAGCTCCCAAGGAGCCAGCCGTGGCGCTTGCCTCCCCACGGCCCCTGTGCCCTGCTGGGGCTGGGTGCCCCCCGGCAGGGGTGAGGGCGCGGCCCTGCGCGGTGAGCATCTCTGCGTCTCTTCCAGCGACGGGGCGGGCAGGACCGGCACCTACATCCTCATCGACATGGTCCTGAACCGAATGGCCAAAGGTGAGCGTTGCCCGGCCCCTCCCTGAGCCCCCCCGGCCTCACAGCCCCCGGGGGCTCATTCTTCGGCCAGCTCCCCCCCACCTCTGCTCCCTGTCGCCTGGCCTGGCCCCTCTCCCTGCTCCCCTCCCTTGGGCACCTGGCTCTGCCCCCCTACCTCCCATCTCCCGCATGTGCTCCTGTGCCCAGCCCCGGCTCTGCGCCCCAGCCTCCCCCCCCGGCTCTGACCCCTCTCCCGCTCTGCCCTAGGCGTGAAGGAGATCGACATCGCTGCCACGCTGGAGCACGTCCGTGACCAGAGACCCGGCATGGTGCAGACCAAGGTGCGCCCCCCTCCCTGAGCCAGGCCCCGCCCCCGCCCCCCTTCTCCCCGCTGGCATCTCTGCAGCCAGGCAGCAGCTGCTCCCCGGGCCCGCGGGCTGGTGCTCTAAGGCGGGAGAGATCCGGGGCTGCTGGCATCCGGCCCAGCTGGGCAACCCTCCCCCTCTGCAGCGCGGGCACCATGGGGCAGCCCCTCCCGGGAGCCGTGGGTTCAGGGGTGCGGCTGGGGCCAGCCTCGAGGAAGCAGGTCCCTGGCGCTGCCAGGCCCTGCCCCGTGAGCTGGGGGGCAGTGGCAGCCGGGGGGAGACTCAACCCCGCCCTTGCAGGGCGGGTGCCCCGGGGGCGTCTCTCACCCCGTGCTCTCCCCCGGCAGGACCAGTTTGAGTTTGCGCTGACGGCCGTGGCCGAGGAGGTCAACGCCATCCTGAAGGCGCTGCCGCAGTGATCCCCGCCGTGCCCGTCGCCGCCCCTTCTGCTTCGAGCGCCCGCCCGCGTAACGTCATGTCTGTGCTGCTGGCCGTGTCCCCCGGGCCCCCCTCGCCCCCGTGCTCCGCCAGGCCTGCGGTGGGCTGTGGGGAGTGGGTCGGCCCGGCCTGGAGGAGGGTCTCGCTGCCCGCGGGGGCACAAGGTGGCCCGGACCCTGGGCTGGGGGGCTGCACCGGCTGCCCTGCCTGAGAGGCGGAGACGGACCCTGCTCCACCCACTGCTGCCCCCTCATACCCCCCGCCCGCCCCTGCGTCACACACTGCCCCGCTCGGGGGCTCCCCCCGTGTGACACGCCCGGGCTGTGTGTGTGTGTGTGTGTGTCCAGTCACCCTGGCCCTGCACAGTCCCGCATACACCCTGGGCCCACACTGCAGGTCTCCCCCCCCATGTCCCCCAGCTGAGCCCCATGGGGGGAGATAGACCCAGCACCAGGGGCTCTGAGCCAGCCAGGAGGGCGGCCGCTGGGCTGGGACTGGCCTGCGAGCACCCCGTGCCCGCGCTGCTCCTGCCCGCCGGCTGCCTCGCCCCTGCCTGTGGGAGCCCTGCCCACGGGAGTGAATGGGGGTGGGGGTCCTGCCCCACTTCTCCCCCTCCCTGGCTCACCGCCCCCCGGGGCCCCTCCCTCTAGGGTGAGCTCGGTCTGCTCAGGGCTCTGCCCATGGCCTGGGGGGGCAGCACAGAGGCTGCTTGCACAGTGGGAGCTGCGGGGGCGCCTCCTCCACCCCACGCCCCTGCCCCGCCCCGTGTGGGTCACTGGTGAGAAGAGACATTTCTAGAGAAATATAATTTTGTATCTTGCTGTGAATAAAGTTCTTGTGTCGCGTTTGTGCCGCTGCAGCCCGGCCTGGCCTGTCTCTGTGTGTAAGTGGCCGGGGGGGGGGGGGGTGCATCACCCCCAGCCTGGAGATGCAAGTGAGTGCTCCGTGCGTTGGGGGGCACTGCGCCCCTCCCTGCACTCCCCTGCCTCAGCCTGGCCGGGTGAGGGGCTCTGTGCTGCGACGGGCAGGTGGAGCCGGGGGGGGGGTCCCCCCCCTCAGAGCACGCCCTGGTCTGACCTGTCCCTACACCGGGGGGCCTGTGCCCCTCACTGCACCCTGCTGGCCTGGCTCTGGGGGTTTTATCACTGCGAGGGGGGGGTAGGATCTGGCTTGACAGAGGGGCCTGGCTGTTGCTGGCGCGAGGTACATGGGGCTCCCTGCTCCTGTGCGTGGGGGGCAATTCTGGCTCTGGCTGTTGAGAGTTAAGCCCTCACCCCTGCCCCCCCTCGGGGCAGGAGGGCAGCACAGACTGAGCCCAGCCTGCACACGGGCCCCAGGCTCAGAGCCCAGCCCGCCCCCCCCAGCAGGGAGCCGGGGGTGGGGGGTTCAAGAGGGCGCGGGCCACTTGCAGAGCAAATGCCAGCTCCGTCAGTGGGACCAGCGTGGGCCCAGCCTGCCTGGGGGGCAGCACGGCCGGGGGCTGGGAGCCATCACGGACTGAGCCAACCCCCCCACAGCTGCAGCCCCTCCTGCCTTAGGCTGAACTGCCCAGGCCTGGCACGGCTGCCCCTTCCTAGGAACCCCCCCAAGAAACTGCCCAGGCCTGGCACGGCTGCCCCTTCCTAGGAACCCCCCCAAGACACCCCCACACTGCAGCTATTGCAAACGGTTTATTGACTGACAGCGGCTTCCCCACCCAGCGAGTGGCTCGGCCCTGCAGTCCCGCGGGGAGGGCGCAGCCCCAGGGCGGGAAGAACCTGGGGGGCAGGGGCCACAGGGAGCGACTTGGTCCTTCCATCCCTGTGTCCTGTGCCCTAGAGCGGGTCCTCCCGGCGGCGAGCGGCTGAGGCTGTTCTCCCCAAAGCTGGGCGGGGCTGATGGGAACCCAAGGCTCCGTCTCCTCCAGCTGCAGCCCCCACGGGCCCAGGATGGGCTACGGGGCCCCCCCCACACCCCACAATCAGTCCTCAGCCAACCACCCTGCTCCCCGCAGCAGAGACGGGGAGGCAGGACAGGAGCTGCCCAGGACAGGGCAGCATCCCAGCAGCTCCCGCAAGACCCGCCCCAGGGGTGACTTGGAGAAGCAGGAGCAGCCCCCCACTTCCAGCCCCTGCCCCCCACCCTAGGGCCCCCTGCTCCAGCCCCTGCAGCGCTGACAGGGACCCAGCGGTGACAGGCTGGGGCTGCCCTCGCGCCAGGCCCCTGCGCCGGGGCACGGGCCAGAACCGACAGGTGCGTTGGGGCTGGCGCCAGCTCCTCACCCCTAGCTACAGCCGCCTACACCCTGGGCAGCAGCGAAGGGAAGGGAAGCCTCCCCCCACCCACCGCGGGGGTGCTCGTGGGGGGGGGGGGGGCAGTGCGGAAACAGAGCGACGTCCGGGCGTGACCAGCCTCCCTGGCACCAGGCCCCGCGGCGCGGCCTCAGAACACACCTGGGGAAGAAGCAGAGGGGACAGGGACGGGCATGAATCAAGCGCCGTGAGCATGTGCCAGCCAGCGAGCGTGCAGGTGAGGACACCATCGCCCCACGGGGCCCGGCCCGGCCCGGCCTGGCCCGGGGCTCTGCCCGCCGGGGGCTGGACCGGGCAAGGAGGGGGTGAACGGGCAGCTGCTCAGGGCAGGGTCTATGACCTCCCCCCCAGCCCCCAGGCTCGGGGTACAGGGGAGCGGGTCCTACTCACCCCTGGGCACCACAGGGGCTGGGCCCAGCGAGCAGCATCACCGGAGCTGAGCCGCCCCCCCCATCCTGGAAACCCTGGTGGGGGGTGGGGTGTCCCTGCCCCCCAGCCCCTTTATAGATTGGGGGTGTAGGACACCCCCTGGGGTCTCGCCCGCTGGGGGAGGGGGAGGAGCTGGAGGGAGGGCGCCCAGCCCCTCGCTACTCCCCGCTGGGTTGCCCCGGCCTGCGGGTGGATGGTGCCCTGGCCATCGCCATGGAGGGCCCAGACAAGGGCTGCAGCCGGAGGATGCACAGCGGTGACAGTGAAAGCACGTCGCCCCCCCAGCACCCCCTTACCTGCCTCCCACGGGCCCTCTGCCCCACCCCCGCGCATGCCCTGTGCCCCCCACCCCCTCGCTGGCAGGGAGGCCCCAGCCCCCTGGGGCAGGGGGGAAAGGGCCCAGCCCAGGAGAGGGGCTGCTGGGAGGAGACCTTTGGGCAGGCTGACCCCCACCCCCCCTGGCAGGGGCTGGAGAAGGGGCTGCCCCATTCCCGGGGGCCTCTTGCCCCTGGCTCACAGCCCAGCAGAGGCTGGGCCTACGGCGGGCAGTGCCAGGCCAGGTCCCACCCACAGAGCCCCCCAGCGCAGACCCTGCCCCACACCCCACCCCAGCCTGGCTCTGGGCAGGGGGTTGGGGTGAGGAGGGACACAGAAGTTATGCCCGGAGCATCAGGGCAGCCCCCGTGCAGCCAGGCCTGGCCGGGGCAGCGACACCCCAGCCTGGCTCCCCCCTTCCAGGCAGGGACTCAGGGAGCCCTGGCCCCCCCCCCATCTGCACCCCACAGCTCACAGCTTCCTGGCCACGCCCAGCCCGGCTGGCCCCCCACAGCCCATCAAACCGCTGGCACTGGGGCCCTGCTCCCATTTGAACCCTGGTCGTGAGTGGTGTAAGCTGGGACCCCCCCCGCGGCACCAGGCTCCCCCCCAGCAGAGCCAAGAGCAACCCAGGGGCTGGGGCAGCTGTAAGCCCGTGCCAGGCCTGGCAGCCGCACGCCCAGCCGCGCCAGGGGGGGGATGCATGGCATGAACAGGCAGCTGAGTGTGATGCAGCAGGGGTGAGGGGCGCCTGGGGCAATGGGACCCCACGCCCTCCCTGGGGCAGGGAGGCCGGGCAGGCCCTGGCGGCTCTGTTCCTGCCTCACTCAATGACACCAGGACAGAGGGAGGCTCCGCTCCTGCCGTTTACTGAGCCCCCCCGGCCCGCGGGACTCCCCGGCGGCTCCTCTCGGCCCGGCTCAGAGCAGGCAGCAGTGGGATTGCTTCTGCTTGGGGACGGGCCCCTGCCCCGCCTCTGCCCCCTCCTGCCCTGCCCCTGCCCCTGCCCCCGGGCTCCGCGTTCTCCTGCTTCCCTGGCTGCCCGCGGGCGGGGTCCGGGGCACCTGGCCCCCCCCCGGCGCCTCCTGGCCCGCTGCCGGCTGGGCGCCGGGCGGCTGTCTGCCGGCACCACGCGCACCTGCTCTGTGCTGCCCCCCGGCCTCCATCTCCGACAGGCTGTAGGCCATGGCCAGCTGCAGGTCCTCGTCCTCCTCCTCGCTGTCCGTGTACAGGCAGACGGGGGACGAGCTGCGGGGCCGCGGCGGGGCGCGGGGCGAGTGTGAGGGCGAGGCCCGGCCCGGCAGGGCCTGCTGCTCCCGGCGGCTCAGCTCCAGCCCCAGCGCCAGATCGTCAGGGACCCCTGGGAGGAGTGGGATAAAGTCAGGCCAGAGCCTGAGCCCTGGAAGGCCAAAAGCCTGGTTCCTGCAAGCAGGGGAGAGGTGATTGCAGGGCAATTAGAGACACCTGGACCCAATGAAGGGCCAGTCCAGGTGTACTTAACCCTGCCCTCCCTAAGGGAAGGGGAAAAGCACAGGAGGAGGAAGCTGCCAGAAGGCTGGTAGCAGCTGGAGGAGAAACGTCCCCCTGGCCAGGCCAGGACACAGCGCTTCTCTGCAGCTGCAGAAGGAGAAAACCCCTGGCCCAGGCAGCAGAAGGAAGCTGGAGCAAGGTACCTCCCAGGGGAGACAGGGTTCCTGGGGACTCCCTGGCCCACTATGAGGGGTTGAAGTGTGAGACCCACTAGGGCGGAGCTGGCTGGGCCCATGGCTCCATCTCTTAGACCAGCAAAGGCCCAGCCCAGGCACTGGATCGGGCCCTAGAGACCCGAGTTCAATTCCTGCCCCGGCTGCCCCCAGGCCAGTCATGTGAGCTGTCTGGGAGCCGCTGTCTGAAGAGGGAAGAAGCCCCCACCTCCTGACCCACCTCCAAGGGGGCAGGGCTCTGCCAACCCACAGAGAGATCTCCTCTCACACAAGGGCCCCCAGAGCGCCCCCCCCCCCCCCCAGCTGGATGCATGTCCCAGGCACCCCTCACTCCTCACCGTTCACCTGGATGGATTTCAGCTCCCCGTCCTCTTCCACTTCCACCCGCTCCTGCCCGTTCTCAACGATCCTGGGGAGAGCGCGAGGGAGCAGGGGTCACCCAGCCCGCCGGGGCAGCCCCCATGGGGAGCCGGGGACCCCTGCACCCGCTGGGCGCACAGCCCAGGAATTCCCCATTCTGAGCGGGGGGGGCTCTGCCCCACCGCGGGGTCCTGTGCCCTCCAGCGTCAGCTACGCTCCCGGGGGCGCAGGCCCAGGTTAACTCAAGCGGCTGGTTGATTTAAAGGGCTGTCCCATTGAAATGGAACAACCGACTGAGGGCTGTAACAGGGGAGGGGTCACCTAGCAACCAAGCTCCCAGCTAGGACTCTGGGTGCCCAGGCTGGGGCCGATCAGGGTGTCACCCGAGGGAGGGGCTGGGAGGTTATGAAGGGCAGAAGCTGCTGTTTGGGCTGGGTCTTTGGCTGTTTTCAGCTGGTGCAGGGGGAGCCAGGGGGACCCCACCTGAACACAGCCGGAGCCCAGGAAGGGGGGGCAAGCGAGGGGCTCTGCAGTCAGGGGTTCCTGTTCTCTCTCTGATCTGGATGTGCTTGGGCTCTCCTGGAGAGAGTACTCCGACTTGGAAAAGAAACAACTAAGGGGACATGACGGAGGGCTACGAAATCATGACTGGTGTGGAGAACGTGAACAAGGAAGTGTTATGTACTCCTTCCATGACACCAGAACCAGGGCCTCACCCAATGAAATCAATAGGCAGCAGGTTTAAAGCGAACACAAGGAAGCATTTCTTCACACAAGGCACAGGTAACCTGTGGAACTCCTTGCCAGAGGATGTTAAGAAGGCCAAGACTATAACAGGGTTCAAAAAAGACCCAGCTAAGTCCATGCAGGACAGGTCCAGCAATGGCTATTAGCCAGGCTGGGCAGGGACTGCTGTTTGCCAGAGGCCGGGAATGGGTGACGGGATGTTCCCTGTTCTGTTCATTCCCTCTGCAGCACCTGGCGCTGGCCACAGTGGGAGGCCTGGACTCTGGGCTGGATGAACCGTTGGGCTGACCCAGTGCGACCGTTCTCAGGTCAGCACAAGAGCAATGGCACCAGGCACCTATGCCACACTCACCAGCTGACCCGAGGGCTCCTGAGGGGAGGCGCCTGAGGGGTCAGCGTGGTCCCAGGGGCTGGGCAGCTCTCAGGAGGGGGTGCTAGTCAGCGGGCCTGTGCCCAAGAGTGTGCCAAAGGACCCCGAGACAGGGGCAGGGGCAGGGCGCCTTCCCAGCCCTCTGGTGCGTGGCCAAGAGGGGGTGCTCTGCGGGAAGCGAGGACACCCCCCACCCAGCAGCTGTAGCTAGGTGCTGGTTCTCCATGTGAACCGTGGGGGGTTCCTCCGATCCAGAGGGAAAACCCAGTGCAGACCGGCTGCAGCAGCGTCCCCGCAAGGCGAGAGTGGGCATGGCCCCCACCCGGCACTGCCCTCGCTGTTATCTGCCAGGACCTCGGCCGGGCTGGGTCTGCAGCAGGATCACCCACACGTTCCCCACAGCCGTGCGCCTCGCACCAGCCTCAGCCGGGAGGACGTGGCCTCAGCATGACCCAAGGAGCCCTGGCTGCATGGAGAGGTACAGGGACCCCCTGCTTCACCAAATGGGGCCTCTGCTGAAAGGCCGTGTCACACGGCTCCTCACAACCGCTGCGGGGCCGGAGAAGACGTGGGGCGCTGGGTATGCGCTGGACAGGAACATGCGTGCTCCAGTCCGGACTGCAGGGGGAATGTCCCGCTGCTCTTGGATCCTTCCCGCACGTGTGTGGCGAAACCAAGGGGAGCGAGGCCTGCACGCTACGCTGAGCGGGGGAGTCTCGCAAGCTGGTGGTGCTGCCCCTGCGGGAACAGAGGATCTGCGAGCCCTGGGAGTGTCCGGCGGAGCAGGGGCTGGACACTCCAGAGAGATGCTCCGGGGCACGGGGTGCCTGTTGCTAACCTATGCGGAGAGGGCCAGGCCTGCGGGAGCCTGGGAGGCAAGGCTCGGGCTGGGGCAGGCATGACCCAGGTTCCCTCCCCCTAAGGGCAGGGGGGAGCGAGGCGCCTCACAGCCCTGGGTACCCTGGGAAGGGTCACGCTCCGGCTCCCGCCAACTCAGCAGCCTCGGAGGAGAGGAGAGCAGGTGCCAGGTCCTGGCCATGCCCTGGGGGAAGGGAGCAGCCTGGACCGACAGTGGGTGGTGGGACCCCAGCCTGGCAGGCCCCGTGGCCTGGTCTCCTGGAGCAGCTGCCGTGGTGCTGGGAGACAGGCTGGCTTGGCCAGTCAGCGCCGCCCCCCCTACCTCTTTGTGGTGATGCGTTTGCCGTTGACGAAGGTGGTGGAGGTGGAAACCGAGCGGAAGCCGATTCCTGGCTCAGCGCCAGGGCTGAAGGACGAGGAGAAGAAATCTGAAAAACAGGGCGGCAGCCTCACTGCAGAACCCCCTCCAGCCCAGGCCCAGGGAGCCCCGCGGGATCGCAGCGGTTCCCATGGCCGGGCGGGAGCGGGTGACAGGGTGGCCATGGGTCAGCCGGGGATGCACCGCAGGGCGGGTGTGAAACTCGGAGAGGAAATGTTCGTCCGGGATCGCAGGGCGAGACTGTTCCTGGGTCACAGGAGCCGAGAGGGGAGAAGATGTGGGAACCAGGGCGAGGAGGTTTTTGGGCCGGGCTGGGGGGCAGAAAGAGAAAGCCAGACCTGGGACCACCTGGGAGCCTTCTCTGGCGGGGGGACAGTGCTGGCCAGCAGGATGAGGGAAGCGGGGATGGGCAAGCTGCCCCTACCTGAGGATGCCGGGAAGGAGAAGAAGGAGCCTGGTCCGGGGTGTCGGGGGCCAGCTCCCCGCAGCTCTGAGAATGGCAGCATCTCCTCTGGAAGGCAGAGAGCGAGGTGTGAGCGCCGGAGCACAGACAGCCCAGCCCGGGGCAGGCACCAAAGGGGCTCTGCGGGATGGTCGCTGGGTGTCTGCAGTTAGCACCAGCGGCCACCACATCAGGAGAGCAGCAGCCAGGAGCTAAGCAGCAGAATCACATCCTCCCTGCACGACACGGCCGTATCAGGCTGGCCAGGCAGGACTCATGGCTCTTCACCCTTCCTCGCAGAACAGCCCCTCCGTGCTCCGGTCGTCCTGCCCTGGGGACTGCTCCCATGTCGCAGCGCCCCGGACGCTCTCCCCCCACGGCCCTGGAGCCAATCCGCCCTGCAGCGCCTTTGTTTACCAGCATCTCCAGGCACCTCCCCTGCTCCCAGCCCTGCATCGCTCTGGCAGCAGCAGGACCAGCATCTGCTAGCACCAGGCCCGCTGAGAGAGTCCCCGGCCGGCATGGCCAGCTCCCCCATCACTTCCTTCCTGGCTCCCGTGGAGCAGGCACAGGCGGAAGCAGGAGCAGCAAAGCCAGAGGTCTGCTGCGCCCGCTGGCAGGCAGGGAGCCGCTCACGGCAGAAGGTCCCGTACTGAGCACACGGCACCAGGCAGCTCAAACTCAGCCCCTCACCGCTTGAGTCGAAGGTGACTCTCCACAAGCTTTCAGCAGTACAGGGCCCGTGACACACAACTCGGTCTCCGGCAGAGGCATCTTTGGCCAATCCCCATGTCACATTCCCTCGCCCGCTTCTCTGGCTGCAAAGAATGTAACTGTGTGCCGGCTCGGGCGCCCGCCCCCCCTCCATCCCCCAGAGCGCCCCGCGAGAGCCGGGGGCTGGAGCTCACCGAAGAGGTCAGCGAAGGGATCTCGCCCGCCGAAGAACTCCCGGAAGACGTCGTGGGCGCTGCGGAAGGTGAAGGTGAATTCGGGGACGTCTGCGTTGGCCCTGGATCCACCAGGCCCTGCTGGGGAAAAGCAGAGACAGGATGCTACTGCCTGGACCCTGCTCTGGAGCCGAGTGAGAGACAGTCAGGCTGGGGTCCCCGGCCCCCGGGCGCCCACATGGGGGGAAAGGGTAACACTTTACTGGGGCCTGGAGGCCCTGGGGGGCCCGGCCCAGGCTGCAACCCCCATTACCGGGGCATTGAGACGAGCCCTGGGGAAACCACAGGCCCCAGCATGCAATGGGGCACGAGGCATCCCCAGCACCGCTCTGGCCTGGGTCCCTCTGCGCTTATTCGTTGTGGGCGAAATCTGCCCGAGCCAAGAGCCAGCGCCTGGCCCGGGTGCAAATTCCACCCTGCTGCGCTGCTCAGGCTACGTCTACACAGGTGCCGTGGGTGCAGGGGCAGGGTGCGCCGCAGCGCGAGGCTGAGGCAGGCAGTGGAGGCCGACGGAGTCGCAGTGTAGACACGGGAGGCACTGCTGGGGCGGGTAGGGGGCCAGGCTGGGTCCGTGCCCGGGGCGCTCAGCCGCGTGGGGCACTTCACTCAACGCGCCAAAGCCATTTAGACCCAGGCTCCGGCAGCGGGCGGCCGTCCCTGACACGCCGCCTGCCCTTCGACTCCCTGCCAAAGCAGGGTCTGCCGCTCTCCGCTGCAGAGGGGGCCTGAGCACACCACACAGCAACACCGGCTGTGGCTGTCAGACTGTTTCTGGTCCCTCTGCCCAGTTTTTAAGGAGCCAGGTCCCCATTTCAGCTGCAGCAGGACAGGATCCGCCCCCCGGACGGCTGGCTCACCTGCACCCAGGAGCCCTTCCTTGCCATAGCGGTCGTAGATGTCGCGCTTTTCCTCTGCGGGGAGAAGAGGGGAGTGTTAGCTGGCCCCGCTGCGCTAGCAGGCCTGGAGAGGGGGCGTGCCCCGGCTAGGCAGGAGCATGGCTGTGCAGGTGGGGGGCACCTCCCTGCGACAGGCAAAGCGAGACGGAGGCGAGGGATGGCCTGCGTGGGCAGGCAGCGCTGCCAGCTCCCAGGCCCCTGGGATTATTTTTAAAGCCCCAGCTCCCGGAGTCATGGAACGGGGCGAGACTCTCGGCTCTCGCCTACACTGCCATCGCTTTCTCCCCTTCCTGGCTGCAGAGCAAAGCCTGAGACTGCGACCCCTCAGGGCTCAGACAGGAGCGCGCCGAAGAGAACCCAACACTTGCTTTGAAAAGCCTTGGGATTTTTGAGCCAGTCTCGGGGCTCTGGAACGCTTGGGGCTGGGGACAGTGAGCGGTCCCTCCGCCAGGTCTCCAGGTGCCTCACGCCGGGCTCAGCGTCAGATCACGAAGGCTCCCAGGGACCTGAAGGACCTTCGTGATCTCGAGTCTGGGACTAACCCAGCCTGGAAGCTCGGGCTAGCTATCCGGGCCCGGGAGCTCAGCCAGGCCGGGGCAAGGGCCGCCAGCACTCCTGGTGTAAGAGTGGGTCTGTGGGGAATGAATGATTCCAGCAAGTCGTCTGCAATGCCAGGGGGTGGACAAAGCCAGAGACTCCTAATGAACCAGCCGCCCACTCCCAACTACCCTCTGGGGGGGCAAAGGAGCAGGAACCGGGGTGTGTGACGACAGAACAAAGGGCTAACGCGAGCCTCTCCTGCGAAGGGAGAGGGACGTAGCGAGGAAGAGACAGGGCCGGATGCCCGTCTTCCCCGGAGCTCCTCAAGGGGTGCAATGGGGACTCCTGGTGCAGGGCAGAGTGCCTGGGGCAGAGCGCACTGCGGGCCAGGGATCCTGGGCAGAGGGAGGGGCCCCTTGGGCCCGTCAGCCATGAGCCAGAGCAGCCACGATGCACCCCTTGCCCCACACCCAGCACAGGACGCACAGCGGCTGGAGGCTGTTTGCAAAGGGCCGTCGCAGGATCTGCTCCTCTAACGGGCAAGGAAACAAGGCAGTGGCAGCATCACCATCACCATCCTGCCAGGTCAGCTCTTCCCCCAGTCCCAGGGGCGCACACAGGCCTGGGATCGACAGAGACACCCCCCCCCCGCCCCCCCGTCCCCTGGACAGCAGCTCCCCTGACACGCGGACGTGCACAGCGACAAACTGGAGCACCAGTGGCTCGGGGGCCGTCCGGCTGGAGAGGACCGGGGGGTCCTAGCAGATCACAACTGTCCGCAACGGGACGCAGCTACGGGAAGGCTGACGGCCTCCTGGGGCGTATAAACCGGAGCGTCGCCGGCAGGGCACAGGAGGTCATCGCCCTGCTCTGCTCTGCACGGGGGAAACCGCAGCGGCTGGACTGCGGCCAGCTCAGGGAAGAGGTGAACAAATCGGGCAGTCCAGAGGAAAGCGACAGAAGCGGTGAAAGGTTCAGAAAAGCTGCCCCGGGGGAAAGGTTGAAAACCGAGCACGTCTAGCCTGGAGACAAATGCCAGGGACTGGTGGGGACGCTGCATGCCGAGGCCGAGCCCTGACCCAGGCATGAGCCGAGCCCACGTTCCGGCCACACGCAAGCCAGCCAGACTCGGCTCAGCAAGCCCTCGGGACCGGGGTCCTCGCGCCCCTGCTGGGCCTGCTGTGACACGGGTCCAAGCCCTGTCATTCGGCTGTGTGGACGCAGCCCCCGCGACAGAGCCGTGTCAGGTCTGCATGGTGCAGCCTGGCTGGGAGACCGGGCTCCAGAAGCGGTGAGCCCCGGATTGCCGTGCAGTTCAGATGCTCAGGCACGGGCTTAGAAACACCGAGCCCCCGCCCAGCCCCAGGTTTACACTGCAGGGTAGACTCAGCCCCGCCACTGTCCCGCCACTAAAGGCTGGACAGGAAGAAAGACGCTGAATCTGCAGCAGGGGGGGCTTAGGTGAGCGACCGGGGGAAACGTTCCAACTCTCAGGGCCGTGATGCTCTGGAGCAGCCGTCCCGGGGGGCTGGGGAATCCCGATCCCTGCAGGTTTTGAGGGAGGGTCTAGGATTCCTTGGTCCTGCCTCGTGCAGCGGGCTGGACGAGCCGACTGCATGGGGTCCCTTCCCCCCCAGACATAGAATCATAGACATCTGAGCTCAAAGCAGGTGCCCTGTAGCAAAGCCACCACCTCACTTCCAGTGCTTCACCACCCTCCCGTAAAAAACTTTTTCCTACAGCACTTCAGGTGCCCTGTACCGACAGCACTTCATACGCCTCCGCGATCTCTTTGAACTTCCGCTCGGCGTCTTCCTTGTTCTCGGGGTTTTTATCCGGGTGCCATTTCAGCGCCGCCTTCCTGTACCTGCGCAGACCCAGAGACAGGCAGTGACACTGACCCCCGGCCAGCCCGCCCTGAGAGCCATCGACTGCGCGAGGTTTCCACCAGGGCAGCTTCACCCAGGGGAAGAGTCTGTCAGCTCCACGGCACCGCCTCTAACCCAAGCCCCCAGGCATGTCCAGGCCTGGGGCTGATCTGTCGTGGTCGCCCCTAGATACCCCTTCGAAATCGGGGGGGAGGGGGCATCGGGGCAGGTGATGGGCAGGCCAGGGCGTGAGGCAGGCAGCCTCTGCTACCGTCGCACAGATGTGGCAGTGAGCCCGAGGGGGAAAGGGACTTGACCAAGATCACGGCAGGTCAGTGGCAGAGCTGGGCCAGAACCCATGTCTCCCGGCACCCGTCCCGGGCACTGCCCGCCAGAGCACGCGGCCCCTCGAGCGCTCGGCCAGCATCCCATCTGACGCCTCAGCCTGCGCTGCGCTGCGCTCGCAGGGAGCATGGCCATTCTCCGGCACAGGCAGCAGGGCCGAGCCGGGAGGTGGAGGAGGGCCAGGACTTACGCCTTCTTGATGTCGTCCGAGGAGGCGTTTCGGGGCACGCCCAGCACGTCGTAGTACTCCACCATGGCGCCTGTCCGTCCGTCCGGCCGTCCAGCCTGCAGGAGCCAGCGGTGCAACTGGGGAGAAAAGGCAACTGTCACGCAGGTGTGGAGAGCGCAGAGAGCCCCCAGGACGGCGCGGGTGCTGCAGATTGATGCCCTCAGGACGCAGCTGGGGGACAACCAGCCAGAAACACCCGTCCGTCTCCAGGTCCCGAAAAGCAGTGACAGAGTCCGTCTGCCGCCTGCCAGAGGGGCCAACTCTGCAACCCCCCCCGCCTCTCGCCCCAGCACGGCACACCCAGCCACACGGCTCCCCGGCCCAGACACCCACTGGGGCCCGATTCCTAGCCACCAGCTCCAGTGTCCCCCCCTCCCCTGTGTACAGGGCCCCAGGATCCGCGTGTCCCTGCCTAGCTGCAGGTCTGTCTGTCTGTCTGTCTCCCAGTGGCTGGGCTCTCCTGTACCGAGCAGCACGTCTAAGCCCCAGGATGGGGTCTCCCCTTCGCACCCCCGGCTGGCTCTGGGTCTGGCACTGGCACTGCTGGCCCCCGCCCTGGCCCCAGGCAGGGCAGCAGGAATGCTGGAGGGTTATTTGCGGGCTGCCACCCACGGCAGGGCGCTTGCCTCTGTCACAGCCCGTGCGCAGGGACGGCACCAGCTGCAGATTCTTAAAGGGACCCTGCCCCTTGGCACCCCGCAGGGTGGGCACATGGGACATGGGGTCACACGGCCCCACCCCTCCCAGAGCCACTGGGGGCAGGGAGGGCTGGGCTAGGCTCAGTCTATGCCACCGCATCCCCCTGGGACACCCGTGTCTCTCTCTTGCTGGGTGCTGTGGGGCAGGGACCACACCCTCTGGGAGCTGAAGAGAGGCGCCTCCCCACCAGATGTTTGTTCTGCCCCTCTCTGACCCCCCCCCCCCCATTCTCTCTCTCCGCTACGGGGCTCCCTGCCCAAAGGGAGACACGCCAGGGCCAGCCCCACCCCCACCCCCACCGCTGGCTCTTCTGGGAGCTGGGTGGCAGGAGCAGCAAAGGGGAATAGATCAGGCTGGCTGTTTATCCCACCCCCCCCCTGTCCCTGGAAGCGCCCAGCTGCCTCAAGCACCCCACCCCCAGGGCTTATCTCTTCCGTGAGCGCCGCAACAACTGGGGTGGGGGTCTCTGGGGCCAGCATTCGGGCACCCCCTTGGCACGTACCTCCCCCCCACCTGTTGCCTTCCTGGGCTGGGCTCCTGCACTGGGGCGGTGACGAGGTGACTTCCCTGCTTGAACCCGCACCGCAGCCGGGCTGGAGAGGGAGCGGCCAGCGCCGGCAGCACCAGACCATGGGCCCTGGCCCCGCAGAACACCCAGGGACAAGGCGAGCGCCCCCTTCGGCAAATCTCTGCAGCCCAGCTCTTGGCCTCGGGAGCTGGGGGCCAAAGGCCTGGCCCGGGTCAAAGCGTCTCACCCTGGGCCCGTAGGCGAGGCTGCAGAGAAGCCCCCCCCCGGCTGGCCAGGACCACTGCGGGCTGCGTAGTGAGCAGGAGAAGAGAACAAGGACGCTCCCGTGAGGACAAAGCAGGGCCTGTCCAGCTCCCCTGGGAGCCCTGGACGCGGGGCCCAGCCCTGCCCTGGTCAGCGGCGACAGCCCAAAGAGCTTAGCAGCTCCTATCAACACCTAATCCGGCTGACACGGGGAGCAAGAATAGCTCTGCAGCCAGCGGCCCAGGGACGTCCCCCCACCGCCGATCCTGGCTGGGGTCGCAGGCGCCGGGCTCCTCGGGAAACCGGGTCCCTTGTTTACATGGAGGCCCTGGGGCCAGTTACTGAGTCTGAACCCTTCAGCCGCCATTTCCCCGCAGCAGCGAGTTCCACAGGTTAATTCGAGGCCGCAGCCTGCTCTGCTCCAACCTGGCCCGCACCCCACACGCCCCACGACCCACTCGACCGGCGCTGCTGAGATCATGACCCCGGGTCCAGGGCTCTGACCCCCCCCCCTCCCCCGAACCCCTCCCCGGCCTGTCTCGCCGCTGTGGGCCAGGTTGAGGGCTGCCCTCCCTTGTCCTCGCCCCCACCCACCCCTTCTCCCCCGGCCGGCTGCTGCCCCGGCCAGTCCCCCAGGCTGGTTCTCCAGGGTGCGCACGGCAGGGGCCGGCCCGGCCTTACCCCGCCTCGAGCTCCGGCTGCGGGCGAAGCCTTTTCTGCCCTTCGCCGCCCGTGCTCGCGGGGGGTCCCGGCCCCCAGCACGGGGCTCCCCCCGGCTCCCGGCCCCCCGCACGCCGCCTTCCCCCAGCCCAGCCCCGCTCCCCCTTTTATTCGCTTTTCCTTAACACGCAATTCTCGCTTTGCCCGGGGTGACGGGGGGTGACGGGGGGGCCGTTCCCCGCCCCCCGCCGGTGCTGTGCGGGGACACAGCCAGAGGGAAACTGAGGCAGGGCCGACCCCCAGGGACAGGGACGCCCCCCGGCCCGGGCTCCGGGGCTCGCCGCGGGACCAGGCGGGGGTTTCCCTGCAGCCCCCCCCCCGCGGGGCCCGGCCCCCCCGTACCTCGCTGCGCCCGGCCCGTCTGCACCGGCCCGTCCGCGCCGCAGCTGCGAACTGGGGGGCGGGGCAGGAGCTCGCCTGGGCTCGCCCGCCGCTGACTGACGGCTGATGCAGCCAATGGCGAGCTCGGCTCCGTTGTGACGTCAGAGCTGCGCACTCTCCGCCCGTGAGGTCATTGCAAAACAAGTTCGGCGCCAGCTGGCCACGGGCCCAACCCCGTCCCCTCGGGGCTCCCCCGCCCGGCCCACACAGGGACCCCCCCATGGGCGCCATGCACCCCGCGGGGCCTGTCGCAATGCACAGCGCCGAGCGCCGGGCCGGGCGTGAGGTCACCAGCTCGGCTTGCTCTCCCGGGGTGCTCCCAGGCGGGGGTTCAGGGCACTGCTGCGCGGCAGCTCACAGCAGCGGGGTCCAGCCAGGGGCACAGCCGGGAGGTGTGAGCGCGGCCTCTGCCCCTGCCAGCCCCCGGCACCACGACGTCAGGAGTCGGGTTCCCGACCCGGAGGTGTTGAAAAGAGGATCAAGGCCGGCTCCTCTCCTCGGCCCTCCGGACTTGCAGCCATGGCGGGTCCCTCGGGGCCGTTGTCCAGCCGTTCTCCACAACCCGCAGGGCTAGGGACCGGCAGCTGCCCCTTGTCAAAGGAAAGCTTCCGTTCCCACCTGCCCGCCACCGACTCCAGCTGTGGGGGGCTTGGGAAGAACAAGGAATGCCAAGAGGCTGGTTATCAAATCACCGGCGCTGGCACCTTCTGACGCGCCCGAGCCCCTGGGGCCGCAGAGTAACAGACAGGCCGGAGCCGAGGGTCCTGAGTGCGGGGTCACCGCGTGCCCTGGGGCCCTGGAGAACCCGCCGGTCTATGCCACCAGCCAGCAGCTGCCCGGGAATGCAGGAGAAAGACTGCCCAGCCCCCCCACCGCGCCCACCCGCCAGACAGGCTCGCACACCACCCCAGGTGGGGCGCATCCATGGATGGGGAGGGCCGGCCGGCTGGCCCACTGCAGCTGGGAGCCCCTGGTAAGGGGGATCTCAGCAGCCATTGCTGGGGTCCAGGCAGCTGGGGAGGGTCATGCGGGGGAGGGGAAGCCACCCCCACATCCCAGAGGGCGGGGAGAACACCAGTGACACCACCCCAGCAGCCAGCGGTGCTGCCACCAGCCCCCTCTCCGAGCTCTGCCGGGGCGGTGTCAGGGGAACTCCCCGCTGCTGGGATGGCATGTGCTGAACCGGCAGGAGGGGTCTAGCCAGCCCGAAGAGGAGCCGTGCGAGCTCTTCACCATCCCAGCCTAGCTCCTGGGGGAGGGGACCCTGCCATCCCCTCCTCAGCAGAGCACAGGACATGCACAAGGGCTGCCAGGGAGACCCGGCTGGTCCGTATGGGTGCTAGGCCCATCCTGGCCCTTTCAGGGCGGCTGGGGGACTGCTCCTGGGCCACGTTCCACTCCCAGGGGCAGCGGGACGTGCTCGAGGAGGCTGTCTGCTCTGCCGAGGTGGGAGGAGTGGCTCCTGCAGAGGCCTGGACCAGACCAGGGGGGCTTTATGCTGGCACCACCCCACTGAGACAGGGCTGAGTCAAACCCCAAGGCAGGCACTCCAGGCTGGCCTTGGCAAGAGGATCCTCCAAGAGAAGCCAGCAGCCACGGGCGATGGGGAGGTCAGGAGAGCTTGGCCTGCCCGGCCCTGCCGGGGGCTCCTGTCTGCTGGGAGATCAGTGGATTCCAGCTCCGTGTCGCTTCCTTCCTTTCCCTCTCCCACCAGAGATGCTGTGCATTGCCCACCCGTGGCATCCAGAGCCTGGGAGCATGAGCCCCGCACTACAGATCCAGGGTGTGCATCCCGCTGCCCTTCGGGGGCAGGGAGTGTGAACGCTGCACTAGTGCACTGGAGTGCACAAAGGTGTGTGAAGGCCAGCACTGTACAATGGGGGGTGGGGGGATCCTGCAGCTCTCAGGGACTGGGAATCATGGGAATTGCAGTGGGGGGCTCTGAGACCCTGAATCCTTGCACTGGTGTGCCAAGGTGCAGATCCTGGCGGGCCATGGGCTTCCCCAGCCCCAGCGGGCTCGGGCTGTGTCCAAGAATGAAAACACAAGGGAGGGGAGCTGCAGGTTTCCAGCATGGAGGCTTTGGCTGCAGTCAGCAGATCTGCCCACAGCAAATGCTGGAAAACCGGCTGTTCTGGCTGTCACGCGGCTGCCCAGGGAGCCAGAGCAAAGAGCAGCTGACGCCAGACTGAAAGCAGCCGCTGGGAGGGCGGTGCCAGCTGGCGTGACTCTGCATTTTCCCACTATGTTGTCATTGAGCCCCTCCGGCTAGGGACACAGGGAGCCTGGAGATAAGGCGGGTCCCAGGACCCAAAGGGGCTGATGGGGAGGGATATAAACCCAGCTGGGTGCTCGGCCCAGGTCCTGGTATCCTGGTCAGTGGGGAGCCTGGGCCCCGGCAGCAGGCAGGGGTGGTTTGGAACATAAGAATGATTCATCCCCTGCCATCCAATCCCGGCTTCCGGCAGGCGGCGGCTTAGGGACACCCAGAGCATGCTGGACCTGTCCTCCAGGAACTTCTCTCGTTCTTTTTTAATCCAATTATAGTCTTGGCCTTCACAACATCTCCCGGCAAGGAGTTCCACAGGTTGACTGTGCCTTGTGTGAAGAAATACTGCCTGTTGTTTGTTTTAAACCTGCTGCCAATTCATTTCACTCGGTGGCCCCTGGTTCTCGTGTTACGTGAAGGGGTAAATAACACTTCCCTGGTTACTCTCTCTGCATCAGCCATGATTTTATAGACCTCTGTCATGTCCCCCTTTGCCATCTCCTTTCCAAGATGAACAGTCCAGTCCTTTTAATCTCTCCTCATATGGAAGCTGTTCCATTCCCTAGTCATTTTGGTTGCCCTTCTCTGCACCTGTTCCAGTTCTAATCTATCTTTTTTGAGATGGGGCGACCAAATCTGCCTGCAGCATTCAAGGTGTGGGCGTGCCAAGAATTTATCGTGGCATTGTGATATTTTCTGTCTTATTATCTGTCCCTTTCCTAATGATTCCCAATGTTCTGGTAGCTTTTTTGCCTGCCGCTGCTCATTGAGTGGATGTTTTTGGAGAACTATCCACAGTGACTCCAAGATCTCTCTTGAGTGGGAACAGCTAATTTAGACCCCACCATTTTGTAGGTATAGTTGGGATTATGTTTTCCAACGTGCATTACTCTGCATTTATCGACACTCAATTTCATCTGCCATTTTCTTGCCCAATCACCCAGTTTTGCGAGATCCCTTTGTAACTCTTCGCAGCCGGCTTTGGACTTACCTGTCTTCAGTAATTGTGTTTCATCTACAAACGTTGCCAGCAGTGATTGTAGGAGAGAGCGAGCGAGCCTGGCGCACTAGGCCTGGTGTAAAACCTGAGGCCTGGAGCACAGTCACCAAAGTCAGGCCCTGCCGTGAGCCCACGTCAGGCCCTGTATTGCACCAGCTGCTGACAAGTTCACTCTCCAGTACATGGCCTTGGCAAGGGCACTGCTCGCGTTGCTAAAACACCGGCACTGCTGAGAAGCAACAGATGCTGCGTCCGTGTGAACACCCTCCAGAAGATGAGTCCAGTGACATCCTGCCCTAGCACCAGACAAGAGGGCTGGACAGAGGTGAGGAACAGGCATGTTTTGCCCGAGACATCTGGAGCAAGGTAGAAGGGGAGGTAACAAGCAGATGTCATGACACACAGAAGGTGGTTCGTCAGCTGGGTGTCTCCGTCTGTAAATGTCGGGTACCTCACCTTGACTCTGTGGCCAAGGGGACAGCAGAAATTCCCACAGACTGAGCCATGCCCTGCCACAGGGCACTGGTGTGTTACTGTACCACAAAGCCAGGGTGCTAGGACCATGCCTGGCCGAGTGCCCCTGTCCCTGAACCGTGGCTGTGGTCTGTCTCTGGGAGTCACATCGAGGTCCGCTGAATGAGCCGGCAAGCGCGGAGAACACCGGAGCGCCAGGCACAGAAGCACGGAGTAGCTGGAAGAGCTCCAAGGACATTCCAGCTTTGCGCCCTTAGCAGCACGGCTCACGGTTCACCCCTTTTCCCAGGTCATTTGTGAATCTGCTGAGCAGCACTGGTCCCAGCACAGACCCCTGGGGGACCCCGCTATCTACCTCTCTCCAGTGTGAATGCTGACCTTTTAGTCCTACCCTTGGTTTTCTGTCATAACCAGTTACTGATCCAGGAGAGAACCTTCCCTCTTATCCCAGGACAGCTCACTTCGCTTACGAACCTTTGGGGAGGGACCTTGTCAGAGGCTTTCTGAAAATCCAAGTGCGCTACAGCCACTGGATCCCCTGCTCCACCTGCTTCTTGACCCCTCAGAGAATTCAAACAGCTGATTTCCCTTTACAAACGCATGTTGATTCTGCCCTAATGTATCTGAGGAGTGGAATGCTCCCTCCTCTGCACACGACCCATGGCCAGGAGTGGGACCCCCCAGTCAGCAGATGAGCTGCTTTCCTTGCCTCTCCCTTGCTCCGCACGGGGTGTTTGAGGGAGAGCAGCAGCTAACCCCCTGACAGAGTCCCACCTTCATCAGGAGGCGGGTGGGAAGCAGGGCACCAGGATGCCAAGGAAACACGCTTGCTTTGCCGTGGCACACAGGGGGAGCAGGGACTGGCTGTCGCTCGGTGTGGCTGTCAGGCGGCTCCCGGTCCTCCACCCTACTGCTGCGTGCTTGCATTTGGATTCCTCCCATGTGCAGCACGGCAGTGTCTCGGGCTTTCCGCCTCCCCCAGCCCGTTCCACCTGCCTGCCAGGAAGCTTTCCCTGATATTCAGGATGAATGAACGTCTCCCTGTTCAGTCTCACTCTGGTACTCCCAGTGATTCCCCTTTGTACTGTCCAGACGGTAGCGGGGTTGCCTCCTCCAGCTCCCTGGAGCCAGCTCTCGCTCCACCCTGCTCTCCTCTGACCAAGCTGCAGGTTTACTTCCTTTAGTGGCTCCTCCTAAGTCAATGGCTCCAGCCCCTGCCTTGTTTTTGTTGCTTTGCTCTGACCCCGACCGCACCCTTCTGACCCCTGACTCCAGGGAGTACCTGCAAAAACCCTGGGCATTCAGCCCACAGATGCCCCTCCGCAAGGGGCATGCACTCAAACCCCGAGCCCCGGAGGGCACTAACCAGCACACCCCTCTCGCCCAGGACTACAGGTCCCTGAAGCCCTGCATCTCCACCCTGGGCAGGTGGCACAGAGAAGGAGAGTGCCAAGCAGCAAGCAACCAAGAGCCATAACTGCTTGATGGGCAGCGTGGGGAGCAGTTTGTGCACCCCGTGGGGCCTCCTGTCCCTGGAGGAGCAGGCGACAAATGCATGACAAAAGGCGATGGGCCCTGAGTTCCACGCAGCCCCGGGCGATGGGGCTGGAGGCCAGACAGGCCCCGGCCCGGAGGGCTTTGCTCCCGCCCTGCCTGAGCGGCTCCTCCCTCGGCGAGGGACAGAGACACACAGGCTCAGAGCGCTGATGGTGACTTTTACTAACAGTTCCTCGCCGCTGCCTGGTGCCCCCTCGGTGGATGCCCGGGGCTCCCCGCGGCCGGCCCCGCTGGCATCACAGGATGACACACACGACCGACTCCATCTCGTCGGGCGCAGACTCGATCTCAGCCAGCGCCGACGTGAGGTCGCTGAGCGTGAACTCGCCCTCGTCCGGCAGCAGCCCGCCTCCTGTGGCTCCGGGATTGCTCCCCACCTTCTGCCCCTCGGCCAGCCTCTCCTCGCCCTCCTTCACGCTGTCTCCTCCCCCTGGACTCTCCGCTCCCTTGGCCCTACTCTGAGGCGCCAGAGCAGCGCCCGTCTCCTCGCTGGCCCCCTTGCGGGTCCGCCGCGTGCTGCCCCGTCTCTTCTTGGAGCCGCGGGAGTCTGCCCGGTGCTGGCCCCCATCTTCCAGCTCCGACAGGCTGTAGGCCATGGCCCGGTGCAGATCTTTGTCCTCCTCTTCGGGGAGCGCGTAGGAGGAGGCCGCGCTCTGGGGGCGCTGCGGGCTGGGGGAGTCGGACGCAGAGCTCAGGATGTCGTGCTGTTCCTGGCGGCTCAGCCCCACCTGGGGCTCCGCATCGTTGGCTATGTCTGTAAGAAAGAGCCCCCCAAACCCGAGTGATGGCAGGGAAGCAGGGCCCAGGTTCAGACTCCAGATGAGGCTCGGCCTGGATCGCGGGATTGCAGCAGCTGTGCTGGTCGGAGGGATCCGCGGTGAATCCCTCTGTGCTCAGACAGGCGCAGTGGGGGCACGTGGCGAACCCCACAGCCCCCACCTCCAGCCGGGAGATTTCCCTCAGGCCTCTCTGCTGGCACTGCCAATAAGGGGCCAGTCAGCCCCGTTGTGAGGGTCACTGGGCCCGAGCCCCAGCTCAGCCAGTGGCCAATGGCCAGGGGGGTTGCCTGTCCGTCAGCGTCAGAGTGGGGTGCAGGGGCCGTGTCCCAGGAGCCCCGTCTATGCAGCTGGACGCTCCCCTCTGCCCAGGCGCTCACGACACCCCTCTGCTCGCCCAGCACGGCAGGACGCCAGCCACGGCTCCTGAACGAACAGCTCGGGTTCCCGTTAGCTGCACCATGCAGAGTCTACGTTCCGGGCCCCGGGCGGCTGGGCCGATTCCCTCTCCTCTCAGACCTCCCCCAGATCTCCCTGGACAGGGCGCGCGCACAGCGTCACCTCCCAACGGGCACCGCTCGCACGCGCCCCCCGTCCAGAGGCCTCGAAGCGCCGCTCCTCACCATTCACCTCTGTAGCTTTCAGCTCGCCGTCCTCCTCGATCTCCACCCGCTCCTGGCCGTTCTCGATGATCCTGGGAGACAGAGCGTGTGGGTCCAGCGCACCCCTCCGCCCCCCATTTCCCACGCACGTGCACCCCTTCCCTCCCCATCCCCCTCGCACAAACACCCTCCCCTGCACAGTGCCACACACCCCGCATTCTCCCGGCCCGTGAGCTGCTTGCTTGGAAGGCTCGTCCGAGCCATGTGCAGTGGGAGGCCCTGACCTGAGCCGCAAGGAACGGAAAGCCAGCCAGGTCTGGCCCCACTCAGCCTGCTGGGACGTTCAGAGTGTGCAGCTGTGGGTGTCCAGCGCACCCTTGTTCTCAGGGCTGTGCCCTGACCCAGTAGCTCACCCCTGGTTCCACGCACCGGGAAGCTGCTGGACCCTCCCTCCCCGCAGCCCTCCTGAGAGTGAGACTGGGGCTGGGAATGGATCCAGAATCAGTCAATTGTGTGACTCGGAGGGGATGCTGGGCTCCCCCTGGCCGTGCAGGAGCTCCGCTCAGGTTCGCTCCTGAAAGGGGGCGGGGAGCCACTGCTGAAAGCAGGATACTGGATTGGCTGATCCCCCGGAGGGCTCTGGGGTGGTGGGACACGGGACTGGCTGGCCCCACGGAGAGGTCTGGAGTGGCAGGTGATGGGACATGGGACTGGCTGGCCCCTTGATCCGGGCCCCTGGGGCCATAGACACAGTTTGATTTCTACACTGGGGAGAGCAGTTACAGTGAGGCCAATGGGGCTGCGCATGGGGGGGAAATTCCACGCCTGCCCAAGGGTTGCAGTTTGGGGGGGTAACCTCCTCCCCGCTCCTCCAAACTACGCCCATGTCTGGAGCAGCTGCCGTGGTGCTGGGAGACAGGCTGGCTTGGCCAGTCAGCGCCAGCCCCCCTACCTCTTTGTGGTGATGCGTTTGCCGTTGACGAAGGTGGTGGAGGTGGAAACCGAGCGGAAGCCGATTCCTGGCTCAGCGCCGGGGCTGAAGGACGAGGAGAAGAAATCTGAAAAACAGGGCGGCAGCCTCACTGCAGAACCTCCTCCAGCCCAGACCCAGGGAGCCCCGCGGGATCGCAGCGGTTCCCGTGGCCGGGCGGGAGCGGGTGACGGGGTGGCCATGGGTCAGCCGGGGATGCACCACAGGGCGGGTGTGAAACTCGGAGAGGAAACGTTTGTCCGGGATCGCAGGGCGAGACAGTTCCTGGGTCACAGGAGCCGACGGGGGGAGGTTTGGGCTGGGCTGGGAACGGATCTAGATGTTCAGGGCTCAAACAGGGCCAGGACTCGGAAGAAGGACAGGGTGGGGTGCAATGGAGGACAATGGCGCTGGGTTGCAAGTTGGAGCCAGAGGGAGAATCCGTGGCTCCTGGGTGATGGGGAGCCGCACGCTGGTGTGCCGGCTGCCCCTCGCCCCTTACCTGACTGCTCTGGGAAGGCGTAGGAGCAGAAGGAGTAGGCAACGGAGGGGGCTCCCCGTCCATGGCCCCGGGGGCCTCCTGCATGCAGATCTGAGAAGAGGCCCACGTCATCTGGAAAGCAGGAGGTGGGTGGTTAAGTGCAGCCCGGCAGCTAGCGGGAAGTGGCAGTGGGAGAGGGTGAGCTCTGTGCGGGGGCCGTGACAGGAGCCCAGCCTGGAACTCGGCTCCCGCCCTGCCAAGAACATATCCATCCAAACACGTAGCACAGAGCTGCTGAGATGCCTGCTGCAGGCCACCGCTCCAGCCCTTGGGTTCCTGCCCCCCTTTCCTCACCCCTCATCCATCGACTCTGTGGGCCGGGGGCCTGGCCTCTGGGCTTTGTAAGGTTTGTGGTGCTGAATCAATGCTAATACCACCCTCCGACAGGGCATCAGCCAGGTAGGGACAAGCCGCTGCTGAGAGCCAACCGGGAGATGGCCACGCACCTCAGTCCTGTCGGCGAGGGGAAGGGCTGAGCTGGTTGGCGGAGCGTGTCATTTCATTCGTAAATGTCAAGGCTAGACGGGACCATTCTGATCACGTACTCCAACCTCCTGCAGAGCCCAGAGATTCCTGTGTCATGCCCATCACTCCTCGCTGAGCTGCAGCCTATCTCCTGGAGAGGCCCAGGCTTGTATTAAAGACTTCAAATGACATCCCTGGGTGAGCCCGAGCTGGCCCCAGGGTGAATTCCCCGCACTGTGAAACGTTTGCATCTTTCTTCTCCTCCGAATTTGTCTCGCTTCACCTCAGCCAGAGGATATTAGCAACAAGAAGAAGGTCAGGGAAAGTTTGGGCCCCTAACTGAATGGGAGAGACAACCTGATGTGGAAAAAACTGAAGCACTCGGTGCTTATTTTGCCTCTGTCTTCACAGACAAGGTCAGCTCCCAGACTGCTGCACTGGGCAGCACAGAATGGGGAGGAGGTGAACATCCCGCAGTGCTGAAGGAACAGGGTCAGGACTATTTAGAAAGGCTGGACATGCACAAGTCCATGGGGCAACAAACATGATCGGGGGCTGGAGCACAGGACTTATGAGGAGAGGCTGAGGGAACTGGCCTTGTTCAGTCTGCAAAAGAGAAGAGTGAGGGGGGATTTGATAGCAGCCTTTAACTACGTGAAAGGGGGTTCCAGGGAGGATAGGGTTAGGCTGTTCTCGGTGGTGGCAGATGACAGAACAAGGAGCAACGGTCTCAAGTTGCAGGGGGGGAGGTCTAGGTTGGACATTAGGAAAAAGTTTTTCCCTAGGAGGGTGGTGAAGCACTGGAATGGGTTACCTAGGGAGGTGGTGGAATCTCCGTCCTTAGAGGTTTTTAAGCTGCGGCTTGACAAAGCCCTGGCTGGGATGATTTAGCTGAGGTTGGTCCTGCTCTGAGCAGGGGGGTGGACTAGATACCTCCTGAGTTCCCGTCCAACTGTATGGTTCTATGATCTCACTCCGCCTTCGTGGGCAGGATCACAGAGGTCTCAGCTAGCTGAACTCCCGTTCCCATCTCGGTGCTGACCTACCCGTGACTCCACGGGGCTGTGCAGGGCAGCACTGATGGGCGTGATAACTAGGAGGGCAGGCAAAGGTCCATTCTGGTCATCCAAGACCATCAGATGTTTTCCTGTCTGGTGCGAATTCCCAGGGAAGCTTGGCCTCTTTCCCCTCCACTTACAATCCAAGCTAGCAGGGAGCTGGGGCTGTCAGAGCCTTCTCCTCCTCCTCTCTACTTCGCTCCAAGCTGGTCTGTTTCGCAGATCTCTCGTCTGCACATTCAAGGGCTGCTTTGCAGACATTTGATGAGGCAGCTGTGGGCCTGCATCCCGGAGATAGCCCGCAGGAAGAGGAGCTGAGAAGGCAGATGATTGAAGACACACCCTGCACTGTAGGGCCAGGAGCTGATACTGACTCCCAGCTCTCTGTCCCGGGGCAGAGACGGTAAAACGGTCCTGACGGGCACAGCGCTGCAGAGTCAGAAACCTGTGCACACAGACGGCTGTGAATGGCTCAGATGAGGCGTGGGGCCGGTGTGTGCCAGCGCTCCCTCGTGGAGCGTATTCCATGGAGGTGCTTAGGGCAGGATGTGACCCTGCTCTGGGAGGACTCCGACCGGACGGAGCCTGGGAGTCTCGCAGGGCATGTGCTGATAGCTGGATGCCGAAGCTGCGTTTGTTTGCGTCTCTGAGACATGTCTAAGGGGCAGGTTTAGGGAATCCTGAGAGGTGTTCCTGTGATTGCTGGCTAGGGACAGGGAGAAGGTGTCTGCCCCTGAGCAGGGACTAGGGGCAGAGAAGGAGATGGCCACCGACTGATGGCTTCGAGGTGGAGTGGTTTGGCTGCATAGTCTCTCAGCTCGCAATCATTTGCTGGCTAATTCTTCCCAGCATGATAGCATGTGTCTAGGGCTACACACAGAGAAGCACAGACAGGACAAAGCAAGGTCCCTGCCCTGAGGCGCTTCTAATGTTACCTGCACAAAAAGCAAAGAGTATTGGCTGCGGGGGGAGGGCACAAAACAGGGCTGAGGGTGAAACAAGGGGCAGTGGCAAAATGTTGGTGTTGTGTTTCCTGTCTGAGGGTCGTGGGGGGCGCCCACAGGCCGCTAGCATCCCACCGGGGCTGTAATGAACGTGACAACCCCAGCTGGGGCAGGTGAGCAGGGCGGTGGCGTGGGACGGGCTGCGGCACAGCTCCGTGGTGGAGGAAAGGAGTCCCGTTTCCCACCTCAGGAGCAGAGCCTGATCTCTCCTGTGTCACAACAACCCACAGCAAACGGTTACTGGCAGGGGCTCAGCCCTGGCCCACAGCACAGCCGGGCGGAGGAGTTACAGGCCAGGCCTTTCTGCCTCTGTGCTGGTTTGCCTTGGTAACGTGAGGCCTGGCTTGCTGCGGGACCCAAGCCATCAGTCCCCTGGAGCCTGACAGGGTGGGATCCCAGCCCCCCCCAGGCTCTCCCAAGGGGCTGTGACGCTGGGGGCTGGGCCAAGGAGTTCCCATCGGGGCTGAAGGGATGGGCTCTCCTTCTCCCTCTGGCTGTAATCCAGCTGACTGGACCTGCCCAGACAGGGGGTCAGGCCCCCCAGGCGCACGCCCCCAGAGCAGCACATGAGCCGTGGGGATGACTGGGCTCGCCTTGCCTCAGGAGGACTCCAGACGGGGCAAACGCTCACCGAAGAAGTCGGCAAAAGGATCTCGTCCCCCAAAGAACTCTCTGAAGACCTCATCCGCGCCCCGGAAGGTGAACGTGAAGCCCGGAGCTCCAGCACCGCCCCGGGGATCCCCGGTTCCTGGGGGAAAACCAGAGATGGCCATTACAAACCTGCCTCCCGGGGGCTGGGGTGCCCAGAGCGCTGCAGCCCGGAGAAAAGACACCCAGATCTCAGGATGCAATGCATGGGAGCCTGTGCGTCTCCTAGGTGGTCCCCAGAGGGCCCTGGTTGGGAGAGCTTCCCCACACCTCTAACCAGCCCTTAACGCTGGCGGGGAGAATCCTCCTGAGGGTCTGGAGCCACCCGCCCCGCCCCCTACGCGCCGCTGTCTGTGGGGGGGATGGGCCCACGCCAGGATGTATTGGGCAACTCCCCTCAATTCACAGTGTCCTCAGCACCGCGCGAGGGAGAGCGCCTGGTTTTCTGGTGTGCCCCACTAAAATGGTGGTCACAGTCCCAGGACCGTCCTGTCCCTCGGGAGGGTTTTGCAGCGGAGTGGCTGGGGTTGGGCACTACGGGTGCTCCACGCCCAGCTGGGAAGGCGGTTGCCTTATGCCAGGGCTTGCTGGGCACAGATTCCAAGGCGGCTGTGATCATCCAGTCTGATCTGCTACAGCCCCCGGGCTGGCAAACCGCACCCCCAATAGACGGGGTCCCTTTGAACCCAGTGCCAGTCTGCTGGGCAAGGCCTTTCCCCAGGGTGGGTCACTCACCGGACCCCGTGAGCCCGTCCTTGCCGTAGCGGTCGTAGAGGTCGCGCTTGCTCTCTGGAGGGGAGAAGGAGGGAGAAGTCACCCAGCCCATCTCCAGCCGGGTCCGGGTCTCACAGCAGACACAGCGGCCTTTCCACCAGGCTCACCCCACCCCAGCCCATAGGGCTGAGGCATAGGGGGCCTCAGGGGCCCATAGGGGCTTCAGCCCTCACTGCAACTGGGGAAGCAGCCAGAAGGACAGACATGGGACTGCTACAGGCTCTCCTGGGCCAGCGCCTACCTCAAGGCTCCCTGCCCGCCCAGTCAGAGACGGGAGAGCAGGTCTCCCGTGGAAGGGACCCCAAGGGGGTAGGGCAGCAGTGATCAGTTCTCGACAGGTATATGGAGGGCAAATGCTGGGGAGAGGCAGGCAGGGGTTAGGGTGTCCCAGGGCTGTGACTGGGAGGCACAAGGTACGAAGATGGATGGTGGCTCTCCTGTCTGAGCGTGGGGCTGGGATCTGGGCTGTCCCCTTTGGGGCACTACACTTGGGCATGTTGAGAGGGGAGCAATCCTGCATCTCCAGGAGATGGGCTAGGGTCGTCACAGGGCTCCCGGCTCCCCCGCCCTGCTCAGTAGCTGCCTGGGATCAGGGTACCGCGGTCCAGTCGGGGGGTGCTGTCACACTCAGGGATTCCTGTGCCGGGGCATTGCTGGTCTTTCCCTTCACCATCCCAGCACCTTGCCACATCCCTGGGGGGCTGCAGCGGTGACAGAGTGGGGGCGACGGCAGAGAGCGAGCTGGAGGGGCAGGGGACAGACGGGCAGCGGGTAACAAGTCTCTGGTTTGTGCCGGGGTTGAAATGTGGGCAGGGTGGCCCCAGGAGCTGGGCTGGTGCAGGAGCAGCCTGTGGTTCTGCATTGCAGACAGCTGCCCGGCCCGGGACAGGCATTGGCTGCTCACTGAAGGGCCTTCCCTGTCAGCCTCACGCTGCCTCAACTCTGGCTGACCGGTCCGCACCTAGAGCCTCAGTCAACCCAGCTCTGTCCTTGGGGGAGTGAAAGAGCCAGAGCCGTAGTTAAGCCGACCAAAGCCCCGACACAGACACCACGAGGCCCAGGGTAGAATTATCCCAGTAATCTAGTGTCAGGGTCTGTTAGCCCCTCACTGGGACCGGGCAGGTCTTTGGGGTCGGCATCTCTGGAGGAAGCAGGACCCTGAGACAGACACAGCCCCCAGGGCCAGTGGGGAGAGGCCAACTCAGGTCAGCCTGATTGACAGGGCGGGCCGGCCAGTGAGGGAGCCAGGAGGGTGGGGGGAGCCCCGCCCTGCCTGTGAGCTGGAGCTGCCTGGGCAGAGTGGGCAGAGCTAAGGACAGAGCAGCTGGTGGCCAGGAGGCTAGAAGAGGGGCACAGAAAGCTGAGCTGAGCTGGCCCACAGCAGCAGAGCCAGGGGACATCCCAGAGAACTGAGCCGAGCCGAGCCGAGCCGAGCCGAGCCAAGTGCAGCTGTACTGAGCAGAGCAGAGCAGAGCAGAGCAGAGCAGGAGCTGTGGCTGGAGCCATCTGGAGCCGGGTGTGGTGAGCAGCTGGGGAGAGCGAGGGGGACCCTGGGGCGTGTGGCTACTGGCAGAGCACGTGTCTGACTCTCTGCATCCCTGCAGCATAGCCAGGGCCTGGACAGCGGGCCTGCAACGTGTGACACAGACTGTGAACCCCAGAGACACTGTGTGTGGTGCCCCGGGCCAGGGGCAGTCAGTGCTGGGTGTTTTCCTTTCTCCTTTCTCCTCTTTTCTTATTTTGTATTTGATGTTTGGTTGCTGTTTGTGTAACACGTTGTGTTGCTTTGCACTGTGTGCAATGATCAGTGGGTCAGGGACGCGCCTAGTGCAGAGTTAGACCCCAGAGTGGGGACACCCCAGCCCCTGCCCTAAGGGACCATGACAAGATTGGGGGTTGAGCCCCAGGAATCCTGGGCCCAGCCTTGTCGGGCTTACAGGCACCCCACCACACAGGAGAGTGGGAGGGGAGCCCTCGAGGTCAGGTGGGGCTCTGGGTAAAGGGAACAGGGACTCAGATCCTTCTGCTAGCCAACTGCAGCGGGGTAGTGTATAAGCAAGGAAAGTTCCCCACAGTAGCGGGCCCATTGCCCCGCTTACACTAGCACGCATCTCTCGGGGAGTGGATTACCACAGCAATGGAGTGTCTACACGACAGCAGTGCAGCTGCCGCATTCAGGGGGGCCAGAGCCTGGCCCACCTCCAGAGGACCCTGGCCTTCCTACACGGGCTGCAAACGGAGGGCCTGCCTGCTTAGTGGAGCTGGACCTTTCCAGTCTGAGCCCATGGTGCAGAGCCAAGGGGCCGCTGTGGGTCCGGCTCTGTGCAGGGGGGTGACCGTCACCCCAGCAGGGACGGGCTTGCAGAGAGAGGGGAGGGGAGGGACTCGGTCCTGCTGGAAATGCTGATGAACCTTGGATCCACAGGGCTGAGCTCAGCCTGGGGGAGTGAGTGTCTCAGGACTTTTGTCATTTCCAAGGATCTGTGACTCTCCCCAGTGGGTTATAAACTCCCTTGCGCCGCCTGCGTTCTTTGCTTTCCTGCCACCTTGTCCCCGAAGGGGCTGAATGGGATGCCCAGGTGAGGGAGGGAGGGTGGGTGAGCACACAGGGGGCTCAGGAGGTCTCCGAGACTGTTCGAGGTCTAGGATGGCTGGATGGGTGGGAAGAGCTCTGAGCCCAGGCGTGTGCCCCATGGAGCCATGGCTAGAAATGGAAGCACATGGGGCCAGCGACAGGGTCCACTCCCACGAGGCTGATGAGAGGAGGGTGGCACACAGGGCCAGGCAGTAACAAGCTGTCCCCTGTCTACTGGTGAGACACACAGCGCTGGGAGGGACCCAGCGGGCAACCGAGAGGGCATGAGTTTAGGAGCCGCTGACACGTCTCAAAGTGCAGGAAGAGGAGATGAGAGCCTGCTCTGACCCACAGCCACCCCACCCTGTGCACGAGTGCGCACCCACTGCCGGGGCCCACACGGAGCCAGAGGGAGGCAGGGCCGGGGAGGGGAGATGCCAGCCCCTTACTGTCCGACAGCACTTCATACGCCTCCGCGATCTCTTTGAACTTCCGCTCGGCGTGTTCCTTGTTCCCCGGGTTTTTGTCTGGGTGCCATTTCAGCGCCGCCTTCCTGTACCTGCAGAGACCCCAAATGAAAGACAGTGTACGCAGCGATCCCTGACTGTGCCCGTCACCGGGGGCTACCCCCTTCCACTTGTCCCCTCCTTCCCCAAAGAGAGGGACGCCTGCCCCGAGCGCTACTTCACACTTTCCCAGAGCCCTGGGAAGCAGGGATGATCTTCCTCGAGAGCTGTCCGCTTCAGGGAAGCCTCGACAAGCACAGCACCACCCCCATCCCTTAAGCTGCCCCATGTCTCCAGCCAGGCCTTGCCCAGCTGACCCGTGTGTCCGACATAGACATCACCTCTGCTACGTTCAGACATGGCCGGACGCAGGTCCATCCATGACAGACTCTGCAGCCTGCGCAGGGGCGCTTCCTGGTTCAGGGCCTTCCCTGCTCTGGGCCTGTTTCCTGCTCTGGGGTTTATCTGGACGAGCTTCTCCTTTGATGGTGGTTGTGGGGTTTTCACTGAAGTGCCAGGAGGGGCACACGCCTCCTTTAAGGCAGTGGTTCTCAAACTTCTTTGATTGCGCCTCCCCCCCACATGCCTGTAGTAATTTACGCCCTCCACCCTGCCAAACAAGTATGTATCCCGATAAAAAAATCAATCAATGTGCAACTCTCACTAAATATTAAAACCTGTAAGGCAGTGACTCAAACAGAGCCATTCCGGTACGTAGTCATGTCAGTTTTAAGTGAGCTACTGATACTGTAGCTATCGAGGCCTGTGAGATGACAAGCAATTATTGGTTTTATCTTTTCAAGTTCAAGCTCGTTATCCTCAAAAAACCCTGCAAACACTGGAAACGTTTCTACAATCCCACCTTCCACTTGTTCCTTTCAGTGATTAAGTTTCTTCCTGAAGCCATCAGTTTAACAGCAGATTGATGGCGTTGGGACCTTGAAGTGAAACATTCAGCTCATTCAGCGTCTCAAAAATGTCAGCTAAATAGGCTAGGTTCAAAAGCCATTTTGAATCACAGGATATTCTTCATAAGGTGATCCGGTGTCAAGCTGGAACAAGCAGAGTCCATCTTTCAGCTCAGATAAATGCATCAGGATTTTTCTTTGAGATAGCCACCGGACTTCTGTATGTAAAAACAGCGACGGCCGTTCTCATCCCATCTCTCGACATAACCTTGAAAACAATTTCAAATTCCAAGGAGGAGACTTAACAAAGTTCACTAGTTGGAGGGTAGTGAGCAGGACAAGTTAAGTTCCGGTTCAAATGTCTTGGAAGCCAGAGCTTCCCTATGTATAACACAATGTATGAAAACAACATGCAGAGTCACTTCAAGAACTTTTGCTTTCAGTCCAACTCTTTTCCCACCCTAGCTCTGGCCCCATCCGTATATACACAGCATGACCACTCCAGCCCTTCTTCATGCATGAAGATGTCAGGATTGCACAATATTTCTTATCCTGTTGTCTTTCCTTGAAGTGAATTGCAAAAAAATAAATCTTCTTGCAGCTTCCTGTCCTAACCGTACCTCACGTACACAAGTAGCTGAGCTGAATGAACTACGTCTTTAGACACATCGAGTTGTAAGGCGTATTTGGGGTTCTGTTTAACATATTCCATCAGCTGAACCTTTATGTCACTGGCAATATCATCATTGCATGGGGCAACTGCAGCATTGGACAACAGAATGGCTTGAAGTGGAGTTGCAAATTTGTCACCCTGCATAATGCAACACATTGCCAGCGCTGCAGGGAGAATGAGCCTTTCACCCACTGTGTGTGGCTTTTTACATTTAGCAGTTAGGTAGGAAACGTGGTAGGAAACCATTAGTGCTTTTGCCGGGTTGTTTGTTTATTCATAACATGCCATTGACCTTTAAGTTCTCATTCTTTCTGCTGGAAATACTCTGCTGGCTGATCAGCATGCATGGCAGGTTTGCTCTGCAGATGAGATGCCTCTTCAGTTTTACGGGTTTTAAGCTAGCTTGTGCAGCACTTCTGAGCATAAAGCGCACTGTGGGTGCTCCATATTGTCAGTGTATTTTGTGTGTATTCCCCTCGATATTTCCTCTGCTTGATTTTATGCTGTGTTACGGCCTTATCAGTACCACCTTTCACTGTCTGTGTGGCTTGCTTCTCAATATCTCCTGTCGGTGGCGGTGCTTCACTTGAGTCAGTTTCGGCTTCTTTGTTTTTCACTTCAGTGGTTTTTTTTTCTGTTGCACGAATGAGCCAACAATCCAACGTAACAACAGCAAAAGCAAAACTGCCACTGGTCAATGCTTACCATTAAATGACACCGCGTCGGAGCAAACGGATTAACGTAGAGAGGGCAATGACTTTGTATAATGCTAGGCAGACTTAACAGAAATCCGTCAAAATGCACAGTGCCGTCTGGAGCAGCACGTCTCAAACTGGTCGCAAGCCTATTGTAAGGGGGTCACGGTATTGCCACCCTTACTTCTGCGCTGCCTTCAGAGCTGGGCGCCCAGCTGTGAAGGCAGCGCCGCTGTCAGCAGCAGCACAGAAGTGCAGGGGGCATGCAGTATTCAACTGTACGAACCCAGCCGTGACATTTGCTTTTTATGCTCTAACCAGCTTGCAAAAAATGTGCAATTTCTCTGTGATGTAAGTAGACGCCTATTCATCGCTGTGGGTAAAATGTGTGCAGTGAGGTTTTTTCTCTAAAGCATCTCCTCCCCTCTCCCCCCATCCATTCCATGCCCTCCCTAGGGGGGGCTGACCTCCAGTTTGAGAACCTCTGCTTTAAGGAATGGCGATAACTATGCCACACCCCAGCACCTTCCATGGTGCCACCCCAGCCGTGGTTAGTGCCGGACACCACGGCAGGACCTACCCAGGAAGGAGGACCTTCTCCCCTCAAACACCTGCCGGTCCCCTCACCTCCCCCGTGTGCTGCTAGTCTCTCAGGGTCCAGCATGGCCGTGAGTGAACGGTGGTGAGATGGAGCCACAGCCCTGCTGCTGCGCAGGGCCGCGCCTGTTGCTGATGGGTGTTCTGACACTGATTTCAGGAGGAGCAGGCTCGGATCAAAGGCAGGGCTGGCACAGTAACTCCAGCTGCGCCGCGTCTGGTCACCTTTGCCCTCCCATCTCCCTCCCCGTCTCTATCACAGCTTAGTGGGGAAAGGGCGGCCCCTGATGGGACGTTTATGCACAGCACAGGGCATGACTGATGAGCCAGCTTCTAGCCACCCCCTCACATGTGTCCCAGCTCACACTACAGATAGCTCCTGGCAGACGACCCCTCTCCACCGACCCCACCATCCTGGCCTGAGCCACCTTAGCATCGATTCCTAGATCCCAAGGCCCATTGGGACCATCTAGTCTGAGCCCTGCATAGCACAAGCCCGAGAACTGCTCCTTTCCCGAGAGGTCAGCATGGTCCCTGCGGCAAAGCGTGTTTGTCCCCGGTCCTGTTACAGGACGGTGGGAGTCAACGCTGCCTTCTTCCTTGGGGTGGGCCATGGAGATCGCTAGATACCCTGTGTCCGGAGCCCTGCGGGACAGTGCTGGCAAACCCAGAGAGAGGCAGAGGAACGGGGCAATCGGGATGTGTGGGGATGTGGCTGCAGCTGCTCCGAGGAAGCGGGACTTACGCCTTTTTTATGTCATCTGAGGAGGCGCTGCGGGGAATGCCCAGTGCTTCATAGTACTCCACCATGGCGGGTGTGGGTCCTGTGCCGAGGCCAGCAGGGAATCTGGGGGGAAAGGCAATGAAAGGCAGTGAGAGCGGCCAGCCTGCAGGTCTCGGAGAGAGGCACCCACCTCTCTCAGTCCTGTACCTCACTACCAGCAGACGACCTTCCCCACACCATCCTAACACAGTCTGTCTGTCCCAAATCATTGTCCATTTGTCCAGCTCACACAGGTTTTGACCTCAACTCAGCCACTGTTCAGAAATCCACACCTGACTCTCTCTCACCCCCCTGCCGCTCGGCGCAGCCCCTGTGCCGCATCTCTCTCACGGGTGCGTCCCCTGTCCTCTGCATCGTTAGTGTCGTATGTGAGAGAAAACCAGCGTGTCCTAGACACTGCGAGGGGGTGTGTGAACCCCACCCACACGGGCAGGGAGAGGTTAAAGGGGAAGTCCCATTAGCCCTTAATTAAGGGTTAGCTCCAGCTGCGAAGAACCAGCCTGGAGGTTCCTATAAGGGAGGGATGGACAGCTGCATGGATCTTTTAGAGTTAAGGTGTGGCTCGTGGAGCCCCTTATCCCACCACCCAGACTGGGGGGGGGAGCTCGATGCTCTGGCCTGCAGCAGGGTAGGGGGCTAAAGGATCCTGCCCAGTGGAGTGGAGAGTCGGTACCTTTGTCTACCCCTGCTATTAGGGAAGGCCTGAGGGCTATGGGGAGTGGAGCTGAGTCCTCGTCCGCTCACTGGGACAGGAGCCCGTAGGGGTGTCTGGGAAGGTGGCTGCACCCTGGGACTGTCTCTGCAGGGAAGAGACCCCTAAAGCAGGAGAAACCCTGAGGCGTAGCCGGAACTGATTTTTTGGCAGGGCCTGTGGTTGACCTGGGTGGGCACAAGCGAAACAGAGGCTGATAAAAACGTGGGATGAATTGCTTAAAATCCGATCAGGTGGGCCTGCTTTCCTGCTTTCCCCAGGCCCACCCGTAGCTACACCACTGCCCGAGGGTCAGGGCGCGAGAGGGCAGAGAGCCTGGGGAGGCAGTGCTGGGTGACGGAGCGAGGAGGCGGTTTGTAGAGCCTGGGCGAGGAGGGTTTGGAGGATTGAGCCTGGGAATGTGCCCAGGCAGCAAACCTGAGTGGCTGCCTGGGCTCCCCCTGGCTCCCCTGCTATCTTTAGCACGCTAGCATCAGCCAAACTCACGTGTGCCTGTCTGTCTGGGCTGGGCAGCGCGCTCCCAGCTGTGGGGTAGGCAGACCCTTTGGATGGCCTGGCTGGAGGGCAACTCACTGCAGGGTCTGGAGGGAGCTGGAGTTAGAGGGACTGTGATGCTGGCTCTCAGCACAGTGAGGTGCTCCCCGATGGTGAGTCAATGACAGGTTCATTACTGAAAATGCAGGCCGCTCTGGTTCCTGCCCAAAGGATGGGGGTGCTTGGCTCAGCCTCCCTTCCTCTCCCTCCAGGCCCCATTGCAGCAGTGCTATCCACAGACCCTCCAGGCCTATCTCACCCCCGCCCCCCAAGCGAGGCAGAGCTAACAGCTATTCCCAAGCCGGGACGGTGAGTGGAAGGATCAGGAGTGTTGGTCTCAGGATTCTGGGTGCTCTCTTTTTGGGGTTGCCCTGTAGTAATAATGGGGCCTACAAATTTACCCTAACTGTGCGCTCAGCTGTCAAAGGGATGTGGAACATCACAATAACAATAATAAACCTTGGGACGAGCTATGAAAGGGAGACCGTGAATCAGAGGCCTCCTGATCTAACTCAAGGCTGGTGTTAAGATCAGGCCTGGTGAACAAGGAAACGTGGAACTGGAAATTAATGAACCAGAACTGGTGTGTCAGAGGTTAGACTCAACTGGGGGACAAAGCGAGAGGCTGGGCTGTTCCATCCATTGCTCACTTTTGGGGTCCTTAGAGAATTTGCAGGGAAAAAATTCTCTGCTGCAGAGCACTTCACCACCAGGACTGCCACCCGCACTGTCTCCTGGGACCCTGGTCATCTTCATCCTGGGGTTGAGGGATGTCCTGACCAAACCAGACCAAAACAAGGGACCCACTGGGATTGAGCCAGAGCTGGCAGATGTCTTTCCCCCCCCCCACACCCGTTATGTGTCTTTTCTTCCTCCCAATTATTTCTTCTCTCTCCCTTTCCTTTTTCCTTCTGTCTAATAAGAGTCTGGCTTAGCTGGCCAAGACTGCATATTCTGCAGCAGTGCTGTGAGCCTGTGGCCAGAAGGAGGCAGCTAAAAGCAATGCCCTAATAACCCAATGATACGCGTTTGCCAGGTCTTGGCACGGCTGATATGGCGCGCGCCAGGCCTGTGTTTTTCCAGCAGTAAGGGTGCAAGTGACCACCACGGCCAGACACAGAAGCTGCATTGTTCATCTTTGCTGTTCGTTTCCTTCCTCTCTCGCATCTGAGGAAGTGAGCTGAGCCTCACGAAAGCTCATGCCTGCTAAAATTAAATTTGTTAGTCTTTAAAGTGCCACAGAACTCTCCTTGATTTTCCTCTCTCGTGTGTGTTTTGGCTTCTCGGAAACAGAATCAGATTTTAACAGCAACACGCTGCTCCACCTCATGCCCATCTCGGCTAACTTCTTCCCCCGAGGAACAATTGTTACCATCTGTGATACCATCTAAAAGACTGTCAAACACAGGGATCTCTCTCCAGCTACAGGCAAGTAGGGATGTTGTAAAATAAGGCTTTCGTTTTAACATTTCAAATGCTCAGTTGTCCTTCTTGTGCAGGGGGTACCCCAATGAAAGAGACAGCCGAAGGAACCTAACTGTGAGTGTCTTTCTGCTTCTGCTTGCTCTGAGCGAGGGTCTCGCCATCATGCTCCTCTTCACCACCTGCCTAGGGGCTTTGCCCCGCTACCAAAGCCTCAGCCGTACCTTATTGCTGCAGGAGAGACAGCCTCCACTGCACCATGGTCCCAGTCATCCAATCGCTCCTATTTCACTTCACACCTGCTGCCGGCTTGGAGGAGGAGGGGCGGGCAGGAGTCCATCGGCAGCCCATCACCTTCCTCCATTGCTGATTAACAGCTGCTGAAGCCAATGGAAAGCTCAGGCTGATTGTGATGTCAAGGCTCTGCATTTATGAGGCTGCAAACACCAGTCTCAGCCCACTGCTGGTCTGGGAGGTGGTACTGGGGTATTAAAGTTGTGGTGGGAGAGGGGAATTCGGTTAAGGGCATGTATCACTGTGGAGGGTTGGGATAACTTCCTTCTCCTCTGCTCCCAATTGTTCAGCATCCCAGCCCCTTCTAGAAAGCCTGGCTCTGTGCGGAGGCAGATTTGCCACTTTCCTCTCTGCTAGCTTCCCCCTTAGTGATCCTAACCCCAGCTGTGGGTTATGGAGCATCACTCTGGCACTCCTTAAGCCGTAGCACACTGCTTTCCTCAGGAGATGCTTGTGATCTCTGCCCATGACCATTTCTCAGCTTGTAGCGTCTGAGTGTGAAGGGGCCGTGTCCTAGAGCAGACAGATCCCTGCACAAAGACCTTCCACTACTAGCAAATGCAGGGGGGAACAGAGGGAGGGAGATTACACACCAGGGGGCTGGCTGCATCCCTGCAGTTCATTTCAGACTTCTTAATAGCAGGGGCTATTTGTTGAAGGGGTAGAATTTTTCTAAGGGAAGTTGGTATTCTCAGGGCTATGTGCTGGACCCCACTGAAACGCACTTTTGACTGTAATACTTCAAAAGAAAAGAGTTGAGGCATTTCCCTGTTCTTTGTCTTTTACTGGGTGCAGCACACCTGCATGCCCTCAGAGGAGAAAATCTCCATTCCTGCAGACTTCCTGAGGAGTCCCAAAGCCAGACTCCCTCCTGTTCTGCAGCCCTTGCCAAGCCCATAAAAGGGAACTGTGCTGAGAGGAGAAGCCAGCTCTTATCCACATGGAAAATGTAATAACTACCCATGCTGGGACCTGTTCTAACCACTAGGTAATGTGCTCTTCGATGTAGCCCAAGGAATCCTGGGCAGAGAATGTGAAATGCCTCCCCATGCTTAAAATCAGAGCCAGAAGGCAGTAAAGTGGTGGACTTCAGCTCTGCCTCTCTTCTGAGCATTAACACACAGGGACTCTTTCACTGCGGGTTTGTTCAGCAAGGGGCACTGTGGTAACACAACTAAATAATAACAAGCCCAGGGATACTTTGCAAAGCACGGGCACCTTAAAGATTGAAACAAAACTTGAAGACGTGGAAGACTCCTGCTGTCCCCTGCTGTGGGATCCCCTGTTGGCAGCCTGGGACGCACCACTGGGGAGCAGAGCACAGAATCCAGGCAGCATAACCAGCAGTGAAGCTGGGGAGCTTCTTCTATCTGAAAATGTGGAAGCGACACCACCTAGCATTTGATGTAGCCATAAGCCAGCCTAGGGCCCAGCAGGTCCCAACTCTGACCTGACATCGAGCGTTGTCCCTTCACCCTGCCAGTGGCCTAGAAAGGGGAATCTCCAACTGGGTGAGGAATGAAACCACCCTGCCCTTTCCATATCGCTAATGGGCATGGGGTCGCCGCGAAGGGGATCTTGTGGTCCCAAGTGGAAAAGCTTGAGACTCCCTGCCCTAGAATATCTATCGAGGTATTCCTATGGCCCCTACCAATGCCACTGCTGAGCCTCACAGCTCGGCCAGTTCTGGTGTCAGCACTTAAAAAGCTGGTTGGGAAAGGGGGAAAGGTTTAGAAAAGAGCCGCCGGAACAATCTGAGGTCGGGGGAACCTGCTCTTCAGGGAGAGACTAAAGAAACTCCAGCTCTTTGGCTTATGGAAGAAAAGGTGAAGTGCCTTGATCACAGTCTATCGGTACCTCTGCTGTACAGGGCTCTTCCCCAGACAGAGCACAGTTGAAGCTAGATACATTCCAGGTGCAAATGAGCGTCAGGCTAATTAGCTGTTGACCTAGCTTCCCAGTAACGGGGGGGGGGGAGGGGGGGATTCTCCACGACTTAGGTCTTGGTGACCCCGAGATGTAGTTCGCACTAAGGGAGAGTGTAAACTGAAAGCGGAACAGCAGTTTTGGAATCGCTCCGTGTGTGACAGCTCCTGGCCTGGAATGAAGATTGTCTTCGGGGTTAGTTTAATCCCCCTGGCCGGAGCACCTAGGACTGACTGACTGTCAGGCAGGGCAGGGGCAGGCAGGCACAAAGGACCCAGGAGTCCTGTGCCCCAGGCCAGTGCCCTGCTCACAAGCTCAGCATGGTGGCAGCTGTGTGACCCTACGGACCTGCCCCTCCACCCCATGGGACCTTTGCTTTAGACTGTCTGACCAACAGGCCCCTCCCGCCCCACCTAGCAACCGCCCCACCTAGCAACTGCCCCACCTAGCAACCACCAGGAGCATAGAGACGCTGGCTAGAGTGCCATCGCCACCCCACCCATGGCCATAGAGATGTGGCTAGAGCGCCACCCAGCATAGCACCGCTCTACCCATCGCTCCCTGCAGCCGGGGCCTGGTGGAGCGGCGCCCCCTGCAGCTGAGGGGAAGTGCTGCACCGTGGCCCTGGCCTGCCATGGTGCTGTGGGTGCGGGGGGAGGACAGCCTCTGTCTGGCCCCCCGCCCCAACACAGGGGCTTTGGGGGGAACCCACAGGATGGGGGAGGCCTAGGGGGTGGGCCCAGGGAAAGCCTGAGGAGGGCTGGGGTGAGGGCCGGGAGGGAGGAAGGGGCATGTGAGGGAGGCATGTGTGGCGTGGGAGACAGGTGTAGCTAGGCGAGGCCCCAGCTCTATCGCCTCCGCCCCCCACCTGGGGCCGATTCGCCCCGTGGCCAGAGAGAAGTGCCTTGTCTCCCCGGTGCTCTTCCTGCAGGATAACTGCCCCCTTAGCGCTCCCGCTCCCAAAGCCAGCCTGCGGTAAAGACACACCTTTCTGCAGTGACGACAAGCCCGGAGCGCAGGGGGGAGAGAGACAGTGGGGTGGCTGGGTGCATGAGAGAGAGAGAGAGGAAACGCAGGAAGCCGTGGGTGTGAACGGAGGGGCAGGGAGTACGTGTGGCTACATCAGAGGCTGGATTAGGCAGGTGGGTGAGTACCTGGGTGTGTGTTAGTGTGTGACAAGCAGTGAGGAAGGAAGGAGAGACTGGGGGCGGAAGGAGGAAGAGATGGGGGGATGATTTAAAAAAAAAAGAATGAGGGAGAAATTTGGCATGGGGGAAGGGAGTTTTGAAGGCAGGGAGAGAAATAACAAGCGGAAAGAAAGGACTAAGGGGCGAGAGGGAAACTCCCCGGGAGTGAAAGTGATGCTGAAACAGAGAGCGGGACAGAGACCAGGATTCCAGAACAAGAGAAGAGAGGAACAGAACCTGGAGAGAGACAGGAAGAGGCGCACCCAGGAGACAGAGTGAGTGACCCGGATAGACTGACTGATGTTGATGTTCAGTCTCAGCGGTTCGCAGTGATTGGACAGTCAATGGCTAAGGTTGATTTTAGCATTACAAGAGCTTATGAGGAAGCGATCAAATTGGACTCCAACTTTTGCGTGTGTGCATGTGTAAAACCAAGCCCTCGTGATTCTGCCGAAGTTCTGATAGATCACTAAAAGTAATTGCAAGTGGGGGATCATGATCGAGTGAGGACATTTCTAGGAGGGTCCTCAGTGCTTAGTTCTGGGCCCAGTGCTAGTCAGCAGCAGGGATCTGGCAGAAAACAGAAAGTCACTGCGGGTAAAATTTGCAGCTAGCACAGAAAATGGTGGAGTGGTGAATAATGATGGGCACAGGTCAACTATGCAGACTGATCTGGACCATTTAGTCAGGTAGGTTCATTTGAACAAAGTGCACTTCAACACAGTCAAATGCAAGCCCAGACGTCTAGGAACACAGAAGGTAGGTCAGACTTATAAGATGAGAGACTGTATCCTGGAAGGCAGTGATGGAAAAGGATGTAGAGGTCATGGTAGATAACCAACTGAACATGAGTGCCAGTGCAAGTCTAGTTAAGAATCCATTTTAAGGCACTTGGAAGAGAGGAAGGTGATCAGGAACAGTCAACATGGATTCACCAATGGCAAGTCATGCCTGACCAACCTGATTACCTTCTATGAAGAAGTGGCTGGCTCTGTGGATGTAGGGAAGGTGGTGGACTTGATATACCTCGACTTTAGCAAAGCTTTTGATACGGTCTCCCACAGTATTCTTATCAGCAAGTTACAGACGTATGGGTTGGATGAATGGACTATAAAATGGATAGAAAGCTGGCTAGATCATCGGGCTCAATGGGTAGTGATCAATGGCTCGATGTCTAACTGGCAGCCGGTAAGAAATGGACTGCCCCAGGGGTCAGTTTTGTTCAACATCTTCATCAATGATCTGGAGGATGGGGTAGATTGCACCCTCAGCAAGTTTGCAGATGACACTAAGCTGGGGGCAGTGGTAGGTACGCTGGAGGGCAGGGTTAGGATACAGAGTGACCTAGAAAAATTGGAGGATTGGGCCAAAAGAAATCTGATGAGGTTCAACAAGGACAAGTGCAGAGTCCTGCACCTAGGACAGAAGAATCCCATGCACAGCTATAGACTGGGGACCGACAGGCTAGGCAGCAGTTCTGCAGAAAAGGACCTGGGGGTAACAGTGGATAAAAAGCTGGATATGAGTCAGCAGTGTGCCCTGGTTGCCAAGAAGGCTAATAGCATATTGGGCTGCATTAGTAGGAGCATTGCCAGCAGATCATGGGAAGTGATTATTCCCCTCTATTCGGCCCTGGGGAGGCCACATTTGGAGTCTTGTGTCCAGTTCTGGGCCCCCCACTACAGGGAGGATGTGGACAAATTGGATAGAGTCCAGCGGAGAGCAACAAAAATGATTAGGGGATTGGAGCACAAGACTTATGAGGAGAGGCTTAAAGAGCTAGGCTTGTTTAGTCTGCAGAAGAGAAGAGTGAGGGGGGATTTGATAGCAGCCTTTAACTACCTGAAAGGGGGCTCCATGGAGGATGGGGCTAGGCTGTTCTCAGTGGTGGCAGATGACAGAACAAGGAGCAACGGTCTCAAGTTGCAGGGGGGAGGTCTAGGTTGGACATTAGGAAAAAGTTTTTCACTAGGAGGATGGTGAAGCACTGGAATGGGTTACCTGGGGAGGTGGTGGAATCTCCATCCTTTAGAGGCTTTTAAGCTGTGGCTTGACAAAGCCCTGGCTGGGATGATTTAGCTGAGGTTGGTCCTGCTTTGAGCTGGGGGTTGGACTAGACACCTCCTGAGGTCCCTTCCAACTCTATGATTCTCTGATCCTTGGATGTGTAAACAGGAGACCATCAAGTAGAAGCAGGGAGATGGTACTGAGTCTAATACAGCATTAGTGAGACCATTACTGGATATTGAGTTTGGTTCTGGTGTTGACTCTTCACAAAGGATGTTGATAAATTAGAAAGAGTTTGGAAAAGGGCAGCAGGAATGGTCTACGTCTGGAAAACATGACTTTTAGTGAGAGAAACTAATGAAACGTACTGACTTTATCCAGGAGACTGTTCAGAGCTGACTCGATCATGGTCTATAAGTAACCCACCTGGGAAAGAGATTTCTTATAGTAATTGGCTCTTTAATCTAGCAGAAAAAAATCCTGCGGTCCCGGGCTGACACTAGAACAATGTAAACTAGAAAATGATTGTTTAATGCTGGGGGTTATTAAGCCCTAGAATAATTTACTTGGGGACATGGTGGATCCCCTGAAGTCTTTAAATGAAGACTGGATGTCTTCTAAAAAGATCTGCTATGACTCAACGAGAAGTTATGGGCTTGATGCAGAAATTACTGGGAGAGAATCTCTGGCCTGTGTTTGCAGTAGGTCAGACTGGATTATCATGATGGTCCCTTCTGACCTTAACATCTATGGATGAGTTATAGGAAGCAGTGTATGAATTTTGTGGGCTGCTCAGAAGTCATCGCAAGGGCTACTTTGATCATCTAGTCCTAGGCTTGTGGGGAGATATTTGAGCTGGAGAGACTCTTCCTTCCACAAATGAGTGAAGAAGAGATTCTGTTCAGCCCTGATTGTGGTGCAGCCTGAGAGAGAGGCTGCGTGTTGTCACTGGGACTGGCCTACAGGTCCAGCTGTCCCATCTGTTTTTTTCCTGCCCATCCAGCTGCCTTTCTGCCCATTCCAGCTCTTCCACATGAATTGAACCCTGGGCCCTACTACTGGGACCCCGAGTTCACTTGTCCACTGGGCCCATCTCCTTAAATTCACCTTCAAGTGACTTCAGGGGACTCACTTTCTTTTGGGGAAACCTACATTGAAAATTGGACTTTAGGGGAATCTGATGTCTAGTTAATATATTCAGTGTCCATCCAGATTCTAGTGTGAAGGGTACATTAGAAATGCAGGTCATAATCTAGTAAATATTCTTAATTCATAAACATGCAGCTCCTGCCAGATTTACCTTGCTCAACTTCTGCTTCCTCAACGGCAAATTGCCACGTCCAGAAAAAATGACAGCCAAAGATAAAAACTACAAATGTCTGCTGCCCAAGTAACCTGCAAAACGCCCTGCCACAGCAATCACTGAGAGGATTACTTACATTGGATTTAAAAAGGATGAGATATTTATCTGGATCATGAGAACATCAAGAGTTACATGCAGACAGGATTAAAACAACAGCGGCAACAACTGCCCTGCATCGGAACATAAGCCAACCACTAAGGCTATGTCTACACTACAAATTACTTTGGTATAATTTATGTTGCTCTGGGGTGTGCTCTCCCCCATCAGCTTAGAGCGTCTTCACCAGAAGCACTACAGCGGCACAGGTGCATTGGTGCAGCCGCCCCACTATAGCTGCGGTAGTGTAGACAGAGCCTAAGTGATGGGTGAGTTCAGGCTGAAACTTCCCTTATGGGCATCTTATACCATAGCTGGCCACTAGGAGTCTCTAACGGCCACTGTCAGAGACAGGAGACTAGGCTACATAGATCTGGCATGGCAGTTCCTGTCCTCCTCACTGCATCTTTGCCCTCACCTGCCTTCCAAAAATCTCCACTTTCACAGTCTCCTCCATCACCATGTCCTTCGCTCCGTTCCACTGTAACATTCACCTTCCTTTCCGCCCCCCGTTTTCCACCCTGAACCTCATTGCTGCCATTCTTTCCTGACTTCTCTCTTAACTCCTCTATTCCATCCTGTGAGCCTGTCTCCCAAGCCTTGGCCTGAGCTAGTATGTGTCGGTCCAACACAGCAGCACCTCTCCCCAGCTGCTGTCTTGGTCTCCAGGACCTGAGCTGTCTGTAAAAAGAATTAAGTCTCTAGTGATGGTTGGGCAGAAAACTTCAAAACTGTGATTGAGTGTGTGCAATGCAGATGAGCCTGCGCCAATAGCTCTGAGAAGTGTCAACGGTCCTGTTCATCTGAGGGGAGTGCTAGCTCCAATGCCAGGCATGAACTGTGATGATTTAAATGTCACCATTAACTATTTCATCCCAAGTAGGGCAGGGTCACATGGTAATGTCAGACATGCATGATGTTGGGAACTTGGGCAGATGCCACCACTTCCTTTTTCCCTGGTCAAGGAAAAGCCTGGCAGAGCCTCTGGGTCTATTCAGCTCCCTCCACGGGGGAGCCAGCTGCAGAGAGCGCTGAGATATGCACAGTCATAGTTTGAACATCTGCGCAATCCAAGGTGATGCACAGTTAGAGAGGCCAGGGGGGCAGAGGCCCAGGAAACACAGCAGCAACTATTCAGGGAAGCAGCATATGGTTGCTGCTTACAGGGTCCCTGGGTTGGGACCTGGAGTAGTGATTGGGCCTGGGCCTGCCTCAATGGCCAGTGAAGAAGTGGCCTCAGTCCTGAAAAGGGGACAAGACTCTTCCCTAAAAGACCAAGAAAGGGGCTGGAATTCAAACAGGCCCAGAGATGGGAGGAAGTCCTGGTGAGGACCAACCTTTTGCTGAGCTTTGTTACCCCAGAAGGGGTTCCTCCATTCATCTGTTGACTGGGTGACTTAGCCGGAGGGCTGAGCCACTGAAGACCCACCTAGTGAAGCCAAAAAAACCCAAAGGGCACCAGGAGCAGGGGAAAAGAGGTTGCCGTGTCACACCCAGCCAAGAGGAGGCACTGATGAGGTGACTGCCTCTCTGGGACAGTGCACTTCTCTCCCCTTTCTGAGCCCCTTTCTCCCTCATCTCTGCTGTACCTGTTGCTAACATGCTGATTATATTCAGCTGTACCGATCATCCAAAACCTTGAATGCCACGTCCTTAGCTGCCATTCCTGCCTCTATCGACCAGGTAAACACAGCTACGGCTCATCGTTCTTCAGTTAAACGCTAACATTTGGTGGTGCTTGGCTGCTGGCTGTGCCGCACCCCAGGAATATGCCAGGTGAGTCTTGCTGATAGAAATGCTTATTTGGGGTGGGAGGAGCACAATTAGACACAGTTCCTCTGTCATGTTCCATTCCTTGGCTCAGAGAATCCATTGCCTTCCAGTGTCCATTACCTTTGTGTCACCCTGGACCTGCAACTTTGCCTCTTCTCCCTCATCTCAGATCCGCCTGTCATCCCGTCACCTGCACATTGCCCCGTGCCCCCTGCTTTGGTGCCTCTTCTCTTAAAATCCCCACAGAGGCCTTCATCTCTGCTCACCTTGACTATCCCACCTCCCTTCTCAATATTGGCCTGCCTCTTGGCTTCTTGTACAAAGAACACAAACAGTCTGAGCGACAGAAAACTCCTCCACCTCCCCATGTTATTCAAATAACAAACGTCACAGGATCTTTGTCAGGGGATAAGGCAACAAGCCACGTTTATTGTGAACACAGAAATTTGGTAAATAGTATCAATAAAAAATAGTATCAACACTGTAACAACATCAATATTGTTCTTTACTTAGTGAAATAGTATCAATAATGTAAACACTAGGAAAACAAGATCAACATTGTATCAATACTGCAATCACAGAGATTCTTGTTAATAAAATATACTTAGTTGACACATGTTTCAATTGGTTCTTTCATTCACGCTGACAGGCGCACACAGACAGGGAGACAGACAAACACACACAGGGTCTCACAGATGTTCTAGTTACCAGTCTCTCGGTGCTCATGTAGTCACTGGCCAGGTGACTGCAGCACGAGGGTGAGGAGCAAGGTTCTGCCGATGGCACCGGTTCTCCTGGCCGGTTGGTGATGTAGACCCGAACCTCCAGCCTTCATCTTTCTGTCCCATTTTATAGGGAAAAGACCCCATGTCAGTCTGTGGGTTTTGCTCTGTCCTGCTGCATCTGCATTTGGTGTGATCCTTAATCACCCACATTGTTGCAAGCCTGATCAGATTTTGTCCTTTGAAGTGGGCTGACTCCAAAGTTATCAGGGTGGCTCCTCTTCGGCCAGGTGAGTAGGAAAAGTTATTATCTTCCCTGCTTTCTTCCTCCCTCAAACCTTTTAGGTGAGGCTGGTGTTTTCTTCATCATGTTTGGACATCCCTTACTTAGACCAATTGTTCAGTCACTCTCCCTGTCTACACCCGCCTCAATTGCTCAGCCATTCACACTCCAGTCACTCAGTACCAACTCCTAGCTGAAGAATTTTTAAAGCAAACATTATTTCATTTTTGCCAGTGTCTTTCACAATGAGATCGGTATATTACATTGCACACTGTGGCTTTTTATACTTAAAATAGGGTTTGTACAAAGTGGGTAAAATTAACAGATCAAATGTTCAAGATCAAATGTTCAACATCTTCATCAATGATCTGAAGGATGGGGTGGATTGCAACCTCAGCAAGTTTGCAGATGACACTAAGCTGTGGGCAGTGGTATATATCCTGGAAGGGCAGGGATAGGATACAGAAGGACCTAAACAAACTGGAGGATTGGGCCAAAAGAAATCTAATGAGGTTCAACAAGGACAAGTGCAGAGTCCTGCAGTCAGGATGGAAGAATCCCATGCACAGCTATAGACTGGGGACCGACGGGCGAGGCAGCAGTTCTGCAGAAAAGGACCTGGGAGCAACAGTGGATAAGAAGCTGGATATGAGTCAACAGTGTGCCCTGGTTGTCAAGAAGGCTAATAGCATATTGGGCTTTGTTAGTAGGAGCATTGCCAGTAGATCACAGGAAGTGATTATTCCCCTCTATTCAGCATTGGTGAGGCTGCATTTGGAGTATTGTGTCCAGTTTTGGGCCCCCCACTACAAAAAGGATGTGGAGAAGTTAGAGAGAGTCCAGTGGAGGGCAACAAAAATATGGGGGCTGGAGCACAAGACTTATGAGGAGAGGCTGAAGGAACTGGGCTTGTTCAGTCTGCAGAAGAGAAGAATGAGGGGGATTTGATAGCAGCCTTCAACTACCTGAAAGGGGGTTCCAGGGAGAATGGGGCTAGGCTGTTCTCGGTGGTGGCAGATGACAGAACAAGGAGCAATGGTCTCAAGTTGCAGTGGGGGAGGTCTAGGTTGGACATTAGGTAAAACATTTTCCCTAGGCGGGTGGTGAAGCACTGGAATGGGTTACCTGGGGAGGTGGTGGAATCTCCATCTTTAGAGGTTTTTAAGCTGAGGTTTGACAAAGCCCTGGCTGGGATGTTTAGTTGGGTTGGTCCTGCTTTGAGCAGGGGGTTGGACTAGATACCTCCTGAGGTCCCTTCTAACCCTATCATTCTATGAAATGGTCAATGGAGTGGTTTTACAAATAATAACTATAGAAAGTACAGACAGACGTGAATTATTCTGCAGTAAATGGATGTTGTAAAAAGGCTGCAGTGAACATTTCCAAGGGTCAAACAATACAAGTCAGCTGAGGTTTTAACTTTTGGTTAAAGTTACAATGTGTCAGGCTGAAATGGGGGCGTGCTGTTTGTGGCTCTGTTCTTTCATGTATTTCATGAAAACAGGATTGGGCCAACACCCCATCATTTCAGGATTCATTTCTTCTGGCCCTCCTTGGATTTAGAAACGTGGATGGACCTGGGGTGAGAGGGGAGAACACAGGAAAGGAACTGGCTTCCCTCCCTTGTCCAGGGCCCTCAGATCCATGGTTTCTGGCAGAGCATCGCAGAGAACGTCACCACACCAGTGCTCACACCAGCCAACTCGGCATTCAGTCATCATACCTTATGCCAAAGGCAGCTCATGCCCTCTTTATCCCCAAAGTTGCCAGGCCGAGAGGCCAGACGCCACCTGCCTGTGGCTATTTAAAGGCATCACGTCCGGGTGTGGGGAGCAGGGTAGGAGTTACCACACTCCACGCAGTGTGTCAGGGTGGGCCAGCCTGACACTAGTTCTCACATAGTAATACATGTCCCAAAATAATCTTTCCTTTCCCCGCTGCCTTGTGTATCCCCCCCGTTCTCCTGGGCACCTCCATGCCCTGGGCACACCCTCCAAGAGACGAACCAAGCCACAGCAGTCAGGGGGCTGTAACCAACAGCACCTGGGGGAGCCAACAGCTCTCTAGGCCCTTATAGGCCCCCGTCACCTTCGTCTGAGTATCTAGCACAGGGGGCAGCAACCTTCGGCACACGTGCCAAAGGTGTCGTGCGCCAACTTTGAGCAGCACATGGCGCCCTAGACAGAGCTGCACCACTCCTGGCTCCAAGCAGCGCTGTGCGCCCCGCCCCCACTGACACGGCCCCGCCCCTTTTCCACGTGGGCCGAGCGGCGCCCCTGGCCAGGACTGGCATGGACTCTGCAGAAACGGGCCTGCAGACCCGCCGTCACCACTGCTGCCGGGAACAGAGCCACAGACACACACCCCACGGCCAGCGCTGCGGCACTGGGGGAGGGGGAGGGGAAGATTTGGCATGGCCCTTGCTGAAGGTTGCCGACCCCTGATCTAGCTGGACCAATTTCCTCCTGTCTATAGTGTCCACAGCAGATGTGGGATAATGTGCAGCTGAGCTGTGTGACAGTAGGAGCAGCATCAGCAGCACTGCAGGGGCCGTAAGCACCCGAAAGCCCAGTGTCTTGGGCCTCGGGCAGGCAGACGGGCCCTGGGAGCTCTGCTCCTGTCCTCACCAAAGCAGCTCCTCTGTGTCTGACTCCTCAGGAGACAATACAGACTGACTGAGAGCCCTGGGCCTGTCCTTTATTGAACAACTGCTTGCCCATGGTCCAGTGTCCTCTGGAAACCTCCTTCCCAGGGGGTCCCAGAATTCACAGCATTCTCCCTTCCCTGGCATGAAACTGGTTATGGGAACAACTGGAATCGGAGGATGAAACATCAAGACTGCTTCTGTCTGGGAGCTGGTTTGTTTCTCCCTGGGGCTGACTGATTATATCTGGGAGCCGGCTCATCCTGCAGGGCAGTTGATTCATCCCACCCTGGAGCTGACTGATTGCATCTAAGAGCTGGCTTGTTCCACTGGGCAACCTATTCATTCCATCCCATACCCATCTTGTTCCATCCTGGAGCCAGCTCCTTTTGCCCAAGAGTGGAGCTGTGCCGCCCTGGAGCTGGCCTGCCCTGCCCGGGGGCTGGTTTGGCCTCCTAGGCAAAGGTTTGGTTCCACCCAGGAGTTGTCTCTTTCCACCTTGCCGACAATTTGTTCCTTTTGGGAACGTCCGTGTGACACTTGGCAACTGATTCTCTCCCACCAGGAGCATCACACGTGTTAGACATACTGTCCCAAAGCATTGCTCCTGCACCTTCTTCGTGCCAGCCGGGACCTGACTTATATCTGGCTGCCAGGTCGTTCCATCCAGTAGCAACCGTCTTCCACTTTGTGGGAGGTACTTCCAGTCGGCAGGTAGCTCATTGCACCCAGGGGCCAGCTCCTCACTCCCGGCAGCCGACTCCAGCCAGCTGAACTCTGCTTTGGGGCGTCTGGTATGCAACTCCTTCTTCCCTGCTGGCAACCCTTTGTGGTCAGCATACCTTGGCGCTAACCCGAGTCTGGTGTGCAGCTCTTTCCTCCCAGCATGCAATTCGCTCCTGCCGGCATGCGACTCAGCTCCCAGATATGACTCATATGGGGCCTGTAGCTCGCTCTCCCTGGCCGGCCGTATGCTGCTTCCCTCCTGTGGCTGTGGCCTGCTCTTCTCAGCCGGCAGCATGTCGCCAGAAGCAGACATGTGTCTGGTGCGTGGCTTCTTTTGCCTCAGACAAGCTGCGTGAGGCCCCGCATGAGTTTTGTTCTCTGCTGCTGCTGCTCTGCAGTTTGTCTTGTCAAGAGCCACGCCTGCAAGAAATAACACTCATCAGCATTCGTAGACGAGACAACTTGGGCACCTCTCCTGCTATAGAGCAGCAGCCCTGAGCCTGACCCCGAAAGGGTCTAGGACAGTAACCAGAAGCCCCCCTTGAAATGCCCAACCCCCGTATTGCCAGCCTCAGGAAATCAAACCCAATATTGCTTTTTGGTCTGTCCGTTGAACGCCCCCGGGCCATCCCCAGTGTGTGGGGCAGTGCTTACTATTGCCCACACTCCCAAATGGATTTATTGCAGCCATGTCACCGGGTAGGTGACTGTGCTCCCATGAATAGCCATACTGCCATCCGTGGGGCTATGCATGTCTTCTAGAGGAGCATGTGCCTCAGCATTTGCTGCATCAGGGGCTCAGATTTTTTTTTTTTAATTTAAAAAAGATTCTGTCAGTGGCATAAAATCTTTGTCTCTTCAAAATAAAAGTGCTTCTCTGTGAATGAAAAGTAACTGAGATTTTCAATACATTAACAAAGTTACTGTGAGCTTTTCTTATACACACAGGACAACATTTTCAAAAACAGGCATCTAAAGTCAGGCTCCTAACCTCACCCTTCTGTGCCTAAACACAGATTTTTTTTTAAAAGTACCTAAGGGACTTAGGAGTCCAAGGCCCACTGACTGCAAATTGCAAACCCTGGTGGAGGAGTATAGCCTGGGGGAAGCATTTCAGTGTGCTTGCCTTCGTATGTTCAGTACAGCAGAAGCTGGTGGTGGTGGTAAATACAGCAAGAGTTAGTCACTAGCAATGTACATAAGAGCTGCTATGCTGGGTCAGACCATGGTCCATCTTGCCCAGTATCCTGTCTCAGGCAGTGGCCCGTACCAGAACTTCATGGGTAGAGTACAGGACAGGGCCCGAGGAAGGGTCATGATGCCCCCGCGGGGCAGAGCAGGGCCCTACGGGCCAAACTGCCCGGCAACAGAGGGGTGGAGCCAAGGCAGGAAGGGGAACTATAAAAGGCCGGCCTAGGAGCTCAGTAGGGAGGAAGCTGCTGCTGGAGGTAGATGTGTCTTCCTGGAGGCTGTGACCCAGACACTGCTGGGAGTCACTGCCCTACCGAGTGGAGCATCCGAAACCTGCCTGAATTGCTGGGCCTGAGTGACTGGAGGGGGCTGCCGGGCCCTAATAGCTGGAAGGAGCCACCTGAGACTCCTGGGTGGGAAATACCCCCTGAGGCTGGCCCTGACCTGGAGGAGCTGCCTGATGCTGGGGACCCCTGGGAGATGACTGAACCCTGTGGACCGGAGGAACCCCTGGGATCCTGGGACCTGGAGGAGCTGACCTCCGCTGATGATGCAGTGGAGTTCCCGGACCTGCTGCCGGTTGATGGGGAGGGACTTGTGGGACTGCTGCTCACCTTCTACCCCAGCGACCCAGAAGCAGACTGCTTCCTGCAGGTACCTGGGGACAGGGTGGGGGGAGTGGCCCAGGGGCAGCCGACTAGCAAGTGGCTGAGTCGGGCTAAACCCTGTTAGCGTGTTGCCACTGTAGCCCCGCTGACTCACTGATAGGGCCCTGGGCTGGGACGCAGTGGAGTTGGGTGGGCCTGCGTCCCCCTCCCCTCTGCCCTAACCACCCCGGGAGGGAGCGCTACCCTCTGCGTTTGGGAGACAGAGGATCCTGAGCTCTACTGGCCCTGCCTGCCTGCAAGGCTGGGGGCCCCAGACTATTGTACTAGCCCTGCCTGTGAGAAGGCTGGGGGCTATAGACTGCTTGCTTGCCCTGCCCTGCCTGAGGGCACCAGACTGCTTGCTAGCCCACCCCGCTGGGAGCTGGGGCTAAAGACTTGTAAACGGGCACTGTTTATTCCCCTAAACGAAGGCACTGTGGCCTTCCTCGGAGCCTGGGCCTGAGGAAGGGTTGCAATGCCCCGGCCGGACCATGCCACCAGCCTAGACTATCCCTTTCCTAATAGTTCCTAACATACTTCTAACTTTTCTGACCGCTGCTGTGCATTGAATGGACGATGTTTTCAGAGAACTATCCATGGTGACTTTTTTGGGGGGTGTGATGGGGTGTCAACCACACACCAGATTTGAAGGGGTTAAGACCCAGCGAGCAAGGTTGAGTAGATGACTACAATGATAAATTACACAGAACAGTTAGAAGTTCTGCAATTTCGCATTTGCCTTCCTTCAGACTCTTGGGTGAATATTGTCTGGTCCTAGTGACTTATTTACTGTTTAATTTATCAGTTTGTTCTAAACCTCATCTATTGACACATCAAGTTGGGACACTACTTCAGATTGGTCATCCAAAAAAAGATACTTCTGATGTGGGTATCTCTCCCACCCCGTCTCCAGTGAAGACCAATGCAAAGAATGTATTTAGCAGCTCTGAAATAGCCTTGTCTGTCTTGAGGGCTCCTTTAACACCTCCATCTAGTGGCCCACTGCCTGTTTGGCAGGCTTCCTGCTTCTGAAGTTCTTACAAAAACTAACAGTAAATTCTATCTTTAGCAAAATTGTTTCTTGCCCTGCCTTATTTCACTTTTACTTGCCAGAGTTTGTGCTCCTTCCTATTGTCCTCACTTAGGATTTGACTTCCACATTTTAAAGGGTGCCTTTTCTAGCAGCACACTTACACCTGGGATGACTCCTTGCGGCTGAGTCTGGGGATTAGCTCTCACCTGGGTCAGGTGCTCTTTCCCAGCAGTTGCTCACACCATGGCCTCTTACCCGTTCTCTCCAACCAGGTGGCTATTTAGTCCTCCCTTCTGGGATGTCAAATCCCCACTGGACAAGCTGTCTGTATGCCCTATCAGGCGGCTTTCTCGTCCAGGTCCAGGTGGAGTGCATCTTTCCCAGGGGCTGGCAGGGGAACCTGCTGCTTCAGATTCCAGCCCAGAGACCCTATGGACAACTACAAAGGTCCTCCAACTGTCTTTTGATTTGGGGTATATGTGTAGTTTGACCCTCTGTGGTGTTTTTAAGTAGTCTCCATGCTCCTGGCTGGCGTTTGACCCTTGAGACTGCTCTTTTTAATTTCTGTCTGTCTAATGTCATTCTTGTGTCATTCCCTTTTTTAAAGTTAACTGTTACTGTGGTTTTTAATTTTTCCCCCTTACAAGGATGCTGAATTCAATTACATTATTGTTGCTATTGCCGAGTGATTCAGCTAGAGTCGCCTCTTGGACCAGAGCTGTGCTCCACCTAGGACTACATCAAGAATGGCCTCTCCCCTTGTGAGTTCCAGGACTAGCTGCTCCAAGACGCAGCCATTTATGTTGTCTAGACATTTCATCTCTGCATCATGCCCTGAGGTGCCATTCAATATGGGGAGAGCTGAAATCCCCCATTATTATTATGTGTTCTGGCGTTGTACCCTCTAACCTCCCTTGGCATTTCCCAGTCACCATCACCATGTGGCCAGGTAGTTGGTAGCATATTCCTCCTGCTATACTTTTATTATTCAGGCAGGGGATTTCTATCCATCAAGATTCTATGGCACAGTTTGATTTATTTCAAACTCTTACTATATTTGACTCTACGCTTTTTTCATTTATAGTGCCACTCCCCCACCAGCGCGACCTACTCTGTCATTCCTAAATATATTATACTCTGGTATTACCATGTCCCATTGATTATCCTCATTCAACCATGTTTCTGCAATGTTTATTATATCAATATCATTTAATACTAGGCATTCTAATTCACTCCTCTTAGTATGTAAACTTCTAGCATTTGTATAAAAGCACCTAAACGCTTTGATAGTATTTAGTTGCTTGCCTGTGTGTTATATTTAAATGAGACTCTTCTACATTTGACTGTTCCTCACCAGCTCCTACCTGTACTTTACCAACTTCTTTCTTATCCTATATCCTAGGATACAGAGTTCCACCTTTTAATAACATCATTCCTAAGGGATGTGTCTGTGGTTTTCTGCACCTGCTGGCTTTCCCCCAGCCCTTAGTTTAAAAAATCCTCTACAACCTTTTTAATTTTATGCACCAGCAGTCTGCTTGCATTTTGGTTATGGTGGAGCTCATCCTCCTGAATAGGGCATTCCTTCCCCAAAAAGATCCCCCGTTCCTAATATAACTAAACCTACACCATTGTCTCATCTGCGCATTTGGTAACACACCAGGTTGTCTTGGCTAAATCATCAGAGTATCTGGGGTTTAATATTGTACCTACCTGTGATAGCATGTCATGGTTTACACATCTGCTTTACTCTGAGGGTAGTGGAGTACGTAGAAGGTGGGAGGATGGGGGCAGAGTCAAGCTTGTTGCAGTATTTTAACTGCACTTCCACACTTTCCAATATTGGGATTTTAAGTGTAACTTTAACTTTGAATTTCCTGGCAGGATTTTTCTATTTCTGTTTGTTTTAAATATTTCACCTAAAACATGGATCATGTGCGTAGCCTGTATTCTTGTGCGAATCCTTTTTTACTTCTATGTGATCTGAATGACTGGGCTTCTTCAGTATTGACTTTTTTTTACTTTGGAAATCACAGAGTTGTCAAACCAGGTCTTCTCTCTCAGGTGCTGCTTGACCGCTGGAAGGTCTTATCTTCTCTCATACTAACCTGCCCTACAAGCCTTGGCTGAGTGTTTCAAAAGTGGCTAGTGATTTTTAGGAGCCTCAATTGTTGAGTGCACAGCTTGAGACACCTTAAAGGCTCCTTGATTTCCAGAGAATGGGTGGTCAGCACTTGGTCCAAAAAAAAAAAAAAATCAGCTCCCTTTCAACTGTGTCAAGTGGGACACCCAACAAGTGGGGCACCCAAAATCACCCGTCACTATTGAAAACCTTACCATTAACATGAACAGATTTCAGCTCCCCATCTCCATCAACGTCTACCTGCTCCTGCCCATTCGCCACGGGCCTGGAAAACAGATAGTAGAGTTACTCAGCCACAGAAGGGGCAACACCCGTTAGGAAACACATTTCTTCCCTCCCCCCACCCCACGCCTTCCTCCCACACACCCCACAATTGGCAGCTACTATCTTTACAAAGCAAGTCAGCTCACATGGGTCAATTCAATAAACAGTCCTAGTGTCTTCCTGCGAAGAGAATTCTTGCCATGTGGGACCTGATCTTGCCCCCATAAGTCAGCTCAAAATAATGAGATGATCTTCTAATGAGATCATCTTCCTGTTCTCATAAGAAGGGCCAGCCTGGGTCAGACCAATGGTCCATCTAGCCCAGTGTCCTGTCCTCCAACAGTGGCTAATGCCAGGTGTTTCAGAGGGAATGAACAGAACAGGGAATCATCAATTGAACCATCCTCTGTCGCCCATTCCCAGCTTCTAGCAAACAGTGGCTAGGGACACTTCGGAGCATGGTTTTGTATCCTTGCCCATTCTGGCTAACAGCCATTGATGGCCTATCCTCCATGAACTTATCTAGTTCTTTTTTTGAACCCTGTTATAGTCTTAGCTTTCACAACATCCTCTGGCAAGGAGTTCCACAGGTTGACTGTGCATTGTATGAAGAAATGCTTCCTTTTGTTTGTTTTAAACGTGCTGCCCATTAATTTAAATGGGTGACCCCCTAGTTCTGGTGTTATGGGAGGAGTAAATAACACTTCCTTATTTACTTTCTCCACACCAGGCATGATTTTATAGACTTCTGTCATATCGCCCCAAGTTGTCTCTTTTCCAAGCTGAAAAGTCTCCGTCTTATTAATCTCTCCTCAGATGGAAGCTGTTCCATGCCCCTAATCATATTTTTCCCCTTTTCTGTACATTTTCCAATTCCAATATATCTTTTTTGAGTTGAAGTGACTGGATCTGTACACAGTATTCAAGATGTGGGTGCACCATGGATTTATAAAGAGGCAATATAATATTTTCTTATTATCTGTCCCTTTCCTAATGATTCCCAACGTTCTGGTAGCCTTTTTGCCTGCCGCTGCACGTGGAGTGGATGTGTTCAGAGGACTATCCTCAGTGACTCCAAGATCTTTCTTGAGCGGTAACAGCTAATTTAGACCCCATCATTTGATATCTGTAGTTGGGATTGTTTTCCAATGTGAATCCTCCCAGCTCTTTGCATCTATTAGACCCCCATTCTACACCACACCAAATACAAGCTACTTCTGATTGCCTGGCCTGTCACACTGACCACCTCCTCCTCCTCCTTCGAGAAGCCGGCAGATAAATTGATGTGGTAGAAAATTAATCTCAGGCTTCTTGGCCTTGCCTTTGTGGCCTTTCATAGCTTAGCCCTGCCCTACCTGTCAACTCTTGCACGTTATTGATCTATTGACTCCCACCTCACTCCACCCACTAGTCCAGTTGTCCTGTAAGCACCTCCATGTCTTCTCTCATTCTTCCCTTTTATGGATGACTGCTTCCCATGAAGATCCATACGGCCATTGCATCGCACTTCTTCAAATCGCTCCTTAAAACTCACCTGCTCTGTGCTGCTTGCAAAACACTTGTGGCTCGGCAGCTGGTGTGCTCCAACTGCTGCTCATTGTATCAAACTCTGTCACAACGCTGTTCTCTCTCCTTCCTGTCTCTCATCCTGCACATCCATTGTGAGCTCTCTGGGGTGGGTCTGTCTGTTCATTTCATGTGCATGTGGTGCCTAGTGCAATGGGGCCCCGCTCCAGGCCTGTGTGTGTTACAGTATAAATAACGTGCAAGAATTGCAGACTCGGTGGTTAAGGACTGACCCTGAATGGAAGCCATGACTGCTGGTGGCTCCTTCTTACCTTTTTGTCGTGATGCATTTGCCATCGATGGACTTGATAGAGGTGGAAGAGAAGCAGACGCCTTTTCGTGAGTTGAGAGAGACAGCTGAAAAACAGGAAGGCAAACTCACCACTGGGAGCTTCCAGCCAGGGCCAGCCCCCAAATGACTCACTGGAGCCCAGGAGGTGCCCTTAGCCAGGAGCGGAAGGGGAGGTGATAGGTCAGCAAGGGGATGAGCTGCAAGGCAGGTGTGAAATGTGAATTCTTCAGGATTCAGAGAGAGTGTCCTTGTGTGACAGGAGAGCTGACCAGGGAAGCGATGACAGCAGCTCTGTCTGTAAAGCAGGGCTGAGCCAGACTCAGGGGAGGAGTTGAAACTGGACCGAGTGTAGAGGAAAAGGGATCTAGACTAGTGAAGAGAAATGGGCCAAAAAGGAGAGTGAGCCAGGATGGGCATAAAGTGAGATCAGGTCTGGACAGGTGAGAAGGCAGAGAGCAGAATTAGCGAGGTGGGTGCAGCTGAGAGAAGATTAGATACTAGGGTGAGGAGCAGAGAGGAGGGAGAGCAAACGGGCAGGAACGAGTGGAGCTGATTGAACAGTATGGGTCAGGTGCTCACTGGGGACTGGTATGATGAGAAGGATGTGCCCTACCAGACTCTCTTTGGACAGAGAAGGAAAAGTCTACACACTTGGATATGGCCAGTGACCTGTTCAGTAATCCATCTCTCCTCCCTCATGCTCAGTCCAGCCACCAAATTAGCCACTCAGATACACAGGTCCAGCTTACACTGTCCATCTGTCTTGTGCTGGAGTCAGTTATCTCTTCACACAGACACCCTCTTCCCTTTCCTACTGTCCTGTCCACCTTTCTCTTGCCTTGATGCCAGTGTTTTCAGCTGGCCTTGTCTCTCCTGCCCCTTATTTTTCCTCAGGCTGTGGCATCTCCTCCCCAAAATGATGCCATCTATGCCCATTAGCTTTTCAGTGTGATTATCAGTGTGACCTGTCATATCCATAGGGCACCAGTTCTAGGGGGGCTATCCTTCCTGATGCTGATAAAAGCCAGGGACCACTCCGGCATCAAGCCCAGTACCTTCTTGTTGAATGTCAGCATATCTTTTCAAAAGGCATCCAGTCCTGGGTTCAAGACTTTCAGTGAGGGACTATTTCCCACACCCCTTGGTAAGCTGCTCCAGTGTCCATTTCACTGTCAAACATTTTGCCTCTTAAATCTGAAGTTAGCTAACCTAAGTCCAAGCCACTGGATTTTGTCATGCCTCTGTCTGCTCCAGGAAAGAGCCCTGAAGTATCATGTATCATGTTCTTATGGAGGTATTTATATACTGTGATCGAGTCACATCTTAACCTGGTGTTCAGTGAGCAGAGTATATGGAGCTCCTTCAGTGTCACTTTCAGGTGTGGTTTCTAGACCACATTTCATCCTTGTAGCACTTTTCTGAGCCCTCTCCTCCTTTTCAACTCCTTGTTTAAAGTATTGACACTGGGATGGTTTTGCAGTAGGCGTTTCATATTTCTCTGGTGGAGAACACTGTACAGTTGATGGCCTGTCCTGTTAATGGCCTAAAAGGACATTACGATTACCTCTTGTCCTTGCCCATCAGTATGGTCCTGGTTACAGGACTAGCTTCACCTTTTACCTCTTTTCTGGGGTCCCCGAGAGCACCCCCACAAGTGTCAGGCCTTGTGCCCTTACCTTTGCTGGTGTGGAACCCCGTGATTCTCCCACTCTTAGACAGGGACCTGGGCTACAGCACCCTGTGCGTCACCATGCTTACCCCAAAGGGTCTGGCTGGGCTAAGGAACCTGCAATCCTGCCGGTGTGAATTTGTCTAGCTTCAGCTTCCAGTTGTTGTTCGAGAACACTAATGTATTGGGGTAGTCAAATATATATACCCAATAACGTGAAAGACGTTAATATTATATATAGCATTGTAAGAAAATATAAAGGGATCTTTGCTTTTTGATGGGCCTCTGCTGATGCAGCATTTCAGAACTTAGGCATGAAACTGGTTTTTGTGTGTCTGTCTGTAACATCCACAGCCTATGAAAATAGCAGGGTGAAGCAGAGTTTCACGAGGGCATTTTTAGCTCCAGGTATGTGCCCTCCCCACCCCACCAAACTAAGCTAACAAGTAAAAATCAAAGGCCACAAAAACAGACCAGTAAGAAGAACGACAACTGCTATTAGATGGTAGATTTTTGCTTATCCTGCTAAAACTTTTATCTGTTTACAGAACTTCTATTCTCCCTGCTGGTTCCATCCGGGTTTGTTTTATCGATCTATCCGTTTAGGTAATTGTCATGCATACATGAGGAGGTTTGCTTGTTTTAATTAGGAGTTTAGAATAGCTAGGTACACAGATGAGGTAACTTGGTAAAAGGAGTCTGCGCAAAGCTGCAGAACTGAGGATAAAAGAGAGATTAACAAAAGAGTGGAGAAGACACAGGGATGAACAGAGCAGAGACCAGAAATTTGAAGAATTACCCTGTCCTCAAGGAAGATAACGTTACCACTTATTTTTCTTGCCTTATCTGTTTTTGCATGTATATGTAATTTGGGGTGATAGCTTTTTATTTGTACATTTTTTAAGACAACCCTAAAAGAACCTATATAAGCCTAATCAAAGTGGATCTCATTTTTCACCTGACAGGATCTTGTTAGATCTCTGTCTGCTAGACTGAAGAACCCTCTATCACACTTCTGCTCCACATTCTAGGTACTTCTAGACTGTGATCAAGTCGCCCCTTAACCTTCTCTTGGTTAATTTAACCAGAGTGAGCTCCTCGAGCCTCCATAGGCATGCTTTCCAGTCCTTTCATCATTCTCATGGCTCTTCTTTGAACCCACTCCTATTTATCAATATCTGTCTTGAATGGTAGACACCAGTACTGGACCCAGTATTCCAGTAGCAGTCAACCAGTGCTAGATATAGAAGTACTATAACCTCCCTACTGCTTTGATTTCCCCTGTTTATACTTCCAAGGATCACTTTATCTCATTTGCCCACAGCATGGTGCTGGGAGCTCATGTTCAGCTGATTACCACCTTGGCCCCTGAGTCCTGTTCAGAATCACTGCTTCCCAGGATTGAGTCCCCCATTGGGTGGGTGTGGCCTACATTCGTTTCCTGGGTATATGGCTTTATATTTGGCCATGTTAAAACTCATATTGGTTGCTTGCACCCATCTGACTAGGCAATTCCAATAGCTCTGTGTCAGTAACCTGGCCTCTTCATTATTTACTGCTCTCCTAATCTTCGTTATCTGCAAACTTCATCAGTGATTTTGTTTTCTTCCAGGCCACTGAAAAAAAAGTTACATAGCAGAGGGCGGAGAACCAATCCTTGTAAGTGGGACTCCACTAGAAACACACCCTCTTGGTGATTATTCCCCTCTTACAATTATATTTTGAAACCTATCTGTTAATCTGTTTTAATGTGTGCCATATTGATTTTGTCTTTCTAATTTTTTAATCAAAATGTCGTCATCTGGTACCAAATCAAATGCCTTTCAGAAGTCTAAGTATATTACATCGACTCTATTACTTTTATCAAAGAAACTTGTATTCTCATTAAAAACAAAAGTTACTTTGACAGAATCTATTTTCCATAAACCAGTGTTGATTGGCATTAATTATATTACCTTTCTTTAATTCTATATTGAATCCCATCTGAGCTATTTTTTTATTTTGCCCAGGATTGATGTCAGGCTGACAGGCTGTCTTATTTACTCTTTTTAAATATTGGCACGTTAGCTTTCTTCCAGTCTCGCTGATATAACTCGCACGTTATGCCGACTTAACTCCACCTCCGCGTGAGGCGTACTACTTCAGTACTGCATCAGTGTGTGGACACTGTTGCTTACATTGACAGTTGCTGGCTTTCAGAAGCCTTCCCACAATGCCCCATGCTTGACAGTTAAATCAGTGCAAGCGCTCCTGGTGACAACGTGCATCACTGACACAGAGCATAGTGCGGACATGCAAAAGCAATTAAGGGCTGGTGTACCCTACAGACTTTTGTCAACCAAAGTCAGCTTTTTGTGCCAAAACTGTGGTGGTGTCCACATTGCAACCCCTCCTTCCCCACTGAACCAACTCCCCTGATTTGGCGACAAAATAAAACCACCTCGATAAGAGGCATAGAGCTTTTTGCACCAAACTTTTAGCGACAAAGCATTAGTATAGACATCATGCTTGATTATGTCATGGTAAATGGCCTCTAGGAACTGTCCCACAATGCCAATCCTGACCGCTCTGACCATCAGTTTGAACTCTGCTGCCCTGTAGCCATCTGCCCCTCCCCCTTTAAAGTTCTGGGAATTTTTGAAATTCTGCTTCCTGCTTGGTCGGCATGGAGAGCTCACATCTCATCTTCCCAGCTGGCCATGGCAGCTCCATGCACCAAACACTCTCCCACGTGGAGCACAATAGAGCTTCTGGATCTGCTCAGCATTTGGGAAGAGGAGGCTGTGCAATCTGCTCCAGCCAAAGGAGCTTCAATACATAGTCAAATGTCTCGTTTAATGATGGAGAAGGGCTATGAATGGGACATGCTGCAGTGCCATGCAAAAATCAAGGAGCTGCAGCAGTGGTACCAAAAGGCTAGGAAGTCAAACCGTCACCCTGGTGCAGAGCCAAAGACCTGCTGCTTCTATAAGAAGCTGAAAACCATCTTCAGCAGCGACCTCACTTCCGCCGCCAAGAGACCAGTGGATACCGCTGTGAGCCCGGAGGCAGTGGACACCGGATTCAACTCCCAACGAAGAAGTCATGGACAAGGAGGTCGAGTTGGAGAATGATGCGGAGCAGGAGACCGGTTTGCTGACATGGGGAGCCAGGATCTCTTCTCAACCTGGAGGCTTCGAGCCAGTTTCAGCCCTCCAGCTGGGGCATGCAAGATGCAGAAGAAGGGATCTCGGGTAAGTGGTTTTTTTGGAGCTGATGCTGCTTGGTTACACGAGGTACAGCTGTCCTTTGCTGCGTGATACAGCTGGTTGAAGGGATAAAAATGCACAAGAGTAGCTGTGTTTGTATGTGCTTCCCATTCCCCTGTTCAGCTAGGCAGTACGGCAAAGTGTGTTAATGCACACTGAGAGTTCACAGGAATTGTCCAGAGAGATCTCTAGGAAACTTTCCTGGAGGTACTCGTCAATCCTGTGCTGGAGATTCCTCAGCAGAGCTGCTTTGTTTCTTCCCCCATTGTAGGAAACTTTCCTGTGCCAATTGGCAATCACTTGTGCAGGGACCAAAGTGGCACACGGGAGCAGCATAGGGATCCAGTTTGAAGCTGCTCACATGGAGGAGATGCACCCTAGCATTCCTGCTTACACTCAGGAGAGAGAGATCAGTGTCTATGGCCCCCACCTGTGGCAATATTATCCCTATCTACCTGAATCAATACCCCAAACAATCACCCAGAACCTTTTCCACAGTTTGAGTGCCCCCTCCACCCAGGCACAACTCATCATGCCCTGGTTGATTGTCGAGCTGTGTGCCTGCCAGGAGACAGTGAGACAGAGGTGTATTTCACAGTAATGCATCAATGCTGTTATTGCACTCAGTCATGCTTCTGTTCACTGTTTGTTGTGCTTCTGCAGATGTGCCCTTGAGGGGAAACCTCTCCACACCTGCCGAGCGCCTGTGGCTGATTAAAAAAAACACGACCATGGAGAAGCAAAGACATGGTCCAAGAACTCCTCCAGTCCTCTGAGGCAGGGAAAAAGAAGAAAAAAGGGCCTGGAGACAGTGTCCAAAAATCAGAAAATTGATAGGCAGGAGAGGAGGGAAAACCAGGAGCAAGTGATAGCGGGTTACAAGCGCATGATAAAAGCTATGGGGGAGCAAACTAAATTCATGGGTGCTTGCCTCCCACAGCCAATAAAGAACTGCTTTCCATGCCCTCCCCAAACTCCACCCACACATTCCTACCCACTCCCAGCCCGTCTCAGTACCATGTTCACTCCACCCCTTCAAACAGCTTCCAGAATGATAGCTGGACTTACACCCAGCTGTCATAGCTCACACTACCCCTCATTGCTTTCTTCCCTCCAGCCCAGTTTTTTGTGAATAATTGTATTTAATAAGACACAATGTGTGAAGAATAAGCAATCTTTATTTGTCTCTTGCACACAGTGGTTGCAGCTGACATTGATACACAGTACAAGCGGGCTAGCAATCATAGCATGGCCTAGTGCTGTTTACAAAGACACCTAATTGCCAAAATGGTCCTCATGACCTCCCTGATTCGAATGGCCCCCCTGTTGTGCCCCTCTACTAGCCCTGACATCTGGTTATTCATAGTCAGCTGCAAGGTGATCTGCCTCTGTGCTCCACCCAGGGGGAAACTTCTCACCCTTAGCTTCACAAACATTATGGAGCACCCAGAAGACGCTATAACCATGGGAATATTTTCCTCATTTAGGTGCAACCTGCCATAAAGTCGTTGCCAGCAGCTTTTAATCTGCCAAACGCACATTCAACGCTCATTCAGCACCTGCTCAGCCTGTTACTGAAGTGCTCCTTGCTGCTATCCAGGGGGTCCGTATAAGGCTTCATGAGCCATGGTAGTAAGGGGTAGGCTGGGTCTCCCAGGATCACTATGGGCATTTCAACACCCCCATTGGAATCTTTTGGTCTGGAAAGAAAGTCTCTACTTGCAGCTTCCTGTACAGGCCAATGTTGCTGAAGATGTGTGCGTCATGCACCTTCCCTGAGCAACCCGTGTTGATATCAGTGAAACGCCCATGGTGAGCCCAAGTGCCTGCAGTACCATAGAGAAGTACTCCTCTCTATTGACGTACTCTGCCACAAGATGGTCCAGGTCAAAATTGGGATATGCGTGCCATCTATCGCCCAGCCACAGTTAGGGAATCCCATCGTTGTGAAGCCATCCACTATTTTACGCACATTTCCAAGACTCTGTCTTTTGTAGCAGAATGTGATTAATGGCCCTGCACACTTGCGATAACACATCTCGAATGGTGGACTGCCTGACTCCCAACTGATTAGCGGTCAACTGGTAGCTGTCTGGAGTCGCCAGCTTCCACATGACAATCACCACGTGCTTCTCCACCAAGAGGGAGCTCTCATTCTGGTGTCCTTGTACCGCATGGCAGGGGCGAGCGCCATACAGAGTTCCATAAAGATGGCGTTGCACATCTGAAAGTTCTACAGCCACTGCTCATCATCCCGGAGCTGCATAATGATGCGATTGCAATCCCACCACTCAGTGCTTGTTTCGTGCGCCCCAAAGTGGCAGTACAGTGTGTGCAGATGCTCTGTGAATGCAAACAGTAATCCGGCGTTGTTTGCATGGCACGCTGCAGGTCGGGTGCTTTGGACTCCTGTTCCAGGTGGGAGTTGTGATGCGTTCAGAACACTGACAACAACAGTGGAGATCAGTGCAGGATCCGTCCTTTCAGATAGAGATGGCAGGCACACAGGAAACTGGAGCCATTGAAAAATGCCGCGGAATGCATGGAATGATGGAACAGAAATCACTGCATCATGGGATGTTGAGCCCGGGCCCATGATGTACTGTGATTCTCTCCGCCTTCTCACAACTCCTAGTGGCATAAGGTGGTGAGTTGCATCGTGGGATAGCTGCCCACAGTGCAGTGCTCTCACTGTCTATGCTAGAGCACTAGGTGTGGACATGTTTCAGCAACACGAGTGCAGTGTGGACAGGCACAAGCGTTGTAATTACAGCGCTTTTTGATCATCACTGCAATTTGCATCAACAACACTTTCTTGTGAAGACAAGGCCTTAATTACTGTGGTGGCTGTACATTGACACAACTTAGGTCAACATCATTTTGTAGTGGAAACATACCCTAAGAAAGGAAGTCAGAGACAGAAACAAAGCCTGAAAATGGAGTTCACTGCAGCTTGGCTGGTGAATTGTGTCTTGACCAGAATGGACTATGCTTTCACCTTTGTCTCCGTGCTAACGTAAGGATTGCCAATGCTGTGTTCCAGTGGACAAATAAATCCTCCTCTGTTTTAAAACTTTGTTTGAGATGTTAGTGCAAACACAGGCTGGGGTGCATTCGCTCCTGAAGAATGGACAAGTCTCTGACTAGGAGTCTGTCGGCTGGACTCGCTGAGCAGATCCTTGGATCTGAGACATCAGGTTGCTGAATTAGTCTTTATTATATGATCATTATTTTTAAAGATACAATGAGGAAAGGGCTTGTTACATATTTTCTAAATATTCTAATGTCCTCCCTTGTGCATCATCATTGTTTGCTGGTGGAGATCCTGGTGACAGACTCTGTATAAAAACTTAAGACAGACCAAGAGGTAGATCCTACCTGCTGAGGTAATTAAATCCCCCATCAGTGAAGTATCTGAATGCCTCAGTACCTATGGATTTACCCTCATGACTTTGTGAGGTAGGGAAGAATTCTTATTCCCATGGTACAGATGGGAAACTGAGTCTCAGAGCGTGAGTAGCTTGCCCAAGGTCAGAACAGGGAGTGTGTAGAAGAAGAGAGAATCTGATCTCTTGGGTCCCAGGCCAGTGCATTACCCACAAGACAATCCTTCCTCCCTCTCTGCACAGATCACCTTGTTATACCATGAGCCACAACAGATGACGGCAGCTGGCAACTGAAGACAGTCGTCTTCCACTGAGTCTGACAGATGGCAGCTCAGAGACAAGTTGTGGAACCGAGAAGGCTTCCTTTCTTTGCCACCATGATGCCCACGACGGCCTGAGCAGCAGCGCCTTTCCTCCTGCCAGGTGAACCCCAGCTGCCTCCACTTCAACAGATTCAGAAATTCTCTGCTACACCGACCAGCCTGGCCTGGCTTGGTTTAGCCAGGCCCCCTCTGTGGTAGCAGGTCTGGGCTAGGACAGGACAAATGTGTTGCCCTCTCTGGGTGAGATCAGACCAGCCTCACTCGCTGAGGTTCTAAGATGCGCTGGGAGCTTTAGCCCACAGCCAGCCAGCTGGACCCATGCCTGTCCTGGCAGATGAGACCTGCTGGGGATGGGGAGGGTGTTGAGCTCACTCGCTGTTGGCTGCAGTTTGTGGCCCTCCCATGGGAGAGCGAGAGGCCAGGCTCCGTCTAGGGTGGTTATTAGACCCATGCTCAAGACACCAGCCCTTGTCTGACCCTCCTGCTTCTTCCTTACAGCCCCTTTCACTTTCTGCTCTTGACCAACTCCATTATCCACTCTCTGACGACTACTTTAGTATCCCCCCTTCACCATCCCTTGGGTCTTTTTCTTAGCTGGGGTCCCCAGGATCTCTCCCCCACTAATAAAGTGCAGGCCGTACCTTCCTGTGTTGGAAGAGGCTGTGCTGGCTGCCTCATCGTCACAATCAACCTCTCTGGTTTCACTTCACATCTGCAAAGCCACAGCGTCTGCCTGGCCTGGCGCTGCCCTAGAGACAGAGGGGAGGCTGATTGTGATGTCAGGACGTTGCACTTGGCATTTGAGGTCTGCGGTTGGTTACAAAAATCAACCACAGGCAACAAGTGGGAAAGATGGTTTAACCTCTTATTTGCCAATCCTGCCTGTCAGCCAGGGTGTCACTCTCACCATTAACTCATTCATTGTCTGCATTTGGGTTTTTTATTAGTTGTACGTTGCCTGAGCTGTTACCGCCTACCCGGTCGCTGGACCGCTGTCAACCTTTAACCGAGTAAATTACACACGAACACAAAATGGAGAAGGGATCCGAGGGATCATGCTCAAGGGTCCTGCTGCAGGCAGCACTCAGTGTTACCAAAATTCTTTACCAAAGAGGGGATGCAATCTTTATAAAGGACCCGCTCCCCTGGTTCTATCCCTTGAAAAGGTATCTATCCTCTTTGGGTGATCACTTAATTAGTAACACACGGGAGATAATTAATGTATAAACAAACAAGGGTGTATTGATCAGAACAACTCAGTGGTTAACTCCCCAAAAGGCATGAAGCCCAGACTCCAAACTAACAAGGTGTGGGTTACAAAGCTAAGCGGTAAACAGTCTAACCTCCCCAGAAACCATAAGGAGCCAAAACCGAAGTCAGGGACCAAACAGGACCATGAGACCAACAGGACAGAAGCTACCGGGAGATCGACGACAGGAACCACAGCGAGAACAACAGGAACAAGGCAGGTATCAGGAACAGGTACGCTCCGATCTTCTCCTCATCTTCTTCTGTTGGAACTGACGAATGCACAGCCTGCCGCGAGGGCGGACAGCACCCTGCGCACTGTGCAGAGCCCTTGCGTACCTCTTCTGTCACTAGGCGGAGTTCCCCTGAGGTCAGGTGACCCTTCTGCCTTTCCTTCTATGTTTCCTGCCCTTTATTGCTGTTGTTGGGCAGGTCTTTGCTAGGCTTGTCCAGTCACAGGGAAGGGGTAGCACAAGACCGCCAACAGGGCAAGGAGGAGGAGAGCCAATATGGCGAAATGAGCCTAACAGAGCCTCGCACAACAGCCTGCATGCACACATTCCGTGGGGCCCCAAGGACACCCAGTACACTCACTGCGATATGAAATCATAGATCGGATAGCCAGGCGGATAGAAATCATTGTACTGAGCTTGTATCTGGCATTTCACTAGGTGTTTCTACAGCACCTTTCAGCAACGAACGGGTCAAAGTGCTAAGACAGCTGGAGAGTCTTCGACGAGTGCTGACATGGCTCTGCTCTTCTCTGAACTGCCTCCAGTTTTACAGCCTCCTGCGTGAGATGGGGCTCCACTGATTTATAGGAAGGCATCGTAATATTCTCTGCATTATTCTGCCCCTTTTCTTTTGCATGCAAACATCCTTTTTTGACCATATCTGCACATTAAGCTGAGGTCTCCACTGAACTCTGTATGACTATGTCCGGGTTCCTTTCTTGGGTTGATACAGTTAATTTAGAATCCTGCAAGGTAGAGTACTGTACATTACTTTACATTTGTCAACATTAAATGTCATCTGCCATCGTGTCTCCCATTCCCCTAACTTGTTCAGGTCTCTCTGATGTTCCTCACTGATCTTGACTAACCTAAATAACTTTGTCATCTGCAAATTTTGCTACCTCACTACTCACCCCCTTTCCAGATCATTAATAAATACATGAAACAACAAGGGACCTAGTAAGAAACCTTGCAGCCCACACTGTTAACATTCTGCCCGGTGAAAACTGACCATTTAATCTTACTCTTTGGTTTCTGTCTCCTAGCCAGTTTTTGATCCACAACAATGCTTTGCCTCTCATCCCACTGAGGACTTTGCTTCTGTAGTAGCAGATTGTGTTGGACTTTGTCAAAGAGCTTTTGGAAGTCTATATAACTTATATCAACTGGTCTCCTTTATCTACTACTTTATTGGTACATTCAAAGAATTCTCAAGAGATTTACACGACACGACTTTCTCTTACAGATCCATGCCGGTTATCTCCTATCAGATCATGATCTTCCAGATGTTATTCTATTATTACTGATCAGTTCAACCAATTTGGTAAATACAGATGTAAAACTTACAGGTCAATAACTTCCTGAATCACCTCTAGAGTCTTTTTTTAAAATATGGATACACCATTTGCTACCTTCCAGTCTTCTGTTTTTAATTAGTGTAACAGAATGTCCTGGCCCTTTAGGGCTAGAGGAGTCCAATCTGTCCCACTCCAGGAGTTTTGGAGCAGATGAGGGCCTAGGCAACAGCAGAGGCAGTTGCTGGGAGGGAGGGAGGAAGCAGTCTTTGGGTAAGAGTTAGTGTCTGGGGAGAAAAAAACCCAGGCTACTGGAAGGACCATCTGGGCCTGGTGACTTCTTGTTTTTTAAATGATCAGTTTGCTCCAGTCCCTTTTCTTCCTTCATCTTTGTCTATGAGCAACTTTGTTACCAAGAAGGAGCAGGTCCAGGGTAGGCATCTCCCCAGCATCCTGGGTGGTGAAGATGGATGCAAAGCAATCCTGTAACTTCTCTGCAATGTCCTTCTCCCTCTTTTAATTACTTCCTTAACCCTTGGTAATCCAGTGGAGCTACTGACTCATTTGCAGAATACCTGCTAGTAATGTACCTACAGAATCCGTTGGTTTTTATACCGTTAGCCATTTGCACTTAAAACTCCATTTTGGCCTTTATTCTTTCCCTCTTCTTATTGCCTGCTGTAACTGATGCTTCTGCTTGTTGGCTTCACTAGGGTCAGATGTCCACGTATTGAAGGGTTCCTGTTTGGCTCAAATAGCCTCTTGATTCGCCTTTTAGCCAAAATGGTTTGCTCTTTGCCTTCCTGGTTCACTTGCTGCTCAGCACCGTGCGTGGCGTCTGAGACCCTAGCATTATTTTTGTAAGTGGCATCCAAGCCACCTCTCTGAATTTTACTTCCTTTACTTTTAGCTTTAGGGCCTTTTTGATTAACCTTCCGAATGAATTGAAATCTCCCTTTCTAGAGTAGTGTCATTTTTAGGTACTTTACTTCCCTCTAGGATTTGAATCTCATCATACTGTGGTCAATATTTCTTCATGGCTCAGCTTCCTGGTGCTTCCTGAATTAGCTCCAGTATGTTACAGCTGTCAAACATAGCCTCTCCTCTTGTGTGCTCTAGAACCAGCTGCGACAAGAAGCAATCACTTAAACTGCTGAGACATTGTTTCTCTAAACTCTGTCCCCTTGTGCCATTTGACCAGTTGACACGTGGATAGTTTAAAGTCTCCCGTTGTCGTTGTGTTGGATTTTGCTGTATCTTTGATCTCTCTCAACATCGTGCACTGATCCGGAGCCCACTAGCATAAATCCACTAGTGCATTTCTACGGTTTGGGATTTGTGTCCCCATAGATTCAATTGTGTGGTCTTTCCCATTCCAAATGTATATCTTGTTAGACTGCATGGAATCTCTTCCATACATCAGTGTACTCTCTTTCCTGGACAGTTTATAGCCACGTATTACTATAGCCCATTAGTTTTGGTCATTCCACCATGTTTCTGTAATGCCTGTTGTTCTGTCAGGGTCCTCGGCCATTGCCAAGCATGCTAGGTCACTGTTTTTGTTGTTGCTTTTAAACTTCTTGCATCTGTATATAGATACTTACGTAGTTCTTGTTCTTGACCAGGTGCCTGTTCTAATCTCACTGTCTGCTCGGAGTTTTGAAGAATTGGCCTCTATGCTTTTATATGGTCCCTGCTCTAGTTCAGGTGTAATTTACGCCCTGTCCTTTATTGGGTGGGTAGATACCATTATATTACAGACCTCCTGAACAGCTGTCTTTCCAATTTGTGTGCTCCTCCGCTCCTGCTGGCTCCCCTGCTCTTTGTTCAAACAATGCTCCAGCATTTTATTTATTCTGCATGCCAGCAGCCTGGTTCCCTTGTGAGCAGGATGGAGCCCACCACGCCCCCGCCCCCCAAAAATGTTCCCCAGTGTGTAATGAACTTCAGCCCCTCTTCTTTACACCAAGGTCTCAGCCATGCATTGAGATGCTGAAGCTCCCTCTGTCTAGCTGGACTTGTGCTTGGAACTGGCAGCATTTCAGAGAGAGCCACCACTGAGACACTGGGCCTAAGCCTTCTATCTAGCAGTCTGAATTTAGCTTCTCGGACCTCTCCCACCATCACTGCTACCAGCATGGATCACGACCTCTCACAGGCGCCTCACCAGCACTCATCAGACATCTTCCTGGGTGTCTCTCGATATCTATCTGCCACCGTCACACCTGGCAGGCAAGTCACCAACCTGTTCTCAGTCACCACATCCCCACCTGTCTACATCGCTGATGACTGAATCCCTTGGCACCGCTGCCTGTTTTTGTCCCTGCTATAATTTCATCCCCAGGAGCAACCTCCTCACTGCATGAGGAACAGTCCGTCCCTACTACCGGAGTCGTAAGGTGGGTCCCATGTAAGGTGCCTTCTACCATGAGACCGATTTGCTTAATTGGAGGATTGGGGAAATCCATCCTGAGGTGGTTTGATCAACAATGTCCCTATATGCCTTGGTCTGGAAACAGTTCGGTCTCTCTCTGTGCCCCCAGTTGTTGGGCAGGGGGCATTCCTCTGCCAGCTGCCCCAAGGAAAGCAGTCCAGCACTGTGCGATAAGCTGGGGAGCACCCACGCTGCTAGTCAGCTGCTGCTCTCCCTCCTGCATAGGGGTTCCAAATACAGAAGGACTCGCCTTTCGTGGGTGTGGGCTGGGTAATTCCTTAGTCTCCTGGACAATTAACTGTAAAATCTAGAGCGTACTGCCCCACAGCGCCTAACTCCCACTTAACCCAGACTACCCTGTGCCCGTCCCATCTGTTGCCTTCTCACGTGGTCTGGGCCCTCTCCTTGCTCAGGAAGAGCCTCTCGCTGCCCCTCACCTATCTTCAGATAAATTCCTCACTCTTGTCGGTGCTCACGTATGAGCAAGGGAGGCACCTAGAAATACTGACTGACTGACTGACCGACCGACAGCTGCGCTCCTTGGACAGAAGGAGCACCATAGACTCCTCTGCCTTGGTTCACTTCTTGTTTCAGACCTTTCCCTGGCCTCGTGTCCATAATCTTCATGCTCACAGCCGCCAACTTGGCATTCAGGTCACAGCTGCCTTTGGCACAGGGTGTGTGCCTTCTTTATCCCCAAAGCTGCCAGGCCGAGAGGCCAGACGCCACCTGCCTGTGGCTATTTCAAGGCCTGGTGTCCGGGTGTGGGGAGCAGGGAAGGAGTTACCACACTCCAGGCAGAGCGTCAGGGCTGATCAGCTGGACACTAGTTCTCACAGTAATACTTGTCCCAAAATAATGTCCCTCTTTCCTTCCCCCGCTGCCTTGTGCACACCCCCCTCCTTTTCCTGGGCATCTCCGTGCCCTGGGCGCACCCTCCAAGAGAGATGAACCAAGAGCACCAAGCCACAGCAGTCGGGGCTGTAACTCGGCAGCACCTAGGGGAACCAACAGCTCTCTAGGTTCTTATAGAGCCCCCGTCACTGTTGTCTGAGTATCTAGCAGGACCCATTTCCTCCTGTGTGTCTATGGAGTGTGTGATGGGAGTAGCAGCAGTGGAAGATCCCTGAGCTCCAGCATACTTGTATCCTTGTATTCAGCACCCTTGAGCACATTGGAGCGCTAGAGGCCAGACAGGACCTAGGCTGTGAGACAGCTCTGCTCCTGTCCGTCTAAGCAGCTCCTCAGGGCTGACTCTTCAGAGAACGATAGAGACACAGACCGAGAGTTCTGGTCCAATCTGTATTGAACAGCTCCTTGCCTGCTGGCCAGTGCCATCTGGAAACCTTCACAAGGGAGTCCAGTGTTCATAGCATCTCCCCAGCCTGCTGTGAACGTGATCATGGGAGTAGCTGGGACTGAGGGAGAAGTCGTGGAGATTCCTTCTGCCTGGGAACCTGCTTGTTTCATGCTGGGGCCACCTGGTGACGTCAGGGAGCCAACTTGTTCCGCTGGACAACTGATTCCAGTCTCCATTCTATGCGGGGGTGACTTGTATCACCTCCTGCCCAGTAGCAAACTTGTTCTCAGCAGCTAACTCATTCCAGCCAGGAGCCAGCTCATACCTGGCAGCTGATCCGTCCAGTCAGCAGCTGCTTCCTTGTGTCTCACTCCTGCAGGCATGCAGCTCTTCACTCCCAGCTCACCACTTCTTCCTCCAGCCTGGGCCTCTCTCCTTCTAGCACACGACTAATTCCTCCCAGCCTGCGGCTTGGAGCTGAGATTCGACTCTTTCTTTTCCGGATGGGACTCTTGCCGCCCCACCTGTGACTCGGATCCAGGAGCTGACTTGTATCTGGCATGCATCTTGTTATGCGCAGAATGCAGCTTGGTAGGCCCAGCATGAGATTCGTTCCCTGCTGCCGCTCTGCGGTTTGTCTTGTCAACAGCCACGCCTGCAAGAAATGACCCTCATCAGCATTCGTAGAAGAGACAGCTCGGGTGCCTCTCCAGCTACAGAGCAGCATCCCTGAGCCTGGGCTCCGCACCCTCAGCCACCCCCTGAGAAGAGTCTTGGTGGAGGGCAGTAATTGGAGGCCCACCAGGAAGCCACCTGGGACAGTAACTGTTGAGGGCCAGGCTCACCCAGCAGCTGGGCCCTTGCTCAGCACTTAAAACCTTTTAAGGCCCTTATTCCACCCTCAGGGTATCTGTAGAGGATGGGTCCCAGGGGGGTTGGTCAAGAGCAGACAGGTCCAGTGGGACTCAGCGAGTGGCAGCTGGATTTGGAGGGACTTGCTCAGTGGTGGGAGATCCCAGGGACTTGATCAAGGGCAGCTGGGTCCTGGTGGGCTCAGAGAGAAGCAGCTGGACCCAAGTGCCACTGAACACAGGCAGCTTGGTTCTGGCGGCTTCCCTCTGAAGTTCAGGACGGCATGGTCTAGGAAGGCCTCTGTCAAGGAGACAGCTGTTCCCGGGGCAGCACGCACAGCAGAATTGGGTTGTCCATCTTGCATGCTCCAGCATTTAATATTTTTCTTATTCTTTAAATAAACAAGGAAATGACAAGTAGCGAAGTAGTGAGGCTGCAACATTGTTCTGAGAACTGGCGCCTGGAATTCAGAGGGAGGGTGGGGTAGAGGGGGAAGCTCAGCCTGACTCTGTGCTCTTTGCATATCCTTTGAAAGCATCACCTCCCCAGCTGTGCACGAAGGGGCCCTCCCTTCAGTTCCCTGTGGAAACCCATTAAATGAGCGTGCCTGAGGCAGCTGCAGACAGAGGAGTTCTTGGCAGGGTGGCTGTAATGGAGCCGAGCAGAGGGGACTGAACCAATGGAGATGCAAAAGGTGTGTGTGTGTGTGTGTGTGTGTGTGTGTCTAGTGAATCCCTCAGACCCGTGCTGATCTCAGACAAGGTGCAGGGTTAGACCCCACCCCTGGCGGGTGACTCCTGTAGCCCCGATGCAATGAGAGGAGCTCTGCAAGAATGTTTTCCTGCCTCCAAAGGGTTTCCCAGAGGGAACGGGCACTTAGTCGCTCTTGATGGCATCAGTAACTGACAGATATAACTGGACTAGATCACGTCTTTCTTGTACAGACCTGGACAGACAGCAGTTACAGCACAGCGTGGGGAGAAACTGATCGTGTGCTCACTTCACTGGTGTCAGACCAGGTGAAAACAAGGAAAGTGAAAGGAGGCTTCACACTTGGCTTGATGTTTGCATCTCACTGAGGTCTGGAAAGCCACATGTGGGTGATTCCATTCAGCATTGTCAAGGTATGAATGTTTCAGTTTTGAGTATTTTTATATTGGAAATGTAAGTTGAAATCCCGTTATGCTCTAGAATGTCTGGCAATGCAGGCTCCCAAATCACCTTAGCTCTCCCCTCGCAGGCCCAGAGAGCAGCTTCCAATTCACCCTCTTTGAGAAGGCAGCAACACCAACCCCTTGAGCCCTAGTCTTTGTAACGCACCAAAGATCAATCCAGCTCCTCCCACCTTCTTCATACACTTCCATCATGCCAGTCCTTCAGGGAGTTCCAGCCTTCTCTACTCACCATGGGCAGGCTTCTTACACCCCCCGCCCTTTTAAGCCACACTGACTCTGCCGTGTAAATCACCGTGTTTGTGATGGCAGGTGTCAGCAGGTGCAGGAGAAATACCAAAGCATCCCAGATTTCAGAGGCCCAAAGCATCAGGGTTCCTTGGAGGGAATGCCAAAGTGTCTGGGTTTAGCACGTCACTTCCCTGTTCTCTCTGTCAAGCTGATGCCAGTCTGGGCCCAGCTGTTGGCCAGCTGTCAAGTTAAGTCACTGGCAAGGTGCATATTTACAACCCTAACTCTGGCTTCAGTCCTCTTTGATGTATAGAAAGAAGGTCTGAAAGCTGCTTTTGTTTATTCCTTAGGAATATCAGGAAAGTGAAGTTCTGTTTTCTCCCATGTTGCTGGGTAACCTCTGGGAGGTCACATGCAGGTTATTAAAGAGCTCTAATAATTTAAGTGGACGTTACCCTTTCCTTTATTCAAAGTGTTCCTTAGCCACTGGGGTTAGGGATATGGTTAGGAAACAAATAGCCTCCGCAACAGTCTAACTAAAACGCCCCTTCCCTCTTAATTGTTCAATTCTTGCTCCTTAGTCCAGTCATCAGAGAGTTTGCCAACCATTTCTCATTCACAATTAAGAAGGTAAGAAAAAAAAAATCCTTCTCAGGCAGCCCAAAAAACCGAAAAGAGGCAGAAGTCTAAACTCGACATTCCTCACAGGTACCGTTTGGCAGTGTTTGTCTGGGACTAGATTAATATAAAACCATTTGTACTGCAGCTGCGCCTCGGGGCCCCGCTGTAGAGCAGGTCGCACTGTGCTAGGTGCTGTACAAGCAAATAACACAAAGCCAGTGCCTGCCCCAAGAAAGTAGCTTTGCTCCCTCACTGTTCCCAGTCCCTTGCGCTGCCCGGGGCCCAGGAAGGCTCTGCTTCTCACCATTAACATGGACAGATTTCAGCTCCCCATCCTCTTCAATTTCCACCTGCTCCTGCCCATTCTCCACAGTCCTGGGAAGTAGACAATAGTTATTGAGCCAAAGAAGGGGCAGCATCTCCTTAGGAGCAACTTACACACCTCACCCCAAAATAATATCCCCCCAGACCTTCCTCCTCCCCCACAAAATCCACAGCTGCCAGCGGTTCTCTTTTAAACCCCTTAGGACAGATGGTGAACTGTCTTTGTGCCTCAAAGAAGACAGATAACTGCCACGTGCAGCGGGAATAGAACGTGGTTCTTCGGACCAGCAGGCTTTTGCTATCCCCTGGGCCCCGTTGTCACCTAAGCAACGGCCTGTTGTTCCCGATGGGCTGCTCTCCTATGCTAACGTGAGACAGGATGGCTTAGCCAAACTTCCAGCTGCAGGTGGCCCCTCCTTACCTTTTGGTTGTGATGCGTTTGCCATTGACTAGCTTGGTAGAGGTAGAAAAGAAGCAGAAGCCTTTTCCTGAGTTGATGTTGCAGTTGAAGGGTCCAGAGGGTCCTGAAAAATAGGTCGGTGAACACATTGCCAGGGGCTTTCAGCGAGTCCCGGGCTCCAAACGGCTCAGCTGGGATCCCTAAGCCAGTGATGAAATATAGGAGGGGTGTGAAATGTAAAGGAAAAATGTGCTTCTGGGATTCAGAGAGCGGATGTGCTAGTGAGCCAGAGGAGCTGCGGGGTGCGGGAGATGAAAGCAGTAAAGAACAAGCAGCGAGGCCAACTCCCAGGTGGGCTGGAGAGGAGAATGGCCAGGAACAGGGCGTGATTCTTAATCCCCATCTCAGCTGCTAGGCTAAAGCGAAGCATGTCTGGCCATGAGGGTTGGAGGCCCGGATGCCATCTAGGAGGATCAGGTCGAGAGGAGGATGTGGGACTGTGCGTGGCGTTGTGGGTGTTCAAGTCTCCCATAATGATGAACTTTGGAGACTCCACTCCCAGGCAGGACAGCCCTTCCGCTAGGAGACCAGGACTCTTGGGTGTTCTGAGAACTAGCTTTCCCCTGCATTCAGAGAACATGCAGGGCAGTCCCACAGGGGGACAGACATGCACCGCCCAATGGACCCCGGGATGAGCGCTGTGGGAACTATACGGGGCGGAGCATGTGGAGACACGGGCGGGTTTCTGGAGAAAGCCCTGCCATTCACCATTGGAGGAGCTGAGGATCATTCCTCTTCCAGTCATGCTACTCAGGCCATCCTCTGTCCCAGCTGTAAGGACCTAATCACTGGCTCGAAACTCTGAAACCTGCCTTCTGCTCCCTGAGGCACCAGGTCCATCGCTGGGGCAGCTGGTCCCACAGAATGTGAGACTCCAACTCACCGTAGAAAGGATCTTGTCCCCCAAAGAACTCTCTGAAGATGTCATGGGGACTGCGGAAGTGGAACATAAATCCAGGGGCCCCCTCTTCAGCCCTCGATCCCCCAGGCCCTGTGTGGGGAAAGCAGAGAAAGGGAATGGGAAACACAGCACACAGGCCCTGGAGTCGGCCCGCTCAAGAACCCTCCAAAGGGACGAGAACAGGTGACAAACAGGGCACCCTGGCTGGGGGCTGCCCAGGCTGGGATCCCGTCTCACCCACTGCAGAGCCTGGGGCCAGGATGAAAGGCCCTGAAGTGCAGTGCTGGTCTGGACAGTGGCTGTGTAAACGTGGCCCCTCCTCCCTCTGCCAGTGGGGCCCCTGTGGATATTTGCAGATGGACAGAAGCGAACGTTCTCTGCCTGGGGCTCCCGGCAGCTGTGCAGAGCCAGCCCAGCTCGGGGAGAAAGAGCCAGCGTCGATTCTGGTCCGTGTGTCTGTTCCAGCTGCAGGGACAAATTCCAGCCCCAGGTTCAGCGGGGCCGTGGGTTGGGCCAACGTAACTGATGGCAGGTGTGTCACTCACCTGCCCCCGTGAGCCCGTCCTTGCCGTAGCGGTCGTAGAGGTCGCGCTTGCTCTCTGGAGGGGAGAAGGAGCGAGAGGTCACCCAGCCCATCTCCAGCCAGGTCTGGTCTCGTTGCAGACACAGCGGCCTTTCCCCCAGTGTGACCCTCCGCCCCAGTACTGAGCCACCGGGGCCTCAGCATAGCGGAGAAAGAGCCGACATAAACTACCACAGGCTCCCTGCCCATCTGTGGGAGATGCTTTGATGCCGTGGCATTGGATGCCAGAGAAATACCTAACCTAGACGGACACTGGGTGAATAATATCATGGCAGCTCCATGTCCGGGGGTTCAGGGGAACCAGGCTGCAGGATTCCAACATGAGACTGGCCTCTGGCCTCTGCACTGGGGGCCTGAGCCATCGGACTCAGGTGCCCCTGAAGCTACCACAGGCAGGTCCTGTCCCATGGCTCAGCTGCATGGTAACATTCATCTCTGGGACCTGCATGGGAGGGGAAAGGAAAGCCTGGACTGATACGGTAATACCCCACCCTCTAAGAAAAGTGTCCCCAAGTCCCAGGGAACTGTGCAGAGCACTGGGGGGGCCCCCAAGAGACAGACAGACGACACCAAATGTGGGCGTTGGAAGCTGTTGCCCCAGCAGCTGCAAGCAATGCAACCAAAGTGCAGCAAGGAGTGTGTGGGTGTCAAGGCCCCACAATGAGCTGAGAGAGAAGGGGAATGGCTGAGCTGGGGAGAAGCCGGCTTCTTACTGTCCGACAGCACTTCATACGCCTCTGCGATCTCTTTGAACTTCCGCTCGGCGTCTTCCTTGTTCTCGGGGTTTTTATCCGGGTGCCATTTCAGCGCCGCCTTCCTGTACCTGCGCAGACCCAGAGACAGGCAGTGTGGCTGACCCAGGCTGGCTTCAGCAGGGGCCATACGCTAGCCTTGCCACCCACCCATAGGTGCCAGTCATTGTGCCACAGCCCTCCAGCGGAGCAACTGCCCCAATTCCCAGCGGAGGGGTCTCAACCCAGTACCCCACTTCCACCTCTGTTGGGGGTGGGGTGCATAAGGGTCCTCAGCTATGCCCTGGGATTGGGAGTGCTGGTAGTCACACACCGAGGCAGGAGGAATCGTGCACTCAGAAAGTATGGGGAAGGAGATGCTCCATGGAACGACTTACGCCTTCTTGATGTCTTCGTCCGAGGCGTCAGCGGGAATGCGCAGCACTTCGTAGTACTCCCCCATGGTGACCATCACTCCTGTGCGGAGGCAGCTGGGGAGCAGAAACAGCCAGGAGCCAGGGGGTGTCTCTGGAGATGCAGCAAAAGTTGGTAGGGCTTGAGCTGTGGTCAGCGGAGCTCATGGCCTTTCGTCTGGCTGGGCATCCCCAGGCAGCGCGGCAGCCGGTGCAGACTGTAAAGAGCTGGCCCTCTGGAGCACAGAACAGAGCCGTCAGCCGGGAGGGCCCAGAGAGGGAGTATTTCTCCCCGACTGAAATCTCAGCTGGCAGCTGCAGCCTGAATCACACCCCAAGCCTGCACTCTCAACCAGATCTCTCGCTGTCCCACACCTCCCTCTGTGCTCCGTCTGTCCTGAGTCCCTGGTGACCAGCATGTGTCAGTCTGTCTGACTCACTCACACTGTCAGGTGTCTACTGGACGGTTCTGAAATCCATATTTCATTCTCCGCTGCTCAGTCTAGCCACCAAACTGTCTCACTCAACTGCACCACCCCAGCTAACCCGCCTGGGCCATGCACCTTGCCCTGCAGTCAGTCATTTCTTCGTGCAGACGCCTTCTCCCTTCCAGTCCACCTCCTCGGCCTCCTTTACCTGAACGCCAGTGTTCCCAGCTGGCCCTGTCCGTCCCTGCCTCTTACTTTGCCCTGGCATCTCCTCCCCGCACCAGTTCTTCCACATTCCCTTGGAGAGTGCCCCTATTGTGCGCCAGGCCCCAGGGGTAGTTTTGACATGGGCAGGACACGCGGCCCCGTGACTGCGAGGCTGGGCCTGTGGACTGCAGCACTCCTGTCTCTCTCTGGGTGCTCTACAGCAAGTCCAAATGAGTTCGCACTCCAGTTACAGACTTTACCCTGGCAGGGAACAAGGCAAGGTCTGCATTTATTAGGCAGCTGGAACGGTCTGAAGAGTCCTGGCATGGAAAAGCCAAAGTACATTGGCAGACGCAGCTGTCCTGCCTTTCCATGTTCTCCTGAAGTCCATCTGTCTGTCTCTGATCCTGTCTGTCTGTGTTTCCCTGGGCCCAGTTCTTAACACAGTCACTTTGCAACTCCTGTGTCAAATATGTTCCCAGCTGCGGCCATGGTCCATGTCGTCTCCTGGCATGGCAGTTCGATGTGAAGAGTTAAACGTCCTGTTGTTGAGGTTTTCATTGTCTCTGCAGGACCCTCCGTTCAGTTGTGTTGAGTCCAGTCAGTGCATGATAATGTAACCAGTCCCAGTCCAGACAGGCACACCTGACAGCCACCTGTGTTACACCCCAAGGAGCAGGAAACCCGTCACGCTCAGTGGCAGCAGTACAGAGTGAGTGGGCATCATATTGTTCTTAAAAACATTAGACACTCCCTGCAGATCAAAGCAGACCGGGCAGCGAGGGATGATCACAGATCTGCACCATCTGCTGGGAGTGGCTGCTCCTTGTGGGGTTAGGTGGGTGGAGCTTGCGATGTAGGCGGGGCATGGGCGAGTTTCCCCTTTGATCCCGTCTCCCCATTCCCATGGGCTGAGTCTTGTACCCACTCATGGAAGTCTGGGCTCCCCTGGTGCAGGGAGTATTGGGCCGTTGTCACTGGCAGGCCCATAGAGACAGATGGACCCAGTAGAGTAGGAGTCTCACGTCTCTAAGGGAGAATACAACGTAACCGGTGGCCTGTGCTGTTGATGGCCTAACAGGACATTGTGATGACCTCTTGTCCTTCGCCATCAGCGGTGCTCTCTAGTCTGTCTGTCTGTCTGTCTGTGGTATTAAAGAGCACGAGTTGTCGTATCAAGGCACCGAGGCTCCTAAGTATTAGATCTTGATGCTGATACTGATAGATCATCAGCCGTTGCTGATGCTGCTGGCAGTGGATGAGGCTGATCTGGAGTGGCTTGTTGTTTGCTCTCTGCTGGACCCCAGAGGGTGCTGTTGGTGGATGTACGTGGGGTCCTGCAGGGCACCATTCCAGCCCTCTCCTGTTCATAGTGTAGATGGCCGTCGGGAGAGTTACTGACGAGGCTATCCCGGACTGTGGTGCCTTCAGCCTGGGTTGGATGAATGGACTATAAAATGGATAGTGAACTGGCTAGAGCATAGGGCTCAACGAGTAGTGATCAATGGCTCCATGTCTAGCTGGCAACCGGTCACAAGCGGAGTTCCCCAGGGGTCGGTCCTGGGGCCGGTTTTGTTCAACATCTTTATTAATGATCTGGAGGATGAGGTAGATTGCACCCTCAGCAAGTTTGCGGACGACACTAAGCTGGGGGGAGTGGTAGATACCCTGCAAGGTAGGGAGAGGATACAGAGTGACCTAAACAAACTGGAGGATTGGGCCAAAAGAAATCTAATGAGGTTCAACAAGGACAAGTGCAGAGTCCTCCACTTAGGAAGGAAGAATCCCATGCACAGCTATAGACTGGGGACCGACGAGCTGGGCAGCAGCTCTGCAGAAAAGGACCTGGGGGTAACGGTGGATAAAAAGCTGGATATGAGTCAGCAGTGTGCCCTGGTTGTCAAGAAGGCTAATGGAATATTGGGCTGCATTAGGAGGGGCATTGCCAGCAGGTCACGGGAAGTGATTATTCCCCTCTATTCGGCATTGGTGAGGCCGCATTTAGAATACTGTGTCCAGTTTTGGGCCCCCCACTACAAAAAAGATGTGGACAATTTGGAGAGAGTGCAGCGGAGGGCAACCAAAATGATTAGGGGGCTGGAGCACAGGACTTATGAGGAGAGGCTGAGGGAACTGGGCTTGTTTAGTCTGCAAAAGAGAAGAGTGAGGGGGGATTTGATAGCGGCTTTTAACTACCTGAAAGGGGGTTCTAGGGAGGATGGGGCTAGGCTGTTCTCGGTGGTGGCAGATGACAGAACAAGGAGCAACGGTCTCAAGTTGCAGGGGGGAGGTCTAGGTTGGACATTAGGAAAAAGTTTTTTACTAGGAGGGTGGTGAAGCATTGGAATGGGTTACCTAGGGAGGTGGTGGAATCTCCATCCTTACAGGTTTTTAAGCTGAGGCTTGACAAAGCCCTGGTTGGGATGATATAGCTGAGGTTAGTCCTGCTTTGAGCAGGGGGTTGGACTAGATGACCTCCTGAGGTCCCTTCCAACTCTAATATTCTATGATTCTATGATTCTATGCTCTATGCCTCCATCTCCTCTGGCTCCGATGGTGCCGTGAGCCCCCTGCCCAGGGTCTGGCTGATGTTGGGGATGGAGGAGGGTGAACCGGCTGAGGTTCAACTCCCATAAACCTGGGCTGGTGTTTGTGGGATGGGGAAGGCAAGGGCAGAGATTGGGAGGGTTGTGTCTGCCCCTCTGACCGTGGGAGGCATCCACAATGTGTCTGGAGCTCGCAGGTTGGGGGGTCTGGCTGGTTAGTTTTTCAGCAGCCGCCCGAGGGTCAGGTGTTGGCAGTGGTCTGGACCGCCTGCCTCCTCTGCGTCTGGCCAGGAGGTCACGCCCGTTTCTCTCAGAGGCAGCCTTGCCTCTGTCCTGTCTGAACTGGACTCTGCAGCACGCTGTGCCTGGCGCTGCCTTGTCAAGCCGTTCTGAAACCGATGCTAGTGCAGAAGGGCGCAGGTCACTTGTTAAGCAGGTTTCTGTCTCCTGAGCACAGGCTCCTTCTCTGAGCCCGTCGCTGTTGTATCTGAACCTCCTGGGAATTTGGGATTTACCCACATGGTGCTGGGAGGTGGGAAACCCCTGTTATCCCCACTTTACAGATGTGAATGGATGCCGAGGGAATAGAAGGGAGTCGCCGAGGTCTGTAGCAGAGCAGGGAACAGGACCCCAATATGTAAAGTGCCAGGCCAGTGCGGCAAACACAGCGTGGTTCCCCTGTGGGGTGAGATTGATAATGGCAGCCTAAGGGAGAGCAAGGTGTCTGCTGCCTTTAGCGCCTAGGAGCCCCCATCATGAACCAGTGCTAGGTGCTGTACAAACACAAAACAAAAAGACGCGCCGAGCCCCAAGGAGCTTCCGATCGAAGTCTGAGAGGAGAAACAACAGCTGGCTGCAGGCAGACGTGGAGTGCGAGGGAACAAGGAGGCAGTGCTGCTCAGCTGACAGGCTGTGCGCCCAGCACACCAGCACCCCCAAATGCTGTCAAACTTTTTGTAGGCCTCCCGGCAAAGGGGAGTTTTACGGAGGGTTTTGGAGGAGGAGGAGGAGTTACTTTGGCAGATGTTTCGAGGACGCTCTTCCCAAGCTCGTGAGGCAGCCTGGGAGAGAGCGCAAAGGTGCTTCTTAGCCACTGCAACAAGTGGGCGATGGAGGCTGGCCTCGGGGGCTGATCAGAGGCATGAGCAGACCTGTCGCTAGCGAGTGAGACGATAGGTAGGGTGGGGCCTGGCCCTGACGGGCACTGGAAGTGAAGACAAGCGGGTCGTGTTTGTGATGGAGAAGGGGGAACCAATGACTGGAGGCAAAGACAGGGGTGACATGGTCAAATCCACAGGCTGGGAGAATGATCTTTAGTAGCTTATTAAGCCCCTGTTCAGGAAACTCTCCCTCGTCCGACACTCTTGTGTCTTCCTTACATCCTTGTTCTGTCTTCAGCTCGGGTCCGGTTGCATCCTGCTCTGCAATCACCACCTCTCCTCCTTCGGCATCCCCCTTCCCTATCCTGCTCTTTGCTCCCCACTGCTTGGCAGCTCCCCTGGCTCTCTACCCCCGGTTACAAAGTTCAGGCCGTACCTTATTGCTGCCGGAGAGACCATCCCAGCTGCATCCTGGTCTCAAGAGCCCAGGCTCTCTGATTTCACTGCACACCTGCAGAGCCACACCTGCCGCTGCTCTGGGGAGGAGGGTTCACTAGCAGCCCGTCATATTCCTGCCCTGCTGGTAACAAGTGCTGCAGCCAATGGAGAGCTCAGTCGGATTGTGATGTCAGGGCTTTGCACTTTCATTCAGGAGGTTCCAGTAATCAGCCACAGGCAATGAGTGGGCAAGATGCTTTAACCCTTTGTTTGACAGTCCTGCCTGTCACCAGCCGTGCACCTCCCCCCCACTATTAACTCTTTCACTGCTGACATGTCTTAGCATTTTTATTATTACTATTTCTGGGCAATGGGATGGATCGCTTGATGTTACCTATTCTGTTCATTCCCTGGCATTGGCCACTGTCGGAAGACAGGATACTGGGCTAGATGGACCCTTGGTCTGACCCAGTATGGTCGTTCTTGTGTTCCTATTCATCTATTGCTGCAGAGCAGCCTACACTCATCTCTCTCCCCCGTCAGGGTGATGTGGGACGCCCAGGACTGAGTCACATCATTCTGGAGCTTGGTAGATATAGAACATCCTGTACTGCTCTGTTAACATTCACAGCATCCACACCCAGCTTGTTATATAAAATAACAGAGCATATGCCAGTGTATTCATGCTGATGGAGAGCACTGTACGGAGCATGTATTCCCTCTCTCACTTCCAGGGTCCCTCTCGCATTGGTTCCCGAGTGCTATGGAGCTGACACTGCTGTAATCCCAGCTGGCTGCCTGTGCTGCGGGTGCTCACGCCGCTGGAGTCCCAAGTGAGCACTGCTGGACACCCACACACACAGCGCTGATAGGGTGCTGGGAGGTAGAAGTTCCTCCTTTGATGCTCCTAACGCAGGGCTGGCTAGTTTGTGAAATCTCTCAGTAGATTTTTTGAACAGCTGTTGTTTAGATTCCAGCAGCCGTTCCGCCCAAGATCATGGTTGTTTGGAGCCGGGGCCTATTTTGGGACAGTCTCCCTTTTAGGTAGTCCCACTGTCTGAGTCACACGGAATGAGTCAGACAGGGAGAAATGGAAAAGAAGGGGATGAGAGAAAGCAGAAAGCAAATGATATAGCAGTGGTGTGGTGGGTGTATGGCTGCAGGAGGCGGGGTGTAAAAAAGAACACAGGGGACATGAGGGAGGAGGAGACAGTAGTCTGGAGTGAAACAGAAGCTGAAAGGGGGTGGGGAGCGAGAAGCGACCAGGATTCCGGAACAGGAAAGAGAGGAGCAGAATGTGTGTATATGAGAGAGAGAGACCAACAATCCCGGGAGACTGAGTGTCAGAAGCAGAGATACTGAGGCGAACTGGTCATTTGAAATGTAATTAGTCATGAGGCCATCCGGTCCATCCAGGAATTCTGGAGGAGCTTAAGTATGAAGTGGCTGCTAGCAAAACTATGCAAACTTTCATTATATTCAGCCACTGTTCCAGAGGGTAGCAAATATTGTACCTATATTTAAAAAACTCTGTAGGGCTGATCTGGAAAAGTATAGACCAGTAAGACCTCTATCTGTGCCTGGCACAGTTTCTGCAAAGGAAAGTCATGTCTCACTATTCCTTTAGAATTCTTTAAACATATTAATGAAGTAACAGAGAAAGGAGATCAGTTGACATCATTTATTTGGATTTCAAAAGGCCTTTGACAAGGTCCCACACAAGAGGACACTAAAGAAGTGAAGTTGTCATGGGGTGAGAGGCAAAATACTGGGATGGTTCAAAAACTGGAGACCGAAAGCAAAGAGTAGGATTCAGTGGTCAATTTTCATCATGGCCAAAGGTTAACAGTGGCTCTGTACTAGGTCCCATGTTGTTTCATGTATTTATTAATCACCTGGAAAGTAGAAGAGGAGTGAGGTAGGAAAACGTGCAGTTGACACAAAATGATGTAGGTTTATCAGGACCACAGAGAACTGTGAGGAACGTGAGAGAGATCTGAACAAGTTGGGTGAATGGGAGAGATGACTGCAGATGATATTCAATGTTTATAAATGCGAAGTAATCCACATTAGAGGGGGAAATGAAAACAATTCACACACCTGACAGGGGTCTGAATTAACTGTGTCAACCCAGGAGAAGGAGCTGGGCATCACTGTAGAAGCTCAGTGAAACCTCTGCTCAATGTGCAGAGCAAACGGGATGTTAGACTGCGTAAGGAATGGGACTGATAGATTCCAAGGCCAGAAGGGACCACTGTGATCATCATCGTGTCTAACACAGGCCAGAGAATTTCCCCAAAATAAGTCCTGGAGGAACAGAGCTTTTAGAGAAACATCCAGTCTTGATTTAAAAATTGTCAGTGATGGAGAATCCATCACAACCCTTGGTAAAGTCCAATGGTTAATTACTCCCACCATTAAAACATTGTGCCTTATTTCCAGTCTGAATTTGCTACCTTCAGCTTCAAGCCAGTGGATGGTGTTAGACCTTTCTCTGCTGGATTGACGAGCCCATTATTAAATATTTGTTCTCCATGCAGACACGTACAGATTGTGTAACCGTCTTTTTGGTAAGCTAAATAGATGGAGCTCTTTGAGTCTATCGCTCTAAGGCAGGTTTCCTAGTCCTTTAATTATTCTCATGGCTCTTCTCTGAACCCTCTCCAGTTTATCACCATCCTTCTTCAATTGCGCGCCCCAGAGGTGGACCGAGGATTCCAGCAGTAGTCACGTCAGTGCCAAATACAGAGGTAAAAGAACCTCTCTGCTCCTGCTTGAGATTCCCCTGTTTATGCATCCCAGAATCACAATGGCTCTTTTAGCCACAGCATCGCACTGAGCGCTCATTTTCAGCTGATTATCCACCACGACCCTCAGACCTTTTTCAGAGTCACTGCTTCCCAGGATAAAATCCCCCTTCCTGTAAGTATGGCCAACAGTCTTTATTCCCAGATGTATACATTTACATTGGCACCCAGTTTACCAAGCAATTCAGATCATTCTGGATCAGTTACCTGTTGTCTTCCTTATTTACCACTCCCGCAATTTTTGTGTCATCTGCAAACGTTTCCAGGTCGTGTATAAAAAATCTTAAATAGTGTAGGAACAAGAACCTAGCCTTGCAGAACCACACTGAAAACGTATCTACTCAGTGATGATTCCCTGTTTACAATTACAGTGTGAGATCTATCAGTTGGCCAGTTTTTAATCCATTTAATGCGTGCCATGTTAATTCTATATCATTCTTGTTTTTTCATCAGTGTTGTGCAGTACCAAATCAAATGCCTTACAAAAGACTAAGTACAATATGTCAACACTATTCCATTTATCAACCAAATTTGTAATCTCATAAAAAAAATCAAGTTAGTTTGATATGATCTATTTTCCATAAACCCATGTTGAATTGCATTAATTATATTACCCTCCTTTAATTCTGTATTAATCAAGTCCTGTATCTGCCATTCCATTATTTTGCCTGGGATTAATGTCAGGCAGACAGCCTATAATTATCTGGATCATCCCATTTGCACTTTTTAAAAATTGGCACAACATTAGCATTCTTCTAGTCTTCTGGAACTTACCCAGTGCTACAAGGCTACTAGAGCTCAGACTCCAGTCTGAATCCGTATGTCTACAATGCAGTTTTGCAACCCCACGGCCTGAGTTCTGTGAGCCTCAGTCAGCTGACATGGATGTTTAATTGCAGTGTCAACATACCCTAGGTGGTGCTGGGTGTAAAATACCTTATTTAAGCTAACCTTAGCCATACCTGGCAGAGCATTAAAGGATCTTATAGTGAACACATCTTGTGTGCAACTCTGAGAGAAGTAAGCTCTGTAGTCAGTTTTATATCTGATACACGAGCCTGGCCTGCTAGCAGCAGCCCTGCAACCTACCATGTACAGGAAGTACATGTCATGGTGTCAGAAGTAAACTAGTGCCAGAAGAGAACAAACAAAAGGAACAAAGCAACACAGGTTGCAAGCAGAACGTACAGCAATTGCAGGATCTCATCAACATTATTCTTAGGAGAATTCTGCACCACTGTGCAATGCAGAATTTCTCCAGAATTAATATTCTGTGTATAATTTCCTTTTTCCTTGCAGAATTGGTGCTGCAGATCCGCTGGCCACCACTAGGGGATGTTGGACCCCGCAGAACCCAGCTTCCCAGCTCACAAATAGAAGACACTGCTGGGGGGAAAGTGGAGGAGGATCTGAAGAGTTCCAGGCAGCTGCAATTCCCAGCATGTCCTGAAAGAAGGAGGCAGCATGCAGGAAGCTCCATACAAGCCCAGGATCCAGCATCAGGCTGTTTCTCTCACTGAATTCCTGGGCTTTGGTGGGAAGGAGGTGCAGGTGTCTGGCCCTTTGGCTGGGTTCCGGGGGTGAGAGGTGCAGGTGTCAGGGCTGGGGCTAGGGGCTGCAGGTGGATTATGGGGATAAGGGTGTCTGGGACAGGGGAGGCCTACGGCTGGGCTCTGTGGGGGAGGGGATGCGGGTATCTGGGCCGGGGAGGCCATGGCTGGGCTCTGGGGGGAGGGGGTGTGGGTGTCTGGCCCCATGGCTGGACTCTGCAGGGCAGGGGGCAGAGAAACAGGAACTGGGTTGTTGTAAGGGTTTCTTTAACTCACTACTCGGGGGGAATCTTTTTTGTCTTCATTGTTACAGACATACTTACTGACAGGTATTTATTACCAAAATAATTTAAACTAGTGTGATTATATAGTGTTATTTTGACAAATATGCAGAATTTTGCAAAATTTTAAAACATTGTGTGCAGAATTTTTAATGTTTTGGCGCTTCAATCCCCAGGTGTACAACAAGCCAGTCTTCAGTGCCCCAGAGAAATTCATCTTTGACGAACTTCACAATGGACAGACTGAAAGCAGTATTTTGCAAGATTTTGAATTGCTACAAAGCTCCAGAGGGAAATGAGATATTCAGGTATTTTCTTTCATTTTTGCTATGGGGAAACAGAGCAAACATGTCTTTAAATCCTTTGACTTGACTGAACACAGTCACAGAGATGATTATGAAAGGGTTCTGGCTGTGTTTGATGCATACTTCCTGCCTCAGAGAAACGTGATTTAGAAAAGAGCATGTTTTCACCAGAGACTTCAAGAACCAGGAGAAAATGTTCAATGTTTTCTAAGAGTGACACATGCATTGGCTGAAAACTGGGATTTTGGAATGCAAAACATGAACATATCAGAGATAGGCTCGTTATTGAGTTAACAAATAAAAATCTTTCACAGCAGCTACAACTGAAGATGTGACCTTAGCCACAGCTATACAGACAATGAAGCAGTCTGAACTAGTCAAACAGCAGAACAAAAGGCAACTTGAAAAACCTGAATCGAGCTCACAAGTTACATGCAGTATTGTCGTAGCCGTGTCGGTCCCAGGATATTAGAGAGACAAAGTGGGTGAGGTAATAGCATAGAATCATAGACGATTAGGGTTGGAAGGGACTTCAGGAGGTCATCTAGTCCAACTCCCTGCTCAGATATCTTTTATTGGACCAACTTCTGTTGGTGAAAGACACAAGCTTTTGAGCCACACAGAACTCTTCTTCTGGTTCCACCGTGTATTTAGCTGTGACTGTCCGAGTACCTATAGAAGCTGTAAAAAGACACTTGAATGCTACGGTTATCATCATAAAACCCCTGGGGCAAGGAGAGAGAACTCCCAGGCTGAGGGACAAATTCCAGCCGACATGCGCAAGGTGTGGAAAAAGTCGCATCTCAAGAGACGGCATACGTCCAGCCAGAGGTGCACCGTGTGATGCAGACACAAAATATGGACGTCTGGCAGCTGTTCTTTGCAGCGAAGCAGCCAGGGAGGTGACTTGTATTATGGACAATCAAAAGCCGTTGTTCCGGGACCATCACTTGTGAACACACAGAACCTGCCTGGAAAGTGAAACTGAATATTCATGACATGACTATTGACTTTAAAGTTGATGCAGGATCTGATGTCACAGTAACCTCAGAAGGGATTTACAATCACATTCAACCCCTCCCAGAGCTGAAGTCACCGGACACAGCACGGACTAGTCCTGGTGGGATTCTGAACTGCATGGGCCAGGTCATGACAGGAACAACTTACAAAGACACAAGCTTTGCATTCAGAGGACCACAGACCAACAGCCTTCTCAGCCTCAGCATGGCAGCCAAGATGGCCGAGCAAGAAAGATGGAAGAACTCGATGGAATATTTGGTGACACTGGACTTTTGAAAGGAGATCCAGTACAAATCACCTGAAGAGACAATGCTGACCCATGTGGCATACCTACACCTGGCAGGACTCCAATCCCACTACTTCATAATGTGGAGTCTGAGTTAAAGAGAATGGAGTGGATTGGTACAATCAGGAAAATCTCTGAGCCAACAGCCTGGCATGCCGCCGTGGTGCCTGTTATCAACAAAAATGGAAAAATACACATTTGTGCGGATCTTATAAGACTTAATGAAGCCGTTGTAAGAGAAAAATATATCCTCCTAACACTGGATGATTTCCTTCCCAAAAGGAAAGGCGCTACAGTATCTCCAAGCTGGATGTCTTGAGCGGATTCTGGCTAATTCCTTTAGCCAACGAAAGTGCTCAACTAACTACATTTGTCAGACCCTGGGGAGATTTTGCTTTAGAAAATTACCTTGTGAGATTACCAGTGCACCTGCAATTTTCCAAAGAAAGATTGCAGGACTGCTAATGAACACAAATGGAATTGTGGTTTTCAAGGATGATATTTGGATATATGGGTCTTCGATGGAAGAACACAACAAAACCCTCAACTAAATTCTAAAGCTAATCTGTCAGTCTGGACTGAAGCTAACCAAGAACTGTGTGTTTTCCAGCTACCCCGAAACTTGTGTATCGCGTTTTTGGGATAGACAACAAACACATCAGCCTGACCCACAGAAAACTCTTTTCTCTCCTGGGTCATTTCAGGATTCAGTTCTTGCTCTCCTTGGATTTAGAAACCCGTATGGATCTGAAGATGAGAGGGGGAACACCCAGCAAAAAAAACCAAACACCCCAGCCCCCACCACATCCAGCGCTTTCAGATTCAGTTGTTTCCTGCAGAATATCCCAGAGACTGTCACCACACAGATGCCTACACAACCCAACTTGCCATTCAAGTCATTGCTGCCTTGGGCATGGAGTTATGTGCCCTCTCCCCCACAGCCCAGCCAGGCCAAATTTCCCTCCCTCCTTCCCCCATTGCCTTGCACATGCCCCCCCTTCCCTGGGCACTCCCTCAAAGAGAGCCAAGCCAAGAGCACCAAGCCACAGCAAGGGACTATAACCTCTTGACAGCACCCGGGTGAGCCAGGAACTCTCTCTGGGCTCTTATATGGCCCCCGTCCCTTCGTGTGTGAGCAACGAGCAGGACTCAATGCAACAGCAGCAATGTTGCGACCTGAGTTCCATGCAGCCCCAATACAATTGGCCTGTGAGACCCGGGGCTTCCATCCCTGTCTAAGCAGGTCCTGTTTAGCTGGCTTTTCAGTGCATAATAAAGACACAGATACTGAGAGCTCTGGACCCAGGCTTTACTGAACAGCTCCTTGCCTGCTCAGCCAGTGGCCCCTGGAAACCTCCCTGCCACTGGATCCTGCCATTCACAGCATTCTCCCCAGCCTGGCGATAAAGGAGTTATGGGAACAGCTGGAATCAGAGGCCTGGACACCAAGATGGTTTCTGCCTGGGAACCTGCTTGTTCTGCCTAGGAGATGACTGGTTATGTCTGGGAACCGACTCGTTCCCCCCGGGGGCTGACTGATTCCATGTAGCAGGCTGCTCCTTGCACTTGGAAGCCGATTGGTTAGATCTGTAAGCTGACTCGTTTCATCCTGCAGTCGACCGGTGACCTCTGGGAGTTGACTGGTTGCATGCAATACCTGATGTGTTCTGCCTTGTGACGCATTCGTTTCACCCTGCGGCCAGCGGGTTATATCCGGCAGCCAGCTTGTTCCATGCAGCTGACTAGCTCCTTTTGAGAACAGGGGTGATTCTCCTGGGACTGGACTTGTCCCGCCTTGGAGCTCGCTCCTTCTACACAAGAGCTTCTTGGTTCCATGCAGGAGCTTCTTCATTCCACCCAGGAGCTTCTCCATTCCCTCTGACTGCCTCCTCTTTGATCTACCCAGGAGCAGCCTCCTTCCACCTGGGCACTCCCTACTTTCACTTGGTGGCTGACTCTTCCCAGCAGCAATGGGCTTGTTCCACCCAGGAGCCAGCTCATTGCTCCTGTCAGCCGCCTTGTTCCGCTCGTAAGGAGACGCGTACCTGGGAGCTGGGTCATAGCCAGCAGCTGCCTCTTTCCACCCAGCAGATGCTTCGCTGCATCCACCTTGCAGCTTGTTCCATCCAGCAGGCAGCTCGTACACATGAGCCGACTCTTGTCTGTCTCGGGTCCCAATCCATTCATCAGACAGTGCATGCTCCTCACGTGAGCTGTACCCAGGCGCCGACTCAGGTCTGTCTTGTGGCCAGCTCCATCCATTGTACAGCGCATACTGCTCAAGCCACTCGTATGCAGGCGTTGTCTCCTGTCTGTCTTGTGGCCGACTCCATCCATCGTACGATGCATGCTCTTCATGCCACTTGTATGCAGGAGCGGACTCGTACTCATAATGTGACTCACTCCATGCTCCATGCGGCTCGTAGTCCTCCTGCGACGCATTCCACCCATCACAAAACTCATACACGTCATGCACCTCATTGCACCCTGGCTGCGACTTGTATCCGGGATGGCATTCATTCCTCACTACGTCGGTGTTGCTTCGCTCATCATCAGGCACACCTGCAAGAAATCAGACTTGTTATGCCCAGTGTAACTTGGTAGGCCCAGCATGAGATTCGTTCCCTGCTCTGCTCTGCTGCTTGTCTCATCAGCAGCCACACCTGCAAGAACTGACCCGCATTAGCATTCGTAAACAAGACAACTGGAGCACCTCTCCAGCTATAGGGTAGCAGCCATGAGCCTGGGCTCAGCTCCCCCAGACACCCACATGAAGAAAAAGTCCTTGGGCCAGTCAGTGGAAGCCCAGCTTTAAACGCCCCATTCCCCACCAGGAAACCACCTAGGACTGTAACTGTTGAGGCCCAGGCTCACCCAGCAGCTGGGCCCTCGCTCAGCAATAAAGACCTTTGGTTGACCTCAAGGCCCTTATTCCACTCTCAGAGTATCTGTAGAGGATGGGTCCCAGGGGTGTTGGTCATGAGCAGACAGGTCCAGAGGGACTCAGTGAGTGGCAGCTGGATTTGGGGGGACTTGCTCAGTGGTGGCAGGATCCCAGGGTACTTGGTCAAGGGCAGCTGGGTCCCGGTGGGCTCAGAGGGAAGCAGCTGGACCCGAGTGCCACTGAACACGGGCAGCTGGGTTCTGGCAGCTTCACTCAGGACAGCGTGGTCTAGGATGGCTGGGTTCTGGATGCCTCTGCCAAGGAGACGGCTGTCGTGGGGACATCACGGCCGATATCTGCCGGTTGTGCATCTTCCATGCTCCATCGCCTATTTTTATTCTTCTTCTTTTAAACAAGTGAGGAAATTCCATGCAGCAAAACAACATCTGGAAATCAGCGCTCGGAATTCAGGGATGGCCAAGTTGAGGTGAAAGCTCAACCTGTGCTCATGTGGATCTGCTTTCAAAGTATCCCCCCAACCCCAAGCTGTGCAGAGGGAGGGGGCCCTCCATTTGGATATCTGCCCCTGGCTGCATGGCCGGGGTGAGAGTCAGTGAGAAGTGCATCGCTCTCCCACCCACCAACAGGCAAATCTGGAGACAGTTGCTGCATGAGCCTGGGCTCCTGTGTGCTGGGAAATCCCTTTAAAGGAGAGCTCTTGGGACAGCTGCCAGCAGGGGAGCTCCCGGAAGCACGGCTACAACGCAGCGAAGCTGACGGGGAGCTGAGCGGCCCAGACCTGGTGTTGAGGCACAAGGTGTCTGCCCAGATTGGGAAACTTCAGAACTTAAGGGGGAAATACCTTGGCAGAATGCAGCGATTCTGGCATGTTTTCAGAGACAGCCCCCCAAGGTGACAGGCATTTCACGGAGAAGGCTATGCTAAAATCATGTCGGCCATGGAAAAGTCTGGAAATGCAGGGTGAAAGTTCCCAATCACCTTAACTCTGCCCACCTATGCCAGACCAAGCCTCCTAATGTCATGAGACAGCCACAGGCCTGCACATCGTCCATCTTCACCATTGATGGTATCCGCCATCTCCGGTACTGCACTGTCCCCTTTGCCATATGTAGGCACATGTCATCCCCCCACACACACACACCTGCTTCTGCTACCTGCTGCACCAGAGAGCAGCTTCCAGTTCACTCTGCTTGGGGAGAGCAGCAAAACTAACATCTTGAGCCCTAGTCTTTGTAAACGCCCTCCCGCCTTTCTAGTGTACCTCCATCATGCCAGCCATGGACTGAATGCAATGGTCAGGCTGCCTGAAACCTCAGCTTGGAGCAGGGGGTTGGACTAGATCACCTCCTTCCAACCCTGATCTTCTATGATGCTATGATTCAGACCCCCTCCTATTTAGGCTCTGCAAACTCTGCCGTTTAAATCCCAGCGAATATGGCTGCAGATGCCTGCAGTTGCAAGAGAAATGCCACAGTGTCCAGGGTTTAAGAGGCCCCAGCTTCCTTGACTGAAGTGCCCAAGTATCTAGGGTTTAACACATCGCTTCCTTGTGATAAACTGAGTGCCTGCCATAGACACGTCTACTTTACTCTGCAGACGTTGGTGAGAGGGCAAAGGATGGCAGAGTTACGTTTGTTTGGTTCTTTAACTGCATTTTCAGACTATCCAATGCTTGGGATTTTTAAGTGTAATTGTATCTTCAAATTTCCTACATTTCAGTCATTTATTTTAAGCATTACATTGTTCCAATCTGGTATTTCCAGCCATCTTCTACATTTTAATAAGAGTGCCCATCTCTTTGGTATCTGAGCATCTTCCATGACAAAACCAGAAAAGACAAAAAAAAACCCTCTCTCTTCCAGCCCTTCTGTGAGGAACAAATGGAAGGTTACTATTGGTTTGTTATTTTTCATTAAATAGGTAAAGTGTAAATATGGATGCTGGTGGATTGGAGGATTATTGCATGAAAGCTGCAGTGAAGGGATGAGAAGATGGGGAATTCTGACTCAAAGTCTTGTGTTCCCCTTTGCTAGGAAGCTGATGCGATTCCTCTGCTGTGGGCCAGGGAGTTGAGCCCTTCTGAATGCTCTGGAAATGCTCTGGAACAAGGGACTCCAACATGCCAGCTAGTTGGATGATTATGGGATTGTCTTTGCTCCACATCTGGGACTCAGTTCTGCTCCCCTCTCTGGCCTGGGAGCTTTAATGAGAATTTACTCCAGAATGGGCAGGCCAGCAAAGGTCACGTCTCAGCGCATGAGCAAAGATTCTACCTGTTCTGGAGCAAGTTCACAAAGACACTAGCCAAAGGCCAGTGACAAACTGACCGGGGCTAACGTTCTAGACCCAGCACAATCTGGATTGAGGCCAGGAGATGGAACTGAAACCGCTTTCATGGCACGGCAGTGCGATCTCCTCCTGTCACAGGAGATAGGACAGACATCTGTCCTCACCATCCTGGACTGCTCTGTGGCGTTCGACACTGTCAATCATGTCTCCTCTCTCGCCTGAGGGAGGAGGCAGGGCCCAGAGTAATGTGCTGAGAACCATCCTAGAAGGATGCCCCCAACCAGCAGGATGGGAACCTGCTCCTCCACCACTAGACCCTTCACTCGTGGAGTCCCACGAGGATCAATTCTCTCTCCAGTCCTATTCAATATCTACATGCAGCCACTAAGTTGTAACGATCTGGAGGGTTCATTGACTAGCAAACTATTGAATGAGTGAGGAATAGAATTTTAGTAACACAGAGGGGAGGGACTGAGGAGTACAGCTGGGAGCAGCCGTCTTTGATCTGCTGTAGGGCGGGCACATCCCAACACTGCCCCATGCTAGGGAGCGTTTCTAAATCACAATCTATCTCTACACAGGTGAACTGGTCAGACGACACAGACTCAAGTGCCAGCGATGTGCAAATGAGAGACAGCTCTACCAATCCTTCAGTGCAGCAGTCTGATATACCTGGCTAGGAAGGCGTGCTTAGGAAACTTCAACTGGTACAGAACACTGCAGCGCATCTCCTTAGCAACCCAGGCCTTCACCTGCACGCCGCGCTCTAGCCTGGCTTCCCACAGAATGCTGAGTCACGTTCAAGATTTTGGTCCTTGTCTTGGAGGCGCTTAGTGGCCTGGCCAGGGCATCGAAAAAATTGCCTAATGCTCCAGGGTGAACACAGTGCTGACGCTCTACTCCTCTGGCACAAAGCTCATCTGTGCAGGAGACAGCCCTTTCTTGGGGCCCAGCCTGAGACCGTGGAAGGAGCTCCGCCAGCAACTGAGGACAGTCAGAACCCACCACCTTCCATCCCATGGACAAGGCGCATGTCTTTGACCTGCCTTCTCTGACACAAACACAGGGCAACATGTAAATAAACAACGAAAGAAAAACCACCTCCCTACCAAAACAAGACACTCCCCTGCACACACTCATCCCCCTGGGGAGAGGATGAGAGAACAAACAACACCTGACAGATGTTCGTCACTTTGCTTCGGGCATGCCTGGAAGGCACTCGGATCCTACGGTGGTGGGGTGGTAGAAGAACCAGAATAGAGCACCATAGATTTGGTGATGATTAAAGAAGATGGTCCAGGGATTTGGGTACTGACCTGGGACTCAAGAGATCTAATTCAAGCCTCTGCTTTACCCTGGACTCCCTGTGTGACCCAGACCAAGTCACTCCGTCTGGGCTTTGGTTGCCATCTGTGCAATAAGATAAGAGTGGTGCTCTGTCGCACGGGGATTTGGGAGGATAAATACATGAAAGACTGAGGTGGTCAGGTACTGCAGTGATGGGAGCCAGGTAAGTGCCATAGACAGACAAACAGAAGATGTGAAAAATGTTCCCTGCCGTTATGCTTTCAGTTCCCCAAACCGAGCAAAACTTCAGGATTTTAACATGAGACTCAGCCGTGATCAAAGCAAACGAAAGCCACTGTCCAGTGCAGCTTATTGCCGGGTATCTAAGAGTGCTCAGCTCTTCTGCAGGCTGACAGAGGAAGGGTAGTGTCATCAGACCTGTTCCTCGGGTGCGGACACTGAGGCATAGAGAGATGAGAAGGGAGTGGCCAAGGTCACAGTGAGCCAGGAGTGACTCAGGTCATCTGACCACAGGCCTTTTCTGTACCTACTGGGCCATGCTGTCCACCTCAAATATGGCTCCTGGTTCCCTGTTGTTCCGGGGGCTGCTCCTCTGTGTTGCTTTGAGACAGGATGACTTAACCGAGGTCAGGTCGACACTACAAAGTTTTGCCAGCATATGTCGGTTGGGCTGTGAAAAAACCACACTCCCATCCAACATAGCTCTGCCAAGAAAACCCCAGTGTAGACACAGCTATGTCATCAGAAGAGGGTTTCTGTCAGCATAGTGTATGTTGTTCAGGCAGTGGTGTTATTGTACGGACAGAAAAACCTCTTCCGTTGGCATAAACTGGGTCTACACTCACAGGCTCTGCCAGAATGACTATGCCGGGATGGCTGTACTGGCCGGGTTTGTGTAGTGCAGACAACCCCTGAGCTGAAACAGGAACAAAGGATGTAGGTCACATTACTAGATGGGGGGCTGTTTCCTGGAATGCGGTGACTGAAAAGGATTTAGGGCTCCTGGTGGATAACAAATTGGACAGGAACTCCCAGTGTGATACCAGAGCTAAGAGGGGTAATGTGATTCTTGGATGTTTCAGCAGCTGAGGAATATCTAACAGAGGTAGGGAAGAGATATGACTTCCGTATACAGCATTGGTGAGACCATGACTGTGACACTGTGTCCATTTGCAGTGTCCACACTTCAAAACTGATGTTAAAAACTGTAAAGGGTTCAGAAGACAGAAGGATGATTCGTGGTCTGGAAACCTGTCTTCTAGTGGGAGAGAAAAAGCTCAATTGACTTTGTTTATTAAAGAGAAGGTTAAGAGGTGTCTTCATCACAACCTATAACAGCGGTTCTCAACCTGCGGCCCAATCAGCACACGGCTGCAGCCCATGTGACATCCTCAGGGCCATACAGGTAGTATTGGATGCAGCCCACCTATCACACGGTAAACGGTTGAGAACACGGGTCTGTAAGGATCTGGGTGAGGCGGAGATAGCTGATACTAGACAGCTCTTTAGGGTAATGGAAAAAGTCAGAACGAGATCCAGTGGCTGGAACTTGAAGCCCTACAAATCCAGACTAGAAATAAGGCACGCATTTTTGACAGTGAGTGTAATTAACCATCTGAAGATCTTGCCTGGGGCTGGGGTGGATTTTCCATCACTTGAAATTTTTAAATCATAGCTGGATATTTTCTAAATGAGATACTGTGTGTCAAGCCGGAGTTATGGGACTGATATTAAAATAACTGGGTGAGATTTTCTGCCAGGTGTTATGCCGGAGGTCAGACTAGATGATCATAATGGTGTCTTCTGGCCTGAAACTCTATGGAGGTGTGAATTTTTCAGCTTTTTTGGAAAATTTTCATGGTTTTTTTTTTAATTTTTAATTTTTTTGTTTTCCCCCTTTTTTCCCCTGTTACCTTTTTGCCACCAGGTGAATAAACTGAATCCAGTCCAGGGCTTTCTTGACAATTTTGCCCTTTTTTTTTTCTTTTCCTTTTTCCTCTCTGTAACTTTTCTAAACCTTTCCAACTGTGGAAATGTCACACTGTGGCACAGTTACAGCATCTCATCCTTTTGCCACTTCGTCACTTTTTGAAGTTGAGAAAGTTTTAAAAAGTTAGAGTGGAAAAAGCAAAAAGTGCCCAAAATCCTCACCATAATTCCTTCCCTGAGGAACGGGAAAGAAACAAAACCCTGGCATTTCAAAATATTTGAAATTTGAACAAAGGAAACATTTCGATTACAGACAAAAGTGGAAAGAAAAATTTTATTTCATCTGAGGTTTCCCCTTGAATAATTTAATAGAAAACAGCCTTTTCTAACCACAGATTTCACTTTCGACAAAATCTCATTTCTCGTCAGGAAATCTTTACCATCCAAACGTTGCCCCCTAGTTCTACCCGAGATACTCAAATGGGGATAAAACTCACCATAGAAAGGATCTCGACCCTCAAAGAACTCTCTGAAGATGTCACGGATGCTGGCAAAGTTGAAAGTAAGTCCTGGGGCCCCCTCCTCAGCCATCGATGCCCCAGGATCTTCTGGGGAAAAGCAGAGAAAGGAAATGGCAAACACAGTGCCCCGAACCTGGAGCTGGCCCTCTCAAGGGTCCTCCAAAGGAACAAGAACAGGTGATAAACAGGGCACCCTGGTTGAAGGCTGTCCAGGCTGGGAACTAGCTTTCCCCTGCATTCAGAGAACATGCAGGGCAGTCTCACAGGGGACAGACATGCACCGCCCAATGGACCCTGGGATGAGCGCTGTGGGAACTGTACGAGGCGGAGCATGTGGAGACACGGGCGGGTTTCTGGAGAAAGCCCTGCCATTCACCATTGGAGGAGCTGAGGATCATTCCTCTTCCATTTCTCCCTCTGGCTGCTCCAGTCAGGCTACTCAGGCCATCCTCTCTCCCAGCTGTAAGGACCTAATCACCGGCTCAAACTCTGAAACCTGCCTTCTGCTCCCTGAGGCACCAGGTCCATCACTGGGGCAGCTGGTCCCACAGAATGTGAGACTCCAACTCACCGTAGAAAGGATCTTGTCCCCCAAAGAACTCTCTGAAGATGTCATGGGGGCTGCGGAAGTGGAACATAAATCCAGGGGCCCCCTCTTCAGCCCTCGATCCCCCAGGCCCTGTGTGGGGAAAGCAGAGAAAGGGAATGGGAAACACAGCACCCAGGCCCTGGAGTTGGCCCGCTCAAGAACCCTCCAAAGGGACGAGAACAGGTGACAAACAGGGCACCTGGCTGGGGGCTGCCCAGGCTGGGATCCCGTCTCACCCACTGCAGAGCCTGGGGCCAGGATGAAAGGCCCTGAAGTGCAGTGCTGATCTGGACAGTGGCTGTGTAAACGTGGCCCCTCCTCCCTCTGCCAGTGGGGCCCCTGTGGATATTTGCAGATGGACAGAAGCAAACGTTCTCTGCCTGGGGCTCCCGGCAGCTGTGCAGAGCCAGCCCAGCTCGGGGAGAAAGAGCCAGCGTCGATTCTGGTCCGTGTGTCACCCACAGAATTGGGAGCAGAGTTCCAGCTGCAGGGACAAATTCCAGCCCCAGGTTCAGCGGGGCCGTGGGTTGGGCCAACGTAACTGAAGGCAGGTGTGTCGCTCACCTGCCCCCGTGAGCCCGTCCTTGCCGTAGCGGTCGTAGAGGTCGCGCTTGCTCTCTGGAGGGGAGAAGGAGCGAGAGGTCACCCAGCCCATCTCCAGCCGGGTCTGGTCTCGTTGCAGACACAGCGGCCTTTCCCCCAGTGTGACCCTCCGCCCCACTACTGAGCCACCGGGGCCTCAGCCCTCCCCACAACTGGGAAACGGCTGGAGGAACAAACATGCAACTGCCACAGGCTTGCTGGGGCCAACGTCTGCACCACGGCTCCCTGCCCATCTCTGGGAGGCACTTTGATGCCCCTGTGCTGGATGCCACAGAAATGTGTAATGTAGACAGACACTGGGCGAATGGTGCCAGGGCTGCACCGTGTGCAGAGACGCTGCCGTGCAGGATCCAGCATGAGACTGGTCTCTGGCTTCTGCGCCGGGGGCCTGAGACATTGGACTCGGGTGCCCCTGCACCTACCACAGGCAGGGACTGGGCCTGGCAGAAGGATGCCCCGTGGCTCAGCTGCACGATGACCTTCATCCCTGGGAGGGGAAGGGAGAGCTTGAGACCACAGAAGGTAGCAGCCCACTGCTCAAAGAGGTGTCTGCCAGTGCCGAGGACCTGAGCAGAGCACTGAGGTGCCCCAGAGGAAACAGAGAGACAAGGCGGGTGAGAGAATATCTTTTATTGGGCCAGCTGCTGTTGGTGAAAGAGCCAGGAACCTGTAGAAGGGCTCTGCGGAGCTCAAAAGCTTGTCTCTTTCACCAGCAGAAGTTAGTCCAATAAAAGATATTATCTCGCCCACCTCGTCTCTCTGATATCCTGGGACCAGCACGGCTACAACAGCACTGCAGCCCGAGGAGGGAGACAGACAGACAGACAGACAGACGTTGAGCGTGTGAGTCAGCAGCTGCCAGGAGTGCAACACAAGTGCAGCAAAGAGGATGTGAGCATCAAGAACCGGCAATGGACTCAGAGCGAGAGCTGACGGCTGGAGAAGCGGTTCGGCCCCTTACTGTCTGACAGCACTTCATACGCCTCTGTGATTTCTTTGAACTTCCGCTCGGCGTATTGCTCAGCCTCGGGGTTTTTATCCGGGTGCCATCTCATTGCTGCCTTCCTGTACCTGCGCAGACCCAGAGAAACAATCAGCCACACCCGACTGTGCCCATTTCGTGAGGCGTTGTGCGTCCTGCCATGCAGGCAGCCCCCCGAGCCCTGCCACAGGGACCCACTCCTGCTGTGGGGAGCCCAGAGGAAACAGGATTCTTACCGCCTCTTTCTGCTCGCCGAGCTCTGCCTCGCACACTGGCCTGGCTCCAGGGAGCGCAGCTGGGGATGGAGGATCTTTCCTGCAGAGCTGGTTTTAGCTTCTGAGATGTCCCCTCTGCCCATGTGCAGTTCCCCTGTCCCACCATCACTACACCAACTCCACCCTGCCCGTTGCCCCATGTGGTGTGTTCGTCACCCCCGCGATAGCGCGCAGTTGGGTCCCACTCAGGGCCAGCAATGACTTCTCACAGCTCCAAGGACCTGGGGCCTTCCACCCCTAGTGACCCGCACAGCCCTCCTCCTACCCTGGGTTTGCAAGGACAGTTCTGCCACTCCGGCTGACCCCTGCCCACCTCCTCTCCCCCACCCCAATAACCCACCCCCATCTCCATCTCCATCTTTTCAGGACAGGCTCCTTTGAATGCGTGTGTCTTGATGCCCCTGTCCCAGTGATGGTCAATGGTCACTAGCTGGAATAACACCCCACTTATCACACCCCAGAGGGTATCCTACTCCGAGTCTCTTCTCCTGTCTTTGTCACAGCTAAGAGCCCATGAGGGGCCTCATCAGAGAGATCCGCAGAGACCTCCAGTCCCCCGGTGCTGGCCCGGGCGGAGAGCACTGGCAATCTCAGAGCCAGGTTATCGGGATGCGTGGGAAAAAGGAAGCGCCAAGGAAGGGGACTTACGCCTTTTTGATGTCATCGTCAGAGGCGTCCCAGGGAAGTTCCAGCAGTTTGTAATACTCTCCCATGGTGACCATCCGTCCTGTGCAGAGGCCAGCCGGGCAGCTGGGGAGGAGAAGCCGCCAGGAACTGGGGAGCGTCTCTGGAGATGCAGCACAAGTCTGCAGGCCTGTGGTCAGTAGTGGTCATGGCCATTCCTGTGGCTGGACAGCCCCATGCAGAATGGCAGCAGATGCATGCTGGAGATAACTGGCCCTAGGAGCATGGGACAGAACAAGTAAGTGGGCAGATCAGCCAGCTTGCACGTCCCAGAGAGAACAGACTCCAGTAGCCTAGATCCTCGCCAGCTGTACGTTGTCGTAGCGCCGTGATTTCAGTAGGGCTCTGCTGACTTCCACCCGCTGAGGAGCTACAGCTCACTCCATCCATGGTCCTTGTGTAGCGCAGAACCAACCCCTAGCCAGATCTCCCTTCCTCTCCCCGCACCCTGACAGAGCTATGAGGATCTCTCTGTCTTGAGTCCCGGTTTATATATGTCGGTCTGTCTGTCCGACTCGCACAGTGTCGCACTTATTTGTCCACTGAATGGCTCATGTGAGCCTTTTTCGCCAGAGCATCGTACTCGGAGCTCACAGAGTCCTAGAAATATCGAGCTGGAAGGGACCTCGAGAAGATTTCGAGTCCAGCCCTCTGTCTGAATCACAACCAGGTGAACCTAGACCATCCCTGACAGGGGTTTGTCCAACCTCTTCTTAAAAAACTCCAGTGCTGGTGTAACACACTGCTGGGGATACCCAGAGCTGGGAGCCATTGTGTTACCTCTTTGCCTCAGCAAGAGTGAGTCTGGCTGTCAGCTCCCTGCCACCCCAGCCTCCCCTCCTCCCCAGCAAACTCCTCCAGGCTCTCCCACCCCAAGCCCCGCCTAGCAGGTAACAATCACAGTGTAGTCACCGAAGGTAGTGCGGTTGCTACTCTCTTAACGGGTCAGTACACCAGGGGTCGGCATCCTTTCCGAAGCGGTGTGTCGAGTCTTCATTGATTCACTCTCATTTAAAGTGTCGGGTGCCAGAGCGCTGGCCACGTGACGTCATTTGGGAGAGGGGCGGGGCCAGGAGGGGGGAGTGGCTGCCGTGCCATGGGGGAGTGGCTGCCGTGCAGCGCTGCTTGGGCCAGAAGTGGCTCCGGCCAAGGGGCTGCTGGGCCCACATGGGAGAGGACGGGGCCAGGAGCCCTGTGTTCATTGGACTAGCAGTGCGAGTGCCAGTCAAAATCATGGCGCGTGCCACCTTTGGCATGCATACCATAGGTTGCTGACCCCTGCGGTACATCATAGTTCATTACTTTACCTGGGGTAAATGCACCCTCCCTTCAAGCCCAGCACTGAATTGGTTATAGTAAAAGTAACACAGGTTTGTTCACCAAATAGCATAGATGAGGCTGTGTCCACACTTCAAATGCTATTACTGCAGCCGTGCTAATGTAGTGCCTCACTGTAGACCAGCGGTTCTCAACCTACTTGCCATTGTGGGCCACTTATGCAGCTCTCTGTGTTATGTGGGCTGCACCCACTCAATAGATATACTACTGTACGGCCCTGAGGATGTCACCCGGCTGCAGCTATGTGCTGACTGGGACACAAGCAGCCCGCAGGCCATGGGTTGAAAACCACTGGTGTAGATGCCTACTACAGGGACAGGAGAGATTCTTCCATCTCTGTCATAAATCCACCTCTCTGAGAGGCAGTAGCTAGGTCGATGGAAGAATTCACAGAGACTTGGTGGGATAAATCTCATGACAGAAATAGTGGTCTAGAGGAGTACAGCTTGTTCAGGGAGGACAGGCAGGAAAAAGGGCGGGGGTGTTGCATTATACATCGAGAATATCTGCACTTGTTCTGAAAAGCAAAAGTAGGTGGGAGGCAGACTGCTTGGAAGTCTCTAGGTAAAGATAAAAGGGGGGAAATAGTGATGACATCACAGTAGGAGGTCTACTATAAACTGCCTGGTCATGAAGTGGAGGTGGATGAGGCATCTCTAGAAGAAATAATAGAAATATCCAAACCACAGGACCTGGTAGTAACGGAGGACTCTGACTGTACAGATGTCTGCTGGAAAAGTAATACAGCAAAACACAAAATTTCCAGTCAATATTCGGCATGTGTTGAAGACAACATTTTGTTTCAGAAAGTGGAGGAAATAACCAGGGGAACTGCCATTTTTTATCTAATTCTGACCAACCAGAAGGAATTGGCAGCAGATCTGGAGGCAAGGTGGGTGAAAGTGATCATGAAACGATAGATTTTATGATTCTAAGAAAAGGGAGTGACAGCAGCAAAATAAGGACAATGGATTTCAGAAAAGCAGACTTTAACTAACTCCGAAAACTGGTAGGTGAGGTCCCAGGAGAAGAAAATCTAAGGCAGTGTTTCTCAATTGGTGTTAGGGTTCCGCGAGCAGCTGTTCTCCGCGCCACTGCGAGCAGCTGTTTTCCGCGCCGCCGTGAGCAGCTGTTCTCCACGCCACCGAAAAAGGGAAGATGTCCCGGATTTTTCAGCAGAGGGTATCGAGTGTAAGTGTAATTTAATTTATATTTAATAGAGAAACGCTGACCTAGTTGTTTGTATATAATTTGCTTATTTCGACATTTTTTTTGGCCCCATATGTAAAAATACTGTTAAGAGTTTGGGGGTTCTGCAATTATTTATTGAGTTCAAAAGGGTTCCGTGGCCAAATTTAATTGAGAAACACTGATCTAAGGGATAAAGTCGTTCAGAAGATCTGGCAGTTTTCAAGGAGATAATATTAAAGGCCCAACTGCAAACTATTCCGATGCAAAGCAGATAGGAAGCATAATAAGAGACAACTGTGACTCCAACAGGAACACTTCAATGACCTGAAAATCAGAAAGGAATTCTACAAAAGTAGAAACACGGCCAAGTTGAGAAGTACAAAATAGCATAAGTTAGTAGGGACAAAATCAGAAAGGCTAAGGCACAAAATGAGTTACACCCAGCAAGGGACACAACAGGAGGTTCTTTAAATACTTTAGGAGCAAGAGAAAGATCTTGGAAGGTGTCAGTCCTCTACTTAGCAGGGAAGGACAGCAAATCACATCAAAAAGGCTGCGGGGCCAGGAGGGGGGACTGTTTTGCTTCAGTCTTCACTAAAAAGGTTCTGGTGACCAGATACTAAACACAATTAACATTAACCACAAGGGGGAAAGACCACAAGACACAATAGGGAAAGAACAGGTTAAAGTGCATTTAGATGAGTTAGATGTATTCATGGTGGCAGGAGCTGATGAAATTCTTCCTAGGATACTTAAGGAACTAGCTGAAGCGATCTTGGAACTGTTAGCAACTATCTTCTGGAATTCATGGAGGACGGGTGAAGTCCCAGAGGAGAGCAAACACTGTACCTATCTTTTAAAAAAGGAAACAAAGACCCGGAGAATTATAGACCAGTCAGCCTAACTTTGATACCTGGAAAGATACTGGAACAAATTATTAAGCAATCAATTGAAAGTACCTGTAGAATAATGGGATTATAAGGAATAGCCAGCATGGATGTGTCAAGAACAAATCATGCCTCACAAACATAATTTCCTTCTTTGCCAGTGTTCCTGGCGTAGTGGATAGGGGGGAAGCAGTAGACATGATGTATCTGGATTTTAGTAAGGCTTTTGACAGTCCCATATGATATTCTTATAAACATTCTAGGGAAATGGGGTCTAGATGAAATTGCAATGAGGTGGATGCACAACTGGTTGAAAGACTGTACTCAAAGAGTAGTTCTGGTTTGCTGTTGAACTGGGAGGGTGTATCTAGTGGGGTCCCACAGAGGTTAGTCCTGAGTCTGGTACCATTCAATATTTTCATTAGTGACTTGGATAATGGAGTGGAGAGTATGCTTATAAAATTTGGAGATGACACCGAAAAGGGAGGGGTTGCCAGCACTTCGGAGGACAGGATTAGAATTCAAAATGACCTTGACAAATTGGAAAACTGGTCTGAAATCAACAAGATGAAATTCTATAAAGACAAGTGCAAAGTACGGGAGTTACGAAGTTAAAATCGAATGCACAACTACAAAATGGGGAATAACTGGCCAGGTGACAGTACTGCTGAAAAGAATCTGGGGTGAAATATTGAATAGGAGTCAGCAATGTGGTGCAGCTGTGAAAAAGGCTAATCTCATTCTGAGGTGTATTAACAGGAATGTTTTATGTAAGACACGGGAGGTCATTGTCCTGCGCTACTTGGCACTGGTGAGGCCTCAGCTGGAGTACTGGGTCCAGTTCTGGGCACCGCGCTTTCGGAAAGATGTGGACAAATTAGAGAGAGTCCAGAGGAGAGAACAAAACTAATCAGAAGTTTAGAAAACCTGACCTCTGAGGAAAGGATAAAAAAAACTGGGAACGTTTAGTCTTGAGAAAAGAAAACTATGGGGGGAACTAATAACAGTCTTCAAACATGTTAAAGACTGTTCTAAAGAGGAGTGTGATCAGTCGTCCTTCACGTTGCTGAAGGTAGGACAAGAAGTAACGGGCTTAATGTGCAGCAAGGCAGATTGAGGTTAGAGATTAGAAAAAGCTTTCTACCTCTCAGGGTATTAAATCCTGGAATAGTCGTCCAGTGGAGACCTATGTAGAATCCCCATCTCTGACCCTACACAGCCCTTTTATCCACACCCTAACACGTTACTGGAATAATATTTGTACAAAATATTTGCAAACATAAGATCATAAGGCGATAAGTAAGAGTCAGCATGGATTTGTCAGGAACAAATCATGTCAAACCAACCTGCTACCTTTCTTTGACTGGGTAACAAGCCTTGTGGATGGGAGGATGTGGTAGATGTGGTATATCTTGTGTGACAGGGCCAGACCGCATGGCTATGACAGAGTGCTGGAAGGCATGTATGTTAGCCCCAGGCTCCATAAAGCCCTTTTTCCTGGGTAACCCAGCTGGGGCTAATTCCAGACAATTGGGCCAATTAGGCCACCTGGAGCCTATCAAAGACGCTGCCCCAGCAGTTAAAAGCCTCCATTTCAGGCAGGCCAGGGGGGCTGAAAGGGAGTTAACAGCCAGAGGCGAGGAGAGGAGAGGAGAGGAGAGGAGAGGAGAGGAGGCAGAGCAAAGCAAAGCAAAGCAAAGCAAAGCAAAGCAAAGCAAAGCGAGGCAACGCAGAGCAAAGAGAAGCGGAGCGGAGCGGAGCGGAGCGGAGCGGAGCGAGCTGAGCTGCCCTGCCCTGCCCTGCCCTGCCCTGCCCTGCCCTGCTGCAGCTATAGCCGCAGGGCTGGGGACTATCATCCGCTGCTGCTACCACACCGAGACAGAGAGGCTCCAGCCGGGGAAGGCCGAACAAACCCTTCACGCCGGTACCAGGGAGCAGGCTACAGGCTGGGGGGCCACGGACAGGCGACCCAGGGAAGGTAGTCGGTCTCCGGGACTAAGCAGGGTGAGACCACTCCTCAAAGGGTCCCTGGGTCGGGGGCCTGGGGCAGAGGGCGGGACCGGGTCTCCCCCCCCCTTCACTCCCCTCCCAGCTGCACCACTGGCGTTGCCGGTGAAGCGCAGGATCCACCAAGCGGAACAGGCGCACCCCTCCACACTTGACTTTAATAAGGCTTTTGATACCGTCTCGCATGAACTTCTCATAAACTTGGGAAATACAACCTAGATGGAGCTAATATCAGGTGTGTGCAGAACTGGTTGGAAAACCGTTCCCAGAGAGTAGTGCTCAGTGCTTCACAGTCAAGCTGGAAGGGCAGAATGAGTGGGGTCCCGCAGGGATCAGCTCTGGGTCCGGTTCTGTTCAATATCTTCAGCAATGATTTAGATAATGGCATAGAGAGCACACTTATTAACTTTGCGGATGATACCAAGCCGGCTGGGGTTGCAAGTGCTTTGGAGGATAGGATTATAATTCAGAATGATCTGGACAAACCGGAGAATTGGTCTGAGGTAAACAGGATGAAATTCAATAAGGACAAATGCGAAGTGCTCCACTTAAGAAGGAACAGTCGGTTGCACGCGTACACAATGGGTAGTGACTGCCTAGGAAGGAGAACTGCGGAAAGGGATCTGGGGTCAGAGTGGATCACAAACTAAATCTGAGTCAGCAGTGTGATGCTGCTGCAAAAAACGCGAACATGATTCTGGGCTGTGTTAGCAGGAGTGTTGTAAGTAAGACACAAGTAGTAATTCTACTGCTCTGCTCCGCGCTGATTAGGCCTCAACTGGAGTCTTGTGTCCAGTTTTGGGTGCCACAGTTCAGGAAATCGGTGGACAAATTGGAGGAAATCCAGAGAACAGCAACATAAGTGACTAACGTTTTAGAAAACACGAGCTATGAGGGAAGATTGAAAACAATTGTTTAGTCTAGAGAAAAGAAGACTGAGGGCAGGCCCGGCCTTAGCCATAGGTGAGGGAGGCAATTGCCTAGGGCAGCAAAACCTAAAGGGCGACTCCTGGGCTGCAGCCACCCGCCTGCTGCCTGGTCCTGGCGTGCAACCAGGAGCCCGGTGGCAGCCTCCAGTGTCCTGGGAAGCAGGTGGCAGCCACCCGTGTTTCCACTGGCAGTGGGCAGCAGCCACCCCGTAAGAATGACAGCCCCTGCACCCTGCAAATACTCAGATTTTTCCACGGGGGAGAGAGGGGTGCATGAAAAGGAAAAGGACCTGGGGGTAACCGTGGATAAAAAGCTGGATAGGAGTCAGCAGTGTGCCCTGGTTGTCAAGAAGGCTAACAGCATATTGGGCTGCATTAGTAGGAGCATTGCCAGCAGATCGCGGGAAGTGATTATTCCCCTCTATTCGGCACTGGTGAGGCCGCATTTAGAGTATTGTGTCCAGTTTTGGGCCCCCCACTACAAAAAGGATGTGGACAAGTTAAAGAGAGTCCAGCGGAGGGCAACAAAAATGATTAGGGGCCTGGAGCACAGGACTTATGAGGAGAGGCTGAGGGAACTAGGCTTGTTTAGTCTGCAAAAGAGAAGAGTGAGGGGGGATTTGATAGCAGCCTTGAACTACCTGAAAGGGGGTTCCAGGGAGGATGGAGCTAGGCTGTTCTCAGGGGTGGCAGGTGACAGAACAAGGAGCAACGGTCTCAAGTTGCAGGGCGGGAGGTCTAGGTTGGAAACTTTTTCCCTAGGAGGGTGGTGAAGCACTGGAATGGGCTACCTAGGGAGATGGTGGAATCTCCATCCTTAGAGGTTTTTAAGCTGAGGCTTGACAAAGCCCTGGCTGGGATGGTTCAGCTGAGGTTAGTCCTGCTTTGAGCAGGGGGTTGGACTAGATGACCGCTGTGGTCCCTTCCAACTCTAATATTCTATGATTCTTTGTTTTTATTTTGCCTAGGGCAGCAGAATATGTAAAGCCAGAACTGACTGAGAGGGGACGTGATAACCGTTTTCAAGTACATCAAAGGTTGTTACAAGGAGGAGGGAGAAAAATTGTTCTTCTTGGCCTCTGAGGACAGGACACGAAGCAATGGGCTGAAACTGCAGCAAGGGAGGTTTAGGTTGGACATCAGGAAAAACTTCCTAACTGTCAGGGTGGTTAATCACTGGAATAAATGGCCTAGGGAGGATGTGGAATCTCCATCATTGCAGATTTTTAAGTGCAGGTTAGACAAACACCTGTCAGGGGTGGTCTAGATATTACTTAGTCCTGCCCTGAGTGCAGGGAACAGGACTAGACGACCTCGCGAGGTCCCTTCCAGCCCTATGGTTCTATGAAAATATGCCTTGTGAGGTATCTATCACATGAAAGCTAATAACATGCTGATTATTAATATCACTGTAATATGCAAGTGTTAACGTTACATGTGACGTTATGAATTCCCTGTTTGATGTTACTTGAACATGTTTAAGACAAGACAGGCTAACCTAGGTAAAGGTGATAAACACATCTTCTCCCAACAGACCTCCTTCCTGGAGCAGCATCCCATGATTCCAGAACCGAAGCCCTCCCATCAACACCATCTGCGCAGCCCTGCATTCTTCTCTAGCATGCTGGGTTCCTGCCTGGCCCTTACTCTCAGCCAGGAGGATGGACAAGAACACAACCTATGCCCCTGACTCCCAATCACGTGGTATCTATGATGGTCCCTAAATCCATTTCAGAGTCACTTCTTTCCAGAGTATAATTCCCCATCGTGTAAGTAAGTGATGCATTCTTTGTTCCTAGACATGGGACTTTGTGTTTGGCCAGATTAGCCCCCGGTCTTTGATTATGTCCAGCTTTCCAACCACTCCAGATCGGTCTGTGTAAGAGGTCTATCCTTGTCATTATTTACTGCCTCACCAATTAATTCCCCATTAACAATTACATTTGGAGATGTGTCAGTCAGCCAGTTTTCACTCCTTTTACTGTGTGCTGCATTGATTTTACATTGTGCTAATATTTTAATCAGAACCTGTGCAGTAATGAGTCAAATGTCTTATACAAATCCAAGTGTAGTAGGTAAACACCAATCCCTTTATCGGGCACACTTGTAATCTTGTCAAAGAATGATATCGAATTTGTTTAACAAGATCTTTTTTTCCAGGAAACTATATTAATTGGTATTATTTACATGTTCGTATTGATAGTCTCAGATCAGCTGTTCAGTAGTTTTCCCTGGGAGTGATGTCAGACTAACTGGCCTTGTTACCTGGGTCTTCCTGTTTACCCTTTTTAAATAATTACCCGACTTTAGCTTTCTTCGGTCCTCTGGAAATGCTCCAATTTTCCTAGTCTTACAAAAAATTAATACCATTGTTCTGGAGAGTGCCTTAGCCAGCTCTTTTAAAACTCTTGGGTGTAAGTTATCTGGATCTGCTGATTTTAAAATGTTTAGCTTTAATAGGTGCTGTTTAACATCTTCCTTCATTACCGATGAAAAAGAAAGTAATTGATCATCTTATATAATATGGATACATTCTTCAGCTTGGTTAGAGATACAGACCAGAAATATTTATTAAACACTTTTGCCTTTTCCACACCATTATTGACGTTGTCACCACTCTGTCTAGACATGGACCCAGACCATTGTTAATACTATTATTTTTCTGATCTATTTTTAAAATATCGTCTCTTTAAGCCAATTGGCCATCGATGTTTTGTTGATACTCTGGGTGGGATCCGACCAGCCTCACTCGCTGAGGTTCTAAGATGCGCTGGGAGCTTTAGCCCACAGCCAGCCAGCCGGACCCCTGCCTGTCCTGGCAGATGAGACCTGCTGGGGCAGGGGAGGGTGTTGAGCTCACTCGCTGTTGGCTGCAGTTTGTGGCCCTCCCATGGGAGAGCGAGGGGCCAGGCTCCGTCTAGGGTGGTTATTAGACCCGTGCTCCGGAGACCAGCCCTTGTCTGACCCTCCTGCTTCCTCCTTACAGCCCCTTTCACTGTCCGCTCTGCACCAATTGCACCATGCGCTCTCCAGTCACCCCCTCTCCTCTTCAGCATCCCCCTTCCCACCCCTGAGGTCTCCATCCAGCTCTGCCCTCGCCCAAGGGATTTCTGAGCGCGAGGGGGTCTCCAGGATCAGGCCATACCTTACTGCATCAGGAGAGATTGTTCAGACTCCGCTGCCCTGCCTGCAGGTAGCCTCGGCGCTATGCCAGCCTTGCGGGGCAGGAGCTCACCTTCCTCCCCTGCTGACTGACAGCTGCTGCAGCCAATGGAAAGCTCCGGCTGATTGTGATGTCAGGGCCGTGCACTAGGAGGTTATACACTGGTGATGAGCCCCTCTTGGAGTTGAAGGCCAGGCGGGACCGTCAGATCATCCAGTCTGGCCTTCTCTGCAGCACCGGCCATTGCATTTCACCCAGTGCCCGCAGGGAGCACAGGGACCTGTCTGGTGAAAGGCACTGGGCTGGATGTGAAGTCATCAAGGGATGGAGACGCCACCGCTGCCCTGGGCCTTTGAGCCCATGGCTAATCACCCGCATGTTAATTTGTGCCTCATTTCTCATGGGAATCTGTCCGGCTTCCGCTCCCAGGCCTTGGCTCTGGGTCTGCCCGTCCCCGCTAGATGGAAGAGCTGGCCAGCGCCCGCGGAGCTCTCCCCGAAGGTCTGACACGCTGCAGACAAGCCACAGCGTGAGCTTCGTTTTGAAAAGCTGAGTGGACTGAGCGCTGTAAGTCTGCCGTGGTAAGCCATTATCGCTGGCCACGAGTCATTTCTGTGGCTCTTTTCTGCCCCCTCTCCAATTTTGCTACATCCCTGGAGAGGATCCTCCTTTCAGGACATTCCTTCCAGTTACCTGTGGCGTCACCCTGGCTAGTAACCCTCTCACTGCTGATGTGTATTGCTGTTTGTGTCCGTTACCAGTACATGGCCCTGGTTGTGCAGAACCCTGAGACATACGTGCTCCAGGGCTCACACAGGACACCTATCCTGAGCCTCGTCTGTGCCCCGGTAGACACGGAACATCCTCTGATGCCCTGTTGAAATTCACAGCATCCAAACCCCGGGGGTGTATATGAAATAATCGGGCTTATGTCTGTGGATTTATGGAGTTGAAGATGGTTGTACTGAGCCTGTCTCCTCTGCCTTGTGTTTCTAGAGCACCCGCCCCTGTGAGGTCAAAACGCTAGGTCAGACGCTGCTGGAGTGTGCTTGACGAGTGCGGACGGGCACGGCTCCAGGGAGCTCCCAGAGCCCCAGCTGGCACGGACGGGGCTGTTCCAAGGGCACTCGCGCTGCTGGAGTCCCAGGTGGGCACGGATGGGGCACTGCTGGGCACCCGCACACGTGGCCCGGACAGGGTGTTGGGAGGATGAAGTCCCTTGCGTGGGGCTCCCAGAATGAGGTAGGGGAGGGAATATCATTTATTGGACCCATTTCCCTCACCCACCTTATCTCTCTAATACGCCAGGACCAACACGGCTGCAACTCCGCTGCTCCTCGAATGGGCTGCTAGTTTTTTTAACCGCTCGGGGGGCGGGTCCAGAGCTGTTTGGATTCCAGTGGCCCTTCCTCCCCAGATCCCAGTGGTGTGGATTCAGGGGCTGTTTTGGGACAGTCGCCCTTTGACGGAGGGACACAGTGACTCAGCCAGGGAGACACAGCAGAGAAGAAGGGGACAGAGAGCACTTAGGTTAAAGGCAAATAGAAGCAGCAAAGGATGCATTGGCCCCTGCAGCGCTCTCCCTCCCTTGGCAATGCCCCCAACAGACACGGGGAGCTCGGGCGGCCTGTCCCACCCAACCTGACTGCCTCCTGGGAGGAATTAGGGTTGCTAGATGGGTGCCCTTTGGATGGGCTGGGAATGAAAGGTCACAGGGCAGGCCCAGACCTCTCCCCTCCCCCTGTGTTCTGCACCCCATATTGAACCTGGTTCCGAGGTGCCAGGGCAATGAGCACACGGCAATGAATTGATACAGTCAGTCCTCTCGCTGCCAGTCTCTGCACCGTCCAAGGCCCGGTGTGAAAGGTGTCGGGGTAACATGGGAGGCAAAGGGAAAGGATAACCAGCAGAGATGACAGTGAAGAAACCATGGCGCGCTCTTTCTTCGCAGCACCTGAGAGGAGGGTCCGTGTCCCCCGCCAATATATACAGTGTTCCTGAGCTCTTGGATTGGGCCAGTGATCTGCGGGGTGTCTGGCCGCAGCACCCCAGCCCCCAGGGGTCCGCACAGCACTGGTCTCCCTCCTCCCCGCATCTGAGTCTCCCTGTCACTCGGGAGCCAGGCAGTATTGTCTAGATTAGGGTTTGTGCTTCTCACGCCGTGGTCACGGGCGCCCCTAGCACAAAGCGCTTCCTTCCGCTCATGCACGCCCTGTGCCGGGGGCCCGCAGCAGCCCCCTCCGTGAGTGAAGTGCGGTGTGATGGCTGGCTGGGTGCAGCGTTAAACCGGGAAGATAATGGGTCCATGTGCTTCCCAGGGCTGCACCAGCTGTGTGACGAAGAGACACAGCTCAGACTGGGGCCTGCTAAATGGATGCAGCAAACTAAACCCTGCGAGGTGACTGGAGTAAATCTTTTATTGAAGGGGGAGAATTGTCCCAAGTGCTTCAGTGAGGAGGACAGGAGGCTGATTCCCAGCAGTCCAGAAGGGACATTTACCCTCTAATATTCATCGCCCTCCTCTTCCTCTCCTCCATCCACACTGTCTGTCCCCACCTCCTCGTAGTCCTTCTCCAGGGCGGCCATGTCCTCCCGGGCCTCGGAGAACTCCCCCTCCTCCATGCCCTCGCCCACATACCAGTGCACGAAGGCCCGCTTGGCATACATCAGGTCGAACTTGTGGTCCAGCCTCGCCCAGGCCTCGGCAATGGCCGTGGTGTTGCTCAGCATACACACGGCCCTCTGCACCTTGGCCAGGTCACCGCCGGGGACCACCGTCGGGGGCTGGTAGTTGATGCCCACCTTGAAGCCAGTGGGGCACCAGTCTACGAACTGGATGCTGCGCTTGGTTTTGATGGTGGCAATGGCAGCGTTGACGTCTTTGGGCACCACGTCACCGCGGTACAAGAGGCAGCAGGCCATGTATTTGCCATGGCGGGGGTCACACTTCACCATCTGATTGGCTGGCTCGAAGCAGGCGTTTGTGATCTCAGACACGGAGAGCTGTTCGTGATAGGCCTTCTCAGCAGAGATGACAGGGGCGTAGGTGGCCAGAGGGAAGTGGATCCGGGGGTAGGGCACCAGGTTGGTCTGGAACTCGGTCAGATCTACGTTGAGGGCGCCGTCGAAGCGCAGGGAGGCGGTGATGGAGGACACAATCTGGCCTATTAGCCTGTTCAGGTTGGTGTAGGTGGGGCGCTCGATGTCCAGGTTCCTGCGGCAGATGTCGTAGATGGCCTCGTTGTCTACCATGAAGGCGCAGTCCGAGTGCTCCAGGGTGGTGTGGGTGGTCAGGATGGAGTTGTATGGCTCCACCACCGCTGTGGATATCTGAGGTGCTGGGTAGATGGAGAACTCCAGCTTGGACTTCTTACCATAGTCAACGGAGAGTCGCTCCATCAGCAAGGAGGTGAACCCAGAGCCGGTGCCACCCCCGAAGCTGTGGAAGATGAGGAAGCCCTGGAGCCCCGTGCACTGGTCGGCCTGCGGGGATCCAGGAAAGAGAGGGAGGGCTCAGCATGGGGAGGGAGCAGGTGGCTGAGAGTGAGGTGGGTGTCTCCCAGCCCCGCTTTCCCAGCCCTGGTCGCAGAGTCGTCGGTGTCTCACAGAAACCTTCCCGGGGATCACTCCTCCCATTGGTTGTGCGGTGGGGCCCCTGGATTTCACCTGGGGGTTTATTGCTATCTGCTGTGCTATGAGATGACAGGCACTGTGGAGGGCGTTCACGCACTCTAGCACTTGTGAGGGAAGGTGGATGTGTTCCAGGAGAAAGAGGTTTATGGAAAACGTGTCTGCGGCCAGGGCCCCCGTATTGACTCACTCTCACACTCTCTCTCTGTCTTTCACCCCTTCCCTTTCCTTAGCCTGATTCCTAAAAGCCTCCTTCCACCTTCTGCTCCCAGAGCCCCACTACTCATCCTAGCTTTACCTGCTCCCCACGGAGCGGCTGCTCTGCCGTGGGCTCTGGTGCCAGCACTGCTGACCTCCTGGAACACCGAGCAGCCTGCTGCAGGGATTTATGGTGGCACCACCACGGTTTCTGCACTGGATACTCAGTAGTGCCAGCACCGCCGAGAGCAGGAAGAGGCTGGATGCACAGAACCTTCCCACAGGTTCCTTTTCCTGGGTGCATGCGGAACCATCCCCTCTTGTCTCCCTTCCCCGGTTCTCCCAGCCACACCCTGCACTTCTCTGCCTCTTCCCTGACAGCCGTCTGGGGTCTCCTGCCGCAGGAGCGAAGGGACCTGTTCTAGCGCCCATGGAAAGGGGTGAGCACAGCTCCAGCCAGCACACACGAGGCAGCTCTAATTCACTGCACACACTTGTGCGCTGAAGTTACTCTGTACCCGGAGGGCAAGGGCAGGAGCCCAACGAAGGCTGCATTAGCCGTTCACCGGGACCCTGAGGCTGCACCTCTGTGCCATACAATGGTGCAGATTCAAGCCAGCCTCGTCTTTCAGACTGAGGTGTGGCCTGCCGAGGAAGCTGCGGGTCCCAGCCTTGCAGCCTCCAGCTAGTTCCACGCAGAGAGGCCATTCAAATGGCGCTGGACCACCGCGTGCTGGCACCTGCAGACTATGCGGCCCAGCTGCACATTGGCTGCCACTGCTCTTGCTCCAGGGTGACCCAGGAAGCTGGAGTTGAAGGCAGTGAATGTGCTGGCAGCAGAGGAGACCGACGGTGCTGATGCACTCCCTCGCCCGGCATTATTTCCACCTGGAATCAGAAAACTTCCCCGACCCCCCCTCCCCAGCATATTTACCAGCTTCCGGATCCTGTCCAGCACCAAGTCGATGATCTCCTTGCCGATGGTGTAGTGCCCGCGGGCGTAGTTGTTGGCAGCATCTTCCTTGCCGGTGATGAGCTGCTCAGGGTGGAAGAGCTGGCGGTAAGTGCCGGTCCGGACCTCGTCTGGAATTCACAACGCAACCTGGTTAGCGTCGGCCCTGCCCGAGGTGACTGTGGTGCTCGTGCACAGCTGGAAGGAGCTGGTCGTGGGCTGGGCGGGTCAGCGAATGAGCAGCTATTCCCGTGACACTGACCTTCCCGCACCAGATGTGCATGGACCCTGGCCAGCCCCACAGAGGCTCTTACGCCTGCTCTGTGCCGTCCGGTTCAAGAGGGGACGGGGTGGCCCAGGGAGCCAGAGCCAGGATGCAGAGCCTTTCACGTCGGGTCCCTGGGGGCTGATCCCGCCCCGGGCAATGGGGCATTGTGAGGGGTTGGTTCGAACTCGGAGGCAGGCAGTGCACACAGAGGTCATTAGGCACCCAGCCCCAGCCCTCCCCGGCACGCAGCGCTCACCGATCACGGTGGGCTCCAGGTCCACAAAGACGGCCCTGGGGACGTGCTTCCCGGCGCCCGTCTCGCTGAAGAAGGTGTTGAAGGAGTCGTCCCCTCCCCCGATGGTCTTGTCGCTGGGCATCTGCCCGTCGGGCTGGATGCCGTGCTCCAGGCAGTACAGCTCCCAGCAGGCGTTCCCGATCTGCACACCGGCCTGGCCGACGTGGATGGAAATGCACTCCCGCTGGGGCGAAGAGCAAGTCACCGTCAGGGGAAGGGGCCCGGTCTCTGTCTGTGCAGCCTGGCATCCCAGGTCAGCACCTGCAGCCAGCCTCTGGGCTCCAGGGATCCAGAGCCTGGGGAGACCCACCCACCATCCCACCCTCCTCACACGGGGCTTGGGGGCTGCTTGTGCCTCAGAAAACCTGAGGGGCTCGGGGTGAGACCCTCCCCCAGCCCTGCCCAGTGCATCTCCCCTCAGCTGGCCTCCCACCGAATCCTGCTGCGTTGTCCCGTCCTGCCCCTCCGCACAGGTTCAGCCCCATTCATCTCTCACCTCCTGCCTCTCGGGCCACTCTCCCCACGTCTCCCCCTGCTCGCCTCCCTTCCCCGGCTCTCCTTCCCTTCCCAAGCAGGCTCCGCACAGCCCCCCTCGCCTGCGTCTTTGCCTCATTCCAGCCTGCACCCGGCCCGCTCCCACTGCGCTGCCCGAGCTTGTTCCGTCTCCTTCCTTTGCCCACTCCTGAATTTCTGCCATCTGCGCCCCTCCTTCCCCCCAGCCAGCGACAGCCACCGGACTCATGCTGGCCAAGTGCCATCTCTCTCCCGTGTCCTCCGCGCTCCGGAGCCCGCCCTGCTCTGCAGCTGCTCCGTGTGCTCCTGTCCACATGCTCCACCTGGTACAGCGCTCCGGGCACCTGAATCCTCCCTGGAGTAGTGCAGGAATTGCCTCTTTCATTGAACCCGGGAGCTCTGGAGATCCTGCCCCTCCTTCGCCTGGGAGTGCACCCCACTCGCCCCGGCAGGGCGGGCAGCCCCCGTAACAGCAGCTGGGACTCACCATTCTGCCAAGAGTCTTCGATCCGACAGCAGAGGGCTCGGAGGACGAAGGCTGGGAACAGAGGAGCTCTGAGCTGCGCCTTTTATAGTAGCTGGGAGGGAGGGTTTGTTGTTAGTGACAGTCTGATGGGTGGCGGGGCTGGGCTGGGCGCCGCTCCTCACGCTGTCCTCTGCTGAGCTGTCTCTGGGTTACAGCTCGTTCCAACACACAACGAGGGCCTCCCAGGGCCTTGGTTACACCAAACAAAGCAGTAACTGGGCCTGGCTCCTCGCTGCTGGCTGCCCGGGGCCTCATGGTGGCCACGCTTTTCTGAGCCGTTTCCAGTTTTTCAACAGCTTTTAAAACGTGGACACGAACCCAGCAAGGCCTCACTACTGCGAGGTACAGAGAAGACCACCTCCCTGCACTGACCCGATGCACCCCTGCTTCTACATCCAAGTGTCGCATTTCCCCTCCTAGCGACAGCGGCTTGCTACTGTGCGCCCTAAGTCCTTTCAGAGTCTCTGCTCTCCAGGGTCCAGCCCCCATCTTAGAAGTGTGCCCCACTTGCTTTGTTCCTAGATGTTTGTCCTTGAATTTGCTGTGGTGAGTCACACGTTGTCCAGTTGAGCCCGCCCCAAGCAGATGTCTGCACTGCGCTGTTTGCAGTGGCAGCCAGCTCCCTTTCCCGAGCAGACACAGGTAATTTACATCCCTGCAGGTGTCAGAGAAGTCTGGTTTTCCTGCCATTGTGCATTCCTCTGCATTTACTGACGCTACATCTCATCTGCCAGGACGTCGCCTGGGCCCGGCCTGTTTCATTTGCTCTGAACTTCCTCGCTGGTCCTGAGTACCCTAAATCATTTTGTGCCATCAACAAATTTTGCTGCCTCGTTGCTCACAGCCCAGCCCAGCCCTGCTTGTCATTAAATACATTAAGCAACAACCTTGTGACTCCTGCTGTCACCCTTTGGCCCTGCTGAAAATGGACCAGTTAGTCCTACTCTTTGCTCTCTGTCTCCTGGCCAGTTTTAGATCCAGGATAATACTTTGCCTCTCACCCACGACAACCTAGCTTCTTCAGCAGCTTCTTCTGCTGGACCCAGCGGAGAGCCTTTTGGAAGTCTCAATAAATTATATCACCTGAATCCCCTTTATTCACGGCTTTATTGGCACGTTCAAGGAATTGAAAGAGAGAAGCAGATTTTCCTTTGCAGGATGATTGGAAAAAGGCAAATCTAGTGCCCATCTTCAAAACAGGGAAGAAAGAGGATCCAGAGAACTACAGCCCAGTCAGCCTCACCTCAATCCCTGGAAAAATCATGGAGCAGGTCCTCAAGGAATCCATTTTGAGGCACTTGGAAGAGAGGAAGGTGATCAGGAACAGTCAACACAGATTCACCAAGGGCAAGTCATGCCTGACTAACCTGATTGCCTTCTATGAAGAGGTGACTGGCTCTGTGGATGTAGGGAAGGCGGTGGATGTGATATAGCTTGACTTTAGCAAAGCTTTTGATACTGTCTCCCACAGTATTCTTATCAGCAAGCTACAGACGTATGGGTTGGATGAATGGACTATAAAATGGACAGAGAACTGGCTAGAGCATAGGGCTCAACGAGTAGTGATCAATGGCTCGATGTCTAACTGGCAGCCGGTCACAAGCAGAGTGCCCCAGGGGTCGGTGCTGGGGCCGGTTTTGTTCAACATCTTCATCAATGATCTGGAGGATGGGGTAGATGCACCCTCAGCAAGTTTGCAGATGACACTAAGCTGGGGGGAGTGGTAGATACCCTGCAAGGTAGGGATAGGATACAGAGTGACCTAAACAAACTGGAGGATTGGGCGAAAAGAAATCTGATGAGGTTCAACAAGGACCAGTGCAGAGTCCTGCACTTAGGAAGGAAGAATCCCATGCACAGCTACAGACTGGGGACCGACGAGCTAGGCAGCAGCTCTGCAGAAAAGGACCTGGGGGTAACAGTGGATAGGAAGCTGGATATGAGTCAGCAGTGTGCCCTGGTTGTCAAGAAGGCTAATAGCATATTGGGCTTTGTTAGTAGGAGCATTGCCAGCAGATCGAGGGAAGTGATTATTCCCCTCTGTCATGCTGGGTAGAAGGGGGGGAGCATTTGTCATATTGGTTAACATCAGTGTGTCAAAATCATACTAATCCATGTGAGATAGGCCATGTCAGGTGCTGTTAGGAAGGTTATAATGTGCTAGGTCAGATGACAATACTTATGTCCATGTGTAATGTGTGTGATGGAAGTTACAGATATATCTGAGATATCTGTATTTCAAATTGTGCTGGCTGGGCCACGCCCCAGACAGGAGGGCGGCAGGACAACAGGCTGCTTAATGGCCCATTAAGACACTCATGGATGCCAGGGGCCCAGCAGGAAGCTAAAGGCAGACCTGGAGAGTTACCGGGATTGGCCCATGTGACTCTGGACTCCAGTTTAGTTCTTGTAACATTCCACAGGCCGCATGGCCAGGGTCAGGGGGTTTATAAGGCCAAGCCACAGAAACCATTTTGTCTTTGTTCCTGTCCAGCTGCAGACACACACCTACCTCTGGATCAATTCATTTTGCAACTGAACCGAAGGACTTAGACCCATCCAGGTACTGGATGTGAACCAGAGAGACTACACAAGCTGCAACTCCACATTTCTTCTAGAAACCTGATGTATCTGGACTTTCAATCATTTGTATGTATCTGATTTGCTTTGACTCTTTAACATTTCTCTCATGGTTTATTTCTTTCTTTTACAATAAACCTTTAGTTTTAGTTACTAAAGAATTGGCTGGCAGCGTGGGATTTTAGGTAAGATTCAAACTTATATTGCTCTGGTGCTGTGGCTGACCCCTTGGGGTCAGAGGGAACCTTTTTAGTAAAGAGCACAGAGTTTAAATAACTGGTCTCTTTACTGGACCTAGTGCTGATTTGGGAGCCTGGAGCTGAAATGCAGTAAAGGCGGCTGGGTGCATTTGTGGACTGGCTTCTGTGGGGATTCAGAAGTGCAGTTTGTGGCTGGTTGGGAAGCCGGGCTTCAGTGTTACCCACTGGTGCTGGGAGAATCTGCTCTCTGTTTGCAGCCTGCCCTGACCTTGGCATTTTCAGGTGGCTGCCCTGGGCATGGAACTGGTCACAGTGGCATAGTCTTAGCAGGATCCACAGAACCAGAACATTTGGGGTTTGGATCAGAACCTCACATACTCCAAGTTTTGAAATTTGACATTGAGAGTGTTAAGGTTAAAGTTAGTCAAGATGAGCGAGCGGAGATCATGAGGCTATGAGCGCAGAACAGCGTAAACGGTTCTGCAAAGAGAGAGAGAATTAGCTCTTAAAGGGAATATCTCAAAGCAGAAAATGAGAGATATGCTCAGAGACAACGACCTGGAAACAGGGTCTCCAGCTGACTTCCTCACAGAGATGGTAGTGGCAGGAGAGGGAGGGAGGGAGAGACAGACAGACAGACAGACAGACAGACACCAGGAGCTCAGAAGGCTGAGACCAAAAGCTGAGGCCAGAATTGCTAAAATCCAAAGGATAAATGAACTGGGGAAAAAGCTCATCAAAAACGGATGAAAAAAGCCAAAATCCAACTCCAGATCCTAGAAAAGCGGAAGCTGTGTCCTTCTGGCAGCCAGCTTCTCTCAGCAGCGATTGGGAGAAAATCTTCCCAGTTTGTAGCGATGTTGATGTGTTGGATACTGATGTGGTAAATATACACAGCCAGGTTAATGTCCCCAGTCCCAGAGGGAGTGTGAATGTACGTCTCCTGTGTTACCAGTGATCAGTGGGGAGATTTGTGAAGGGGGGGTGCATGAATGCAAGCAATGGTCTGTATGTAGCCAGGTGTGCTGTGACAAGGAAGAGAAGATCTCTAGCCTTGGGAGGGTGGAGAGCAGCAGCTTGTATGTTCCTCTGCTGAAAGAAAAACCATCTATCTCCCAGCTTGTCTGCAAGCAGCCGGGGGGCTGGGGCAGGGGAGAGGGAAGTGCGAAGTATTTGGCTGGCACGAGTAGCAGTTTATCTGACGGGGGAAAGTTGGTCTCTTGTGGGCTGTCTGTGGAGCAGGCAGAGAGTGCCTCTCGGGTTCTGCTGATAGAGGATCTGTCGGTGGGACCAGAGGTGGTTCTGGATTCAACTGAGACCCAGGAAGGAAGTGTTCCTAAATCTGCATCTGTTGGGGGTAATGGCTTGCCCATGGGGGAAGTTACCCCGGTCCCCAAAAGTTTGTCTGGTTACAGCCATGGGGGCTGGGACAAAGGAGGGAACATTCCAGATTGTTTGGATGCTAAGAAAGGCAGGTGACCTGCTGAGAAAGAGTTCATCTCCCAGCTGCTGTCTGAAGAGCAGACAGGGTGCGCCTCTCCGCCCGTGCTAACTGAGGGGTGCCAGTGATCTCGGGTTTGGTCCGGGACTTACCTGAAACCCCGAAAGAGTCTGTGTGGGCTCGGGGAAAGGTCTGTACAGCAGCCTCTAGCAGCTTGTCGCCTAAAACTGCTCCTGAGGGGATAAAACCTCCCGAGGGTCTTTGCGAGCAGTTTTCTGCCATGGCAGGGTGTGAAAGCGAAGTGATTAGTTGGGTCAGGACGAGTCACTGCCTGTGGCAAGCAACAGTTCACATGCTGAGAGACCTGGGTCAGTTTCTAACGGCCAGAACGTGTCACCGGTGGATGGATTCACTGACTGGGTTTTGGAAAGGTCCAGTTTGAATACCTGGAAAAAGGTTCCAGATGAAGTAAAATTATCAGGAAGCTTAAACAGCCTGTAACCAGCGGCTGTGCTTGGTAGTTCTAGTGGAAGGACAATGATGTGAAAACCTGAATGGCTCCAGGCTGGTAGCTCTGTAAGTGAACAGATAGAGCCTCAGTTTCAAAGGAAGGATTGGGCAGCTATAGTTACACTGCAGGACAGATGTGAAAGTGATCTCTTGGAGGAAGTGGGGGGGCAGGCAAACTCTGTGGGTGTGTGGTGTAGTCTCTTAGTGGACCCAGGTACATCTGGTGCTAGGTGGAGTCAGAGATTGGCAGTGAAAAGACATCAGAACCCTGTTTGTGAAAGGCTAGTGAGAATGGTTGATGTCTCTTTAAAACCAGGCCCAGACTTGAATCCGATAACAGTTAAGACTCTGGAAACTCGTGAACTAGCTAGTGAGTGTGTGTGTGTGTGTGTGGGGGGGGGGGGGTAATGCAAATTACCTGCCTGGCAGGGGGGAGGAGAATCTACCCATAGCTGTTGGCAAGGAGAACTCATCTCGGGCGGGGCCAGCTGAAGGCGGGTTGAGTGTGCCTGGGACGGCTCTGAATTTGAGTGAAAGTCAGAATGAATTTGTCAGGGCTCAACGAAAAAATGTTTCTTTGGAGGGGGCCAGAGTGGGGGGCCCAAGCCTAGCCCCAGCAGGGGGAGCAGGCAGATTTTTCATGCATGAGGGCTTGCTATACAGAGAATTCCCTGCAGGGGAAAAGCAGCCTCCTGATAAAAACTGCCATCAACTTACAGTGCCTGAGGGATGTGGAATTGAGGTGTTAAAGTTAGCTTGTGATGATCCCTTTGCAGGACATCTGGGCACAGGAAAACTGTGTGACAGGCTGAAGCAAAACTTGTATTGGCCTTACCTGTCTGACACAGCGCGGGGTTATTGCAGGAGCTGTGATTTGTGTCAGGAGCACAGGAGTTTGAAGGGTCCTAAGAAGGTGCCCCTGCAGCCTTTGCCCATTAGTGGGGAGGTGTTTGCCAGAGTGTCTGTGGATATTGGGGGGCCGCTCCCTAAACCTTCCAGAACTGGGAAGGAGTATATTCTGGGGTGGGTGGATTTCGCCACCAAGTACCCTGAGGCTGTGGCTTTATCTGATGTTAAGGCTGAGATAGTGGCCTCAGCTCGGTTTACTGTTTTTAGCAGGGTGGAGTTTCCCAAGGGAATCTTGTCAGACCCTATTGCCAATTGTAGGTCAGCTGTGTGTGAGCTGCTGTGGGAAAGGTGTGAAATAAGTCATCTGAAAGCTGCCCCTCATCATACAGAGACCAATGGCTGGGTGGAAGGATTTAACGGGACATTGAAGGCCATGCTAAAATGTACGTGGACAGACGCCAGAATGACTGGGGTGTCTGGTTACCTTATCTGCCGTATGCGTACAGAGGTGTATCCCAAGAGTCTACAGGGTCTGCTCCTTTTGGGCTGCTCTATGGGAGGCAGGTCAGGGGACCCCTGGATCTGATTTGTGATTCCTAATGTGGAGCATGTGTCACAGGTTAGAGAGGATTTACAGGACCCCACGAGAGGAGCATAAATCATGCACCAAGAACCCACCATTGCGCTAACTGAACCCTTACAAATGTGTGGAAAGGATTGAATAATATCGTTACCTCCATAGTGAACCTTACCAGGAAAAGGCCTGTTTTAGCTGAACATGGGTTTGCTATTAACATTTCTGCCATTGTTAAATCTTGTAGTTAATGTGTTGCTAATGCAAGAATTGTAGGAATGCACCATGTGCCTGATACTTTGTAAAACCCTGAAACACGTTAAAAACTGGAGGGACAGTGCCTACGATGCATTCAGCAGTGTCTGGGGATACCCCTTTCTGCATCGCTTTTGCGTGGGGGGGTGTCACGCTGTATGAATGAGGGGGGCCTTTGGGGTGTATTCAGGAGCTCTGGTTACTCCTTTCTACACCAGTCTCGCGGTGGCGGTGTCATGCTGGGTAGATGGCGGGGGGGGGGGGTAGAAGGGGGGAGCATTTGTCATATTGGTTAATGTCAGTGTGTCAGAATCATACTAATCCATGTGAGATAGGCCATGTCAGGTGCTGTTCGGAAGGTTATAATGTGCTAGGTCAGATGATAAAACTTATGTCCATGTGTAATGTGTGTGATGGAAGTTACAGATATATCTGAGATATCTGTATTGCAAATTGTGCTGGCTGGGACACACCCCAGACAGGAGGGCAGCAGGACAACAGGCTGCTTGATGGCCCATTAAGACACTCAGGGATGCCAGGGTCCCAGGAGGAAGCTAAAGGCAGACCTGGAGAGTTACCGGGATTGGCCCATGTGACTCTGGACTCCAGTTTAGTTCTTGTAACATTCCACAGGCCGTATGGCCAGGGCCAGGGGGTTTATAAGGCCAAGGCACAGAAACCATTTTGTCTTTGTTCCTGTCCAGCTGCAGACACACACCTACCTCTGGATCTATTCATTCTGCAACTGAACTGAAGGACTTAGACCAATCCAGGTACTGGATGTGAACCAGAGAGAACTACACAAGCTGCAACTCCACATTTCTTCCAGAAACCTGATGTATCTGGACTTTCAATCATTTGTATGTATCTGATTTGCTTTGACCCTTTAACATTTCTCTCATGGTTTGGTTCTTTCTTTTCACAATAAACCTTTAGTTTAGATACTAGAGGATTGGCTGGCAGCGTGGGATTTTAGGTAAGATCCAAACATACATTGCTCTGGTGCTGTGGCTGACCTCTTGGGGTCAGAGGGAACCTTTTTAGTAAAGAGCAGAGAGTTCTAGTAACTGGTCTCTTTACTGGACCCAGTGCTGATTTGGGAGCCAGAAGCTGAAATGCAGTTAAGGGGGCTGTGTGTATTTGTGGACTGGCTTCTGTGGGGATTCAGAAGTGCAGTTTGTGGCTGGTTGGGAAGTCTGACTTCAGTGTCACCCACCAGCGCTGGGAGAATCTGCTCTCCTTTTGCAGCCTGCCCTGACCTTGGCATTTTCATATGGCTGCCCTGGGCACGGGATGGGTCACACCCTCTATTCGGCATTGGTGAGGCCTCATTTGCAGTATTGTGTCCAGTTTTGGGCCCCCCACTACAGGAAGGATGTGGACAAATTGGAGAGAGTCCAGCGGAGGGCAACAAAAATGATTAGGGGGCTGGAGCACAAGGCTTACGAGGAGAGGCTGAGGGAACTAGACTTGTTCAGTCTGCAGAAGAGAAAAGTGAGGGGGGATTTGATAGCAGCCTTTAACTACCTGAAAGGGGGTTCTAGGGAGGATGGGGCTAGGCTGTTCTCAGTGGTGGCAGATGACAGAACAAGGAGCAACGGTCTCAAGTTGCAGTGGGGGAGGTCTAGGTTGGAAACTTTTTCACCAGGAGGCTGGTGAAGCACTGGAATGGGTTACCTAGGGAGGTGGTGGAATCTCCATCCTCAGAGGTTTTTAAGGCCTGGCTTGACAAAGCCCTGGCTGGGAGGGTTTAGGTGGGGTTGGTCCTGCTTTGAGCAGGGGGTCGGACTAGTGACCTCCTGAGCTCCCTTCCAACCCTCATCTTCTGTGATTGTCTGATCCCTGCTGGTTTGGCCTGTCCTGTCATGATCTGCTGGGCCTTTTGGAATTCTGTTATTTCATCGTTATTTTGGCTAAACACAGCCCGGAGCGGCCAGGAACACAGGGCCCTGGTATGATTGCAAGGGCTGGGGGAGCTGCACGTGTCAAGGGCTCTCTCTGAGTTCAGGGCCTAAATTCAGCCCATTCATTGACCCCTGCTGAAATCTGCCCGTCTGCTCTGTGCACGTGGAGCTGAGATGCAGGCAGGTCCCATGGTGGATTCTGCTTGATTCAGGGCTTCCCGCAGAGCCAAGGGCTCCTGACCTGCCCCTCGGTTCCCAACCGAAAGGTCATTTCTGGAGCTGTAGGGAAACTGCAGCCCCGCTGCACGGTGGGGGCTCAGGAGAGCCAGCCCGGTCCAGCTGCGGTTTAGTTTAACGCCCGCTGATTCGCACTCTGCGGTCTCTGTGTGGTGGTGATGTCTGTGAACACCAGCACTGGGCCAAGGCTTGAGGTTTTCTTCGCCGTGACACCAGCGGGAGGGTTCCTCTGTTCAGACCGAGAGCTGCCGTATCTTCCGCACGGTGCTGGTGCACCCTCCACACAGCGTGGTCCCGATCCCTGGCGACTAGGAGCGGGGCGGTTGTCCTGTCTTTGGGGCCCATTCACTCCGCGGCCTCGCTGGGACTCGCTAAGGGGGCTCGTTAGCACCAGTTGTAACGGTGGCTTCTGGGTTCCCCCCCCCCCCCCCAACTCATGTCAGGTGGCAGCCGCCACCCAGGCACCAGGTGGAAAGGACTTTGTCCCTACCCGCCGTGGCCATGGACAGCGCATCTCCCAGTTCTCAGCACTGGAGCTAAATCCTGCTGGGGGAGAGCAGCTGAGTCCCCCCTTCTCTCCGATGTTCAACAGCTGCGCAAGGTTCCCAGCGTCCTTGTCATATGCTGTGGGGATGGTAACAAACCGCAGAGCACTGGCAAGGGACGTGGACTCCCTGCCCCGCCCCTCTGGGCCGTGCCGCCAGCACAGCACACACTGGGATGCCCCTTGGAGCTGGCACGGGTGATTGCAGGGGGCAGGCTTCACGAGGCAGTCCTGGAAAGGCGGTGCTGAAATGCTCCTTGTCTGGTTTCTGTGGGTCAGTCACACCCAGGAGATCCCGTTTCCAGAGCCCGGTCTGTGCAGCGCACTCCCCGCCCAGCCGCACTACACAGCGCGTGACGTGCAATGGCTGGGGACTGTGCCGCCGCCAAGGCAGCGGTTCACCCCTGGGCACAGGCCGGCTAACGGCCTCTGATCTCCTCAGCAACAGAGCCCAGGGGAGCTGCACAGTGACCAAGTCAGGGAAGGAGAGGAGCAAAACTACATGGGTAGCCACGTGCCTGGGGCCTTCCTGGGCCTTGTTTGCACAGGGATTCCCTCAGCGCCGGGACTACGGAGACGCAGCCTGTGATGGGGAGTGGATTATTCACCTGCTGCCCCCGTGCCCAGCATGCACCCCTCAGCCCTGGCCTGCCTGAGTCCAGGCCGGTGGGGCAGGCTCTGCAGCGGGGCTCTGATCAAAGGCTGGGCAGTACTCTGGGGGCATCGTCGTCTTCCCAGGACCCAGTAGCGCAGCTGTTGGCATCAGCCACCTCCCTTGGGAATGGTGACGGAGGCCCTGTGTCCTGCTGGGCGGGGAGTCCTGGCCGGGCAGGTGGTGTGCTAGGGAAGGCGAGAGGCAGCGCTCAGTGGGATGTCCTGGGGCTGCGCTGGAGGGCCAGGGGGCAGAGACCGAATAAAGGCCTGTCCTGCCGGGACACATCTCCTGGCCAGTGCTCAGGATCCCCGCAGCATGGTCGGGAAAGGGGTCGATACCAGAGAAGGGCGGTCAGGTTCCAGGCAGGGCGGTGGCCGTCTGTGCTGTGGGAGCTCCGGAGCAGGCCTCCATTGTGCTGGGTGCTGCCAACACCGCCCAGGACCCTCGACTCAGGTGCCCCCCACCGGGGTTCAGCTGCTGCTCCTGCCACGTCAGACTGCCCTGCCTGCCCTGCCCTGGGGTGTGCTGGCTGGCGGGGGCTGCCCCAGCTGGGTGTCCCGGGACGGGCTGGTCTCCAGGCCACGGCTGCTTGCCCTGGGCTGGAGTGCTCTCTAGTGCTGGTGAGCAGCACCGTGACAAACGGGGGAATGTGCCGCGTCCCAGAACATTGGGGAGACCCGGCAGGCGAGGGAATGGTTTTTATTGGCCTGTCCCCCCTGGTCAGCGAGACCCAGAGCTCTTCTCCCGAGCGGACGAGAGCCCTGGAAAGCCGGCTTCTCGTCTCACCAACAGCCGCCATTCGCTCGCACACCTTGCCGCCCGGGCTGCACGTCTCCGCCAGCCACCCCTGGATCAAGCCGAACAGCTGGGGTTTGGCTGAAGCAGCTTCCCAAAGGGCCTCCCAGCTGGATGCGAACACTCAGCAGAGGGAGACGCCGCCCTCCCTTGGGCGTTGGTTCCAGGGGTGAATCGCCCGCACTGCTCACAAGCTGGGCCTTATTTCCAACCGGAACTTGTCGGGCTTCGGCTTCCAGCGACTGGCTCTTGTCCAGCCTTTCTCTGCTAGACTAAAGAGCCTGTCAGAACACGGCGTCGTCTTCCCCTGAACGTGCTCAGGTCCCTGCTCCAGCTTCTCTCTGATCATCTAACCAGACTCAGCTCTTTCCAGCTCACCATCAGGCATTCTCTCCAGCCCATGAAAACTGGATTCAGGGTCGAGTATCGGTCTCCCCGGGGCCATGTACAGAGGTGAAATCACCGCCCTGCTGCTACGCGCCACTCCTCGGCTTTACTTCCAAGAATCACCGTAGCCCTTTTCACCACAGCATCGCCCTGGGAGCTCATGGTCATTTATTTATCCACTATGACCCTGAAATCCTTTCTGAAGTCACTGCAGTCCCCTAGTCCATAGGTCTGGCCGGCAGGTCTCATTCCTCAGCTTCGCCTTTGTCTGGATTAAAACACGTTTTGTTTGAAAGGCGCAGCTTACCAAGCGCCCCAGATAACTCCGTCTGACGTCCTGTCCTCATCATCGTTTACCGCTCCGCCACTCTTCGTGTCAGCTGCAAATTTCATTATTATTGATTTTATATTTACTGCCAGACCATGGATGAAAATGTTGAATAGCATCAGGCGTAGAATCGCTCCCTGCAGAACCCTGCCAGAAATACCCCCACTTGGTGATGATTCTCCATTGACAACGACTTTCTGAAATCTGTACTAGCCTGTTCTGAAAGCATTTAAAGTGAGCGCCGGTGATGGTGTGTATACAGCGCTGTTTTCTGGTGTCAGGTGGTGTTGAGTTAATTGCCTTACAAAAGTCTAGTACATCTGTACCGCTGCTTTTATCAGCCAAACTTGAAATCTCATCCGTGGGTGAAAGCAGATTTGTTTGACAGGACCTGTTTTCATAAAGATCATCATGACTAGCGTTAATTATACTCGTATCCTTTGTATCTTTATCAATGGAATCCCATAGCAGCTTGTCCGTTGTTTGCCCAGGACTGATGTCAGGCTAACTAGCTTGTAGTCGTCCAGGCCATGCCGCGTGCCCTGTTTGAATATTGGTGTAACGTTAGCACGCTTCGAATTCCCACTATTGTATGATTGGTTAAAACTTAACGTCCGCGGACAAGATGTCAATCTGACAGCTCTTTTAGGACTGCTGGGTTCAAGTTGTCCAGGCCTGCTGATTTTACAACGTTTAGCCCTAGCAGATGTTACATCCTCTTCCATCAGCTTCATGTGACAGGAACACATCAGCCGGCTTCTCTCCAAGTGCAAAACAGAAATATTTACCAACTGCTTCTGCCTGCTCTGCGTCGTTATTAACAATTTACCGCCTCTCTCTAGTGATGGGCCTAGACCACTGCTAAGGTTTCCTTTGGTCCTAATATACTTTAAAACCTCTTCCTCCTTGTCCGTAGCGCCGCCAGCCATGGAGTTTTCCCTCAAGCTTTTAATGTCCGTTTTCAATTTTCTGCACTTCACAACTTCTCATTTCTATCAATTTCTTTCTGTTTCTCCTTTTGCCCATTTCTTATATGTTGCTTTTTAAATTTCTAATTGCTGCCTTCATTTCAACCATTAGCTAGGTCTGATTTTTAGCCAGTGTCCACTTCCTTGACTGTGGAATCATGGCTTTTCTGCTATCTACTAAATGCTGCTTAAAGAACTCCAAACTTTCATTCACATTTTTCTGTCTACAGTTTTCCTCTTGTTCAATTTCACTCAGTGTTTCTTAGCTTTGGAAATTAGCTGTTTTGAAGCACCCAGTGTATATATTACTCGGGAGGCCTGTCTCGGTATGTCCAGGTCATGAGCACTGATCCCTAAGCAACCTCTAGCTTTCAGCCTCCTGATTAATCTTATCGGTCCAAAGCAAGGTTACCTTGCACTGGGTGTGTGACGGAGCCCCCAGGACAGGGCTCTGGAATTATGCAGGACGCAGCCAGTCAGGACTCTGGTACTCGGAGTCTGCCTCCCCCCCGGGTCCCCGCACACCAGTGCAGCTGCCTCCTGACTCTGGCCTCCTAGCGTTCAGCGCTCCTCGTCCGCCCGGGCCCCCCCTAAGATCCCCTGGCCGGGACGCTAGAGCCTTACATGCCCCCAAAAGGCCAGGCACCCACCTTGCAGTGAGAGCAATTCCCAGCCAGCGCGGGAGGCAGGAGGCTTTATTAGATCTCAGGATCACAGCGTAGAAGGACTTGGCTAACAGCTTACCTAGGAGTTACAGCAGTGATCCCCCGAGGAGCCCCAGAGCCCCAGCTGTGGGCTCTGCTCCCAGCCAACCTCCCACAGGGCACTGGTTCTTCCGTCCAGGCAGCCGGTCACCCCTCCCCAGACCCAGCCCCTTACCCCTCCCCCATCCTTTGTCTCCTTCCCAGGCAAGGTGGCCACCCCTCCTGGTCTCCACCTGCCACAACCTGTCCCAGCTGGATGGGCCAGGGCAGGGAGTCCTGGCCGGGTCTGCGGACGTGTGGCTGGAGAAGGCCCAGCCGCCCTCCAGTGGTCTCTGCAATGATCACACACCCAGGTCCCATCACCGACATACAGGAGTAACTATGGGGAAACTGAGGCACACAGACCGCACACAGAGAAAACCCCGAGAATATCTCCACTTTGTCACAGGGGGTAATACCTTTTATGTTACAAAATGATCATTTACAATGTTCCAGAGGGGCAGCGTGTTAGTCTGTATACAGCAAAAACGACGAGAGCTCTGCGGCACGTTAAAGACTAACACATTTAATTTTAGCAGGCAGAAGCTTTCGTGAGGCTCCGCTCACTTCGTCAGATGCATTTACAATGTTAAGACCCTCAGATTATATTTTGCTACTGGCTGCATGAATCCTCCAGGATACGTCTCCCAGACTGAAGTCCCCCAGAGCAACACAATTTTTCTTTCCACACGTTACAGACGGGTGTGTAAGGAGTTGATGTGGCAGGCTGTAACAGACCCTAACAGTGTCGCACCCCCCCATCCCCCAGGGCTTTGTCAGTTAGCACATTGTTCCAGATGCATTCAGGATCCTGCTTGTCTGGGTTACCAATGACTCTAAAAGGTAGTGGTGTCTGCAGTGCAGAGGGCCACCCCTCGCCCCTTTTACCCGCTCTGGTATTCTTTAATAGGTTATAACCCGGAGATTTTAACTTTCCATTCATGCAAATTGCGCCCCCAGTTTTCAGTAATGCGACTTGTCTCAGATTTCTTCTCATCCGTGAAGCATTTCCAGCCTCTCTTGCTCATGTCCCAGCCCTCCGCACTGGTGTGGCAGTAACGCAATCTGTCTGCTCGTCACGTTCTGGCAGATCAAGTTCCACTTGTTCATGATCCCGTGATTTGAGTTTGTCTTGTTAGCACCTTCCTCTTCCTCTTCCATCGGTAGTTTGATGCTCTCCTGGCTGCCTCAGCCAGTCTCCAACTGAGAGGATCACCCTCCTCCCCCACACATGAGATTCAGACCACCCCGTCCATACAGCCGCCCTCCCACGGGAATGCAGCCCCGTGTTCACAGAACCAAAACCTTTCAGGGTTTTCTGCCTTCTCTCACTCCTGGCAGATGCAGGGAAATGAGTGGCAAGAACTCCCCTTCTGGCTAGTTCAGTCATGGCTGATTTGGCTGTCAGCACCATGCACAGGCGCTCATGGCTTCAGTCTTCACGGCTGCCCCAAGAAGCACAGCAGGCTGTCCAAGGCTGCCATGGAAGTGCAGAGGGATGATAACGTCAGAGCTGGAAGCACTCGGAGCTCTTTGGCTATAGATGCTGCTGCCCTGTCAAGGAAGCATTTTCATCCTCAGCAGTCCTGCAGATACCCCTCGCGCCTCGCCAGGACCTACGCGTTAAAGGTGTCGGCTGACCCCTTTTCCTGCAACAGCTCCTGGGGGCACTACGCAACCCTGTGATGGGGCAGTCGAGGATGCCAGACGAGTCTCCAAGACTCCAGGCTCTCCTTCCCTTTTTTCACAACTCTCTAGCCACTTCCTCGGTGCTCGGTCTGACATTGCTTCAGACCGATGGCTCTAGGGGACCGTGGAAGCGGGATATGCCCTTCAATTTGTTTCTTCCCTCCTTTCCTTCCAAACTGTTTCTCTTCGAGGCCATTTCAGGAGGTTCAATCTCTCCTCCGGGTGGGGGCCACAGAAGCGATCCCAGTGTCACAGAGGAATGGGGTTTTATTCCCACTGGTTCCTTATCCCGAGAGCAAAGGGAGATCTCAGGCCAGTTTTCGACCTACATCAACTGAACAGGTGACTAAAAATGATGAAGTTTCACGTGGTCACGCTGGCAGCCATTATCCCGCCCTGGATCCTGGAGGCTGGTACGCCATCCCCGACTTTTCCAGGTGGCAGTTTATCAAGGCCACGGGGTGTGTCTGATAGTCCTGTTCACAGGGCTGCTGCTTGGCCTGGGGTTTTACACAGACTCACGTCACAGGGCCCTTACCTGGTTTGCTGAATCACAGGGGGTGGCCATTGGCTCCTCCTCTCTGTCTGCGGCAGCCACAGGAAAACCTGCTGCGTGGGATGAGATTCTTCAGTGGCCCATTCTGGGAGCTGAATGTCCTTGATGGGCTGTCAATGCGCAGCTGGCTAGCCCCAGGTAAAGCCACCTGGAGTGTCACCCAGGAATGCCACACAGGTTTTAGCGACAGGTACACAGCCAGTATTCGTAAGGTCAGATACGGAGATGAGACACGGATTTAACCAGGAGAATTGCAGGGGATGGACTGTAACTTTTCCATTGACACCTCCCGGGACACACGTGGTATAAGATTATGGAAACTGTGTAGCAATGGTAACAACAGTGATATAAATGGTCGCCTTCTTACACACCGTATCACGGTTTGTTTCGGCTGGAGAAGAGCAGACTGCGGGGGCATGAGAACAGTTTAAAAGGCTGCTACAAGGAGGAGGGCGATTAAATTGTTCTCACATCCACCGAGGGCAGGGCCAGAAGCAACGGGCCTATATTTCAGCCAAGGAGCTTTCTCGTTAGCCATTGGGAAAGACGTCCTCGCTGCCAGGGGAGTTCAGCACGGGAACAAATGACCTGGGAGGCTGTGGAAGCTCCGTCACTGGAGGGGTTGAAGAGGAGGTTAGACAAACACCTGTCAGGGGAGGTCAAGATAATACTTAGCCCTGAGTCAGGCAGGAGCCTGGACTCGACGACCTACCAAGGTCCTTCCCAATCCGACATTTCTGTGACTCTAGAGACGATACCAAATTTGGACAAGTTCTCTCAGGCATTGTGCAGAGAGATCCCGTCTCACCTCCTGATTTCACGGCTGGTGGAATGCACATTGGCCGTCACTCAAAGAAGAAGGAATGGTTACTGAATTGTTTCAGGACTGTTGTTTCAGGCGTGTTGCACAGACCCATTCCTTGACCTGCCTGCCGACCCCTCTGCCCCGGCATTTTCCAGCAAGAAGGAACTGAAGGGGGAGGGAGGCAGCTGCTCTCTTTATACCTATATGCAGCAGCGCATGGCAGCAGAGAGCACTCAAACTGCACCAACGGGTGCCGCTGAGGGAAAAATCTCTTCCACCTGCGCTCGAGACGAGGCCACACCAAGAGTGGAGTGACGTGTGCAACATCTCGCAGAACAACGGTTACGGGACAGGTTAGTAACTGGTTTATACGTCCCCCGTGGGACAGAGAACCACTGAGAACTGCTTCTGGAGTACGGTCACTCCGTCATCTGTGCACCCACCTGATCCTAAGTTCATCGAGACACATTTCCCCAATTCGCTCATGAGTCTGCCCTGTGGGACCATGCAAAAAGCCTCGCTAACATCAAGATATGTCACGTCCACTGCTTCCCCCTGGCACTGGGCCAGTATCCCTGTCAGAGAAGGGAATGGGGCTGGTACAGCAGGATCTGTTCTTGACAAACCCATGCTGCCTATTCCTTAGAGCCCCGTGATCCTGCAGGCGCTTACGAGTGATTGTTTCACCACTGGTTCCAGTCTCTTTTCAGGTAGTGGAGTTAGGCTGGCTGGTCTATAATTCCCCAGGTCCTCTTTGTAGATAGATGCTGTGTCTGCCCTTCTCCTGTCCTCTGGGCCTTACCCACCTTCAGGAGTTCCTGAAGATAATCGTTAAATGTTCCCAGATTGCATCAGCTGGGTCCTTAGTACCTAGGATGAATGTCACCAGCCCCTGCTGTCTTGCATGCATCCAACCACTCTAAATACTCTCCCACCCGTTTTCCTGTCATCCATCTGGTTTTCTGTCTGTCTGGTTGGTTGGTTTCTGAGGTCCCCGTGTCAGGGAGCTCTGAATCTGTGGCTTCAGAGTTCGGAGAGTGGAGCCCTGCGGTGTACGGACTAATGAGCATGAGTCACCACTGCCTTCCCAGGTCTGCCGACAGCAGGTCAGCGAGTGGCCCACCGAGACCAGCCCCAGTAGCTGCTCCTGCTAGTGGAGACTCTTCTGCAGCTGCCTGGGACCTGCATTTGTGGAGCCGGGGCTGTGAGTTCTGCCTGGCTGTGGCCATGGGCTCCTTGCAGGACCTCGCTGGGGGGATCTCCTGGCCCACAGGCCTGGCTGTTCCTTGATCTTCTCTCCGGCAGAGCGGGCAGCCTGTGTCACTGACTCCTCTCTGCCTGCTCCTGACAGGCCTCTTGGTGCTGTCTTCCCTGCCAACCCTTCCCCACCGTCTCAGCCTGGGGTCAGCGATTCCCAGGGCCCGGTTTCTTGCCACGGCTGGGTGCAGCCCGACAAGCCCCTGGAGACGCAGCTCGCTCGGAGTCAGGCTCTGGAGCTGGAGGGAGACTCCGTCGGGGGCAGGACGCTGAGACGTTGCAGCAAAGCCACCACCAGCTCCAGGCCGCCCCGAGATATTTAGCCTGCACAGTCCCTCGTTCGTTTTGCCCAGGCCCTCTGCCCTTGTCTAGGCCAGGCTGTAAGCGGGCTGGGGGCTGCTGGTCCATGTTGGCTAGCGTGGTCTAACGCCTTCCAGCAGGCGGCACGGCTGGCCACCCGCGCGGTCACCACTGCATGAGGGAGCCAGCCCGGCCAGACGCCACCTCTCCCCGGCCAGCCCCAGGGTCTCTGGCTTTCCCTGTGAAATCCTGTCACTCATTCCTCACTGGCCGCCAGCACTGCCCTTCCAGCCCTGCCGCCAATGAAAACTGGACATCCTACAAGAGGGTGGAGCCACCATCAGCTGCCTTCACACCTGTCTGCACCCGACTCCCCATGAGTGACAGCTGCGGGAGCCCGTGTTATCCAGACAACAAATGTCCCAGGATCTTTGTCGGGGGCTAAGGCAACAAGCCACGTGTATTGTGACCACAGAAAACTGGTCAATAGTATCAATAAACAAAGTATCAACACGGTAACAACGTCAGTATTGTGCTTTACTGGGTGAACTAGTATCAATGATGTGAATACTAGGAAAACAGGATCAACACTGTATCAATACTGCAAATACAGAGACTCTTGGTAGTAAAATATACTTCCTGGACACATGTTTCAGTTGGTTCTTTCATTCACACTGACAGGCACACACAGACAGGGAGACAGACAAACATACACAGGGATTTCCCAGATGTTATAGTCACCAGCCTCTCGGTGCTCGTGTAGTCACTGGCCAGGTGACTGCAGCAGGAGCGTGAGGAGCAAGGTTCTGCCGATGGCACCGGTTCTCCTGGCTGGTTGGTGATGTAGACCCGAACCTCCAGCCTTCATCTTCTTGTCCCATTTTATGGAAAGGACACCATGTCAGTTTGTGGGTTTTTGCTCTGTCCTGCTGCATCTGCATTTGGTGTGATCCTTAATCACCCACATCCTTGCAAGCCTGATCAGATTTTGTCCTCTTCGGCCAGTTGAGTGGTAAAAGTTATTATCTTCGCTCCTTTCTTCCTCCCTCAAACCTTTTAGGTGAGGCTGGTGTTTTCTTCATCATGTTTCCACATCCCTTACTCAGACCAATTGTTCAGTCACTCTCCCTGTCTACACCCACCTCAATTGCTCAGCCATTCACACTCCAGTCACTCAGTGCCAACTCCTAGCTGAAGAACTCACATATTATTTTTAAAGCAAACATTATTTCATTTTTGCCAGTGTCTCTCACAATGAGGTTGGTCTATTACATTGCACAGGGCGGCTTCTCATACTTAAAATAGGGTTTTGATAAATACAGTGAAAGTGGGTAAAATGAACAGATCGAATGGTCAGTGGATGGTTTTACAAACAATCTTAAACCAAACAGAATGATACAGAGTACAGACAGACGTGGATCATTCTGCAGTAAACGGATATTGTAAAAAGGCTGAAGTGAACATTTCCAAGGGTAGAACCATCGGAGTCAGTTGAGGTTTTAGCTTTTGATTAAAGGTGCAGCGTGTCAGACTGAAGTGGGGGGGGGGGGCGTGTTTGTAGCTCTGTTCTTTCATGTATTTCATGAAAACAGGATTGGGCCAACGCCCATCCCTGTCCCTGCCTGGCCGAGAATCTGCATCCTAGGGAACTAGGTTCCCTTTCTAAGGGCCCGTGATCTGCCTCCTGGGAGCCGCTCACCTCCCAAGCCCTCCAGGGAGCAAGTACAGGCACGTTCCCAGCATCCCTGCTGGGTGCCATCTCTAAAACTTTCTTGCTGCTGTTACGGGAGTTTCTGTGGGGCTCCTAGAAGCCAGCAGTTCTCTAGATCCCAGACAGTGGCTGGGCAGGGGGATCATTCCTACATTGCAGTTGTTCCTGTATAGGGACCGTTCCTCCCTCTAGTCTTTTTTGCCGTATCTGTTCCTGTTAATAAGCCCGTGACACTGCGTCCACATTCTGCATGGCATGGGTGCAACAAGGCGGGTGAGAAGCTAGAAACAGAACATGCCGGAGAATGGCCGTGAGCAGAACCAGGTCATTATTGCTGGCGCGGCAGCCTCACCGCTCCCAGACCTAATGTGCAGCAGAGATCTGTGCATCAACAGGGGGAAGGCTGCCCAGACCCCCCCCCCACTCCCCTGGGGTTTTCCAGGCACACAACAGTGCTCCCTATAGCCAGACTCTGCTGAGTGGGTGAAATCTCCCAGCCCATCTCTCAGCCTGCAGTGCCAGGCCGGCACACCCCTGGCTCTCGGGGGGGACTGGCAAATTCATGGTGTGTTTTTCGGAGCTCGTTTGTCTAATGCCCATAACAATCATAGCGACATGAAGGAAGCTTTGCAAAATCGCACTGTCCTGAGGATCCGTCCCAGCGGGGAGGAGCTCAGCAACCTGGGCTTCAAAGCGACCGGTTCAACACATCACCTGCTGCCCTCTTACAAGCCCTGGAGTCTCTGCCTTTGACCGGAGGCCTCACGCAAGGACTCTTCAGAGGCCACAAGCAGGCAGCTCCCAGCGCCCGCACCGGGGAGCTGGGACAGCAGTTGTGGCTGTGCTCACCAGATGGAGCCATTCGCCTGGTTCACACTGGCAGGATCTCACCTCTCCACCCATTGCTGGTCTTGCAGCAGGCTCATGCAAATGTCCTGGCCTGTGGCCCCACGTCAGGGTGGCTCGTTTCTTCCCCCCAGGAATTGTCTGCCAGGCACGGCCAGGCCTGCTGGATTTCCCTCCAGAAAGGGCATTTTGGAGACAGTTTTTAGTGTAGTTCAGAGTGGGGATGAAAAGGATGTTGGTCAGAAATCGTCAGCGGGTGGAAATCGAACAGCTCCATGGATTTCAGCCGGGCTGCGTGGTCCTGACAGCCGCTGAGGAGCTGGCCCTGTACGTCCACTTGCCTGGGCCCTGATCCTGCAATTGGATCTGCTAGCATGGATCCAGTTGCCAGCTGGGGGCCGTATCTTCCCTCACTGGCCTCCCTGCTCGCCTTCCCTCGCTGCCCAGACGCTGTGACCTGCTCCAGGGCGCTGGGAGGAGAGGCGTAGCAAGGCGTGCAGGTGACAATAGTTTCTCGTGCTCTTCCTCTCAAAATCCTCCCAAACCTGCTTCCCTGTGGCCCCGGGTCGTGTCTTGGCTCAGTTAGGCTCCAGTCCTGGCTCTGTTCTGCATGCCAGTAATCGGTGTGAGTGAGATAAAGAGGGTCTGGGTCTAGATTTGACATAACTCTGTGAGGGATGATGATAAACGAAGGGAGGGGGAGGCTCATGTGATCAAAAATCATGAGTCAGGCTTCAGAGTATTATGGGATTGGCTTAAAAAACCAGGAGAGTCTTTTAAACCTTAGGTTCATGTGATTTTCTTTCTAGCCTTTATGGTGTCCAAGAGACGACTACGGCGAACATGACAGAGGGCTATAAAATCATGACTGGTGCGGAGAAAGTAAATCAGGAAGTGATATTTACTCCTTCTCATGACACAAGAACTGGGGCTCACCCAATGCAATTAACAGGCAGTGGGTTTAAAACGAACAAAAGGAAGCATTTCTTCACACAAGGCACAGCCAACCTGTGGAACTCCTTGCCAGAGGATGTTGTGAAGGCCAAGACTAAAATGGAGTTAAAAAAATAACTGGGTAAGTTCATGCAGGATGGGTCCAGCATCGGCGATTAGGCAGGCTGGGCAGGGATTGCTGTTTGCCAGGGGCTGGGAATGGCCGACGGGATGGATCACGGGGTGTTCCCTGGTCTGTTCATTGCCTCTGCAGCACCTGGCACTGGCCACTGTCAGAGACAGGACGTTGGGCTACACGGACCATTGGTCTGACCCCGTGAGGCCGTTCTTCTGATCTTATGACATGGGCTCTGAGTGTGGAATCAGGGAACTCTGAGCACCCAGCACCCCGGCTTGTCTGTCTGTCCCTGGTCCTTCTACAGCGCCCATCATTGGCAGCAAAGCACTCTGAGGCCAAGGCACAGCGACAGGGGAGTCACCTAGCGGGGACAGAGACGCTGCCCCTCCCCGAGCCGGCCTGGGTCACTCGCCGCCCTGCGGCAGAGACATGGTCCCAGCAATAGCAGATCCCAGCCCAGGCACGGCACACGTGCTCTGGACGTCAGGCTGGGAAACTGACCCGCAAGGGAAGGTGGGACCCAGCTCTGCCCCCAGCCCAGCCAGCGATGCTGGAGGAGGAGTGAGTGGCCTTAGCTGCCCGGAAGGGGGCAGGTTCCTAGTGGGTGCCCAAAGGGGGACCCTGCAGCCCCTTCCCTGTGCACCTGCAAAGCTGCCAGGCCACCCAGCATGGCAGAGTCACCCAGGCCAGGGCAGCCGCTGAGGCCCCTGCAGGCGTGGCTCTGTGCCCGGCACAACGGCCTGGTCAGCTCGCACAACCGCCCAGCCCGGGCAGTGGGGGTTGGCCTGGCCCCTCAGCAGCAGGGCCAGGGTACGCGCTCTGCCCGGCTCGCTAATGACCTGGCAGCTCCAGGCCCGGTGCTGCACCCGCGCCACCTGCCTGGGTGTGGGCAGCAGGCGTGCTCAGCGGGCCTTAACCCTGTGACTGCCGGCCTGCCGCTGGAGCGCTGCCGTGTCGCGCCACCCTGGTCCTGCTGCGCTGGGACTGGGGCTAAGCGGGAGCCCTGGGAGCCGCCGCCTCTGCTCACGCTCCGCGAATTCTTCTTCCGCTCGGTAACCGTTTCCGCTCGAAGCCCTCGGCCGAGGCTTGGCCGGCTGCCAGGCCACTTCCTTCTGCTCCCAACGGCTCTAAGGGTGGCCCACGTGACTGGGCCGGTGCCACCACAGCCAGCGCTGCTCTGCTCTGCTCTGCTCTGCTCTGCTGACACCCTGGGGTCAATGACTGGATTGCACAGTCTGGGGCCTGCCCACATGTTGCACAAATGCACCCAGCGGAGGGACACGGGGCCCCGCGGGGGGGCAGCTGTTTGCAGGACGCTCCTGCCCCAGCCATGGTTTGTAGTGAGACCAAGTTCCTGGGGCCGCTGTGTTTGGCTCCTGCCTGTGATGTGATAACGCTCCCCTGGGTCCCAGGGTAGAGACGCACAGGGTGTAAACGCGCTGCAATGACTGGGGTGTGCGGCTGTGTCTCCTCTGCCTCTGCTGGGCGGAATCCAAACCGTGTGTCATAGGCCCTATAGTAACGGGGGTTCTCCTTTTGCTCAGATGGGCGGGGCTTACGCTTCTGGGGCAGCCGGGACTGAGTCCTGCACCCTGCCCACCTCCGGGGATGTTCCAGGAGAGCCTGGTGGGCGGCTGTGCGACCCGGGCACAGGCCTCGGTGGCCAGATGTTTGAACCACCTCCACAGCACCACGCCCCGGCAGCCTGACTCATCGAACGCCGCCTGGCACCGCTGGGCCTGCGTTGTGCGTCTGTGCGCTTAGCAGCTGCAGCTCCTCCCACAGCCAAGCGCCGGGGGGGTGGTGGTGCCTGGGGGGCAGCTTTGCCAGGCAGGATGGCCCAGGGTTTTCAGTGACTGCCCCAGGACTCAGTGCGGCCTGCAAGTAGCAGCAGGACCAAGAGAGGCGAGTGTCTGTGAGCCAAGGCACTGGCACCGTGTCCCGTCTCCTACACAGCCTGGTCCATCACCAGCCAAACCCCTCACCTCCCCCACATCATTTCCACCCCCCCCTTTTTATCCTGCCCCCCCCCCCCCCCACTGCACGCTTCTCCAGTCCTGCTCCTGATCCTCCCCGTGCCCCAGCTCACTTCCCATAGCACCATGCGGGGGGTGGGGGGGATTAGCAGGGGTGGGGGGCACATGGAGCAGGATCCATGTGGCAGTGTAGCTGGCAGAGGATTAGGGGGAGCGGTAGAAGAGGGGGGAGCCCTGGTCTCCAGCCCTCCAGCTGTAGCACTTTCAGCTGACAAATGCCGCAGATGGGCCCGGGCACGCACAGGTATCAGCCCCGGCCCACAGCAGCTCTGGGCGGGCTGGACCCAGCGGCTCGTGGGCTGGGGGTGCTGGCCGGGAGGTAGCGGAGGCGGGGAAGGGGAATCGAGGTGTGGAGGACAGACGTTGCGTTGACTGACTTGGTGCTCGTCCCCGCAGTGGTTACGTTTGCGCGGGTTGGCGGGCTCTGCAGTCCGGCAGCCGTCCTCGCGTGAGAACAGTGTTCTTTGTACCGGGCCGAAGGGAGACGTTCCTGGGGAACGCTCGCCCAGCAGCCACCGCGGCACCAGAGCCTGCAGATGGCAGGCGGCATCAGCCCAGCGCGGAGCATTCGTGCCAACCTTGCTGTTGGGCTGCGTGGAGGGTGTGCTAGCCTAGATCTGGGGACCGGGCTGCCCTGAGAGGTTTAAATCCCTCCCTTCCCACACGGGCATTGTTCCAGAGGAGAAGCAGAGGAGACACTTTCCCTGGGTCCCCAGGTGACTTCATCAAACCGCAAACCCTGAGGTGGATCTGTAACGTGCTGGGGGCCGGGTGGGCTTGACTGGCCGGTGCCTGGGGCAGGTGAGTCAGGCCGGTCACTGCAAACGGGGTGTAACAACCCTTCCTCGCAGCCGCCCACACCCCGCTCCTTGGTGCAGAGGACGCCCGGCGTGGCACCGAGACCTGCTCTGCGCGGTGCGTCTGTGAGCTCTAGAAAATGGGACGTTTTCATTCAGAGTGGAAACAAATTAGCAGGTGGGGAGACGTGCGCCCAGGCAGCAAACGCGGCTCAGGGGTGATTCCAAGGTAGGGCCGGAGGTTGCTCTGTCTGCATGGGGACCTGCCAAAGGAAAGGAAATAGAACAGGCCCCTTTTTATTACCGCCGGCGCCTTCCCTCGGGTCTGCAGAGACCTGGGAAACTCTTTGCTTCCAAAGCGTCTTCTCTGCTTGCGTTCCCTTTAGCGATGCGGTCTGGTCTGCTTCTCCTGGAGGGCGACTGGAGACCTGGCGGGTTGTGACAGACACCACAGCCAGGAAAGCCGGGATCCTGCCTGGCTGGGTGGGGGGCAGTGACACTTTCACCATGCGCTGGGGTCTCTTGGCTTTGTTACCTCAGGTCACCAGCACCCAGCTGGCAGCTGGCGGAGGGCCCAGCAATGCCCCGTTCAGTGCGGGAGAAGGGTCCCCCCCCTTCCACCGCCGAGAGATCCCCTGGGAGCGGAGCCCAGGACCCGCAGCCCAGCTATTTCTACGACACGTGACAAGCAAACAAACCTGCCCGCCCCCGCTAATCCCGGGAGAGATCAAAGGCAGGCCGAAGGCGGGGGCAGGGCGCCTTTCCCACCGAGCCGGCCCGGGGCTGGGCCTGTCCGGGCAGGCCGTGCGGCTCTCCGCCCGGGGCGCGCTCCAGCCGTGCGTGCCGCGGCCTGTCCTCTCTCCGGCGACGGGCTGCCCGGGGCTCCCCGCTGCAGCGGGGCTGGGTGGGCAGCGCCTGGCGTGGGCCCCCCAACGTGGAAACGGCTCCCACGGAGCCTCCGCTTCCGGCCAAAGCTCGGGTGTAGACGCCGCCCCCCCGCAGTGTCAGGAGCTCGGCGCTGCCTCCCGGCCGCTACCACGAATGAACCCTGCCCCTTTGCCAAAGCCCAGGGCTTGCCGGGGGGGGCGAGGGGTGACCTATGGGGGGTGCTTTCGTTTGACCATCCCTCCCTATGAAAACAAGCCACGCCCCCTGGGCCAGGCTCGCAGGTGGGGGCGTGGTCTGTGTCGTCACCGCCCCCGGGGGCGTGTCCCGGCGCCAGGCCCCGCCCCCTCCATATAAAGGCGGCGCGCAGGGCCCGGCAGCGCAGCAGGCGAAGCTTTTCTCACCGAGACCTCGTCGCGCAGACTCACGTGAGATCCCAGCCGCTGCTGCGTCATGGTGAGCGCGGGGCCCGGGGCCCCCCGAGCCCTTGGGGGGGGGTTCCCCGCTGCGCAGTGGGGCTCCGTGCGCTGCGCTCTCTGTGCGGGCCGGGCCAGGTGCGCTGCGCAGCGCGCAGTGCCGGGCCGGGCGGCGGCGGGGCTGGAGTCCGCGCTCGGGGCGCAGGTGCGCGGCGGCCCTCGGACTCCTGGGTTCTGCGCCCGGCGCTGGCCTCTCGCTGGGGGGGGGCCTGGGCGGAGCCGCTGCTGGCCTCGGTCGCGGGGGGCCGGGGGCGCGGGCAGGACAGAGCCCGGGTGCCCTTGGGGGGGGCAGCGCCGGGCCGGGCTCAGGCTGGCCGTGGTGACGGCAGCCAGGCTCCTGCGGGGGGGGCCCCCCCGCTCCCCTACTGGTGCGGGGCTGGGCTGGCTGCAGACGAGCAGGGGCAGCTGCGCAGCGGGCGGGGGCGCTCGGCGAAACCCAGGACGGGGGTGGGGGGGAGAAGGGACAGGACGGGGGGGCCGAGGCTGCTGAGTGGGGCTGGGGGCGCTGGTGAGGCGCGGGGCTGCCTCCCCTGAGCGCTGGGCAGGGCGCCGGCCGGCTGTCCGTCCGTCCGTCTGGGGCCGGGGCTATTAATAGGCAGGTGAGCTGGGCGCGGGGGCTCTCCTGGAAATAGCCCTGCCGGGGCGGCGCTGCCGGGGCTCCGGGCCAACCCAGGCCGTCGGGGCTCCTCTCCGCGGAGGACACGGCGGGGGCTGTCTGCGGTGCCCGGCTTTCGAGGGGCGGCCGCCCGCGCGTTGCCCTGCCCGGGGAAGGGGCCCGGAGCCGGCATCCAGGCGAGCTGCAGCCCGGCCGGGGCGGAGCCGCTGCTCCTGGCTCTGGGCCGCCCACTCGTACCCGGGCCTGGGGGGCGCAGCGGGAGCGCGGCCCCTTCCCCGGAGGCGGCAGCAACCCCCGCCCCGCGTGGCGTCTCCATTTCCCAGCGGCGTTTCCTGTCTGCGCTGCGCGCCCTGCCCTGGAGGGGCCGGGGGGGGGGGGCTGAGACGCGGGGGTGCGCGCAGCTGAGCACCCCCGCCCCGGGCGGCTAACCCAGCGGCCTGCCCCCCAATCGGGGGGGGGGGAGCTCCTGGCTGGCGCGGGAGCCCCGTTGCAGCCCCGGCGCAGGGCTCGGTCCCGGGGAGCGCGTTTCTCGCCAGGCCCCCCCGTGCCGGGCGCGGATGGCGGGAGAGGCCGGAGGGTGGGGCTCGGGCTGTCTCAGCCGCCCTGGTTGGTCTGTGCCTGTTCAAATTTCTGCCGCGTCGTGGGGCCGGGACTCCCCGCGCGGGGCGGGGCGGGGCGGGGCGGGCTGGGAGCGGGAGATGGGGTGTGGCCAGCTGGGGGTCCGGCCTGGAGAACGGCGCCCCTCAATCCCGACCCACGGCCCCTGCTGCCAGTGTGAATCCTGGCCGGGGTGGGAACTGTCCCCTCCCCCCGCCTGCCCCACAGGGAGCTGCTGTGGGGCTGGGACAGGTCCTGGGACCAGCCTGTGCTGTGCGGGGGGCAGGAGGCTGGGCTGGCGCAGGTCCGGCGAGCGCTCTTACGGGGTGCGGTGGAGGCCGTGGGTGGGAGTAGGGAAATGCAGCGGTTGCACTGAGGCGGCTCGGGCCCGGGGGACCTGCGGCCGCACAGAGCTGGGCACTTCCTCCTTGTGGCATGAATGTCTCCAGCGTGGGACTGACGCAGCCGGGCGGGGGGGGGGCTCTGCCAACCGGGGGGATCCCAGCTCCCAGCGCAGGTGGGCAGCCGGAGAACGGGCAGGGCTTCCCGAGCGAGTGGCTGTGCCCTTGCTGCTCCCCTGGGCTGGGCCTGCTTGTGCCCCCTCCCTGGGAGCTCCGGGGCGGGTAGAGCTGGCTGCCCGGCTTGTGGGTGTGGGGAGGGGGCAGAGAGACCTTGCAGGCCTGGGGGGCAGAGCCCCTGGCCCTCTGCTGAGGGGGAAGAGCCCTGTGAGTGAGCAGGGACAGGAGCGTTTAGAAAGGGGGGGGTTGCAGGGAGTAGCAGGGCCAGCCTGTCTTTGCCGCCCGTGCCCACTCCATGCAGACGGGTGCCGGGGGCTGTTGTTCTGTGGGCTCGACTGTGCCCACAGAACTGCTCCTTCTGTTTGCCCCTGCCGGGGGGGGGGGCAGGCCCTAGCAGCTCCGGGGGCTCCGATCTGTGCTGCTGGCATAGGCAGGTACTGGGCAGCCGCTCTGCTGATGCCCCTCAGCCCTGCCGGTTGCTGGGTCCCTGGGCGGTGGGGACTGGCTGCGTCCTGCGGCGGGCGCGCGCTGTGCAGGGCTGGCGGGGAGCTGCGCGGGTGGGGCTGTAGCTCATGCGTTAGGTATGTGCCTGGCAGCTCAGCACCTGCCTCAGCGCTGCAGCCACGCTGCAGTCCTGGCTCCTCCCCTGCCACTGCAGCGACAGGCCGGGCTCCACGCAGGCCCCGGGCTCGCCTCTGAGCTGGAGCCGCTGGGGGAGCCGCCGGCATGGGGTGGCAGCCGAGATTCCAGCCTGCCCCCGAGAGGCTCCGGGCAGCTGCTCTGCCAGCAAGGGGGTCGTGGGCTGGAGTGTCCTGACCAGCTGCTGGGTTTGATCCCAGCCCTGCCACGGATGGGTTCTGTGGCCTTGGGCAAGTCCCTCCCCCTCCCTGGGCCTCAGCGTCCCCGATGCCTGTCATACACCTCGGGAGGTGGCAGGTGCCCAGCACCATCCCTGGGACAGGGAACCCCCCCCCCCCAGATGCTCTGCAGCAGCTGCTGCGGGTGGTGGGGAGGGCGGTGAAAGGCCAGGGGCAGCATGGCCCAGGAGTACATATCGGGGTGCGGCAGACAGACCCCTCTCGCTGCTCCCTGGCCCGTGTGAACACAGCTAGATCTAGGGCATGGCCTGCCCCACGTGTTCCCTGGGCCTGCGCTGTGTGCGTGAGGGGGCGGGCACTGCTCCACTCCTCCCCCACGCCTGCAGTCTGTGCTGAGCTGCAGGGGGGCGGGTACGCAGCGTGGCAGCCATTCACAGCCTGCAGCACTTTGCTGTGTGAGGCAACCTTCATCTGGGCTCTGCAGCGCAGGGCGCTGGTGTCAGGGTTGCAGGAGCAGGCGGCACATTCCCTGCACGTGACATAGAATTTCTGCCTGAGAATCCTGGGCTCCTGCACTGGGCCTGGGTACTGCCCCATAGAGCTGCCCAGGGTGTGGGTGGGGGCGCTGGTGGTGACTGTTCTCGACACCTCCAGCTGTCTAACCGACATGGAGCAGGCACTAATGTCCCAGGCCATCGGGCAGCCCTCTGACCAGCTGCTCCAATCCCATTCTGCCCTGCCAGCCCCCTCGCATGTGGGGGAGCTGCAGCCCCACCGAAGCGGCCCCCGTGCCCCATGCCAGCTGTCCTGGCAAGGCACCTCAATTGCCCTTTTCTCTCTGCAGCGTGAATGCATCTCAGTCCATGTCGGCCAGGCGGGCGTCCAGATGGGCAATACCTGCTGGGAGCTGTATTGCCTGGAGCACGGCATCCAGCCCGACGGGCAGATGCCCAGCGAGAAGACCATCGGCGGAGGGGACGACTCCTTCACCACCTTCTTCTGCGAGACGGGTGCCGGGAAGCACGTCCCCAGAGCTATCTTTGTGGACCTGGAACCCACCGTGATCGGTGAGCGAAGGCGCCCGCGGGGTGGAGTGACGCCCCCCTCGGTTAAAGGATCGAGGCCCCAGCCAGCTGCTGCTGGAGCAGGGTCTGCCTTGTGGACTGGCATGCACGGCAGCTGGCCAGCGTGGCTTTGATAACTCGCATGCCCGCTGGGCGGCGCTTGCCTTGCCCTGGCTCTGGGCCAGGCCCTTCCCCACGGCAGGGGTGGGGGTGGCTGGGAAGCGGCGTCTGTGCAGTGCTTTGAAGATGAAAAGCCCTGTGTACCGTGGTGCTCATTATCCATGACACAGGCTTGGTGCCCAGAGAAACCTCCCCAGGCGGTAGGGCTGCCCCTGGAGCAGTGACGCAGGCCTGGAGAAACTCAACTCCCTGCAGGGCAGGGGGCACAACTTTGGGGGGCAGAGAGAGTGCCCATGCCCTAGCAGCTTCCTCAGGGAAGTCCATCTAGCAGGCTGTTCCCCATGCCCTCCTGTTGCGTGGAGGCCAGCCAGCCTCTCTGCCCAGCGGGCCTGTTCAGTGCACCACCCTCGGCATGGCCTCGAGGTGTTCGGAGCAGTGGCGCCCAGATGGGGGATGCAGAGCAAGGTTTGGGGGCGAGTGGTGAGGCGCGGTGGCCGAGTGATCCCAGCAGCGGGCGGGGAGGGAGCGCTCTGCCCCCAGCTCTGCTGCGGGAGCCTTGGCTGCGCAGTAATGGCGGGGGGCCCGTTAATGGGGAGGGGGAGTGACTGGAAAAGTGTGTGCACCACTGGCCTAGAGCCCTGTCCAACACCCCTCCCCACGTCTCCCCCAGATGAGATTCGGACGGGCATCTACCGCCAGCTCTTCCACCCTGAGCAGCTCATCACCGGCAAGGAAGATGCTGCCAACAACTACGCCCGCGGGCACTACACCATCGGCAAAGAGATCATCGACCAAGTGCTGGACAGGATCCGGAAGCTGGTACGCTGCCGGGCGGGATGTGGAGGGTGGGGAGGTCCCTGTGCTCCGCTGCTTGCTGGAAGTCGAGCTCGGCTCGCCATGCTCCTGCCTTGGGGGCCCTGGCCGTGGGCCGTTCTGGGCAATGGTCAGGGGGCAGGAGGACTCCCTCCTCCTTGGGGCCCTGACTGGTGCTTGTTCTTCCTGCCGAATGGGTGGGCGGCCAGCGAGCTGGTGGAAGCCTTCCTCAGCTGGTTCTCTACCTGGATCGGTCTCAGCTGTGTCCAGGCCCCCGCCTGGTACGTTCTCCAGGGAGCTCTAACCTTCATTCTCCCCACAGGCCGACCAGTGCACGGGGCTCCAGGGATTCCTCGTCTTCCACAGCTTCGGGGGCGGCACTGGCTCTGGGTTCACCTCCCTGCTGATGGAGCGACTCTCCGTTGACTATGGTAAGAAGTCCAAGCTGGAGTTCGCCATCTACCCAGCTCCTCAGGTCTCCACCGCAGTGGTGGAGCCCTACAACTCCATCCTGACCACCCACACCACCCTGGAGCACTCGGACTGCGCCTTCATGGTGGACAACGAGGCCATCTACGACATCTGCCGCAGGAACCTGGACATCGAGCGCCCCACCTACACCAACCTCAACCGCCTTATTAGCCAGATTGTGTCCTCCATCACCGCCTCCCTGCGCTTCGACGGCGCCCTCAATGTAGATCTGACCGAGTTCCAGACCAACCTGGTGCCCTACCCCCGGATCCACTTCCCTCTGGCCACCTACGCCCCTGTCATCTCTGCTGAGAAGGCCTATCACGAACAGCTCTCCGTGTCCGAGATCACAAACTCCTGCTTCGAGCCAGCCAATCAGATGGTGAAGTGTGACCCCCGCCATGGCAAATACATGGCCTGCTGCCTCTTGTACCGCGGCGACGTGGTGCCCAAAGACGTCAACGCTGCCATTGCCGCCATCAAAACCAAGCGCAGCATCCAGTTCGTAGACTGGTGCCCCACTGGCTTCAAGGTGGGCATCAACTACCAGCCCCCGACGGTGGTCCCCGGCGGTGACCTGGCCAAGGTGCAGAGGGCCGTGTGTATGCTGAGCAACACCACGGCCATTGCCGAGGCCTGGGCGAGGCTGGACCACAAGTTCGACCTGATGTATGCCAAGCGGGCCTTCGTGCACTGGTATGTGGGCGAGGGCATGGAGGAGGGGGAGTTCTCCGAGGCCCGGGAGGACATGGCCGCCCTGGAGAAGGACTACGAGGAGGTCGGCCTTGACTCGTATGAAGATGAAGAGGAGGGCGAGGAGTACTGATGCGCCGGCTGAAGGACTTTCACGTTACACTTGTAAAATCCTTGAAAAGAAATAAACGCACTCTCTGTGGTCGTGAACAGAACCCTAAAGCTGTGTCTGGTTCTTGCCAGGTCGAGGGCTGCAGAGTGTCCCGGCTGCGCTGGGCTCCCTCCCAGCTGTACCGTGCCCACTGACTAGCCCCTCGCCTGAGGGGGAGGGCCTGGGTCTTGTGCCAGGAGGGTGGCCGGGAAGGGGGTCACAAGACACCTTGTGGCTACGGGGGGATCCTGGGCAGCACAGTAGGTGGGGTGAGCGGCCTGCGGAATACCCCACCCCAGTTACCCAGCCCCTGGCTGGTTGGCCTGGCCAGAGGGGAGTGGTGGCTGCGAAGGCTCAAGCCTGTGGCCTCCAGGGAGGGAAGGTAGGTGCAGGGGGGGCAAACCTGCCCATAGGTGTTCCTGGCCCAGGGTACAGTCTGCCTCACCCTCTCTGGCTGGAGGAGGGGCTGGACTCACCCCCTGGGGTTTGCTGGGGGAGTTAAGGGGCTGTTCCCCACAGGGCCAAGGGGTGGGGGGCTGATGCCCAGCTGTGAGTGGCCCTTGAGGCTGAGAAGGCCTAGTGGGGTTTGCACAGGGGCAGGGCTTGGTTCCCAGGCACCCCACTTCTGCAGGAAGGGGCCACCATGGCCAAGTCTCTGTTGCTTAATGAGTGGGGAAGTGTCCTTGTGGTGGCAGGACTAAAGGAGGGGGCTCGCCCTCCGGAAAACCCCCCAGCTGGCAAGTGCGGTCACTGAACCCTTGCCTGCCACCATTGCTGCGGGAGCTGGGGCTGGAATAGCAGCAGGGGGGAAGGGGTGTGTGGCTCTAGCCCAGGCCCTGGGGTGTGTTGCTGGCTGTCCCCCACTCCCACAGCTGGGTCAGCAGCTGCCCAGTGGTTCTTGGGAGTAGGTGGCTCCATCTCATGTGGGAGGGGGTGAGCTGGGCCCTGTGGGGTGGTTCCCTCTCCTGGGGCCCGGGCCTGACTCTGCTCTGCAGGCAGCCCCTGGGGCAAGGGGAGCCTGGGGCAGTACCAGCAGAGATTGGTGGCTCACCAGGGATTGTGCCCCCAGACCACCCTCTCCTCTTCCCCCCCCCCCCGGGAGCAGTAAGGGGCCCTGCTGCTCTTCATACCCCAGCACAAAAGGACCCTGGCATCCGAGTGGGGGCTGGGCAGGGCTGAGCACTTCTCTTGAATAGCCACGGGCTGCTTCATCCCTGCCCACCAGTTGTGGTTGCACCCAGGGCCGAGCTGAGCCAAGGCACTCCCAGCCCTGCAGCAAAGGGTCTGGGGCTACCAGTGCCTGGCCCGGGCCAGAGCTGCTGTGGGTCCTTCCATCATGGCTGCTGCCCTTCTCCCAGGCCCTGCTTTGAACTAAGCTGCGGGGAGCCAGCAGGGCTGGAGTGACGCTCAATAGTGTGGCTCCAGCACCATTCCCCTTCCCCCCCTCATCCCCCAGCTGCATGTGCAGGAATCCCACAGAGTCACAACACATTCTCTGAACACACACTTTACTGGCCAGGCAGCCCCTGGGGTGGGGGGCAGAGTGAACCCCACCTCCCTTCCAGCAGGAGGGGGAGCAGTTGCTGGGTGAGGGGGGCAGGCTGAGGCTCAGAAGGCACATCCCTCCCCACAGCCACAGGAACGCTGCTGAAGCTACTCCAGGGTGGTGCCAGCTGGATTCCAGGAGGCAGGGCTGGGCCCCACGGCCCTGGGAAAGGTGATGTGCTAATGCCATCTTCCCCTCCCTGGCCCAGTGGTGCTCTGGGGTGGGCAGGAGGAAGGGGCACATGGCGGGGCAGGGCACCAAAGCCCAGCAGAGCAGGTGCTCCTGGCAGGGGGTATTCTAGTGCCCAAGGCATGTGTCCACCAGCAAGTGCAGGCCCAAGGCTGGCTGTGATCCTAGCAGCGGGGCCGGGCCAGGTGCCCAGGGTGGTGCTGAAGCAGAGGCCCCATGACAGCGGGGCCAGGACTGAGTGCCACAGGGCGGGTTTTGCTTTTAATCTAAAACTCCATTTGAAAAGCAGTTCTGGGGCCCCGTTGTGGGCGCAGGGCAGCGCCCAACTGCTGCATGCAGGCCTGGCTGTGCCCCCTGGGGCCCGGTGCTCAGATGCGGGTGGTGTCCTGGCCGCTCAGGGCTGGCTGCAGGGCCTCCAGCTGGTCAAGTATGTGGGAGATGTGGGGCCGCTCCTGGGGGTTCACCACCAGCAGGGAGGAGAGCAGGCGCTCCAGCGCAGCCGAATACCTGCAAGAGGCATGTCAGTAAGACTGGGCCCGCTGGAGGGCGGGGGGCACGCACAGGGCGGGCAGCAAGGCCTGCTCCTTACCTGCCGTGGGGGGGCACGCTGACCGGGTTCTGCACAGCCAGTGCCACGCTGTCACCCTTCTGGAAGATCATGTCATAGGGGCCTTCGCCGAACATCATGCAGTACAGCACGCAGCCTAGGGACTGAACCAGGCGGGGTGAGACAGGGCCCAGGGCGTCCCCCTGCAGCCAGCCCTGAGAGCCTGGCTGGGGAGAAGCGGGCCGAGGGCAGGGGCAGGCCCAGGGGTTCCTTACCCAGATGTCGGTCCGCTCGTCGATCACGCAGTGACTCTCCACGGTGAAGAGCTCAGGGGCCCGGTACGAGATGGTGCAGCGCTGAGCTGCCCAGTCCTAGGAAAGGCAGAGCACACGGTGAACCTGGCCCTGGCCCACCCAGGACTGGCAGAGGTGCCAGCTCCCTTGCCCAGCACTGGCAAGACAAGAGCCCCTTGCTGCAGGGCATGAGCCAGGCTGGGAGGGGCAGCTCAGAGCAAGGCCGTGCAGTCTGCCTAGCTCTCAGTAATGGGAAAAGGCCTGTGGGGGGGCTCTTCACAGCTGGCAGGGCAGTAGGCCAGAGAGTGGCGTGGGGCAGGGTTAGATGGGGTCTCAGTCCCATTGCCTGCCTCGGACCCCAGCAGTGAGAGAAATGTTCCTGGGAGGTAGCCGAGCCAACAAGCGGATCCCTCCCCCCCCGTGTCCCATGGGCAAAGAGCCTTGTACCTGCACGGCCATGGCCTGCCGGGAGCCCTGCACCTCAATGAGGGCCTGGTTCATGGAGCCCAGGTCCATCAGCACCGGCTGCTCCTCATCGTCCAGCAGCACGTTGGTGGGCTTCAGGTCCCTGTGGGGAGCAAGAAACACTCAGTGCCCTGCAGCCTCCCAGGCCCCACTGAGGGGCCCAGAGCCCCCAGCTCTTCCAGTCCCACCCCCCAACTCCAGCTCTGCCGGCACCCTCCACTGACCCACACCCACCCAGCACTAGTGCCCCATTGCCCACGGTGAATGCTCCGGTGGGCCAGGTTCCCCCTGGGGCCAGAGCGTGGCCAAGGGCACTAGGCTCTGGCTGGGCTCACCTGTGTGCATAGCCTTTGTCATGAATGGCCTGCAGCCCTCTGCAGATGCCAAGGAGAATGGGGAGAATCCGCTCCTCAGACAGGAAGGTGCCTTTGTCACGCAGAGTTTCCACCTCGCTCCACAGGGTCCCTCTCTGGTGAGCAAACAGTGGCCCGGTTAGCGGGAGAGCAGGCGCTCTCTGTAGGGCATGTGGAGAGGGACACACACAGAGCACCTTCCCCGGCTGCCTCGCCTGCCAACACCTGTGGCCCAGCACGGCCCCAGGCTGGGGGCTGAGCCATGAAGGGGTCCCTCACCCAAACACAGCAGAGAATCCGCCCTACGCCAGCCTAGCTGCTACGCACCAGCTCCCAGGGAGATCCTTCTGCTAAGGGCTCCCCAGATCTCTCCTCAGGTGAGTGACCTCAGGGGGGCAGATCTGGAGAGCGACTTGAACCACAGCAGCCTGGCCTGTGCTTAGTCTCCCATCCCTGCTTGGTTCTTCTCCCCCTCCCCCCGCCGGTGCAGGCCGGGCCACCAGGGAGATTTTACACCTCCCTCTGGAGTTGTTGGGCCTGGGCCTTGCTGGCTGTGCGGTTCCTCTGTGCCCAACTCCTGGCCTTTGCTGCATGGGGCCGAGCGCAGCCCCTGCTCCCTCCCACCTGCCTCTCTGCCTCAGGTGCAATGAGGAGCCCACCTGGGCAGGGCAGGGGGACAGGTGCCCGGAGGAAGAGTAACCACCCTCTCCCCCCCCCAGCAGTGCCCCGGGCCCACGTTTCCCTGTCTCTCGCTGACCCCCAACGATGACCGCTCCCAGCATGCACTGCTACATCAGGCTACAAGGCCAGGTTCGATCTGAGGCCTTGTACACAAACGCAGCCCAGCGCTTGCGCTCCAGCCAAGGCGCCCCGGGGCGGCCTGTGGCCAGCAGGAGACGGGGATGGCCACCGCAGGCTGCAGGACTGAGCCCGTGTTGTGGCTGTGGCCTGGGAGAGAGGGCAGCCTCACCCTGAGGAAGGGCAGCAGCAGCCAGGCCTCGTGCTTGGACCCCTTCTCCACCATGCAGTGGGCCTGGAGCTGCAGGATGTTGGGGTGGTCGAAGAGGCGGTGCATCTCCACCTCGTGCAGGGCCTCCCTGCAGTCCTCCTGGTCATGGCACAGGATGCGCTTCAGGGCGTAGAAACGGCCGTCCTGCAGCCCCTCCACCAAGTCCACGTAGCTGAAGCCCCTGAGAGGCAGAGATGGCGTGAAGGGGGCAGGAGCGGCTCCCAACACCCCAGGGCAGGGGGGCTGAGCCATCATATCCAGGCGTCCCAGGGTTGCTGAGGGAGAGGACAACACTCCAGACAGCCAGGCGCAGACAGCGCCCCTTTCCCCCCAGCAGCACAGCTCCAAAACCCCCTTCCCCCCAATCCCCGCAGCTGCTTCCCTGAGCACCACTCACCCTCCGGCCTCATCACCCAGGCCACACAGCACCCGGAGCAGGGCCCAGCCCTGCAAGACAGGAGCCCCCCAGGACCCCTCCACACCCAGCTGGGAGAAGGGCAAACCTGCCCAGGCCCCAGTGAAGGGTTAATCCAGCTCTGCTTGGGGGTCTAGGACCCCCCGCCCCAGAAACACTCAGGACGCAGGGGTGAGGGCGCCCGCGCCCCCCACATGCAGCAAGCTGCCATCCCAGTGACACGTGGCCCCAGGTCCCCGGGGGGGGCTGCACTGGGTCACGGCAGCCCCCTCAGGACAGGGCTGGGGGGGGAGGGGCAGCCGAAGCTGTGACACCCCAGCAGCGTCACCCAGGGGCCGGGGAACTACCCTGCCCCAGGACAGGCCCCGCCCTGGCTCCCCACCCGTCCCCGCGGGGGGCGGGGGGGTGGCCGGACGCTGTGGGAAGCAGGACGCGGGGGCCAGGCCCAGCTTCGCCACCCGCTCACTGCGTCCGACCGCGGCACCTCCCTGCCTCAGTTTCCCCATCTGTGCGATGGGTGGAAGTGACACCAGCCAGGCGCGGGGACCGGGGGGGGGGTCCTCAGGAACCAGCCGCTGCCCCCCCGCAACCCTCTTCCCCGGGCCCCCCCGCGCTCGCCCCTCCCCCCGGCCCGGCCCCCCCGCGCTCACCCCTCCCCCAGGCGCTGCACCAGCCCGTAGCGCTGCCCCTCGATGCTGAGGCGGCCCCGCGCGCAGGCGCACAGCGCGTGGCCCATGGTGGCCCGTCCCGGGCCTGGCGCTGGGGGGGGCTGGGGGGGGCCGGACCCCGGCGGGGGGGGGGGGTCATGATGACGCGCAGGCCCCGCCCCTTCCCGGCAGCGACACGGGCCTCCGCGGCCCGCCCGGCCGGCGGCGCCTCTTCCGGAACAGCGCCTACGTCATCACCCTGCGCCAGCGGCCGCCTGGCAACCGCCGAGCGGGGGAGGGGCGTGGGCGGGGCTGTGAGCGAGGGGGCGGGGCGGGGCTGTGGGGGATGGGAGAGGGGATGGGTGAGAGGGCGGGGCTGTGGGGCAGGGGAGAGGTAGGGGAGGGGCGGGGCTGTGGGGGATGGGAGAGGGGGCGGGGCTGTGGGGGACGGGAGGGATGGGAGTGGGGGCGGGGTGGGGGTGTGAATGAGGGGGTGGGGCTGTGGGGGATGGGAGAGGTGGGGGAGGGGCGGGGCTGTGGGGGATGGGATGGGAGAGGGGGAGTGAGTGAGGGGGGTGGGGGCCGGGCTGTGAGTGAGGGGGAGGGGTGGCAAAGAGTTGGGGGGGTTGATAGGCCAGAGGGGAGGGCAGAGCCGGGGGTGGGGGCTCCCCTGCAGGAGGCTCCGGGGCGCTGAGGATCAGGAACCCTTGGGTGGCAGGTGGGTGCCCAGAGGGCTTGGCACTGAGCATGACGCAAACCCCCCCTCCCCCCCCACACACACACACAGGGGTGCCTGAGGTTTTCGTGCCCCCAGCGGGGCAGGAGCAGCCCTGCTCGCTCCTCCGGCTTTGCCCAGCAGGTCAGACTGCAGACGTGGGTGGCGCTGGCAGAGCCAAAAGCAGGGCTGGGAGCCTCTGCGGCACTGTCTAGTTTCTGAGACACACACAGGCGCAGTCACCACAGCCGTGGTGGGAAGAAGGACGCCCCCAACTCTGTGCTCAGGGCAGAAGCTGCTTGCTGCAGATTTCAGCACGGTCTGCCCCTCACCTTCACGTGTCGACACGTTAGAAAGGCAGGGACGAGCCCCTTGTCATGGCTGCTGGCCCGGGCACAGTCGGGGGATAATTATCCTCGCAGCCAGCCCAGCTTTGGAAGTTTCAGGCTGCCAGAGCAGTGCTGAAGAATGAGCACCTGGAATCTTTCCCCGCTGTGAAGAAACAAACAACAAATATTGTTTAAATTACGCTTCAAGCGGTCCCATTTTTTCCCAACTCCCTAATTTTGCAGTGAATGGCGGCACTCCAGTGTGCCCTTTTATTCTGCTGCTTAGTCCCTCTTCTCTGTGAGAGGCTTTCCTTTGCCTGCAATGGGCTCTGGGTCAGGTTACCAGGTAGATCCATATAGGCTGTGACACACATTCCTCTCTGAATGCCTTGATCTTACCAAATCTCCCCAGGGTTACACTTTTGTGGGACCTTTTCCCCAGAATCCTTTTGAGGAGCTTTTATATGTGCAGTCATGCACAGATCTAAAATGTGACGTTTGTGCACTCATGTTCATTTTGCTGATTTTTCCCAGCCTGTTCCTATATTTCTATAATCCACCACTCATGGCGCTCTTCACGACAGCGGGAAGCTTATTAGCTCATGGTGCCAGTTCTTGAGTTGAAACGGTCCTGCTTCTACAGACGCACTGCTGGAAGTTAGAAGAATTCCGCTTTTCAGACGTGAGTTTCCGTCATCTCTGGCAAGTTTTTTTTTTTTTTTTAACTGTATGTGTCATTATTTGGCCTCTTATTTTACCAAATCAGAGTAGGAAGTAGCAATAATTTCCAAGCCTTCCATTTAATTGGGGGGGGGGGGGAAGGAAAAGAAATAACCCACTGTTTTATATTTGCTTCATAGTGGTTTCATATGCTTTTTGTTTCATTAAGTCACAAATATTCACTGCCTCACTGAAAGGCATTGCAGTGTTGCCTTTGAAAATATTTAATTTAATGCAAATATATTAATAAAATAAAGTCTAGCCTATTCTTGTTACATTATTTTGGTTTTTATGCTTACAAGTTGATTTTAAACATTTTTTTCCAGTGTACAATGGCACCTGTCCCACCACAGAAGAGGAATATTTGGTTGGTTCTGCTGTGAGCAGGGGGTGGGACTAGATACCTCCTGAGGTCTCTTCCAACCCTCATCTTCTAGGATTGTATCTCTTTTTAAAAGAAAGGCCCCTGGCAATGAAAATTGTGACAATGAACAGCCATCCTTGAAAATTAACTGTCCTGCAGTTGTTACCCAAATAACAAATATCACAGGATCTTTTCAGGGGATAAGGCAACAAGCCACATTTATTGTGAACACAGAAATTTGGTAAATAGTATCAGTAGAAAGAAAAGTATCAACACTGTAATAACATCAATATTGTTCTTTACTTAGTGAAATAGTATTAATAATGTAAACTCTAGGAAAACCGTATTAACATTGTATCAATACTACAATTACAGAGACACGTTTCAATTGGTGCTTTCATTCACACGCACACACAGACAGGCACACACAAACAGGGAGACAGACAAACATACATGGGGGGTCTCATAAATGTTATAGTTACCAGCCTCTTGGTGCTCGTGATAGTGACTGGCCAGGTGACTGTAGCACGAGGATGAGGAGCAAGGTCCTGCTGATGCGCATCGGTACTCCTGGCTGATGTGATGATGTTGTAGACCCGAACCTCCAGCCTTCATCTTCTTGTCCCATTTTATAGGGAAAAGACCCCATGTCAGTCTATGGGTTTTGCTCTGCCCTGCTGCATCTGCATTTGGTGTGATCCTTAATCACCCACATCCTTGCAAGCCTGATCAGATTCTGTACTTTGAAGTGAACTGGCTCCAAAGTTATCAGGGTGGCTCCTCTTCGGCCAGGTGAGTGGTAAAAGTTATTACCTTCGCTTCTTTCTTCTTGTCTTTTTCGATATCCCTTACTCAGACCAATTGTTCAATCACTCTCCCTGTCTACACCCACCTCAATTGCTCAGCCATTCACACTTCAATCATTCAGTGCCAACTCCTAGCTGAAGAACTCCCATGTCTTTTAAAGCAAACATTATTTCATTTTTGCCAGTGTCTTTCACAGTTAGGTAGGTATATTGAAAGTGGGTAAATGGTAAAATTAACAGATAAAATGGTCTTAAAACAGATAGACTTATAGAAAGTAAGTGAACATTTAAAAGGGTAAAACCATACGAATCAGCTGAGGTTTTAAATTTTGATTCAAGTTACAGTGTGTCAGGCTGAAGTGCCTTTTGATAGGAAGAGGGGGGTGTTTGTGGCTCTGTTCTTTCATGTATTTTTCAAAAACAAGATTTTGGTCAACACAGAAAAATGGACTGGATAGTGATCCTCACACCAGCATATCAATGGCCACCAACTACACATCTAAGGATGTCCTGTGTGCTCTTACATCACCAGTGGGGACAGAAGGTTGTGTTAAACAGAAGTTAACTGTTCATGACAGGAAAAACAACATCTCCATTGCCACAGATATTTCATTGCACAAAGAGGAACAACCAGTACAGCCTAAGATGGATTCATATCCTTCTACAAATGGTTGATGTTTCAGCTGTAGTTGGTTTTCTTTGTACCCCTTCACTGAATACTCAGTTCTAGAATATTCTGTTTTTTGCTTTCCATGCCGTCACTTTGCTAGTCAAAGCACAATTGGACCCAGAGAACAATTCAACAATAGAAAGTTCATTGAGCGTGGCTTTAATGAATGGAAAGATTTTCATAGTTTATTAAAACAACATTCACTCAGTTCCAGGCATAATTCAGGAAAGGATTACACATGCCATTTATGTGCACTGCCACGCTCACAGATTTAATCGTGTCATTGCAGCCATACGTTCCAGCCCCACCCAGGGTCAAGAAGTCTTTGCATTTGCTCAGGAACTGTACATCTTCTTTAGCAGTAGTGACAAGCACAATGTTTGTTAAGGCAGGAGCTAGACTTGAGTTGGGTAGATTACGTGAAACGGGCTGGTCGTGCCGGTATGACTTCCAGTCCCTCCAGAAAGTGCATGCAAGATACAGCCCTGTAGTGGAAAGACTGGAAGCCATTTCAGTTCAGACAGCTGATGGCCCATCAGCTAGCACTGCAAAGGGCTTGTGCCAAGGCTGAGGAGCTATTCCTTTCTGCTGAGGCTTTTGGTTTTGGAAGGAATATTCAAGATTTTTGACTGCTGCTTCAGAAGAACTGCAAAATTGAAAACTTGGGTTTATCAAGTGTCCTGGAATTGGTAGCAAGCAATGTAGCTGCTCTTCAAGAAATGAAAACCTCTGAAGGCAAATGGAAGGAGCTATGGGATGCAACTGAGATCATTGTCAAGGACCTTGAAATTGCTGTTCTGGGTCAGGCAGTTGCATCTGCTGAGCACAGCAATGCAGAAATGGCCAGATATCTTCCCAGCTGGCCTTGGTTTTTGCTTCTAGCGCACTGGGTCCATCATCTACACAGGATGCTCCCAAGACTTGTGGTTCTGTTATCTGTGTTAAGGCTCCAAAACTGATACCTCAAGATTTGGGATTGGGAATACTCGCAGCCTACCGCCGGCTTCCCCCCGTGCTGCCGCTGAAATCTGTCCCGCCACAAACCCTGCCGCCGAAAAGCAACCCTGCCGGCTCCGCATGTTAGAAACCTTGCCGCCGAAATGTGGTTAACGGTGGGTAGGATTTGGCGGAGGGTAGGTCCCCCCCTTTTTTTTACTTGAGTACCACTTGGGTCAGGACCAGCAGTACTTGACCTGACCAGACTGGTACTTGGGAAAAAAAGGTTGAGAGCCGCTGCACTATAGGACATGTTTTCTAACCCTTTAATTGTTCTCATGGTCTTCTCTGGACCCACTCCAATTTATCAACACCCTGGAATCGTGTACACCAGAACTGGGTGCTGTTCCAGCAGCGATGGCACCGATAGAAAGAGCCACTTTTATGTGATGCGCAGCAGAAAGCGGCAACGGGAAATGGCTCTGCGGCTGGGCGTTCAGTTCCCAGAACTGGTGCACTTGGCTCCAGAAAACAGGGCTCTAGCTTGAGGGCACAACTGGTACAGGGCTGCAGGTCGGGCCCAGCACCTTCAGGCAAAACCGTGTGTGTGTCAGCACCATCATCCCCCTCAGGGTTTTGCAGCCCTCTTCTTTGGACTCCGTTCCCTCCGTTGGGAAGGGAAACTCCCCCATGCTGCTGGGGAATCATTTAGCTGCTGTAGAATATGCTAGAAGGCAGCGTGCTCTGAGCCAAGTGCAGTGTCACCAGCCCCTAGAATTGAAAAAATCACCAGTCAGGCCCCCAAAGTCTTGAATGGCTTAAAGATCACAAGAAAACAATCAACCCTGGGTTCTTTCTATTTGTCTCCTGGTTTCTGAGCCATTGTGTGTGTGTGGGAGACGGACGGACATCTTTTAAAGTTTTTCTCCCCATTCAGGAGGGCTAGAAACGTATTTATTTTTAAAACAGAAGCTGAGATTCTCTTGTCATGACCTGACTCCAGGAGCTGGGCCTTTAAGAAAAACATCCAACGATCACAAGACTCCTGCTAACATGAGGAGAGTTGGCTGCCCTGCAAGCGTCACCAAGTGGGTTACAGCCCACGAAAGCTTACGCCTGCAGAAATCAATTTGTTAGTCTTTAAAGTGCTACCGAACTCCCGTTGTTTCTCCTGCCCAGAGGCGCTCAGGGAACTCGTGTGAGTGAGGCTGGCTAGTGAGAGCAGACAGCACTGAAGTCCTCAGTGGAGAAGCCTCTGTGTCAATATGGCAGCACCCATCAGGCCTACAGCACCCGAAGGGGCCTGGCACTCACGCAAGCTCCCATCCGTGAGAATGGAATTGCTCCCGGCTACCAGGGTGGGGAGCGTCTGAGAGCCTGCAGGAGCTGCTCCTGTGCCTGTGTGTACACGCCTGCTCCAGCTTCTCTGGGGCTGGCCAGAGGTGCCTATTTCAGCCAGGCTCTGCTCTCACCTCCCATGGGGCTGCATCCAGCGACCTTCCGAACATCACCTGTTGGCCTGCTTTCAGCTGCAGCCTGCAGCTGCCAGGTCCCTTCTGCACCCGCTGTTCCAGCTCCCGGCCTGCGCCCGTCATGGTGAGGACCATGGGGAGCTTCCAGAGAACTGTTTGCTAATCGGGGCCTGGGGCGGAGAGCAGTCTGGCTCTGCGCAGGCAGGGCTGTGTCTCAGTCACAGAGGCTCTCCCGGTGTGGGTGGCCCTGCGTGGAGAGCCACTCCCTGCTTTGGCTAATGATGCCAGGAGAGCTGTCTGCAAGGCTGGGAAGGGGTGCAAGGAGAACGCATATTGGTCTCTGCCCCAGAAGGACCCTGCCCCCCTTCCAGTTCCGTGGCCAGCCTGCCTGTGCTTCACCCCAGGGCAGACCCCTCACAGGGGCACCGTGCCCCACTGCTGCAGCCATCACATCTCCTGCAAGGTGTGTAGTTCTGTGGGAAGCCCCAGCCCACCCCTGGAGCGCAGCCACAGGTCCAGCTGCTCGGACCTTGGAAGCAGAATGGCCGGTGTGAGCAGGGCCTTGCGGGTGATTTCGTGCGGTGGGGAACCGCGTCCCAGATGGGAGTTTGCACAGCAGCATGTTCCAGGCAAGCAAAGGCACTTGGATGGGCCGGGCTGGCATAGCAAAGTAGGTGGTCCCGGCCACAGGCCCCATTAGTGTCATGGGTTAACTGGGCTGGGGTAGCGGCCAGGAGGCCGAGGCATGGACCAGGAGCCATTGTGTGAAGGGGCCAGCCGCCCTCTCCCCTCCTCCTCCCAGCGTTCGCTGCTTACTGAAGGGAGAGAGCTGGAGGGGAGGGGGGCAGAGGAAAGAGGGAGGCACGTCTGGGAGGTATGGGAATCTGCCTTGCCAGCTGTGCCTGCCATCTCCCTGCCCTGGCTGCGCACCCCATTGTGAGCTGTCATGGAACGTGGTGATGCCCTGCTCTGTGGGGCGCCTGGGCCAAGGCAGGGGGCAGCGTCCAACAGAGACATGGACCTCCTGCTCTCCAGGGCGCCAGCCTCGCCGTGGTGCGTAATGGGGCAGCTCAGCTGGCCCAGGGGCTGCCCCGCCACAGGACTCCCTCCAGGGGCACAAACCCCTTCACCGGGGGCAGCTGGGCTTCACCTGGCATTGCCCTCAGGGACAAGCGTGTCTCGCGGCGCTGTCTGTGGGTGGCACCCGGTTACCAGCGCCGGGATCCCTGGGACTATCCTGGGGACCCCCTACCTCCCGCAGACCCCACAAGAGATCGCTGGACCCCTGGGCCCCTCCTGTGTGACCCCAGCACAGCCCCCATAGCGATGGCTGCTCCCCGGGCCCCGTCTGCCCCCAGCGCAGACCCCTGGGGACTGTGGCCCAGGGCTGCTCCCTGCTCATTCCCTTGGATGTTGGGTGTTCCCGTGGCAGGCGCTGCTGAGACATGCTGATCCCCTCTGTGCCCCACTGCCCCATGCTGGGTGTCCCTCGGCCCTGGCCTGGCCCGGGCAGTGCGCGGATGGGACCCCACGGGCATTCGTCTGTGCCGCGGGGCTGGCTCGAGCTGTAACTCCAGCGCTGCCCCTGGGCCTAGCCCAGGTCCTGTCCACACCCGGCTCGGCAGGGCCCAGCTCCAGACAGGGGCTGGGGCCCAGAGCTGCTGACGCAGCAGCTGGTCCAGCCCTGCCAGTGCCCGGGCGCGATCGCCCCGTGGGGGGGTCCCCGCCTGGCACCGTGTGTGTGTGTGTGTGGGGGGGGGGGGTGTCCCTGGCTGGCACCGTGTGTGTGGTGGGCGGGGGAGGAGGGGACCGGTCACTGTGCTCCAGGCTGCCGGGGGCTGCGATGCCCGGCGCTGTAGGAAGCCCAGCCCCCGCGGGAGGAGCGAAGTGGCGCGGGGGGGCTCCTTTCCACACCCCCTCCTCTGGGGCGGGGAGTGGCCTGAGTCTAGGACCTGGGGGAGGCGCTGGGCCGGGCTGACACGTGACGGCTCCTGCCCTCCCCCACCCCCCAGGCGCGGCCCCCGCCCCGAGCCGTGAGCAGGGACCATGGGGCCCGGAGCCGGGGCCCTGCTGCTGCTGGCGGCGGCGGTGCTGCAGCTGACGGTGAGCCGGGCCGGGCCGGGCCGGGGAAATGCGCCTTGACTCCGTCCTGGGAACCGGGTCTGGGCCCCCCCGTCTCACTCCTGGGCTGGATCAGCCCCGCCCCACCCCGCAGCCCCAGTGCCACGGTGAGGGGCGCCCCCTGCCCCACGCCCAGGGCCCCCCCCCGCTCCCCACACCCAGTCCCGCGTAGCACCGTGGCCTCTGGGCGCGTCGTGAGCAGCCCCCCCACTCGCCCCTCCTCTGACCCCCAGCCATGGGGCAGCAGGAGACTCTGCCCCTTCTCTGGGACCCAGGCCCCGCAGGGGCGGGCTCCGGGCGCGGGGGGGTCCCAGGGTGGGTGCCGGCCCATGGGGCGTCGTGTGCTAACGGTGCCCGTGGGCCAGGCGGGTGCCGGCGCCCGCTCCTTCCAGGTGGACCGCGCCAACGACTGCTTCCGGAAGGACGGCGCCCCGTTCCGCTACGTCTCGGGCAGCATCCACTACGCCCGCGTCCCGCGCCCCGCCTGGAGGGACCGGCTGCTGAAGATGTACATGAGCGGCCTCAACGCAGTGCAGGTGTAGGTGCTGCCAGAGGATGTGGGGCACGTCCGTGCCTGGGGCTGGTCCCGCCAGGGCCGCTCGCCCCCCGGGTATCGCTCCCAAAGGCCCGGGGGTCCCGGTTCCTGCCCCAGGATGGGAGCCTCCTGCAATCTCCTGGAGGCTGCGGTTGGCGCCGGTCCCCGAGCTCCAGGGCGCTGACCCCGGCCCTGCAGCGTTCGTCGAGCAGCAACCAGGGCCCCACGTGGGGGGGAAAAGGGGCACAGCCCGGCCCAGGCTGCAGCCCCCCTGGGTATGTGTGGGAGGGGGCCCATGTTACGTTTGTGCTGGGCCTGAAAACATTATGCTTGGGCCCTGCCAGCAACAGCCCCTTGCGGCTGGTGACAGCAACTCTGCGCTGGGCTGGGGCTCACAGGAGACGCGTCCCCGCCCCAGCGCGCCCAGCCGGCCCTTTGGTGTCCGGAGAGTTAACGCACCGATAAGCGTCAGGGCCCTGCCGCCAGGCCTGGGACCCACACGTGTCCTCAGAGATCTTCCCGGTGTGCTGCGCTGCTTGACCTTCCGCCACCTGCCGGGCCAAGAGCAGGGAGCCCCCCCCAAGGCAGGCAGACTCCGGCAGCTGCTCCCCGCACTGACCCTGACTCTCTTCCCCAGCTACGTCCCCTGGAATTACCACGAGCCGCTGCCCGGGCTCTACGACTTCACTGGGGACCGAGATCTGTGGAGCTTCCTGGACCTAACGGCGGAACTGGGCCTCCTGGTGATCCTGCGGCCCGGGCCCTACATCTGCGCCGAGTGGGAGATGGTGAGTGCCGGGGAGGGGCTGCTCTGCCCCAAGTCTGACCCCCCCAGCCCAGCTCTCCCCCCCCTCCCCCCCCCCCCGCTTGAGCTGAGTCCAGGCCGTTGGGATGGAAGCTCCTCCCGGGGGCCATCCGGCGAGCATCTGGGCGCGGGGAATACACGGCGTAGGCGCCCTCGGGGCAGCTGGAGCCGGGAACACCAGCCTGGAAATGGGCCAGGGGCGGGGGGCACCGCCGGAGGAGCAGAGCGACCCCTTCCAGCCACGCGCTGCGCAGGCTCCCCACGCCCGCTCTGCTAGCCCAGCCCTGGGCTCCCCCTGGCTCCCCGACCCCTTGCTGGCGGTTCTGTGACGCAGGCCAGTGACATCATGCAGCTCCTTCACTTGCCCCAGAACTGCCGCGTCTCGGGGGGCTGACGAGTCTCTTTCTCCTCTAGGGCGGCCTCCCTGCCTGGCTGCTGTGGAAACCAGACATTGTCCTGCGCTCCTCTGACCCAGGTACGGGGGGTCCATGGGGCCCAGGCCACCTGGCGCCTGCTCTCAGCCTCTCAGGCCCAGGGGGCTGTTGCCAGGACTCGGGGGGCTCTGGCCTTTCGCTGCTAGGCCTCTGCCCGTCCGTGGAGCCCCCGCGCCCCGAATGCAGAGGAGTTGGGCTCCTTCTCTGCCCCCCGGAGGCTGGCATCGGCTTCCCACCCCTGGGAGCGCTCGGAATGGCTGATGGGGCCCGGCTCCGCCTGCGCCCTGTGCACAGACCCGGCCGGCTCCTGGCTGTCCCGCTAATGCCGGTGGAGACGTGGACGCGCTGGAGACTGAGCCCGGCTGCGTTCTCTGCTTCCAGCTTACCTGCGGGCTGTGGATTCCTGGCTGGGCGTCCTGCTGCCCAGGATCGAGCCCCGTTTGTACCACAACGGAGGGAACATCATCAGTATTCAGGTGCCTGTGTGTGTGCGCCTGTGTGTGGGGAGGGAGAACTCTCTGGCTTCTTTCCAAGCCTGTTCCCAGCACCCTAGAGCCCTCTGCCCTGCCCCTGCGCTGCCTCTGTAGCCCTGCCCCACGGGAGGCTGCCTCTCGCTTCAGAACCAAGTGTCCCGTCAGCCGCGCTGAGCCTCCAGTGTCAGGACACACCAGGAAGCCGGGTCACGGTAACCGAGGCCCAGAGGTCTCAGCACGGGGCCAGGCGAGGCTGGGGCTGTGCAGGGGAGGGATGGAAGAGCCACGTGCTGGAGAGTGGGGGGGTTGGGGGGAGTGAACTGGAGCTATTGGCTGAAGCCTGCCCCCCCTCCCCCCCCATCTGTCCATCCATGGGACCTGGATTCACCTCTCGGGGTGGTGGCAGGACCCATGGCCCAGCCACAGGCTGAGACTTTGGGTGCAGGGGGGGCAGAGGCACAGAATTAGTGATGGAGGGACTGGAACAGCAGGAGGCCAGGAGACAGGGGCTCTGTGGGTCGGGAGTGAGGGGCATGGGCAGGGCTGGGGGGCCCGGGGCTGGGCTAGCCGGGCGGCGGGGCGGGAGTGTGGGGCACCGGAAGGCCAGGATCTGGGGGCAGTGGCTGAACTGCGTGTGGTCCCAGGTCAGGATCCTGGTGCTGGGGTGGGGGCGTGGGGGGGGCGCTCACCCCGTCTCTTCGCTGGCGCCGTGCTGTTCGCCGCCCTCTCCCCTCCCCCAGTGTGAGGGGGGGGCTGGCCCGGGGTGCCCCCCCCCCCTCACAGCGGCACTGGCCCCCCAGGTGGAGAACGAGTACGGGAGCTACTGGGCCTGCGACTACGACTACCTGCGTCACCTGCTGGCCTCCTTCCGCGCCCGGCTGGGCGGCCAGGTGCTGCTCTTCACCACCGACGGGAACAGCGCCGCCGAGCTGCGCTGCGGGACGCTGCAGGGCCTCTACGCCACCGTGGACTTCGGGCCAGGTGCCGCCGGGGGGGCGGGGGTGTGAAGGGGGCAGGACGGGGGCACGGGCCTCGCACTGACCTGCCTCCCTCTGTCCCCCAGGCCCCAACATCACGGAGGCGTTTGCCCCTCAGCGACTCTTTGAGCCCAAGGGACCTCTGGTGAGAGCAGGCCGGGCCGGGGGGGCGCTCCAGGCGGGGCTTGTGGGGGGGCTCCAGGCGGGGCTCGTGGGGGGCAGGCGCTGCCCAGGCCTTTGTGGTTTGGTTGCAGCAGGAGCTCTGTGCTCAGAAGTGCCCTGGGGGGCGTTTGGGGGGCTGGGTGGGGGGCTCTGGACTCCCTTGTCCCAGCAGGCCCAGTGCCGGGGGTGCCGGGGGGTGACTCGCTCTGGCGGCGGCTGGGAGCTCCCCCCCCCCCCCCAGAGCAGGGGGCCCCGTGGCCCAGCCGGCGGCCAGGGTGGGGGTAATGGCCCGTCTCCCGCAGGTGAACTCGGAGTACTACACAGGCTGGCTGGACTACTGGGGCGAGGCGCACGCTGGCTCCAGCCCCGCGCAGGTGGCGCAGGGCCTCCAGGACATGCTGCAGCTGGGAGCCAACGTCAACATGTGACTGTCCGGCCGCGCGGGGGCCGGGGCGGGATGGGGGGGCACCCCAGGGCCGCAGCCCCTCGGCAGGTCGCCCGTGGGACACCTGCTGCTCTGGCTGGTCCCGGAGGGCCCCAGGCCCAGGGCTTCCTCCGCCCAGGGCCACGTCATGGCAAAGTGAGAGGGGACCTGGCGCTGCCACCTGGCCGTGCCCGGGCCCCTCGGCGGTGGGGGGACGGCTGGCCCTGCCTGGGGAGCCCCCCGCAGCCGCCGCCCTGGGGGCTGCACCCAGCCGCTCCTTTGTCCCCGGTGCCCCGTCTCCTTGAGCCGGGCGGGCCAGGCCCTGGGGCGGTCCCGCTCCCTGCCCGGTGGCTGGTAGCAAAGGTCCCGAGCCAAGCGCGGGGCCCCCCCCAGGCTGGTGAACGGGTGCCCCCTTCCCTGCTGCAGGCAGGAGGTCCCTGCGTATGCGGCCCCCCATCGCCTTGGGTTGGTGCACCCTGAGTTCTCATTCCCAGCCGCCCCTCCCCTCTTTTCCCCCCCCTCTGGTCTCGGTTCCCTCCCCCCCCTGTTTTTCCCCCCCCAGCTGTCTCTCTCCTCCCGGGGGCTCTGGCCTTCCCCTTGGGGCTGTGGCTGGTGGACGTGGCCGGCTGCACTGAATGATTTCCAGCCCGCAGTGCTGGCTGGGTCCCTCTTTGGGAGCTGGGGGTCCCCGTGAGGGAGGTCGGGCTGGGGGGGCTCAGGAAGGAGGGGTCGATGGGGGGAGCCGCGCTGGGCTCTGACGGCCGCCTCTGGGTTATCGCCTAGGTACATGTTCCAGGGGGGCACCAACTTCGGCTACTGGAGCGGTGAGTGCACCCCCCCCCGCCTGCCTGGGGCGCTGCCGGGGGCGGAGGAGCTGGGGCGGTGGGGCCAGGGCTGGCGGGTGCTGCCTGGCGGGGCTCTGGAGGGCTGTGCATTATGGGGCTGGTACCTAGGCATCCACCCAGCCTGTTGGGGCCTGGTCCAGGGAGCCCTTCTCTGCCCAGCCCGGCGGGTGTGTCTGGGGGGCCCGCGGCCCGTGCCAGCACTGCCCCCAGTAACGTGCCAGGCCACGCCCCGGGTGGCTTCCCTGCCATGGGCCTGGCGCCGTCCCCCCGGGGTTCCCGGAGCCCAGCTGCCCCTGGCCCTCACTCCCACCTCCGGCGGCTGTGGGGGAGCACCAGCCAGTGGGGCCCGGCCTGGCTCACTCCGCCTGCCTGGACCAGGTGCTGACTACAAGGGCCGCTACAAGCCAGTCACCACCAGCTACGACTACGACGCGCCGCTCTCGGAGGCCGGCGACCCCACCGACAAGCTCTTTGCCATCCGGACGGTCATCGGCAAGGTACCGAGCCCAGCGGGCCAGGGATACCGGCCCCCCCAGAGTAGTGCGCAGAGCCGGTGCCGCTTGTGCCGGGGGCCGGGCTCTGTCCTGCCGGCCCAGTGGTGGCCGCGCCGGGACCCCGGCTCTCTGCAGGGCAGCCAGGGCGAGGGCGGCTCTGCCCCTGGCAGGGCAGAGGGAGGTGGGCGCCCCCCCCGTCGGGGGCTTTAAGGAGCCGCATCGACCTGCCCGCGAGGAAACGTGGCTGCCCTGGGTTGGTGACTGTGAGCCCAGAGCTGGGGTCCCACAGAGGACTCAGGTACCCCCCTTCCATGCACCAGCAGGAGGGGCCATGCCCCCGGCCCAGCCTGGCTGGCTCCTAACTGGGGTTTGCTTGTTAGTTCCAGCCCCTGCCCGAGGGTCCGATGCCGCCCGCCACCCCCAAGTACGCCTACGGCCGAGTGCCCCTGCGGAAGGTGAGTGGCTGCCCCGGGAGCTGCCCCCTCGCCCAGGAGGCGCCCGCTCGCCTGCCGCTGACCTCCTCTCTTGCAGCAAGCTGAGCTGCTGGAGCTGCTGGAGGTGCTGTGTCCCGCCGGGCCCATCCCGAGCCGCTTCCCCTTGACCTTCGAGGCCGTGAAGCAGGTGAGGGGGCAGGGGTGGGCCTAGAGTGCTGGCACCCGGCTCCTTTCCTCTGTACCTGGCAAGGAGAGACGGGCGCCCACGGGGCTGGGTCCCGCACAGCCTGCCCGCTGCACCCCCGGGGCTCTCACCACGCCGCTCTGCCGCAGGCGCACGGCTTCGTCCTGTATCGCACACGCCTGCCCCGGGACGTCTGGGATCCGGCCCCTCTGAGCGCCCCTCGCCACGGCGTCTGCGACCTCGGCTACGCCCTGCTGGACGGGGTAAGGCCCCGCCCCGGGGGCAATGCCCCAGACCCTGGGAACGGCTGCCCCGGCCCAGCTCTGTGCTGCGCCAGGGGATTTAGTGCCATGGCAGATCTGGGTCCAGGCGGGGAGGCTGTGGCGTTCTCAGGGAATCCATCGGGGCGGGAGACCTGGGAGCTGGTTGCCCCGGCCCCAGGCAATGGGGGGGTCCTGCCCCCTGCTGGGGAGAGGCGCCTGGGCTGGGCTGTGTGCGAGGAGGGAAGGGCCCAGGCAGTGCTGGCACCGGGGCCCTGCTGGGCAGGGGATGCTGGCGCTGACCCGATTCCCCGCACCAGGTGTACCAGGGGAGGCTGGAGCGCGACGGGCAGACGACGCTGAACCTGACGGGCCGGGCTGGCGCCGCGCTGGACCTGCTGGTGGAGAACATGGGCAGGATCAACTTCGGCGCAAACATCAGCGACTTCAAGGTGCGGCTGGGAAGTGGGGGGTGCAGCTGCCAGGTGCCCCTGGGCCTGCCCCACCCCGCCTGCCCCACCCGCACGCCCTGCCCCACCACACGGCCCTCCGCCCCAGCTTTCCTCTGGGATGCCAGGCAGACAGCGGGGGCGGACAGGCTCAAGCTGCTACTCCAGCCAGCTATGGGTCACCCCATAGCAAGCAGCTTCCGCACCCTGCACTGACCCTCCGGGCTGGCCCCTCCCCCCATGTTCCCTGAGCAACACCCTGTGGGGTGGGGGGCTCCTACTGGTGTTAGTGGGGCACCCGGAGACCCCCGGGAGGGGCAGGCTGGATTCCCCAGCGGGAGCCGTGCAGAGCTGCAGCCCTGCGGGTGGGGCACCTCCCGGGGGAGCCCAGCAGGGCGTCCCTGGAGCCTGCAATTAATCCTGGGCAGCGAGGGGGCAGCAGGTGACGGAGCCAGGGAGTGGGGGTTTGCCCTGCGTAGAGAGGGCCTGTGCAGGGAGCAGGGCCCGCCCCCGAGTCCCGTTTGCAGCGCAGGGGTCACCCCCCACCTGGGTCCTGGCTCTGTGGGCAGCCGTGGTGGGGGGCAGCCCCAGGCAGAGCCATCAGCGCCCAGGACGCTGCCTCCCACCGAACTCCCTCGCCCCCGTCTCCACAGGGCCTGCTGCGGAATCTCTCCCTGGGCTCGACTCTGCTCAGCGACTGGCTGATTTACCCGCTGGACGTCGACGCGGCCGTCGCACGGGGCTGGCCCCAGGCCGCCCCCCGGGCCGAGAGCAGCAGGGCCAGGCCGGGGCCTGCTTTCTACACCGGCGCCTTCGACACCCCGGGCATCGCCTGGGACACCTTCGTGAAGTTCCCAGGCTGGAGCAAGGTACCTCGGCAGAGCGAGCGCTGGGGGGAGGGGCTGGCAGGTGGGGGCCCGGCCTGGGGGGCAGCTCTCCCACGGCGACAGCACGGCAGCTGGCACCTGTGCCCAGTGCCAGGGTGGGGCAGGGGAGAGGGCAACTGGGGGGACTTGGGGTGGAGGTGCTGGGTGGGGCTGGTGCGTGGGGCAGGGGGCCAGGCCTGGCAGCCAGGCCGGGGGCCAGCCTGGGAATACCCCCCAGCACTAACCCCCCTCTCTGCCCTCCAGGGCCAGCTCTGGATAAACGGCTTCAACCTGGGCCGTTACTGGCCGGTGCGCGGCCCCCAGCAGACACTCTTCGTGCCCGGCTCGCTGCTCAGCGCCTCGGCCCCCAACAACATCACCCTGCTGGAGCTGGAGGGGGCCCCCCCCAGGCCCTTTGTTCTGTTCCTGGACCGGCCCCTCCTCAACCAGACTGTCAGCCCTGGGCCCGGGCTGCCCCCTGCCTAGCCCCTCCCCCCGTGAGTCGCTGGCTCCCCCGGGGCTGCCGCACCCCAGGCCCCCGCTGCCCAGCAGCAGAGCTGGGCTGTGTCCCCTGGTCAGAGTTGCTGTGGGGCTGGCTCCCCTGCCTGTGAACGTCCCCACCCCCCAGGGCTGTGGAGGCAGCCGCAGGGGCCTCTCCCCACGTAGCAGCCCCTGCCCAGCCTCACTCGCGGGGGCCGGGGCCCCTTGCACCACGGGAGGCACATGCCAGCCTTGCTCCCGCTGAAGTAGCAGGTCCTGCCTGGGGCAGGGGTGCCCAGAGCAGCCTCAGGGCTCCCTGGGCTGGGCTAGACCCCAGCGGGCAGAGTCTGTCCCCCCACCCGCACCCGTGGCCAGCCCAGCTGCCTGCAGTGGACACCCGGCCCTGCTGGACAGACAGACAGACAGACAGACAGACACACAGCGTTCGCTTCCTGGAGCTTGCTGTTTATTTCCAGGTTTGGGTGCGTTGTGGGCGGGGGTCCTGCTCTCTGGCTGCGGCCCCCCAGGGACGGGGCACCCTGGGTTACGTTTTATTACTCTTGGAAGCAAAATAATCTTGTGCCTTGCCCCCACTGTCTGGCCTGGTGTGTCAGCCTGGCGCCTGCCCTGCCCCGCCCCGGTCACAGGAAACCGGCCGGGGCTGTGAACATTTCTCACTGAAGAGGTGCTGCTCTGGGTCGAGCCACCCATCATAACACCCTGCCACTGGTGTGCTTGGCCCTGCCTGGCCCAGAGAGACAGGGCCCTCGCAGAGTGCCTGGCACCACCATCACGCCCTCCTGCAGCAGCCCCCTGCCCTCCAGCTCCCCACGCCCCACTACCAGGGTCCTGCCACGCAGCCCCATGTTACCGTGATACTGCTGCCCTGGGGGGAGTGCCTGTCCCCCCACCCACACACCCTGCGATGCCCTTATCCCCTTCCCCTCTAGGGCAGGGGCAGAGCCGGCCCTACAGCCCTGCCGGGCATGGGCACTGACAGGGCGGCTCCAGCTCAGCCCCCCCTGGAGCTTCCAGTCCCAGGGGCCCAGCAGGCAGGAGGGCGCCATCCGTTTCCCCACAAGTGCCCGTTGCAGCTGCCTGCCCTAGGGGGGGCCGGGCCGGCCCCGGCGATGAGCCTGCAGGCAGCCGGTGCAGCAGAAGGAGAAGTCGAGGTAGTGGAAGGGGATCCGGCCCAGCAGCGACTCCCCGCACTGCCAGCAGCGCCTGCACAAACCAGAAGGTACCAGAAGGTGGAGTTTGGGCAGCACTGGGAGCTGGAAGCCGCTCCCCCCCCAGCTCTCTGCCCCTCCCTGCCCCCCGGGGGAGCAGCACCCCCCAGGAGCACGGCTTGCCCACCCCGTACAGGGCATGCAGCAGCTCAGGCCCTGGTACCTGTTGGCGGGAGCCACGCTGGCATCCAGCAGCTGGGCAGCCAGTCTCTGCTCGGCCGCAAGGGCTCTCTGGGGAGGAGAGAGACGGAGTCTCAGTGACTGGGTGGGGTGAGCCCTGCCCCCCCACCCAGCCTGGGCCGGGTCTGAGTGGCCCGAGAGCCAGGGCAGGGCCCCCCAAAGGGGACGGGGTGTCTGTGCCCCCCAGGCCTCACCTTTTCCCGGTCCGGCAGGGCCGCGAAGCGCCGCTTCTCCTCCTGCTCCTGGGCCCGCTGTTTGCGCCGCGCTTTCTGGGCCCGCTGCTTCTCCACCCGCTGAGCCTCCATCGCCGGCGTCAGGGGCCCAGGCACCTGGGCAGGACAGCGCCGTCAGCCGGGGTGGGAGTGGGGGGTTACTGGCAGACCCGCCCTCTCTCTGCTTCCTCGCTCCTAGAGAGGAGCATTAACGCTATTCCACCCCACACAGGTGCAGCCATGGGGCAAGGGCCACAGACTGCCAGAGCTGGGCCGCAGGGTCCTCCCAGCCCCCGCGGCACAGGGGAGCCGGTTCCAGCGGGCAGGGGCACCCTGGGGTGGGGGGATTTGAACTCCCAGGGAGGGATCTCTGGGCACCCACCTTGGCCCGCCCGTAGTCATGCTTGGCCGGGTGATCCGCCATGTACTTGCGGAAGGCGTCGCGGGTCGGCTTGTCGGCAGAGACGCAGTACGGGGGCCGCTCCTGCCTGTCCCTGGGAGCCAAGCAGAGAGCGGCTGAGGGCCGGGGTGGGCCCGACCTCGGCTTCCCCTCAGCCCCTGCAGGACGGGCATCCCCATGGGCCAGCCTGGCTACCTCGGGGCCGCTCAGGCCTGGGGAGAGCCGGGCAGTGTCCCGCACAGCACCAGCTCGCTGGCCAGCCCACTTGCCCAGCCTGCCGGCTGTCCTGGGCAGGGCGGGGGGCAGCGTGGCCTGGAGGCTGGAGCACTGCTTCCAGCAAGCCCTGGGACCGGACTGGACCAGACCAGGTCATCAAAGGGGCAAACGAGGCAGCTGCAGGCCCCCAGAGAGCCCCACGCACCGAGGGGTAAGGGAACATGGGTGAAGGCCTGTCAGCACGGCTGGCACAAGGGGGGTTTCCCACCCGTACCCGATTGGCAGGGAGCAGGGGGGCCGGGGAGGGCCACCAGCCCGCTGGGGGGGCTGTACCTGAGTGTGGGGTCGGCCCCAGCCTCCAGCAGCAGCTGCACGGCCGCTGCCTTCCCTGCCGCAGCCGCCACGTGCAGCAGGGTGAAGTTGTTCTGGTCCAGGGGCTCGCTGAGCAGGGCGAGGTGTCTGGGGGCGGCCCCCGAGGCTGCATGGCTGGGCTCTGGCCCCTCAATCTGCAACCTGCCAGGGTGGCCTTGGGGCTGCCCCACAGCACCATCCTCGCTGCCTCCCGGGTGGGCCCCGCTCTCCGCCTCGCCCAGGAGCTGCTGCAGCGTCTCCACGTCCCCCGTCTTGCAGGCCGTGAACAGGGCGTCCCGGAGCTGGCCCAGGAGAGTTTCTGGAGGAACGGACAGATGAGCTCAGCAGCCAGCCCCTGTGCTAGCCCCCTCCACCAGGCCTGCGCCTCTGGCACTACCTGGCGCCCCCACCTGCAGGGAACAACCTGCTCAGGGGCCCACGGGGTCAGGAACGGTCCCAGAGTCCGAGGGCAGCTGGGAGCCTGGTGATCGCCTGGGCTGAGCTGCGGTGCGGCAGAGACTGGAGGATCCCCCCCCCGCTGAGTCCCAATCGCTGGAGGTGGCTAAAGCAGTGTCCACAAGGGCACCGGGCCGGATGTGACGCCATGGAGAGCTGGAGAAGCCGCCGCTGGCCTGAGCGACTGGGCCCACGGTTAACGGCCGGCAGAGGGGATGATTTGTACCCAGTGTGTCTGGGATCAGCTGCCGGCCACCAGCTGGTGTTCTGCCTGTCTCAGCTGGACCCGCTGGTGCTGCAGTTAGCACCTCGCCAGCCTCTGCCTACGGGGGTCGGTGCCAGGCCTCGGCTCCGGGCCGCAAATCATTTCCGGGGCTCTTGGCTGCACCTCTCCAGTTTTTCTACATCTTCAAACCGGGGACCCCAGAGCTGGGGGCAGGGTCCCAGGATCGGCCTCCCCAGGTCCGTGTACAGAGGTAAGATCCCCCCTCTGCCCCCGTTCACACAGCATCGCCCTGGGAGCTCACCCAGCACTTACCACGCCGGCCCCACCTCCTTTCCAGGCCCTGCTGCCAGGACAGCTGCCCCGCTCCCTGGCCTGCCTGCAGCCCGCCCCTAGCCGGGTCCCTTGTCACTGCCTGTATCGCAGTGGGCCCGCTTTGCGCAGTGACAGGAGGACCTGTGGGCAGCACGGCCCGACCCGACTCACCTCCTGCCCCCCAGGGAGCAGGCTGTGCCCCCGGCCCCTCCTGGGGCTCTGCCGCCGTCACTGCTCCTGGCTGCGGTGCTGTGCCCTCGGGCTCTTCGTGGGCTCCTGGCCCTTCGGCACGGACCCCTGCTCCAGGGAGGAGAGGGAGAGGTATAGAAACATGTTCCGGAGCCCGGGCTGACCCCTTCCCCCCATCCTGGGGCACCCCCACCCCCTGCCAGCGAAGGCCAGGTGCCAGCTGCCCCGTCTCCAGGGGCAAAGGCAGGGACGCCAGCAGCTTCCACCTGCTCTTACACCCTGTCCCCCACGCCGGGAAGGACACCCACATTAGCTCCCTGTCCCGGGGTCACCACAAGGGGTGACGCTCTGCCCTCGAGCGGGCTGGCAGGGCTGCAGCAGCGCCAGTCCTGGGGGCACCCGCCATGCTCACCTCTCCCCACTCTGCCTTTCTTCCTCCTCCTCTTGCAGTTCCGCTTGGGCGTCACCTCAAACTCCCGGAGCTGCAGCGTCCCCAGCGTCACCTCCACCATCTGCAGCTCCCCGCTCTGACACTCCTCCTCCGACGGGGCTTCGGGGGGAGACAGGTGGGATGTGGGTGGGACCCCCAGACCATGGCTCTGCCTGGTGCTCCGCGGCTGGACTAGCCCCACCCCGTCTCTCAGGTGAGTGGGGGGAAGCTGGGGCTGAGGGTGCCCAGGCCAGAGCAGTCCAAGATCACCCCCCACCCCCAGACAGCACCTTGGGGGGTGCCCCAAGGCCTGGAACCGGCTGTCCCCAGGGGACCCACAAGGCTGGGGCACAAACGAGGTAGCTGCTTGGACACAGGGTCCAGTGCTGGGCACCCCCACTGGGGGCGGGGGCGAGTCAGCTGGTGCCCTCCCCCCTCACTCACTGCTGCTCTCGTCCTGCTGGGGCTCCTCTTCTACCCGCGCCGAGGGCGCTTTCCTCCAGCTCTTCCGGGGGGAGCTGGCGAGATCCGCCACCGCTGTGTCCTTCCCTGCGGGAGAGGAGCCTTAGGTGCCTGGGCCGCAGGGGGGGCCCCATAGAGACCGTCCCTACACCCCTTCCACAGCACAGCGGGCGGGGCAAGCATGGCTGGCCACCCATCAGCCCTAGCCCCACAAGGGAATGGCCGGGGGTAGGAGAACGCTCCCACCTGGCCCCACAGAATGCTCACCGTACACCTGCAGCGTGGCCAGGGCCGCGTGCACACGCAGCACCTCCCTGAAGGTGGCTCTGCGGGTGCTGAAGGGGATGTTGCAGACGCGGGGGTCGTCCTTGCACAGAGGTGGGTTCCTGCCGCCGCCGAGCAGTGCCCGGTTGGCACGGGGGGCACGCAGGAAGATGCGCTGGGCTCCCTGAAGATGCTGCGCCCAGCCGGCCAGTAGGTCCTGGATGTCCTGGGGATGGAAGAGGAGCGATCAGCACTGGCTCCAGGCCCCCGCCAGCCCTCCTCCGCACTGGGGTGCGGCCAAGCATGACCAGCCCGGCAGCTGCGGGGTGCTAGGGCGGGGGATTCAATCGTGGGATACCTCCATGGATACGCAGGATCCCCAGAGGCTGCCTGCTGGCACGCACCCCCCAGCCTAGGGGCAGTGGGGCATCATTAGCCTTCACCACTGCTCGCACGCCTGACGGGGAAGGGAAGGGGACTGGCTGAAGCCAGGAAAATGTTTTCCCCGACCCCTCGCAGGCAGCTGGCGCTCAGAGAGCAGAGCGGGCGCGTCTCACCCAGACGGAGCAGAGGTGACAGCAGGGGTTTACAAGGACTCCTGGGGGGGGCTTCGGACAGAGACCCAGGAAGACTGGGGCCGGGACAGTCGGGTTTTGTAGCAGGGGGCCCAGTGCAGCGGCGGGACCACGCCAGGGCTGAGAAAGCAAGCAGACCATGGCGGAGAGAGGGCGCTGGGCTGGAAGCACTACAGCAGGATGATCCTGGGCCCCCCAGGACGTGCTGGAGCAGGGAGGAGGCCGAGGCAGGTTATGTCCAGATCTGGGCACTTCTCAGGCTGTGAGGTTAAGAGCGGCGGTGGTGTAGGACCCTGTGTCCCTCTCAGAAGGCTGGTGAACGGCCCGTGGGGGAACTCAGCTAAATCTGGGACGGGCGCCCCGGGGGACGGGACTGGCCTGGGTCCGGCAGCCCCGGCTCAGCCAGGAGTTGGAGCACGTGATCCCTACACAGCTCTCGGAGGCACTTGCCAGAGAGCCGGGGGTGGGAGCGGAGGCATGGCCCAAAGGCCTGGCCCTGGTGGAGAGTGGCGTGCAGCCCAAGTGCCCCGCTCAGAGGGGGCACCTTGTGCCCAAGCCCCTAAGCAAGGAGACTGTGTGGAAAGCAGAGTGGCATCCCCACGGCCAGTCCCCAGGTGCCTCCTCCACCCCCAGGCGCTCCAGCCGTGGGCACACACCCTGCCCATCCCTGGGAGGGGCGACTCATGTCCTAGGCAGCCCCCCCACTCCAGCATGGCATGCAGCCCCATCTGGCAGGCCAGCAGCGAGGGCCCTCTGTGTTCGCCCCCACCTTGAGCAGAGCCGCCTCGTTGTAACGCCGCAGCGAGGCGCCGGCCGATCTGAGCCTGGAGGCCTGGCCCTGGGCATCGCGCAGCCCCTGCCCCGTGCCCCGGCGGGCACGCACCGTGTACCGGTGGAAGGTCTTGTGCTCCAGCACCTCTGGCCTGGGGGAGAGAAACCTCAGAGTGGGCCAGGGCCGCGGGCCAAGGACCCTTGCAGTGGGGAAATCGGCCTACCCCCCACTCGGGGCTGGCTGCCCTGGCCATGGGGACAGACACTGGACTGGGGTCAGGACTCCTGGGTTCTCTTCCCAGCTCTGACACTGACTCACTCTGGAACCCGGGGGAACCACTGCCCCTCCCGGTTCCTCTTCCCAGAAGGGAAATAAACACTCCCCTCCCAGCCAGCCAGAGCACACTGCCAGCTTTGGGGCGCAGAGGATGGGTATCCCAGGAGCTTCTGCTACTGCCAGGGGCACGTGAAGGCCCTGGGAGTGCCACATGTCCCCGGCGAGAGGGGAGATGCCTGCCGGGCCAGCGCTGTGCCCCACAAGCAGACAGGGAGCAAGGGGCCATCTCACCACATCCCCGAGCCTCGTCTCCTCTGATCCCCTCTGCCGGGGGCAGACAGCCCCAAACCGCCTGCAAGCCACAGCGACCCCCAGCAGGATTCCGCCCCCAGGGCAGCAGACCCTGCCCCAGCCCGCCTCGGACACTCACCCCCTGAAGACGGCTCCTGCGAAGTGTCCGCCGCCCGTCATCAGGATAACCCAACAGGTGCCCGCGCCCAGGCTCTGCAGAGAGGCCACCAGCTCCGCCTGCTCCTCGCTACTGCCCTGGTACACGGACAGCCTCTCGTTGACAGTCTGGCCGCACAGCTGCCTGCTCAGCGCCCCCACTTGGGGCATGGCCATCGCACGCACCGCACAGGATGTGCCAGCATAGGCCAGCTGGGAGCCGCTAGCCAGGGGCTCTGCAGGTGAGGGGGAAGTGGCAGTCTGGGGGCTGACCCCATGGCAGGGTTCCCTGGGGGGGGGCTGGGGAGCAAGCAGGGGATGCCCCTTCCTGAGGAGGCCAGACAGGTAATGGTGGCAGCAAACCGGCTGCACAGGGCTCAAAGGGGGCGAGGAGGGGCAGATCAGGGACCCCAGTCAACCCCTGCTTGCCGGCTCATCGGAGCTATCCTGGCCCGTGACCTGCTCCAGCACCTCTGGCAGGGCACTGGGGATGAGCTCAGCACTGCCGGGCTGTCACTTGCCTTCTTCGTGGCCAGCACACAGCGGTAGGCGGAGAGCAGCTGGCCCTGGGAGTTGCGGAATAGGACCTTAGCTGAGCGGGTGCCCAGGGGGTGGCTCTGCTGGCCGCTCGCTGCGTCTGCGTGGCCTCGGGGAGGGAGCGGATCTGATTCACTACCCGAATCGGAGTCATCGGAATCAGACCCAGAGATGCTGGAGACGTCACCTGCAAACCGGGCGGGGGAGACGAGGGTGTCAGGCGCTAAGGCGCCTGAGGAAGGCACAAGTCCGAGAATGAAGAAGAGGGAACAACTCCCACTCCATTAAGGTCACAGAGCCACCTCCTTCAGAGAGATCCCCTGAATGCCCACCGCTGCCCTTCACCCCCAGCCTTGCAGGTGCCGCGCAATGGCCTCTCTGATCCTCGGGGCTTCCTCACCCGGCCAGGAGCCAGCAGAGCGGCTTCCTGCTGCCTGTGGGCCCTGCTAAAGGGCTGCTGTGCTGGGGCATACCAGACATTTGATGCCCCCAGCTGGAGGCCCCGTCACATTGGCACCTCTCTACCCAAAGGCAGTGAGTGTCCTCTTTGGGGGGGAAAGAGCAGCGAGTTTAGACCTCCAAGAGCTGCCTAGAAAGGCCACCTCTAAGATCAGCTGCTAGTGTAACCAACAAGAATTGATCCTCCAGCAGCTAGAAAGGCCAGGAATGGGCAAAAGCCAATCAGAGCCCAGCAGGCAAGATAAAAACAGCTAGCTAGTGGCCAGTTCTGGGTGAAGCTAGGATGCGGAGGAAGGACTGGCCTGGCTTACCCCAAAAGCTGGGTTGGTTGGGGGCCTAATCCCAGCTGCACCTTTTGATTGAGCCTGTGACAGATTGGTTTATGTTGTCCAATTTAAAGCACAGGTGGCAGCTGGAGTTGGATATCAACTGATAATTAAAGGCACTCCAGCAGCTCAGGCAAGCCTGGGACAGCTGGTCTTCCTGTGTGTTTCCCCTCACCTGCACAAGTCTTCTCCTCAAACTCTTCTGCCGCGAGAGCCCGGCGCCCCAGCAACCGCTGCTTCAGGTTAAAGCGATGCCAGTCCAGGCGGTAATGCTCAGTCTGGGAAGGAAACAAAGCGAGAAGGGGCTCCCCATACGATCACTCCCCTGGGTCGGATGGATGGAAGCACACCAACCCCAAGCCACAGGACTGGACAGCACGGAGGTCCCTTCAGCCAGATGCCAGCCTGCAGGGGACTTGGGACTCAGCGGAAGCTGCCTGGCTTTTTTGGCACATCATGGTCACTTGGGTAGGTAATGCCCTTTAGTGCCAAGTTCCCATCTTGCCCCCAGGGCTGCAGAGACATGGCACCAGCCTCCTAAGAGCCGGTCTGATCCCCTGGCCCAGGGTGTTGGAGCATGTAGAAGTTGGTAACCAAGGCCCTGCCCAGCTGGGAGTTGTACCAGCAATTTACCAGAGCCCGAGGAACGTGCTTGACTGGCTTAAAATAGACTAAACTGCAGCCTCCCTCATTTTGAGCATGTGGGTGCGGAGGATGGAGACTACAAGTCCCAGCATGCAATACTCCACCGCATGCCAAGTGGTTAGGGCCAAATGGAGCACTTCTTTTCTGGCCCAGTAAGCTGGGCTGCATCTCCGTGTATGTGGGCCGCAACTAGAGCGCTCTATGGCCCACGCGTCGGCCATTCACACACCCACTTCATACCGCCCTGCTGGGGCAATGGAAAACGCCAGCACCCATCCACCTCTCTTACCTGCTCCTCCCTGCTGTCAAACACCCGCGAGCAGGTTGAGCAGCACATCCGGTCCGATATCTCCGGGATCCCTCGGGCTCTCTCCTCCCCATTGTCCGCCACTGGCTTCTCTGAAAGAGGGGGAGGGGCTCAGGGAAGGTGTGCCACTTCCACTGGAGAGGGACAGAGGGCTACAAGACAGACAGATCACCCCCAAAGTGTGGCTAGAGCAAAGGATTAGGGGTCAGGACTCCTGTATCTGTTCCTGACTCTGCCACTCATTTGATGCATGGCCCTGGGGAAGTTACTTCACCTCTTTGCCTCAGTTTCCCCATCTGTAACGTGGGGATGATAGCGACCAGCCAAACAGGATACATTGGGTGTGTGTGTGTGTGTGTGAGAAGTGTTTTGCACTCATGAGGCTGAAGGCTCTAAATGTGGGTAAAGCAACTCATACTGTTCAGCAACCAGAGCCCATCACCCCAAGAGGATGGGAAAACAGTTCCCCACCAAGCCCTAAAGGATGGGATACTTCCTAGGTTGGTCTGCAGCAAAATCCCCCCTCTGGACACTCTCCTGCCCACCCTCCAGCAAGCCCCTTGGCTGGCTCTACTGCACCTCTAACCAGCTTACTAGCTTTTAGATACTACCTTGCTGTACGGCATTGGAGTCTGCGGATGGCACGTCCTCTGACAAGCCATTTACAAGGGAGAGTCCATGCAGGAAGGTGGGGTCCTGGGCAGCCTCAAACACAGACCTGACCTCGAGGGGCTGCATAGTTTCCAGCAGGCGTCTGAAGAAGGAATGAGAGTGAGGTTGAGAGAACCATTGACAGGATCCCACACCCTGAGACTTGGCATCCGTGACCCTGGCACGGGATGGGCAGCAGCATTTGCCATGGTGCCCTGGGCATACGGCTGATATGCACACTGGCCACGGCCAGCCTGCTCCAGCGCGGGCAGCCATGCCGTGCTGCCATTGGCTTGGGGACACAGGGCAAGGAGCCCGCCGTGCTGCTGTTGGCAATGGAGCTTCCCCTACAGGGCAGGGCTGCTGGCTTCAGCGCGGAAGGTCCCCAGTTCTAGCCTGCGGCTGTACGGCCAGGGGACTGCCGAGCGCCCGGTGAGCCGCCGTGGGCACGGACCACACCGTGAGGCCAGCGCCCTGCTGCAGACGGGCCAACTCTTACGAACACAGCGCGCAAGTCGTGATTGCTCAGTGCAACTAAGCGTGCGCCAGAACGCTCCAGTGTCGGGATTTTGTTTCCCAGTGGCAGCGCCGAGCTGTTTCCAGTCACGCAGGAGGGACCCCGCCCTCGGCGCAGGAATGCGGTTTCTCCAGCGGGCAGCTAATTCCAAAGTGCTTTGAAAGAGGATGAGCACTTGTTTACAACACACCGGGCAAACAAAGCGACCAGCTGACAGGGGACGGGACCCAGCAGGGGAGAGAAACTCCAGCGGAGACAGAAGGGGGGGGGGGGGGCAGCCCTCAAATAAGCAACTCCATCGACTGGAGTTTTGTTTTGTTTTGTTTTTACACAGTTGTGAGGCTTAGCTGCAGTAGGAATCTGCCAGCCGGCGGGGCGCCGGCACAGGGAGCCCCCCCAGACCCCGGGCGGTGGAAGGACCCCAAGGAGCAGAGGTGAGGCTGGGGCTGAGGTGAGGCGGGGGGGGGGGTTTTGGGGGGGCGGGTTCTGAGCAGAGCGGGGTGCGGTGCGGGGAGCTGGACGGAGGCCGGGGGGGGGCTGAAGTGGGGGGGCTGGGTGAGGACAGGACTGGGGGGGGGGCTGGGTAGGAGCCGGGGGGGGGGGGTTCCGAGCCCGGCGGCAGGGGCCGAGCCCCCCGCACCCAGCCCCTGGGGGGAGCGACCCACACACAGGCCCGGGGCCCAGCCGGGCTCACACCCCGGGACCGGCCGAAAACAACAGAGCACCAGGGCGCAGGGCGCACCTGATTGGCCACGGGGGTCCCGCGCCCCCATTGGTCAGCACCTTCCGACCACTGGGCCAGAGGGGCGGGGCGCTGCTCCCCTACGGCGGGCGCGGAGGGAGGGTCCCAACCCCAGGCGGCGGGCGGCGCTCACCTGTCCCGGCTCCGGGGGGGGGGAAGCGAAGGGGTGGGGGAGCCCTGTGATTCACCCGGAACTTTTAAGCCAGCGGCGACCCCGGACTTACGTCACATCCGCCCCGCGCTACGAAGCGCCGTCGAGGACAATCCTGTAGCCCCGCCCCCACCCGCCCTCGGATTGGCCCGCGCGGCCCCCCCTGCAGGCCCCGATTGGTCGCCGGAGCCGCCCCTCAGAGCGGACGCGAGGCGACGGCCCGGGGCTGAGCTCAGGGAAGGGGCAGCCGGGGCCGGTTACCGGGGCGACCGGGCAGCTGAGGGGGGGCCCCGTGCGCGCCCCCAAGGGCCGCGAGGGGAGAACCCAGGCATCCGGCCGGGGACCCCGAGAGTCTCTGGGGCTGGCGGGGGGACGCGGCCCCCCTGACCCCGCCTCTCCTCCCCCCTCCCCCCGCAGGGCGCCCGGCCGGGGGGGCCGCGCTCGATGAGGCCCGGCGGGCGGGGCCGGCATGGCGCACTTCGACACGGCCTACCAGCGCCTGGAGGCCTCCTACAGCGACTCGCCGCCCGGGGAGGACTCGGAGGGGCTGCTGGTGCACGTGCCCGAGGGCAGCAAGTGTGCGTAGCGCGGGGGGGGCCGCGCGGGGGGAGACGCGCCCCGGGCTCAGCGAGGCCCGCGGGGGGGGGGCTGGCCTGGGGGCGAGCGGTGCGGGGTGGGGGGGCAGCGGTGAGCTCAGACGGGAGCAGGGACTCGGGGGGGTCAGGGAGCTGCAGGCGCAGGAGGGAACCCCCCCTTCTCCCCAGCCCCCCCTCCTATGGGGCCGGGGGGGGGAAGGATCCTCGCCACCGCTGGAGGCCAGGCACCTGGGCTTGATCTGGAGCGGCCACTCCTGTCCCTCCTGCTGTGTAAACCGGGCAGCCCCTTTTGAGCCTGGACCCCAGACAGGGATGGGGGGCGATTGCGTGGACCCAGCCCGGTCTGTGCCCCCCATTGTGCCCCAAGAACAACTGGCCACCAGCCGCCGGCTGACACCCCCTCCCCCGCTGGGCAACCCGCAGCGTGGTGAGCCCCCCGTCACCCACTTTTCCTGCCTCTCTTTCCTGCAGCTCCCTGGCATCACATAGAGAACCTGGACCTCTTCTTCTCTCGCATATCCTTGCTCTGTGCTGGGGGGCGGCTGCCCCGGCCCCGGCAGGGTGGTCAGACCAGCATCAGTGCCACACCGCCTGTCAGTTCGGAGCAGGCCCGAGCTGGAATAGCCTGAGCAAGGCTGGATTGCTGCCTGCCTGCCCTGGGCTGTGCGATGGGCCTGTTTCCACCCTTTCCACTGGGAGAGTGGCTGAGAAGAGCTGTGCGGGAGAGGGGTGTAGGGGGGTGGAAACGGCTCACTCCAGCCCTCTGGTGACAACCTCCTGGGCGTTCTTTGTAGTTCTGATGGTTAGACTCTGGATCTGTCTTTACCTGCCTCTGTGCTGGCCAGTCCCTCAAGTCCTGCCCTTGCAGGCTTTGGAGAGGGGACAGGGGAGCCCATGAATGGAGTATTCATAATCTTCTGCCTGGGCTGGGCTGGGGTGGGGTTTGGGGTTTCTGTGTCAGGCTAACATTACCCTCGGCCTGGGACGGGCATGGAGGCCTGGCCCCAGGAGTGCTTTGTAGCGGGGTAGAGAGTGCGTTTGCCCTGCAGCCATCCATCCTGACTGGTGGCTAGTGGGTGGATTGGGATGGGAGGGGTTTTCCCTCAGCTGGTGAAAGAGGGTCTCGGCTGGTGGCCGCAGAGACAGGGATGCCGAGCTATTCTCCTTGACTGCAGCTCCCACGTCTATAACCTGCACCAGAAGAATGGCTTTACCTGCATGCTGATTGGCGAGATCTTTGAGCTCATGTACGTCTTGGGTCCCCCCTGCTCTGGGGTGGGGAGGAGGCAGGTTCTCTCCATGCTATTGCTGTCGTTGAGGGTGAGGGGCTTTGTTCCCTTGGGCCCCAGCCTTCCCACTATCCATGCGCAGCCACTTGTGAGAGTTGGGTTTCAGGGGGGTGAGGTGAGAGGGTGTCAGGGCCCTTTCCCTTTCAAACGGGGCCTGTCTCTCTCTCTCTCCCCTGCCCCCTTTTTTTTGGCCATCTCCATCCCCAGGAATTTGTCCCCTGTTCCTCACAATCTGTCCTGTCAGTCCTCTCATGCCAAGGGCAGTGGGGTTGTGGGACCCAGTAGCTGCTCTTGGCTGTGGCATGTTATGAGTTGGGGCAAGGGGAGTGTGCCCCTCTGGACTGCCCCCTCATGGTCGTTGCCTTTCGCACAGGCAGTTCATTTTCGTGGTGGCCTTCACCACCTTCCTTGTCAGCTGCGTCGACTATGACATCCTGTTTGCCAACAAGATGGTGAATCACAGCCAGCACTCCAGCGAGCCCGTCAAGGTGACGCTACCAGACGCCTTTCTGCCTCCCAGCGTCTGCAACTCAAGGTAAGGCAGCAGCAACGCCTCCACTCCCAGACCCGGGCACGTTAGTCCAAGCTCCCTCTGCCTGTCTCCGGATGGGAGCTAAGGATCCAGGACCTCTTCCGTAAGGTCAGTGGGAGCAGCCAGGCTTCACCCACCTTCAGCATGAGCGTCCATAGAGGTATGCAGTCTGCGAGTCCCTGGCCTGTCTTGGTCTGAGTGGCCAAGCGCATTGTATTCTGGGTTCTGTAATCCTCATGAGTTACATCTCAGGGTATGGTACTTGGTGCTTGACCGTGCTGAGTGTTGCTGTGTGCTGTTACCCAGCTGTTGCATCCCACCCCAGATGCAGCTACATTTTGGTGGTGAGGGAAGTGATCTCTTGACAGGCTGTGTAGTTTTGGCTCCTGTGGGATGAGGCTCTGCCGTGGGGCTGCAGAAAGGCAAGCGTCATCTCATTGCGGAGTCTCTTCTCCCTTGCAGAATCCAGGCGAACGGCTTTCTCATTTCCATCCTGGTGATAGCTGGGGTTTTCTGGATCCATCGACTCATCAAATTTATCTACAACATCTGCTGCTACTGGGAGATTCACTCCTTCTACATCAATGCCCTCAAAATCCCCATGGTGCGTGACCTGTAGGACTGGGGAGTTGTGGCTGAACAGGGAGCTCCCCCCAACACCCAGCTAGGGGCTGCCCTGCTGAAACTGTAGGAGGGGGTGTTCACCCCGCCACTTGCTCTAGCTTCTTTTCTACTCCTGGTGTCTTGCCCATTGCTCCCAGGGGGTTCTAGTCCCTCCCGGTGCCTCTTGGCCCTTTCTTGGAAGTTACGTAATCATGTTGATCATCTTACGGCTTGTTTTCGTGCTGCCAAACTAACTGCAGGGCAACAACACACACACACCACCACCCCCCACTCCCCCCCCCGCAATCTGTGCATGTCTGTCTCTCTGTGTCATGGGACAGCTGTGTTCTGCAGCCCCTCTGCCAGCCAGTCACTTCGCTTTTATTCACCTCGAGGCTTTTCTTTGCCACCATCACAGCAGTATTAGAGCCTCACTGGTGTTAAGCAGATTATTCTCGTGCCTTCCCCGGGAGGCAGGGCAGGGTCATTATCCCCATTTACTGATAGGGAAACTAAGGCACAGAGCGGCTAGGGGTTGCCCCCAGCCACAGGGGGAGTCTGGCAGAGCTGGGTATTGGACCCCAACTCAGGTCCCAGCCCAGGGCCTTAAACGTGAGGCCTCCCTCTGAGAACTTGCATAAAGCGAGTAATAGCAAGATCCTTAACGTTAATTTTTGCAAGACCACGGGCCTGTGGCCTAGGGCACGTGTCCGTAGAACCCTGGAGCAGGGCATGCTGGGATCTGTAGTTTGTGTTGGCCTCTTTGGGGCCTTCAGGGCCTCCCCCAGATTCTAACGCTGCTGCTTCTCCTCCCTCCCAGTCCAACCTGCCCTATTACACCTGGCAGGAGGTGCAGGCTCGCATCGTGCAGATCCAGAAGGAGCATCAGATCTGCATCCACAAGAAGGAGCTGACGGAGCTGGATGTCTACCACCGCATCCTGCGCTTCAAGAACTACATGGTGGCCATGGTGAACAAGTCGCTGCTGCCCATCCGCTTCCACCTGCCCATGCTGGGCGACACCATCTTCTACACCCGCGGCCTCAAGTACAACTTCGAGCTCATCTTCTTCTGGGGGCCCGGCTCGCTCTTTGAGAACGAGTGGAGCCTGAAGGCGGAGTACAAGCGCGGCGGCAACCGCCTGGAGCTGGCCGACAAGCTCAGCGCCCGCATCCTCTGGATCGGCATCGCCAACTTCATCCTCTGCCCCCTCATCCTCATCTGGCAGATCCTCTACGCCTTCTTCAGCTACACGGAGATCTTGAAGCGGGAGCCAGGCAGCCTGGGTGCCCGCTGCTGGTCGCTCTACGGCCGCTGCTACCTGCGCCACTTCAACGAGCTGGACCACGAGCTGCACTCGCGCCTCAGCAAGGGCTACAAGCCGGCCTCCAAGTACATGAACTGCTTCATCTCCCCCCTGCTCACCATCGTGGCCAAGAACGTGGCCTTCTTCGCCGGCTCCATCCTGGCCGTGCTCATCGCACTCACCATCTACGACGAGGACGTGCTGGCTGTGGAGCACGTCCTGACCACGGTCACCCTGCTGGGCGTGGGCGTCACGGTCTGCAGGTGAGACGGGCCCGCACTGCCGGCCTGCTCTGTGGTGGAGATGGGGGAGGCCCTCTGCTCCCAGCCCCACAGCGCCGGCGTGTGAATGGGCCACCACGGGCTGCAGATCTGTCCTTGGGCCACAAGTGGACGTGAGTCTGCGTAGGGAGGCCCGGGCCTGGAAGTGCAGGGCAGTGGGTCAGGCCAAGAGTGAGAGGCAGAAATTTTGGGGGGTGGGGGAAGAGAGGGAGAGGAGAGCCTGGGGATGTGTGGGGGTGGGGGGAGGAAGTTTGCATATGGGGCTTGAGGGGCACCAGCAGGGATGTATGGGGACCAGGGCTGGGGTAGCAGGGGGCTGCGGGTTGGTACTGAGGGGCACTGGCAGAGCTGTGGGGAGAAGCTCTCCCAGCCCTTCTCTAGGTGTGATCCCAGCCCTTGCATGAGACTCCGGGACGAGGTTCTCTGGGAAGCGCCGTCCTTCCTATCCTTGTCCTGCCCGCCCTGCAGGTCCTTCATCCCAGACCAGCACCTGGTGTTCTGCCCAGAGCAGCTGCTGAGAGTGATCCTGGCACACATCCACTACATGCCCGACCACTGGCAGGCCAACGCCCATCGCTACGAGACCCGTGACGAGTTTGCTCAGCTCTTCCAGTACAAGGCAGTGAGTCCAACTCCTCTGGCTAGCTCAGAACTGGGGCGGGGTTGGACTGGCACATGTGCTCCTCTGCTCAGCGAGGATGCTGGGCTGGGGTCTCTGACACACGATCACCACCTCAGGGCCGCTGTCTGTTGGGAGGTGACTGCCCAGAGAAGTGCTGGTGCATGCGGAGGGGCTGGGCTGGAGAAGCGAATGTGCCTCGCTCCCCAAGGCTACGGGACCATGTGCGTGTTCCCCAGAGAAAGGGGGGGCTCACTGGAAGCCCTCCCAAGCGGTTCTAGGCCTTGGTGGGATGGGTCAGCTGGGCAGAGAATGGGGGGTGATACTGACAAGGGGCTGCCGTCCATCCGTGTCCCCTCCCGCCCCCATCTCTGGGAAGGTTCCCTGAGCTCTGTTCTGGGACAGCCTATGGGCCCCCCTCCCGGCCTGCCTGGCTGCTCCTGTTGCTGCCTGCTGAGCACCCAGGTCTCCCCAGGTGTTCATCTTGGAAGAGCTCCTGAGCCCCATCGTTACCCCCTTGATCCTCATCTTCTGCCTGAGGCCCAAATCCCTGGAGATCATCGACTTCTTCCGCAACTTCACCGTGGAGGTGGTGGGCGTGGGCGACACCTGCTCCTTCGCGCAGATGGATGTTCGCCAGCATGGCCACCCGGCGGTAGGGCCCCCCCTGCAGCGTGGGCGGGTGCTGGGGGGAATCTGTGTGCTCCTGCTGGGCTAGTTCCCTTAAACAAGGGGTGTCCTCACCCCCCCCAAACTTGGGGGGTCCTGCCGGGGCTGGAACCGAGACATGGGCTGATGGAACCCACAGAGTTCTGCCACGCAGGTGGGGGCAGCCCATAGCAATAGAGATCTTGCGTGGCTGAAGCGTTGCATGCTGGGACCTGTAGACTCTGGGCTGCATTGTTGCAATTTCAGATTTAACGTCCTGGCTCACTGCCGTTGCACCCTCTGCTGCGTGCCCCGTTTGCTGGGCGCGTGACCCCAGCTGGCGAGGACAAGGCTCTGACGTTACCCCTCGGCGCCCGGTCTCCCCCAACGAGCCGTGTCCCAGGCTGTGTGGGAGGCCGAGCTGCAGCTGCTGGGCTTTGTGCGTTGGTGATGGGTTTTGTGCGGCCTGGTGATTTGGGCTCCTCAGGCCCCACGGTGGGGAGTAAGGCAGGCCCTGGCGGGGGGTCCAAGAGAGGTTTGGAGGGCCCCCCTCTCACCTCAGCTCTCCTGTGTGCTTCGCAGTGGATGTCGGCGGGGAAGACGGAGGCCTCCATTTACCAGCAGGCAGAGGACGGCAAGACGGAGCTCTCCCTCATGCACTTCGCCATCACCAACCCCAAGTGGCAGCCGCCCCGCGAGAGCACGGCCTTCATCGGCTTCCTCAAGGAGCGGGTGCTCCGTGACAGCAGCGTGGTGCTGGCCCAGCAGGCCGTGCTCCCCGACAACGCCCTCTTCACCTCCATCCAGTCCCTGCAGTCCGAGTCCGAGGTGCCTGGCTACGGCGGGCTGGGGCTGGCAGGGAGGGGGAGGGGCTCTGGCGCGCCACGGCTGCTCCCTGCGTCGTCCGGCTAGCCCAGGGCATGGGTCTAGAGCTGGGCTCAAAGCCTAGCTCAGGTGGGTTTCTGGAGAGGGCTGGGCTGTGCCCGTCTCCGAGGGGGTCAGTGTGCTCTGGCCTGTGACCAGGCAGGAGGGGCTGCTTCCAAGGATTTGTGGGGGGTGGAGCTGGGGGTGGGGGTGTTCTGCATGGGGGCTGTAGGGTCTGGAATTCCCCCAGCGAGCTGGGCTGGGGACGGTTCTGGAGCTTTGCCAAGGGGCTCTTTCATCTTGTCTGGTGGTGGTTGCCTGCCCGGGGCTGTGACTCTGTCTCTTGCCGTTGCAGCCTCACAGCCTGATCGCCAACGTGATCGCTGGCTCCTCGGCTCTGGGGTACACGAGCCACGAGCTGCAGGCCTCCCGCCAGCTCTCCGGGGTGGCCTCTGCCTTGCGCTCCTTCTCCCCGCTCCAGTCTGCCCAGCAAACTCACAGCAGCTTCCAGACAGCAGGGCCCCACGTGGAGGGGGCGCCGCCCCGGGCCCCCAGCGCCATGACAGCTTCTGGGTAAGAGTCCATGGATTTGGCAGCTGCCTGTGAGCGGAGTTGCTGAGACGTGCTGGGCACCTTGCCCACCCCAGGCCTTGCTCCTGGGCCGTGCCCCACAATGCACCTGGGGTGCAGGGACACCGGGGTTTGGCTGCCACTCGTGTGTGCACAGGGCCCCCCTGCCTGAGTCCAGAAGGGACGGCTCTCCCCATTCCCAGGGACCTCCTGCTGGCACGCTCTGCCGTCCGTTCCTAACCCCGGGATGTGTCCCCGTGGGGGCAGGAAGAGCCGGGGTGCTCGGAGCCCCCCCAGCGATGGAGCAGGTTACCAGGGGGCCAGAGCAGGAATTGGCTGGCCCCAAGGGTTGGCAACTTATGACTGCTCCGCCCCGAAGACGGCACTGGGGTGCTGCTCACTCCCTGACATGGCGGCACTGCCGCAGCCTCCGGCACCTGCCTGGGGGTGCCCGTGCCTGGCCAGAGGCTGGTTCCCCAGGACACGGAGGGGCCCTTTCTGAAGCCAGTGCAGGGAGTGGGGTCAGGTGGCACCGGGGGATCCTCTCACACAGTGGGGCTGCCCAGGGACACGTCCCCTCCCCGAACCCCATCCCTTCTCGGCTTGAGAAGGGCAGTGCTGGCTTCGACCTGAGGCTTGCTGGGGTCGTGCCCCCGGGCAGCAGATCCCTCGCCCACCTTCTGTGTGTCCCGCCTGCAGCACCGATGCCAGGACAGCGAGCTCCGGAAGCAGTGCCTGGGAGGGGCAGTTACAGAGCCTGATCCTGTCAGAGTACGCCTCCACCGAGATGAGCCTGCACGCGCTCTACATGCACGAGGTGAGCGGGTCAGCCAGCCCCGGGGCGGGCAATGCAGGCCTGGGCTGACTCAGCGGGAAAGGGCAGCTCGTGGCAGGGCTCTGCCCGCTGGGGCAAGCTCGGGGTGTAGGGCGGCCTGCCTGCCGGAGAGGTGTGCACTTACCGGGGGTGGGGGGCTGCACGCGCCAGGCACATCCTTCCCCTGCGGCGCTCCCCAGTGCCGGCTGTCTGCTGGCCCCGCGGTGCTGCCTGGACCTGAACCTGGCTGCGTCCCGGAGCACAGGAAGGCTGGGCTTGTCCACTGTGCGCTGGAGTCGCAGCGGGAGCAGCAGCGTTGGGAGGTGGCCGTGGGAAGGAGCCATAGTTACTGTGGGTCGCCCTCCGCTGCCGTAGGGCCCCGGTGACCGAGCCACTGTGCCTGGGCTCCTGCAGGCTAGGCGTGGGGTGGGGCGGGTCCCATCTCCCTGCTTGGCTGACCGCCCCGTTCTCTCGGCTGCGCAGTTGCACAAGCAGCACGCCCAGTCGGAGCCTGAGCGGCACGCGTGGCACCGGCGGGAGAGTGACGAGAGCGGGGAGAGTGCCCCGGAGGAGCAGGATACGCAGACGGGCGCCCCCGCCGCCATCCCCCGCTCCGCCAGCTACCCCTTCTCCTCGCCGCGCCAGGCTGCCGAGGAGTCGGCCAGGCTGCAGGCAGGGTTCCAGCACCGCTACGGTGGCATCACAGGTACGTGCTGGGGCGACCGGGAGCCACAGCCGACTCCCCTCCAAACAGCCTGGAGAGCTCCAACACATTCCCTGTCCCTCCAGCCATGGGGCGCTGGCAGCACTGCCTTCGGGACGGGCTGGGGCTCCACATTTGTTAGCGTAGGGTCACTTGGGGAATTGTTTACATGCCGTTGAAGTTTGAAATCCCCCCCACGGCCTGTGCAGGGAGATCAGCTGGGGCTGGGGGCCAGCAGGTACCACGCGGCTCCTTTCCAGCCTCTGCAGAGTGCCACATGCTCCCGCCCCGACGCTCCCGTGTCGCCCTGCAAGCTGTGGGGCGCAGTGCCCCTGCTGTACAGGCTCCCGCCCACTAACGGCCCCTCCCTCCCTCCCTTTCACTGGGGGGGCTGGAGAGATTGGCCTAGAGCCCCCTGACAGGCTCGTGCCAGCTCCCAGCAGGGCACCAGTCTCACCCGCTTCTACACAGCCCGTCCCCCCGCTGACTCTTTGTCCGTACCGCAGATCCGGGCACCGTGCACAGAGCCCCGTCCCACTTCTCCCGCCTGCCTCTTGGGGGCTGGGCTGAGGACGGACAGTCGGCGCGACACCCGGAGCCTGTTCCAGAGGAGAGCTCGGAGGATGAGCTTCCGCCTCAGATACACAAGGTACAGCCCAGGTGCTCCGCCCTGTGCCCAGCTCTGCCGGGAGGGGAGGGTCTGAGCAGAGCGTTGCCCACCCAGGTAGCGAGGGCTGCCCTGGCATGTCCCAGCCCACCCGACTGAGTGGGGCAGGGCTTCTGGAGGGCAGGTGACGGTAACTCTCGAGGGGAGATTAAAAAGACAGGGAGTTTTCAGCTTGGAAAAGAAACGACTCGGCAGGATGTGATGGAGGCCTGTAAAATCATGACTGGGGCGGAGTGCATGAGTAGGGCAGTGTGATGTGAACCAGGGGTCACCCAATGAAATTAACATGCAGCAGGTTTGAACCAAACACAGGGAGGAACTCCTTCTCACAATGCACAGTCAACCTGTGGAACTCCTTGCCAGAGGATGTTGTGAAGGCCAGAATTATAACAGGGTTCGAAAAAGGACTAGAGAAGCTCCTCGAGGATTGGTCCATCGCTGGCTATTAGCCACGATGGGCAGGGAGGCAGCTCCATGCTCTGGGCATCCCTAGGGTCTGTTTGCCGGATGACGAGACGGATCACTGGCTCGCCTGTTCTGTTCTGTTCTGTTCATTCCCCCTGGGCACCTGGCACAGGTCACTGTCAGAGACAAGGCAGGGGCTGGATGGGCCATGGTCTGACCCAGCCTGGCTGTTCTCCTGTAACGGTGTGACTCTCTCCTCCAGGTGTAGCATTAGGGGCTGAGGATCTCGTGGGGATTCCAGACTCTGGAGCAGCCTGGGCAGCAGGCCCTGGGGTCACCCCGACCCTCTCCCTGCCCCACAGAGGTGGGGCGGGCTGAGTCGCCTATCACTGACGTAAATGACAAAGGGACAGAACCAGCACGTCAGCGCCTTGCGGCGGAAGCTTCTGTACAGACGTGTGTCAAGCCAACATCACTCTGACTCGGGTGGGGTGAATGCATGTGTGAGTACATACGTGTGTCCGTGTCCGCATACGTGTTGTCCGTGTCGGAGGGAATGGGCCGAGAGCTGCACGGCGCGCCGCAGAGCCTGCGAGAGCAAGGGGTGTTCCACGGGCTCCGGCTGGGCTCTGCCCACGTAGAGTCCCTGAGCAGAGGCAGCGACGCCTGTTCCACGGTCCAAATAAAGACCCCACTTCGCGCTACAGCCGGCCAGGCCAGCCCGGCTCCGGGGGCGAGGGGCGCTGTCGCAGAGTCTATTTTTGTAACAGACGTGAAGAGCTGGTTTCCCCCGAGGCCAATGGTGCTGGAGCCTCATCCCTGCGGGGAGAGGAACTGGCTCAGCCTTCAAAGCGTGCCCTCCCCCAAAGCCCCACGCGGCTCCTTGTGTCCTGGCGCCGGGCTGTCCTGTCTGGGGTGCGGGGTGGTGCCCCTGCTCCCGGCCTGGCGCTCGCCCCCTCCCCAGGGTGCTCCCACCCTGCATTTGCTGCTATCTGTGTGTGAATCCTTGGCACTAACCCCCTCCCCCCGCCCGCCCGCCCAGCCCCAGAGCACAGACAGCCTGGGCGGGAGCAGAGTAAACCCCCCTCGCTGCCCCTCCCAGCAGAGGGACAGGGGCTTTCGCTCTCCATGGCTCTGCTCCTGCTCCTGGCCCTGGCCCCTAGGAATTAAACAGAGCCCCCGGCTCGCTGCAAAGCCCCCTCCAGCTGTGGCAAGCTCCATCCTCTGCCCCAGCCGGATCAGTCACCATTAACCAACCAACCTCGCAAGGCAAAGGAGAGTCACGTGCTTCCTTCCCGCCTCCCCCCGCTGCTATGGGGAAGCCCAGGCCAAGGGGGCGTGTGACCTGGGCGTGCAGCTCGCCTGGCACCAGGGCATGTGCCGGGATCCCTTGCTGGGTAGCTGGGCCCACTCCATGCCTCTGCCTGGTCTCTGGGCCGGGATCGCTTCCCCTCAGCAGGGCACCAGTGGGACCCTAGTGCAGTGCTCGAAAGGCCGTGGGGCCGTGCAGCTCTCGCCCTGCTGGCGGCAGCAGTGCTGAGGTGCTGTCCTCCGGCACGTCCGCTTTCCAACTAGCCACCGTCCCCCTGCCAGCCCCTGTGGGACACCTGCCCCCCGTCCCCCACGCTGAGCCCCCCACTTGGCCTCCGGGTTAAGGAGAAGTTCTGCTACACCTGATCTGTCTGCCCAGTGTGGCCATTGCTGTGGTTTCAGGGCTGCTCTCCTGCCCCGGCAGAAGCCCTGGACCCCACCTCTCAGTGCCCGGGGGAGATCCCCGGCTGCTCTCTCCCCCTGCCCATGAGAGCGTGTGCGTGACATCGCTGCACAGGGGCTGCTGTGGGGCCCGTGCCCCAAACTGCAGGCGGAGCTGACGCTGCAGCCCGGGCTGCTAGCAGGAGCCAGCAGCTCCCTACACAACCAACAGCCAGGCTCCAGGGCTGAGTCCGGCGCAGGGAGGGGAGAGGCACACCGCACAGACGGGAGGTAGAGGGAGGGGCGGGAGGGATGGCTGCGCTGCCGCCTCACCCACCTCAGGTGGGCCCCTTCCCCAATTGCAGCCTCAGTTTCCCCTGCTGTCCCTGAGGCTTTCCTCCCGGGGCTGGGGGGGCCAGTGCGTGGCTCGCTGTCTGCACTGAGCTCTGCGGGTACTTAGCGCTTGTCACACTGCTACGTGCTCTTACCGCCCTCTGCATCCGTCACGCCGAGGGGCCGCCCCCGCAACCCATGCAGCAACCAGTGCGGCCCTGCGCTCGCTGGAGGCTGAGGGCGGGCGTGCCGCGGACAGGCAGCGGTCAGAGCCCATGGTAGCAGTGGGGGGTCAGCGCTGTCCCCCAATGCCCGCCCCCCTCCCTCCCTTAGCCAATACTAGGAAAGGGGGTGAGTTCTGGCACAGGGGCAGCCAATCACAGCACAGCTTCCCTGGGTGGTCCTAGGCATGAGGCTGTTCTGAGTGACAGGGCAGCTCCCCCAGGCCAGTCTAACTGGTAACCCCTTCTCCCGGCAGCGCCCGGGCAGAGCAGCCGGCACAGCTGACCATCACCCCCGGCTGCTGCAGGGAGGGAGGTGACAGCTCGTCTGTAGGCCTCTGTCTAGGGCTGCCCTGGTACCACAGCGATGGGCTTCATCAGAACCCAACTGGACAGACAGACATGCAGCGTGACCCACGTACCTTCCACTGTGCTGAGGCAGAGCCAGGCCTAGCGACCAGCCCCCTGGTGCTCTGCGCTGGCCGGCTGGGAGCCAGGACTCCTGGGTTCTCTCCCCAGCTCTGCCACTGGCTTGCTGTGTGACGTGGGGCTGATGCGACTCGCCTGCAGCCTGGGGCTGCTCGGGCGTCCTGGGAGTGGGACAGAGCACTGACAATTCCCCCCGCAGGGGCCTTTAATCCCCTGCCCAGCTCTCCTGGGCGGGCCGGGCTCCCCTGCAGCGCAGCTGCCTCCATGGTGCAAGCCCGTGAGCGTTAGGAGCTCAGACTATTGGTGCTTTACAGGTTTGATGAGGGAGAAAGTGCTTCAGTGGCCTTTGAAACAGGGCAAGTCTCACAAACCAAAGCCGTGCCAGCCCCTCTCTGCCCGGGGCACTAGACCAGCCAGCCCTCAGTCCCTCCCGCTGTCTTCTGATCACTGAGGGCAGGGGCACCTTCACGGCAGGAGCCTCTGCCGCGCTGCAGCAGACAGACAAGCGGCCCCCCGAGACGACAGGGCCCAGCCCGCAAGTAGTTCCGTCCCAGAGCCTTGGGGCCTGGCTGGGGCTGTGCACGCTGGGAAATGTCGTCTCCGGGGTGGCACCTCTGCGTTAGCGGCCGGGGGGCTGCCCTCGGCTATTACAAATGGGCCGGGCAGAGCTTGTCCCACTCCTGCCTGGGGGCTGCTCAGCCTGCAGTGCCCATTCTTGTCGAAGGGCATCTCCCAGCCTGAGCCGTGGGGCCTGCGGGAGAGCTGTGCCCCCGCCCAGGGCAGGGAGGGCTGGCAGCTGCCAGAGGTGGGGGACAGGGAGGCAAGGCCTGGAGCAGCCTGAAGAACCTGGCCACGTGCTGTGCTTGTGTCTGTCCGTCTCCTGTGTGCACGGCAAGCTGCCTCCCCTCCTGGTCTGTGTGTGACGCTAGCAGGCTGCGTGAGTGCACGGGCTCCTTGGGAGTGTGCTGGCTAGTAGAGTTCGCGCCCGGTGCTGTACAGCTCTGTAGCCATTTAATAAAGAGGGCATTTCATTCACGCTCGTGTCCGGCTTTTGAGAGCGGTCATCCAGGCCTCAGCTGGGGAAGCTGTTTGCCCATGTGCCAGGACTCGAGCCCTGCTGGGATGGTGACGGGATGTGCATGGTGGAGCCCTGATCCTTGCGCGGAGTGCCCTGTGCCCTGCTGGTGCAGGTTCTTGCCACGCCCTGAGGGTACGGGCTGGCACCACCCTCTGCAGTGCTGGCTGATCTCTGCTGGATCTTGCTCAATGCCAGGGCTGCTTCTATGTCCCCGACGCAGAGCAGGGAGCGGCGCTGCAGAGCGAGAGCTGCGGTGACGTGAAAACGCAGGGAGCAAAGGGTGGCTCTGACCTGCCGCCCTGGGCAGGAGACCTAGAAACACTGGCCCGGTCTGTACCCTGGAGCTTGAGTCCCTTGGCAGGAGTCCAGCCTCTGGGCCACCTCTCTGCTGTCTCTCACTGCCGCCTGCCCTGCCCCGCCCCAGCCCTGGGCCACAAAGTCTTGAGAACTGGAACGTTCTCCCGAGGGCCCAGCCAGCCCCTTGCGCGCAGGCTGAGGCTGCTCTGCCGGCACTTGGACCGCGACTGGAAGGGTTTCAACCTGCACCCCTCCCTCTTCCGCTCCCTGCCAGCCCTGGGCTGAGCTATCGTCCCTGCCCGGACTCCAGCCCAGCCTCGAGCAGGGCATCAGCAGGGACAAGGACTGGCTGTGGGGAAGGTGAAGTGCAGCGGGGGGAGGGAAGCTGGCCAGGCCCAGTCTGGGGGCTAGAGGCACTGGACTGGGTACGCTGAAGGGCATGCAGGGCAAAGAGGGCAGCTGCTTCCTGCCCTGGTAGCTCCTCCCCCCGCTCTGGCTGAGCTGGTTCCAGCACCAGGAGCCGGGGGCAGCGGCAGGACACAGCTGCTACAAATCCACTGTTCTCACTAGCCGGGTGCGAGGCAGAGATCAGTGCAGCACCTCACGTCACAGGGGCAGCAATACATGAGAATTGCAGGTTGTCACGGATCCACAGGAGCGGGGCCACGGCCCCAGCTTTGGAAGGGGTCTGGGAGGCCCTGTCAGTGGGTCAGAGCCCCGAGGGGTCTCGCTCCTCCTCAGGCTGAACACGGGGGACTGCAGCCCCCTGCTCCACAGCGCTCTGGTCAGCAAGTGCCACGGAGCCAGACCTGTCCGCTCGGCAGGGATCGCTGCACTGGCCCAGCGTCTGCAGGGAGGCTCCCCCCTGCCGTGTCGGGATCGCCTGTGAACTGCACACGGCACGGGGAGTTCGGGGGGCGCCCAGAGAGCTGCCGGTTAAAGCCTCACCCGTGCCACCCTGCAGTAAACGCTGGGTCTAGCGCTGTCTGGCTGACTTCCCTGCATCTGGGAGCCCTGACTCCTGCCGGCAGCCAGCTCCTATGCACCCCACCCCCCTTGTTCTCCAGCTGTTCAGCCTCCCGGGGCAGCGGGGGAAGATTTCCACCCCCTCTGCCTCTGGGGCCCTGGCTGCTAGATGTCAACATCTGGGCAATTGGACCTGCCAACGCAGCATAATGGGGGAAACTGAAGCACAACCAGGACTCCAAAATATTACAGAATATTCCTGCTTCCTCAGGCGCGGTTGCCTTTAAATCTCCTCTTTCCTGAGCGGTGAGTGTGATTTCACGGCCGCTATCACGAGACGTGCATCGCAGAAGGAAGAGACGGTTCTTGGTCTGCCGGTCTGCGCGCCGGTGCTGCAGCGAGAGCTGCATGTTGCGCTGCGTCGCAGCAAAGTGACCCTCGAACCAGCCCCGAGGCGCTCCCTTGCGCAGCTGTGGAGAGCAGACGGCTGCTCTCGGTGTATCACTGGCTCTGGGCTGGGCCGCCGGAGATCCGCCTTCTCTCTCTGCTCTTCGCATGGGCCCTTGGGCACGTCACTGGATCGCTCAGTGCCTTGGATCCCTTTCTCTGACGGGCCAAATGCTTCCCTCGCTGGGCACCAGGGGCTGGGCTCGCAGCGGGACAAGCACCAGTGAGAAGCCTCCAGCTGAATGACACACGCCAGTGAACGACCTTCCTGTGAGGAGGGGCCCGGCTGCCTGCTCCTTTCGGTCTTTTTATTACCCAGGCAGTGCAGAGGCGGAACAGCCTCTTCTCCGGCCTGCATGGACAGTGTCGTGTTTAACACACACCCCTTCCCCCAGCCCGTTAGGTAGGTGACAAGGTCAAGTGCTGGAAAGGGAGGAGATGGCAGATACGCAGCTGCCCATCCGGCCCCAATCCTGCTGCCCTGTGTCCCGCCTCGCACTGACAGGCTGGGACTGCGGGCACATGCTCGTGATGGACGTGCACACAGGCGGCTGTCGGTAAGGGGAAGGCTTAGGATCAATGGACGGGTCAGCGCCAGCTGCGCTGTGCCAGGTGAACAGGTGCTGTTGCACGCTGGCTAGGGAGAGCGAAACACGCCCTAACCCCGCCCTGCCTTGCACGGCCAGGCTGAGCCTGGCACTCCCGGCTGGGCAGGTCTCACGGTGGGTCCGGCTCACTTTTCCCACAGGGCTTGAACGGTGAAAGCAGGAGTCAGTGGCACCGGCGTTCCCAGCCAGTTTCTAGTCAGCGTCACTGGCAGGGTCCCGCCAGGAGGGGTTTGTTGCCGTGGGCTCCTGGAAGGTGAGGGCCGGATTCCTTAGGGCCTGCAGTACCCAGCGCCTCTGAAAACCAGCCCTGAAAATCAGGGCCGTGCTGTCATAGCCATGGACCTCGGGGCAGGCGGAGGGGAGCCGGTGTGACTGCAGAGGTGTGCGGGCTGGAGGAGGGGCACCCTGGACGGTGTGGGTGGAGAAGGGGGCGGCTCTGTTTTCCACGCTCTCCTGGGAGCGGAGCCTGCCTGGACTTTGCCCCTGAGCTGGCTCCCCAAGGCGCTTCCGCACCATGAATCAGCAGGGCTCCCTCGCTGCCGGGAGTGGGTGACAGGCCGTAGGCCCGTGGCGTACAGAGCTCTCCTAGCAGCTGCAGGGCCTTGTCCTTGAACAAGACACAACCGGTGCTGCTCTCGGCCTGCTGTGCTGTGCTGGGGCGGGGCAGGGCAGCTCAACATACCCTGGCAGAGAGCCCGGCAGCCGGCTGGGTGCTGCCTGGCCTGGGTGACCTTTCTCCAACTCGCTCGCCCTGCAGCAGGGAGGGTGCATCCGTGGCTGGGTGGGGATGGAGCCACACCTGCCTGGGCTGGGTCACTGGAGGCTGGTCGGAGCAGGGATCTGCTTTAACCCAGAGCCCTTTCCCCCCGACCGCTTCCCTCTCCTGATCTGCCTTCCCCAGTGACTGCGATGCCCTGGGCAGGGGCACAAAGGGGCAGCCCGGCCTGGGGTGTTCTCCCTGCTCCCGCCGCCCTCCCTGGCTTTGGCCTTCCTCCGATTCTGGAGTCCTTGACCAGCCCCTCCACTCCCCAGCACGCAGACAGCTGGCTGTGCTCGTCCGTGCCCATGCCACCGCCGTCCCTGGCTATGCCCCTTCTGCCCACAGCCCGGAACGGGGGGCAAATGACCCACGCATGAGATTTGTGGGCCAGGCAGCTCGGGAGGGGAATGGTGTCTAGTGGGTAGAGCAGGGGCCTGGAAGCTGGATTCCTGGGAGTCCCTTAAAAAGCGTGGCGACCAGGCTTGGGGTGATGTCCCGGCCTCTGCCCCAGGCTGTGAGCACGCAGCCTCGGGGTTGTCGCGCTGCAGCCGAGGCGCTGCTGAGGTGGTCCCCGGGAATTCCCACACGCTCCACACCCTGCCCCCTTCGAATGACGCTGGCAGCCCTGTCTGCCCGGAGCTGCTGCCTCCTGCTGGGGCTGGAGCTGGAGCTGAGGCAGCGGGGCTGGGAGAAGTGCAGGGCTGGCTAGCCGGGCACTGACACAGCTGCCCTGGGGTGAGAACCGGTTTATAACCGGCGCCATGGCCTGTGCGCTAACCTGCCCCATGCCAGCGCAGGTGGGACACTTTGGTTGTGGGTGTGAGCGGGTGGGCTGGTGTGAACGGGGAACGCAGAGGATCAGCCCCCTGCCCCCTCCTTCATGCACACACCCACGTCACTGCTTCTCTACACAGCTCTTGGGGGGGGGGCGGGGGGAGGGAGGGGCTTACATTTACAGCCGTGGACTTGAAGCCAGGATCCCTGGGTTCTGTTCCAGTGCTGGAAGGGGAGGAGTCTATAATGGTTAGAGCGGGGGGACAGACAGACAGACAGACGGACACTAGAATTTGGGAGACCAGGGTTCTATTCCTGGCTCTCCTACTGACTTGCCGGGTGAGCTTGGCCCCCATCCTCCCTCCGTGCCTCAGTTTCCCCACCTGTGCAGTGGGCTGGAGAGCCTGGCTCAGCCCAGCGGGTTGAGGGTTCCTTGGTTCACTAGTCGTTCTGAGGTGCTGACAGCGCTTGGGCAGGGCCAAGGGGTTGCTGCACGTTCCCCCCCACGCAGCTCTCCTGGTGTGGTGGGGAGCTGTGAGGGTGAAGGCCCCGCTCTGCAGAGCAGACACCCAGCACCGGGGCCCCCAGAGCCGAAGCTCCGGCCCCGCAGGGATGACGCGAGGCGGCTGGGCCAAAGCTCCTGAACAGACAGACTCGCACGGGGCCCAAAGGCCTCAAAAGAGGCTCCGAGAAGAGGCTGGGTCTGAGGCGGGGCCTGCAGGAGAACGTCCTGCCCCCAGCCCCGGCGAGGCCAGCTCCAGGGTCCCCTAGCGAGAGGCCCAGGAGACCCCAACCATGCAAGGGGGGGCAGATGCCTTGGCCACCTCCCTACGGAAGGGAGCAGGCGCCTGACGAGCTGGGGCCTGGCATCACTGGAGCCCCTCCCCGAGCACAGCTGGAATCTGCACTGGAGATCTCCGTCACGCATTAACGTGCACAAGTTCCCCGGCCGTCGGCGCCTGCCGTCCTGGCTCCGGCTTTGCACCCGGAGCCCCGTCCCTGTTGTGTCCACAGCATGTTGCCACGGACCCACAGAATCTGGGCCACGGCCCAGCTCGGGGACAGTCTCGCTCTCCCTCCTGGGGAAGCCATGCGGCTTCACCGCCTCTTAGACCGGACCCCTGGGCCTGCGGCCTCCCCGCTGCCCCCCGTGGGCTCCGGTCAGCACGTCCCATGGACACAGACCCTGAAGGAGACGTGTCCCGTCCCAGGGAGCAGCGCGCCCTGCACCAGCGTCTGCAGGAACACGCAGCCGGGCGGGGGGTTAGTCGCTGGGCCCGGCACAGGCAGGCCTGGGTTAGCCCAGAGAACAGCAAGTTACAGGCTGGGCCGCTCGGTTATGTAATGCCATTGTGTGCCCCCCTCGCCCCTCCGTGGCTCCTGCTCTGTCTCCCCATCCTTTGTTCAGGTTTCCGGACCACTCCTGCCTGGCCCCGCCTCAGCTTCCTGGGGGGGGGGCAAATGGCCAGCCATGATCATTAGTTGCTAGTTACCAAATGTCCCGGTGCCTGGATTTGCCCTTGTCTTCATGGACTTTCCATGGGCCTGGGCCACAAACCTGAGACCGCCGGACGCCAGTCACGCCTGCCTCTGCAGAGAGTAACTTTCCCACCTCCTAGCAGCATATGGGGGAAACTGAGGCACTGACAGCATTCGTACAAAATACAGAACATTCCCACTCCGTCTCTCTCGCACACACGGCACACACGTAACTACCCTTGCTGGAAAGCTGCAACATAACCTGACGTCGAGTCTTAGACCCCAGACCAACGAGACACAATAACCAAACCTGGCAAGAGACAAAGCAGGCTGCTCCGGGAGGCACAGAGGCCCGACTCCCCAGCACCGCGTTCTTGGCTGCCTCTTTCCAGCCTGACAGCTCCCAGAGGGTGTGACGGACGCACTGGCGGGACTGGCTCCCGTGTTCTCTCTGGCTCCTGGCTCAGAAGCTCCCAGCTTGCCGGCTTCACCACCGAGCCCCCTAGCCTGAAAATAGGCCCAAGACAGACCCCGGTCTTAACACGCTAGCTTGCAGTTCCAGCCCAGACCTCCCTAGACCACAGTCCCTGCATGGGGTGTCTCTGGGTCCGGGCTGTCCGTCCCGCACGGAGAGTTCAGAACGGCTGCAGAGGAGGAATTTTGGCCGGGCTGGGCCGTCCTGCAGTCACCTAGCAAGGGACCCAGGGCTCAGCCAGGCCACGGCGAGGGGATGCCCCCACTTCTCCAAACACGATGGTGCGCACGTTCCCCTGAGAGCCCACGATGGTCCCCACAGGGCCCCCTGTCGCTCTGCAGCGCCTGTGGGCAGCCAGGACACTGGGCTGGATGGTTCCGTGCTCTGCCCCAACGTGGCTGATTCCAGCCACACAAACCCCTGCGGCCCTGGGCCTTGCACAGGAGAGAGCAGCCGGGCCCGCCAGGCCGCCCCCATGCAGCATCGGTCCCTCCCGCCCCGGGTGCCAGCAGGCCAGGGCTGCACAGGGCCTTTCCCAGAGGGGCCGGAGGGTGCGACGGACACACTGGCGGGACTGGCTCCCGGGTTCTCTCTGGCTCCCGGGTTCTCAGAAGCCCCTCTCTCTCCATCCCAGCCCAGCCCCGGAGCAGCAGGTGCTCACCCGGCCCGTCCAGTCCCTGCCTGGGCTGCCAGGCACCCCCCGCCCAGCCCGGACACCTGCTGCCCCATGCCCGGCCCTGGGCGACCTGCCGCCAGTCCTGGGCGGGGCGGGAGGGCTGTGATCCCCTAGCATCAGGCCAGAGCTTGGTCCATCGGCCCAGTGCTGGGTGTCAGGGTGGGGCAGGGTCTGGGTCCCTGGGGGGGGTCTGTAGGGCAGAGTCCCTGGGGGTCCCTGGGATGCAGTGTTGGAGCAGGAGATGCTCTCTGCGACCTGAGATAGGAATTCGGTCCCGGGGTCCCAGGGACATCATGGGGCGGGGCACGTGCGGGGGGCGGGGCCAGGTCCCGGGGGCGGGGCACGTGGAGGGATCTGGTCCTGGGGCAGGGGGCGGGGTCAGGTCCAGGGGGCGGGGCACGTGAGGGGAGCTGGAGCGGGGGGCGGGGTCAGGTCCCGGGGGCGGGGCACTGGGGGGTCGGGTGCCGGGTGTCTGGGCAGAGGGCGCGGGAGGTTCGCGGCGGGGGGGCGGGCGGCAGGGTCGGTATCTGCCCGGCTCTAGGACCCGGCGGGAGCCGGCGGCGCCGCGGCTCCGTGTGCGCAGCTGGGAGCCGGAGCCGGAGCCGGCGCCGGTGAGCAGGGCCCGGGCAGAGCGCGCCGCTGCCCCCCCGTGCGGGGCGGATCCCTGCACGTGGGGTGGCGTGTGGGGCTGGGGGTGGCGGCCCCCCCCCCCCGTGGGTCCGGAGGCAGCTGCTCGGTTTGGCCCACGGACGCTGCCCGGTGCCGGGGGGCCGGGGGGGGCCGAGCTGGAGACCCTGGCCTGGCCTGGCCGCCCAGCGATGACCCCCCGCCCGCCCCCGCCCCTCTGCAGCTGGGGGCTGGGAACTGTGGCGGCCCCAGAAGCTCGTGCCCGGAGATCGGGTGTCTGACCCCCCCGCAGCCCCCCGCTGCTGCCGCCAGGGCTCCCCCGGGGGTGTGCATCGCACCCGGGCCGTGCCCTGCGGGGTGTGCATCGCACCCGGGGCTGGCCCGGGGCCCTGGAGCCCATCCCGGGCTGCCCGCGCCGCGCCGCGCCTCCCCTCGCGCCCCTCAGACCTGCGTGCCCGTGCATGACCTGGTGCAGGAGCGCGGGGCGGTGGATTTGGCCCCGCGGTGTAACAGCTGCTTGTCTTGCTCTGCCCCCCGCGTGCAGGGCCCGTGCCCGGCTGGCGGCATGGCCAGCCCCGGGTGTCACCGCACACCGGGACCTGCGCGCCCACCCTCGCGGGTCTGTCTGCGCACCCGGCTGTGCTGGGACAGGTGGGGCCTGGCCCCCTCGGTGCCGCCCCCCAGCCCTGGGCTGCATCCTGCACCAGCTGCCGGCCTGTTTTCAATTGGTTCCAAGGCCTCCCAGGAGCCGGCGCTTTGGGGAGCGGGGCAGAGAACGGGGGGGGGGTCGGTACCCGGCGGCAGCAGGGCTGCAGGGGCGTAACACAGGCCTAGTGTCCGTGCAGGGCGGACCTGCCCCCCGCCCCCCAGCAGGGCTCGCGTGGCCGCGCTGCCCGGCTGGGGCTGATGAATGGCCGCTCGCCCCCAGCCTGGGCATCCGAGCAGGTCGAGGCCCAGCCTCCACACCTGGAAACGCACAGCACGGCCATCCCCGGGGGGGTCGTTTTGGTTTATAGCCCCCTCCCCCCCCCCCACGCGTGCGAGCGAGGCAGTGGTTGGAGGTGATATGCCCCTCCGATTCCCAGGCACAGACCGGGCCGTGCTGCTGGCTGCTGGGAATCCGCTTTCAGCAAGGCCCAGTCACCCCCGCTCTGCAGTCCAAGGGCTGTATTCCAGCACGCACTTGCCCGGGCACCGGCTGGGGCATCTGACCCTGCCAGGGTCTGTGCATGCCTGGGCCCTGTATCTGCACGTCTGTGTGTGCATTTGCACACCCGTCAGACAAGCTGGCTGAGTGGTTACAGTGTGGGGTGGCTCATCTGGCGTGCGCTGCACCCCGCACGTGGCGGAGCCTCTCTCCCGGGGCTGAGATGCTGGGGTGAGGAGCGTGGCCGAGAACCGGCGCAGGACAGAATATCTGCGTGTGCATGTGTGTGAGTGTGCATGAGGGTGTGTGCATGCTGGCGCAGGGCAGCCCCCCCCCCGAGCTGCTGTGTCTGTGCCGTTGTGTCTCCGCAGCCGCTGGCCGGGCAGGATGGCGGTGCTGGGGAGCTACTGCGAGGGGAACGGCTCCATCGGCCAGGCCTGGACGCAGCAGGGCCTGGCTCCCTGCTTCTACCTCACGCTGGTGCCCACGGTGCAGCTGAGCCTCTGCCTCCTGCTGGGCGCCCTGCAGTCCGCCTGCTACGCCCGCTTCGGCCGCGCCATGGAGCCCAAGTACATCCCCCGCTCGCGCCTCTACCGCGGGCAGGTGCTGCTCTCCCTGCTGCTGGTGCTGCAGCCCCTCGGTGCCCTCCTGTGGCAGGCGCTGAGCCCGGGCCCGCTCTACGGCTCCGCGGTGCTGTACGGCTGCCTCTCTGCCGCCGGCTGGGCCTGCGCCCTGGGCCTGCTGCAGCTGGAGCACACCCGGGTGCTGGTGCAGGACCGGGTCCGGGGCCACGGCACCGTCCTGCTGCTCTTCTGGGCGCTGGCCTTCGCCGCCGAGAACCTGGCCCTGGTGTCCTGGCGCAGCCCCTTGTGGTGGTGGGCCCTGGCAGACGCCAGCCAGAAGGTAGGTCGGGGGCCGGGGAGCGGGCGGCTTGGGGGGCATGGAGCAGGGGGGTGAGGGGCTATTGCTGGGCTGCCCCCGGCCCTCTTCGGCTGGAGACAGGAAGCTCTCCCAGCCCCCAGAGTGGGTTTGGACCACCGCGCCCTGGGCAGCCCAGGATTGCCCCCCCGGAGCCCCATTGGGCCCTGTGGACGTAGCTGGTTCCTGCCAGCTGGAGCAGCCCCGGATGCCAGGGGACCAGCCAGCACGTCTGGCCGGGGCAGGTGCTGAGCCCCTGAAGGATGCCCCGTGAGAGCCGGGGCTGGTCCCGGACGTGCCCTCGCCGTGGCCCCATGTCGGCTCTTCACCAGCGTCCGGCTGTGGGAGGGCAGCTCGGGGCAGCGGCTGCACCGGCTCTAGCTCCCGGAGGGCAGCGGGGGGCATGGCCCATGAACCCTTTAGTTCCAGCCGGACGCCAGCGCGGTCCCCGGGCCGTGCCCGGCTTGGATCCGAACGCTGGAGTGGGGGGGAGCCCGGCTGGGAGCGTTTCCTGCTCTCCCGGCTGGTCGGTTCATGATTCCACCCCACCACGGCCTCCCCCGTCCAGGGCCTTCGCCCTGCGGAGACGGGCACCCTTGGGAGAGGGGAGGCGGGAGCTGGTGGGGGCCGGGGGGCAGCCTGGGACGATGGTGGAGCCGGAGCCAAGGGCTGGAGAGAAAATGTCCCGAGAACAGGTGGGGGGGGTCGTATCACTGGGGAGGGGGTAAGGTGACAGGCAGCCCCTGATTCCTTCCCCCCTTATTCCGCCCCCCGCCTGGCCCTGGGATTCCTGCCGAGTCACCCTGTTTGGGGTGGAGCCTGCGGGCAGGGGAGGGGGGGGCAGGACACGTGGGGGGGGCACCGTCTGGCTGTGGTGTTTTGCTGAGTCACTGGCAGAGGCCTCTGCCCGGCGGCTGGGGGAGGGTGGGGGGGAGGGTGTCTGTGCTGTGGGTCCCCTGGGGCAGGACATGGGGGCCCCTCCCTTCCTGGTCCTGCTCCTGGGCCCAGAGACACAGGCTGGCGGGGGCCACGGTGCTGCACACACACCCAGGCCCACCTGGGCCCTGCCCCCTGGCTGTGGGTCGGGGTGTCTGTCCCAGCCCCCCTTTGGTCTTGCTGTGCAGATGGGGGGAGCTCCCTGGGCAAGGGGGGGCTTTAGCTACAGCGCCCCTCCCCCCCAGCCAGACGGCTGCCCCCTCCCTTCAGCCCAGCCCAGATCTCCCCCGGGTGGGACGCTGGCTCCCCCCGCCAGCTGCCTGCCGGTTCCCAGGCCTGGGGAGCCCCCCAGCCACAGAGTCGCTCTCCCCGCGGACATCCTGGAGCTCAGCCTCCGGCCAGGGGCCCCGAGTGTCTCCGAGTCCCCAGCCCTTTCTGCTCAGCGCGGCGGGTGTGGGGCTCGTGGGGGGCAGGCGGCTGATCCCGGGCTCCCCTGGCAGGTGCAGTTCAGCCTGTGGGTGACGCGTTACGTCAGCACCTTCGCCCTCTTCGTGCTGGGGATGAAGGCCCCCGGGCTGCCGCACAAGCCCTACATGCTGCTGGTGAACGAAGACGAGCGCGACGTGGAGAACCGGCAGGTGGGGGGGGGGGGGCTGGGAGCAGGCGTGGATCCTGCGGGGAGGGCTTCGGCGGGTCCCGTGACTCACCTGGGTCCGAGAAGGGGAGAGGATCTCGGGCGTGGGCCGGGGCCCGACCTCCGCAGGCATTTCACCGGACCGTGGGTGCACCGGGGCTTGGAACGTCAGCCTTTGGGGAGGGCCGGGGGGGCACCTGCCCCCTGAGTTACGAGTCAGCCCCAGGCACCTGCCGGAGCTCCGCTGCCAGCCCCATGGGGGCGGGGGGCACCTGTCAGCCCCAGGCACCAGCTCCCCCAAGCCACCATCAGCTGGGGGTCACTCTGGTGCGCATGGGGGCGGCTGGACTTGGGCTCCCTGCCCAGGCACTCCAAGGCCTAGGAGCATCTGTCACCCCAAGCCCCGCAGGAGCCGCACTCCAGGGCCGGGAGCTTTTGCCCAAATCACCGCAGGACCTCAGTGACTCCTGGCGCTTGGGGGAAGGGACGGATCCCCTGGGCCAGACCTGCTCCTCCTCACCCCCCTTCTCCGCCTCAGCCCCTCCTGTCAGGCGCCAGCAGGAGCGGCTCCACCTGGCGGGATTTGGGCAGGAAGCTGCGGCTGCTGGTGCAGTACGTGTGGCCGGGGGGCAGCCGCCCGCTGCAGGGCCTGGTGCTGTTCTGCATGGTGCTGATGGGGCTGGAGCGCGCCGTCAACGTCTTCGTGCCCATCTACTACAAGAACATCGGTGAGGCCCGCCGGGGCGGGGGGGAGGCGTTGGCCCGGCCCGAGCCGGGGTGGCACTGCCCTGGCACGTGCAGTCCCTGCAGCTGCCCTGTGACCCCTCGGGCAGACACGCACAGCTGCATGGACGGGCCCGGCTGCCCCGGGGCAGGATCCCAGGGACTGCTGGGGAGCAGGTGGTGGGGTCTGGCTGATGCCTGGCGGCCAGGCCCAGGGGACCCCTCGCCCCAGTACGCGCTGGTCCCCACGGCCCATGCACAGTCCCCGGAGGCCCCGGGCGGAGGAGAGTTGTTGCACATGTCGGGGCAGGGGACAGAAAAGGACCTGGGGGTAACAGTGGATAAGAAGCTGGATGTGAGTCATCAGTGTGCCCTGGTTGTCAAGAAGCTAATAGCATATTGGGCTGCATTAGTAGGGGCATTGCCAGCAGGTCACGGGAAGTGATTATTCCCCTCTATTCGGCACTGGTGAGGCCACATTTGGAGTATTGTGTCCAGTTTTGAGTCCCCCACTACAAAAAGGATGTGGACAAGTTGGAGAGAGTCCAGCGGAGGGCAACAAAAATGATGAGGGGGCTGGAGCACAAGACTTATGAGGAGAGGCTGAGGGAACTGGGCTTGTTTAGTCTGCAAAAGAGAAGAGTGAGGGGGGATTTGATAGCAGCCTTTAACTACCTGAAAGGGGATTCCAGGGAGGATGGGGCTAGGCTGTTCTCGGTGGTGGCAGATGACAGAACAAGGAGCAACGGTCTCAAGTTGCAGGGCGGGAGGTCTAGGTTGGACATTAGGAAAAAGTTTTTTACTAGGAGGGTGGTGAAGCATTGGAATGGGTTACCTAGGAAGGTGGTGGAGTCTCCATCCTTAGAGGTTTTTAAGCTGCGGCTTGACAAAGCCCTGGTTGGGATGATATAGCTGAGGTTAGTCCTGCTCTGAGCAGGGGGTTGGACTAGATACCTCCTGAGGTCCCTTCCAACTCTATGATTCTATGATTCTAAGGGATGGGGTGTGCGGGGGCTGGGACGAGCCCGCAGAGAGGGGGGTGGCTGCCCTCAGCCGAGGGCCAGCGCCAGGCTCTGCTGCGGCTGCCCCCGGGTATCGGCATCGAGAGACGCTGCTCGGTCCCTGCCCTGCTTGCAGGTGCTTGTGGCCCCGGCCTGGCACTGCTGCATGCCCGGCCAGCTCGGGACCTCGGGGCTTGTGGGGCAGAGGGACGCTGCTGCCCCCGTCGCGCCCCAGAGCACCGGGGGCTCCTGGAGTCGGCGCCCTTGCCCGGTTGGGGGGAGAGGGCGGCTCTCCCATCCTGGGCCCTTCACCCCGAACGCCTCATTGTTGCAGGCACTGTGCCTGGCTGGCCCCCTGCACCAGACACGGCTGCCCCAGGGGGTGCCCCCCCCTGCTCCAGTCGCGCTGGCTTTGCCCCGAGGTTAACGAGCCTGCTCAGGCCAGACCCCGCCTGCCCCCCGGCACACAGAGCTAGTTGAGCGGAGCTCCCCGGGCTGTGGGGTGGTGGTGGTTGGGGGGTGTTCTCTGGCACCGTACCCCTGCATGGCACTGGGGGTGCTGTCTCTTGAGGGCTCCCCACTAGCCCCTTGTGTTCGCTGCCCGGCCTGGGGCCCCCTCCCCAGTGTCCCAGCAGGTCCCCTCATGCGTGACCTCGCTCGGCCTGCCCTCCTGCCATGGAGTCGCTGGGCCCAGGATTCGCCGCCACCTCCCAGCCCAGCCCCCGGCGGGGCGCCATGCCCCTCCCCAGAAGAGGCTGCATCTCAGCGCTTGGTGCGGCCGCCTGAGCCTCTGCCTTGGGCTCCGTGGGGATAAGGGGCCGGTGCTGGGGGGGCAGAGGCTGCCTTATCTCTAACCTCACCCAGGTAGGGGGCAAATGGGTCTGAGACCCCTGCCCCCCGTAGCGGGAGCGCGTCAGGCTGGGCAGTGCCGAGAGGAGATGGGGGGGGGGCCCCCTGCAAGGGGGGGATGCGCCACATAGGCCCCGGCTCCCTCCCGTAGGCGCAGGGTGGTGCTGCCAGCCCCCGCCCCCTCCGGCGCGCTGATGGGGGTCTCCTGTCTCCCCAGTGAACGAGCTGACAGAAGGTGCCGCCTGGCACACGCTGGCCTGGACCATCTGCATCTACGTGTTGCTCAAGTTCCTGCAGGGCGGAGGCGCTGGTAGGACTCACCGGGGAGCTGAGTGGGGGGCTCTGGTAGGGGCGTCGTTCCAGGCGCGTGGCCCTCTCCGGGGCTGCCGGGCACTGTCCTGCCCGGACGGGAGGCTGCTGTGCAGACAGCGCGGTGCTGGGGCTGCTGTGGCATCTCTGCCGTCCCAGAGCTGGGCAGAGAGCTGGGGGGGCGCGAGAGGGGCTGGGGGCATTATCTGGAGCACAGGCGGGCAGAGGGAGCAGACTAGCCAGCCAGCGCCCTGGGATGGTCCCAGCTCCCCGGGCTGGCTGGGTGCCAGGGTCTGGCACTGGGGGGCAGGACTCCAGGCATTTCCAGGGGCCCCTTGGCTGGAGGCGTGGGGGGCCAGCAGACCTAGGCAAGGGGGTGGTTCTGGTGCCTCGTCCCCCAGGCTGACTGGCCTTGCTGCCTTGGCCAGGCCCCTCTGCCCCGTGGGCCCTGGGTGTACCAGGGCTGGGCTGTGGGGGGGTGTCTCGTGTCCCCGTCCGTCCATCGGTCTCTGCCCCCGCCCCGCCCACAGGCTCCACCGGGTTCCTCAGCAACTCCCGCACCTTCCTGTGGATCCGGGTGCAGCAGTTCACCACCCGCCGGGTGCAGATCCAGCTCTTCGCCCACCTGCACGGCCTGTCCCTGCGCTGGCATCTGGGCCGCAAGACAGGCGAGGTGCTGCGCAGCGTGGACAGGGGGACCAGCAGCGTCAACAGCCTGCTCAGGTACCGCGGGGGGCGGGTGAGCTCCCTGGGGGGGGAGCCGGCCAGCCGGGCATCTCCTGTACCCCTGCCCCGCCTGGGAGGGGCACCAGCGAGCGCCCTGCTGAGCCTCGGGGGAGGGGAGGGGAGGGGAGTGGGGCTCACCCGGGCGGGGGTGAGAATGGGATGGTGCAAGGGGGTTAAGGTGGGGCAGGGCTATGGGGCAGAGGGAGAGGTGGGGGTGATGGGGGGGTGGATCAGAGTGGGGGGGAAGGCAAGAGACGGGCAGGGCTATGGGGTGGATCGGGGGGGGTGGATCAGGCTCGCCCGGGGCTGACATGACCCCGCCCTGCCCCCGCAGCTACATCGTCTTCAGCATCTTCCCCACCGTGGCCGACATCGTCATCGGCATCGTCTACTTCAGCTCGGCCTTCAACCCCTGGTTCGGCCTCATCATCTTCGTCTGCATGAGCCTCTACCTGAGTGCGTGCCGGGCCGGCCGGGTGGGGGGGGGAGCGCTGCACGGGGGGCTTGTGCCGGGATCCCGCCCCCAGCCGCGCACGGTGACCCCGGCGCACCGATCTGGGGGTGACCTTTGGCCCCTTCTCCCCGCAGCCCTGACCATCACCATCACCGAGTGGAGAACCAGGTACCGGCGGGACATGAACACCCGTGACAACGAGGCCAAGGCCCGGGCCGTCGACTCGCTGCTCAACTTCGAGACGGTACCGGCCCGCGGGCGGGGGGCTGAGCCCCAGGCTGGGGTGGGGGAGGTGGGACCCAGTGAAGGTGGGTTCTGGGCCCCGGGGCTGGGACTGAGCCCGGCTCCGTGTCTTTCAGGTGAAATATTACAACGCGGAGAGCTACGAAGTGAATCGGTTCAATGACGCCATCATCAAGTACCAGGTACCTGGGGAGCTCGCTGCCCCTGCCCTGCACCGGTGGGGGAACGGGCTCGGAGGGGGGGCCGCTCGCGGTGCAGTTGGCAGCCCCGTGGGGACCCCCAGCCACCTGCATCCAGGGGGGTTCCCGCAAATACATTGCACGGGGGGGCTAACTCAGATCAGGGGTGTGGGGCAGGTCTGGGGGGTTGCAGTGTGTTGAGGGTGGGGCAAACCTATTGCTGGAGGGCAGGGGGTCCCTGCGCCTCTTGGGAGGGGTCCCTGACTCTCCCCCCCACCCCTCTGCAGGTGTCGGAGTGGAAGGTCAACGCCTCGCTGGCCTTGCTGAACCAGACCCAGAACCTGATCATCGGCCTGGGGCTGCTGGCGGGGTCCCTGCTCTGCGCCTACTTTGTGACCCAGGGGAGGTTCCAGGTGAGCCGGGGCCGGGCCGGGCCCCAGCCTCCACCGCTGCACCCCAGCCGGGGCCCCCCTTCCCTGCCAGCCCCAGGGTGCAGGGGTGGGGCCCGGCTCCGGCGCTGACGGCGTCTCCCCCCATCTCCTCCAGGTGGGCGACTTCGTCCTCTTCGGCACCTACATCATCCAGCTCTACACGCCGCTCAACTGGTTCGGCACCTACTACAGGTAGCCCTGCCCCCTCGCCAGGCCCTAGCCCCGCCCCCTGATTCACCCCGGATCAAGCCATTGGTCCATCATGCCTAGTAGCCCCTCCCCTTGTGAGGCAGACCAGGTCATTGGTTGATCTAGCCAGGTAGCCCCGCCTCCTGCACCAAACCAGCCACCCTCTGGGTGCCGGCACCCCCCTCGGGATGTGACCAAGGTCGTCATGCCCCTCCCCCCTCAGTGGGGCGGGGGCTGTCTGGGCCGTGCGTGGGGCTGTGGCCCCCTGTCCCAACTTCACCTGCCCTCCGCCCGCAGGATGATCCAGAGCTCCTTCATCGACATGGAGAACATGTTCGAGCTCTTCAACGAGGAGCAAGAGGTGGGTGCCCCGCCCCGCGGCCCCATCCAAGAAGAGGCCCCGCCCCTTGGCCCCACCCAAGCAGAGGCCCCGCCCCCTGACCCGCCCCTCAGCTCTGCCCCAGCAGGGGCTGCACAGCCTGCCCCAGCTCCCACCCCAGAGGTGGGTGCCCCCTCCCCAGCAGATCAGCTGCTGCCCTCCACAGGAGATGGGGGTGACTCACTCCACCCCCTGCCCTCAACCCCCCCCCAGACACATTCAGGCATCTCTGCCCGGGGCTCAGTTTCCCCTGCACTGCTCCCTTTGCTTTGCCGGGGTCCTGGTTAGGGTGGGGCAGGGAATGGAGCTAAGGGTGGGGCCCAGCTGGCTCCCCCTCCCCCACGGCGTCCTGGGAGCAGCTGTGCAGGGGCTGGCCCTGGCGAGCCATGGGGCGGCAGGGCCCTGAGGCCATGTGTCGCTGTCCGGCAGGTGAAGGACGAGGTGAACGCCCGGGACCTGCTCTTCCGCTCGGGGCGCATTGAGTTTGAGAACGTGCATTTCAGCTACGTGGACGGGTATGGGGCAGTGGGGCCAGGCCTGGGGCAGGGAGGGGGAGCACGGGGCTCAGTGGGGGGTGGGGCAGGTACAGGGAGGGGGAGAACGGGGCGGGGGTGGGGCAGGCAGGTGCGTGTGGGTACATGGGATGGGGCCAGGGGCAGGACCCAGGTCTGCAGTACGTGGGGTGGGGATGCGGCGAGTGGCCAGGCCGGTCTGGGGTGGGGCACGGCACATGTGGGGTGGATGCCAGCACACGGGGGCACCCTCCCCCACACATCCTGGGTCGCGGCAGGCCCGCCGGCCTCTGCGTGTGGGTCGTGGCGCCAAGGGCTCCGTGGAGGGGGTGGAACGGGATGCAGCTGAACCCCTCTCTCCCCCCCAGGAGGGAAATCCTGCAGGACGTCTCCTTCTCAGTGATGCCCGGACAGACCCTGGCCCTGGTGAGAACGGGGCCCGTGCTCCGGGGTCCGTTAGTGCGGGCGGGCTTGGCTGATGGTGGTAGGAACCTGTCTGCGTAGAGCCTGCCCAGGCCGCGGGCCAGTCTGCAGAATGATATTGGGGACTGGTCCATATGGAACTGTATGGAGCCTGCCCCATCGCTGGCCCCTGTGCCCGCCCATCTTAGTCTGCAGGGCGGCTTCAGGGCCAGTCTGTGCAGAGCTGCCCATGCCCATGAATGTGGGGTCTCATTCACTTTATTTGGGAGCTTGTGCTGGTCCGTATGGTGCCATCTGGGCCCCCCCACTGCTCCCGCACCGGGCCGAGCGGCCCTTCGCCAGCTGACTCTTGTGCTCCTTTCCCCAGGTGGGCCCCTCCGGCTCAGGGAAAAGCACCATCCTCCGCCTGCTCTTCCGCTTCTACGACGTGTGGGGCGGCTGCATCCGCATCGATGGGCAGGACATCTCCAAGGTGAGCGGGCAGGGCTGGGGGAGGGGCACGGGGGGTGCCCGGGGCAGGGTACGGGGCTATCTGGGGGTGTGAAGGGCACCGGGTGATGGGGAAGGGTACGGGGGTGCCGGGGGCAGGCAGGGCATCGCGCTTTCACATGAAGTTGGGGTCACACAGTGACGCTGGATTCAGCGGTCCGTGCACGGGGGGGGCTAAGGCTGCCTGGGCTGGGGCGGCTGCTTTCCCAGGCTGCTCTCCCCTCCCGGCTCTGACGGGGCTGCCGGGCTCCCGGCAGGTGACGCTGGCCTCGCTGCGGGCCCGCATCGGCGTGGTGCCCCAGGACACGGTGCTCTTCAACGACTCCATCTGCAACAACGTCCGCTACGGGCGCTCCACCGCCTCCGACGAGGAGGTGCGCCAGGCCGCCCGGGCCGCCGACATCCACGAACGGATCCTGTCCTTCCCCGAGGGTGAGCCCCCGCCGGGCCTGGCTACAGCAGCACGGGGGGAGCGGGGGGGGGCTGGCCTGGCTCAGGATCGGGGTGGGAGGCCGGATGGGGGGCGGGAGGGGCGGGGGGGGGGGCGTTGGCAGTGGGGAGCCGGGTCCAACGCGCCCGGCTCTGTGCCCCGCAGGTTACGAGACCCAGGTGGGGGAACGGGGCCTCAAGCTGAGCGGGGGCGAGAAGCAGCGAGTGGCCATCGCACGCACCATCCTCAAGGACCCCCAGATCATCCTGCTGGACGAGGTAAAGCGGAGCCTGGGGCCCTGCCCCCAAACAGCGGCCCCCTTCCCCGCCCCCAGGGTTCCCCCTTCCGGCCATCACCGAACACTGCCCCCCCCGGCGCCCCCCTGACTCCAGCCTCTCCCCAGAGGAGCTGACAGCTCGTGGGGCCCAGACTGGGGGCTGAGACTGGTCACGGCTTCTCCCAGCCGCGGGGCACCATGACTGGGTAGGGTATGGGCCGGGGCGGTGGGGGGGGTGCAGCGGGGCACAGGGTTGGTGCAGGGGGCAGGTGGGGGTTCAGGGGGGCACAGCAGCCCCTCCCACGGGCAATGGCTCCCTGGCCCGCAGGCGACGTCGGCGCTGGACACCGAGACGGAGAGGAACATCCAGGGTTCGCTGGCCATGGTCTGCGCCAACCGCACCACCATTGTCGTCGCCCACAGGTGGGGATGGGGCAGGACTTGGCCCGGGGCAGGGGCCTGCAGGCCACGGACTGTTGGCGGGAGGGCGAATTCCCGGGGGGCGGGAGGGGCTGTTCTGCTCCCTGCTGCACGGGGCCCCTAGCGCCCCACAGGCCAGCAGTCACTGGGAGGGGGGCACCCCCTGCTGACCCTGCACCCTGCCACACGGGGTCTCGATACCCCCTAGACTTGGGCCTGGCACGGGCTCAGCAGGACCCGCCATGCTGGGAAAACAGCACCGAGTGAGCTCGGGGGAGGCTCTGCTGCTGGGGGGGCTTGCGGTTCTTACTGGCCTGCCTGGAGCAGGGTGGACACTGGGCGCTTGCACCCCCAGCCCCGTTTCAGGCTCTCGGCAGACTCAGGCGCATGGTCCCGGTTTTAAAAGGAAAGCGCCAGCTCCGGCCCTGGTCCTGCAGCGGGCGCAGGGTGGGTGGCTGCAGGGCCAGGGGCTACGCACAGCTTAGGGGTCAGGCAGAGGGATGGCGGAGCAGGAAGGCCCCCAAACCCCCTGTTGCCCGGTGAGGGGAGTTGCTCGTTTGCGGTGGAGCACACGGCCAGCTTTCCGCTCGCTCCCTCGGGGCTGCCCCCCTTGACTGGCTGCCCCCTGGGGTGCAGCGATTGCTGCCGGCCGCTCCCCGGGGCTGTGCTGAGCGGGACGGGGCGCGGCAGCCCCTGGAGCCCGGGCACCGTGGGGCACATGTGGGGGGTCTGCTCATGCCTCAGTAATGTGCTGTGTTCCCTCCACAGGCTCTCCACGGTCGTTAACGCCGACCAGATCCTGGTTCTCAAGGACGGGCGCGTCATGGAGCGTGGCAGGTACCGTCCACACACCCGCAGCTGGCGCCGGGCTGGCTGTGGCTGGCAGCGCCTGGCCTGGGGGGTTGGGGAGCTTCCGCAGAGGGCCCGATGCAGCTCTGCAATGAGTGTGGGGCTGGGCCGAGCCCTGCAGGGGGAAGGGGCAGCGCAGGGGGTAGCTGGCCCCTCTCCTAGGGCAGGGTGGGCTGGGTGGGGGTGGGGCAGGGGCTGGGCAGGCCAGAGCTGCAGCCCCCTGAGCCCCGGCTCTCCGGCAGGCACGAGGAGCTGCTGCAGAAGGGCGGCATCTACGCCGGGATGTGGCAGCAGCAGGCGGCCGGGGAGGCCTCGGACTCGGACGCGGAGAGCAAGGACCGCAGCACCGAGAAGCTGCCGGCTGCCCCCGGGAAGGGGCCGTGAGCGCAGGCCGGACCCAGGGGACGTCGGGCAGCGCCAGCGGCACCCAGCTGCCCCCGCGCCGTCGACGGGCGAGCCACACCCCTCCCGCCCGCTGCGCTGTCTTGGCTCCTCTCAGAGCTGTCGGCACGTTCCTGCCGTGGGCGGCTCCCGGGCGTGGTGTGAGACTGAGCCGCGTCCTGGCCCCAAAACCCCCCGGGAGTGTTGGTCCCTGTGAGGCCTACGGGCATCTCCGTGCCAGCCACCCGCCCCCCACGCATGGAGGGCAGCGGTGCAGCCGGCAGCGTGCCCCTAGGCCGGCCCGGCAGAGCACTGCATGCTGGGATTCGGCGCCCCCAGGGCTGCTGCGACAGCAGGACGGGTGGGTGAGCCACGTCCCCTGACACTGGTCTGCCCCCGTCCGCAGGGGTAGGGCCTGCTGCAGTGGGGGGAGGGGGGGGGCTGCTGATACCCCAGTGCAGAGGCCAGGATGGGGGGAGGCACAGCAAGGGGTGGGGGGCGGTTGGGTGTTTTTAAGTTTTGATTGTGTCTTTGGTTGTTGAATCTTATAAAGTGCTTGGCACCAACTCTGGCTCCGTGTTTTGTGGGGGCAGGCCCAGCTCTTTGAACTGGGGTTGGGGGGGGGGCAGCTCTCCAGACTCACGGTAGGGGGCTGGGCAGTCTGCACCCAGCCTGGCGGGGGTGTTCAGTGGCTCACCCACCCCCCCCTCAGTTCGCAGGCAGGGAGGGGCGGGGGCTGAGCCGCACGAGCTTTCACTGGCCATGGGGCTCCTGCCAGTCGTGTCTTGAAAGCACCATTTGGGTGTGAGCCCCGAAGTCAGGGGCAGCAACGGGGGGAGAGCTGAGAAGGGAACCCAGGAGTCCTGTGCCACCACTCCGCCCCCCCTCCCCCCCCCCCCCCGAGCTCCGGGGGCAATGCCAAGCTGGCCAGAACCCCGCTGCCCGCTGCAGGCGCTGACTGGGTGACTTGACTGAGGGTGCGGGGTCAGGTCCCCTCCTGGCATGCACGGGGGGGGGGCAGAGGGGCCAGGGGCAGCAAGGGCCCCACGGCCCCTGCACCTCAGACAGCCCCTCAGCGTGCAGGGCCCACTGCCCCCACCCCCCCTGTGCGACCCCGCTGCTGGTCCCCTGGCGCTGTGCCCCATGCCCTGCGGGGGGCTCAGTCTTGCCTCCCTCCGGGGAGGGGACCCGGCTTCAGCCAGTGCCAGAGCCCGCCCTGCTGCCAGAGCACCGGGGGGGGGGCAGCCCCTAGCAGCCCGTGAACCCGGCCGGGGCCCCTCCTGTGTCGGGGGCAGGGGCTGTGCCAGGGCGCCCGGGCCAGGCTCCTGCTGGGCGGCTGCAGCGGGGCGAGAGGCCGGGACTGGGGGGCGTTTGTCGGGGGGGGTCTCAGGCAGGCGGGCGGGGAGAAGCTGCTCTGTCTAGGCTGGGACTTCAGCCCCGGCCCGGCCCAGCCCCTCGGCAGACCCCGGCCCCCGCTGCAGCCAGACCCAGCGCCCGGCCCCGGCCTTCGGGCTGCTCCTTACCCCGGTGCCGGGCGCTGCTGCCGCCCTGGGCCAAGTCCCCAAGGGAGGGGGGGCACCAGAGTCAGGGTTCCCCCCCCCCCCCCGGGTCGCAGTGTCCCCACCGTGTACCGGCAGGGCCCCCGCACGGGGGGGGGGGGGGGGGTGAGGGTCCTCGCCCGGCGGCAGCGCCGCGGGCAGGGGCCGGCCGGCTGAGCCCCAGGCGGCTCGGGGCAGGGGTAACCCCAGGGGGGCCGGTGCCCCCCGCCCGAGCCCCAGCACCGCTCCCAGCTCGGGGCCCCCCCCGGACAGACGGACGGCGGCGGCAGAGCAGCGGCAGGGTCCTGGCCGCTCCAGGGGCGGGGCGGGGGGGGGGTGTCAGTGCTGGGGGGGCCCCGGGGGGGGGGGGGGGGTTGCAGTCCCTGCGCAGGGGGCGTCCAGCCGAACTCCGGCCCCAAGCAGCCCATGCGCCCCCCGGGGCCGAACAGCGGCTGCTAGCGCGTTGGGGGGGGGGTCCCGCGCAGCCCCCCCCCCCCCCCCCCCCCCGGGCGGTCGCGCCTGTCCCCGGCGGCCCGTCCCGTGGCTGCTGGGGGGGGGGGTCTGTCCACAGCCTCCGCCCCCCCCCCCCCAACCACAGCGCCCCCGCGTGACACCTCCCCCCCAACCCCACCGCAGCCAGTGGGTTTAGGGCCCTGCAACCCCGCGGGCGGCGATCTGTGGGGCAGGCCGCGCACCCAGCCAGAACAGGCCCGTGTCTTGCCTTGGCCCCCTTTGCCCCCAGGGTAGAGCCGGGGGCGGGGGGGGGGTGTGTGTGTGTGTGTGTGTGTGTGTGCATCCCGGCTTCGGGCTGGCACTGTGGAAGCACACAGGGGAGGCACTGTGGGGAAGAGAGCCCAGGGCTTGGGGGGCCCAGAGAGGAGCCCAGGGCTGGGGTAACATGGGGCTGTGCATCAGGACTGAGGGGCAGCCTGTTTTCACCTGGGGGACGCAGCCCGGCCCTGCTGGGACGGCCGGGTAAGCCCGGCGCTGAGGCCAGTGACAGTGCCAGCCCCCCACCCCGCGGGGCAGCATTGGCCAGTGCAGCCGCTCAGTCTCCCCCAGCTGCTGCTGTTTCCAGGGCGCCGTGCCCTGGGGACCCACTGCTGCCCCGTGGCACCCACCCGCTGGCATTCTGCTGGTGCCCACCTGCCCTGGGTTGTACACGGCTGTACACAGCCTGCACCCGGGCAGGAGCCAGCCAGGGCCCCACCCTCCAGCGGGAACACTTAGATGCCACCCCCCCCCCCACCTGCGAATGGTGCAGGAGCAGCCAGCCCCCAGCTAAGCACCAGGGGCTGCTGGCGCCAGGCGAGGCCTGGAGGGTCGAGCGCCCAGGCAGGGAACCTCCCTGTGGGACAGGGCCCTGGTTTGTGCAGCACCGGCCCCAGGCCGGGAACAAGGCTGCGGGGCGGAGCGCGTGGAGTCCAGCTCTTACCCCCAGCCCCAGGAGGACATGTCAGGGGTGCCAGGCTTTGCTAAGCTGCTCTCAGCGGAAGGTGGGCAGTGACCCCGCCCCTGAACAGGCCCTGCCAGGCCACCCCCTGCAGCAGCTGCCCCCCCGTGGGGCAGGCCTGCACTCACCCCAGCTGCTCCAAGGGGCTGCCCCTGCCCCCTTCCCTGCAGGGCTCTGGCTGGGGGGCTCAGGCTGGTTCCCCCTGGACACGTGGCCCCACAGGATCGGCCCCAGATGGCTCGTCCCAGCACAGGGGCCAGGGCCAGGCCCGGGTGGCCGGCAGGCGCAGGCGGCGCTGCCTGGGTGACAGCCGTGCTGGGGACCGAGGATCCAGGCTGCGGGGCTGGGAGCGCAGCTGATGTCAGGTGCAGGGCAGGGCCCCTCTCCCCGCACAGAGAGCCCAGCACACCCAGCTCTCGGGTAGGACTTTATTTCCCTGCAGGCAGCACTCGCCCAGCAGCCAGACAGCTCCGCCCAGCGCACTACGGCTCCTCCGCACCAGAGCCGGCCCAGCCCTCGGCCCCGGGTGCAGGACGGGACGCACCAGCCATAGCCATAGGCAAAATGCCAGAGCTGGGGAGAGCAGCTGCCCCCAGCCCGTCTAGGAGGGGCCGCTCGGGGGAAGGCTCCACTTGCCCCGTCACTATCCCAGCAGCGACTCGGGCAAGGGTCAGGTGACACCTTCGGCCAGGGCTTGGTTTGGGGGTCTCTCAGCAGCAGCCAGAGCTCACCCCCGGGGGGGCGGCGTGCCGTAGAAAACAGAGCTTCCTCCTTGGCCGGCCAGGGGCTGGGAAAGCCCCGCCCGAGGACAGCGGGGGGGTGCTCCCGGCCCTGGGCATGGCTGGTGGGTCACAGGGGGCAGCTGTGAACCTCAGGCCGTGCCCCACACGGCACAGCTGGCGCAGCGAGCAGGGCTGCAGTTCCCAGGCACGGTGAAGGGGGCACGGCTGAGTCACCACGGACGGGGAACCAGTTACCCGGCTGCTCCCGGAGGTTACAACCCCCCCTCCTCCTCCCCCTTAGAGCCGGGGCAGCCACGGGCTCTGGGCCAGGAAAGGAGCAGGCGGTCTCCCTAACTCACACCCACCATGGGCTCTCCTGAGCTCTGGGCTGCCCTCGCCCCTTTGCAGTGCGGGGCGGGGGGGCAGACATGGCCCAGCACAGCCAGCCTGGTCAGAGGGCAGGCCCGGGGGCCAAGACATCTCAGGGTGCAGTGCTGCACCTCCAGGCCAAGAGAGGTCCCCCTGCCGTTCACCCCACTGTTGGCACCGCGCAGACGGGCTGGGGCCCGACGCCTCCACTGATGACAGGGCCCAGGGCTGCTGCCACCGCTCCAGCTGGCTGGCCGCTCGCTGCAGGTCGCCCGGCCCCACGCGGTTGCAGCCGGCTCCAGTCTGTGCGAGCTGGGCGGGGCCGGTGCAGCTCAATGACGGCCTCGGGTGCTGCTCGGCTACGCTCTACCCTAGGGGGCAGGGGCTGCCAGGGCTCGGGGGTGTTCCTAGCTGTGGAGGAGGCAGGAGAAGCCCCCGCGGAGCCCCCAAGGGCCTGGCAGAGCGAGGCGGTGGTACCCGGCCCTGCGGCAGGCCTCGGTGCCCGGCCTAGAACATGCTGCAGTCGGACGGCCTCGAACTCCGGCTCTGGGCCTAGAAAGGGGAACACAGCACGAGTGAGTAAGTGTCCCCCGCCCCCCAGCAGCACTCGGGACCCCCCCCCCGCCCAGCAGAAAGGTGGGCCTCCCAGGCAGGGAGGGGGCAGCCTGGCGAAACTGGGCTGGGAGTCACCACAGGCCTCCCGGGCCAGCGGGGTCTCTGCACTGCCAGAGGTCAGGCTGCCCCCCCCCATCCCTCCCCCCCAGGGCTCAGTCCTGCCTTGGTTCTTGAGCCTCACACTTCAGCCTGGACGTGGGGGTGCAGAGCCCCAGCCCGTGCCGAGGAGAGGGGACGAGCAGCCGCCTGGCAGGGGGAGCCAGACCTTGGCACGGAGCGGCTCACCTGCTGCTGCTGCCGCCTGCGGTACTCCTCCTCGCTCGCGGACAGCGCCCGCGCCAGGGCCAAGGCCTCCTCCTCCTCCTGCGCCCTGCTGGGGACAGCGTCCAGGGCATGAGACCGCACCCAGCATCGCCCCCCGCGCCGCCACCCAGGCAAAGAGCCAATCCCACTGCAAACAGCGCAGGGGGCTTCGGGGCCTGCCTGCCTGCTGCCGGGATCCCAGCCGGGACGAACCAGGCCAACGCCCCGCCTGGGAAAGGCACGAGGGGCCGGGAAACCTGTAAGGACCTGTCCCAAAGGCAGCCCCCCCCCCACCAGAACCCCGGGCACCCGGCACGGGAATGGGGCTCAGAAGAGCGCCACCTTCAGGGCTGCACAGGTCTCCACAGCAGCTTGGCTTTTCCCAGCAGGTCTCCCACCCCGGCCCTGGCCGATGGGCTGCCAAGATGTGGGGATCGCGCCCCCTCCCCTGCCCCTCGCGTACCCAGTGCAGGCTCTGTGCGGTCAGAGGCAGCCCCCCCGCGTAGCAGGCGCGGGTGCCGGGCGCTGCCCGGGCCGTACCTGAGCGGCGGTGCCGAGCTGTGCGCAGACTCTGCCAGGGACAGCTCCAGGGCTCGCTGCAGAGCCTCGTCTTCGCTCTGAAAGGGGAGCGAGATGTGCCATGGCAGCGGCTCAGCCACGCCCCGGAGGGAGGGCGGGACCAAGCCCCAGAGATCGTGGTGCTGGGGACAATCCTTGGGGCGTGTGCGTCTGGCCCGCCTTGTGTCACCAGCCAGGCCCGGCTGTAGGCCTGGGAGTCAGACACGCTCAGCGGGACGGCGTCTGGGTTCGCAGCCCCCCGTCCTTCTCCTGCGGGGGACGCAGCAACGCACGCCCCTCCGGCCTGGCAGCTTCGACGGCGGTGGCGAGGGGCTGCTGCTTTCGCCCGGCTCCACGTCCAGGGAACGGAGCGCGGGAGGCAATGGCGGGGGGCCAGTGCAGCCTTGGCCGCGCCCGGTCCCCATGGCGGCTCCGGCAGAGCTCAGGGCGGCACTGGCTGTCACGGGCAGGCAGCAGAGCGAACTCTATGGTGGCATCACTGCGTGCCCGGGGTCCCCGTTCCCAAGTGCCGGCCCTAGGCGCATCCAGGGGCCGTCGGGCCATGGTCCTGCCACCTAGGCGGCGGGCGATGGAGCTGGCTCCAGAACACGGCTCCGGTGCCTGACACCCCTGAGAACTGACCTTCCTGCCGTGCCGTGGGCAGACAGCCTGGATCCCTGCCCCCCTCGGGTGGGTACCTCGCCTACACAGGGCTACGGCCTGCCACAGCCTTGGCACTAGAGCACCCGGTTCTCCATGCCACTGGCACCCCCCGGATGGTTTGCACCGGGCACTCACCAGTCCATCCTGCAGTGCGATGACGGGGGGCAAGGTGTTGCCGGGCTGCCGGGCTGCCGTCACGCCACCTCTGGGCAGAAGAGGAGGAGCAGGGTTAGTGCTAGCGCAAGGCCCAGACCCGCTGCCAGGGCGGACTCCCCGAAGTAACGGGTGGCTCTGTGCCGCCCCCACCAGGCGCGAGGACACGCCGCTCTCTGGAGGGGCTGCTGGATCCAGGCCCTGGGGCGGGGTGGGGCTCTGTGCCGGCTCCGTACCTGCCTGGGGCTGGAGCAGGGGGCCCGGCGGTGGCTCTGGCGGCTCCTTTCTTTGACGTACTGGCTGTTTGGGCTCTTGCGACCGCAGCGTGTCTGCGACAGACAACGTCAGTGAGCAACAGCTTCCCCCGCCGGGGGCTCCCAGCCCCCGTCTCCACCTCCCCCCACCTAGGCTCCTAGCCCCCCGCCGGCCCCATCAGGCTCGCCATGGCGGGGGACATCAGAGCCCTGTCTCTGCACCCCTGGAGGCCCCCCACAACGTGGGCACTGCCCCACCCTTCCCTCAGGTGCTCAGCTCCAGCCACGGGCCCTCCATCCCTCCCCCTTTCCCATGCGCGCATCTCCAGGACAGGCCCCCCGCCCTATCCGGCAGTGGTGCCCCAGGCCGTTCACGCGCCGCATCCCTGCTCAGGCAGACACGACACCCCAGCAAGCGTCAAGGGAGGGGGCACATCTCCGGTGCAAAGCCCAGCCCCTGGCAGCTGCAGGGGAGTCTCCTGGCACCAGAATACAGCGCCGGGGCGCCCATCTCTCGTACACACAACACGGGGGGCACAGCTCCGGGCAGCTCTCCCTTCCTCACCACCGCAGTGAGCATGGCACTGGCCTGGCAAAGCACTTCTCTCCCCCCGTTACCCAGCTTTGGAGAGGGGGGGCCCCGCCCCAGTGCAGCTGTGATCCAGGGGGTGCCGGTGCTTGAGGCAGAAGTTCCCGTGGCACTGGTCGCAGATCACCTTCATCATCTCCCTCTGCTTGCAGCCGGCCTTCAGACACTTATTGGTGAAAATCTAACCAGAGACAAGGTGTCCGGTGAGCAGCTGCGCACGGCGCGGCGCGGCGCACGGGGACTGGCGCGGTCACTGCTTCGCTAAGCAGACAGAGCCTTTGCAACGTACCTTCCAGGGGCTCCAGCGCTCCCGGGCCCGTCAGCCAGCGGGCCGGTGGCAAGGCCAGGGACACGCCCCAAGTCTCCATAGCCCAGCTCCAGCCCCCGGCCCAGGCTGCTCTCTGGGGAGCTAACGGCAGCGACGGCCAGTGGCTGCATGGACCCAGGGCTCCAGCGGGAAGGGGCTTTGCACAGTGCAAGGCTCCCGGGGCTGAGGCCAGACAGGCTCATTTTGCCCCCTCCTCTGACGTGCGTGGCACAGAGCAGAGCGCCGCACGCAGGGACCCCTGCAGAAGAGGACCTGTCCCCCCATTTTGTAAGGGGCAGACCAAGCCCAGCAGCTTGGGGCTGAACTAGGGGGGGTCGTAGAGTCCAAGCTGCCCCCATGGCCAATCTGAAGGTGCTACTTCAAAACAAGATGTATTTTTCTAACTCCAGCGTCCATTAGACCTGGCCAGACCCCCCCTCGTGGCTCCGCGGGCCCCTCGGTTCCTATGGCGGCAGCAGGTCCCTGCCCAGCCCCTGTTCTTCCAGGCCTGAGCTCCCCACCCACAGCCCCCCCCCCCATGCCAGGCCTGGACACTGCCTGCCCCAGACACTGCCTGCCCCAGCGCCCCCCAATCCTGATTTACAGCCCCCATCATTTCCCGCCTAGGCCTCGCTTAAGCAGACGATGCTGAACCGGACCAAGTACCATGCGGCTCAGGTGATTTATTCCGGTGTCCACCGGGGAGTCAGCTGAGAGCAGCAGACTTGGCTCAACCTTTCCAGCCAGCATTACGCAAGGGCGAGGCAGAGATCCCCCTCCGATACCCCGAGGCACAGGCCCCAGGTGCCAAGGGCAGGGTGCCAGGCGGAAGCCAGGTGGCAGCTTCCTACCTTGCGCTTGCGCTGAGCGGGGTCGGATTTGCAGTCCCGGTCTATGTGCTCCCCCACCACCACATCAGGCATCTCGCCCCTTCGCACAGGGATGGGGATGTTGCAGAGAGGACACACGGGGACCTGCACGTCCTGGAACACACCAGAGGCCAGGCTGAGCACACACTCGCCAGCCCCGGCCCAGCCCACGCCAGCTCCACTCCCCCCAGGTCCGTCCCTCCCAGGGAGCAGGATCTGCCTTTCATCACTTGGTGTTTTCTAACCCGTCACGGCGCCTTCAGGGTATTCTGAGTAGACCCTGGGCACACCCATGCCAGCGGGAACACGGGCAGCGGGCGAATCGCAGGAATACACAGTGAGAAGCTAAGGTGCAAAGGACCATTACGACCATGCAACCTGCTCCCCTCCGTAACCCCGGCAGAGACCCTCACCCAGCCACGTGGGCCGAGCCGTGCTGAGCAACAGCCAGTCTTGGGTTAAAGACTCCGAGCGACGGAGAAGCTGCCCCATCCCTTGCCCTCCCCTAGGGATTGTGACTGAAACTCAAGCCTGGCCTACACGTGGAACGGCAGCCGAGGGCTCTGGGCTGTGAAATCCCACCACGAAAGAACGCTGCTGTCGCTCGCGTGCGAGAAGGCTGTCCTACCCCGACGCTGCTGTCAGCTGCATCCAAAGTGCAGCCTTCTAACGGCACAGCTGCAGCACCAGAGCATCACGGGTCCCGCCCCCGGGGCACAGACACGGCCCCGGCCTCTCACCAATGCCTGGGCCTCCCCTGAGCTGATGGCCGCACTCCGTGGGCAGCGCTTTGAGCCCAGCCCACTGGAATTAGCTCGGCAGAGACAATGTCCAAGGCGCTGCTAAGCCCACCTGCATTAGGCCCGCTCGGATACCTCCAGCCACTAGCTTCGGGTTCCAGACAACGGTTCGGCAGGCCTGGCAGATGTCTCCACCCTGCAGTCGCCGGAGAATTGCCGCACGGCTGCTGGGGAACGCCGAGCGCCATTCTGTCCCTGGCAGCATTCTCCGACTAGCCCCAGACACAGCTACGCCCCCCGGCAGCTCACCTGGCTCCACCTGCCCCTTCCCTCCCTAGCTCAGCACAGTTCGCACACGTGGGGCCTGAGCTCAGACCAGGAGCGGCTCGGCAGCTCTCAGGAGTGCGTGCCAGGTAGCCCGAAGTCGCTGGGAGCGCAGCACTCAGAGAAGGCCCCGGCCTCCCCTGCCCACGTACCTTCTTGTAGGCAGAGGTGCACTGATGCTGGGTGTAGGTGATGTGGTCGGTGCAGAATATCTGCTCGCACGCGTCGCATTTCAGAGGGAGGAAGTCTGGCAATACAGGAGAGACAGCGGGCAGGTCAGGGGCCAAGGAGTCAGCGCTCCCCATGCCACAGCCCAGGTGCCAGCCAGCTGCTGAGGGCACAACCCAGACACGAGCTGCCTGGGCCAGCCAGCCGGCAGGGACACAGGGCTGCAGGCAGCAAAAGACTGAGCCATCCCGCATCTCCCATCGGTAGCTACAGCTCCCAGAGACTACAGCTCCCAGCATGCAACGCTCCGGCTTCAAACCAAACCCCACATTTGGAGCCTGCACTAAGTTCTGTGGCTTCTCCAGGTTGGTGAAATGACGGGAACGTTTCCCAGCAAGCCAAAGGCAGAGCGACCTCAGGGAGACCGGGGACTCTTCCCCGAAACATTCACCGTGGGTAGGAGCCGCAGGAAGAGCGTGTTTGACTGTCAAAGCGGGGAGCATTTGGTGCTTGTGTATATACGGGTTTGTAAGCTCAGTGCCTGCCCGGCCCCTGCACCAGAAGGCTGATGATGCCGGTCAATGAAATACGAAGGGGGGGGGGGGGGGAATTAAACAGAAGCAGCAAATGCTCTGCAGATCTGCGCAGTGGGAATCACGTCCTTAAGAACTCCACACACAGCTCTCCTGAGCAGCCTCCCTGGTCCGCGAGCGGCAGGAGGAAGAGAAGAGAGCGAAGCCGAGCCAGCTCCAACATGCACAGTCTGAGCGGCCTCCCCAGGGATCCGGCCCAGCCCAAAGCGAGCTCTGGGAGCGCACACCCGGCACCACGGGAGCACACCCTGGCCTGGGCAGTCGGCACCTGTAACAGTCAGTGCACGTTCTCGCTGGCAGGGGCAGCCCCAGACACCGGGGTGCATTTCTGCTCCTCACATCAGCTGCGCGACCTGAGCAGTGCAACGCCCCAGCACGTGAGGACGCTCAGCGCCTCTGGTGCCTTCCGACCGTCAGCTAACGAGCCCACGAGGGATGGCGGCGGCAAAGGGCTGGGGCAGTGCCCAGGGGTCAGTCTGATTGTTTCCCTGGTGCCCACCACCCCCCAGGAGCCTACGACTGGGACACAACCCACAAGAGACACGCCTGGGTAAGAAGCAAAGGCTGCGGGAGCTTCGTTAGCATCACACCACTCCCCCGAGAAAGGCTGGCTTACCCGCTCAGAGGGCCAGCAAAGCTGGGCGTGCCAGCATCTCACTAGGACCATGCGGGCACTGCCGTCACACTGACCGGGCTGGGTCGGTCCCCGCCCCAGTGCGGTGCACCCTGTCACCACAACACGACAACTGTGGGGCCCACAGCCGCTAGCGGGGGGGGGCTTTAAGCACTGATACACCCAAGCAACGGGATTGAAAGTGTCCCGGCTACTGCACCAGCACATCAGAGACACTGTCGCGGGAGCTGTCGCCCCAGAGCCCATCGGGGAGACGGGGGCGCTGCCCCTGCGGGCTCCCCGGGGAAGGGAGCTCACGGCCGTCCAGCCACACAACCTGCCCGAGAGCAGGGCGGTGTGAACAGCCGCGTCACCCTTCACACGGCTACAGCAAGACACAGGTTGTGCCACTTGCAGACGCTCACGCAGCAAGTTAGTGCAGGGCCAGGGACAGAACCCAGGCGTCCTGGCTCCCGGCCCCCTCCCCCCGCTCTATCCACTAGACCCCACTGCCCTCCCAGCGCTGGGCCAGAACCCAGGCGTCCTGGCTCCCGGCCCCCTCCCCCCGCTCTATCCACTAGACCCCACTGCCCTCCCAGCGCTGGGACAGAACCCAGGCGTCCTGGCTCCCAGCCCCCTCCCCCCGCTCTATCCACTAGACCCCACTGCCCTCCCCGCGCTGGGACAGAACCCAGGCGTCCTGGCTCCCCGCCCCGCTGCAGGGCCCTGAGCCATGGCCGGGCAGTGAACACGCCACGACCCCCAAGTGACAGCCCCACGGGAGGGCAGAGACGGCCAAGGGAAGGCGGGGGGTTCCGCGCTCTGCCCCCCAGCAGGACCGGGGCTCACCTAGGCGCTTGCAGGTCGGTTCGGAGCAGTGGGCGCCCAGGTCTGGGAACTCCATGGCGGCGGGGCCGGCTCCGGATCCGGCTCCGGGCCCGGGTCCCCTGCAGCAGCAGCAAGAGTGAGCGCGGCGGGGGGGGGCGCGGGGGTAACGGGGGGCAGGACACCCAGCTATGGGGGGGGCCGGGCACCCAGCTATGGGGAGAGGGAGATCCAGGGGGGGCCGGGCACCCAGCTATGGGGGGGTGGGGGACCTGTGGATTGGGGGCAGGGCACCCACAGGGGGGCCGGGCACCCAGCTATGGGGGGGTGGAGATCAACGGGGGGGCAGGGCACCCAGATATGGGGGGATGGGAGACCCAGAGAGGGCGGGGCACCCTGGGATTGGGGGGAGATCCACGGGGGGCGCAGGGCACCCAGCTGGGGGGGATGGGGGCGGGGCACCCACCGGGCGGCCGATGCGGGAGCGACCCCGAGCCCGTATGACCCAGCGCAGGACCCGTCCCGGACCCGGAAAGCCGCCCAGCCCCAGCCCCACTCCTCGTGACGTCAGGGCCACGCGAGGGCGCGTGCGTCGGCTCCTGGCTCCGCCCCGCGGTGGGGATGCCCCGCCCCTGAGCGCGGGTGGGCGGGACTAAGGGCGCCGGAAGTCCCTCGCCTCGGCCCGGGTCCTAGCGCCCCCCGACTCTCCCGCCCCGGCCGGCAGGGCCGCCCCGCGCCCAGCGCTGCGGGAGGAGGCGGGGGTCGCTCGTTATCGCCGGGCACCGAGCCCCGGCCGGGCGGGACCGCCACCGGCCTGAGCCTGTCCCCGCCCCCGCCCACGGGCGGGCCCCGCAATAACGCCCGGCCCAGGACTAGTAACGCCCAGGGGGAGGGGGATCACCTGGCCCAAGGCTAGTAACGCCCGGGGGGGAGGGGGGATCGCCCGGCCCGGGGCTAGTAACGCCCGGGGGGGGGGGATTGCTCGGCCCGGGGCTAGTAACGCCCGGGGGGAGGGGGGATCGCCCGGCCCGGGGCTAGTAACGCCCAGCGCAGGGCTACTGGAGACACCCCCCCTTGAGTTGAAAGCGGCCAGCCGGGCAGAGCCCCGCAGAGCCCCCGGCAGATCGCACCGCGGGTCCAGTGACGCTCCGGTCACAAATCACCCCCTTTCCCATCTGAAGGTGCCTAGCGCCGATGCCCGGTGTCATGGCCGTGTGGGGCTGGAAGGGCTCCCCCGAGCTCAGCCCGTCCCCGGAGACAGGCAGCCCGGGCGGGTTTGTTCCCCAGACCCGCCCGTGACAGGGATTCTCAGCCGGCCCCGGCGTTTAACGCCCCGAGCGTGAGGAAGTTCTTCCCAACCTTGCACCTAAATCTCCCTCGCTGCAGATTAAGCCCGTTATCGCTTGTCCTACCTCCAGCGGATCTGGAGACCCATTGAACCCTGTCTTATAACAGCTCTTCCCCTCTTTGAGGACTGCCATCAGCTCCCCCTCAGCCGTTTTTCTCCACACTAAACAGGCCCAGGGCTTTTGACCTTTCCTCCTAGCTCAGGTGTTTTAAAGCTTTTATCATTTTTTGTTGCTCTCCTGGGGACTTCTTCCAATTTACCCACATCTTTCCCACAGCGAGGTGCCTGCATGGGACCCAGGGCTCCAGCTGAGACCGCCCCTCACCTCCTGCGTCTCTCCTACGACACTCCTGTTCAGACACCCCAGCACGAGACCAGCCGTCTGCAGCTGCAGCACCGGGCTGACTCGCTCCATTGGTGGTTCACTGCTACCCCGCCAGTCATTCCCCATGGTGTAGCACTGCATTGGAGTTTCCTTTCCTAAGCACCACACTTTGCCTTTGTCCTTACGGAATTTCATTTGATTGAATTCAGGCCAATTCTCCAGGACCTTTTGAATCCTAACCCTGTCCTCCAAAGTGCTGGCAGCCCCTCCCAGTTTGGGGTCAGCTGCACATTTTATAAGCATCCCCCTCCACTCCATTATCCCAGCCCTTAATGAAAATATTGACTAGCAGTGGACGGAGGAGTGACGCTTGAGTGAGAGACCTCACTACATACCCCCTCCACATGTGACAGGGAACCACGGATAACTGCTCCCTGACTGGGGTCTTTCAATCAAATCAGTTATACACCCACAGACAGAATGATCAGACACAGAGATGAATACCATTGGTTGGGGGAGAGCCAACACAGCCTTTGTAAAGGGAATCCTGCCTCACCCAGCTCTTCGACTTCTCAGACATGTGCACAAGGGGGATCCACTGGCTATAATGTACATGGACTTTCAGAAAGCCTGTGACAAGGTCCCTCCCACAAGGCTCTTATCCCGTGACAGCTCACTTTGGTTAAGAGGGAAGGTTCTCTCCTGCGTCAGTAACTGACAGAAAACAAAGGGCAGGAATAAATGGCCAGTTTTCACACAGGAGAGGTAAGCAGCGGGGTCCCCCAGGGGTCTGTACTGGGACCAGCACTGTTCAAGAGATTCATAAATGACCTGGAAAAAGGGGTGAACAGTGAGCTGGCAAAGGTTGCAGACAATACAAAACTATTCAAGATAGTTACGTCCAAAGCAGACTGCGAAGAGTTACAAAGGGATCTCGCACCACTGGGGGACTGGGCAACAAAACGGCAAATGAAATTCAGTGTTGAGAAATGCAAAGTAATGCACAGTAGGAAACGATCCCACTTACACACACACAAAATGATGGGGTCTAAATTAAGAAAGATCTTGGAGTCACTGTGGTTAGTTCCCTGAAAACATCTGCTAACGTGTGCAGTGGAAGTCAGAAAAGCTAACAAACGTAGGAACCATTAGAAAAGGGACAAATAAAACAGAAAATATTTTCATTGTCTAAATCCATGGTGCAGCCACCCCTGGATTATTGAGTGCCATGCTAGTCACCTGCTCTAAAACAAGATAGATTAGAAGTGGAAAAAGTGCAGAGAAAGGCAACAAAAATGATGAGGGGGCTGGAGCACAGGACTTATGAGGAGAGGCTGAGGGAACTAGGCTTGTTCAGTCTGCAGCAGAGAAGAATGAGGGGGGATTTGATAGCAGCCTTTAACTACCTGAAAGGGGGTTCCAGGGAGGATGGGGCTAGGCTGTTCTCAGTGGGGGCAGGTGACAGAACAAGGAGCAATGGTCTCAAGTTGCAGGGGGGAGGTCTAGGTTGGATATTAGGAAAGTTTTTCGCTAGGAGGGTGGTGAAGCACTGGAATGGGTTACCTAGGGAGGTGGTGGAATCTCCATCCTTAGAGGTTTTGAAGGCCCGGCCTGACAAGCCCTGGCTGGGATGGTTTAGTCGGGGTTGGCCCTGCTTTGAGCAGGGAGTTGGACTAGGTGGTCTCCTGAGGTCCCTTCCAATCCTCATCTGCTAGGGTTCTCTGACTGTCAGAGACAGGACACTGGGGTAGAGGGACCATTGGTCTGACCCAGTATTGCTGTTCTTAGGTTCACTTCATAGGAAATGACTCTAGACCACATTTCCCGAGTTTGCTTATAAGAATGTCATGTAGGACTGCATCAAAAGCCTGACTAACATCACGCTATATCATGTCTGCTGCTTTCCGCCATCCACTAAGCCAGTACCCGTTGGTCTGGCATTATTTGTTCTTGAAAAACCCATGCTGGCTATGCCTTATAACCCGATTAACCTCTAAGTGCTTACAGGTGGATTGTTTAGTACTTTGTTCCAGTATGTCTGCCAGTATCCAAGTTAGGCTGACTGGTCTAACATCCCCCAGGCCCTCTTTGTTCCTCTGTTTAAAAATCGGTACCGTGTTTGCTCTTCTCCCGTCCCCCAGCCCCTCACATGTCCTCCAGGAGTTCCCAGGGTTGCTAAGGATTCCACGATTGCTTCAGCTAGTTCCTTATGTACCTTAGGATGAATTTCATCAGCGCTGCATCTACATCTAACTCAGCTATGTATTTTTAACCTGTTCTGGCTTGCATTACTTCCCTGCACGATTGTGGTGAACATCTGGTCACCCTTGAGTCTTTTTAGTCAAGACTGAAGAAAAATAGGCATAGACCACGCGGCCTTCTTAGTGTCATGAGTTACGGGGTCTCCTTCCCCGCTAAGCAGGACCTGCACGTCCCTTCGTCTGTCGCTTGCTCTGAATGTAATTAAAAGATCTCTTCTCATTGCCCTTTATGCACCTTGCTCGGGGTAACTCATTTTATGCCTTTGCCTTTCTGATTCTGTCCCCACCTGCTTGTGCTGTTCCATGCTCCCACTTCTTGTAAGATTCCTCGTTGACTTCAGGTCATTCAGAGCTCCTGGTAGAGCCACAGCAGCCTCTTACTGTTCTTTCCATCGCCTGGGGATAGGTGGCCTTGTGCCTCCAACAGTCTGAGAAAATGCCAGCGCTCCTGAACTCCTTTGTCCCTTTGATTTTCTTCCCTGGGACCTCACCTAACCAGTTCTCCGAGCTGAAGTCCATTGTCCCTCATTCTGCTGCTCCTCACGCCTTCCTTTCCTTCGAATCAGGAAATCTAGCATTCCCATTTGCTACCACCTCCCTCCCTGCTGGTCAGAATCCAGCCTCAACAGGCTGTTCCGCTGGTTACTTCCTCCACTTTCTGGAGCAAAAGGTTGTCCCCAAACCATCCCAAGAACTTCCTGGACACTGTGTGTTTTGCCAACAGGTGTCTCAGTAGCTCAAGTCCCTGCTCTCGTGGTTTGGATATTTTTGTTATTTGTTCTTGCCCTCGTCTCCCCGCAGGCCACTGTGAGCCAGGGGTAGAACCCAGATCACCTGAGTCCCAGCCCAGTGCTGTGGCCCCGCACCCTGTAGGTCAATGAACTAGCACTGGCTGGGCGCACGTGTAGGACATGCATCTGCTCACCGGGCTCCTTGAGCTGCCAGGGGAAAGGGCTGCAGTACTGGAGTCAAAGCTCAGTGGTGCCAGGCCTGTAGAAGGCTATGCACAGCAGTCACAGCACAGACCCCAGACAGCGTTTTCTGAAGGCAGGGGGTGGCAGTCTTGGGGCTTTCCAGGCCCGCAGAGCGCTGAAGGCTGGTGAGGTGTCAGACCAGGGTAGACTTGACACCAGAGCATTCTAGGCCACTGCAGAGCAGAGGCTGCCGAGGTTTCCAAGAAGAGGGCTGCTGAGCTGACAGCTGGAGGTGGAGATCATGAGCATTAAAGTCACAGCTGTGAGTGCTGCATGTTCTCCGTCCCCCCATTGGCACTGCAACAACGCTGCTGGCTGGCCGGCTACAGTCACCCCCATGGAATGGGTCTTTGGTTGATCAATGAGGGATTGGAGGGGGGGGGGGGGGGGAAGAATCCAAGCTGGTGGGCAGCCACTCACCGGCTGGCATTGCCCCTCCGCCTCCCCACACGTCACGCGTCTCAGGGGGCCTGCTCACACCAACCCGAGGCTGGTACAGGTGTCCACCCATATCCGCTCCGTGCCAAGTCTGCTCTGAGTGCAGAGTTCCAACACAGACAGACAGACCCTACCCTGACAGGAACACCAGGGCCTTTGAAAAGAAGTGATTTCTCACTCCCAGTGACTGGAGCTGAATGTCAAAGACTGACACGGCCCGGCCCAGGAGAGGGATGTCTGGAAGACAAGCGAGAAAGACTCCATCACATACAACCACCTTTATTACCCAGAACTTTCTCAGCTAACTTTTTTATTTTTTATTACAAATTCTACATTTTGCTTTTAAATATAGTCATAGAATGAACACTGGTTACAAGGACCCATTTCTCTGGATGTTATTAGTAGGAGACTAACAAATGTTTGTCACCAGGTCTCCTACCGACCTACCAGCAACGAAAAGTCACCGCTGGTACCAGCTTCCGTGGACGCAGTGCTGAGGCAGAGCGGGCCTTCTAGCCAGAAACATACGAGCACAAGCACACAAAATCCCTTCCCCTCCCAACACTCAAAGACAACTCGGGGTCCCAACGTTATTGGGTGTGACCCACGTGTGCTCCTCACACAGAACAAGGACGTGTACCGCTCAGGGAGCTGGCTGCTTCGTGATACCTTGGTGGGTGACTTTTTGGAACAACGTTAACACCATCTGAACGTGCGCCACGCACACGGCCGTTACCCTCAGGATCTACCCTGCACGCAGGATTCCCACAGCAATACAGGACAAGGGTGCCCCAATTTTGCCTTGGCAGCTTGCCAGGAGCTTATCTCATTTACATAAAAGCATTTCTGACAGACGTGGCCCATGGAGTCTCGAGGTCACAGCATGTGACATGGTGTCCTCGGAGGAAGAGACCTGCTTGCTAGGACCTGTAGCCGCCAGGGTCTGCACTACTGTGGTAAAAGGGGTGAGAACTTTTGGGACACCCGTTGCACCAGGAGGTGGTTTTGGGGAAGTGCCTCTATATTATCTGCTCAATAAATAACCTGACACCTCCCAAACCCGTGATTTGAAAGCAATCGGCCTAGCTCGAAAGAGGCCAGTAGGGCTAACATTAAAGAATTCATAGACCCAGAAGCAACCACACTCCCATGGGAACGTTACCTTGAGCAGGGAAGTCAGGCAGTTTAGCAGAGCCCATGTAATAAGTGCATTAAACAGTCAAACAGTGACACAGAACTACCAACTCCTCTGGAGTTCCTACAGCAGAGCTCTGCCCTGTCCCTACACCAACAGGAAAAAAGGGGCAGGTAACCCCCACACAATATAGCTGAATGGCGTTAGCGTGCTGTAAAATAAAACCCACACCAGCGGATAGAGTGACAGCTGAAGCCCAGCTTCATCTCCGCCCAGGGCCGTAGCAGGGCCAGAGAACTCTCCAAAATGCTCTGCCCAAGGGGTGTAGCAAGGATATCACTGGGCCCACCCCTGCTTATCTCAGCCCTCTGGTCTCGGGTAGTTCTCTGGAGTGCAAGGTGCTGCTGCTTTAAAAGCTCTGTTGTCAGTTATGAGATAAACCCCATAGAGAGGCTGACAAGGTCTCAGCTCTGGGACCGGGAGAGAGAGAGCCATCTGGGGGGCGAGGGGAACCCCTCTGCATTAGACTACAGACTCCCACTCAGGGCCATGTTTAAGGGACTGGTGACCACGGCTGTGCTGACACAAACCTGGACCGCAGCACACTAAATAAGAACAGCTGTGAGAGGCGGCAACAGCTACATCCATACAGAAAGTTCCCACTCCCCCCGCCCAGGCCACGCTCCCGATTCAGGGCCTGCGTACAATGGCTGTAACTGGGTTCCCTGCTCTGGCAGCCTACGCCAGCCCCGCGGTTATGACGGCAGTGCTCGACTTGGGAAAACGAGCGGGAGCATACGTCATTGGCGTGACAACGGGCAGGATTCCGGTCAGCCTGGCTGTTGGGTGCGTTGGCCTAAGGCAGAGCCTGAAACCCCACTGCCACCATTACACAGAGGCCTTTCCACGCGCACTGCGGTGCGCCACTGCGCGGCAGAGGCAGGGCTAGCACGAAGAGGCTCAGACCCCTGCCAGCCTCTGTGCTGAGCCTTCACGCTCTGGCCGTGACGTTTCTCCTGGGTCCCGCTCAGGGCTCAGGGGCTGTGCGCAGAAGCTGCCAAGTCAGTTTCCAGCTTTCCCCCATAGCGTTAGCAGAGCCCCACGTGTTCCCATCCCAGAGCTAAGGCCAGGGACATCAATTCCCTTCTCCAGGAACACAGCACAGCGAGAGCCATTTCAGGAAGGGACGAAAGCTCCTTCCCGAGGATAGCCTGTGGCAGGGACACGGGGAGCAGCACCTCTGATGGAAATGAGAGCAGAAGCCCTATCAGATAACCTAGCCCAGGACAGTCCAGGAAACACGGGGTACCCCCACTGGACTAGAATGGGAGCTGCTTCCCACCCGCCTGCTTGACAGGACGGGATATGGAGGTGGTTCTCACGCTACCCTGAAAGCTACACCCAGTTAGGGTAGCCCTGTCAGAGGAAGACGCCGTAACTGCCAGGAGCGGGTTGACTGGGCAGCAGGAGGGGGCCTGAGGTGCCAAGAGCTCACAGGAGGGAAGAGAGGTGTTGGAGTGGAGCTGTATTGGCCCAGCCCTGGGGGTGGGAGGGGGCACTTGGCATGTAAAGTGCAGTAGCAGATTACAGAGCACTGTCCTGAGGGCACAGCTTTTAAGTTAGTTAATTAACAACTGAAGATTTTGGGGGCTCCCCCTCACACAATTACCGTCTGTACAGGCCCCTCGGACTACGGCACAAAACAGTTACAGACATAAAACCACCACCTTCTTCTCCGCTGCACAAGCAGTTTATAAACTCCTTTGAAGCCACCTCAAAGCCTTGCAGCTGTCAGAGCGAGATGCCAGACAAGAGGAAGGGGTGCTCAGGGGTCCGGCCTGCTCATGCTTATTTAGAGAGCGACGGTTTGGACAGCCGTCTGGGGGCAGCACAGTTAAAGGTAGAAGAGAATCAGGGTACACTGGAATAGGGGCAAGGAGCTGCTGGTCCAGACCTGGAAGCTGTTCCGTTCAGAGCAGCACCCTCCAAGGCAGCTTAGTAGCATGCCTCAGGCCTGGCACCCAGGGAAATGCTCCAGCTAGTTCCCAATGCTCTGTCTGATGGTTATGATGGAGAAGATGATACAATTTAGCATCAGCCCTGCAGGCCTCTGCCTGCATCCACCCTCCTTCTCCGTGTTGGTAGAAAGCAGCCTGCCTCTGCTCCGAGAGCCCTCCCGCGGGGAGAGCGGAGTTGTATTTCCTTCCCCGCCTCCCATCCAGCTAAACCAAAGAAAGATAAAATCATTTACACTTGTAGCCATTTAAAAACCCAATAAAATAAGTTTGCATCTGTCCTATCGGGGATTTGGGTGTTAGCAGCAGATACATCTAGCTCAGTACTTGGCGTGCAAAACGAAAGACAAACAGAAGACAGACCAAAATACTGCACCATCACTAGGAAGCGTTTGCTGGGGTGGGTGTTACAGTAGCAGCCTGGTTCCTCCCCAGCTCCAGGGCAAGGGGCTCCCCCCATGAAAGGCCGGGCTGTAGAAGGATGGCAAGGATGGGTTATTCCAGACACAACACATTAACAAGGGACTTTTTGCCATCCTGGTCCACACGAATATCGAAAACGGACTGGACATCTCCATACGAGTCCTTCCTTCCTCCCAGTGACAGAGGCCGACAGAAGCGACCTAAGACAAAGATGTCGCTGTCGCCGCCACCACCGCCTCTGCATCACCCTCCTTTGGCAGCTCAGAAAACGCAGGAGAGGAAGAAGCTGGAACCTGAGCGACGGGCGATTCCTGCCCTTCCTGTCCTCCTCCAAGCCCCAGCTCTACATCCATTTGCTCCAGCTCCCTCTGATCCAGTAGCTCAAAGTCATCCACTTCCCCCTCCTCCTCAAGGGAAGCCGCTGTCTCCGTCCCCACCACCTCGGTCTCTGACAGCTGAGCCTGGAAGTTCAGGGTCTCTTGGGGCTCGGTGGGGAGGAACTCTGAGAGGGAAGGCCCCTCGCTAGCGTCAGACGACCTCAGCAGGGCCGAGAGGGTGTTCTGCACCACTGTGGTGATGGCCGTGGTGACGATCTCCTCACTCAGCACGTCGACACAGATGCCTAGGCCAGGAGCAGCGGCCGTCTGCGGCTCTGCACCGCTTGGCACCACTTGCCCATTCCCGTTGAAGTGCGTATTTACAAAATGGAGAGGAGAAGCTAGGTGGAGAACGGAGAGGTCGGAGTGCACAGCTTCCTTTTCCACCGAGTCCAGCTCGTGGGCGGCGTGGGCCAGCTCGGGGCCCAGCGGCACCCCAAAGGCATCGTCGTCGCTCTGTGGCCCTAGGTCTCTGGAATGATACTCTTCCACAGAGGGGAACTCTGCCAGGTCCTTGGTGAAGGACTCCTCCGGCTCACTGGGCAGGCTCTGCTGATCCAGGTCTGAAAGGCACAGCCGGGCACCGCCATTAGCAGCGGCACTAATCTGCGTCTCCCACTCTACACCGTCCCATTCACTCAGACCCAGGCTGTTCACCTGCCGGCTCCAGCTGGTCTTTGCCTGTGAGGGCCCCTCCAGCCTGGCTAGGGTGGGAGCAGGACCTTTCCCGGCACTCCCACGAGGGGAGCGCTTGAAGGAACACAGGTTTGGATTCAAGCTCCTCCACAATTTAGCTTCTTCCGGCCTAGGAGCCACCTCCCTTCGCTCTGCCCCACACGTGGGGTGTGCAGGCAGCTCATCTGACCATCCCTTTCAAACACCCAGAAACAACAAGCCGCCAAAGCAGCCGACAGCCAGGGGCAAACATTCAGACTCCCACCCCAGGGACTGGGGATGGGGGGAAGGGGAGAGATGGGCCAAGACACCTTCATAGTCTAGTAAGGGTCTCCTGGTTCCCTTCCTGCCCCTTTTCCCTGCAAACTGCCCAGTTCCCTGCCCCCCAGGGGGACTGACTCAGCTCTGGTGGAGAGCAGTGCCTTGTGCCAGGACAATGTGTTTGGGGTGAGAGTGGGATTTATGATCGCTATGTACCTTCAGACACGTCTGTCAGCTGTGGGGTGGTGGCCCTGGAGACAGAGAAGCCCCCGCTCTCCAGGATGGAAGCCTCCTCATCAGAGAGCTCAGAGTCTGTAATCGCCAGGGCTAGCGCCGTCTTCTTCACATCCACCTGTGGGGGAGGAGAGCCGAGGGGACCGTTCGGTTCGGCTGTGGGCTGGCAGCACTCCCGCCCAGCTCCTCTGCTCAAACCAGAAGTGACCTGCCGGATGGACTGTTACACAGGGGTTTGTACTGTGCTCGCGCCGGGCTGGGCAGAACCAGCACTACAGCGTCCATGCACGGCCACTCTGGCTGCTCCTGGAGCGAGCTCGGACGGGTTTGCATCCTGCCAAAGCACAGGGCGGCAGATCCAGCGAAGAGCATGTGGGAGACTCCTGGGAGCCCTGTGGGATTCTAGCGCTCCGCCCCTGCGGCACTACAGAATAGCACTGTCCCAAGGGGCAGGGCTCCCGTTCACACTGGTGCCGACAGGCCATGCCAAAGCAGACATCCATACATGCAGCAGCAGATAGCACTGCAGATCCTTTCACGCGACCTAACGCTATTCCCCTCCCAGCCCAGCTTCTCCTTCCACTGGGAGCTGCGGCAAAACCAAACACCTGCACTGACCACACCATCGGCATGGAAATAAGCGAGATACACATTTCCCATCTGCTGAGTCAGCGAGGGTGGCGGTGGGGTAAACTGCTCAATGGCCCTTTTCCCTGCGGGTGGTTAGGGTTCCGGAGACAGAAGCTGTCTGCACCAGCAGACTAAGGTTCAGCGTGACTCCCTCCATAGCCCATCTGTGCTCTTCTAGTCAGTGGACAGGGGGTCAGGGAACGCAGTGCAGGACATTCCCTTCCGACAGGGCGCAGTGTGCTGGCTCCACAGGGGTCCCTGGGATCTGCACTCCGGCTCACGGGGCCAACTGCACTGGATGACCTGACAAGCAGGCTAGCGGTGAGATCCCCGCTGCAGAGGCAGCTCCCACCCTTCCTTAGCACTCGCGGGTCATGTCCCAATCCTGGCCAGTGCCTAGAGACAAGGCCGACATGCGCAGGGGTGGTGCTGGTTACTGGTGTGTGGCCGCATTCTGAGCAGCCCCGTTCCCTGGCTCTCTGGGGAGGAGAGGGCGCTGGGGCATGGGATATCTACCGCCCGGCTCCTCTGCTGCCCTTACCATCGGGGAGAAGCCAGACAGCTCCGCCTCGCTCTCACTCTCGCTCTCCGTCTCCGCCATTGGCTCATCGCCGGCCATGGGCTCGCTCTTCCCCCGTCGCTCTGTGTGCAGAAATGGAAGGAATCTCATTGCCCGGCACTTGGCTCACAATCCTGGAGAGGGTGGGAAGGGCCTGCTGGGTCCCATCTAGTTCATCCCCTCCCCTGCCCAAAGCAGTAGGCCAGGATTGTTCCCTACAGCCCATTCGTTAAGAGTTCTGCCCAGTCCCAAATAATTGGGCGCTCACCCCTACGCCGAGGAAGCACTTCCACTGCTGAACAGGTCACCGTCAGGCACTCTCTCCCTGTACTCCCAAAACTCACCCTGTTCTTCCTTTGCTCAATTCTACGCCATCACCCGTAGCCATAACCTATAGGATTCCCCTCCCTTCCCCCAGTTATTCCCCACCCTCTTCGGGGATTACACTGCTCAGGTGCTCTGCACTTATTCCGACTTGCCAGGGCTGGTTTTAGGCGTACTGGTTTCCCAGCTGGCCAAAGCAGAGGTAACAGAGAAAAGGCACTGCCTTACTTTTCTTCTGGTGCTTCAGGTGCAGGGTCTCTGCCTTCATGCTGTAGTCCAGTTTCATCAGGACAGGTTCCAGCCGAGTGTACATCCTCTGGATCAGCTCATGGTAAACCACCAATGGCCAGAGCAGAATGCTGAGCACTGGAAATGCAGAGAGAGGCCAGAGCACATTAGCTGTTAGGAAAGGGACTGGTAAGAAGCCAGACAACATCATAATGGCACTATATAAATGCGCAGCACAACCACACCTTGAATACTGTGTGCAGTTCTAGTCACCTGAGCAAACAAAAGATATACTAGAATTGTAAAAGGTGCAGAGAAGGGGAACAAAAATGATGAGGGGTATGGAAGAGCTTCCAGGTGAGAAGAGATTAAACAGAACGGGTCTGTTCAGCTTGGAAAAGAGGCGACTAAGGGGGATATGCCAGAGGTCTATAAAACATGAGTGGTGAGGAGAGAGTGAATAGGGAAATGTTATTTACCCCTTTTCATAACACAAGAACCAGTTGTCACCCAATGAAATTAATAGGCAACATGTTTAAAAAACAAACAAAAGCAAGTTCTTCACACAATGCACAGTCAGCCTGTGGAACTCATTTCCAGGGATGATGTGAAGGTCAGAAGAATAACAGGGTTGAAAAAAGATTTAAATAAGTGAATGGAGGATCGCTGGCAGCCATTGATGGACCTGAGATGGCCAGAGGCACAAGCCCATGCTTCAGGTGTCCCTAAATCTCCAACTGCCAGAAGCAAGGATTGGACGATGGGCTGGGAATCACTCGATATTGTCCTGTTCTGCTCATTCACTCTGACGCCGACAGCAGCCAGTGCCACATGAAGACAGGATAGTGGGCTAGGTGGACCATTGGTCTGACCCAGTGGGGCTGTTCTTACACTGGGAAAGGAACAACAGGCCAATTCTTCCAGCAGCTGGGCACATGAGCACCAGGAATGGAACCCGATGTCAACTGAGGAGCAGTCTGATGGTACTAGCTTCACCTCCACAGCTCTGCCAAAGCACCTCACTCCTGATCTGCAGCACTCTCTATAATTCCTTCACAAACAGCTTTGCTGATGCACGGCAGTTCTTACCTGTCACAGCCCTTCTATTACAAAGCCAGAGCTCTCCGGAGCTCAACCAACGCTCCTCATTCCTGCCCTGTGTCAAGTTCCAGGAGTTGGAGCTATTGATGGGGGTTAATTACAAGTGACTGACTTCTGAAAGGGCTGCAGCAGCCTACGACTTACAAGCTACGCTGTGACCCAACTGGAAGCCAGCGTGCTGAGCAACCTGATAAGCGAACTCGTGCACTTGAGCAGGGGAAGAGTACGGAGATTTTCCAGAGGGGCAGCCGTGTTAGTCTGCATACAGCAAAAACAAGAGTCCTGCAGCACTCTAAAGACTAACACATTCCAGCAGGCATACGCTTTCGTGGGCTGCAACCCACTTCTTCAGATGCAGCCCACGAAAGCTTATGCCTGCCGAAATGTGTTAGTCTTTAGAGTGCTGCAGGACTCCTGTTGTTTTTGCAGTAAGGAGATTGGCATTCCAAGTTTCCAAACTGTTGCTTTGACTCTATACTGAAGTTTTTTAGGGAGATCTTAAGATAGCCAATTACTTGCGTTTCCTTCCTATTTTACGTCCCGCTGCCTGCAACGCTTTGGGAAGGTGGAATACACATTTTCTTTCCTCAGCAGTTTTTTCCTTTCACACCTGGCAGACATGAACTCGTTCTCTGTTAAAGTTTCAGAGTGACACTGCATTTCTCTGCTCCCCTGCAGGAACCTCTGCTTCACTGAGCATGTTAGAGACACAAGATGAGTGAGGCAGTATCTTTTATTGGACCAATTACCTCACCGACGGTGTCTCTCTAACACCCGGACCAACAGGCCTACAACTACACTGCACACGTAGACCAGTGCAGACCTGGGAGAGGGTTCATTGGTTGATCTTGGCTCCCTCTGCTGGCTTTGCGCAGTACTGCATCACACTGTAGGTCCTACATAAACAGTAAGCTAGCAAATGACCCAAGGCCGCAGGGAGGTGAGGGGCTATGCACATCAGATTGTCTGGCGGGGATATGAAAGAATCATTTCTAGCAGCTTATCAAATGACTCAGGCCGGTCACTATTGGCCTCAGCTGATGTAAAGGGGCCACTTATACTCACAGATGATGGAGGAGATCATTATGCCTGGAACATAGTGTCCGACTATAGCCAGGACCAGGCACCCCGAACAGACCCTTGCACAGAACTGGGGAAACAAAGAGGGGAGGGATGAACAAAACAATATGCAAGAGGCAAAGACGCCATCCATGCAGCTGGTGCAAGAGACTCGCTCAGCGCCATTTCTCACATGAATGTATTTTAACACAAATGCAATACGCAAAAACCTAATCCAACCCAACGGCTTATTCTAGCCTTGATTGTGCTGAGCACCTACAGCACTAATGGTCAGGACTCTAACTTCTTGGCCCTGGGGAGAAGCAGAACAAAGTGCAAAAAAGCACATCAGTGTAGATGAGATCTAGGGAAACTTAAGACCAGTGGGGGGCCCCCCCCCAGACAAACCAGCTTTATGAGAATGTCCTAAAATCTAGCACTTCTGAAGTTCGACACAGTTTCCTGGAAGTGAGATGTGATATATTATGATTAGGCGTTATATAGTGCTGTTCATTTATAGATTAACATTTTATAGCGTATTGTCCCTTCTGTTACACAGATGGGGAAACCGAGGCATAGACTGTCCACAGTCATACAGTAAGCCAGTGGCAGGACCAGGGATAGTATCTAGGTCTCTTTATATCTAGCTTGGCGTCTAATCCACCCCAGGTCTGACTCATCTAGAAGTGGTGGGTGTGTGAAGGTCTAGTCTAGACTCTTCTGTTCTTTGCAACGGGCACAGGCCCTTCTCACAGGACCTATGGTTGTTCTCAGGTACTGGAGGTCTGTCAAAGGGATCAGGGCTGGAGAAGCTGGCCATCGTGTGAGCTGAAAGGCTGGTTGGCAGAGTAAAGGAAGCCATATAAGCGAGTTTGGTGCACCCTGGGAGTCTCATCTTCCAACCAATTCAAGCTCAACACTAGTGGAAACCAGACTTGAAATGTCGAGTCGCTTTCTTCCCCCTTCTGGGTGATTATTGTAACTGTGGAGGCATCTGTCTGAGAAGTAGCTATAGCCAGCAATGGAAGGAAATGTAGTAAAAACCCACTGATCTCTAATTTGAGCATACTGGATTCTACCAAGTCTGCGACAAAGGTAGCCTGTGTGGATGTCATTGATCTCTTGTGACATCGAGGTCCTAATACAGACCAGAAGGCCTGGCTACAAATTTAGAGACCATTCCTCCCCATACGACATGTGACACAACCATCAACCCTAGGTTTATGCCAGATTCTCTCGTGTATTCAGGAGCCCTGAACACCACTGCACGATGGATGTGGCTAACAGCAGCTTGAGGGTGCCGTTTGCAAGACAGACACAAACAGCTTCCAGCACTGAACGGAACCTATGACAGGGCAAATGCCATAATGGGGCAAACTTCCTACTCAGACTATAAATCAAGGAACGAAAAGAACAAAGAGCTGGCCATCCACATATGGGGTTAATCTTGGCCCCAGCCGACAGGTGCTGGGAACACAATTACTCATTGGTAAAGCTTCCCTTTCGTGCTGAAGTCCAGGGCACGGTGGAGTGAAAGAAGGGCACCAGCAATCATTAGTGAAAGGCTTTAACCATGAAAATCTTGGCCCTAAAGTTTCCCCCATACCCCGGGTGATCTGAGGAGTCACTGACCGCAAGGGGAACTGTAAGGTCTGAGGGTCTCCAGCACAGGGGGGAGCAGCCCATCCCCAGTTTACCTTGGCAGGATTTTGCCTCTTGTACTGTAGCAGCTCCTGCAGGTACAACCTGAAGGTGACACAGCTCTCAGCCAAGCAGTAGCACAGCTCGGGGACACTGAGAAGACGAGGCTGTGCTCCGGCCGTCACACCCTCACTAGAGAAACAGATACAAGTGTAAGATGCACCCCACTTCATTTGCGGGTAATGAAGCCCTTGCTTCCCTGGGGCTGCTGAATACCGGGGTGTCTCTCAAACTTAACTTCACTAATGATGCCTTTCTGATTTGTAGAGACCTCTGCCTATCAGATGGTCTGATGAGGGATACCTGAACCATGCTGAAAGAGCAGAGGCCTAGGCATCTTGTTGAAAAACACACCGCCTCCTTGGAAATATTAACATCCCCATGTCACAGGTCAAGAAACTGAGGCACAGAGGTGAAGCATCAGAGCTAGGATTAGACCTCAGGGAGCTCTGAGCCCCTGGTCCTGGGTAACAAATGCCTTGGAACTCGGAGGGACTGTGTTGCTCAGAACCAATGGCTAAGCACTGGGTGCCAGAAACATGCAATTACAGGTGGTGCATATATTCTACAAAAGCCGATCCCAGCAATTTCCTTCTCTCTGGAGATTCTTAAAAGAGCTTGGGACAGATTCTCTTTACCTGAGCTTTATTTAGGGAAAAACCCTGGACGTCCCGAGTGCCAGAAGCACACAGGCTTTATTGCCATATGAATGGCATCAAGGGTCCCTGGACTTTCAAAATGCAGTTCCTGGGCAAACGAAGCAAACGGCTCCCACTGTGGAAGGAGGAACCATTCCAAATACTGCTGTGGGTCAGCAAAAAAAAGGCATTTCAGGAACTATGCACATGAACACACAACAGTGTGTAGTGGGGAGCAATCCTGAGCAAGGGCAAAGAAGGGGCGCCAGGCAAGGAGAAAGAGACGAGATCATCACACAGCCTTCCCCACCCCCACGGCCCCTTTCCCCAGAGTGCACAAGGGAGCCTACCTGTCCCCTCCTGGCTCCTCCGAGGGCTGTGCTGTAGGGGCAGAAGAGGAGAGATTCGTTAGCTAAGTGAAAAATAAAACATGGCAGTTTAATTGCTAGGAGCTGAGCAGAGAATCAGCTGGGATCTCCCTGCACGTGGGAATCAGGCTAGAGACGGCTTTTGGGTTTGGATGTGTTTACGTGCAGAGATAAGCAGGAAGGATTCGTGGTAAAGGTTAGCTTTCAAAACCAGAGTGGCCAAAGCACTGCACACAGGCCAGATTCAGTGCACAAATGTCTGTAATGGGGCCAGTGGCTGTGCTTGTCCTAAGCAGGGCTGCAGCTCTCAGACCCCAGCATGAAGTGCAGTCAGGTCACAGATTCCATCGCCACTAGAGACGCCAATACAGACTGACCTGAAGTCCTGTACCCAGGAGCCTGGGGCCTCCACAGGCTGCAGCACCATGTTAAGACAAGGGCAGCTGTAATCTCAGGGGCATCCCTTAAACTCTTAACAAGGCGCCAATGTGGCTCCTGAGCAGGGCAAAATATGAGCTCAGATGCTGTCTGAAAACTGAATAGCAAAGTCCCTGAATATGGTTCATATCTGCCCTTGGCTGTCAGCTGTGTGCTGCATTTCCTTTAGCACCTGCCATCCCAGATTCATCTGCAGAGAGTGGTCGGAGTAGGCACCTCTCTGCAACTCATGGCATGATGTTTGTATGCAAAAAACACCCCTCCCCCTGCCCCACAGTTAGGTACCAAATAGCACAGACCTGCTGTACACCTCTAGTTGTGGGTTCCCAGGTGTAACTATGTCCTGCTAGCAGCACTGACTCCACTGGGAAATAGACGTTATTTACGATTTGTCTTATGGCAGGGCCCTGGAACCCCAGTCACAGACCAGGACCCCATTGCGCTAAATGTGGTGTAGATGCAAGCCAGGCTATTGGGGGGCTTGAAAATCGGACAAATACAGATTGGCCAAGGCGTCTCTCCAGCCCACTTTGTGACATGGGCTCAGTGACAATGAAGCAGGGCTTCTGTGCAGTGCTGAAGGCATTTTCCAATGCTTCCACAACTCTGAGCTCAGATGGGATTTTTCTGCTCAAGCATAAAAAAAAGAGCAATAAAAATGAAGGGCTGTTGTCAACTGAATTCAGGCTGTATGCAAAAAACAGGTCTATAAACCCCACATGCCTAGAAGGGCTTTTGGGTCTTCCTCCTGGAGTCTTGTCACCAGAAAGTAGAAATGGTAGGTCCAAGCTCGTCTCACTCCCCAGACACGTGAGATGCAAAAAGGGAACAAGCACTCCTCACAGTGGACGCTAAGTGAGGTTTTGAGTTCTCGGCTTTAACTCTCTCCAGCATTCCCGACAGAGATGGAAGCTGTCCTGTGTAACTGTCCTTACAAATGACAGCGGTGGGCAAGTCAGTCAAACGCTTCCCTTTGCTGGAGCTGCCAAACTGACAGGCTCTTGAGCAGTGCACTGGAGCAGGAAACTAGGCAATCCTTTTAGTCTGTGACCCAGATTCCAGTCATCAGCCCTGGCAGAGAGGAGCCAATTGCCCTCTGAGGCTGGGCTGCCCAGTCACTCTCCGTGTCAGCGTGTATTCGGGCAGCTCTTTCGTCAGCTCAGCAGCCAGTGCACACCCAGGGAGCCATGGCTTCTCTGGCACAGCATGTGATTTGAGCATTATTAATGCAGCAGTTTTGCCGTGCTGGGAGTCTGCTTCTCTCTCATAGCGGATGCAAAAGCATTTGCTATCGTCGCATCTCCATGCTGAGGAGTCTCAAAGATGCTGCTGCATCGCAGCACACAGAAACCCAGCGCACTCAGAGCTCAGCTGCTGCCCGCACTATGCCAGCGTCACTCAGGAAGTGATGTCTGGCACTGGCCCTTTGTATTATTTGCTGCACTATCTGATAGCGCAGGCACGACTGGGTTGCATTAGCTGTTCTCGTACAAGTGACACCACGCTGGCCTATTGATGGAACCTCTCCTGTTTTCTGAGGCATTCGCACCAGGATATGTGGAATTACTCAGGATCCCCAGTCCCATCAGTGCAGTAGGCTGTGACAGAAGCTATGGCACAGTAACTGAAGCTATGGCAATGGAGCGAATGAGAGGACTCCTTCTAGAACCACTGCCGCTCAATGATTTTGAAATCAGCTCCAAAACTATGGTGGTTTTGGGAGATGACAGAACATTTTGGGGGTCTATCACAGCTTACCAAGGTGCAACGGAAACGCACTGGTGAAGAAAACTCAGCCAGTTGTACAGAGTTAGGATCTTCTGCAGATATTTTGCCATATTTGGCAAAATTCAAGCTCATTTAAAATGAGCAGTTTCCGCCCCTTCTTGTAGAAGCATGGTCTGCTTGCTGCCCACCCCAAAGCACTGCAGGGCTTTGAGAGGGACTAAATTCACAACAAAGCTGGAGAGAGGTTCAGAGAGGAGCTGGGACCACTCAAGTGAGCAAATTTTGAAATCCCCACTCTCCTAGTTGAGATATCATCCACCATCATCCCAATTAAATCAATGGGATTTTAAGAGTGTATTCAGGACAGCCAGCAGGCCTTAAACATCTGTCCAGAACAGTAATGCCCTACTGACATTTCATTGTAAACATTTTATATTAACCTACAATCCAGTGTAAACAGCCTGACACACCAGATTGCATCGAAGAGACCTACTACAAGTATTCAGGGACACTTGTTGGTGCCTATGGGGCATTATTTACGGTTCCTCAGCTCTTCAAGATTCCCAGTTGGTATTCCTGATGGGCATGTCTGCAGTGCAAACTCAGCAAGAAAGCAAGGCCCCTTTTTAAAAGAGCACCAGGCATTCACTTGTGTCCCAGTTATTGTCCATACAGAATGCAGGTGCTGAGCCAGGCCTCTGCTCTTGTGCTGGAGAGTAACTTGAGGTGTCCTCCATGCACAAGACAATCTGGACTCTAGGATAAGCGATCGCCAAGGGTGAAGGCGGAGGCGTTAACTCCAGATGCAGCTCTCCCTCCCCCCAGCCAGTCTTGTACTCTCTCTCATCAAATCCCTTCTTGTACACTTAGGCATAGACTTTAAACAACATGACATAAAAAAACAGTTAGGAATTATCTGCACTTCCTTCAGCTTTGCGTGTTATCTGGTCAGCCATGTGTGGGGTCTAACAGACCCTGGAGGCATGTGTCTCTTTCAAGGTTCTGTATAGTGCCCAGCACCCTACCAGTGCTCCCGTAATGACCTTTATTTGAGCCTCATTACAGGAAGCATCTTCACGTTACTGTGAAATTTGAACATTTAGTTGTGAGTGGAAAGACGTGGAGGTAGCTGTGTTTGGTGCAGTGCATGGCTAGAGAGCTCAGAATGTAGCCATTCCGTTCTGATACGACTCCTAACACAGCTCTGCTTCTCTGTGCTCACCTTGTGGGCCAGGGGTGTGGTGGTGAGTCACTGAAGAAAAGCTGAGGTTTCACACCAGCTTTCATTCACAAGTGGAATTACTGAGGATGCTCAGTTAACCAGGATGCTCCAGACTCTCATATACTGGTTCTGAGACGTGCGTATATATGTATAAACTCGTAAAGGTGCCACATGGACCTATTTCTTGCTCTGCCGGAAATACGAAGGATGAAACTACAAGGCTGTCATTCTGTGTTTAAGCTGGAGGCCAGACTCAAACAAGAGCCGCAACACATTCCGCTGTGGCACCTCGCACAAGGAGGCCCCTTGGGTGCAGGAAGACGGTTCTTACCTTGATGAGCTAAGAAAATTTGGTTCAACAGACTCCACTGAAATCAAGGCTGTGACCTAACTGGATAAGTCAGCAAAGGGCAACTGATTTTAGACGAAACGTGTGGGGAAGAAAGCCACTCGGGGAGTGCCAGGTCTCTCCTGCAACAGTCAGCACAACAGGAAGGAGGATGTATATCAGGCTATCGCGCTGAGAGTCAAGGACATGGGACCAGCCTTCACTCTGATTTTCTTGGCTTCCTCACCGCTTTGTGTTATATAATTACTTCAACACTGTTTTCTGTTTGCTATGCGATAAGGAGCCGGCTTTAGATTTGGTCATTTTAGAAGGAAAAGTTTTTCCCTCCCCCACCTCGCTAAGACAGTTATAGAGGGCAGACAGAATTTTGTAAACAGGATTGAACAACCCTAATGCAAATCAGCATTTTGGGGGATTGAGGGGTATTTTAAAATGTTTAAACTCTTCCCTGCAGTGTTGGAAAAACAGTATCCTGCTAGTGCTCAAGAAACTGGCCAGTCTAGTTTCACTGTCCAAGCTGAATGAAATGCAGAGTAAACAAACAGCATCAAGAATGAGGAGATTAATACCACTGAAAGAATGTTTACAGTCTAGAGATAATCTGATCAGTGCTGCATGTGAAAGCAGCCCTTTAAGTCACCACCGTAGTAGGTCACATACAGCCCACCTTACACACATGGGGCCCCCTTCTGTCTCCTAAAGTCTGTTCATTTAATACATTTAGCTGAAAGAGGAGCTCATGAAATAGATAGCAACCCACCACACCTTGTTTGAATTTTCTTCCTTCCCGCTACTCTGAAGCCTGCTCTACACCTGAAACTTAGATCAACCTAGCTCTGCCACTCAGAGGCCTGAATTTTTCACTCCCCCAAGAGACATGGGTAAGCCAACCTAAGTCCTGGTATAGACACCTCTATCCCAGAAGAATGCTTCTGTCGACCTAGCTATCACCTCTCGAGGTTGTGGATTTACTACAACAACGGAAAAACCTCTCCTGTCACGGTAGTGAGTGTGTACACCACAGCAGCCTAGCTCCAGCACCACCACTGGGCTGCTGTGACAACTGTAGCGTAGACTTAGCCTGAGCCTGATGTTGCCAGAGTCCCTGTAATAAATTGGCCAAGATGTGCAATTACCGACTAGCTGGGAGCCAGATGTTGGTTAGTACAATAACCTAACCATAGTTCATACTGTTGTGTTCAAAGCCATTGACCTTTCTGCTACCCTGTTGCAGCCACAGACGGCTGTATCCAGTTTTGACTGTTCCACAAGAAGAACAGGCCTATCTCTAGACTAACAACAATGCAGGTGATTGTGGCTCAGTCTGGGATAAACACATAGGTTTCGACTGTTATTGGCAGTGTACTCTTCATGTCTGGAATCTACTTCTCACCCTCTGCAGTGTGTATAGAGGGAACCCTTAGGAAAAGGCTAGATAATAAGACAACATATCATAATGCCACTACATAAAGCCATGGTACGCTGACATCTTGAATACTGCATGCAGTTCTAGACACCCCATCTCAAAAAAGATATATTAGAATTGAAAAAAGTATGGAGGAGAGCAACAAAAACGATTACGGATATGGAACAGCTTCTGTATGAGGAGAGATTAAAATGTCTGGGACTGTTCATCTTAGAAAAGAGACAACTAAGGGGGAATGATAGAGGTCTAGGGGTCACCCAATGAAATTAATAGGCAGCAGGTTTAAAACAAACAAAAGAAAGCATTTCTTCACACAACTCCCAGTTGATCTGTGGAACTCCTTGCCAGAGGATATTGTGAAGGCAAGACTATAACAGAGTTCAAAGAAGAACTAGATAAATTCATGGAGGATAGGTCTAGCAATGGCTATTTGGCAGGATAGGCAGTGATTGCTATTTGCCAGAAGCTGGGAAATGGGCGACGGGATGGATCACTTGCTGATTCCCTGTACATTGCCTCTGAAACACCTGGCATTGGTCACTGTCAGAAGACAGGATATTGGGCTAGATGGACCACTGGTCTGACCCAGTATGGCCGTTCTTATGTCTATAAAACCATGAATAGTGTGGAGAGAATGAATAGGGAAGCGTTATTTACCCTTCACATAACACAAGAACCAGGGGTCACCCAATGAAATTAACAGGCAGCAGGTTTGAAACAAACATAAGGCAATACTTCACACAACACACAGTCAGCCTGTGGAACTCCTTGCCTGGAGATGTTATGAAGGCCAAAACCATAACTAGGTTCAAAAAAGAAATGGGTAAGTTCTTGGAGGACAGATCCATCAATGGCTATTAATCAAGATGGTCAAGGGTGCAACCCCATGGCCTGCACGTCCCTAACCCTCCAATTGCTAGAAGCTGGCAGTGGACGACAGAGGATGGATCACTCAATAATTGCCCTGTTCTGTCATTTCCTCTGATGTACGTGGCACTGGCCACCGTTGGAAGACAGGTTACAGGGCTAGCTGGACTATTGGGCTGACCCAGGATGGCTGTCTTTATGAAAAGGCCAGTACTGCACAGTTTCACACAGACCCCTGGAAGCTGAAGAACTCTGTTCAGAAAAAGGGGGGATTAACAAAGTGACATTGGTCCAGAGCACCTGGGCTCCTAGTAGTTTCCCTTCTGAATGGTAGAGGAGAACCAGGGTCAGAATAATTCTAGTGTTCAGCAGAAACGCACCGTTCCACCCCAATCAAGGTCCTTTTTGACATGCTTATCCAAGTGAGCTGGGCCTCACCATGCCCCATCAAACCGAACTACTATCAACAACTCCCAACCCACTGAGGCACTTGTATCGGTCCCCACACACACATTGTGACTGCACCAGCCACTGTTGCCTCCCATCTGTGCATGCTCCAACCTGCCACGGAGTCTGCCCAAGCCGGTTTTTGGATTTAAGCATGCTTCATGCAACAGCGCCAGTAGCAGCATAAGAAGTAGGAGAAGGAAGGGCCTTACAGTACCTATAATGAGGTCAGGAAATACCAGCAGTTGTCTATGAGCCAGCTGTTTAATCTCATGCCATGATTCCCCAGCTACAGCAATATGCATCACTTACCAGAGAAGTCAAACAGGAACCTGGGCTTCCACCTCTCCAGCAAGAGAATCCCAAGAAGGGAGATGCTGAGGAGAAAGAGAGGTCGCAGAGAAGTGGAGGAAAACAACCTGGGAAACCAAACAGAGAGGTCATTAGTTAGGGGCTCACAGCCTTCTTGCCAGTGCGCTGTTACCAAGATGAATCCATAGCTGCTGCTTTGTGGGCAAATGGATAGTGCTCAAGGTCCAAGATTGACCAGAAAAGTACATCTAGGCTGGGAGACTTGAGCTCTGCAGTCTGAGGCAGTAAGCCTGGGAGCAAAATCCCAGCTCTGCCACTGACTTCCTCTGTCAACTTGGGGAAGTGACTTCCCCCTCTGTGTCAGAGTCTCTTCCCCGGCTGTAAAGTAAGGATAATACTGATAACTGCGCAAGTACCAATCCTCAGAGTGGAGGTGCTACATACCATAAGTGCAAATGGGTATAAGTGACTCTCTGTAGGTGTGTTGGGAAGACTAGCTCAGTTTTGAAAAGAGCTATGGTGAGAGATGATACGTAAGTTTCTAAACCATCCTCAGATAACATTAAATGACAACAGAAACTGATCTATGACCTGCTTCCAAGTACTAGTTCTTATGCTGTTCCTCTCTCCCCCCCTTATCACATGCAGTGTTTGGCCGTAACACACAGCTGATGTAGATAGAAGATCCTGGGATCCAGTCAGTCTCCCTCACTCACATTCTGGCCTGTATCCAACACCCCCAGAGATCCATGCCCACCCCAACTAGACAGGCTGTCTCCTCCAAGGCAGAAATCAACACTTCAACAGCAAGAGGTGCTCATGAAACACGTGCCCACCCAACCTCATTCTTCTTAGTTCTCACCCCCAGCAGCAAGCAAAGAAAGGTTAGCTTCTCCTTCCAACTGAGAAGAGCTTCACTAAACTCCCTCCAGAGACTGTCAACACCATCCTTGGACCAGCCAAAGGTGAAGGGGGAGTGTTGCATTTCTGGCCCTCTGTGCTTTCAGGCTGAAAGCGCTTTCAGTCTGGGGAGGAAGAAACCACACTCGGATCTTTTACCTTGCTCCATCTGCAAACCCCTTTTACAAAAACACTTATCAAGAGACTAACCTCAAAGAGTGAAGTGCAATAGAAACACTGACTAGATAACCAGAAGGTGGCATGCATCTCATTGAGCAGAGCAACAGAGAGCTGAACTCCAGGATAAACCAAAGAATCAGAAGTTAGAGAGCTCAGAAAAGAGATTAGGTTTTATTGAGGGCCAGCAACAATCCCCTGTCCCTTCCCTGGGACCAGGACACAACTGTTCCCCAAGCGGTGAGGCTTCCATCTCTTCCTTTGGGCTGATGATTCTACAGCTAAACACATATCAACTCAGGAAGCTTTTCTTACTATTCCCCCTAAATGTTTTTTTCCTCCAAATTTCAGCTCATAATCTCCAATTTATAGTCTCTGTGGGACCGTACTCAATCCCTCCCCCACCCGTGGCACTTAAACCCTTCTGTGTACCATGTACTCACGTCCCTCACCACATTTTAATCCATTTTAATTGTCGCTCAGCCAAGCTAGACACATTTAGCTCCTTTAATCTTTCCTCATAAATCAGTCTCCCAAACACACCGGCCTTAGAGTACAGCCCCATCTTCAAAGCTCTGCTTTGGATTTACCCTCTATATTCAGCACATTAGTTCATAGTCATTTAAGGAGATGCATATTATGCAAGTTTCTAGCTGGGTCATTCTAAGGAAGAGGGAACAATAACAGAAGATCATTTAAATGGGTGTCTGGTCAAGTACCTTTTTTCTTCCCATAATTTTAGATTCAATTCTTCACTGTCTCAGCTTCTAAAAAAATAACATTTTCTGACCGATTTTGTCCTTTTCTGTTTGGAAGACCACAGACTGAACATTTTGCCAATAAAACTGACTCATTGTTTACATAAGTAAACAGGATGTTTTTCATTCCAGTCCACAGCTGGATTCTGCCACTCATCCCTCAAACTTGTTAATGTTGCTACTGTGTGTGTGTGTGGTGGGCCCTCAGGGCAGGAAGAAAAATGTTCCAGGACAGAAATACAGAGCAGCTATAGGCTTAGCAAGAGCTCAAAATCCCCAAACACGGAGATCAGTTAGGGAGGGGCCTAGGTTGTATACAGAACCTCCTTCCAGCCAGAACATTACTCAGGTTACTAACCTATTGTGACCATGGGATGAAGTGTGCACCAATATAGCAAGGACAAAGGATTTAACTAGAAACACGCCTGGGTGAGGCCCAATTAACAACAGCTGCTGGTAGGAGCATGCACTTTATCATCATAGGCCTGTTTGTGCTCGTCAAAGGAAAACAACAAGGTTACTCCAGGCTAAACGCAATCCATACAGATATATGTTGTGGACTGCGGCTGACCTCCTCTTTAATACAGAAGTACAGTCCATAGACCAGAGGGGCATTAGACAGACAGAACATCAGAGCTGAGGCCTCTTTGGACAAGATGGAGTACTGCATGCTGGGACCCCTACTAGCCATGATTTGCACCTCAAAACCCAAGGTTAGGGCAGATGCAATTGACTGTTGTATGTAAGTTAGATGCCAGCTGGCAGTGTAGCTCCTGGATGGGTGCATTTCGGATGCTCCAACAGCAAAGGGTACTAGCTGCTGTTTCAGCCTCCCTCCCTGCCTCACTATACCGCTGATTTTTTACAGTCTCCTACATTAGGTACATTCCCACTGGGAGCACAGAATGCACTTCTTCTGCTACTCTTGGGATTAACTAAAAAATGGCAATCACATCAGCTGTTAAACACATGCAACCAGGACAGAGACAAGAGTCTTGTACTTAAAATATTTCGGAGAATTTTAATTCTCAGAAAAGGTGAGACTTTGTACTAGAAAAGGTAAGTGCAAACTCTCAGCACCCCACTTCTCCCAGCGCCTCCCCATCCTGACCCACCGCTTCACCACTAGTTCTGTTTGGATTCCTCAAGACAGCTCTGCTAATGCACCTCAATCCTAACCTGCACATCCTCCATTACAGCAGCCCCAGAGATATGGCCATGGCTTTGTGGTGTGAACCAACACCATGGCAGCAACTCAATCTCATTTCCCATCATACTGCTTGAATCATCTTGGAAACATCTTCAACTGCCCACAATGGCTTTCTAGCTTTGCCCTTTATCCACTGTTCACGCACTCTTTCTGCCGAGAGACAGTCATGAGATTTGCCTTGATTTAGCCTGCAAGATGCTCTGGGGAGGGTGGGTCATTCTAGGCTTTGTTTTAGTCTCCCCTCAAGCCTCTCACACACATCAGACTACCCAAAGTCTCAAAGTAGGTTTAGAAACCAATTTTTGTTCAGAAATGAGGTGCACCAGAACATCAGCTTAAGTTCTATTTGCACTTCAATATAAGCTTCAAAACAGGAATTTTAGATTTCGATAAAGATCACGATTTGATAAAGGCGAATACACCCTGGTCATTAACGCACAAGAGATATCATAGAATTGGTCATTGAATAGCTAACATCCAGCTTTATACTGGCCATCAAGCCAAAGGAAACTGGTTCTTTGGTCTCGAGCTGGGGACATGTGAATTCTGCCCAACTCACATAGACAACTTGCCAGGAGTTCCCTGGATCCCCTACTTTTAAATAAAATTGATCATCTCTCTGAGACTACCGGAGACATCACGAGGTGCCTTATCTTGAGCTATGCAGCTTGGCTGCTGTTTGGTTTCTGCTTCTCCACTCACTGAACTTAGAGAAGAGCAGCAGCAGCAGCAGGGCACAGTAGCACTCCATGGACCACATTTCTTCCTGTCCTACGACAGGACCGCACTTGCCCCTGTCCAGAAGTGATATTGCATTCAGTTCCTAGGGAGAGGTCGAAAATACTTGCCTGACCTAGATCTAAAGCAACACCAGTTTTTTTATTGAACAATTAACACTGAGCAAGCTCTGGAGAGCATTCCAACTCTCCCACTGCAGCAGCGTCACCGTGATGTGGCACGTGTGTGGAAGGGACAAGGCAGGAACAAGAGCCTGCACTGGAGCAGAGAGCCCCACACTCTTCACAAACGGGCAAGATTTGTAATGCATCTCCCCAGAGAAACACAGTCTGAATGCAGCACCTGGCTTCCTGGGCGGTGCCGGCTTTCTGACCCAGCGTTCCAGCTGGGACGAGTGAGGTACCAGGAGACAAGATACAGGAGAGCAGCACACAAAACCCTTCACACACAACTCAACAGACGCACTGCTGGATTCCCACAGCCCAGCCAAAGCCACATCTTCAGGCTCGAACGTGAGGTTCACAGTAAAACTGACCTGAGCTGGAACCTCAGCACTGCCCCCGTAGAACCTAGGGCCAGGAGATGGGGGTCTGGGGTCCCGTCCCCCCCGTGCTGCTCACACTCTAGGGGCACACCAATCCCCAACACTCAACTCTTCCCCAGCCTCACCCCCTTCCCCATCACCCCCCCACACACACACACACTGCCGCCCCGCCCCCAGGGCTGCCCCCCCACACACACCTGGCCCCCGTCCCCCGAGCCGCCCCGCCCCCCCACAGGGCCCTCCCCACACACACCTGCTGCCCCCTCACCACAGGGCCCCCCCCCCACACCTGCCACCCCGGGCCGCCCCGCCCCCCCTCTCACCACAGGGCCCCCCACACACACCTGCCCCCCCACACCCCGGGCTGCCCCCAAGCCGCCCCGCCCCTCTCACCACAGGGCCCCCCCGAGGCCGCCGGCCGTGACCAGGCTGTGCAGCGGCCTCTCCCAGACCAGCAGCCGCTGCGCCGCCGCCAGCGCCGCCTCCCAGCCCCGCAGCCGCTGCCTCAGCGCCGCCGCCAGCCGCTCCATGGCCTCCTCGTCCGCCTCGGGCCCGGCCGCCTCCTCCGCCCGGCCGCCGCCGACGCTCGCCATGGCGCCGACGGGTCCTCGGTCGCCTCCGCTCCGCCTCGCGGGGCCGCCGCCGTCGTGGGGGGAGGGGAGGGGCGGCGCGCGCCTGTCAGCCGCGGCTGGAAGGAGCCGCGAGCGCTCGGTGGCACCACGTGACAGGGACCGGAGGAGAGGAGGGGCGAGAGCCGCTCCCTCGGCACGTGACTCAGGACGGCGCATCGCGCAGGCGCTGACTCGCCGCCCTTCTTTGCGGCACATCCTGAGTCACGGCGGCGCGCTCCCTCGGCACGTGACACGGATGCGCGTACTGCGCGTGCTCCGGCTCCGCGCGGGCCCCCTACCCTCCGAGGTGGAAGAAGCGCCGGCAAGCGCCTCCTCCTACCCAACTGCGCCTGCGTGCTCCGGTCTGCTGGGCGGGGCTAAGAAGTGGGCACCGCCCCCTGCCTGGGGCCCCTCCCCTGCAGCTGCTCCAGGCGGCTGGTGTCAGGGGCCCTGCAGGCAGGGGAGCCTCCCCCGGCCTGCAAGTCCTGGCTGGGTCCCCCCAGGCCTCCAGAGGCTCCCCTGCTTCTCCTACCAGCTGAGCCTTCTGCTGTGAGGAGCCTCCCTGGAAGGGGCTCCTGGCTGCCCGGGCCCTGCGCTGCCTGCCCGGGCCCTGCGCTGCCTGCCCGGGCCCTGCGCTGCCTGCCCTGCCCTGCCCTGCACGCTGCAAACCCGGCCCCTTCCTCACGTCCCTGCGCCCGTGTTAGGCACCTTCGACCTGGCCCCAGCTCCCAGGGGTCACGGCCAAGGTGTCCCGCGTCACCTAGAATGAGCAAAGCAGTCGCTGTCCCCTCCCAGGATGAAATCCCGGCTCGTTGCAGGCACGCGCCGCCCCTGCTGCCTCAGCCCCCCAGCTCGGCGTTTTATATCCAGCAAGATGCTGGCACACTGAAAGAGTAAAACAGCAATCCGGGAGGATGAGAAGGTGGGCTGGAGAGGGGCTGTCGCGCAGCGCAGGAGGCACTGCTCCGGGAGTCGAGGGTCCTGGGATGAGACTCTGACCCCTGGGAAGTCAATGACAAAGTTCTGATTGATTTCAATGGAGCCCAGATTTCACCCCTGGCACCTATTCCTGCCTCTGCCTCTGATGCACCGTGTAATCTTGGACAAGTCACCTCTCTGTGCCCACCTGTGAAATGGAGACACAGATACCGAGCCTCCTTTGTAGAGTGATTGGAGCGCCAGGAATTAAATTAGTGCAGTAGGTACAGTTTATTGCTTCCTGTCCAATCTCTCCAACATGTCTATTGCTACCAGGGCTCCCAAAACAGAACTGTACCCGTAATTAGTCACTTCACCAGCAGCAGGTGTAAATTCAGGCTCCACCACTCTGGCTGGTATTTCTGGGGGTGTCCCACTTGTAGTAGAAAGTGAGAGCCTGAGACATGAGGCCTAGCATAACAGGCCAGGTCTGAGGCCTGAGCTAAAGTAGCAGTCAAGCCCTGCCTTTAGAAAGCAAAGTTAGCAGGAGTCAGGCTGTGCGCCTGCCTGTAAGGTCACAGAAACTGGCAAACACACCTTCCTCGACAAGCACCAGGTGCAAAGCACTCACGCAAGCACATTGCAGAAAGGTACCAGAACATCCCAATAGTAACAAGGGTTTACTGACCCCTCCGAATGGCTATATGATGGATAGAGATCCTTTGGCTGAACCATCTGGTACAAGGTAAAAGATGGTGACTGACCACATCAGAGGGTGGCAGCTACACACGTCAGAGAGACAATACACAACTTGTTTGTATGAGTGTATACAGGAAGGTCTCACAGGGAGTGTCTTGGTCCAGTCGAGGGGGAAACGGAAAGTCCCACTGTTTATTGAACTGGTCCATTGTAACAAGCATACATATGTTAGTGGTCCTGTAGAGTCTGCAGGATACTAGGTCTGTGCTTTGTCTACAATAAACCTGGCCTGGCGCCGTTGTGACTGAAACGGATCTCTGGTCTCATTGGATAATCCAATCGTGGTACGGCGTCTCTGTTATCTGCGCAGAGCTGGGACAGCATACACAGTGGGAAAATACACCCACAGCCAAAAACTACCACCACCAGTTTCCTCACTGCAATCTGACCAGACACGGGGGCTGATGAAATATCATCTTGCTGTGGCGGGCCGCGATGTTGTGACACAATGGATAAGTTTGTCCCCAGAAGGTGGCAGCTTGAAGTGGAGACTGAGGTGCTACTTCCCCACTGTTACGGGACAGGTCTCTCAGTTACTCAGATGATGCCCGCCCTAGACACAGAACGTGGCACGCAAGGCAACAGCAAGTTCAGTGCCCTGTGCATGCCAAGGTGCAGGGCCGGATTAAGGCAGGGGCTTTAGGGGCCACAGCCCACGGCCTCGGGATAAATCCATGCCCCTCTCCCATATGATGTGGGCCCAACGTCCTGGCCAGGAGCTGCTCTCGGCCCCAAGTGGCCCTACCCCTTCCCCACCCGCCCGTCTCCCACATGACATGGGCCCAGTGCCCTGGCCAGGCGCCCCTTCCGGCCCCAAGCAGTGCCCCATGGCGGCAGGTCCCCCCTCCCAGCCCTGCCCCTCTCCCATGTGCCGTGGGCCCAGCGTGAGAGCCGCTCAAAATCATCGCACGTGCCAGGTTTGGTGCATGTGCCATAGGTCGCCGACCCCCTTCTGCATGTTTTCAGACTGGAGTGTAACCACAGAACGGCCGGGTGTGAATTAAAAGGCAAGTTTAGTGCAGCGTTAATAGCCCCGCTGCCATCACTGTGGTCGTTTGGTTTTAAATCAGGAAAACGACTTGTATACAGGGCCCCGCAAAATCGAACAGCCCTGGACCGACAGGAGAGTTACTCCGGCCCTGCCAAGGCGACTGAATTTCTCACTGCATTTCTACTGAAAAGCAAGAGTGACCACGGGGGCAGATCCTTCCCGGCACTTAACAGCCAGCCGGGCAGGCGGGAGGAGCAGGAGCCTTACCCGTCCAAGTCCTCCCGCTGTGTTTTAGCTGCCAGGAGGTCATGATATTCCCTGGCTCCATCGCCCAGCCGGAGTGCCATTCAGGACAGGCCCAGGAAGCATTTCACAGTCATGTCTCAGTCCTCACGGGCTGCCCTCCCCAGTTTGCAAATAAGGAAACTGAGGCACGGAGGGGGCGGGGCAGTGACTCAGCCACGGTCCCAGCACCCGGAGCTGGGGGTGCGATCAGACCCCAGGAGCCCCGACTGCGAGCCCAGGGCTCCCCCCGGCCCGTTGTGCTCCGGCTGGGCTGCGGGCCCCCGCCCTGGCCGTGCCGCCGCCGCCCCCGTCGCGCTCACGGTGACCCATCCCCGCGGCATCCGGGCGCCGATCAACGAGGCCGCCCCCGCCCGCGGCACGAGCCAGAGCCTCGCCGGCGGCGGGTGAATCAGCCCGGGCAGGGCAACCGGACGGGAGCTTCCTGCCGGGCCGGGCCGGGCCGTGCCGCGCCGCGCCAGCTCCGCTCTGCCGCCGGGGGCCGGGCCGGGCTGAGACCCTCCCCCTGGCCCGGGAAGAGGAAAAGGAGCGAGACCGGGGCGGGGCCTTTCCTCCCCCGGCCCGACAGACAGACGGGACAGGACAGCCGGCTGCACCCGAGCGGGCACCTCGGCCCGGCCCGGCCCAGCAGAGCACCCCGCCCGCCGGCTGGGGACACCGCGCGCCCCCCGGCCCCCATTGCACCCCCTGCACCCCGCCCGGCCCTCACTGCACCCCCCGGCACCCACTGCACCCCGCCCGCCCCCCGCCCCCATTGCACCCCGCCCCGGCCCCCCGCGATGGAGCTGGACGGGCTCCTGCGGGACCAGGAGGGCCCCTTCTCGCTGAGCGGCTTCCAGGAGTTCACGGTGAGCGGCGCCGGGCAGAGCCGCGGGCCCGGGGGGGGGTGCTGGGTGCTGGGGGTGCGGGTGTCTCTCGGCGGAGGCGGCCTCTGCGGGCGACGCGGCTCCCCCCTGCCGCGATCGGGGGCCGGGGCCCGGGGCTCAGCAGCGGAAGCCTGGCAGGCCCGACCGCCCAGCCCAGCCCCGCCGCTGGGGGTGAGTGTGGGACCCCCCCAAATCCAGGGACCCGGAAAACGCACCCCCCCCCGCCCCTCTGTCCTGGGCCAGCGCCGTGTGACCTCCACATGGGCTCCCGACCCGGTCACGGACCCTGGCCGGTGCCCGGCGCTGCAGCGGGCATGAAAGAAACAGTGCAGTTGTGGAGTGCTCCCTCCGCTGCCCTCCAGCCCCAGGGGCTCGGGGGCACCCAAAGCCTGGCTGTGGCCCTGACCCTCCGGGCTGAGGGCTGGCGTCTACACGACAGAACAGGAGGTGCCTGCGCCAGCCGGCTCCTCCCACCAACGCAGCTCCCCTGCCAGGCCAACACCCTAAAACCAGCTCCAGGAGAGGCCGATGTCCCGATGTTTGATATCGGCTCCTGTTATCCCCCACCCCCGTCCGGATTTTTCACACTTGCTGACGGGGCGCAGAGTGTATGTCGGTGTGTCACTGTGGACAGGGCCTGCCTTACCTGGGCTCTTGGCTGTCCTTGTCAGTCCCAGGGCTGAAAGAGACAAGGAAACTGGGCAGCTAGAGCCTCCTGCCTCCTGCCCCCCTGCAGAGCTGAGCGGCTGGCCAAGGGGAAGCCCCTGGACAGCTTCCCCGCAGCTCCCAGCTGGGAACGGAGAAGAAGCCCTGGGAGGCTTCCCCCTGGCTCCTGGTGGGAAACAAGGAGTTGGGGGGCAGCCCACTGGGAGCTCCCCACACTGCCCCCTTAGGTCCGGGGAAGCATGCCTGGTGAGGACGTGCCCCACCGCCCCAAGGAGGGTCGTGTGGACATCAGCCATCACAGTAATGAATGCGGTGGCTGTAAGTCGACCTAACGTAGGTCGACTTATCTTTGTTGTGTAGACAAGGCCTAACGGCCCCTGATGGACCTGTCCTCCAGGAAGTTCTCTCATTCCTTTTGGAACCCAATTATAATTTTGACCTGCACAACATCCCCTGGCAAGGAGTTCCACAGGTTGACTGTGCGTTGTGTGAAGAAATGCTTTCTGTTGTTCTTTTTAAAACTGCTGCCTGTGAATTTCATTGGATGGCTCCTGGTTCTTGTGTTACAAGAAGGAGTAAATAACACTTCCTTCTTCGCTTACTCCACACCACTCGTGATTTTATAGACCTCTGTCATATCCCCCCAGTACGGGCAGGGACACAACCTCAGGCTCCCGGGGTCCTTAATCCTCCAATTGCCAGAAGCTGGGAGTGGATGGCAGGGGATGGATCGCTCAGTAATGGCCCTGTACCATTCTTCCCCTCTGAGGCATGTAGCACAGGCCGCGGTCAGTGGCAGGATGCTGTACTGGCTGGACCATTGGCCTGGCCCAGCGTGGCCATTTTTATTTTCTGAGTCATTTCTTTACTAAGCTCAACAGTCCCAGTCTTTTAAATCTCTCCCCTCATGCAAGCTGTTCCATCGCCCCCATCACCTTTGCTGCCCGTCTCTGCACCTTTTCCAATTCTAATACATCTTGTTTGAGACGAGGCGCCCAGAACTGCCTGCAGCATGCAAGGTGTGGGCATGCCATGGGTTTATGTAATGACCTGTTTTATGATCTATCCTGTTCTGCCCCTCCAATCCCCATGCCCCTGCTATCAATCCAGGTGCCCACGTGGTACCAGCCGCCATGGTACCACAGTGCCTGGCTGGAGCACAGAGTCCCCACTAACCCTGACCCCGCGACCTGATCCACTGGCCGAAGACTTGAGGGCCCATAGAATCATAGAGTTGGAAGGGACCTCAGGAGGTATCTAGTCCAACCCCCTGCTCAAAGCAGGACCAACCTCAGCTAAATCATCCCAGCCAGGGCTTTGTCAAGCCGCATCTTAAAAACCTCTAAAAAGCCCAGCACAGCATCCCGGGAACGTGGCCGGTGGCCTGGGGTTTTGTTCTCATCTTTCCCATCCCCGTCTTCAGTTTCTCCCAGGGCACCAGCAGCTGCGTGAGCGGGTGCGGAAGCGTCTCTATTATGGCTGGGACAAAGACTGTAGCCTGGAGAACCTCTCCAGCCCCGTGGCAGGTGAGTGGAGGACGTGTGCTGAGCCGGGGGGATTGGAACGAGCCCCGGGGCTGGATGAGCGAAGGCTCCGAAGGCTCCGTCTCCACGGCAGGCTGCACAGCTGTGCTGATGGAGCGCTTCAGTGTAGACATGCTACAGCGGCGGGCGGGCGTCTCCCATCGCTGTCGTTAGCCCACGGCCCCGAGAGGCGGTAGTGAGGTCCCCCTAGCCTTGAGGGATTAGCTCGAGGGATTAGCTCGGCTTAATGACTCACCCGGGGTTGGGATTCTTCACACCCTGGGGTGATGGGGCTGGCTCGACCTCACTTTTTACCCTAGGCCTGGCCTCCTTTAAGGAAGCAAGATGACGCTTTTTTGCCTCGCTCTGTGCCCCAGCTTCGGCTGTGCTGAGCGACTGCGTAATCGAACGGCTCTTGCCCCCTCCGCTGGCTTCTTTCCTCCTCCTTGCACCATTTGGCAAAGGCAGGTCGCCATAGCTGCCTGGGTCAGGTGTGTGGGAAACGCCCCCCTAGCCAGGCCCACCCAGCCCCCGTGGAGACGCAGCTTCCATCGGGGCAGCCCCGGCTGCTCGGGGTGCTGGCGTTGCCATGCCACCAGAGAAACCCCTCCGTCTCCGTGGGCCGCATCCGCACCACGGGGCCATGATGGCAGAGCCACGCCGAGGCAGCGGAGCCAGACTGGCCTCCACCGTGTAGACACAGCTCCCGGGGGGAGGGATGGCTTCTTGTCAGCATAGGGAGGTGCCTGCTTCGTGCGTACAGGGTCTGGGAGAGAAAGGCTGGGAACGTGACCCTTGGCGGGGAGCTGGCTGTCGGGAACGGGCGAGGAGGAGCTGCTTGTGGACATCGGTGCTAGTGCGTGGCTGGCTGCCTTAGGGACGCGTGGCACTTCCCGGGCTAATTGGCCAGGTGGGTCCTGCCCTGCCCTGCTCACAGCCTCGTGGGAGGACCAGGCAGCGCCAGGCGTGTGATTAGAGCTGGGATAGCACTGGCGGGGGTAGTGGTAGGGGAGTTGGCGCTGGCCGGCCAGGGACAGGTTGGTGCTGGTGCCGGCGGGGTGGGGGGGAGGGGGCAGCGCTGGTAGGTGATTCTCCAAAAGGAGCGAGTTCTGAGATGGGCTTAGCAGGAGGTGGGTGGGGGGCGGACAGGACTGCTCGTTTCCTAGCCTGGCAGGCTGCAGGGAAATCTAGGCTTTGGGAGCCCAGGAGCTCAGCCCGTGGTGGCGAGGGGAGCTCTTGGTTCAGGACAGCGTCTCTGGAGTGGAAGGCTGGGCCGGGCCGGGCCGGGCCGTAGCTGCTTTGTGGGTAAAGGCCACTGCTGCTGTTTCACGAGAGGATCTTGGCTTGTTGGACCCCACCAGTCTCGGGGGCCCTCCCGTTTCCCGTAGGGATGCAGCACGCTGGGCGGCAACCCTGCCCGCTGCTCTGTGGGGTGCAGTGCTCCGCCTGCAAGGGGCAGCCCCCAGGATCTACCTTAGGGGCTGACACTCCTAAGAGAAAACAGGCAGAAGGCCCCTCTGCGAGCCCGAGGCCCGCTGTGCCCATGGGCTCCGTGCAGGGAGCGCCCCGCTCGGCCGCTTGTCTTTGCCGTTCAGCCCCGGGCAGCCCCTTTGGCCAGGGGAGGCGAGCGGAGACGATGTCCATCCCTGCCGGTGCGAGTGTGTCCGTGCCGGCTGCAGTCGGGCTGTTCCCCGGGTCAGCATGGCTGCCTCTCTAGCCGGCTCCGTCTCACCTGGCGCGCCCGCACTCCAAGGCCGCTGGTGGGGCGGCTCTCCCCTGGCCCTGCTTGGTGGCCAGGCCTGGGGAAAGGCTTCTGGGTGCGTCCAGGCTGCCAGATGGTGCCAAGGCTTTCCGTGACCCGGGAGTTTCTTCGTTCATTTCTGGCTGCCCGACTTGAGACCCCCTCCCTGGGATCTTCTCTAGCCAGGCTCCAGAAATCACCAGCTGCTCCTGTAAATCTTGGGCTGAACTCACCGGCGGGGGCTGAATGTGGACTCCCTGCAGCGGAGTGTTTGCTGCTCCCGTCTGGGCGCTGGCGTGGACTGCGGATGGGGACGGGAGGGAGTGGAGGGGGCTGGGCACTAGAGGATGGGGGTGGGGGGACGTCCGTGCTGCTGTTGATGCCTGTGCCGCTCTGCCTCTGTCCTAGATATCGCCGTGGAGCTGCTCCAGAAAGCAGCTCCCAGCCCCATCCGCAGGCTGCAGAAGAAATACGTCTGCCACGTCTCTCGGTAAGACGCGACCCCTGCAGCAGGAGGCTTCACCAGAGCAGCTGGCAGGGCAGGTGGACACGTTTCCTTCCCCAGAGCCAGCCGGGACCCCCCGTCTGTGCGGCTGCGTCCCGTCCAGCTCCGGTGTCTCTGCGGGGAATGGAAGGATTCCCTGTTCCAAGCAGAGCGCCGCACTGGCGGGGCCTGGCTGGGGGCTAGCGGCCCCTCCCCTTGCAGCTGGGCCCCTCTGTCCGCTAGCGAAAGCTGTGACCATTGCGAGCGTCGCAACGCTCGGGACGCTGCGCGTTGGCGTCGTCCTGCGGCTGCGGGCGCACGTGGACGGGGGTCACCAGCTGACCACCCGCCTGCAGCTCCAGAGGCAGAAGCTGGGACTTTCAGCTCCTACAAATGCCTGAGGAGCCAGGGACACAGCTCAGCCGACAGGAGGGACCGAGCCCTTGGTGACCTGGCGTGATCTGTCCGTCCGCTGGGGGCTGTCGTGGGCATGTGTCCGTGCGCACACGCCTCAAACCCGGGGCCTTTTCCCACCCAGCAGAAGGCAGCGGTGGCCCCTGCCCTGCGCTGCCCGTTATGCGAGGGGGGTGCCTGGGGGGCGATGGGACGCTGAGGACCGTAACCTCTGCTCTTGCCCCGCGCTCACAGGGAAGCCTGCATCTCGCCCTGCTCCATGATGCTGGCGCTGGTTTACATCGAGAGGCTCCGGCACCGCAACCCCGAGTACCTGCAGCAGATCTCCTCCTCTGACCTCTTCCTGATCTCCATGGTAAGGGGGGGCGCGGAGGGGCCAGCTCCCGGCTCTCCCCGCGGGGCCGGGCTGACGGGCGTTGTGCTCCTGGCTTTCAGATGGTTGCCAGCAAGTACCTGTACGACGAAGGGGAGGAGGAAGAGGTCTTCAACGATGAGTGGGGCGCGGCGGGCAAGGTGGACGTGCAGACCGTTAACACGCTGGAGATGAACTTCCTGAGCGCCATCGTAAGTGACCGCGGCACACCGGCCTCCTGTCCGCCCCGGGGAGCCCCTCCGCGCCGGGCGCTGCGCAGGCACCGAGTGAGAGACGCTCCCTGCCCCCGGAGCGCACGATTGGATAGCCAGGCCAGGCAGCGTGTGCTCGGCTCTCGCTTGGCGTCCGTCGGCGCGCGGGCGTGGGGCAAAGGCACAGACACACAGCGCGGAGGGCACGGCCCAGCACAGCGCCGCAGATAGCCACCGCGGGCCGGCTCATCCTCTGCTCGTGTAGGTCCGCAGGGGCGGCTGTGCTGGGGCGGCCGTGCTGCTGGCGCTCGGGGCATCGGCCTGAATTCCAGGCGGCGTCTTGCCTCTGCCGTGGTGCCAGGCTCTGGGGCAGCGCTGCATTCAGCGGGCGCTGAGCTGAGATGGGATCAGCTGATGGAGGGGGAGAGGCCTTCCTGTGTGGGAGCCGCCCGCCCTTTTCCCAGGGCAGGGGGCCGGGGGACTGCTGCTCCCTGTCCCCGGGAGGCAGGGGCTTGTCCCACCTCTGGCCCGAGGTGATCAGAGCTGGGGGGTCCCGCCCTGGTGTGAACGCTCCATCCCTGGGCAGCTGGGCGATGAGAGTGCAGACTGTACCCGTCGCTCTGGTATCCCTGATTCCTGCCCTCCATGGCACCCCCCGACCGCGGCCAGGAGCCCCCTGAGGCTGTGGTCAGGGCAGTGAGAGCAGCTGGCCGGCAGAGGCTGCTCCCCACCTGCCCCAGGGCTCGGTTTCAAGCATCTCAACGGGCAGTCGCAGGGGCGCAGAGCTGAGGCTGGCGGGGGAAGGGGCTGGGGTGCAGTGTGTGAGGTTTGCCCGGGCACCTGCTCGCCCAGAACAGGCCCCGTGTGAGGGGCCAGCGGGGGCAGTGCAGGGGTGGTTTCCCACGTGGGAACGGAGCATTTACGGCAGGTCGCTGGGCTGTGGCTCCGTGCAGCCTCCACCGGGACGCCCGTGGAAGGCACAACCACCCCCCGGCTCCTGGCCACTGTGCCGCGGTGCCGGCTGCGCCGGGTGCTGTCCCTGCGGATGCCCTGACGTGTTCCCTCGACGCAGAGCGGGCTGGGGAGGGTTTGGGGTTCTGCAAGGCCCTGCTGGCAGCACAAGGGCGGAGATTGCCCAGGATCCCGTCTGAGCGGCGATCCTGCCCCACGGGGGGGCCAGAGGCAGAACGAGATGCCCCCGGGCAGACCGAGAATGGGTCAAAGGGAACCGGGATTCGTCTCGCTCGCTGTTTGTCTGCCCATGGCTGCCAGGGCCCCCTAGGCTGTTACCTGCCTCCCGCCGGCCTGACCTCCCCTTCCCTTCCTTTGCTGCAGGACTGGAGCCTTTACACCAACCCCAGGGAGCTCTTTGAGGTGCTGAGCTGGCTGGAAGGACGGTAGGTGATTGGGGGTGACCGCAGGGGCCTGCTCCGAGGCAGACGTGGCACCTCTGCCCTGCCAGGCCCGGGCCCGCTGGGGCATGTGTCGGCAGCTCCTGCTCCAGGCTGGGGGGGTGGGGTGCGTGGGACTGGCCGAGGTGATTGTCTGCCCCGAGGTCCTAGGGCCCCCTCGCTGCCCTCTGCAGAGCCTTCCCGCCGGCCCGCCCAGCGAGGCCCACACTAGCCACGGCTTGTCCGAGGTGGCCCAGGTCGCCCGGCAGCCGGCTCCCTTTGGTGTGTGTGGGGTCTGCGCCCTCCTCCCCCGGCGGGGCTTTGAGCGTTGTGAGCAGCACGCCGGGCTCCGGGGCAGGGCGGGGGAACGGCAGCTCCTCCTTGACCCCCACTCGCTCTGAGCAGGGCCGTGCGTGGCACTGGTGCGCTTCGGCCGCCCGGGATCCGTGGGTCGTTCATGCCGCCCGTAGGCAGAGGGCACAGAGGCGCTGCCAGGAGCCGCCCCTTTACCGGTGTGCCTGCAGCTGGTAGCCCGGGGAGGGAGGGGTGTCGGTGGGCAGGCAGACCTGTGCCCAGAGCAGGGAGAACTGGAACTGCGTTCCTTGCCCACAGCGTGGCACAGAGACAGGGCACCCGGCGCGGCTGGTTCACCTACACGGACCTGTGCGTCCTGCTGGAGCAGCCCCGGTGGCAGCAAGCCCTGGGCCAGTTCTACCAGCGGGTGGCGAAGGTAAGAGCCGGCCAGGCCCCGGGGGCAGCGGTGGCCTTCCTGTAAGGGGTGCCAGGGAGGAGAACCAGGAGGCCGGGGGCTGGTGCCAGGAGCTGGCTGTGGGGGGGTGTACGTGAATGTGGGATGAGAGCTGCTGGGGCGGTCAGAAACTGTCCCGGTTTTGGGGGAACGTTTTCCACGGAAAATTCCGATTTTGGCTGACAATGGAAGCGTTTTGCCTTGGAAGTGCTGCTGCAAAGCCTCATGGGAGTTGTAGCTCCGCTGCCTTGTCTGGATGCTGGACCACGTCTCCCATGATGCACGGCAGCCAGGGACTCCCATGATGCACCACGATGTCACCGCTTGGTGAGGGAGGTGGTGCATCCTGGGAGACGTAGTCCGAGGGGGAAGGCGTGAGGCGCCGTGGCAGCATTTCTGGGTGGAAATCTGAGGGTTTTTGCCACAATATTTTGGTTTGTACATTTTTTGCCCAAAAGGGAAAGTGCTGCTCCCCCTCCCCCCGCCAGGCACTGGGCCGAGCCCAGGCTGGGGCTGCAGCTGCGAGCCCTGGTTCAGCCCCGAAGCTGCTTGTGTGGTGTGGTGTGGTGTGGGCCAGCGTCTGGTGGGGGCTGTGTGTGGCTGTGACGATTTTACTCTGGTTACTGGTGTCACAGCTGGCCTGGCCCCCGGGAGGGGCACTGGATGGCCGGTCTGGGCTGGGGGGGGGGTGGCAGGAGCACTGGGTGGCCGGTCTGTGGGCTGGGGGGCTGGCAGGGGCACTGGGTGGCCGGTCTGTGGGCTGGCGGGTGGCAGGGGCACTGGGTGGCCGGTCTGTGGGCTGGGGGGCTGGCAGGGGCACTGGGTGGCCGGTCTGTGGGCTGGGGGGCTGGCAGGGGCACTGGGTGGCTGGTCTGGGCTGGCGGGTGGCAGGGGCACTGGGTGGCTGGTCTGTGGGCTGGCGGGTGGCAGGGGCACTGGGTGACTGGTCTGGGCTGGGGGGGTGGCAGGGGCACTGGGTGACTGGTCTGGGCTGGGGGGTGGCAGGGGCACTGGGTGACTGGTCTGGGCTGGGGGGATGGCAGGGGCACTGGGTGGCAGGGGCACTGGGTGGCTGGTCTGGTCTGGCAGCTGGGTGGCTGGTCTGGGCTGGCAGGGGCACTGGGTGGCTGGTCTGTGGGCTGGCGGGTGGCAGGGGCACTGGGGTGGGCTGGGGGGGTGGCAGGGGCTGGTCTGGTCTGGGCTGGGGGGTGGGCTGGGGGGGCTGGCAGGGGCACTGGGTGACTGGTCTGGGCTGGGGGGGTGGCAGGGGCACTGGGTGACTGGTCTGGGCTGGGGGGGTGGCAGGGGCACTGGGTGACTGGTCTGGGCTGGGGGGGTGGCAGGGGCACTGGGTGCCTGGTCTGGGCTGGGGGTGGCAGGGGCACTGGGTGACTGGTCTGGGCTGGGGGGGCAGGGGCACTGGCTGGTCTGGGCTGGGGGTGGCAGGGGCACTGGGTGACTGGTCTGGGCTGGGGGGTGGCAGGGGCACTGGGTGACTGGTCTGGTCTGGGCTGGGGCAGGGGCACTGGGTGGCTGGGTGGCAGGGGCACTGGGTGGCTGGTCTGGGCTGGCGGGTGGCAGGGGCACTGGGTGGCTGGTCTGGGCTGGCGGGTGGCAGGGGCACTGGGTGACTGGTCTGGTCTGGGTGGGTCTGGGCTGGGTGGCAGGGGCACTGGGTGACTGGTCTGGGCTGGGCTGGGTGGCAGGGGCACTGGGGCTGGTCTGGGCTGGCGGGTGGCAGGGGCACTGGGTGGCTGGTCTGGGCTGGGGGGTGGCAGGGGCACTGGGTGACTGGTCTGGGCTGGGGGGTGGCAGGGGCACTGGGTGGCTGGTCTGGGCTGGCGGGTGGCAGGGGCACTGGGTGACTGGTCTGGGCTGGGGGGTGGCTGGCAGGGGCACTGGGTGGCTGGTCTGGGCTGGCGGGTGGCAGGGGCACTGGGTGGCTGGTCTGGGCTGGCGGGTGGCAGGGGCACTGGGTGACCGGTCTCTCTCTCCCCACAGCTGGCCTGCGTGCTGGGCGTGATGTACCTGACGGGCCTTGCCGCGGTCTTCGCCTCTGTCACCGTGGTGCACCAGGTCGTGTGCGTGAGAAGCGCCAGCCCCGCTGCCCTGCGGCCCCTGGTGTTGCCCACGGATGGTGGGCACCAGCTGGGCACCGAGGCGCCCCTCGCCCCCTGTGCCATTCAGCTGCCGGATCCTGGGCCGGAGCCCCCCGGCCCCCCGCCTGCCTCCTGCTCCAAGAGCAGCTCCTGTGGCCCGGTGGAGAACGAGACGGCGGAGGAGCAGTGCCGCCCGGGGGGCGGGGTCACGGCGCCGGCGCTGTACCTCTGGGGCAGCGTGCTGATGGCGCTGTCCCGCGGGGAGGCCCCAGGCCCCGCCCCGCACCCCAGACCCCAGCAGGGGCCCCCTCTCTGCCCAAACTGCCTGAAGCTCCGGACCCGGCGCGGCGCCTGCGAGAGATCCAACCGCACGAGCCCCGGCAGCTCCGGCACCCAGCCCAGCCCCTTCGGACTCGCCCTAGCCCCGGCTCGCCCCACACTCCATTGCGATGGCGGCTCAGCCAGCCCGGGCGGGGGCTGGCATCCGTCGGCAGTCCCCCACCCCCAGGACTGGCTCGACCCCCGGGGGCTGAAGCAGTGCTCCTTGGAGGCCGCCATGGATCTGGGCAGAATCAAGACCTTCATCTTCCCCAGCTAGGGCTGGGCGGTGACCCCCCCGGCCCCGCTTGGCCTCTGGAGAGGCCCTGGCCGGGGGGGGCTGGGAGGGCCAGGCCCCTGCGGTGGTTCCAAGTCAGCCTTTGGACCCTGGGTGCTTGGCCAGACCCTTCAGGCTGTCCTGGGGCTGCCGTGGGGAGGGTCTGGCTGAGTGCCGGGGGGTGGGTCTTGGGACTGGCATGGGGGTGTGGCTGCCGTGGGGTGCCCTGAAGCAGGGATGTCAGGCTGGGGGGCCCGCCCTGCTCACCCCCACCCCCTCTGCTTTTGCCTCCTGTTGAAGCTGGGATCTCGGCCGCCTGTGGCGTGGGGCTCTGCCCTCTGGCTGCATGGTGCAGCCTCCATGAGGGCGACCCTGAGCAGCCGGGGGGGGGCAGGGGCAGTCTCTGAAGGGGCTGCCGGCCCTAGAAGGGGGTGGGTGCCCTCTCCCCGGGCTGTGAGCGATGGTGCCTGATTGCCTGGCGTGGATCAGGCGGGGGGGAGTGGGGGGGAGGGAAGAAGGTGGCTGGTCTCGCTGCCTGGTCTCAGCCGCTGCACCCGCTCTGGCCCGCCCAGCGCCAGCTCTTTTTACGCTGGGTTTTAGGTGGTTTTTCACTCTTTTGTAGATGGAAATCTCTTCCAATAAAGGTAGCTCTGGCCGTGCACCCGCCTCGCCCCTTCCTCCCGGCGCGTCTCGCTCCAGCGGTTCCCAGGCTGGGAGCGCTTTCCCCAGCACTGAAATGCAGCCACCTCTGGGCTGGGGCATGGCAGCTGTCTCCCAGCCACTCACCCAGCGATACAGCAGGGCGTGTCCAGAGGAGCCGGTAGAGGGGAGAAGGGAGGCATTGCCCAGCTGGACTGGCCCCGGGCCCGTGGCTAACATCTCTGCCATGCAGCAAAGCAGGAACCGCCATCTGCTCCGTGCCCTGTGCCCCCAGTGGCTTCCTCTCTTATCTCCATGGCCTGAGCCCAGGGATATAGCTGCGCCCCAGGCTCTGGACAGCTCCGCTCCCTGGCCCCACGGCCATTCGCCCGGCAGTTCGGGGCCCCAGCAGCACCCCCTGCGGTCACAGATGTGGCGAGCGCCCCCTCCTGAATCCCAGCTGTACTTTCTGCAATCATTGGGGGGGGGGGTCCCTGGACATCGCCCAGCCCCCGCCTAGCATGGGCGTGCAGGAAAGGTTCCGGCATGGAGCACATGGGCCCCTCTCAGTGGCATCCTGGCCCGGTTTGTGCTGGGGGTTCTGGGAGTGAAGCCTGGGCAGACGGAGGGGGAAGGAGCTGCCTGGTGCCGGCTGCTCCCCGCGGAGCGTGGGGAATGCGCGGTGCCCTTTGCTCCCTGCGCAGCGTCCGGTTAATAAGTCGGGGCCGGGCCCCGTGCAAGGAAAGGGCCAGTCCCTGGAGCTGCGCCCTGGGGTGGGGGCTGAGCCGGGAGGAAGGCGGTGGGAGGGGCGGGTGGGGCCGGTGAAGGGGTGAGGGGTGTGTTTTCAGTTCAGTGGTGTAAACGGGCCCCAAGAGAGGATGGTGTTAACAGGGCCCAGTCGCTGGGCGCCGTGACGCGCGTTGGTGGGTTGGCAGCCAGAGACTTCAGCCGGGGCAGCCCCTGGCCAGCGTCGTTAACCATCTTTTCAGCCCTTGATCGAGGGCACAGAAAAGGGGGGAAGCATCTGGGATGTGAAGGGTTGAATGAGGCTTTCGCGGTAGCAGCCCGATTCGGGAAACCGGTGGGTTTGACAGGCTGAAGATGGGCTGAAAGCTGCTAAGCGCCGTCCGGGGGGAGGTTAGCTGAGATGGAGGGGTCTGGGGGGCTGCTGTCACTGCTAAAGTCTGATTCCGTTTCCGAACAGACAAACCCAGACAAACGCCCGCAGCAGACACAGCATCAGCGCCCGGCTCGGCTGCCGACTTCCCGCGCGAGCCAGGCCCGGCGCTCAGCCGTGTGGGCCACTCCGAGGCGGGCAGGTTTGTACCAGCGTCGCCCCCATTCAGGGCGTTGCCTGCTGCTGCCCCCTTGGTGCCAGGCTCGTCGCGGCTGCCAGAGACTCCGACTTGGCTGGCTGAGCCAGGCTCCCGCTGGACAGGCAGCGAAAGGGGCCGGAGAGGGAGAAGAAATAAGGCAGGGGCAGAAAAGGCCCCCTGGGGGCGTGTGGGATGCAGGGGAGATGGGCCGACACGTCTCGGGATCAGGACGATGGAGGCCCAGGGTTGTCTCGGGGGCTCCCCGGGTGTGGCTGCCTGCAGGGAGTTTGGCTCCAGGAGGCTGCCACGCCTGGCCGCCGTGGCGGGGTGCTGGGGGTCAGGCCGGGGGTCAGGGAGCGCTTGCTCGCAGAGCGGCCCGGGTTAATGGCTAACTGGCCGGGGGCCCGGGGCGAAGGTCACCTCCGCTCGGCCTGAACTCCCAGCCCCGCTCTGGCCTCTGCAGGCAGCCCGTGGCATGCCCTGTGCCAGACGGGAGCAGGGCGCGGAGGGACGGGGCAGCATGAATGGCGGCTGTTGGGGGTGCCCGGCCCCCCGGAACCCTGGGCGCGCCGCCTACTCACTGCTGCAGACGCCCCCCTGGGCCTTGAGCTGTTGCTTCGCCCTCCAGGTGAGAGACGCCGCTGGGGGGCTGGGCTGGGCTCGCTGCCGGCCGGGGATGAGCCGTGGCACCCCCAGGGTGCGGGCGCTGGGGCAGGGGCTGGAACGTGGCCGTGCCCAGAGGGACGATCCCTGCACCTCCCAGAGCGCGAGGGAGGGGGAGCCCCAGCACCGTGGCACGATGCCCAGACCCCGGAGCACCAGGAGGGAGCGAGGAGTCGGGCTCGGCCAGGGTGATTCCAGAGCCGGTTCCCTGCCGGCCGCCGGCTACCCTAGGGGAGACGCCTGGGAATGGGCCCGGCGTGGTGCTTGCTCTGGCCACAGCTCAGCAGGCAGGTGCCAGCAGTGGGGGTCCCCAGCGGGGCTGGGGGAAGGACGTGGTCAGCACACGCAGAGATGCTAACTGGGACTGGCCTCAGGGACTGGCCAGCCGCACGGGGTACAGCCCCTCCCTGGCGCCAGCCGTGCCCGCGGGGGAGCACACCCGGCACCTCGCCCTGCTGCACAAACACTCGTGCTCTGACCCCCGGCAGCCTTGGGGCTGGTCTGGGCCCCTTGGCCCCATTTTGGGGGGTGGGGAAACTGAGGCACAGGGCGGGGCCGGCCCAGATTTTCAGGCGAGCCCGGCGCACTGGCACCAGCAGGCTGGGTTTGGCCCATGTGACGGGCTGCGGGTCGCCCAGGGAGTCGCTGACCGAGCGGGGCTGGGACCTGCCGCCCTGGCTGGCCGGCTGCTCCTGGGCAGAGCTGTGGGGTGGGGGCAGTGACTGCTGTGACACCCCCGGGCCTCGCTCTCCCCAGCACCTTGCAGTCCAGGCCTCCCTCCTCTGCATCTTCCACCTGCTCCTGCTCCCGGCCCTGCCCGCTGGAGACCAGAGCCAGAGCCAGACCTGGGACCAGCTGCTGGCCCGCAGCCTCTTCGCCTGCGGGGTCTCCACGGGGCTGCAGACCGGCCTGGGCAGCAGGTGAGCGAAGGGCCCTGGGGGCGGCTGTGGGTGTGGGGGCGGGCGGGAGGGGGCCCAGCCTTCTCCAGACCCCAGGGGAGACGGGAGCAGGGGGCCGGCCCCTGACACACAGCCTGACGGCAGACCAGGGCCAGGTGGGTCTCTGGATCCTGCCGCGTGTGGGGGAGGGGGAACCCCCCTGTCCACACCTGCCCCCCACACCCCCCGCAGCTGATCTGTCTTTGCTGTTGCCTTGCAGGCTGCCCTTGGTTCAAGCACCCTCCTTCGAGTTCCTGATCCCCCTCATGGTGATGAGCCGGCAGGCGGGCAGGAACGGTGAGCAGCGTCCCCGGCAGCGACGGGCACCGCCCGGCCCGGTGCCGTGAGCGTGGGGAGGGGCTGGCTGGGGCCGTGGGGTGGCACCTTGCCCCCCGTGGTGCCCTGCCAAGGGGCCTGTGCCCTATGCTGGCAGCTGGGCGGTCCTGGCCTCGGGGCTCAGCTCCCGCACCTGGGGGGCGCTTCGCAGGCCCGGGATGCAGCTTGCCGGGCGCTCCAGCCCCCCAGAGCACCGGAGAATCCCCGGTCCCAGGACGCTGCCCTGAGGGTCAGTCGCCCTCCCCAATAACCTGCTCTTCACTCCCAGCCTGGGCTTGTCTTGGTCCCGCTGCCGGCCCGAGGCTGCTGGGTCCCAGGCCCTGCCGTGGGGGAGCTGGGAGTGCTGTGTTCGCAGGGGCGGGGACAAGGAGACGGGGAGGGGGTGGGGGCTGTTTTCCTAGTCCCGGCTCTTTCTTGTTCATTCCTCTCCTGGGGACCGTCTGCTCCGTGTCACACCCCCCCGGGCAGCATCTCCTCGCACCCACTCCTTGGGATGGCCACAGACTGGGCAGGGCACCTGGCTCGCAGCCCCACGCTGGCCTAGCTGGGATGTCGGCACGCCCGCTGACCTGCCGCCCCTGCCCCAGCCTGGCAGCGCCAGGAGTCGGGCATCTCTCTGCTTCTGCCCCAGCACGGGGCTTTCATGGCTGACCTGTCGGGAATCAAAGCAGCATCAGGTCCAGCCTTAGAGATGGCCAGGCTGGGTCAGAGCAGTGGCCAGCTAGCTCAGGGTCCTGTCTGCCCGCAGTGGCCACTGCCAGGTGCTTCAGAGAGCGGGAACAGCGCAGGGCCATTGTCCAGCCATCATCCCCTGTCGTCCTGCCCCAGCTTCTGGCCGTCAGAGGTTCAGGGTCACCCAGAGCATGGGGTTGCGTCCCTGCCCGTCCTGGCTAACAGCCGTTGCTGGACCTAGCCTTCAGGAACTTCTCTCGTTCTTTTCTGAACGCAGGTGTAGTTTTGGCCTCACAGCATCCCCTGGCAGTGAGTTCCACAGATAGTCTGTCCATTGTGTGAAGAAATGCTTCCTTGTTTGTTTTAAACCTGCTGCCTGTTACTGTCATTGGCCGCCCCCTGGTTCCCGTGTTAGGTGAAGGGGTAAATAACCTTCCCTAGTCACTTTCTCCACACCAGCCATGCTTTTACAGACCTCTGGCGTATCCTCCATTAGCATCTCTTTTCTAAGGCCTTGTCTACGCTGGCACTTATGCAGGCAAAGCGTCTGTCGCTCAGGGGCATGACAGAAACACCCCCCTGAGCGACGTGGGAGCCGCTCTCCCGCTGACATCATAACACCCCTAAACGAGCGGGGCAGCAGAGCGTCTCCCGCCAGCACAGCGCTGTCCACACAGCCTTATGTCGCGCAGGGGAGTGGTTTTTTCACTAGTGCTAGTGTGGACAAGGCCCCAGGTGAACAGTCCCAGTCTCTTTAGTCTCTGCTTGTATGGAAGCTGTTCCACACCCTGAGCCTGTCTTGGATGGTTTAGACACAACAAACCCCGTACCTTGGCAGGGTTTAGACTAGGACGCCCTTCCCGTCCCTTTGAACCTGGCGAGTCTCCGTTTCTACCATCTTCGCTGCCCTTCTCTGGATCTCTCCCAGCTCCGCTGTATCCGTCTGGAGATGGGGCGACCAGATCTGCAGGCAGCGTTCAAGGTGTGGGCATGCCAAGGGTTTATACAGAGGCACTGTGATGTTTTCTGTCTTATTATCTACCCCTTTCCTAACGGTTCCCAGCATTCGGGAACGTTTTTGAGTACTGCAGTGCATTGAGCTGACGTGTTCAGAGAACTGTCCCTGGGGAATCCAAGGTCTCTGTTTGCATGCTGTCGTGGAAAAGAATCACACTGCTGCATTTTAGAGTTGGATCAGGTGCAGCTTTAATTGTGACACACACAATCACATAACCATAGCTATGGGGAATACTATAGCCATAGGGAAAACCCAGGTGGCTATAGGGAAGTCAAGCAGCATGTCTGGATGCTGGGCAAATGTACTTCACCTGGCTACCAGATACAAAAGACTTACATAGGGGTTGCTTAGGTTCATTTACATGTTGATCACATAGTGGAATTTGATTAACAGTTTATACTTAACAGGAAAGACAATCACAATGCGCAGTGGGCCACACCAGACACCCTCACAGGAACGCCCAATAAGTCACTTGAGTATACAATGTAGTTTTCAGGGACCCTGGCTAACACCCGAAGATGGGTGGTGACACAATACCTGTTCAAATGCTAATTTGTATGGAGTGAGTCTCTATGGGGCCGGTAAGACAAAGGGGGGCAGGTACTGGTACTTATCAAAACAGGTGAAGTCTGTTCAGACTTCAGTAAGGCTTAAGGCTCACAACAGAGACTTGCCTCTTGGGTGTGGTTCAGAGACCTCTTGTGTGACTTTAACATCTTTATCCTAATTTCAGTTGAGGCATTCTGTGAATGGTTTAGCCTGGGCCTTCTAGTTCAGTTTCAGGCTACAACTTCAGGCCAGGCCTTCTATGACCAGTTTCAGACCAGGCCTTCTGTTAATCAATTTTATGATTAATTCTTTGATTCCACAGTGCTAACAGCTCATTTAGACCCCATCATTTTATATTGTACTTGGAATTGTTTTCCAACGCGCATCACTTTGCACTTATCAGTTGTGAATTTCATCTGCCATTCTGTTGCCCTGTTTTGCGAGATCCCTTTGAAACTCTTTGGACTTAAAATTTTGTATCGTCTGCAAACTTTGCCAGCAGTGATCACTGTTCACCCCTTTTTCCAGATCATTTGTGAATCTGTTGAGCAGCACTGGTCCCAGCACAGACCCCTGGGGGACCCCACTATCTACCTCTCTCCACTGTGAAAACTGGTCATTTAGTCCTATCCTCTGTTTCTTATCTTTCAACCAGTCCCTGATCCAGGAGAGAACCTTCCTTCTTATCCCAGGACAGCTCACTTCGCTTAAAAGACGTTGCGGAGGGACTTTGTCAAAGGCTTTCTGAAAATCTGAGTACACTACAGCCACTGGATCCCCCTTGTCCACCTGCTTGTTGATACCCCACAGAATTCTAGTAGATTGGTGAGGCGTGATTTCCCTTTACAAAAGCCATGTTAACTCTTCCCCAACAAATCAAGTTGATTTAGATGTCTGATCATTTACTGTAATTTCAACCAATTCAATTTGAACTAAGCCGGGGGCAGTGGTAGATACGCTGGAGGACAGGGATAGGATACAGAGTGACCTAGACAAATTGGAGGATTGGGCCAAGAAAAATCTTATGAGGTTTAACAAGGACAAGTGCAGAGTCCTGCACTTAGGACAGAAGAATCCCAGGGACAGCTACAGACTGGCAACCGACGGGCTAGGCAGCAGTTCTGCAGAAAAGGACCTGGGGGTAACAGTGGATAAAAAGCTGGATATGAGTCAGCAGTGTGCCCTGGTTGCCAAGAATGCTAATAGCATATTGGGCTGCATTAGTAGGAGCATTGCCAGCAGATGGAGGGAAGTGATTATTCCCCTCTATTCGCCATTGGTGAGGCCACATTTGGAGTATTGTGTCCAGTTTTGGGCCCCCCACTACAAAAAGGATGTGGAGAAGTTGGAGAGAGTGCAGCGGAGGGCATCAAAAATGATGAGGAGGCTGGAGCACAAGACTTATGAGGAGAGGCTGAGGGAACTGGGCTTGTTTAGTCTGCAGAAGAGAAGAATGAGGGGGGATTTGATAGCAGCCTTTAACTACCTGAAAGGGGGTTCCAGGGAGGATGGGGCTAGGCTGTTCCCGGTGGTGGCAGGTGACAGAACTAGGAGCAACGGTCTCAAGTTGCAGTGGGGGAGGTCTAGGTTGGACATTAGGAAAAGCTTTTTCCCTAGCAGGGTGGTGAAGCACTGGAATGGGTTACCTGGGGAGGTGGTGGAATCTCCATCCTTAGAGGTTTTTAAGCCCTGGCTGGGATGGTTTGGTCGGGGTTAGTCCTGCTTTAAGCAGGGGGTTGGACTAGACACCTCCTGGGGTCCCTCCCAACCCTTATCGTCTAGGATTCTCTGATAATTTGCCTGGTGCTGAAGTCAGGTTACCACCTGTGATTGCCGGGGTCGCCTCTGGAGCCCTTTTAAGAAATTGGTGTCACATTAGCTACCCTCCAGTCACCTGCTCCAGAGGCTTGTGTCAGTGACAGGTCCAGGTCACAGGAGCAGTTCTGCAGTTTCATAGTGGAGTTCCTTCCACACGCTGAGCATTTCACCATCACTGCCACCCTCCTGGCCAGGCAGCGCCTGGCACATCCCTGCTGCTGATCTCGTTAGCCACGCTGGGGATTCCGAGCCAGAGAGGCTCATTTACCATCTGTGCCTGATTGGACCCTTCGCTTGCTCTCACAGACGGCACCATGCCCCCAACAGGGCAGCCTGCTCTGTCATGCCTAGCGCTGTTTTACACCCTTTGCTGACCCTCCTTCCACCACGGTTCCATGATGCTTCTTATATCAAGATCCTGGTGCCGGACTCTCTGGTTCCCCCATGCTGGTGTCTAGACTCCTAGAGAGCCGAGGGGGGGCGGGAATAGCTTTGATGGGACCCACCGCTGAGAGAAGCGTCTCTTCCACCACCAGCCGTGGGTCCAGTCGAAGCTATTCCCTCGCCCGCCTGGTCTGTCTAATACCCTGGGCCCGACACGGTGCGGACGATGCTCCGTATTGAGGGTTCCAGTGCCGGGATAGCAGCAGCTGGCGCTTTGCCAGTGGCCGGTGCTCGGCCGCGGGTGTGAGATTGAAATCAGGCTGTGACAGCGACTTCCTCACCAGCCTCTGCTTGGCTTTTACCAACTTCTTGCCTATCCTCTGCCTCCATCCCTGGGAGATGCCTCCGCCCACACCTGGGGGCCTCCGCCCGTCAGCTTCCCCCCCCCCCCCCGCAGTATAAAAACTCCTCTGCCACCATTGGAACGTCCCAGGCCGGCCCCATCTTCCTGTGCAGACCCCTCGTCCCGCCCAGGATCCCCAGCTCCTGACCCCTCCGCCCTCCACCATGGCCTCAGCCCAGCACCGAGACCTGCCCGTCTGCCTGGCATGGCACTGGAACCATGACAGAGGATGCTGCCATGGAGGGCCGGGCTTCAGTCTCTGACCTACCAGCCTGAATTTGGGCCCCAGGACCCCTCTCCTCCCCGTCCCTCGGTCCCTGGTACTCACGTGTCCCACGACCACCGGCTCCTCCCCAGCACGGCACAAAACCCTGTCGGCGTCCCGGGAGATCCGCGGTCTTCGCCCCCAGCAGGCAATTTGCCGGGCAGGTCTCCCAGTCATTGCAACCCGCCTGTCGACCCCCCGTGATTGTTAGCGGGTCCCCTCCCCCTCCAGGTACCTCCGCCCAAATGGCTGTCCCGTCACGTCTGTCCGTCCTTCCCTTCCAGGTACAGACGTGCCTGCCGAGTGTGCTGGGCAGGACTGTGCAGCCCCAGGGAACTGGAATCAGCCACTCAGAGAAGTTAGTGCCTCTGCTACCCCCGCCCTGGGCTCCCCGCACACCCAGCCCTGCCGGTGCCCCTCACTCCTGACCCACAGCCCCCTGCCACCCAGCCCTGGGCTCCCCGCACACCCAGCCCTGCCGGTGCCCCTCACTCCTGACCCACAGCCCCCTGCCACCCAGCCCTGGGCTCCCCGCACACCCAGCCCTGCCGGTGCCCCTCACTCCTGACCCACAGCCCCCTGCCACCCAGCCCTGGGCTCCCCGCACACCCAGCCCTGCCGGTGCCCCTCACTCCCGACCCGCAGCCCCCTGCCACCCAGCCCTGCCGGTGCCCCTCACTCCCGACCCGCAGCCCCCTGCCACCCAGCCCTGGGCTCCCCGCACACCCCGCCCTGCCGGTGCCCCTCACTCCCGACCCGCAGCCCCCTGCCACCCAGCCCTGGGCTCCCCGCACACCCAGCCCTGCCGGTGCCCCTCACTCCCGACCCGCAGCCCCCTGCCACCCAGCCCTGGGCTCCCCGCACACCCAGCCCTGCCGGTGCCCCTCACTCCTGACCCGCAGCCCCCCCTGACGTTTCCAGTCTCAGGTCACTGTAGTTCAGTCCAGAAGCTGCATCTGAGCTGAGCTTTTCTGGGCAATGCATTGCACGTTACATCGCTGCTCTTTCAGCCCTGGGAGTCCCAGCGGGTGGGGAGGTGGGGGGAAGCAGCAGCGCTCCCAGAGATCCAGTCCCCCTGGTTATTAGTTGGGCTTGCTGGGAGATTCTGGGTCTGTCGGCACGGCTTGATCCCACACGACCAAACCCAGACTCTCCCATCCCCGCTGGCAGGATCTGTGGGGTGGGGGGGTGATGGTGGGGTGGGGGTGGGATGCGGGAATCTGGGGGTACATGGTGTGTGTGTGTGTGATGGGGTGGGGGCGGGATGAGGGGTGTGTGTGGGGTACGTGGGGTGGGATATGTGGGGCGGTGGGGTGTATGTGTAGGAGTGGGATGGGGGTGGGAATTGGGGTGCATGTGGGGGTGGGGCCTGTGGGGTGTAAGTGTAGGGGTGGGATGCAGGGGTGCCTGGGCATGTGGGGGTGGGGGGGCGTTTGCAGACATCCAGTCCCAGGAGCCCTAGGGGCGGCTGAGTCGCGCTGGGGAGCTGGGGGCATCTGGCTCAGGGCAGGCCAGGGCCTCCCCCCGTCTCTTGTTCTCCGCAGGTCTCTGGCGCCGTGGTGGTCTCGGGGCTGGTGCAGCTGGCGCTGGGGGTGTCAGGTGCGGGCGGGTGGATCTCCCAGCGCTGCGGGCCCATGGTCCTGGCGCCCAGCCTCTCCATCATCGGCCTGTCTGCCTACAAAGAGGCAGCCCTCTTCTGCTCGGCCAGCTGGGGGGTTGCCCTGCTGTACGTGAGTCTGGGGGTCCTGCGGAGCCACCTGGTTCCCCCCCGGGGTGCTGGCCCAGCCTCTCCCAGCGGGGGGCGCTATGGGAGCTGCTCGGGGTCCAGCCTGACCGCAGGGGTGATGCCTCGGCGCGGGGTTCGGGCGGCCCCGGGCGCTCCCGGCCACACCTCAACCCTGCGGTGACCTGGGCTCCATCTCTTCTAGGCTCGTGATCCTCGCTATCCTCTTCTCCCAGCACTTGGGGTCCTGCCGCCTGCCCCTTTGCACGTGGACCCGGGCCCAGGGCATCGCCGTGGAGACGAGCATCCCAGCCTTGCGCATGTTTTCGGTACGAGGCCCCGGGCCCCGCGCGGTGCTTTCGTTCCCCGCTGGCCTCGGGCAGCCGGCTGGGCAGCAGCCCCCTCGGCAGCTTGAGCGTTTCACCCTAGACACAGTGACTGGGGCTGGCCAGGACCAAAGACGACTGCGCCCGAGGGGTCTGGGGGAGACCCAGCAACAAAGGCCGAGTTTGTGCTTTGGAGGGGACACGGGCTCTCCCGGCCTCTGTCTGCTCAGGGAGGGAGCTCGGCCTTCGCCTGGGCAGCAGAGGGGACCGTGGGGCAGTGCAGAGGCAGAAGGGCTCAGTGCAGAGGAAGGGGGGCTCTGGAGGGCCGGGTAGAAAATCTTCTGGGCAGAGACTGGCCTGGTTCATGTGGAGGCAGATACATGGGAGGAGACGTGACCAAGGTCTATACAACGCTGACTGGGCCAGCCCAGGGAGAGTCTCTTCTCTGAGCGACCAGGGGCTGCTGGACGAGCCTGAGACACAGGCAATCCAAAACCAAGAGAAGGAAAAGCTTTTCCCCACCATGTGTCACTAGCCCGCGGAACTCCCTGCCACAGGACGTCCCGATTCAGGAAGGCGCTGGACGTTTCTCTGGATAACAGGCTCCCCCGCACCAGAGTTTCCTTACAAATGACAGCTCCAATTCAGGCAGGGCTCTTGCCCCTCCGACATGCAGGGACTGGGTGAGACGGACCCTGGGGGCTGACCCAGTTTGCCGGTGCCACCATCCCATTCCCCTCCCCGGGCCAGACCCTCTGTCAGGGCAGCTCCCACTGACTGGGCTGGCCCCCTGCTCCACAAGCAGATCAAAGCATCTGGTGTCCGTGGCGTGTTGGGGGGGCCGGATCCCTGCTCTGGGGAGTGGAGCCAGCCAGGCTGGTTGTGCTGGGTTTCTAGCCTGGCGCCCCCATGGCCGTGCGGTGGGCGCTCTGGAGGGGGATGGACACGGGCGTTCGGGGCCCGTCTCAGGTGCCCTTTGCTGCCCTGCAGGTGCTGCTGCCGGTTTGCTGTGCCTGGATCCTCTGGGGCCTCCTGAGCCACCTTCACGTCAGCGGGGACCTGCAGGGCCCCGCCATCTGGCCGCTGCCCCCAGCCAACAGCAGCCTGCCCGCCCCTTGGCTCCAAGTCCCCTACCCAGGTAGGGTCAGGGCGGGGCCGGCCATGCCCACCCACCTCTGCCCACGGCCCCGTTCGCCGGTGACCGTCTCTCCCCCCAACAGGTGAGCGGGGATGGCCATCGCTCAGCTCCCGGGCCCTGGGCGTGGGGGCCGCCATGGGCCTCGCCTCCAGCATGAACTCGGTGTGCTGCTACTTGCTGTGCCCACGGGCGCTGCGGGCCCCGGCCCTGCCCCGGCACGCCTGCAACCGCGGACTCTGCACCGAGGGGCTGGGCAGCCTCCTTTCGGGGGTGCTGGGGGGCGTGAGCGGCACGGCGTCCAGCATCCCCAACGCCTGCACCAACAGCCTCACCCAGGTACGGGGGGCCCCGTATGCGTCGGGGGGGGGAGGGGGCTGTGGGTGTGCCAAGCAGGCCCAGAGCTGCCCTGAGCTAGGCGCACTGGGGGGCGGGTAACGGGATGGGAAAGGGCACAACGGAGGCAGCCCAGCTCTGGGCTGTGTCGCCTCCTCCAGGCTCTGGGCCCCGCGTGATGGCGGGTACTTGGGTACGAAGGGAGACCCGGCAAGGGGCAGCCGTGGCCCGGCAAGGCGGCTCTCCCCCGGCCTCTGCCAGGCGAGTGGGACGGGCAGGGAGCGAGGGCTGGCGGTGCTGGGGATGCGGGAGACCCCAGAGCACTGGGGGGGGACAGAACGGCACTAGCCAGACGCACAGACCCTGCCCAGGGCCACGGCCCGGAGCCGATCCCTGCATTAAAGGGAGGTGCGCCCAGGGGGACGACGCACGCTGGCCGTGGGGAGAACAGAGCGGGCGGGGACCAGCTGCCCTGCAGCGACAGTCTGGGCCGACGGGGGCTCCTGGACCAGGGGGTTAATTCAGGCAGACATGCCCCCTCCCCCAAACGCCGCGCCCCACCAGCTGTGAGGGGCCGGGCTGCATGGCCGGCCAGGGTGGGCAGAGGTGCTGGGCGGGTGCAGACTTGGGGACCCCCCTCCCGCCTGCCATGTCTCCCCACTCCCTGCTCTCTGTGCCCAGGCTGGCTCGCGCCACTCCGTGCAGCTGAGCGCGTTGGCGTGCGTGTTCCTGGGCCTGTCCCCCCGGCTGGCACAGCTCCTCGCCACCATCCCACTGGCCGTTCACGGTATGTAACCGACGCCCCCCGAGGCAGGACGCCGGGGAGCCCCCCGCTGCCCCCAGAGCAGGCCGCGTGCTGGGGCCTGCACCCTGTGGGTCGGGACCTGGCTCGCTGAGGCAGGCGGACTCCGCAGCTGCCGTGGCTCCGGTGGGGCGAGAGCAGCTGCTGGGCTGGCCCAGGCCTGACAGACCCCCCCACCAGCTCCCGCATGCTGAAGAACAGCGCTGGGGAGAGGCCTGCTCCAGCACAGCCAGCAGGGGGCGTGCACGCGCTTTCGGAGTAGGCCCTACATAAACTGTAGCATTGCCCACGATTCCCCGGGGGGCGGCCCAGCAAGCTAAGCTCTAGATATCAAACAGCCGCTGGGGTGAAATCCTGGCCGCGGCAGCAGCACAACTGCCCCTGGAGCCAGCCTGCCTCCCCAGGCGTGGGTCCTGCCCCCCGCTGCGTGTGGCTCATGCTGCTGCTGGCCGTGCTGACCCTGCCTCTCTGGGATAGCTGGGGCCGAGCGGCTCATGAGGCCCTGGGCGAAGGCAGCCTGTGGACCCGGGCCTGCGGCAGGCTGGGGCGCGCTATGGAGCGGGAGCCGCGTCCGGCCCTGACAGCTGGGGGGCCGGCTCGGCCTGGGCGTGGGCTGGGAGAAGGGGGAGCCAAGCGCAGTCCCCCAGCAGAGAAGCAATAGCTTGCTGGGGCTTTGCACGCCTGTCCCACCCCACCCCCATCAGGCTTTGACCCGTCCCCTTGCTGCTGCAGGCGGGGTGCTCTGCGTGACCTACACCGTGGCCGTCGGCACTGGGGTCTCCTATTTCCAGTACGCCAACATCGACTCGGGGAGGAACATCTTCATCGTCGGCTTCACGCTCTTCATGGCGCTGCTGGTGCCACGCTGGCTCGGCGCCGCCCCCGGACACGTGGCCACAGGTGCTGTAGGAGCCGTCCTCTCCCGGGGCCGGGGGCGCTGGGAATCCCTTTCCTTCTCGCACTGGGCTCCGGGTCACCCCGCGCTGTGTCCGTCCAGTCCTGGCGCCTGGCGGCTTTCCCTCCGGGCCAGTCGGCTCCAGCCGCTGATCCCTGGGCAGGGCTCCGTCCCCTGCCGCAGCTCAGGGCAGCTGTTTCTGGGCTGAGCCTGCCCTAGGTGCGTGGCTGGAGCGGTTCTGGCCGACGGTGCGGTCCGGTGCTCCTTGGGGTCTGGGTAACTCTGCTGTGGTTCCCCCTAGGCTGCGTCTCCCTGGACCTTTTCCTCCTCTCTGTGCTGACGATTCCAGTCTTTGTAACCGGCCTCTTGTCCTTCTTCTTGGAGAACACGGTCTCAGGTGAGAGGACGCCCCGGCCCACGGCCCTCGGTTAGATCTCTCTCTGCTGCAGGGGCAGCAAGTCCGGCTCCCGGCGAGTTGCTGGTGCTCGTTACCGAGGGAACTGGGCAGCGGGCTGCACAGCCTGCAGCAGGGCCGGGGCCGCTGGACCGGTGCGAGGGGGAGTAGCAGGGACTGTCACCGGGACAACAGCCCTGGGGGGCTGACGAAGGGTGACCGGATGGCAAGTGTGAAGATTCGGGACAGCGGGTGGGGGCTAATAGGTGCCTATGTAAGACACAGCCCGGACTATCCCTATACAACCGGGCCAAGCTGACGGCTCCAGTCACCACAGCCCCAGGGATGGTTCTGAGGGTCGTGTTGGTGGCCAGCAGTGCCCGGGACGACTGTTACCCTCGTCATGTCACCGTTACCACGGTGGTAACGGTACAGGCGGTGCCTTGCCCCTCCGAAGCACCTTCCGTTGCGAGGTCCCGCTGGCCCTGATGCAGACGCTTGTAACGTCGGGACAGGAGGCGACCTCCATCTGCCAGCCGGCTCTCCGGGCTCTCCTCCCACGGCCTGGGAGCGGGTTCTCTGACCGTCTCCCTTTCTCCTGCTCCAGGCACTGTGGAAGAACGAGGGCTGCTCAGCGAGCTGGCAGCGTGGAAACCAGGTGCCGGAGAGACCTGCCCTCTGGGCAGCGGGAGTGAAGCCAGCCAGGTGTACGGGCTCCCCCCGGTCCTGAGGCGACTGCTCCCCGCCTCCAGGTGTAAAGCCTTTCCATTCTGCTTCCTCTGCCCCGGCAGGGAGGAGGAGCGGCGAGCTTTGGTAGAGGGGTCAGCGCGGCCGGGGGAAGCCACTGGCCTGCTGCTGAAAGCCAGCGCGGTGGAGCTGGAGTCGGAGAGGAAACTGAGCGAGCCGGAGAGCCGCAAATGGAACAGTGCTGTCTGAGGCCGTGAGCCCTGCTGTGGGAGCAGGGCTGGGAAACCTGCCCCAGGAACCAGAAGTGACGAGGGTTTCACCCCGTTATTTCGCTCCCTGCGTTTCGAGCTTGCACTGACTGGAGGGTGCACCACGCACCCGGCACGGACCTTGTTTCTCCCCAGCGCAGGCTGTATAAAAAGATGCAACCAACTTTGGATTTTTGGTTTCTTTTCCAGCCATCTTGACGGCTCTGGGTTTGTGCTGCTAGGAGGGAGGGAAGCACATCTCCTATCGGCTGCCTCTCGGGGAGCAGGGGCCAAGGGTAGTTTCCCTGTGGGCTGGGAATGGAGACAGCATCCGGCTGGGCTGCTTCTCCCCCTTTGGGGCGCGCTGGCCGAGGCTCTCTGCAGAGAGACGGGCCCACGCATGGCAGGCCTGGCAGTTCTGCGCTGGCTTCCCAAGGTTCCCGCGGGGCCGGCAGCCCGAGAACCTCAGCCAGTTTGTGTGCCGCTGCTAAAATAAACCAAAGGAGCTGTAGGGGCTGTCCTAGCCAGGCCGGCAAGTGGCCAAGCTCCCTGGCTATCACCAGGCCGGGGTAGAATTCCCATTTGTACCCACGCCTGGCCATTTGCTGCAGGCGGCTCTGACCGTGTTAGGGGCTGGGGGCGGAGCAGTTGCAAGCCCTACCTGGGACTCCTGCTACCCCATGGCTTAATAAAAACCGCCTTTCCACTCATGTGGGGCTGGAGGCCGCTGCACCCAGGAGCCTCGTGGCCCCCTCCTGTGTGCACATACAAAGGGCGGGCCTCTGGCTCCTCCGCCAGTTGGCAGAGGTCTCTGCAGGTGCCCAGAGCTGCAGGGGGCAGGAGCTCCTCTGTTCCATGTGCACCAGCCCCTTGGAGGCTCTTTCTCCCCAGGAGTCGGTGTCCCCCACTCCTTCACTTGCCGGGAGAGGGGACCGCAATCTGATGCGGCAGGGGCATTTAAAATCAATCTCTCTGCACCTCTCCCGGGGGGTGAGGCCCCTGGGCAGGCGCCTTGTCCGTAATATCTTATCCCAGCTGAGAGCAAGTGGGTGCATCCCAGCTGGATGATGCCAACCCCAGCGGGGCCAGGAGCTGGCGCCGCTTCCTCTTGCGTGCAGCGGTGGAGTTGCTCGGGTACCATCTCGGGGGGGGGGGGAGGGCAGGGATCAATGGGGAGAACAGCCCCTGCCTGTCACAGAGGCTGGTGTTTTTAAATCGAGATGTTTTTCTAAATGATGTGCTGCAGGAATGACCGTGGGGCAGTTTTCTGGCCTGGGCTACACAGGAGTCAGCCTAGGTGATCACAAGAGTCCCTTCCGGCCTGGGGACCTGTGAACTGAAGCAGGGTATTCCTGCCGTGGGGCTGTTTGCAGAGTTACCCAGGGGAAAGGGTAAGCGGGATCCACAGCAGTTCGGAGGCTGTTGACCAGGGTCCTGGGGCAGCTGCTTTTTTTGTTTTTCTGTGATTCCACGAGCAGGTAGGGATGGCTGGTCCCCGACCCTTTTCACTAGTCCTGCTGGGCTCACCCAAGCGACAGAGCATTCAGCCCCGGGCATGCCAACTCGTGCAATAACGAGCCAAGGAGTCGCAGCTCATCCCATGCAATCGGCAGAGAGCCCCCGGCCACGCGGCGCTCGGGGCAATGCAGCACGGCTGTGATAACACAGCTCAGAGCCACCCTCGCGGTGAGCTCAGCTGGAGAAAGTGGGTGAAGGGTCCCCCAGTGCTGCACGGCCCGTCCTAGGACAACACACCTGGAGAGGAAAAGGCGCCAAAGAGCGACAAAAGCCTGAATTAGCCCAAACGAGGAAGCCGTCCCATAGCACTCGAGGCCTGTGTTGAGATCAGGCCGGGTGAACAAGAGCGGCGCGAGTCTGCAAACCAATGGGCTGAAAGGGGCGTGTCAGGTATTAGGCCTAATTGGTGGACAAAATAACGAGCGGAGGGGCTATCGCTCCTCTTTGGAGTCCTTAAACAGAGACTGCGGGGAGAAAAACTGGCTGCTGGCGTGACGTTCACCATCATGGCTCCCTCCCCCACCAGCTCCAAGGACCCGGGCCTTCGTCACCTGGGGCTGGAGAGATGTCCTGACCAGCCCAGGCCAGAGAGGGGGACCCAGATGACATTGCCACCTGTCCCAGCTCCAGCTGAATCCCGAACACCCTCACCTTCTCCCCATGTGTCCTTTTCCTTCCTCAAGGTATTTCTTCTCTTTTCCATCCCTCTCCTTTTGCCGTCGGTCCAACAAGAGTCTGGCTTAGCCTGGGCTGAATATTTTGCAACTCTGCTGTGAGCCTGTGACCAGAAAGAGGCAGCTAAAAGCAATGCCCTGAACAGCCTGATGCTGGTACGAGTTTGCCAGGTCTCAGAGCAGCAGGTCAGACCGTGAGCTATGCTTGTGGTTTCCAGCGGTGAGATGGGAAGTGGATGGCAGTGCTAGAGACAGAAGCGGCATTTCGTATCTCTGCTGTTCTTTTCTCTTCCTGGTCCCTCTTGTGCGTGTTTGTCTTGTTTTGTGTTCTAGGAAACCTAGATCAGACTTTAACAACCGCAGCAACAACACAACAGCTCCAGCCCAGCCCAGCTAGCTTCCCCTGCCCCCAGCAAATGACAGTTATCACCATCATCATCATGCCATCTCCTGCTCAGCCACTAATTGGGCTGTGTGTAAACACCTTATTTAAGCTGACCTGAGCCAGACAGGCCAAGCATTCAGGAAGCTTACCACACACACAGCTGGGGTGCATTGAATCATTGGCTTAGAAGGCATTCAAGGGACACCTAGTCTGACTCCCTGCCAAGATGCAGGATTGCTGGGTCTAACCCATCCAAGACAGGGGGCTACCCAGCCTTCTTTTGAAAACCTCCAAGGAAGGGGCATCCACGTCCGCTTGAGGCGTCTGTGCCATTGGCCGCCTGTTCTTACAGTTCGGAAGCTTTTCCTGAGATTTAATCTCAGTCAGCTGTGCTGTAGTGCATAGTGTAGTGTGTCCCTCTGGGACAAGAGAGAACAACTTCCCTCCATCTTTTTAAAGGCAACCTTTCATGTATTTGGAGACCCCTATTATGTCCCCCCCTTAATCTCTTTTCCAAACTACATACCCAGTTCCTGCAGCCTTTGCTCGTATGGCTTACATTCCATCCCTTTGATCATCTTTGTCCCTCGCCTCTGGATCCTTTCCAGTTTCTCTACATCCTTTCTATGCATTGGTGACCAAAACGGGACGCGGTTCTACAGCTGAGGGCAAACCAGGGCAGAGTAGAGCGGTCTATCACCTCCGTGACTTGCAGGCTCTGTCTCTCTTAATGCAACCCAAAATTGCAATGGGGGTTTTCCTCTAAAAACTCTCTGCAGCTAAAGGGAACAAGGGATTTTGTTACAATGAAAGACCTCATTAAATCCCTGAGAGACAAGGTGGGTGGGTTCATATCTTTCATTGGACCAACTTCTGTTGGGGAGAAAGACAAGCTTTCTGTTTTACACAGAGATCTTCTTCAGGTTATTTCACACTTCACATTTCACATGCTTTAACGGTTTTTCCTTCTTTTCCTGTGTCTCTAATACAAGGTTGAAAGGACTTCGTATGTTAGCTGTGGTATGAAGCAGACTGAGCTTTCTTTGCCAAACCCTGAACCTTGTTTAACCCTGTTTAATGAAGGACAATGAACACTTCTGACTTTTTGGGCCCATTTATTCCACCGAAATTAATACAATAGCACTGGGGTGACTTTTTTTTGTTATCAGATGGCTACAAGAACAAAAGAAAGTGAATGACAATAACTTAAGAGGGCAACAGAAGAGGGCATGTGCCAGATAGTCAGCCTGCACTTAGCCAGGTGGCCATTTCTGGGCCGCAACCTCTGCTCTTTGCACCTCCAGAATGGCGGCCTGTCTTTGCAAATTGGAACATGTAAATACAGGAAATAAAGTTGAAGGGGTGGGGGGAGAGGCCCCTCCAGAGCTGACAAAGAGCGGGCCCTCTCACTCAGAACTCCCCTAGCTCTGTGCTTTGCTCCCATGAACATCGCCCTGCCCTTGGGCGAGGTCCATTTTATAAATTGCCTGTCCTCCATTTGGGACTGATTCTCTGAACAGAAGCGGTTTCTACGGCAGTGGGGCAGGCAAAAGCGAGTGAAGGGCTTGGAATGGGGCAAGAGAAGAAAGGGGGCAGATGCAGCGGAGCTGTTCTCTCCTTGGGGCTCTCTGGGACAGAGTGTTTGTTGCAGGCTCAGTGCTCACAACCCAAGTACTGCGTGGGCTGTGCTAGGAAGAACACCAGAATTGCAAACATACTTCCTGTCCTGCTCCAAGGCGGAGAGGGAATCTGTGTTACCCAGCAGGTCAGCACCCAGGGCTGCTGGGCCCCAGCTCAACCCCAGTTCCAGGGCCCAGGTGTGACGCGCACACAGCAATGAGTGAAAATAACTGGGCACGTTACATTTTAGTTCTGTGGTTTCCACACACGTCATTCCTGCCCCCAGTAACGATGTGATGATAAATATCATTTCCCCTTTCGCTCTTCTGAGTGCCTTTTATCCCAAAAGATCTCCTAGCTTGTACATATGGATCATTCTGTCAGCACTGAAAATGCGTCCCCCTCTGGGGGGTCCCGTGATGATTCCCTGTTCTGTTCATTCCCTCTGAAGCACCTGCCATTGGCCACTGTTGGAAGACATGGTCCTGGGCTAGACAGACCATTGGTCCGACCAAGTGTGGCTGTTCTTGAATAGCACACAGCAACCTAGGGCAGGAAATCACAAACACTCCTAGTGTGCAAAGGGAAGGGCCCAGTGGGTTTAAGGAAGCAGAGTGTAAATGCAGGAGCTGGAATCAGGCCAGGACCCTGGGGTAACATCCCTTGGGAGAGGTGCACAGTGCCCTTTAGACTCTCGCAAGCCCTGGGGGTGGGGGTGCTGTGCACACCGCCCCAATGTCCGTCATTCTGTCCCAACGCTTCCTCCGTTCTCCGTCATTCCGTCCCAGCGCTTCCTCCGTTCCACACAACCGTGGGCCTCTGCTGGGGGGAAACATTCTGGTCTGGCCCAAAGACTCCTGAGAGGGACGTTCCAGCCGCCCCCGAAACCGGGGTTCTCCAGCGGTGCCAGACAGGGTCGGCCGGGGGCTTGCGGACGGCGTCGGTCCTGGAGCGCCCGTTACGACCTTGGTGGTGGGCAGGCAAGCGCCGCTGGGGCTGAGGTGGGATGGAGGCGGTGTGGACCCGGTGCCCTGGCGGGTGGGACCCGGCGTGGGCCGGGAGGGTGTGGACCCGGTGTGGGTGCGGACGGCCGTGGGATGGGGTGTGGACCCGGTGCGGGTGTGGACCCGGCGTGGGATCGGGTGCAGACTCGGTGCGGGTGTGGACCCGGCGTGGGCGTGGGATCGGGTGTGGACCCGGTGCGGGTGTGGACTCGGTGTGGTTGCACCCCCATTCCAGTCTGAGCCCCAGCCCCAGCAGGGCAAGGTCGCAGGAGGGGGTCGAGCCTGGCCAGCCTCCGGCCTCCCCCTCTGCCACCCTGGCCAGGCTGGCCCGGCTCGGCCCGGCGCCCCGCGGGAGCCCGGGGCAGGGCCCAGCCCGGGGCCAGGGTCCGGCTGCGGCGCGGTGAGAGGCCGGGCCCGGGGCTGCGCGCTCCCGACACGCCGGGCTCAGTCGGCCCCGCCCCCCGGCCCCGTGCGCGCGGCCAGGCCCCGCCCCCAGCCCCGTGCGCGCGGCAACCCGGCGGGGCGGGCTCAGTCTCCCTCCCCCGGGCGGCGCCTCTCGCGGGAACCAGCCGGGCCGGGCGCGCGCACGGTACGGGGAGGGCGGGGGCGGAGCGGAGCGGGGTGAGCCGGGGGAGCGGGCTTGGGGGGCTGAGGGGAGGGGGGGTGAGGGGGGTTTGGGGAGCTGAGGGGGGGGGGTGAGAAGGGGGCTTGGGGGAGGGGAGGGGGTGAGAAGGGTTTGGGGGGGCTGAGGGGAGGGGGTGAGAAGGGGGCTTGGGGGGCTGAGGGGAGGGGGTGAGAAGGGTTTGGGGGGGCTGAGGGGAGGGGGTGAGAAGGGTTTGGGGGGGCTGAGGGGAGGGGTGAGGGGGGTTTGGGGGGCTGAGGGGGCACCGAACTCCCTTGTGCCCGGGAGGCTCCCCCCTGGGCCGGCAGAGCCGGGTCTCGCCCCCCTGCTGCCCCAGCCCTGGGCAGCCCCCGCCTGGCTTTAGCCAACGCCTGGTTTTGGGGGGTGGGTGCTGGTGAGGGCAGGCAGAGGCCAGCGTGGCCGCAGGAGGGGGCGTAAGCCGAGTAACCCGCCCTGAGACTGTAAACCCTTTGGCACAGGGACTGTCTGCGTGTCCCATCTTTGTGCAGCGCCTAGCGCAGCAGGGCCCTGCTCTGTGACTGGGGCTCAGAGCCGCTTCCACCATACAGCCAGATAACAGGCAGAGGTGCTGTGCCGGGCACCGGGACGGGCCCTGCTGTCGCTGCTCTCCCAAAGGAAAGCAGCCTTGAGCCTTCCCCCGTCATCAAATACTTGCCTAAAGCCTCAAACTTCTGCCCGAACCTTTGTACATTTGGATGTAGTCCTGGGCTTCTCCTCTGAACCCGCTGTATAACAACCAGCCGTGAGCCCAGACAGTTACCATGTATAGACACACAATAATAAACTCTCATATGGTGCCACTCGTCTGCGGGCCGCACAGTGTGCTACAGAGAAAGGGACGCATCTATTTCCTGCTGCCCTTTGCCATTGGGATCTGCTGTCTGTAGGCTCTGCTCTAGGGATCGCCGGACTTCGTCCAGTTAAGGGCGGTACCGCTGCCTTGGAAGGAGTGAGCAGCCCCTAACTGGTACACTCTAGGAAGAAAGAAAATGGAGTTGTTTGTCTTTTCTAAAACAGAATTATTTTTCTGCTTGTAAACCTTATAGATATTGGGACTATCAAGTGCATTCTTCTCAGGTGTAACTGGAGTTCTTACTGAAGATCTCGCAAAGGCTGGGAGTTCTCTGCCCTACATTGAACGGGATGGGGAGATGAATCTTGTAACAAAGGTGTCTTTCCTCCCAAGAGTTTCCAAGTTACTCTTTAACAAGGATAAACGGAAACAAAAGGTTAAAGCAGTCTGAATAACAATCGCTTATGTATCTCCCACTCATTGAATACTGCAGGTAGTTCCGGTCACCTCAGGAGACATTAAAAAGACGGGTATTGTTCATTGTAGAGAAGAGATGACTAAGAACATAAGAACGGCCATACAGGATCAGACCAATGATTCACCTAGTCAGTTTCCTGTCTTCCGACAGTGGCTGGCTCCAGATGCCTCAGAGGGGATGAACAGAGCAGGGCAGTTATCGCGTGATCCCTCCTCTGTCATCTAGTCCTAGCTTCCGGCAATCAGAGGTTTAGGGATCCCTGTCATGTGGAGCATGGGGCCTGCCCGTACTGGGCGGATATGAGAGAGGTCCATACAATCGTGACTGGTGAGGAGAGCGTGACTAGGGAAGTGTTATTTATCCCTTCACATAACACGAGAACCAGGGGTCACCCTATGAAATTAATAGGCAACAAACAGGTTTAAAACAAACATAAGGAAGGACTTCTTCACACAACGCACAGTGAACGTGTGGAAAACCCGTTGCTAGGGGATGTCGTGAAGGCCAAAAGTATAACTGGGTTAAAAAATGAGAGACGTTCATGGAGGATAGGTGTATCGACGGCTATTAGCCAAGATGGGCAGGGATGCAATGCCCTACTCTAGAAGTTTTTAAACCTCCAACTGCCAGAAGCTGGGGCTGGACGATAGGATGAATCATTAGATAATTGCGCCAGTCTGTTCATTCCCTCTGAAGCGTCTGGCCCTGACCACCGTCAGAGACAGGTTACTGGACTAAATGGACCATTGGTCGGACCTAGTAAGGCCATTCTTATGATCTTAAGGTTTTCCTTTCATGGCACCTCTTCCAGTTCCCAGAGCATCTGCTAGGGAAAAAGCCAATGGGACTTGAATTTCTAGTGAAAAACAATCCTCAGAATTTGTTTTGAAGAGAGGGGGTGGGACCCCGTCCCCTTTTGAGCAGTCTTTGTACTGCATAAAGACACAGAAAAGGGCAAAGCCCATCCTTTTCCCTTTGCCACTCAGCTTTAATTCTGAGAAGCCTGTCTGCCTGGATTATAGTTCCCAGCATGCAATGCTCCATCATTGGGCTAAAGGAGAGAATTGAATGCTGGGAGTTGTAGTCATTGTAGTACTCTCCTTGGACAGCTTAATATGAAACACAAACCCATTCACCCTGCCTTGTGATACTTTGATCCAGATTTGTTCGTCCAGCATCTGGTGTGTTAGGGCCCTGATCCCTACTGCAGTTCAAATAATAGTTTGCTAGTGGCCCATCTCCTCCTCCAGTTTGACCTTGCAGTGAGATTATAACTCGCTGTTTGTGCTGCCACAGTAGCTCCTGTGGTTGGGAATTCACAAACACTGGATTCTGAAGTGCCTAGGATCCGGCAGGAGGAGAAGCTGGGCAGAAAGTGCTGGGCCAAGTACAGAAGTATCTAAGGTCATCATTGGCACTGCTCATCTTGTTGTTTCTCTTATAACTCTGAGATTCTCTAGTCAGGAACACAGCAGGGCATGCAGTGGCATGGGAATGCTGCTCAGCACAGTACAGTGCCTCAGGGTGGACAGATACATCAGACTCCATTCACCTTCCCATGGCTCAGTGTCAATGATTACATCTCATATCGGCTTGGGGCAGAAACGCTAGCGCTCACGTTCTAGTCTCCCCACAGACAGTGAGAGCTCATCCCTCGGCCTATAAACTGACTCCATAATTAGTTGGGGAAAAATAAATTAGAATTGAGCAATTCTCTCTGTTTTAATGATGGAAAGTATTATTTATAACACAGGGGAGCAGGGTGGATTGATTTAAATCAAGGCGATTTAAACCATTGATTTAAATCAAGGCGATTTAAAACACCAAGAGAAAATCATTGATTTGAATCAAGTTTCCCACTGATACTTCTTCACACATTTCTTAAACAGTGGTGGAAATCTGATCACTAAAACATGTTAATTTACAACTCAATGCAGCTTTTTACAATGTCTAGGAGGGTATACTTTGTGTAAATTTTTAGATAACTTGATTTTTATTAATTTAGGAAATAGTATATAATGCTCATTACCTGTGTCAAGCTGCAGATGCAGCAGCAGTACATTAGGAATGGTCAGAACTAAATCAGTCACAATGGCACTTATATTTTATTAAACTAAATCTTAAATGTTACATAAATGTTTCACATTTGTAATTGCAGCAGTCTCCTGAGTTGCTGGCTGACAACTGTCCTTAAACGCTTTTTTTTTTTTTTTTTTAATTTTCAAATGTTATTAACTCTAACAGACAAGTCATCACAACACTAAACGTACGCTGTCCTTAAAACTTCTACAACTAGCTCTCATCTTCCCCACTCCCACTGTCGTTTTTATTCATAGACTGAAACAGAAATACGAGTTTTCCTGCTTTTTCAACTCCCAGTCAATTTCTTAGCTTTGGGTGAATAATACCAAACGATGAAAATATTCTCGCTATGCCTGCAGAGGAAGCTACTGCTGTGAAAAGTTGGCTTAGCAACTGAAGGAACTCTGTTTCAAGGTGCCTGGCTAATGATTTCCACTAATTCAGGGGAGTGACTTTGTTCAAAACATCATCAGTAAACATGTACTGTTTAAATGGTTCCGCTCCAGCCCTGAATTTATTATGACTGGCATAACTGAGGAGTGATTTTGAGATGCCCATGCCAAGGCAGCATCAACTTCAGAAGTTGGGCATCTACCTTTATATCTGGGGTTGAGAATGTTCGCAAGAAAATGAGGTGGAGTTAGTGCTTGATTCATTAGCTTCTTTATTGCCTGCAGCTTAACTTTCTGGTGAGGTATTTCTTTCTTCAAGGTCTCTTGAAGTGCCTTCCAAATTTCGACAGCATCAGCAATACAGCAACAATTTCCCTGGAGTTTGTTTAAGGCTATGGATATAGGCTTCAGTATCCTGAGCATATCCTCTACGTTCCTCTTTAATCCAATGTTAGATACTTTGGATGAGATACTTCCATCTATTTTATCACGGTTTTCTTCGCAACGTTTTATGAGACTAGGCCAGTTCTTCATAAATTGTTCAAAACAATCAACCACAGAATTCCATCGAACATCTTGAGGGAGAATTAGTTTGGATCCTCCTGCTCTCTTCAGTGAAGCTGAAGCAAAATGGTTTTTACAGAAGTATTTTGCGACTTCAACAACATTTTCTTTTATTCCTGGAGAAGACGTACTTAAGTCTTTGGCTAAAAGATGCATTAAATGGACACTGCAGCCATATGTTATTAAGGAGCATCCTTCCGTTTCTTCTTCTAAGTATCTCCTCATCTTTGCCACGTTTGCAGCATTGTCTGTGACAAAACTGTGCACGTGACAGTTGAATTTTTGTTCACAGTTTATTACAGCTTTCACTGCCACTTCTTTTAAATATTCTGTTGTGTGGGCATTTCCCAATGTATCTATTGTTTTTGGATGATATGCAACCCCATCTTCTGTTGTCACACAGGTACATATTACTGGATCATTGTGTACGTCGCTCCACCCATCAAGGCTTGAACTGGCAAATTTCCTCAGTATTTCTTGCACACTGTTCAAGTTTCTTCTCATACCCTGTATCTAGCAACCTTCCACCAATGTCTGCTCTCCCAGATGGAGTGTAGCCTAGTCATAAGGACTCAGCTATGTCAATGAAGTGTCCTATCCAGCCTGTGTCTTTCTTTGCACAGGTGACTTTAGTCTGCTGAGAAACTGAAACTGGAAGCCCAGAACTTTAAAGAAGCAAGAGCTGGTAGTTAGGCTGGACTGACTAGAGCCATTAATTCATTTGTCTGAGACTGTAAGTGTAGGTTTAGCATGTTTGTGATGAGATTTCATTGTCACTGTTAGTTTTGAAACTAGAGAGAAATTTAGTATTTTATTGATGATTTAAAAAAAATTTTTTAATCCAATTTTTTGTATTTAAAACAAAAAAAGGATTTGTATCCACCTTGCAGGGGAGAAGATCTGTTTGAAATAAGAACGCTTTCTCGCATGTCCCTTTATGCTGTTGTTTATCAGACACCAGCAGTGCATTATTTATTTTAAAATGGAATAGAAACTGCAATGCCAAATGCCCAAAGACGTGTCTTCCCTGGGCAGCGCCATTCACTCTCTCCTGTAATGGGACGTTTCTCTAGCCTGCGGGGTCTGTTACCTGCCTGATGAACTGCACGGAGCTGAGGCAGGTGTCACTGTGGAATGATGCTTGTGCTCAGAGTTGGTTTGCTATCATCAGCTGCAGGCCTCAGGGCTAGTGTGAGCAAGCGGGGATCCAAAGGCCTCTCAGAGGGGCACATGGGCTTTCATGGAGCATGTTCTCTCCAGGGAGTGGGGTCTGGTGGAAGTTGTGTTCTTTCTTCCCTGGAGTGCTGCTCTCTGAGCCTGTTTACTCTCTTGCAGGATGGAGGACTCTGAGGATCTAGGCAGCAGCCTCCTGACACAGCGCTGGGCTTCAGTTTGCTTTGCTGAGTCAACTTTTATTGCCAAGGCTTGTTTCAGAGACACCGGCTATGCCTTGCTGATCTCTGACCTCACCAGCGTGTGGTATGAGTGTGCAGACACGGATGTCGTTGCGAAAAGGTCCAAGGTGAGTCTGGAACGAGGTTTTCAAAACCCACAAACCCTTTTTTATGTGTAAGCCAGCTAATATCCCAGCATGAGCTTCAGTAGGACTAGGCTAAAAGTCCTTGACGTGGGAGGTCCTTACCCAGCTCTGCTGATCCCTCTCCATTCTGACGTACAACATTTTCTGCTCTGCTAGTCCCGGGCTCCTGCATCCAATATCTGCTGATGCCCCTCAGTCCTGATCTGCAGCCTCCCTTGTAGGCCAGTCCTGATTTCCCTCCTCACAGCTCTATCAACGCCTCTATGTTCTCACTCTGCACCCCCTGTTGTTCTAGCGCTGGATCCCTGCTCATCAGACATTGTACCAAATTGGTGGTTCTGGGGTTCTGAGAGAGATCCCCTAGGGGTAAGGCCATCAGATGCACTTCCCTTGTGGGCTGGATGGGAAGGTTGTTTCCAGGAGTGCAAGGCCAGTGCACTAGCAGGGAGTGACTCTGTCAGCCTGTCTTCCTCCTCCCATCTTTCTGGTGACTGGGATGCCATAGAATTGGGTATGGCCATCAAGGTAGAGTCTGTTGTTGGCTTTAGTGGCCAGATCAGAGGATACCTAAAGCTTCATCCTCAGGACCTTTCCTCCAGGGATGCTGCCCTGGCAGTTACAATTAACAGCTCTACATATCAAATGATGGGTTCTAAATTAGCTGTTGCTACTCAAGAAAGATCTTGGAGTCACTGAGGATAGTTCTCTGAAAACATCCGCTCTATGTGCAGCAGCAGTCAAAAAAGCTACCAGAATGTTGGGAACCATTAGGAAAGGGATAGATAATAAGACAGAAAATGTCAAATTGCCTCTTTATAAATCCATGGTGCGCCCACATCTTGAATACTGTGTGCAGATCTGGTTGCCCCATCTCAAAAATATATATTGGAATTGGAAAAGGTGCAGAAAAGGGCAACAAAAATGATTATGGGTGTGGAACAGCTTCTGTCTGAGGAGAGACTGGGACTTCTCAGCTTGGAAAAGAGACGACTAAGGAGGATTTGACAGAGGGCTATAAAATCATGACTGGTGCGGAGAAAGTAAATAAGGAAGTGTTATTTACTCCTCATAACACACAATGAAATTACTAGGCAGCAGGTTTAAAACAAACAAAAGGAAATATTTCTTCACACAAGGCACAGTCAACCTGCAGAACTTGTTGCCAGAGGATGTTGTGAAGGCCAAGACTATCACAGTGTTCAGAGAAGAACTAAATAAGTTCATGGAGGGTAGTCCATCAATGACTGTTAGCCAGAAGGGCAGGGATGCAAAACCATGCTCTGAAGTGTCCCTAGCCTCTGTTTGCCGGAAGCTGGGAATGGGCGACGGGATGGATCACTTGACGTTACTTGTTCTGTTCATTCCCTCTGAGGCACGTGGCATTGGCCACTGTGGGAGGAGAGGATGCTGGGCTTGATGGACCATTGGTCTGACCCAGTATGGCTGTTCTTACATTTCTACAGCTTCAGTGACATGTTTGTTTTAATGATGTAGCTTCAGAAACAGCCGAGGCAGCAGAAGCAACCATCTATCTCTCTTCTAGATCCCCTCTGTCTCCGGGCCAAGGGGCAGATGGGAGCAGGGCCCATTTGGAGCCTCTGTGGGTGCTGTTACCCCTGATCACTGGGCTTAGTGTTTGAGTGATTTATGGAGTTTGGCTTCTGCTGGGGAGTGGGTGGTGGTGGGCAGAGGAGCCTTGCCTCTGCCCCTTGGCTATTCCCATAGACTACACTGGCTGCTGCCCAGTTGGCTCTGTTAGCAGGTGGGCTAGGCTGTAACAGTTTCTCAGCCAGCCTGCAGCAGCTGAGCGGTGTCCTAGCACACGAGAGCTCTGGGGTGGCAATGGAAGGGCCATGGGATATCGGGGAGGGCATCCCAGGAACCACATAGGGGATAGAGGACATAAGGAAATTCTATCCCCTGCCCTTCTGAACTCCATCTGCCCAGGGCTGGGGCTCTGGTAGACGGGAGGGAATGCCCAGAAACCTGGTATGACGGGCATGGGGAGAACTGGTGAGGAAAGATGCTTTGTGAAGCACAGACCAGATGGGTGTCCGTTGCTCTCAGGTGAGGGAAGGTGAAGGAGGGTGCAGTGACCTCGGGTAGGAAATGCCCAGTCCCTCGGAGGGACTGGTAGAATTGGGAGCCCTGGGACAGGATGAATTGGGAGCCAAGCTGAGTGGGTCTCCAGGGCACTTTGCTGCTTCCACTAACTGCATCTTTCCATTTGGGCTTTCCCAGGAGCTGAACAAGCGGCTGACAGCTCACGTGTCTTCTTTCTTGAATCGCTTGAGCAACCTGATGTGCCCCTTGCTGGAAGGAAGGGAGAGTGATGCCACGTCCTTCTCCTGCCAGCAGACCCCCAGCAAACTCACCATCCATGTGAAAAGCGAGCTCTCCGGACTGCCCTTCTACTGGGATTTCCACTGCACCGCAGCCGCTGTGGAGATGGTGAGGAAAGGACTCTGTGATGTGCCCCATACCTGTTCCTTCTGCTGAGACGCTCAGCAAAACCAGCCAGTGATGGCGAGGGGCTGTGGTGGGTGGTGGGAGCTGAGTTAATTGAGTTAAAAAAAAATCTTCTGGAGGCTTTGGAGTTCCCAAAGTGTGCCCTAACTACCTGCATCCCCTGGTATGACCCTGGCTCCCCCCATTTGCTGTCCCTCCCGATGTGTGACACAGCCACTTCCTGCTCAGGTTAGCCTGTCAGCTCTGCCGGCCAAGGACTAGCTCTGCCTGTGTGTGTGCAGCACCCTGCACCATGGCTATCGCAGTACAGTGCAGCCTGGGGGAATCAGCACCTGGCTGGGAGCTAGAAGGTCCTGAGTTCTGACCTTGGCTCTGCCACTGGCTCAATGTGTAGCCTTGACCAAGTCCCTGCTTTTCTCTGTGCCACAGTTTTGCCTCCTGTAGGCTGTGGGAAAGAGTGTTCCCGTCTCCCCTGCCTCCTCAGGCTGTTGGGGGGACTCCTGAGTTGGTGTCTGTAACGGGCAAGTGCCATGCTGAGCCCCTCCAGGGCAGGGGATGGAGCTGAAGAGCTGCTGGGGCTGTGTAGCGCTGTTTCTTAGAGCCATTCAGCGATTGTAAGGCCAGAAAGGAACAGTGTGAGTGTCTAGCATAGGCCATAGCTCTGCCGTGTTCATTCCTTTGCATTGCATTCATCATTTGTGTGACAGTAGCATCTGGAGGCCTGCACCTGGAGCAGGGCCCTGCTATGTAGGGTGCTGTGCAAACACAGGGTCAAAGATGGTCCCTGCTCCAAAGAGCTTACAGTCTAATTGAGATACAACAAGTGGATGTAACAAACAAAGTCATTAACATGGGCCAGATGGGTATGGGGGGGGGCCGGGGGGCTCCAAGCCACTTGGCTATACAAGGGGAGGGATCTGAAGATATCCAGGGGAGTGGCTTTATGGACTAGTTCAGTTCCCTGCATGCGGCTCACCATGGAAGAAAATGCAAAGGAGCTTGTGGGTGAAGCTGGCCAGCCGATGCTGTAGGCTGGCGGAGTGGAGTGGTGAGGTCGCAGGAGAAGATAGAAGCAGGGAGAGGCACGCTCGTGGTTCCTTGGGAGTCGATCTGCCCCTGCACTCAAACCTCCACTGAAACTCTCAAGTGGAGCAGAGTTTCCTAGATTCCAAGGCCAGAAGGGACCATTGTGATCATCTAATCTGACCTCCTGTAGAACCCAGGCCAGAGAGCGTCTGTCTTCACAACCATTCCTAGAGCAGAGCTTTTAGAAAACCAGCCAGTCTTGATTAAAAAATGGTCAGAGAATCTACCACAGCCCTGGGTAAGTTGTCCCTGGGGTTAATTACTCCCCCCATTAAAAATATACACCTGTTTCCAATCTGAATTTGTCTAGCTTCATTCCAGCCAGTGGATTGTCCTTTACCTTTGTCTGCTAGACTGAATAGCTCATTATTAAATACACGATCCCCATGCAGGTGCTTATACACGGAACCAAGTGGCCCCTTACCCTTCTCTTGGTTAAGCTAAATAGTGGGAGCTCCTTGCGTCTATCGCTACAAGACAGGTTTTCAAATCCGTTACTCATTCTCGTGGCTCTTCTTTGAACCCTCTCCCATCGAAGTTAATGGGGGGCCAGGACTGGGAGGCAAGCAATGTGTAGGCGATCCAAGGAGCGGGGTGGGGGCTCAGTAAGGGGAAGACCCCGGTTTGGTACTAGGTGGCACTGTGCTACAAAGAGCAGGGGTGGGGGTCCTCTGTTCTTGGATCCAGAGCTGACCCCACTGCCTTTGTGGGGTCCAGGCAATGCTGTGCTGCTGGGAGTCTGTGTTTCGGCTGAAACATAAAACTGATGCTCTGACCACCTGGTAATGAAAGGTGCTCTGGCTTTGCAGCTAACAGTGCAGCTCTGACAGAGCTTCCGGCCCACTGGTCCCTCCCAAAAGTCCCCCTGTGGTTCCGGCTGGAAAACAAGGCTTGCTCACTTCCTACCGCACTGTTTGGCAGCTCTGCTCTCTGTTGTCTCATCGGAGGCAGCTGATTCTTTGCTGGGGAATGTGATTCCTGTCTGTGCTTTTCTGTCCCTTGACCTTTGCACAGCGCTCTTTGTACCTGCAGCATGGAAGAGGCTGTCTGTCTGGGGTGATTACGTTTAGTAGGTGGCACCATGCAAACAGCTAGGAGACTCAAAGCTGGGACCAGGTCGAAAATCAGGGGCTGGGCTAGTTAGGAAAACAGATGGCTAGGCTGCCCGAGCAGGGGCTCATCCAACCCAGTCTCCTGCCTGTGACAGAAGCCAATGCCCACTGCTCAGAAGGAGGCGCAGGGAGCCCTGCCCTGGGCAGTGATGGTCTGACTGTCCCTAGGGCAGAGATTGGCACATGCCCTGAAGACTGAAGGTTTATAGCCCTGACAAAAACACTTGTTTTAAAAACTTCTTTATTGCTGTGACTCTGATGTTCCCATTACCCACATTGCTAGCTCATCCCGTTGTGGTGGTTTCTTGGTTGATGAGTGCCACAGGCTAACTGAGCGTGTTATGAAGGAGAGTTTCCTTTGCTCAGGTTTGAATGAATTGCTTTTCAGTTAAATCGAACCTTCCCTTGTTCCTTTATAGAACAAATTGGCTCATAAGGGCTTCACTTCCAGCCTTCTCAGCGCCTCTGCGGGTGAGGCGCGCATTCCTCAGGGAGATGCTCCTCCATCGTCGTGTGCATGGGGGAAATTCGGGGCGTTCTTTGCTCTGACAAGCAATTGTCTTTAAGCCAGTGTGCTCTCGGTAGCTGTATTAGATTGCAGTGGTGTCTAATGTGCACGCGAGGGCGCTGTGCACCTAGCTAATGATTGCTGCTAGTCAAGAGAGGCGGCTCAGTGGCAGGTCATGGGTTTGTGGCTTGCTGGAGAAGCTGCTGAGGCAGCTGTCACTGGGAAGGGGCCTCCTGGACAGGTGGTAGTGCTGCTCGCTGGGGCAGTGCGTGTGGTGCTGTGCTCGACTGCAAGATTTGCTGCAGTGTCACTTAACAAATACTCCTCCCCCCAGCTGTGGAAGGGTGGGACAGGACAGGCAGCAAGGGGACAAGCTGAGAATCCCTGGCGGTGCCCTTTTAAAGGGCATTGCCCTTTGGTCAGGCCCAGCATTGGACCTGCCTGAACGTTCTGATGCTGTGAAATATCTGCACTTGAAATTCTTGCCTTGCTCTTTAGAAGGGAGCAGAGCTGGGGTCTCAGCGACGTTGCTAGTGGGACAGGTGTTCACAGAGTCTATCCATGTGGTGGGCACCGGCTGTGCCGGGACTGAAAAGGCTACAGGGGCTGGTCAGAGCTCACCCTAGAGGCTTATCCTGCCTGGCAGGGTTGTGTGTCTGCGTGCAGGGGTGGAGCTTGCCCAGGCTCTGCCTTTCCTGGGGTACGTGGAGGAGTCAGTCTCCAGCCTGCCCGTGCAGCTCCTTGCACCAGCCTTGAAATCCTTTTATACCAAACCCCCCCGTGTGTGTCAGTGGCCCTGCTGGCTCTGCAGCAGCAAGAGCTTCCCAGAGCTGTGCACATCTCTGCTGATATCCCTGAATTAGCTGGTGCACCGGTGGAGAAGCAATGAAAGGGGCGACACGTGAGCTTTGGTTCCATGTGGAGCAGAGGATGTGGGGCAGACCCATGCTGCTCCCCTGGTCCAAGACACACGGCTCTGGAAAGACATTGTCCAAGAGGGTCGGAGTCCCGCAGCACTATCAGATGGTAGAGCAGGCTGTGAGCCTGCAGCTGCCCCTGTCCCATGTCCCACACCTTGACTGGTGTTTGTAAAGCATTGCACAGTGCTGAGTGTTACTGTTCGTAATGCAGGAGCAGGGCCCGGGCTCTGCTCAGCTGAGCACTGCACCAGCAGCTCGCCATGACAGAGTCCGAGACCTGCACCGAGCTGGCCTAGAACGGAGCAGACTGCCCCCTCGCTCAGCTCTGCCAGTGGAGGGATGGCCCCCGGGGGCCACAGGTTCCAGCATCTTGACCCGAATGGAGGCTGCATTGCATTCTGGGGCCTGCAGTGCCCATGCCTTGCACCATAGGGTGAAAGGGGGGGGTGGCTGCAGAACTCAACCCCCAGCTCCCTGCGGTGAGTACGCCATGGACGCAGGGCCTCTGGGGTCTGTGGTGTCTGTGCGTGGTGCTGTGTTGACTGTACCCCCGCGCCAGGGGCTTGGAGTTGCTGATAGAAACGCAGCACAGAATGCATAGGGGTTTGTCCGGCCCTGGTGCATGGGTCTTGCCCACGCTGTGCCGCAGATGACAATGAGGGGGCTGCTCTCTGTCCATCTGACGGGGTGAGATGGGCCCCTGGGAGCAGAGCTTGACCTGGCCTGACCTGACCCCCTGTGACATGAGGGCCAGGAAGCTGTGGGGAGAGCGTGTCCTACAGAGAAAGTGACCGGGGTTTGAGGCAGAGCAGGGTGCGTCCATCCATGCTGGGGAACAGGGAAGGACCCTCAGCTCTGAGAGGCTTTGGGCAAGGAGGAGATGTCCTGGGCTGGGTGTGGGAGGTGCGGGGGGGACAGCAGCAAGGGCCCCCACAGGGTTTGTAGGTAGAGATTCCTCACGCCTCTGATCTCATCTTCCTGTGAACGTCTCTCCATTTCCTCAAGCCGCAATCTGACAGCTCTGTCCCTTTTGCTTTGTAGTCCCAGCCATGTCTGTTTCCAGTGTTAGAGTGCGTGTCGGGGCCCACGGGGGCTGACTGGCCCAGAGGAGTTGACTGTTGTCTCCTGCCTCTCCCATAGCTGTCTGCTGGATCTCTTATACTGCACCTTCCCCACCCCACGTCCGTCTTGTTCCCCCCCAGCCTGGGCAGTTCTGCACAGCGCCTCCTGCTGCGAGAGAGGCTGGGGCTGGGGTAGACGGAAGTTATCCCGCAGTCAGCGCTGCTGCCCCATTCTCTACAGCGCCTCTCGCGGCCAAGGTTTCTATAGCATTCCCTACAGTGCCTCCTGCAGGCAGATGCTGGAATGGCAGACAGGCATTCCTGGGCTTTGTGCGCGCTGGGAAGTCCTGAGTGGCCGCTGGCTGTAGCTGTTGCCAAGACATTGCTGCTGTCGACTGACCTGCTTCAGTCGCTTTTGTTCTGGAGACGGTCTAAGTGCCCTTCTTGGCTTCCCTGTTTTGTCTTTCCCACCCCAGGTTTCCCGTCATCTTGTGCGGCCCCTCATCCGGATGAGCCTGGCATTGCAGTGCCAGCTGCAAGACCTGGCATCTCTCCTGCTGCAGAAGGATGCTGAGATCGAAGACTACAGGGAGAGTGGGGCTGCTCTCAGCAGAGGTATGGAGGGCTGCTCCACTCCTGGGGAAACCAGGGCTGGCGAGAGCTGGGAGGGAGTTTCCTTCCCTGCACAGGGCTGGCACAAAGTGCTCAGGCTGGCTGTTACCCAGCGAGGCTTGTGTTTCACGTCCAGCTGCTACGGCAGTGAGACGGTAGCCAGAAGCCTTGGGAGCGGTCCCCAGGGGAGAGGTGGAGGAGGAATGGAGATTGTCCGGTAGCCGAAGGACTTGGGGCATTGCCAGGGGAGTCTTTGCTTTACTTAGAGCACCTGGCCCGTGACCAGGAGCCTGGTGCAGATGCCAGCTAGTGAAGGAACTGGAGCAGAGTCAGGCTTTTTTCCCATGTGCAGTAGCTTGCAGAGCACTTGGCGAGGGACCAGGGGCTCCTGACTCTTCCCCTCGGCTTCCTTAGAAGAACATAGGAAGCGTGGCTGTGCGCGTGGCTCTGCTTCCAGTGTGGAGACTCTGAGATGTTAACGAGGGGCCTGGCTTTAGTCCCCAGCCGGCAGAGCACAGTGCCCAGAGCGGGGTGGTATGAGGACCAGCAGAGCTGTCGCTGATGGTGGAGTCCCCTGGCGATTATAAAGGGTGCTGGGTCCCACCCTCAGCTGGTGATGCCTCTGGCATGTGGATTCAGTTTGTGGCTGGCAGAGGCTCTGCATGCGTCGGCCCAGAGGGTGCTGTTTCCAGTGGGTCATGCCCTGCTTTCCACCAGCAAAGAGCTCCTCAGAGAGCTCCCCTTGCACATCAGAGGGCTGCTGAGATCCAGACCAGATCCCAGGATCAATTAGGTAGCTGGGAACTAGTCCACTGCTGCTTGCCTGACGCACTCTGATCCCTGCGTGGTGTGCGGGCTTGCGAATGGGGAGCGGGTTATTTATACAGCCCCTCAGTAAGTGCAGTGCTGGAAAGTGGTGTCAGGCCTCCAGGCCCTGTTGTCTCAGTGATTCCAGCTTGGACTCACTCTCTTACTAGCTGGTGCCACAGATGCCGCCTGGGAGGTGAGGGCTGATCTGTGGCCTTCATGGCTTGTGCATCATTCCCAGGAACAGGGATTGTGAAGGGCGACTCCCCCGCTCAGGACACCTGCCCACTCCTGTGGCCTCCCTTGGTGGGGACAGGTGTGCGTGAGGTTGGCACGCGGCCTGCATGTGGAACGGGGTTAGCGCACAAGCCAGACTGGGCTCTGGTCCCTGCACTGAAGCTCTGGGGCTTGTGGGAGTCTGAAGGAGTTTCATTTGTGGGTGTCGAATCAGCAGCTTTGCCTGATGCAGGAGCCAGCAGGGGGCTGGGAGGTGTCATTCTCGTCACTTTGTGCCCACCCAGAACCTCAGAAGGGTTCCTTAGCATGGCGCATGGCCCGTTGTCGGCGGATGGAGCAGTCGCCTGATCCGCTCTCCAGGAACAGTTCATGGCGGCAGGGGGAGAAAGGAAAGCCGGGAGCTAGCAACAGGGCTGAGCAAGCCAGATATTGGGACCAGCCCCTGGTGGTCTCGCTGGGTTGTCCCCAAGGGCCCGTGTCCAGGGATGTCCACGGAAGGGCTGGCTTTCCTGTGCACAGGAGTAGGGAGGAGGAGCTCCTGCTCTTGGGTGGGTGGCATGACTGCAGTGGGACCCAGGAGCTCTGAATGCCACCCTCTGTTCCTGTGCCGGCTGGCCTTGCTCCTCACCTCTGGCTCCTGGCTTCAGACTGCATGGCGGGACGCCGCTGGAGGGTGCCGGGGCAGGGAGTGGGTGAGTCTGTGTGTCAGGGCAGCAGGAGAATGACCTACGTGGAGACCTTCCCCCACCCTCAGCTTGGCTGCAGAGGAAGTGCGAGACAGCAGCCGCCATTTTTCTGGGGCATACCAAAATGCAGGTGGCTGCCTCTTGCTGCTGCTGCTGGTTTGAGGGCAGCACAGTGGCGTGCAGTGGCTGGGGGAGCAGCAAGCTTAGCCGGAGGTGCAGGCAATGATGGGGGTGTGGGGCAAGTGCTGCCTACAGGCTGCTGGGGGGCTCTACCCTCATGGTCAGTGCCAGCCAAAGCCGTCAGCATTTCTCTGTGAGGGGCGTAGGCCTCGCACCTTGGCTCGTGCGCTAAGATGGGGCCCGGTGTGGAAGTGCTGCTCCAGGCAGCCGTCACGGGGAACTCCATAGGCTCAGGGAGATCCCCACCGCTCGCCACGCCGTCCCGGGGAGCTGGCCGTCATGCCTTGCATCCGCCCGCCTGGGCTGGGAGCCGTGTTTGCTGAACTGCAGAAACCCTGAAGGCTAGCGCAGGTTTCTGAGCTTGCCAACAGTGCTGAAGCTGCGTTTGTCTGAGGGGCTTTGAAACCTGGTGCTGGCTCCAGACAGACAGCTGTGAGCTCTCCTGGGCTGTAATGCTTTCCTAACGGCCCCTGGTGCCAGGGCTGACGAGTACCAGGGTTCCTTCTCTCCCGACTGGCGCTGCCACTGTCCCTGTGTAGGTGTTACACGGCCCAGTCACTGTAGTGTCTGAGCTCCCTCAGGTAATTCAAACCAACAGTCATAAATCCAGCACCGTCTCCCTTCATCTCCCTGTCAGGGAGAGCGCGGGCAGCTGGCTGTGCTCCTGCCCTGCTCACACTCCTGTCTCTCTGCAGGCCGCCTGAGGACCGAGCCCTTCCAGGAGGAGTTGTTCCTGCAGAAGTTTGTGGAAGAGGTAGGGAAAGATGCTGCTGCGTGTTAGTGCGAAGGGGACCTGGGTGTGTCTATGGCAACACAGTGTGGCCTGCTCGGCTCAGCATGGCCCAGCGCCCCGGCCCGTCGCCCACTCGGGTTCGTGTGCCGAGGTGTGCAAGGCCTTGGTTGAATGGGGTAGCCTGGCCTGGTGCAGTTGGTGACTTCGGGGCAGACGGGGCCATCGCTGACTTGAGCCACGCAGCGTGCTGGGCCTGGGTCTCACTGGGTCTGGTGCTGAGGTGACAAATGGGCAGCTGCTGCCCTTGCAATTCCAAATGCCTGCATCCATCTCTGGGGCTATGTGGAGAGGTGCCTGTTGGAAGTGAAGCTGGGACCATCCTGGCTCCCCCTTTGTGACTGTGCCTAAAACAACATAATGTACAGCTCAGCCCTTCTCCCCGAGCTGGGCTGCCCCATGGTTCCCCTCCAGCCTTCTCAGCCCACATCTTAGATCCTTTCCCTCTCCTGGAGTTGCTGCCATCTCCCGTCTGTCCAGCAACCCACCCAGTGAGTCAGCAGAGCCCACTTAACACTTACAGCAGGATCGACAGCTGCGGGTGGGGACTGAGAATCCCTGCCAGGCTGCTGCAGACAGATGTCTAGCCAGGCTCCCCTCCGTCACGCGGAGGCCTGTGCAGTAAGGACTACAGTCACACAGGGGTGGACACTGAGGGAGAAGCAAGCCTGGCTGTTTGCACACAAACTGGTGATGATATCCCCAGGCAGATGTACCTTTTAATGCTTGACTTGCTGTTCTCGGGGGAAATGTGCAGCTTCACTGGCTGAGCCATTGGGACTGCTGCCTTCTGAGCTGGCTGCATTCTTGCTGCTCCTTGTGTGGCACTTTGGGGCAGGCAGCTAGTTGCCCAGGGTATGGCAGAGGCAGAGCAGGAATGGATGGTGGCTGCCTGGGTCTGTGGGGCTCTCTGGAAGGTTGGGGGACAGCTCTCTCTCCCCCAAGGTCAGAGGGTTAATACTTGCCGAGCGCTCCTATTGCTCGAGTTTTGAGGAGTGACATGCACAAGGAAGTGGAAAGATTGCTCAATGCCACTGGCTGGGACAGTGCGTTCCCCCCTCGGTGTGTCTCCCTGGGATCTAGCTCCGTGTCCTTGGACTTGCTCTCTGTTTCATCAGCCGAGAGATCTGAGAAGCCAGCACAGCTGGGTGTGTGTGTGCTGTCTCCCCTGTTCCTCCATCACACTGCCTGTGCTCCCTGCGTGTGCTGTTAGTCCGGTGGTGTGGAGCCTGGCAGAGCGGTTGGTAGGGTTGTCACACGTGGCTGCACATGCTCGCTGGCAGGGCTGTGCCAATCCATGCAGGAGAAGGTAGCAGGCTGGGTGGGGTGAGAAGGGGCATGTCAGGGACAGTGGGAGGGAGCCCCAAGGGGTGAGGTGAAGGTAACAGTGCAGGGCTGCTCTTGGCCGTTTCTACACTGGGGAAATTTACCAAGAGGCCAGCAATTCTGACAGCAGCTCAGCTGAACCAGGCAGACTCTAATGTAAAGATAGCCCCTCCCGTCAAACCTGCCCTGACCCCTCTTCTGGTTAAACCAGATGCTTCCTGAGGTGAGATGTAGAGCTGGGGGGCCAGGAGGCTGTGCTCCACAGTCCAGCTTCATTTGCTCCTGGTGGCTTCTCCTGAGCCTGCCTGTTCCACATGGCTACTGGGAAGCCAAGTGGGCAGGGGGTGTGGGGCAGGTGTCACCAGGGCCAGATTACTGACGGAGGAGCATATCTAAAAGACCACCTTTGCCTGAAATTTGTTTGGCTCCTTCTCAAAAGTTTTTTAGTGGCTAGTAGTTTGGGCAAGTGGCTTTCGAGCTTTCTGGCTGGACAGAGCTGGAGCGGGAGAAGGGAAACAGGAGGAATGCTAACGTATGTAGAAACTGCTGTCTCCTATTCATTACAACCTGCCACTTGGTTTAGCACGTGTCTCCCCCATCATGCACACTGTGAAGAACTTGGGATTTGAAAGGACAGCGCCAGAGATTCTGATCGTTGCACTGGTTTATAAAGCAGAGCCATCACTAGAACACTAAAACTGTTTAATTGTTCATGAACAAATGGGGTAAACTGGGCAGAAGTGACTGGAGGGTGGGAATTAGAAGATATTTTCCGACGAAGGGGGTTTCTGCCAGCAAAAGCTTATGTCCAAATAAATGTGTTAGTCTTTAAGGTGCCATAAGGCTCTCGCTGTTTTGCTAAAAACAGACTAACATGGCTACCCCTCTGGAATTCATCAAGATATTTTCTGACCATCAGGGGAGGGAAGTTCTGGGACAGCCTCCAATAGGAAGAGAGAGGGCAAGACACCTTTCTGGTTTTAAATTGGAGCTTGATAAGTTTATGAATGGGATGATATGATGGGTTGCCTGTGATAGCAGCAGACTGGACTTGATGACCCCGGGTGTTCCTTCCAGGTCTGTGTCCTATGTTAATAATGATTCAGAAAAGGTAGAAGTGCTCGATAAATATTTCTGTTCTGTATTTGAAAAGAAGCAGCATGATGGATTCATGTCACATACGAATGATGAAATACTTTCCCGTCCTTTTGCGCTAATCAGCAAAGCCCAGGAGGGGGTGCCAGTGGGGGTCTGTTACAAACCACCAGATCAAACCAGAGACCAGGATGAGTTACTTCTTAAGCACTTGTCTGTGATGTGTGGGTGGGTGGGGAGGGGGAAATTGTGTTACATAGGGAACTTCAATCTGGGAGACATCTGCTGGAGTTTTCATGTAGCCAGTAGAAGACATCACTGGAGTTTCTAAAAAATATAGATGATAATTTCCTAACACAAAAGGTGTTGTATCCAGTATGGGGGAACTCTATATTGGACCTCATTACAACAGATAAAGATGAGTTAATCACTGGACTGGAAATTGATGGTTGCCTAGGGATCAGTGATTATGATCTATTTACATTCAATATGGGCAAACAGAGGACAGTCCCAACCAAAAATATATATTTGTGGTGCAAGAGCTAATTTCTAAAGGCTGAGGATAACTGTGAGTGAAATTGACTGAGAGGAAAAATTTAGACAGAAGAATGGGAATGAAAATTGGGTGTTCTTTAAAAAGAGTTTATTAGATGGCCAAAAAGCCATGATTCAACAATTAAGAAAGAGGACAACTTTGGCTCAGTGGTAAAGTGAAGGCAGCAATTAGAAATAAAAAGCAATATATAACAAATGGAAAAAAGAGGAAGTAGCTGTTAATCAGTATAAATTGGGAGTTATGAAGTGTAGAAAATTGATAAGGGAAGCTAAAGACACCAGGGAAGACTCCCTGGCTGCCAGGGCTAAGGACAATAAGAAAGAGTTTAAGTGTAAGAGAAACAAAAGAAATCTTAGCAATGGTATAAGCCATTGGTATAGGAGATGATAAAACTGTTAATAATGCAGCAAAGGCAATAGTTATCCATAAATATTTCTGTTCTTTATTTGGAAAGAAGAAGGATGATGTGCTCATATCACATGAGTGATTAGCTGAGGATGAAGAAGTACTTTCCAGTTCATTCGTAATTAAGGAGGTTGTTAAACAACATCTACTTGGGATAAACATTTTAAAATCAGTGGGCCCAGATAACTTGTATCCAAGAATCCTAAAAGAGCTGGCTGAGGAGTTCTCCGGCCCACTGATGTGAATTTTTAATAAACCTTGGAATATCGAGGAAATTCCAGAAGACCGGAAGAGCATTAATGTTGTGCCAATATTCAAAAATGGCAAGTGGGATGCCTTTGGTATCTGTACGCTGGTTAGCCTTACATCAGACCTGGACAAATGAATGGGAAAGTTGGGCTCAAACTTCCAAGGAAGTGGGCGATTCTCCATCTCTTGATGGCCTCAGATCCATGCTGAATGCCTTTCTGGAAGATGCACTTCAGTCATAAGTTACTGGGCTCAATACAGGAGTAACTGGGTGAAATACAAGGGCCTGTGATATAAGGAGGTCAGAGCAGATGTCAGAGCTATTGGCTTCTTCTGGCCTGAAGCTCTGTGAATGCATGAAACAAACATGACTTTAAAGTGTCAATGACTATTTGCCAGTTGGAGAGGAGCTGTCATCTTGACTGTGGTGGCGAGGGTTGACTTGGCATCCCCAGTGGAAAGCACTGGAAATCGGAGACTTCTCTTACCGCAGCTTTGTAAGGCTGGTTGCCATGGCTTTCTAACTGTGAAGCCAGCGCTCTCAGCAGCCCTTTCTGGGTTGACCCCTTGCTGGGAAGAATGGCAGTGCTCGGTGAGCGAGAGACCTATCCCAGGCATTGAATGGAGGTTGTGAAGTAGGGACAGGTATGCCTGAGAGCTGCTTTGACGATTGCTGTTGAAATATGTCTTCTTGCTGGGTATGTGCTCATTTAGCTGTCCAGGGTGTTCTGACTAATCAGGGGGAGTTTTCCGTCAAAGTCCTGGGCTTATTTATACATGTTGGAAGTGTCTTTCATGGTGTTTGGCAAGAATTCATTCATGAGCAGCTGCCTGGAGCAGTCAGAGCAGAAAGGAACTGGGGGGAATCCCAAGACAGATCCAACAGCTTTTATCAGCACAACAAGCCAGTGATGATGGGAAAGTGTAAATAATGAGTGTCTTTTAGGACATCACATCAGTTAATCAGCACATCAGCTAATTACTCTGGTCAGGGCTTCACTGCAGTCAAAGGGCCCAGATTGTCAAAGGTATTTAGGCACCTTACGATGCAGATAGGAGCCTTGTGTGATTTTCAAAAGTGCCTAAATATCTTTAAAAACCTGTGCCACGCCCACTTGAGTTCCGTGTGAAGCTGGACCTAAATTCTGTGGCAATTCCTGGGCTGTTTGGCTTCCCACCCTGCTCACTGAAATGTCGGGGCAGTTTCATTTATACTAAAAAATGGACTTTGTTAATGAATGAACTAGGAGCACCAGCGAGCCAGGCAGTGCTGCACCCACCCGCCTTCCCTGGGTTATTTATTACATTTGCTTTATTTACTTTTTCTCCCCTTTCTCCTTTTCGAAGCGCCACGCATTTTTGTGTTGGCAGAGCACAGCGGCAGCATTGTTGGGGTAGAGGAGAAGCCAGGGGGGCTGGCAGCTGGGTAAGGGGCAATGGTGGCTTTGGTACTTGGGGATTGTGGGCTCAGCACATCAGCTGGATCTATCTGCTAAAATGGGATTTATCTGCAGTGGGATAGTTAACAGTTTTGTGCTTTATGTCACCATTCTTAGGGTTCAGGGTTAACATGCCATTTAGATGAATGTGGCAGGTTGCACCTTTTTGGAGCAAAGGTTTCTCCCTGTCTGCAGATCTAGGAGGCGTTGATTCATAGATTGTAAGGTCAGAAGAGACTGTTAGATCCTCGTCTGACCCTGCTGGATACTCTCTTCACATTTCCAAGGGATCTGCGCGCATGAGAGCTAGAAATGCCCTTTTCTGTACAAACCGAGCCAGCTCGGGCGCTGGAGTGCGATCCCATGGCAAGGGGAGATTTATCCAGTTATTACTGCTCTTTGTTCAGTGCTTTATTGTCATGTTCAGCATTGCCTGGGGGAAGAGACTCCCTGTTACAGACAGCTGCTTCTACCCTTTGCTTCTCTGCCACCTGTACTTTCTTCTTCTCCCTCCCTTACCCATGTGGCTTTCCTCCATTTCCTTCCTGGCAGGAACCTTCATCTCTTTGCCCTAGTGTCTCTGCTCAGACGATCAGAAAGTAATAGTTAATGCTGAGATTTAAAGTGCCACCCCACTGGGATAAATGGGGGAGGCAGAATTATTGCTCCAAGCTATCTGCAGACTCGGGCACAGGTCCCGGCATGGGTTGTGAGCTCCTTGGGGCATGTTCTCTCTCTCTGTGATATGCCTATGGAAGCTCACCTTGCATCCAAGAGGGCTAGGCTGCTGTTTTGCCCGCTGTCGGGGAGGTGCCTGGCACTGAGGCCTGCGCGTGGCACTGGCTGGCAGTGTGTGGCTGTCTGGATGTAGGGTTTGTGCAGTTCGCTGCAGCACTGTGTGGTGAATGAGTGAGCGCCGCTCTTGGTTACTGCGTGGCGCTCCCCACGCTGGTGAGGGTATGCAGAGGGCAGCAGAGCCCTGGTGTGCTTGCAAGGAGTGCGCTCCTGCGTCCTGAAACAGGCGGTGCTTGTGGAACGGCCCCACGCTGCCCCAGCGCAGAATGGCCCTCGCTCGCTCACTGCGTGGTGTTGACACAAGGCCTCTTGCTCCTGGCGCGTGGCTGTGGGGTAGCAAAGCATCACGTGGGGCTGTGTCATGTGCCAGTGGGTGAGGGTCGAGCTCCTGGTGCCATGGAGGTGGCAGGCCCAGGCCAGCCCAAACCGATGCCAGGATGGGTAAATCAATGTCCTAGACTACCACACACTGCCGCCCAGTGCCACTCACAGGCATGGGCCAGGGGCCGTTTTAGTTTTAAAGGCTTTTATGTGCTCTCATTGCTGTGGGATCGGAACATGTCACAAACATCACCCCACTTTACAGGGGGGAAACCGAGGCACAGGGGCCAGGTGACTTTCCCAAGGTCTCACAGGGAGTCATGGCAGAGCCAGGAATAGAGCCGAGATCTCCTGGGTTCCAGTCCAGGGCCTTAACCACAGGACGATCCTTGCTCTCCGTGGTTGGCGACCTACTCTGTGAGCTGGGGGTCCTTTTGGCCTTAAAGCACTTTGGTGGCCGGTGCTTTTTAATTTGGTTTGGGATTTCCCCTCTGACTGCTGCCTGATTAACGCCAGCTAGTCAGCACAGGGCATGCCAGTTCTGGGCAGCGGCTGGGCCTACTTCCCGCTCCCCTCTCTGCTGTCCTGGGCAGCAGGGGAACGTTCCCACGGTGTGGAATTTAGTGCTGCACTGTCCAGTGTCCAGCTGTCACACAAGAGCAGGAGGTTCCTCTCTCCAGTAACCCCTGAAGCCTTGAGGGAAGCCCTGGCCTGTGGAGCCGAGGTTGTTTTGGCCGCTCTGCACCAATAGAGCGGCAATCAAGCCCGCTCGGATAAACACACAGATACAATCAGTTCAAATATAGACCCCAGGCCCCAGGATGTTTCGCCATGAATATTTTTATCTGCTGTGGCCGGTGCACACGGTGGCGGCTGTGCTGGGCCTCTGGCCGTTGTGCGTACTTGGCTTGCAGAGCAGGGCTTCGGCAAACAGGACGCGGAACGTTCCCGGGTCGACCTGGGCTGAGCCAGGAGGATGTGCCATCAAAATAAGCAATGCTGAATAGGAAGATAAACAAACAGCCGGCTTCCAGCGCGTTGCTGACCCAGGCAGACGGGGCGAGTGCGGAGCTGGCCTGGAGCTGGTGGGGTGGCTGAGAGCACCACCCGCTGACGTCAGGAGACCGGGGGTCACAGCCCAGCGCCGTCCTTTCCCACCCCGGAGGCAGTGGGCTGGGGGAGGTGCCCAGGAGGCAGAGTTCCCCTCACTGTGGCAACGGGCTCCCCGCCAGGCTGCATGGGGAGACCAGGTCTCCTGGGGAGGAAGCCTGGGGGGCACGTGGAGCCTGCAGCCTGGGAGGGTCTTAGCGCTGGAGCGGGGAGACGCCCGTGCACTGCATGGTCTCCCAACAAGCCGCTGTGTCGCCCAGTGAGAGTCCCACAAGTGGTGGGGCTGGAGAAATGTCTGTTGGGGGCCCCTCTGCCCTGGCTTCCCTGTGTGGCAGGGGCTGGAAGTGCTGGGCCAGGCCAGCGCGAGGGAAGAGCCTTGCGTCATTCCCAGGTCAGGAGTGAGGCCCAGCTCCTGCCTGCACTCTGCCTGACTCCCGCCGCTCTTCGTATAAGCACTAAAAATAAGCCTGTGGAGAGAAGCAGCCTGTGTTTGTTTAAGGGCCGAAGCCGGTGGTGGGCCGCGTGTTACGCAGGGTGGGGACAGCGGCCCTTAAGCACGAGCCAGCTCCGGGCAGCAGGGGAGGAAGCAACCGTCTGCCTACTTCCTAAAAGGAATGGTTTTAATTAGCACAAGGTGGTTGTGGCTCTGCAGCTTCGGCTGGCCAGGAGCAGGGCCTCCTGCAGGGCACGGCAGCGGGCACGCGGGGCCGCTCGATGGGCGCCGCGCACAGGCCCGGTGGGGCACGCCGGCAGACCAGCTCCTCCCTCGTGTGGCAGGAGTCTTTGGGTGAGAGGGGCTGCTAATGGTTTTTAATCCCCATTCTCCCCCCTCCCCGCCGCGTGGCCCCTGCCCCTCAATTAGACTCCCAGCGTGGGGCTTAGGAAGTGAGGTTAACCCCTGCCCCCTTCCCCGTGCTGGGACGGCTCACATCCTTTGCCAGCCAAGGAGGGAGCTGCTGCTGCCCCTGTCATCTCCCAGCTCTTCCCTCTCGCATCTGTTTCGTTTCCTCGCCTCTTCCCCAGGAGCAACACGGGGGGCTCCAGGCTGGGCCTCCTGGGCAGGTGGTTGCATCCCGTGAACCCGTGGGGCGGGAACCCCAGCCAGCCACGGCAGTGCTCCCTTGCCTTGGCTCGTTGGTCACAACCTCAGAAATCAGCCGCCAACCTGGAGCAGGCTGAGGAGTGACCAGGTGGTCTGGCCTTGGTATGGCTGAGCCAGAGCTCTTTGGACCTTCCCAGGCCAGGGAGGGGGCCGTGTCACCAGAGCTCTGTGGGCAGCTGTCCAGGAGTATCTGGCTCCGGGAAGTGCCAGGCTCTCTTAGCGCTGGGCTGGGCAGAGAGGAGCAGGCCTGTGTGGGGCTCTAGCAGATTAGCTGTTGGCTACTGCAGCGACCCTGCAGCGCTGTGCACCTTTGTGCGAGTGTCTCAGACTGTCCCAGCCTCTCACTGGTAGACACAGTCTGCCTCCCACCCTGGCCTTGTGGTCTCTTGCTGTCGGGGCTGCCCCAGCCCCCAGCGTGGTCGAGTCGTGAAGTTGGAGTTACGGAAGGCATTAGCTGTGCTGCTGAAATGAGGCAGCTCTCTACAGCTTCTTCCTGCTTCTCAGCTCTGGCCAGCGGCACAGCGTGGGTGAGAGAGCACGGGCCTGCCTGTTGTTGAGTGTGCAAGTGTATGTGAGCAGGGGGGTGCCAGGGTGAGCCCGTGTTGCATGCCAGAGAGAGAGCATGTGTATGTGCAAGGGGGCTGGTACAAGAGCGCATGTGCAAAGGCGTGTGACCCACTGAAGGAGGGGAGGTGTGAGTGTGCGCCAAGCCAGTGTGAGGATCAGTGCAAAGGCGCATGTGTGAGAGCACACGGGGGCACGTGCAAGGGGGAGTGTCTGCTTGAGAGCACATGGATGCCTGCACGAGGGTGCAAATCGGCGTGTGACAGTGAGGGTGAGTCAGTGTGCGGGTGCACGTTCCGGGCAAAAGCACCTAGGGGTCCATGCAGGATTTTCTGGGGGGTGGGGAGCCAAGGAGCTGCTGCGCAGCTAGCGCCGGGGGTGGTTTGGGGGGCGATCCCGGCTCCTGTGCTGCAGAGCCTGTGCTCTGGCCTCTCCCCATCTGTTTGCCATTAAGGCATGTGGCAGATGGCGGAGCAGCTTTATTTATTTATTTATTTATTTCTTTGGGCACAGTCAGGTGAGGTGGGGACTTGGCCGGCACTCACATTCCCGGCTGATGCAGGGGAACCACAGGCCGTTTACACAAGCGGTGAGTCAGCGGAGCTGCATGCTGCTAAAACCAGACTCGGCACAGCAGCCCCATGGCAGCGGGCTGCCCGAAATAGAGCCCAGACCACGGGCAGGGAACAAGCCCCCCGGAGCAGGGCTGGGCCCAGCCTGGATGGTTGTGATTCCAGCAAGCCCTGGGTCCCCTCCTGCTCCCTGCCCCTGAGGGCTGTGCCTGGGCTGTGGGGTGAGTCACCGCGGTGAGTGGGCTGGCCGAAGGGAGGGTCCACTAGCGTGTTCCCTCCTGGGCGGGGTGGGGGGCCTGAGGCTTAATCCCCCGTGGCTGTGGCAGCGGCTGTTCCACAGTATTGGCATCCCCCCGTCACTTCGGGCGCAGCACGTGTCCCGGGGCGTGCGGTAGGTGAGCCATCCAGCCCACATGCGAGGAGCCGCTCCTACTCAGCTTCTGTGACCTCAGCAGGAGCACGGAGTACAGCTCGCAGGATTGGCCCATCGGCAGCGTAGAAATCGCTTCTCCTAGCGCTGAGATACAGCCCCCGCTGGGGCACGACGTGGCAGCTGATGACCAGCCCCCCGCCCGTGCTGTGCAGCCATTTCGCCAGGAGGTGAAGGAGAGTTGTGTGTCTAGTTGAACCTGCGGGGTGGTGGCGTAGGGAGGCAGAATGGAGGATGGTCAGAACATCAGCGCTGGCCCCCTGACTCCTGGGAAAAAGGAGCCTCTATGGTCTGAAATCCAGAGCCAGTTCCAGCACATGCAGGGCCCCCTCCTCTGTAACCATTCCCACTCCACCCCCTGGGCTGGTCCTCAGAGGGCGTGTTGTATGACTTGTAGCAAAGAGAGACCAAGACAGAGGGCAGGGGCTGGCTGGGAGAAGGGGGCCAGGCTGGTGGGGGGAGGGCCAGGCACATGTGTGGGCATGGGGCGTGTGTAGCGGCAGAGGAGTGGCTCATGGAGCAATTGATCTTGTGTCAGCAAGCGGTGGTTTGAGCCCGTGCCAGGTCTGAATGGCGACGGGAGCATTGACGGGGGAAAGCCCTGCCCAGAGCCCCGTTCCCCTCCACAATGCTGCAGGAGGGGAGATTCCTCTCGGATCTCCTTCATTCCCTGGGCGCTGGACTGAGTGTCTTTGGCCCAAAGTCTGCATGTGGCTCCCTCAGTCCCCTGCAGCTTGTCTGGAGCCCAGGAGCCCTGCTGGTCCTTGGGGTGGTGCTGTGATGAAGATGCTGCCTGGACCCAGTGTTGCTGGGTATGTGGCTGACCCACCTGCAGCTCGAATAGCCGGGAGCAGGGCAAAGCAGCCAGGCCTCACTGTCCCACTGGGACCTCGCACTGCCCTGGGGTGGACCGGAGGCCAGAGGTCAGAGCACTAGACCTGGCCCGTCCAGCTCACCCCGAAGGCCGATGTGGGGTTAAGCCTGTTGTGCACCCCTACTGCTCTGCCTGGTCTGGTGTAAGGCTGGGGCAGCCCCTCCTCCCTGTGGGAACTGGTTTGTGTACCGATGGGTGAAGGAGCGAACAGCCCAGTGGCCGTGCTCTTGGGGGGTTTTACTAGCGGGACTGTATGACTGATCGGCTGCACTTTCTTTCTCAACTTTTTCCAAAGAAGACAGGCCCAGTGCGGGCCAGCCACTATCCCGGACGGTGGGAAGGGCGTTCATGCTTTGTGTGTGTAGAAGAGCTGTGCTTGTGGTACGTATGGGTAGGAGAGAGATCCTGGATGCTAAGTGCAGATCGCCAGGAAAGGCAGCGTGGTGTAGTGGAGAGAGCCTGGGACTGGAACTCAGAAGAGTTTATTCCCTGTTCTGCTGCCGGCTGCTCTTGGGCACATCCCACCCCTCTCTGTGCTCGGTAGAATGGGGCCTTGCTACTGCCCGCTTTGTAAATGGCCACATGACAATATTATTGTCATGAGGAGGAAGGCCTGGGTCCAGGGCCCTGTGGCAGCTTTCGTTGAATTGCTTCTGGTTCCGTGCATGGGCAGCTAGGCAGGGGAAACCCCAAGTCTCTGCATGGTGGAGCAGATGATGTAAAGGGTCCCCGGTCCTGGGGAGCACCTTGCAGACGAGTCTTTCTGTCTGGATGGGAAAGGCTCTGCTTTAAGCACCGAGGACCAGGCTGCTGGCACAGAAAACGAGCAGGTTTGGAGGAGGTTATCTAAGCTGCAGTCTGGAGAGGAGTGGCGGTGGGGGGAGAAGGAGACGTGTGCCAGGGATGGCAGTGCCCCATAAGGGTGGGACAGAAACTGCTGCTGCATTGCGGGAGGGATGGGGTGAGCACACAGTGCCTGAGCAGGTACAGAGACAAATAAAAAATGGTGCGTGGCTAGAAAAGATGAGCAAAAGGATCAACGTGTCTGCAGCTGTACAACCACACGTCGGTCCCTGGCTCCACTTCCTGTGCCTAGTGGCTAGATCAGGGAGAGAGGGCTCAGAGATGGGAGAGGCCCATGATTAGCGAGCTGGAGAGACCTCCTGGATAGGAAGAGATGGAAAGGACGGAAGCTGTTGGGTTTAGAGAAGAGACAAGTAAAGGGGCGGCGAGATGAAGACTGGCATGGGTGGGGCTAATTTCCCTCTCACAGCCCATGTCCCCATCAAGGGACATTCAGTGACAGTGAAAGGTGACACGCCTAAAACTGATAGAAGGCGATATTATTGCAGGCAACACATGTTAGCCTATGGAACTCTCTGCCACATGATGTCTGTGAGATTCAAGAAAGGATCAGACATGGGCATGGCTCTGACATTAGAACAGGGTGCAAACGGGTGAGGGCTCCAAACCTTCCTGCGGCAGTCACTGGCCACCTAGAGCTAGGGGGAAATGACCTCGAAGGGCAGCTTACCCCAGAATTGGCCACTGTGCAGGCCTCCATGTGCCTGTGCAGCTGGCGCTGGCCACCAGCAGAGACTGGGCGGAATGGGTCACTGGGCAGGCCGTGCGTGTGATAAAATCTCAATAAAGTATTGAGGAGCGTTTGTCTAATCCGAGCCCAGGGGTGGCTCTTAATGTGTCTAACCCCGATGAAAGGGGCCACCCATGCACAGTGCCGCTGATTTGTGGGAGACTGTCCCTGCGGTTGGCCCAGGGTCTCTGCAGGTGGAGCAGGTGGTGTAAAGAGGGGAGAGGTGGAATTCCCCGGGTCCTAGGGAACGCCTTGTAGAAGGGTCGTTCCGTATGGATGGGAAAGGCTCTGCATAGGAGCCGGGCAGCGCTTGTGGGAGCAGGGTGTTTCTATGTTAAGATGATGGTGGGTGAAGCATATTGCTTCTTGGGTTTGCTTGTGATGTCTGGGACCGTTGCGTCACACTGTCCTGGTGACAGGTGCTCCAGGAATGGATGAAATCACTGTGGTTAGTCCCTGTTCTCTGCCAAGCGTCTCTGGGGCCCCATCGGCCCCTCTCTTGGTTGTTCTGTTTGCTAGAATTGAACCTTTCACTCAGTAACACTGGCAGTTTCAGTTACTTGTTGTGGAGCCGTCACAGCATCGCTGTTCATGCTGGCCTGTCTACCTGAGTCTGCAGCCACACAAGGTGCCCTCTGTCAGGGACAACTCAGGGTTAATCTGTCACACACGCTTCAGCTTTGGGACCACTTCACCTGCCACTGAAATGCAGCCAGTGCTGGGACAGAGGGCGGCAGCTGTTAAACAGCCACACAACAATGCTTCCGGCTCTGTAGGGGAGGGTGTGAGGGGGACTCCGTATCCAGCTGAAATTGCAGGGGCAATGCAAGGTGAGCAGAACGCACTTTTCCACGTTGGGCTTTGCCGGGATTCTGGGGCAAACATCCCTCACGAGACCAATTCCTCTGTGTTGGCTGGGGGAAGCGTGGCAGGCCAGGTGCCCCCCATGGAGACGAGGAATCCAAAGGGTCCCAGGAATGGGGGTGACCTGCCCTCCAGTCACCAAGCCCTGGGCAATGATGCTGAGTAACCCCTGCCCCAGGCACGGTGTATTTCACCGAGTGCTTGCAGCCTCCCTATCCAGTGTAAATGACCAGGTCGCATCGTCCCACTCTGAATCTCTCCGCTGGCTTCCCCTTTCCCATCACGTCACACCTGAAACGCTTGGTCTTGCCGTCCAACTCCACCAGCTGTCAGGGCCTCGCCTGGCTTGCTGGGCCAGTCGGTCACGCTGGGGGAGTGACGGCCTTACGACGCAGGCAGGCTGCAGAGAGCTGCTGTGCTGTGCGGGTGGCTGAGCTGTCTGTCTCGCCGCCACCCTCCTTGTCCCATCCTGCCCCTCCTGTTTCACTTGCTATGGCATGTCTGAAATGGAAATGGCAAGCGCTTGGGGCAGGGACCGTATCTTCTGTGCCGTGCCCTGCGTCGTTTTTGATTCATTCTATCAACTAATCATCAAGATGTTCCTTGGAGTGTCTCTGCTGATGTGCAAGATCCTCTCCTTTGCTAGTTCCTCACCTCCCTTCCTGTCCAGCTCCCCCCAGTTGTATTCCACTCCTCTTTCACTACCCAGCTTCTCGTCTCTGTGCTTGTGGCAGCCACTTTCCAAATCCCACGCTGCTCTGAGCTGACTGGTGTGCCGGTCCGTGCTGCGGGGGGCAGAGCATTCTCCAGAAAAGCTCTGGACATCTGTTCAGGAAGCGACACCCCCGTCGATGTTTTATGCCCTGGTGGGGTGCAGTATTAGGCATAATCTGAGCCTCTGAATCGAATCTGGTCTAGTGGCCCCATAGCAGTTCCCTTAGCCTTCCTGTGGCTGCCTGCTCCACGCTGGGTATGTGTTTATCTGAGTAAGGAAACAGGGCCATTCATGTATTTCTCTATCTATTTATACCTCTCGCTTTCTGTATTTAGTGTGTGCATAGGCAGAGAGGGCAGATTATGCCTGGGTGAATGATGTTCTTGGCTCCAGTGCTGGCTGGAATTTCGTCTTGGAATGTATCCTGAACCACTTGAAAAACACAAATAAACCTGTGTGCGCGCGCACACACGCATGCGCACACACGCACGCGCGCGCACACACACACACACACACAGACGACGTATAGAGAGACATACATGTACACCCGGTATTTGTACATTTTACTGCTTCAGTGCATTCATGCAGATACAAAGGGGGGCTGCAGTGAGTCCCACATCTCTTTAGCAAAGGGCCACATGGCCTTCCATTGGAAACCAGGGAGTTATTGAAGAACATAAACACATATGGTCGATAGTCTCCCCCTTCCTTCTCTCAGTGGGCTGAGAACACCCCTCTGCCTGCTCGGACTCTCCCAACACTGCTCCCCAGCAGACGGGCTCTCTGCTGTGGCTGCGCACGGCACGATATTCTCTGCTCCCATGGAGCCACTGCTCCACCCTTCCCCATAATACAGCAGTGGCTGCTCCAGAGGTTCCCAGTGCCGGCCTTTAGTCCCTTGGATCAGTTTCCTGCTCTGGATGCTCTGAGCAAGGTGTCTGTTCCCCGCCAGTCACAGGATTGTTCAGGACTTCCTGGAAGGTGGGGAGTTTCTGCTCAATCCCAGCTGGTGAGCAGTGGGGGCCTAGATCGGAGCATTTGGGTGGCCAAGGAGAGGTGGCATAAAAACAGGACAGGGAAAAATGAGGTTGAATATTGGGTAAAGATTCCTAATGGCTAGATCAGCTGGGCTGCGTGATGAGTCTTCTGAGCCTGCCGAGTCAAGTGGGGGTGGGGGGCACTGGTGCTGGAACCGGGGGGGGAGGGGACAGGAGGCCATGCCCCTGGTTTTTTAACATGGGTGTAGTTTGCGCGACAACGGGGTGGCGCTGTGTCCCCAAACTGTAAGCCTCGGGCAGGTGCGGAGCCTTGGCGGAGGGGCATGGACTGGATGGGACCAGTGACCATTTCCCATTTTGTGACTGAGAAGCCTGAAAATCTCGTAAATATAGCACTACAAGTTAGTTCAGATAGATGTATGTAGGACAGCTGAACTTGGAAACTTGGCCTGCCAGCAGCCCTCCCCAAGGAGTGTGTCCCTGGCTGAGTTTGGGAGAAAACCACAGTGGGTTGGTAAAGAAGTTAGTAATGTTGGTGGCTGTGCTTGTGCAGGGGAAAGCTTGTTTGAAGCGGCGCGTGTAGGGGTGGACATGGAGATTTCCCTCCCTGTGTGCTCAGTCTTGGGTACCGTTATCCAGTGGTGTCAGTTCTTGTGATATTTGATGTTTTCCATAAAGCCCCAACTTCTGGAGTCATGTGGTTATGTGAGATGCTCAGCTGTCATTTATTTTTTAAAGTGAAAATTTTTAGCCCTGCTGGTTGTGGTGGAAAGCTTGAAAACATGACTTGAGTGGGACCTAAAAACTCAAAAGCCAGAAGGCAAAGTAAAAGACCCCACATTTAAAAAATATTGCGTGTATTTATGGGCCTGACTCATGATTTGGCATGGGGTTAGCAGTACTGCTTATCACTGGAATTGCTCAGCAGTTTAAGCCATTAGGCCGCATTAAATCTTTATAGCAGTTTAGTGGAAGTTAAATCCCCGAAACTCTGTGAATGTGCCATGAAGGTCAGACTATTGAGGAAAAGCAGAAGTGCGAGGTCCCGTAGCAGCACTGACCTGTCTGCATTGCACTTAAGCCAGCTGTACTCTGTAAAATTAGGCTGGGCAGAATTCAATGCTTATTTTTACAATTTCAGCACACAATGTTGATGTTTATTTTTATCCATTTAAATTTTCACTGTTGCAGGAAATTATGGGCAGGGCTTAAATTCAGCTGGAGCTGTCCAGGTCGGAGCTCAAGTAAATATTTTCAACCCACCTGGAGTTTTTATAGTATGTTGGGGGGGAGGGAGACAGGGCCGAGGGGGCCTCTGGGAAATACTCCATGAGAATTTAAGCCCTGATTATGGCTGTGTATGTCATAATGACAGTAGACTCGCAGATTCCAAAAAGTTAAAGCTCTGTAACTGTTAAAACACAAATTGTCAAGGTGACATGTCAAAATATACAAAGTAACTATCCTGAAATCAAAGGCTAAGAAGTTCTCAAGCAGCATTTTTCTGACTTTGCCTATCTGTAAATTTTGATTATTAGGGATGGAAATATTTTTTCATGGGTTTCCAGTGAAATTGACGTTTACTGAGAGGCTTGGGAGAATTCAATCTTTATCTAAAATACAGAGTCATGATCAAATGAACATAGTGGGGAAGCAATCTTCCCCCTTTGTATTTCCGGCCTCTTTTTTCATGCTGCAAGTTTAGAGCTATATTTGCATCGAGTTTTGCGTCTCTCTTGTTCAATAAGGATCTCAAGGGGGGAGTAAAATTCTCTGATGACACTAGGGTGGCAGGAGCGTTGTGTTGCCAATGTGGCCTGAGGAATAACAGAATAACCCGGAGGCTTGGAAACATGGGTGAAAAATACCACACACTTCTTGTTGAAATAGTGCAGCTAATCCGTCTGGGGAAAACAAAGTGAAAGCCAGTGTCTGCATGGGTCAGAGAGCTGCCACGGGCTCAGAGGGCAGAGTGGACACAAGGGGACGGGGAGTGATACGCTGTGGCAGTAGAAAATGCTGGTGCAGTTTTGGGGCTCCAGATGCACAGGAGTCACATCCAAGAATAGGAGGGGTAGGTCCCTCTCTACAGGCTCCGAGGAGACACCCCTCACCCCCGAATATTGTGTTGAGTTTTAGACAACATTGGTGAAATCCTGGCCCCAGTGGCGCCAGGGTTACACCGTGTATTATCAGATAGATACAGACAGACTGAAGGGGATTCAGAGAAGAGCCACAGCAATGATCAGAAATTGAACTAGGAGAAAAGAATAAAAGAGCTAGGTCTGCCTAGCTTGGCTCAGGGAAACGAAGGGGGGCAGGAGCTCAGTTGTTTGAAGAGTTTGAACCCCAAGGAGAAGGAGTTGTTATCAGGCGGGTGTTACTGGGGCTGGGGAAGAGGCTGAGGTTAGAAAGGGAAAGTTCAAACTGAATCTCAGAAGAAACTCCCTGGCAGAGCTGTGGTATGTCCATTCCTGGGCTCTGGCAAACAGCAATCCCTGCCTTTCCTGGACAATAGCCATTGCTGCACCTGTCCTCCATGAACTTAGCTAGTTCCTTTTTTGAACCCCGTTATGGTCTTGGCCTTCACAACATCCTCTGGCAAGGAGTTCCACAGATTGACTGCATTGTGTGAAGAAATGCTTCCTTTTGTTTGTTTTAAATCTGTTGCCTATTAATTTCATTGGGTGACCCCTAGTTCTTGTGTTATGAGGAGTAAACAACACTTCCTTATTTACTTTCTCTACACCAGTCATAATTTTAAAGACCTCTATCATGTCCCCCTTAGTCGTCTCTTTTCCAAGCTGAAAAGTTCCAGTCTTATTAATTTCTCCTCAGATGGAAGCTTTTCCATACCCCTAATAATTTTTGTTGCCCTTTTCTGTACTTTTTCCAATTCCAATATATCTTTATTGAGGTGGGGCAACTAGATCTGAATTCAGTATTCAAGGTCTGGGCGTACCATGAATATATAAAGAGTCAATACGATATTTTCTGTTTTATCTGTCCCTTTCCTAAAGATTCCCAATGTTCTGGTTGCTTTTTTGCCTGCTGCTGCACATTGAATGGATGTTTTCAGAGAACTATCCACAGTGACTCCAAGATCTCTTTCCTGAGTGGTAGCAGCTAATTTATATAATTTTACATGTATAGTTGAGATTCTGTTTTCCATTGTGCATTACTTTACATTTATCAACATTTAATTCCATCTTCCATTTTCTTGCCCAGTCACCCAGTTTTGTGAGATCCCTTTGTGACTCTTTGCTGTCTGCTTTAGACTTAACTGTCTTGAGTTTTCGTATCATGTCTAACCTGTTTGCTTCAGTATCATGTGGCAGTAAGTTCCACAGGTTAATTAGGTGCTGCATATAAACATTATTTTGTTTTGTCCATTGGTCATGTATTGGCTGTTTAATTTCATAGCATGTCTCCTTGTTCTTCTCTTATGGTGTGGGATAACTAGGTGCCTGACTGGCCTTCTTAAAGATATTTGTTGTTCTGCAGCCCTGTGTTATGTCTCCTTTTGCAGTCTGCTGCCCAAATAAGAACATCCTCCTTATGGACTCATCTTTCTTTCATGTGTCTCTTCCTGCGGTGTCTGGATCCTGGATGAATTTAGACAATCTGTGTTTGACCCTCTCCCCGAGGAAGGCTGCAGTTGCTGAACAAACCTTCCCAAGGAGAGATGATTTTCATTGTCTCTCTTTTGGTTAATTGTCCTTAGTGATGTTAGTCCTGGGGGAAGGGGCTGCTTGGACAGCCCTGCTGGCGAACTCACCTGTACATCCACGGAGCTGGGCAATGGCTTCCCCGCCGCCTGCTGTCGCTGCCTTCTCCTGAGCCCTCACGGGCATAGGGGACTTCAGTCTCTGCCTCCATCCTGCTCTTGGTGCTCCTGCCTCTCGCTAGGTTTCATCCTGAAATCCAGCTCCATTGGGCAACCCCAGCAGTTTTCTTTTCTTTTCTTTTCTTTTCTTTTCTTTTCTTTTCTTTTCTTTTCTTTTCTTTTCTTTTCTTTCTGGGTTTCTTTTATTCCCCTTGTGGTGTTATTTTAAATGGCCAAAGCGAGGCAGATTTTTCCTAGAAAAGTGGCAACGTGCACATGCCTCTGGGGCACTGATGAAACAGCCGTGGCTGCTTCTGCCAGGCCACCTGGGCCCAGGCCCTCTGACAAGCAGCATTTTGACTGTGTTCTCTGGCTATCGGATGTACACAGTATGTGTACGCCTGTCTGTGTGTGCATGTGTGAATCAGTGCATGTCAGCTGCTGGGGCTCCGTGGCAGAGCAGGTCAGGGTCTGAGGCTCTGCTCCAGACACTGCTGGCAGGCCAGCTCTGGCTGAGGGGAGGTCTGGTCGAGGAGGAGCTGGGGTGGAGGTGTTTGGGAATGACTTGTCTGCTGCACTGAGGGGCTCAGGGCTTGCATTTTCCAATCAGGACTCGAGTTTGAGCATCTCTGAGGGTCCTGTTGTGAGGCAAGGGGGGACAGCCTGTGTGGAGTGTAACTGTACAGGCCGTATTAGCTGGAGAGATGACAGGCTAAAGGGCGGCGCTAGTGCTCAGCTCTGGCTGTGCTTTCTCATGTTGCTTATGACGCTGCCCAAGGAGCTGTGGCCCCATGGTGCCATTAATGATGGCTGAAGATGAAGGCAGAGCGGCGGGAGCCCTGGGTTCCTCCTGCCCCTCTGTGCTGACCTGTTTCAAGGGTTGAGGCAGCTGGTTGCCCCTCCACACTCAGGGAGCCAAGCTCCCTTCCAGAGGCACCGCTCGCTGTCAGGGCAGAGGCTTGGGAGAAGCCTCCTGGCATGCCCAGAGCACTGCAAGTGTTTGCTGGTTTGAGATGCCCCCTGCCCCCGGTTCGCTGCTGCTGTGTGGCAGAGCCATGAGGAGGGGCTGTGCACCCCAGTCCCTGCCCTCTCCACTGTGACCATGTCTGGAGCTGCATGTTTCCACATCTGCTTATGCCAGGAAACTCAGTGCGGGCTAACGCCGGTTTGGAATTTGCTGGGCTGCTGAGCTCAAGGGGGTGGGAGCTGGGCAGGTGGCTTCCAGCTAGTAGAGGAGCCAGGATGAAGGGGAGCAGAGGCAGATGGCAGGGGCCTGACTTGTTAGGAGATATGGCCCTGGAGTGGTACAGCCCTACTGCCCCGAGGAGGCCAGCGCTCTGAAGTGTGGGTCTGCCCTCCACATTAGATGAGAAGAACGCTCCCATGAGCCTCTGGAATTGGGATTTTGGACCGAGCACTTGGCGTTCTAGCTGGTGGCGGGAGTCTTGCTCTGTTCTGTCAGCTCCTTCGGGATTAAACTGCAGCTGTGCAGCTATATGGAAGAATCCCAGGCAGAGCTGCAGACTGGAGACCGACGGGCTAGGCAGCAGTTCTGCAGAAAAGGACCTGTGGGTAACAGTGCACAAGAAGCTGGATAGGAGTCAGCAGTGTGCCCTGGTTGCCAAGAAGTCTAACGGCATATTGGGCTGCATTAGTAGGAGCATTGCCAGCAGATGGAGCGAAGTGATTATTCCCCTCTATTCGCCATTGGTGAGGCCACGTTTGCAGTATTGTGTCCAGTTTTGGGCCCCCCACTACAAAAAGGATGTAGACAAGTTGGAGAGAGTCCAGCGGAGGGCAACAAAAATGATTAGGGGGCTGGGGCACAAGACTTATGAGGAGAGGCCGAGGGAACTAGGCTTGTTTAGTCTGCAGGAGAGAAGAATGAGGGGGGATTTGATAGCAGCCTTTAACTACCTGAAAGGGGGTTCCAGGGAGGATGGGGCTAGGCTGTTCTCAGTGGTGAGAGGTGACAGAACAAGGAGCAATGGTCTCAAGTTGCAGTGGGGAAGGTCTAGGTTGGATATTAGGAAATAGTTTTTCCCTAGGCGGGTAGTGAAGCACTGGAATGGGTTACCTGGGGAGGTGGTGGAATCTCCAACCTTAGAAGTTTTTAAGGCCTGGCTTGACAAAGCCTGGCTGGGATGGTTTAGTTGGGGTGGGTCCTGCTTTGAGCAGGGGTGGGACTAGATACCTCCTGGGGTCCCTTCCAACCCTCATCTGCTAGGATTCTGTGTTACCTTCTAGGATCCTGGCACAGCTCTCAGGGTAAGCAGGCAGGGCCTAGGTCAGTACTTGAATGGGAGGCCTCCGAAGATGGCCGGGAGCAGTGTGGGGGACTCACTGGGTCAGTGCTGACCCCATGCCCCAGCTTGGTGCTAGGGGGCTGACTCTGGGATGAAATTGACAGCTGAGGTGATTTCTGGCCGTCAGGTGATCACTTGCAATCTTTGCCGTAGCCAGGGTATTAACTTTGATGTGACCAAATAGCAGTTTGGGTTCAGACAGACTAAATGCCCCCTGCCATTTCCACTGGATATAGGAGTCTCCTGCATGTCCTGTTCTCAGTTGCTGTTCACTGTTAAACAGCTGCCAGATTCTGCCCCGGCAGTGGGGTGAAGCAATTCCTTCACAATTGGTTAGGTGCGTTGGGATCCTTTGGGGTGAAAAGTGCTAGAGAAACGAATAGAACATAGTATGCTTTCAGGGGAGGCTGGTTAATTTAATGTCTGGAAAACCCCAGGTCGTTCCGGGGGCTCTTGGCAAGCAGGTGACTGGGTGCAAAGGGGCGCTGGGCCTGGGGTTAGACGTCCCTGAATAAAAATCAGGCTCTGGTTTAACGCGGATAATCCTGCTCTCCCCTGGCCCAGGATAAATGGTCTTTCAGGTGCTCCAATGCCCCAAACTGCTGTGCTTTGTCCCTGCTGCTAGCCTCTTGGGGGCAGTGTAAGACGGGGCTGCCCCCCAACACTGCTTCTCAGGGAGCATTCAGCTCTGACCCTCCTAGCTAGAAGGGAATCTCTAACGATCCAACTGCCGAATCTGAAGATCCTCTGTGCCCGGGCTCACTGGGACTGGCTCAGGCTCCGCTGGGGCCGGAGTCCTTCCAAACCCCATCCCAGACAGACGGATATCCCAGAACCCACTCACCGCAGAATCTGTCCCAGGGGCCCCTGCTCTCAACCCCTTTGGCTGAATGAAAGGCCGTTATTCTGTCGGCATGCATGTGCCCAGCCTGTCCCTTTCTGTGACTGTACAGTACACACGGCTAAATATATGTCTGTATAGATGTAAGAGTTCAGAGAGGCTGTGCGATGCTTCCTTTCTATACCTCTTTTCATGGGGAGAGCTAATGAGATTCATGTCATTAAAGGCCTGATGTTTTGTGGGACGGGAGACTTTTAAACTGGATGTGTTCTGGCTTAGTCATGGCAAATATTTACCAAAAAAAAAAGGGACATACCATATAAAATTAGAGTTCTGAAAATAGTCTTTAGAGCGAGCGAACGAGCGAGGAACCCAAAGCAGAAAATACAGCCCAGTCTGTTTGGGAGCGAGGGGAAAAAAGCCAGAGATAAAACGAGAGAAACCTCGGCAGTAAAAACAGCATCTTGGTAAATAGACGATTAAAAAAAATTCTGACCTGCTTTATGGCTTTCTTGGCTGCCGTTCAGCTGTTCCGCCGTGGCCAGCACGGAGGGAAGGTAGCAGGAGCTGGCGTCTGTGTGGATGCTCGGTGCCCCGGGACACAGCGCTCCCCCCGCAGAGCAGCCGCGCAGGGCGTTACATTTAGCCACATAATGATGGCCCTGAGGAAGCAGCCTCTTGTAGCCATGCTGTAATTACTGTCTCGCTTATAAATTTTATTTCTCTTATTATGTTTCCTCTGCCTCTGCCTCCTCCTCCTCCAGCATATGAGCTGCCTGGGGAGGGGGTCCCCCCCATCAAAGCCACAGCCTTAGCAGGGTCTCCAGGAGCCGGGGGTACCAGTATAGGGGTGGGGCAGGAACCCCATTCTGTGAGGAAGAGAGTGGCTGGGACAGAGTGAGCCCAGCCAGCAAGTGGCCCACTTCTCTTCCTTGGCCAAGGGGGCAGACCCTAAAGATGATTCCTGTCCTGGTGCTCCGGGAGAGACAATCCCCCAGACCCTATTTAGCTAATGTGCCCAAAGCTGGTGGGATCAGGGTAACTGTGCATGGCGGCCAGGCTGGGACTAGCCCCTTCCCAGGCCGGCTGGTAGCCAGAGCCAGGCCCCAAAGGCTGCCTTGGGCAGTGTGGCCAAGTTAGCCCAGGACCCCACAGCTCCGGATCGTGTTTGCTGGGCAGGGCAGGGCAGGAGGGCGCCACTCTGTTGCTGCCCCCCAGAGCTCCCTTGCTGGGGGATGTTTCCCGGGTAATACCCCGGCTGCTGGGATTCCCTTTCCTTCCCAAGCTGTAGCTGAGAGCTTTGAGCCCGGCGCAGCTCACCGTGCACTGCAGGGCAGAATGAAGCCAGGCCTGGGTGGGCATGGTCCCCAGAGAGCCTCGGAGAGGAGTGCTGGCGCAAGGCTCAGAGGGATTTCCCATGGCTGCTTCCCCGACACCTCTGTCTCTTACACTGATGTTTAACCCTATCAGAGGCTGGTCGTGTGGGGCCCTGAGCCCCCCTTTCCCTCTGTGTACAGGATGCCCCTGGCCCCCCATCTTCTCCCTATAGCTACTTTGGGATGAGAGGAGATTTTCATACTTTCACTCTGTGTATAAACCAGGCCAGGTGCCTTCCCATCTGGGCCAATGAGGCTGCGGGGGAGGCAGGCCAGGCCGCGGAGGAGGTCTGGCTGGAGGAACTGGGCCCTCTGAAATGTTGTCAGCTGGCGGCTACTTCACCTTGCACTGCAGAGCGCCAGGCCAGGGCCCTGGGCCCTGCCTCATCTGGAGCGCCCCTTGCAGGTGGGGAAGTGGTGGAAATGGGAAAAGCAAACAAGGGTGAAGGCTGGTCCTGTCACCCCTCCCCTGCTGCCTTGAGCGGCCCTGTCTTGTGGGGAGGGTCAGGGGGGATGATTCCTGCTGGAGCTGGAGCTGGTGCACTCGGAGGACAGGAGGACGGTTTCAGGTTCGGCAGGAAAGTGCCAGAAAAGGTCTCGCTCAGCTCTTGTTTTCCCAAAACAAAGGAAGCAGCCTTGCATTGCTGGAAGTTGCATGCTCGGGCTGTGCTGCGTTGTTATCATCCGATAACCCAGCGACCCGGGCGCTGCCCTCCTCCTCACCCGCCAGGCCTGCGCTAGGGGATGTGAACAGCTTCCGCATTGTTACCCTCTGCAGGGATTCACTTTCCGCTGGCCGTGCCGGGGGGCAGGGAGGGGGCGGTGCGTGTCGCGTCTGTGGTCCCTTTCGAGGTGAGATGGCGGAGCAATAGGCTCCGGTGAGGTGCAGCAGGGAACCCAGCCTGCCTGACCCCAAGGGCCAGGTGCAAGGTACAAAGCCAAGCGCGTAGCCACTGCCCTCATCTGTGACGCAGATGCATGGCCCCTGGGAACTACAGGTGCACCACCCTAGTCCAAGCTGCCCATAGAAAGCAGAGGTTAGGATTTGGGAGTAAATGTAATAGATTTGTAGATCCCACGGCCACCATTGTGAGCATTTAGTCTGACCTGCAAAGAACAGCCCAGGGAACTCCCCCACAATCACTCCTGGAGCAGAGCTTTTAGAAAAACCTCCCGTCTTGATTTAAAAATCGTCAGTGATGGGGAATCCACCATGGCCCTTGGTATGTTGTTCTGACAGCTAATTACTCTCACTGTTAAAAATGTACACCTTATTTTCAGTCTGAATTTGTCTAGCTTCCTCTTCTAGCCATTGGACTGTGTTAAACCTTTCTCTGCTAAATTGAAGAGCTCGTTATCAAACGTTTGTTCCCCACATAGATATTTAGTCTGTGATCAAGTCACCCCTTAACCTTGTCTTTGTTAAGCTAAATAGATTGAGCTCCTTGCGTCTATCACTCTAAGGCAGATTTTCCAGTCCTGTAATCATTCACGTGGCTCTTCTCTGAACCCTCTGCAATTTATCAACATCCTACTTGAAGTGTGGGCACCAGAATTGGACCCAGGATTCCAGCAGCAGTCGCACCAGTGCCAAATACAGAGGTAAAATAGCCTCTCTGCTCCTCCTCAAGATTCCCCTGTTTATGCATCCCAGGATCGCATTAGCCCTTTTGCCACAGTGTTGTACTGGGAGCTCGTGTTCAGCTGATCATCCACCATGATACCCAAATCTTTTTCAGTCACTGCTTCCCAGGAGAGAGTCCCTCATCCTGTAAGTATGGCCGACATTCTGTGTTCCTAGGTGGATGCATTTGCATTTCACTGTATTGAAACGCATAGTGTTTACCAGCCATCCATAGCGCTCTGAATCAGTGAGTGACCTGTCACATCATTATTTACCACTCCCTTGATTTTTGTGTCAGAATGATTGTGTGTGTTCTTCCAGGTCATGGATAAAAAATGTTAAATAGTGTAGGGCCAAGAACTGATGCCGATGGGACCCCTCTGGAAAATACCTGCTCAGTGACTATTCCCCATGGATGGTTACATTTTGAGCCCTATCAGTTAGCCAGTTTCTAATCCACTGAATGTGTGCCATGTTCATTTTGTATTGTTCTAGTTTTTTAATCAAAACGTTGTGCAGTACCAAGTCAAATGTGTATTCAAAAACAAAATGACAAGGCCCTTGAAACCTTCTGTGTTCCACTGGGAGCAGCCGTCCCTGAGTCTTGCTCTCTGCCATCAGACAGGCGGTCTGCTGGAAGATCTGTCAGCTGATGTCTACCTGCAGCAAGCATGCCGTGGGGATGCTGGCCTGGGGACAGGTAGTTCTTTCTGCGGGGGATTCGTTTACTCACCATTCTGTAACAAATTCTATTCACTAGCCTCCTCCGTTTCCTTTGTGTCGAGACCCAGCTGGTGGCGTTCTCTGCGTGCGGCTGCCTTGCTGTATGGTCCATGCATGACCTCCTGCCTTGCCTAGAAAGGCAGTGGCAGCTCTGAAATGTGCTGTCTGGAGGGGCTCTTTGCTGCTCCAAAATAGCATTTGTGGCTTGTCTTCACAGGACGTGATACCATAGGAGGTGTGGGATTTAAACCGCTATCGTTATCCAGGAGTACCTTTGGGAAGGCCAGTGGGGAGGCGATGCTCGTTCTGGAAGCTGTTTAAGCGAGGCCAAGAAAAGGCTCTCCTATTGCGGGCAGGGAGCTGTGCTGGGGAAAGGAGAGTGGTTTAACTACTTTGGTGCAATTGCGAAATCTCCCAGGTAGACAGGCGCTTGAGACCAGCTGTGTTCCCTGGATAGCTGCCCATTGGCATGACTGGTTGGTTGGCCAGTCAGGTGGACTCTGACCTCACCGACAGCCGGGCTGGGAGCTTGCCCTCTGTCCCGCTAACGGAGCTGCTGTTGGACAGTCCTCTCCAACAGATCAAATCCCCTGCACGGGCAGACCCCAGGGCAGTGATCGGTGCCCCTAGCCCAGCACAGCGTTAAAGGGCGTTCCTGGGCTGGGACGTGCCGTATGGTTGTGGTTAGAAAGGTGGCCTAGGAAAATCAGCTGTTTCTTCAAAGCCTGGGCGTTCTCCGGTTGAGGAGCCCCAACTGCATGTGGCACAGTGGGGCCAGTAGAGGTGGGGGGTGGCCAGGAGGCTTAAACTCATCAAGTGGACTCAGTCACTAGTGTCTGATCTAGCAGTCTCTACAGCTGTGCTGGGGGACACGAGCAGGAGAAAATGGAGTGGGTGTGGGTGTGGTGGGGGGGCATAAGAACCCCCACACTGGGTCAGACCAATGGGCCATCTAGCTTAATGCCTTGTCCTCTGACAATGGCTGATGCCAGGTGTTTCAGAGAGAATGAACAGAACAGGCAATTATCGTCCAGTTCAGCTTCTGGCGGTCGGAGGTTTAGGGACACCCAGAGCATGCGGTTGTGTCCCTGACCATCTTGGCTAACAGCCATTGCTGGACGTGTCCTCCAGGAACTTCTCTAGTTCTTTTTTGAACCCAGGTGTAATTTTGGCCTTCACAACATCCTCTGGCAAGGAGTTCCACAGGTTGACTGTGCGTTGTGTGAAGAAATGCTTCCTATTGTTTGTTTTAAACCTGCTGCTGATTCATTTCATTGGGTGACCCCTAGTTCTTGTGTTACATGAAGGGGTAAATAACACTTCCTTGTTCACTTTCTCCACACCAGCCATGATTTTACAGATCTCTAGCATATCCCCCCGAGTCGTCTCTATTCCAAACCAAACAGGCCCAGTCTTTTTTTTAATCTCTCTTCATACGGAAGCTGTTCCTCCCCCTAGTCACTTTTGTTGCCCTTCTCAGCACCTTGTCCAATTCTAACACAACTTTTTTTAGATGAGGTGACCAGAACCGGCCCAGTATTCGAGGTGTGGGCATGCCATGGGTTTATATAGTGGCCTTATGATATTTTCTAGTTTATTATCTGTCCCTTTCCTAATGGTTCCCAACGTTCTGGTAGCTTTTTTGGCTGCCGCTGCTCATTGAATGGATGTTTGCAGGGAACTCTCCACAGTGACTCCAAGATCTCTTGCCTGAGTGGTCACAGCTAATTTAGCCCTGGGATCCCCAGGCAGCCTGAAGGTTGTTGTGTAAGGAGGGGCCCAGCACCGTGGGGAAGGCTGGGGCACACAGGGATCTACCTGTCTGTGTTACTTCGATGGGTGCCTCACCGCCTTTAATGGATCTCTCCTCACACAGCCAGTGTGTGACTTACCCAGCGTCACACAGGGAGGCTGTGTCAGAGTGGGGAATTGAGCCTGGCTCTCCTGCTTCATAGGCTAGTGCCCTAATCACGGCAGTCAGGGGAGCAGCCTTGCTCTTGTGATGAGAGAACGTATTTATGGAGAAGTGAGCAAGGGCGGGTCTCAGCCTAGCACACGTCTGCGTGCATTGCGAAGCAGGCGCACAGCTTAGCAGATGTTGCAGTTTCTGCTCTGGAAAGATGCACGGCAGGAATAGTGGGGGTCTGCGGGTCGGGATTGAGGGGCACCGGCAGTGCTGTGTGGGGGATGGGGCCAGGGGCAGGAATGGATTGAGGGGCACCGGCAGTGCTGACTGTGGAGGTGCAGGGGGAGCGCAGAGCTGTATGGGACACACTTGCTCAGCCCCTCCCTGCAGCCTGTGCCACCAGTTCCTTCTGTCAGCCAAAGATGTTATTTGGGGAGCGGAGCAGCTTTGGGGTGCGTGTGGGGTTGCCGCCAGCCCCATCGCCAGGACCCGTGTGTGCAGCTGCTGCTCAGAGGCAGGGGCCTGCCCCCTGTTTGGGGGAGCGGGGGCAGGTGGCCAGGAGCCCTGGTGGAGTGGGGTGAAGCAGTGGTGCGTTGTGGGCTGGCACCTTTTACTTTAAAAGGCTCGTTTAAAGTTCCTCCAGTTTCCCCATCATGTGTTGGGCCCAGTGCGGCCTCAGGCCTCCCGTGAGAGGGGTGGCGGTGCCCTGTTTCCCTCACTCAGGCAGGCTTTGTGCCAACGTGAGGAGGAGTTTCTTGAATGCAAACCCCCCGGCATGATCTCTGCATTGCTGCAAAGAGGGGCCTCTTCCTCCCACAGCCAGTCCGGCTGGTGGCCCCGAGTCAGGGCAGGGCTACACGACAAGCGCTGCACGGGTGAAGGTGCTCCATGCTGAGGGGAGAGCGCTCTCTCGTCGGCTTAATTACTGCACCTCCGCGAGAGGCGGCAGGAGAGCGTCTCCCGCTGGCATTGCGCCGCTGGTGTGGGCAGCGCTGAGGTCGCTGGAACTTGCGTGGCTTTCTCACACCGCTGAGCGTGGTCGGTCAGAGGGACTGAGGCGGAGTGTGGACCTGCCTCGGAGCTTTTGTGTCCCTGGGATGCTGGAAGAGAAGAGGCACTGCAGCCGTGCACTGTAATGGGCAGCAGTTCCCATCTGGCCCCGCTGCACGGCGCGCTGCTGCGTGTCCATGGGTGCTCCCTGGGCTTTCGGTGGGTGAAGCCCCGTGCCCTGGTCTGGGGAAAGCCAGTGCAGGGAAGCTCAGGACAGCTCACGCAGGCAGCTGCAGGAGCTCCAGTGACCCTCGCCGACCCTGCCTCTTTACCGGAGTGCCACTGTCCTGCTACAGGGCAGGTGACCTCTAGCACATCAGTGTCTTTAGCATTTAATGGCACGAGGAGACATGAGGGTTTCAGTCTGCATTTTGCCTTGATCCATGGCGGGCATGCCCACCGCGCACACTCCCAGGCCAGAGCGCCAGGCACTGCTCAGCTACAGGCCTCTCCCCCACATCTCCCTAGCCCCTGCGTGCCAGGAGTGGCCTTGCTGTAGAGACGTGGTCGCGGGAGCCCTTCAGACAGCAGCCCGCACCCCTGATGCCTCAGTGATGGCTTTGGAGCCAGATGAAGAGCGCGCTGGGCCATGAGACAAGGTGCCCTTTCAGCCCAAGCGCTGGGAAGATGCGTGTGTGTGGAGGTTAATGACGTAATCCCCCTGGTGCAGGGGAAGAGGAGAGAGAAAGATCGCTGTGTCCCTCGTCTCTCTCCAGGAGCGGATCCTTCCCTCCACCGAGCAAGCAATGAAGGTGATTCCACAGTGAGTCACTCAGCCAAGGCCTGCGTGCGTGCGTGCGTGTGTGCGCGCATACGGGTGTGTATGCGTGCGCAGGAGGGTTTACATATTTCCGTCTCTATTTCTGTACGTCATGTGTGTGTCTTACTCATCGAGGTGTTTTTCTTTCCTTGTTCTTGTGTCCCCCCGCCTCCCCGCTATAGATCTATAATTTTTTTTATGGCTTTTTTTTTAATCTCCGGTTTTGGGAGCTGCTGGTTCCTTAGGAAAATAAACTGTATTTTTAGTGCTTCTCTGCGAGGCCGAGGATCCTGCCTGCCCCTGTTCATCGCTTAGTCACTATTTGCTTAAGCTTTTATTTTCTCCTGCTGCCCTCTCCCTTCCCCCTCCGAGCTGGCGCTGGCGAGCGCTGCGCTGGGCCCGCGCGCCGGAGCAAGGGCGCACGCCGAAGTTGTAAATAAGCAGAAGGCAGCTCCAATCTGGCCTTTATTGAGGTCTGGACTTGTGCAACACTGGGGAGGCCTGCCCTGTAATCAGCCAACCACCAGAGCAGGCCAGCCTTGTAATAAGCAGCTCTATATTTATTTGTTCTGTTTATACTCTGCTCTGTAATAACTCGGGAGCGCTCTCGTTCTGTCTGCCCCCCTTGGGGAGCTTTGCCGGGTGTCTGAAGAAATCTGCCGTTTGAAGAAAGTTGTGGATTCTCCAGGCCGTGGGACCTTGTCCGGTGTGGAATTGCTCTGTGGCCGAGAGATGCAGCCCAGCGTAGCGGATGGGGATGTGGTTACTGTGGAGGGTTTGCGTGGGTGGCTGTAATGGCCTGTTTGCATGGGTTCTCATTCACAGGACATCCCCTATGTGCACCTTGCAGCTGCAGGTTCCAGGCCCTGCAGAACAGACACACCCGACTTCCTCTCAGCTCTCCCTCTTACCTCCTCTTCCTGCCCGTTCGAGATCTGGCCTGATTGAGCTAATTACCCCACTAGCCCCACCATTGCCCCCACCTGTCACCAGTCCCCGCCAGGCAGGCGAATTGAGTCCAGTTCAGCCTGTAATCGTCTCTGCTGCGCAGTCACTTGAGTGACCAGGCTGCTGCAGCTAGCGTGCTGTCACAGGCATGTCCGGGCTCCGCTCGCTGGCGTGCCCAGGCACCAGAGGAGAACCCGTTTTGTGCAACGGACAAACCTGTATGAACACTGGGTAAAACCCTGGAAGCATCTCGGTCTCTTCTGCCCTAGGCCTCATACAGCACCACCATCGTGCCTCACTCTCAACCCGCAGCCCCCTGCTATCCCAGCACTGGGCTCCCCGCACACACAGCTCCGCCGGTGCTGCTCACTCTCAACCCGCAGCCCCCTGCTATCCCAGCACCGGGCTCCCCGCACACACAGCTCCGCCGGTGCCCCTCACTCCCGACCCGCAGCCCCCTGCTATCCCAGCACTGGGCTCCCCGCACACACAGCTCCGCCGGTGCCCCTCACTCCCGACCCGCAGCCCCCTGCTATTCTATTCTTGGTTCTTTTGAACAGAAAGTAAGTTGGTTACAGAAAGCTCAGTTGCCCTTTTCCTGCGAGGCTCCTGCGGCTGGAACACTGATAGCCTGTTTGCCTGGGTGTCTGCAATTAAACTCAATCTCAGGGTGAATACAACAATGTGAGTGCACAGAATAATTCCTGGCCATCCTGACGCTGCGGACTGTGGCCTGTGAGCAGAGCATTCACGCCTGGAATTCTATAAATACTTTACTATGTGGCACTAGGAAACCTTCGAGACTTTTTTTTTTTTATTAGTGCTACATAATATAGTAATTGTGTGACTAGAAGGTTACTCCTGTGCAGGCCTGGGCTCACGTGCCTGGGTGTGACCCTGCGCCCTGCTGGCGGGGGACGCTGTGCGGCTGGGCGCATGGAGAGAGCGCGGCACATGGCTGGCTGACTGGGCCCCATGGGAGCGCTGCCAGGCCCCGCTTGGCCCCAGCAGGGGCCACAGACGAGGGGGGCTGTTGCTCAGAAACGTGGCGTGCGTCCACTCGCGTAGAATTGAGTGACGAGTTCTGAAAACGCCCCACCTGGGGTTTTCCTGGCAGCCCAGGGCAGTTCAGTGTGTGGGCCCCTCTACAAATCCTAGCCTGGCTAAAGCAGGCGAGAGCCCCCCAGCCCCTCCAGCGGGTCCTCGGCTGACAGCCCTGCCCCAATAGGTGCACCCGGAGGGAGAGGAATGTATCTTGCACCCCCGGGGCTGAAGGAGTCCCTCAGGATGCAGCCCTGCCTTTCATTCCCAGCTCCGTCTGGCGGCCCGGCTTCCCTTTCTCTTCCTGGTCACTTTCCTTGGGTGGCTCTCGCGGCCTAGAAGGAGGCTGCTGCTGCGTCTGGCTTCCCTGCTGTCACATCTGCGCCCCAGCTGAGCCACTGCCTTCTGCCCCCCTTGCCTTCCTCTACCCTGAGCGGGACCGGCTCAGATCTGGCCTCCTGGCCCTGGGTGCCCCAGAGTGAACGCGCACCAGGATGCTGAAGCCTGGAGGTAGGGTGGGGTTTCTTCCCTTCGGCTCCTACCCTGCTGTGCCATGTTACAGGGCGTCCCAAGGCAGCGTCTGTCTTGGCCTTCGGGGCAGCGAGGTGCTAGCTGGCTCCTTGCTCAGGTGCTGTGGGTCTGTGGCTGGAAGCTTCATGTAACTGGCTGTGTCCCATGGGAGGAGAGGGCTGGGGCGGGAGAGGAGCATTGCAGAGGAGGGCAGAGCCCGTGCGGGAGGGATGCCAAGGGCAGTGCTGGGACCTGCATTTCGCCTTCCACCCAGCCACTTCCGGGCCAGCGCCAGGGCCAGGCCCACAGGTGCCCGGCTTCGCGCACACGGCAGGAGGTGGGTTTGCACGGGGCGTAGGTCCAGGCAGAGCGTGGTTCAGTGGCTGCCTGAGGATGATGCCTGCCTCTCCTTGGCACCCCGGCGAGGCGCACGGGGCCTAGAGTTAGCAGTCCCAGCCCGCGGGCCCTGCATGAGGACGGAGTGAGGCTGCCCTGCTGGCAGCTTGGATCCCACCTTGTTGCTGCCAGCTGCTGCTTCAGCCTCCCCCACTGGTTTTGCCATTTGTCTCTGGCCTCCTGTGATTCGTTGCCTCACCCCCCAGGAGCCCATTGCTTTACCTGAGGGAGATTCCTTTCTGGGGGGCGGGGGGAAAAGGAACTCAACCCCAAATCCACCATGGCCAAACTGAGAAGGGCTGATCTGTGAGTCCAGCACGCTGCCTGCTCTGCTTGGACCCTGCACCCCTTCTCCGGCCCTGGCCTGCTGTCCCTGCTGGGCTGGGAAGCTCCCAGAACATGGGGGGTGGAAACGGTAGCCCAGAACAGCAGGGAGTGATGCTGGTGTCCATTGTGAGGCCTTGGTAGACAGCCTCCTTCCTCCAGACCCTTAGCAAAGCCAGGCCGCTGCTCCTGCCCCTGGGCAGCCATCATGGCCTCCCTCCCAGCCCCCCCTTCTCACCTGTGCTTGCTCTGTCTCCTGCCCTGCCACGTCTGGCTTTCTGGCCTCTCCTGGCTCTCTGGGAGCCCAGCGCGGCTGCTGATCCCGATCGAGGGGCTGAGGGCCGTGGGGCTAGCCCCCCCTGTCCCCTGGGGACGATTGCTGCGGGATGTGAGCACCCAGTGTTTGCTCCCCCACCCCGTGAATGGCTTTAGTGTTCTCCAGGTCCCTCTGTAATCGGGCAGCCCTCGCGAGCCACGGGGACGGGACGGCAGCTGCAGACAGGTTGGGAGGAACCCAAAGAACTCCAAGAATAACCTAGTAAAACCTTGTCATCTAGTGCAGCTCTCCCTCCGTCTGCAGCCAGAGACACAGGCTGGGGAAGGGCCTCTCTTGGCAGGGCTGCCACTTTCCCGGCCTCTCCCCCTCCCGCAGGGGGGCAGCGCGCTCGCTGCCCTTCCCCTGGGGCCTGGCGGTGGCACAGCCAGCTGGGCTCTCCCGCGCCCACAGCTCTCAGGAGAATCCGCACTCCTGCTCATGTAAACGCCATCAAAGGCGCTTATTAAAGCGTTATTAGCCGTTATGGGGCGTGCGGGTCCTGCCAACTGGCGGCGGCTGCTTGCTCAGAGCGGACGGAACCAATTAGCGCAGCTTCCCCTCCGGCGGCTCGCTTGCTGCAGGCACGCCCCCGCAGCCTGGCACCCACCGCGCTCCTTCCCCACCTGGGCTGGCGGCCGCTCCCCACGTCTGCTGACTGAGCCCACTGCAAAGGGCTTGGCTGCCCCTCCGCTTGCGGGGCAGAGGGAAGCATGCCGCTCTGAGCGTCAGCGTCAGGCCTGCGAACGCAGCCAGTTGGCTGCCTGGGCCCTGGTTCCGGCCTGGTCTGCTGAGCAGGGGTGACAGGCTGCTGGGCTGGGCCTCGGCTGGCGCTTGCTCTTTGTGGTCTCAGCTCTCTTGGGCAGCAGCGGGCCCAGCCCCTTTCACTGGCGCTTCCCTCTAGGCCCAGAGATAACTGGTGTGTTCATCCTGCCCTCGCCCTGGGTGCCTTAGAGCAAAAGGAGATTAACCCAAGCGGCCGGAGCCGGACCTGGACCCCAGGCCAGCGGGCGTGTCTCTCTGGGGCGTGCATGGCATCTCTGGAGTGGCAGGCGGGGCTGAAGTGAGGTTATCACGGCGCTCACACCGCCAAGAGTAATATTAGAACTTGGGGCCGTGTTGATGTTCCTGAAAGCCACAGTGATCGTTAATATTCATGAGCCCACAGAGGCTCATCCATATTCATGACCCTTCTGCAGACCTCACAGTCCATGTGCATCTTTCACCTGCTTGGCAAAGAGCTGCCCAGGTAAGGCGGCTCTAGCCGGAGCTGAGCCCAGCGTGGTGGGGTGTCCCTGTGTCACAGGTGGGATGCGGGGCAGTCAGATGGAATGGCGGTGAGGGAGGGGCTGTGCCTGTCGCCCTGCCTCGGTCTGGCTGGTTTGGGGGGGTTATTCTGGGGAACCCACTTTCCCTGAGGATGATCCCAATCCTTGTCCTTCCCTGGTGGCAGTCAGGGAATGGGCAGGGCTGCTGGGAGATGTCTTGGGCTCCCAGAATAGCTGGAAATGGGACAGCCCAGGGTCTCAGAACAGCGCTTAGCTCCCTGGCCAGTGCACCACTGCCTCCACGAGACACCCCGTGGCTCCTCTTCCCCGTCCTCCCCAATCCCGTGTCATACGAGTCTGAGACGCGGAGTGCTAGTGAGAGACTCGTCTGTGCCCTGGCTTCAGCTGCCGGGCATGGGTCAAGGTTACAACAGGTTGGTGCCCTGCTACGTGGCTGCAGCCGTTACTGTTACCCACCCACCTGCCCATGGCCCCTCACTTTGCAGCTGCGGGCCGTGTTTGTTATGCTCTTGGGGATTTGCCCATGTTGCCTGTGGTGGGGATGCAGACGCACACAGCTGTGCACCTTCACCTTCCGTATCCCCGACGCAGGGTTTGCAGGGCTCCCCAGGAAATGGAGATGCCGTAGAACTCGCTCGGGGCAGCGTTAAGGTGAGCGATCAGGGAGTGCAAAAGTGAAGTAGGCTCTTATGGCAATGTCAGCTTGTCTGCACCCTTCCCCCCCCCCGGGGTTTGTGGCTCGCTAGCCACCTCTGAACAGAGACTTTTGGAAGTGGTGCCCGATCAGTCCGCACGCGCCCCAGCTGACCAGGCCCTGTGCTGGGGTGTACAGGGCAGTGATAAAGAAACTGCCCTTGACCTGTGCTGGAGGGAGTCTCGCAGTGCCCACTTCCCACTGCTTTGTTACCCGTGCTATCTGCACCGTCTGTGTTATCCCACTGCTCTGTTACCCGTGCTATCTGCACCGTCTGTGTTATCCCACTGCTCTGTTACCCGTACTGTCTGCACCGTCTGTGTTATCCCACTGCTCTGTTACCCGTACTGTCTGCACCGTCTGTATTATCCCACTGCTCTGTTACCCGTACTGTCTGCACCGTCTGTGTTATCCCACTGCTCTGTTACCCGTACTGTCTGCACCGTTTGTGTTATCCCACTGCTCTATTACCTGTACTGTCTGCACCGTCTGTGTTATCCCACTGCTCTGTTACCCGTACTGTCTGCACCGTCTGTGTTATCCCACTGCTCTATTACCTGTACTGTCTGCACCGTCTGTGTTATCCCACTGCTCTGTTACCCGTACTGTCTGCACCGTCTGTGTTATCCCACTGCTCTGTTACCCGTACTGTCTGCACCGTCTGTGTTATCCCACTGCTCTATTACCTGTACTGTCTGTCCTGTCTGTGTTATCCCACTGCTCTGTTACCCGTACTGTCTGCACCGTCTGTGTTATCCCACTGCTCTGTTACCCGTACTGTCTGCACCGTCTGTATTATCCCACTGATCTATTACCCGTACTGTCTGCACCGTCTGTGTTATCCCACTGCTCTGTTACCTGTACTGTCTGCACTGTCTGTGTTATCCCACTGCTCTGTTACCCGTACTGTCTGCACTGTCTGTGTTATCCCACCGGTTTGTTACCCATGCTAACTGCACCGTCTGTATTATCCCACTGCTCTGTTACCCGTACTGTCTGCACCGTCTGTGTTATCCCACTATCCCACTGCTTTGTTACCTATACTGAGCAGAGGGTTAGTTTAATAGTTAAATGATGGTGTTTTGGTAACTTGTACATAGTTTGGGGGCCTTTTTTTGTGAGACTTTCCGCCCTTTCCCATTCTCCTCCTTTCTGAGGGGACTTCTCTCCAGAGATGCTCTGTTGGTATTTTTGCCTGGGGCATGCTGAGCTCTCCTGGGTTTAAGCCCTATTTAACTTGCTGTCCCCACTGGTGACAGGCACTCTAGCTCTTTGTGCTGCCTAGGGGACAGCCATGTCCCTTCTCGTGTAAGATCTGCCCTGGCTTTGGGAGTAGGTCAAGGATGAACAGGGAAATCAGATTCAAGCTGCTCCTCATGGAGTGCTCTCTGCAGGCTTCGCTGGACCCCGCCTCCCTGCACACTGGGGCTCTGATAACCAGACCACATCGTTGACCTGGATTGCTGTGACCCGCTCACCCACTTGACCTTCTCTTGGAAACTCACTGACGGTACTTGCTGACGTAATGGGATTAATCTGCAGCAAGGGAGATTTAGGTGAGATGTTAGGTAAACCTTTCTAACTCGCAGGGCAGGTCAGCTCTGGAACAGGCTTCAAGGGAGGCTGTGGAGTCCCCATCCTCGCAGGTTTTTAAGAACTGTTGGAGAAACACCTGTCAGGGATGGTCACAGTGCGGGGGGCTGGACTTTATGACTCCCTGAGGTCCCTTCCAGCCCCACGTTTCTATGATGCTGTGAAACCTTCAGAAAAAGAAGAGCAAGAAGTCCCCTCTGAAGGAAATCGGCATTACAAGGCCTAAATCACCTCAGAGACCTGCCTCTCCAGAGACCGCGTACTGCTGGAGCTCCAAGTTTCTTCACTACCGAGGATATCAGGCTGTCTAAGAAGACTGCAGGTACCTCTAAGTCCCAGGGTATCCATCATTGTCTGGTATTGACGGCTGCCCTCATGCCTGGCTCTGTCCAAGCACAACGATAGTGTGAGAGGTTCAGAGGATTCTTCCTCACAGAGATGGGTACCCACTGCCGTGCCTTCAGCTCCAGCCCTTTCCTCTGCAATGAGCAAGACATCGTGGCAAGTGGATTGACTGGTACTGACAAAGATCAGAGCGTTGTTGGTACCGCCAGCCGTTGGTGCGGAGTTTCGCCAGGTTCCTACCTACCAAACCCCAGCACTGGAAGAGCTCGTGCTCTGGAGATCTTTTGGTTTCAGAGGAACCTGAATCCCCGCAGCTCATGGGTCCAGAGAGCCTTTCAGTGCAGGAACCCCGATACCCCCTCCTCCTCGGTGTCGATATTCTGAGACGTACATGGGACACCCCATGCTCTTCCTGGTTTGAACCATTGTGGGTACCCCCTTCCTTACCATATGGACAGCCTCTGTGGTCATTCTGAGATCCCGGGGAAGTCTATATGGAGCAGTTCTCGAGAGCACCTAGCAACACTCGAAGGGAATACCAGAGAAGAAAGGAGAGAACCTTCTACTTCTCCAGATCCTTCACATCAGTCTGCCTGCAGAGGGAGTCCTTTGAGGAACAGAGAAGAGGGCAGATGAGGAAGCTACACCGCAGAGCAACAGGCTCTTCCTGCTCACCGAACGAGGCAGTTGTGCCTCCTCCTCCATCATGGACAAACGATTTCAGGCAGTTCCAGGAGTTCATGAAGAATTGCTGATTTGCTCCAGCCCCTCTGGAAGGAGATTCATGAGACACAGCACAACCTAACTGATTCCTTCACGCTGCCTGCTCTGGGCTTACCTGCACACAAGGCTTTGCTTTATATAGCTAAAACAGCTTTGCAAAACCCTGCTACTCAACCTCCAACCTGTAAAAGGGCAGGTAAGAAATATATTCCTGCTAAGGCTTCTGAGTTCCTGGTGGCATGGCCAGCCACCAACGCACTGGTGTTTGATGCTGGGAACGGGTGAAATAGGCAACAGCATTCTAGAGCCGCCTCACAGGAGAAGGGTCAGAGAGGATTGGACTTGTTCTTCCGCCTCCTTAGCACTTAGAATTGCTAACTAGCAAGCTCGAATTGCAAAGAGTAATTACACCAGTTAGGGAAAGTGCAACTCCTTTGTGGACCACCTGCCTCCAGGCCAGTGAGAGCAATTGCACCGATCATCATCACTGAGGGGCCATTGTTAGCAAAGACATCATTGCAAGCTCAGGTACCTCTGGGCCTGGCAGTTCCTCATTGCAATGTTTAGTCTGCAAAAGAGAAGAGTGAGGGGGGATTTGATAGCCTTTTAACTACCTGAAAGGGGGTTCCAGGGAGGATGGGGCTAGGCTGTTCTCGGTGGTGGCAGATGACAGAACAAGGAGCAACGGTCTCAAGTTGCAGGGGGAGGTCTAGGTTGGACATTAGGAAAAAGTTTTTTACTAGGAGGGTGGTGAAGCATTGGAATGGGTTACCTAGGGAGGTGGTGGAATCTCCATCCTTAGTTTAAGCTGCGGCTTGACAAAGCCCTGGTTGGGATGATATAGCTGAGGTTAGTCCTGCTTTGGGCTTGACCGAGGTCCCTTCCAACTCTAATATTCTATGATTCTATGATTCTATGATTCTATGTCAAAAAAAAAAATTGCTTGAGCCCCGGCACTTCTTTCATTACAAATTAAGCCCTGCCCTTTGGGGATCGTCTCTCCCACTTTCAAAGGTCTTGGGAGCAAATCAGTTTGGACAGTTGGGTGCTGGAGGTTGTAATATGGGGCTACTCCATCCATTTCATCTCTATTCCCCCCCTTCGTATCCCCCTTTTCAGGGATCCATCTCACAAACGTCTTCTGAGACAAGGAGTTCGACCCCCGCTTCACATAGGAGCCAGTGAGCCAGTCGTGTCCCCCCCACTCACAGAGGAGGGGGTTCTGCTCCAAGCACTGTCTGGTTCCCAGAAAAGAAGGGATGGCGGAGACCAACCGTAGTTCTCAGAACGCTAAACAAATTCATCCAGACACAGATGTTCAGGCTGGTGACGCTGGCAGCAATAAAACCAGCTTTAGATCTGGGGGCCTGGTCGGCAGCACTCAGAGCCCCCGGGGTCCATGCTTTCCTATCACAGTGCCCCAGCTCCTGTGGTCCCTGGTCAGTCGGGATTCCTTTCAGTACTGAGCGCTCCCATTCGGACTCTCTGCCGGCTCCAGGGTGTGTATGAAGGTTCTGGCAGGAGCAGCCCCGTACGTTGGGGGTAGTTGTCTTCCTCTGTCTCGGCGGCTGGCTCGTCAAGGGTTGCTCGTACAGCGAAGTTCACTCAGCAGCCAAAAAAGCCATGGCCCTCTTGACATGCTAGAGCTTCAGCCCAACAGAGAAAAGTCCACACTGACTCCAGTCCAATGAACAGAGTGGCTAAGAGCCCCCTTGGATGCCACAATGTCCAGAGCTTTGCTAGCTAGGGACAGGTTTAGCTCCTTGGCAGACCTCAGTTCTGGGGTCCAGATGAGCCAGCAGACAGTGGCCAGGACTCGTTTACAGCTCGTGACACTGCATGCTGGGTGACCGACCTTGCTTGAGAGCTGTTTGCGCTCCCAACAAACACAGGCTGGGCAACTCGGCTCGCTCAGTAGCGGGACAAGGTATGTACAGGAGTTCCCATTCACCCTACTGCCCCCACAGCCACCATAGCAACAGACACTTTTCAAATACCTGGGGTGCTCATCTGCAAGTCACATCGTTCCAGGTAGATGGACATCTCAAGAATCTGTTCTCCACAGCAACCTCTTGTAGCTCTGAGTGGTCAGAATGTGTGAAAACATTTCCTACCTATGATCAAGGGTCAGTCCCTCAGAGTCATGAGGACAACCGGGCCAGTGTGTACTAGACAAATCGCCAGGGAGGGGCGAGATCTCCCTCCCTTTCTGCAGAAGCACTAAAACGCTGGAAGGAGTATGTATCCCATCAGATCTTCATCTCAGCCAATACTGACCAGGATTTCAGAATACCATAGCCAACAGCTTGAGCGGACACCACTGCCAGTATTACGGATGGGAGCTCAACAACTCGACTCTCAAGGAGATAGTCCTTACCTGGGGTTTCCTGGAAATAGACTTCTTCGCTGCCAGCACCACCAGAAAATGCTGGAAATTCTGCTCAAGAGGGAGTCTGGTCATTCCATGGGGAGACACCTTCCTCATTTCCGGGTCGAGAAATCTACTGTCAGCCTATCCTCTGACTCCTGTGCTTCTCAGGATCCTGCACAAAAGGAAGCAAGACAAACCCAGAGTCATTCTAACTACATCAGTTTGGCCCAGACAAGTTTGGTTCTCCTACTCGATTCACCTCTTATCTCAGCTGTCACTTTGTCTACGGCTAATATGTGACCTACTGACCCAGGACTGGTCCTCTCCTCTCTGCAGTGCATCTCAAGGCATGGCTCCAGGATGGCTCTCAGGGATAGAAATGGATTGTTTGAGGTGTTACAGAACGGTAGGAAGGCTTTCCCTCGGAAAATATCTCTGCAGAAGCGGAAAAGATTCCACCACTGTTATACCCAACAAGGTCTGTCACCTGTTGATGCTCCCCGATCTCACATTCTGAAGTTTCTCTGGGGTTTCATGAATTGAGTTCTCTTGTACATAAGAACGGCCATACCGGGTCAGACCAATAGTCCATTTAGCCCAGTATCCTGTCTGCCAACAGTGGCCAATGCCAGGTGCTTCAGAGGGAATGAACAGAACAGGGAATCATCAAGTGATCCATCCTGTCAGCCATTCCCAGCCTCTGGCAAACAGCAATCCCTGCCCATCCTGGCTAATAGCCATTGCTGAACCCTAACCCCGTTATAGTCTTGGCCTTCGCAACATCCTCTGGCAAGGAGTTCCACAGGTTGACTGTGTGTTGTGTGAAAAAATGCTTCCTTTTGTTTGTTTTAAACCTGCTGCCTATTGATTTCATTGGGTGACCCCTAGTTCTTGTGTTATGAGAAGGAGTAAATAACACTTCCTCGTTTACTTTCTCCACACTAGTCATGATTTTATAGCCCTCTATCATATCCCCCTTAGTCATCTCTTTTCCAGGCTAAAATGTCCCAATTTTATTAATCTCTCCTCATGTGAAAGCTTTTCCATACCCATAATCATTTTTGTTGCCTTTTCTATACCTTTTCCAGTTCTGATACATCTCTTTTGAGATGGGGTAGCCATATCTGCACACAGTATTCAAGATGTGTGTGTACCACGGATTTATAAAGAGGCGTTTCGATATTTTCTATCTTATTATCTGTCCCTTTCCTAATGATTCCCAACGTTCTGGTAGCTTTTTTGCCTGCTTATTGAGTGGATGTTTTCAGAGAACTATCCACAACGACTCCAAGATCTTTCTTGAGTAGCAACAGCTAATTTAGACCCCATCATTTTATATGTATAGTTGGGATTAAGTTTCCTACTGTGCATTACTTTGCATTTATCAACACTGAATTTCATCTGCCATTTTTGTTGCCCAGTCACCCAGTTGTGTGAGATCCCTTTGTAACTCGTCACAGTCTGCTTTGGACTTGCATGTCTTGAGTAGTTTTGTATCATCTGCAGATTTTGCCAACTCACTGTTTACCCCTTTTCCAGATCATTTATGAATCTGTTGAGCAGCACTGCTCCCAGTACAGAACCCTTGGAAGACACCACTATGTACTTCTTTCAGTTGTGACAACTGACCACTTATTCCTACCCTTTGTTTCCTATCTTTTAACCAGTTACTGACCAGGAGAGGACCTTCCCTCTTATCCCATGACAGGTTACTTTGCTTAAGAGCCTTTGGTGAGGGACCTTGTCAAAGGCTTTCTGAAAATCTAAGTACACTATATCCACTGGATCCCCCTTGTCCGCATGCTTGTTGACCGCCTCAAAGAATTCTAGTAGATTGGTGAGGTATGATTTCCCTTTACAAAAACCATGTTGACTTTTCCCCAACAAATCGTGTTCACCCACGTTTCTGATCATTCTGTTCTTTACTATAGTTTCAACCAATTTGCCTGGTACTGAAGCTAAGCTTACAGGCCTGTAATTGCCGGGTTCGTCTCTGGAGCCTTTTTAAAAATTGGCATCACTTTAGTGATCCTTCAGTCATCTGGTACAGAAGCTGATTTAAATGATAGGTTACATACCACAGTTAGTAGTTCTGCAGTTTCACATTTGAGTTGCTTCAGAACTCTTGGGTGATACCATCTGATCCTGGTGACTTATTACTGTTTAATTTATCAATTTGTTCCAAAACTTCCTCTAATGACACCTCAATCTGGGACAGTTCCTCAGACTTGTCACCTAAAAAGAATGGCTCAGGATTGGGAACCTCCCTCACATCCTCAGCTGTGAAGATCGATGCAAATAACTCATTTAGTTTCGCCGCAATGGCCTTATCTTCCTTGAGTGCCCCTTTAGCACCTTGATCGTCCAGTGGCCCCACTGCTTGTTTAGCAGCTTCCTGCTTCTGATGTACTTACAGGTTTTTTGCTGTTACTTTTTGAATCTTTGGCTAGCTGTTTTTCAAGTTCTTTTTTGGCCTTCCTAACTATATTTTTACACTTCACTTGCTGGAGTTTATGCTTCTTTCTATTTTCCTCAATAGGATTTAACTTCCACTTTTTAAAGGATGCCTTTTTGCCTCTAACTGCTTCTTTTACTTTGTTCTTTAGCCATGGTGGCACTTTTTTGGTCCTCTTACTATATTTTTTAATTTGGGGTATACATTTAAATTGAGCTTTTATTATGGTGTCTTTAAAAAGTTTCCATACAGCTTGTAGGGATTTCATTTTGGAACCGTACCTTTTAATTTCTGTTTAACTAACTTCCTCATTTTTGTGGTGTTCCCCTTTCTGAAATTAAATATACCATGGGGGACTGCTTTGGTGTTCCCCCAGCCCCACACCAGGGATGTTAAATTTTATTATGTTACAGTCATTATTACCAAGCGGTTCAGTTATATATTCACCTCTTGGACCAGATCCTGTGCCTCACTTAGAACTAAGTCAAGACTTGCCTCTCCTCTTGTGGGTTCCAGGACTAGCTGCTCCAAGAAGCACTGAAGGTGTCAAGAATCTTTATCTCTGCGTCCTGTCCTGAGGGGACATGTACCCAGTCAATGTGGGGATAGTTGAAATCCCTCATTATGACTGAGTTTTTGAGTCTTCCAGCCTCTCTAATCTCCTTGAACATTTCACAGGCACTATCACTGTCCTGGCCAGGTGGTCGGTCGTGTATCCCTGCTGCTATATTCTCATTCGTCAAGTTTGGAATTACTGTCCGGAGAGATTCTGTGGCACCGTTTGATTCATTTAAGATCTTTATTTCACTTAACTCTGTGCTTTCTTTCACAGATAGTGCCACTCCCTCACCAGTACGACCTATTCTGGCCTTCCGATATCTTTTGTACCTTGCTATTACCATGGGTGAAATATATTCTTTGTATTCCTGGGGAGTGGGGAGGGAGCGCCATGCTGCTAGACTAGCTCCGCCCCCTCGCTCATCGCCTAGTCCTGCTTCGTCTTCAGGCCCAGCTCTGCCTCCAGGACAGATCTGCCCCAGTCCCACTCCACCCCAGCCCAGCTCCTCCTCCATCCCCAGTTCCCCCCCAGCTCCGCCTTCAGCCCAAGGTCTGTGGCTGAGGAAGCCTTGGCTGCGCAGTAATGGGGGGGCGGGTGCGGACGGGTTCCGTTAATGGTACGGGGGCTGCGACGGGAAGAGTTTGTGCACCTCTGATTTAATGAATCTCTTCCCACATGTCAGGCGGCCTACGCCAGCATGGGAGCTGAATGTGGTCCTCAATTCACTGCTGGGGCACTGCTTAAATGTTCCCTGCTTCATTTCTCCAGGAAGGCTGCCTTTTCGGCAGCTATCACCTCTGCTAGAGGGGTGGGCCAGCTAGGGGCTCTAATGGGCAACCCCACCCCCCATTTTTGTACGAAGAAGGGAACCTCAGACTTTCATATCAACCGGGACATTCAACTCCCATTTTTCTGTCCCAAACCTCTTCACACCTTGGACGCCAGGAGAGCATTGATACTTTAGGGCCTCCTCTAGCTTGTGTGTTTCTGTCACAGACGGGGTGTCAGGGGCACCTCTCATCCCAGAGACTCTCCAGATGGTTTCTGGCTGCATTTTGCCTTGCTATGAGTCTGCTAGTACTCAGCCCTGTCCGCGGGCTGGCACCCATTCTGCAGGTCACTGTCTGCCTCTGTCGCTCTGTTGAAAGATGTTCCCATTGCAGAAGGCCACAAAGCTCAGACCTTCTCTAGGGCAGATGCTGCCTTTGGGGCTGCTGCTCTTCCAGCAGTCGGAGGCAAGGCTCAAAGCCCTGCCTTCCTATACAGAGTACTGCTTGGGAGTGGCCTGAGGTGGCACTCCCATGGGGGCACTTCAGAGAAGGGCGAGAGGTTATTTATCATGTACAGTAACTGGAGTTCTTCCTCTGGGAGCTTAGCTACCCACCCTCCCCGGCTGCTCCCGCTGGGTCCCTCCCTCGCTGCCTGATATGCCCGTGGTCTGGGGCACAAGGTTAGCTAGGACGCGTGTGGGAACAGGCCTTGCTACCCAACCTCTTTGGGTAGCCATGCACCCCAGGAACCTTGGATCAAAGTGGGGCGCCCGTGGGGCCAAATATCACCAAGAGTTCCAGTTACTGTCCAAGGTAAGTAACTTCTCCTTGTCTGCACAGCTCGCCCCTCTGCCCAGGGACTGTAGGTCGCTGGTTTGTCTGCGCAGTGGATGTGCGCGCGCGCGCGCGCGCACACACACACACACACACCGCCCAGGGGTTGTGAAGCGCTGGCTGGTGTTCAGTGGAGCCTGCCCACGCAGGCCGTGCAATGCGGATGACTTAACACGGCTTCCCAGGAGTCTTGACTTTTGCATTGTCTGCTCCCAGGGAGATACCCATGGCAGGGTTGTGCTGAAGCCATGAAATATTGCAAGGTTCCCCTTGCACAATGTCCAGATACACATCCCTGTCACAGCGCATGGTGCAGCGGGTGTGACCTCTGAGGCCCCCTGTTCCACAGGGGATCATGCTCCTGCCCTGTCCCCAGCACCGATGGTCTAGGAAGATGTGTCGTGTGCAGACACTGTACTAGCTGTAGCCTTTGGTGTGTGTTAGGACATGAAATTGCCTGGCATTGTGTAGGTGATACAGCAGGTGGTGCTCTTCCCTTCGAATCGGAGCACCATTAATGCCCCGGCATGGTGTAGAGAAAGTTCTGAACTGACTTTCAGCTGTGAGGTAAAACCGAGGTCTCAGCCGCGTTGGATCAGTGTTGATCCTGCGGCACGTTCTCCAAGTGCTGGGCCGTTCACCGTCTTGTCCTGGCCACGCTGCAGCTGGGGTAACTATCCAGCATCTCGCGATCCCAGCTGCGGTTCCAGGTGGATTCTCTGTTGCCTTTCGCTGCGTGCCCTGAGCAGGGGGATGAGGGGTGGTGGTGTTGCATTGCTGCTGTTCCCATGTGCCTGCCGCGGGGTTGGCAGGGCGCGCTGGGCTCCCGTGGGCAGGAGACACTCCAGGGCAGCAGGGCGTTGAGCGTTCTGATTCGCCGAGTTAGCGGGGCGAGGAGAGAGCCTTTCTCCACCCTGTGACACAGGTGCCCAGCACTCACGCGTCCTGGGGCTCATTCCACAAGGCTTTGATGGCCTTGCCTTGGGCCGAGACCTGGGCTTGGGGGCACCTGCAGGAGGCATTCAGCGGGCATCCTGAAGCTGCTGCCCTGGCCTCGGTGTTCACAGCCTCTGCCTGGAGCTTCCAGCCGGACCTCAGCTCTCACAGCCTTCCCCACCTCCATGGCGCCTTTCCTCATTCCGTGCCAGGCTCCCACCTGGGCCGAGGGGCCCGGGGCCTGCTGACCACAGCCTGCCACTTCCAGGGGGATGCTCCTGGCTGTTCCTTTGATTTCTGCCCTGGGTTTCCTCATCCGAACGAGTCCCTCCTCAGCTGCATGAGGAGCCCGGTGCGTTACACTCGCTGTATTTCCCTTTGCTATGGTAAATGGGGGGCAGGCGGGTGCAGCGGATGCTGTCTTGGAGGCTACGCCCCAGATGTGGGGAATAGGAATGGGGAATCCCTCGCTTTATAAAACCTAGAGAGGATGGAAATATGGCAGCAATAGATTTTTTTCTCCTTTCAGTGGCAGGAGCGGGTGGCTTGGATCAAAACCTCCCCCTGGTGTGCAGAGCCTGGTAAAGGGCCTTGTGCTGCTGCATGTGACAGAGAAAGCAAAACTGAACGGTCTGTTTTCATGTCCGGTGAGACAGAGACAGCAAACAGCATCAGTGAATGAAACTGTGCCACGCTCCCCCTGCCAGCTCTCGGGAATTCTGCGAATCACGGGAGCGCTGCACAGGAATGAGCGACTTTTCATTTGATCTCAAGGCTTGTGACATTTGGTGGCTTTGGTAAAGCCCTGGTGGCTGGCATCCTGCCTTTGTGGGAGACTCTCCACTTCCATCTGAAAGGACAGTAAGTTTCTAGCTCTAATAGTTGAGGAGAAAAACTTGAAAGCCCAGAGACAAATGACAAGACAGAACTGGGATTATTTTGTAAAATGGCAGGAGTTTCTGGGCCAGGCTCGTTGGTGTTGAATATTTGGGGTCGGCAATACTGCAAATGCGATTTTAATTCTGCCTCTGCCTCTGGAAGTAAAACATCGAGCGTGTTTGCTATAACGAATACACTGTCGTTCTCACACTCTGAGATTCATCTGCTGGGAAGCACACCCCCAAAGCAGGACGTAGTGGCAGGTGCTGCTAAAACTCCGCAAACCCATTGGTGGCTGCTGCCTGCCCGTCAAGCTGCCTGGGAAGGGACTGCTCCTTCCTCCCAAACGGGTGAGCTGCAGCGTGCAGCAGAGATACGATGGGGCAAGAAGCTGGCAGCGGCTGTTGTGTTCATAGTTTGCTTTTTGGGGACTGGGGCCGTGCATTTGAGTAGCAGCGGGGGAGAGGCGTGGGAACACCACATGGAGTCATAGACCCATAGTGTTAGAGGGGCCCGCAAGGGTCACCTAGTCTAACCCCTCTGCCACGATGCAGGATTTGTTGGGTGTAACCCCTCCAAGACAGATCGCGACCCAGCTTCCTTTGAAAACCTCCCGTGAAGGAGCTTCCATGACCTCCCGAGGCGTCTGTGCCCTTGGCGCCTGCTCTTACAGTTCGCAAGTTCTTCCTGAGATTTAATCAGAATCGGCTTTGCCAGGAGCCCCAGCGGTTCTGCGGAACGTAACTTTTCAATAAAAAGAAAAGCCCTCTGGCCTTTCTGGTTATGAGGAAACCCTTCCTACGTGGCCCAGCTGGCAGCCTGCCGGAGTCTGCAGGCAGCAGGAAGTGCAAGATTTGAGAGTTGAGAACTGTACGCACTCATCTCAGCAAGCTGTTACCTGAGCCCTCGTGCTGACGGGGAGAGGGCAGCATTGATTGTTATTTCACTGTGGACGGTTTTAGGCAGAGCATCTAACTCCTCTGGGGTTGTGGCCCAGGCCGGGCACGCACTCTGACTTCCTGCGTGAGATCTGTGTGAGGGGCATTGCCCGGCGAAGGGGCACAGATGTCTGAGAGGCAGTGTTGTGAATGTTTACGCTGTGGCGGCTGTGTCCCCGGAGGCAAGGCAGAGCTGTTATCCCCCTTGCACGGCTGAAGAATTCAGGCCCAGCAAGACTGAGACTTGTCCAGAGTCCCTCAGGGAAACTCTGGCAAAGCAGAGAATTGAACCTGGGTCTCTTAAGTCACAGGCCGTCTCCTTGCCTGCCCCTCCTGCTCTGCGCAGCGCTCCCTGGTGGGGCTCACTGAGGAGGGCAGAGGCCTTTCAAAAGCTGCAGTGAGATGTTGTGGCCAAGTAAAGAAAAGAGGGCTGGCCTGAGGGTTAGAGCAGGGAGCTGGGGTCAGGACTCCAGGGCTTCGGGCGAGTCACCCGTCCCTCCAGCCTCAGTTTCACCAGCTGTGACATGGGATAAAGAATGATCCCGACCCACTTCCTGGTGGGGGCAGAGGGGCTGCATTCGTTCGCGTGTGTGCAGTGATTTGTGGTTCTCAGGTGCAAGGCGCCGCTGGCATCGGTTATTCTTCCTGGCCGTCCCTCCCAGCCGCGGCACCTTGTGTTATAGGTGGAGACGGGGGCGGGGGGGGGGATTAAAAGGTGAATCTGCCTCAGAGCAGCTCGGAGACCGCTCTGTAGAAGAAACCCCCAAGCAGGGTCTCCCCAGGGCTCCCCTAACCCAACCGTGTGCATTCTCCAGTGTCTGCTTCCTAGCCCGTGGCCGTCACTGTGGTGTCTGGGTGCCGGGGCTGGCCTGCCTGGGGCCTACAGGTTGCCTTTTTGTCATGTGATATTTTTGTGGCTAGTATTAAAAAAAAATCTGTTCAATATTAAAAAAAACCCCAAACTTGGGAAAAAATCTTCCCGTGGGGCAGCAGCATCCCCCTTCCCCGTGGCTCCCGTGCCATCTCCTGGCAGGGCTTATGGGCGCAGGCTCGAGAGTGGTTTGATGGGGAGAGGGCGGGGGGGCAAAGCCCGTGGGTCTCAGAGGGCCCTTTAGCACATTGCTCTCAGCCCCCTCCCTGAATTGTCCTGGCTGGATCTAACTGCCCCTGGCCTGGTGAGGAGAGGCTGCAGGCAGGGCCCTGGGCACAGGGACTGAGGCAGGTTGCAGGGCGTTCCTAGGCGTTTCCTGGGGTGAGTGGGGCCTGGCAGAGCCTCCTGCGGCCGTTGGCCAGCTGATGGGATCGATGCTGTTGAGTCCATGCGCTCGGAGGCCTGTGCGTAGAGCCCAACGGCCCCCACAGGCTTCCTGAATGTTTTGCATTGACACCTCCCTGCCAGCCCCCAGGACCTGACTGTGCCTCTCAGCCCTGCAGCCACCTCTGGGGAGGCCTGCAACCCGGCACACAGTGGGCACACAGCACCGTGGCCAGTGGGTGGCTGGGCAGGGTCACTGCTCCGAGGTGATGGCCCGGCTGGGCAGACAGCAGCCCTTAGATCCAAGCTCCGGTCGCAGCTCAGGGTCAGGAAGTTTAGCAAGCTGTGGATCACGTCTCCCTGCCCATTGGCCCAGCTGCCCGACCCCGCACTCTTCTCCTCCCACCATTTGGGTGTCATGGCTCCGGGCTCTCCCCAGCCGGCTAGCTAGGGCTGCTCCATCCTGCTGTGCACCTGGAGGCTCTTGGGATTGAGGGGCCCAGCGCTGAGTGCAAGGCTCTGGCTAAGCCCCCCGTAGCGGGGACGCCCCCTTAACTTCATCTCCCAGTCCCTCTCGTGGTGCTGGCTCCCATCCACTCACCGGCTGTGCATCATCCCAGGCCCCGTCCATCTCCCCCCATTGACTCTCCGCAGGCTGGAGGAGTTGCCGCCCCCACCCCCTCCCTCCTAGCGCCTGGCTGTCTCCACAGCTCCCTGCTGCTGCTGGCCTCCGTGGCTTCCCCTGGGTCTCTTGTTGTGTGTGTTTACAGCTCGGGGGGAAGCCGTCCTGCCCCAGTTCCCTGCGTACTCTTAACTTCACAGTTCTCGCCACAGATCCACGCATCTCCATGCAGCATTTGATACAGGTTTTATTGGCATTTCCATACGCTCACAGACACAGCCATTCCAGAGCCATGTTTCCCCAGAGAAGCCTCAGGGGAGAGCAGCACTGAATCGGCTCAGTCTTGGCCCCAGAACAAGGCTCTCTTCTCTCCGGGCAGGGGCTGCCGCTCTCAGCGCTGCATGGCGCTTGGGGACGGCGCACTGGCTGAGCCGCTGTGTCCTTAGGGGCGTGGGTTTGTTGCTGTCTGCGGGGCACTGCTGGAGTCTGGCCCTGCCAGTCCCTTGGCGGGAGCCCTCAGGTTTGCCTGCTGTTCTTGCTGTGCCCCTTGGGGTTGTGTGGCTGTGGTAGGGCCAGGATCGCGGAGGGTGGGGTGACGAGGTGGCAGTGGCAGGACCCCAGCAGCCCCGCCGTTTCCCTGTGCTAATGGCACAGGGCTGCCAGCTGGCAAACGCTTGGGCAGGGCCTTGCTGAGGCAGCCTGGCCCTGTGTGCACTTATCCATCGTGTGACCCATCCGTACGGCCCTGTGGCCTGGTGATATACAGGCTGAGAGCCTGCCTGGGCTGCGATGCCCTTTGCAAAGGCGCCGTGTCGCGAGGGCCATGCCCGTCGATGCCAGGACACCTGACCAGGGCACAGCTTGGTTCTGCTGGTCTGTCAGCCGAGTCTGAAGGAATCTCATTTGCATCCCCTCACCCTGGCATCTGGGTGGGATGCGGCGCAGGCTCTGCAGCCCCTGTCGCTGCCGTATGGAGGGTGCGCCTCCTGGCTGCTGGTAGGCGTTCTGCGGGGTGCTGTGGAGGGCAGGCTGAGCATAGCGGAGACTCCCTCTCCTGCTCCGAAGGAGGCGAGACATGGGCTCTGGCTGATCTCAGGTGGGAATTCCTCAGCCAAGAGCCTTTCCCTGAGAGCAGCCTTCCCCGGGCCTCCTGCAGCACCCCCCGGCGCAGGCCTGGAGCGTGGCGGGCGGCTGTCCGAGTGCCCGGTTCAGCGTTCAGAACGGTGCCGAGCCCTCCATGGAGCAGGGGCTGAGCGCCTTGCAGCGAGTCTGATCTCTGCCCCGTGCTGCTGTTTCTGCTTCAGTCCTTGGTGAGCCCAGGGGATCTGTGGTGATGGCACGAGGGTGGAGAGTAGGGCTAGCGTCTCTCACCTGTCCAGCCATCTGCGTGCAGTGGAGACGCTCTCCACCAACACGGCCTGGGTCCCGACTTTGGTTTTCAGGGGAGGTACCTGGCGTTGGTCCTGCCCTCCTGGCGGGCACTGGGGTGGGCATGGGCATGGTCCTATAGCTGTGCCACTCCCCCATATACTTCTGCACCTGGCTTCCCTACTTGATTGTCCCCGGCCCATCGCAAACTCACCAGTCCTGCCCGGGGCAAGGTGCAGCCCAGCTCCCCCCACCCTGGCAGTTCCTGGGGGCGCAGGAGGGCCAGTGCTTGGCCCCTCGCCATCCTCAGCCAAGCCCAGGGCACGAGCAGCCCCTCTGGTCTGGCTGTTAATAGCGCCTCCCCGTCCCGTGCCCAACTCTGCCGTGGCCCAGGTTACGTCCCACTCTTTGCTTGAGCAGGTCCTGAAAAGCCGGAGCCATTTGTGGCTTCCCCGGCTGGCGCGAGCTACATTGGCCTGCACTGTGTGTTCTTCTCGGAGCTGTTTGCTGTTCCCTCGCGGCGGGAGGCTTGCCTGGGCAGGGGGAGCAGTGTGTCCACGCGGAGGGGCTGGGGTGGCTGAAAGGCACAGGCCTGGCCTTTGTCATAGCCTCTGGGACGATGGCTCCTCAATCTGCCCAGGCGGGGGCGGTGAATCGTGGTGGTTCCCCACGGCTGGGAGGGAGCTGGGTGTTGGATGGGCCCCAGGCCGTGGGATCGGAAGAGAGGCCGTGTCCATTTGCCCCTCCTCCAGCCTTAGCCAGGGCGGCAGGCAAACCAGCGGCCCTGGGGCCCTCCTGCTGCCCCTGCCCCCCGGGGCCTGCCCCGGGCGCTTGGCCTGGCCCCGCTTGGGAGCTGGAAGTGGAGGCGGGTGGGGGGGGAGGCGGGGGTTAAAATTCCCGCCGGTGAAGCCCAGCCCCAGGTGCTGCTTCCCAGCAGAGCTGGCTGTGAGCTGGGATGCCGCCTGGTGGCCGTGCCGAGCACAGCGGCGCCCTCGCTCGCGCCGGACCCGGGGTGGCCCTTAGAGGGCAGCTGGAGGAGCTGCGCCGGCGTGGGGCTGGGGGGCACCGGGCGTGGGGCTGGGCAGCTGGAGGCTCTCGCAGCAGCCCTGTGTCCTCGGCCCTGGGCTGGAGCGCGCCAGCACCCCCAACTCCTCACCGGGGCCTCCTGGCAGGTGACTTTACTGCTCGCCCCAAGTGCAGTGTGTTCCTGGTGCAGGTGCTGCGAGGGCAGAGAAACCGACTGTGCCTGGGGACGGGGCTCGGGGGAGCAGCCCAGGGCTGGGGCCCGGTGCTAAGAGGGCCGCTTGCCACGCCAGCCTGGTTACCAGTGCCCGCCCTGCGCTGAGACAGGGAGTGTGGGGGCAGACTACCCATTCCGGTCGGCAGGGCTCTGGTCCCCCTTCCAGCTGGGAGCCGAGGAGGCAAGTGCCTGGCATGACCGAGCCCGTCGCCTCGTCTCTCTGGCATTGCGCAGGGCCAGGCTGCCCTGGCGCGGGGGCAGCCAGGGCCCTGCCTGCAGCTGCTGAGCCCTGCCCTTTGCTCACTGCTTCAGCGACAGGAGAAGGCCAAAGGAAGGCGCCTGCACTAGTCTTTTGTGGCGGATATTGGTAACGAATTCTGCGACTGGACTGACCGGCCTTCAGCTGCTGGCAGCTATGGGGGGAAACTGAGGCACAGAGCGGGAAAGGGACTTGCCCAGGGTCACCCAGTGAGTCCTGGCAGAGTGGGGTGTAGAATCAGACCTCGCTCCTAGTACGGAGCTATAACCACTAGACCAGCCTCCCTCCCTGTCCCAGAGAGCAGAGGGAGAGTGTCAGGGTGTGCTTTGCTTGCCGTGGGGGCCAGGCTGTGGCTCTGAAGTGTGCACGTGCTGCATGGGCACGGGGCGGGGGAACGGTGCACGCAGGCCGTGTGCATGGGGCCAGGTGTCTGTGTGGGGACCTGGGCTGGTCTGTGCTCCTGGGGCCAGGTTCGTGTGCAGGTGGACAGGGGTTGCATGCGTGTGTACGTGGGGTGGGGTTGTGTGTGTGGCCTGTCTGGGGCGGGTGGGCTTGGTTCCTCTCCAGCTGTAGCGCAGCAGAGCCTGAGGCTGAGCCGATGGGTGGGGGTGTATTTCTCGGTGCCAGGCGCTGCACGGGGCGGGTCAGGCGAAGGTACACAGTGGCGCAGGCTGGGGGGGGGGAGCGGTACAGACACAGGGGGCACACGTCGCTGGGCTCCAGCTGCCTTCTGCTACTAGAACAGGTGAGGCCATGTTGGCTTGACCCGCCCCCCCTCCTGCCCCCACATGAACCCAGCAGCGCAGATGGGCCTGCAGCAAGACAGAGGTGGCCTGCGGAGGTGCTGGGGGGCAGAAGGGGGTGGCACCAGTTGAATCTTGCTGTTATGTAGGAGAAGGGGGAGCACAACCTAATGCTTCAGCACCATTTGGAAAAGTCCCTCTCGAGTGTCATCTGCTGGGCCCCTTAGCATCACCCCCCCCCCTCCCTCCTACCCGCCAGACTGGCTGCATCTCTCCCCTCTCTGGATGGACTCTCCACCCCACAGCACGGCTTGTAGGGCTGGAGCTGGGTCATCTCCCCCCACGCTGTGTCCGTCCTTCCTGGACAGCTCAGCTCGGCTCGCTCCCGGCCTGCTTCGCCGGGCCCTGCTCTGGAATAGCTCCCCAGCTTTTCTTTCTAACGAGGCCCTAATTGGAAGCTGCTTCTGCCTCCCTTCCCATGGCTCGCTAGTCTCAGCGGTGCAGGCCGATTAAGCTGAGGTTTGGGGTTTTTTTTAATATGGCAGAATTATTTTGGAAGGGCTGGGATCATTACATGATGGACTGCTTGAAACACCCCCAGGCTTCGCCTTTCATCCGGGGCCCGTTTCAAGTGGTTTTGCTCCGTACACGTCTCTGGGCAGTGACCATCTCAAACAGTTGCTGGTAATTATAGATCCTCGTTCCCGCTCGCCCATTAGTCAAAGGATTTTTGTGTGTTTTAACAGTGTTCTGCATCAGCCTGAATAAGGCTCTGTTCAGCATTTGCTAGGACCAGGATCGCCCTGTGCATGCATGGAGCTTTTCACACTGCTGCCTACCTGCTTTCCCAGGGCTTGGAGCGACACGCGACAGCCGGCGTGCACACACGGGCCCCTTTGCACATGCTTTCAATTCCGTGCACACACGCGTCTCTTTGCACTGGCTTGCTGTCAGACACAGGCACCCGGGTCTCTTTGGACATGTTCCAGAGGGGTCGCATGTTAGCCTGTTTTCAGCAAAACAACAAGGGTCCTGTGGCACCTTAAAGACTAACACAAAACTGCCCACGAAAGCTTATGCCCAAATAAATGTGCTAGTCTTTAAGGTGCCACAGGAATCTGGCTGTCCTTGGACATGCTTCCCATTGCATGCAGACCCTCACGTCTGTTTGCCCTTTCCCATGCAGGCGCTGCCAGGCACAGCAGGTTGTGTGCTCGTTCCTCCAGGCCAGGCTTTCAGACTCTTGCACTCTCTTTGCACATGCTAGTAGCATTGTCAGGTCCTCCTGGGGGCGTGTGAACGTCTCTTTGGGAAGTGCCCCAGGGGTCTGCGCCCTCCCTGCCTCATTGGGGTGGCTCTGGCAGGTTCCTCTGCCGGGCAGTGCTCCTGCCTTCGCTGGCGTAGTCTGAGGGGCTTCTCTGGCAGCGGGATGGGCCCCAGGTGCGCCACAGCCCTCAGGGTTTGGCTCCCTTCAGTCAGGATACAGCGCGCTGGCCATCACAGCAGTGATCCGAGGTTCTGTCACTGGGTGCCCCTGTGGGCATCTCAGGCTCTGAGCTATCTGAGACCCAGCATGTGCTGCTGTAACTGAGGAGGCATCGTGTCATGGCGCACAGGCCAGGTTGCACAGACCCTGAGCGCTTAGCCCCGAGGACTCGTCATGTTCGAACAGAGACTGTGTGTGGAAAGTGACTTGGAAAAGGAAGTGTCGTGGAATCGAAGAAACGGATGGAAAAGACCCTCTAGTCCCGGGGTTCTCAAACCTTTTTTCACTGGGACCCCCTTTGAAAATATTTTGGGCTGTGACAACCCCCCAAAGAGTGACAACCCCCCCCACGCCATGCCACCCTCATTTCTGCACTGCTGGGGGCGGCGCTGCCTTCAGAGCTGGGCACACGGCTGGCAGCCGCTGCTCTTTGGCCACCCAGCTCAGGAGGGCTTGGACTGTCAGCCCTGGGCACGGCTGACAGGGGAGCCCCAGCATGCACAAGGGCTGACAGCCTGCAACCCCCCAATAACCTTGCAACCACCCAGGGGGATGTGACCCCCGGTCTGAGAACCCTTGCACTGGTCCCAACGAGCGCCTCCCTCCCATCCCAAGGGCCAGCGCAGGATTGATCCCAGGAGTGTGTCCTCCAAGACCTGATGGAGTCTGCTTTTACATGTCAGAAGCCAGGAGGTTCCTGGTGCTTCCACTGGGAGATGATGCTCGGGCCCGCCTCTCACCAGCAGGACATGCTGTCTGTGCGGCCGCTCCCCACTGCAGCTTGGTTCCTGCTGATGCTCGTGACCAGAGGATTGCCCAGTGTCTGTCATCTGCTGGGCACAGGACTTCCCAGCAGGTTCGGGGTTAGACCTTGTGCCCCCTTGTTGCCTGTGCAGGGTGTGATTTTCTTTTCTCCTGCCTCATCTCTGGGTGGGAAATCCTCTTCTGCTGCGGTGGGGTGCGTCACTGGGGCACGGCGGAGTAGAAACTTCCGGGTTTGCTCTCTCCTCTGCGGGCTGTTCCCAGTCCGTTGTGCTCAGAGTCTCCCAGGTGCTGTGCCCGGCCGGCGATGGTGGGTTGTCACTGGGCAGAGCTGCCTGGCTTTGGTTTATAGTTTACTGAAGGGTTCCTGTGGGGAGCTGTCGCGTTCTAGCTTGTGGGTTTAGTCTGGTCTGCACAGTGGCTAGCGCCTTGTCTGGTTAGGCCTGTCTAGTGTCCTGTGTGACGTGTGCTTGTGGGTGGCGTTATTAGCCGCGCTCTTGTGTGGAGTTTGGTTCTGCTCAGGCCTGGGATTGAGGCTCTAGGAAGGCTGAATGAGCTTGTGATTTTGGAGGAGTGCTGCCTGAGTTACATGCAGGGCCCCATGTGGGATCTGCCGCAGAACTCACCCCTGCTGCAGAGCAGCGCGTCACCATCCCGACCGACATCTTAAAACCCCACGTTTCTAGCCCGCATGGTTCTGAAGCGATTCGAGCCAAGTGTAACCAATGCCTGCCTGGATCTGCAGAGAGCCAGAAACGAAGGCTCCGAGAGAGATGTGCTGCCGTCCCCTGACTCCAGCCCTCAGCTCTGGCAGGAGCCAAGGCACCATTCAGCCAAATGCTTTATTTTGTTGTAGGTGATGCCCAGTGTGCTTCCTGCTGCCTGCCCTGCCTGGACCTGCCTGCAGTTACCTCGTCCTCTGCACCTTTCCCTACGGGGGGCGGGAGGGGTACTCGGATTAAACGTGTGCTGTTCACAGAGCCAGGCAGGTGGGTGTCGGAACCAGAGCTAGAGTCCAGCTGGCAGCCAGGCCGCCTCCAGAACAGAGCAGCAGCCGAGGAGAACCACGGACGCTGGCTACAGGCTCCCCTGGCACCCGTGGGCTGGAGGAGGAGATTCTGAGCCGGGCCACCCCGACGACACTGAGACTGCCGAGGCCCATAGAGCTGAGCCCCCGGAGAGCACAGCAGCAAACTCCATCATCACAAACCGCCATTGGTGGAAAGAATCTCCGCTGGCGCGTGCGCTGGTGAGCGTCCCCGCTCTGCGCCTGAGCGGGGTGTGGTGGGGTGGGAAGGGGGGCAGTGGAGGGGGTTTCATGGAGACGCATTCATGTTGCTGCAGGATTTAGTTCTTGCCCCAGGGTTTGGTGTGTGTGCCACAGGGCTCCGAGCCTGGCAATGCAGACAGGGCAGCGTGAGGGCATTGACTCAGCTGGGCACTGCTGGGTTTTCTGTGCTTCCGCAGCTCTAGAATCCACCCGCAGCTGCTGAATCGCACTGGAGCCTGGGGTTTCTTTATTTAAACATTTCCCACTGCCATCCCCCCGTTGCGAAGTTGTGGCAGGGCCTGAGATGTGCCAGACCCGTGCCCATGGAGGTGAGCTCTTTGGGCAGAGAGTGGCCTGTTCCCAGGGGCACTGAGCAGGAGCGTGGGGAGCTCAGCGGCTCTGTCCGTCAGCCAGGGAATTTCACCTGGCCTTCAGCACTGAAGTCTGCACCGTTGGGCCAAAGCACCTGGCCCTACTGGCTCTGAAGGAAACCTTCCAAACGGCTCCTTGAGGCAGGGCTGTGTGAGTCTGGAGACGGCGCGCCACGGGGAATCGCTTGGGGCTGGCGCTGTCTCACCCATTGCATCAGGCGAAATTGCCGGGCAGGGGCAGAGGCGATTCATGTGTGTGTCGGCTGTCAGAGCCTGGCACCTCGTGTGTGCCAAACCCCCCCATTGCCTCCCACCCATCACGCGTGCCAGGTGCCTTCCCCAGAGGTGCTGCTGTGACCCGTCCGTGCCTAGGGCAGCCACTTGAAAATGCCAAGGGCAGGGCAGGCTGCAAAGGGAGAGCAGATTTTCCCAGCACTGGTGGGTGACACTGAAGTCAGGCTTCCCAACCAGCCACAAACCGGGCTTCTGATTCCCCACGCTGGTTATCAAGAAGCTAAAACAAAAATATACACAGCCCCCTTCACTGCACTTCAGTCTCTGGCTCCCAATCAGTAAAGAGACCAGTTATTTAAACTCTCTGCTCTTTACCAAAAAGGTTCTCCTGACCCCAAAGGGTCAGCCACAGCACCAGAGCAATACAAGTTTGGATCTTACCCAAAACACCACGCTGCCAGCCAATCCTTTAGTAGCTAAACTAAAGGTTTATTATAAAAGGAAGGAAGGAAACGTTAAGAGAAGTGTTAAATGATTAAAGCAATCAGACACACACAAGTGATTAAAAGTCCACATGTATCAGGTTTCCACTAGAATTGTGGCATTTGCAGGCTTGTCCAGTCCCTCTGGCGTACATCCAGTACCGGGATGGGCCTCAGTCCTTTGTGTCACAGCTCAGTTGTAGATGAGTTAGTTGATCTAGAGGGAGGGAGGGAGGTAGGTAGGTAGGTGAAGACTTACGACTGAAGACAAAATGGATGTGGTGCAGCTGCCTTTTATGTCCCTTGGCCTTTGCCAGGCTGCTTGTGGAAATTGCCACAAATAAGATGGAGTCCAGGGTCACATGAGTAAGTCCTGGTGACTCACCAAGTGCAGTCCCAGCTTCTCTCCCCAGGCCCATTGTACCTGTGAGTTTCCATTAAGCAGTTTATTGCTGCTGCCATCCTGTCTGGGGAGGCACCCAGACACAGCACAAGTTGAAATACAGACACATCAAACACAGCCATAACTTCCAACACAAAGATGACACATACACATAAACAAAACCATCATCCTTAGCAAACGATAACACTCTAACGGTACCTGACATGGCCTATCTCATGTGAATTACTGTAATTTTGAAATATTGATGTTAAATAGCATCATAAATGGCCCCCCTAATCCAACCAGCATCACAGCTGTCTGATGAGAGTCTGTGGTATGCTGAAAATCTGGGGGCAGCTTTAGGGGCTGAATGTACTATTCAAACCTTTAATTAATTAACTACCTGAAAGGGGGTTCCAGGGAGGATGGAGCTAGGCTGTTCTCAGTGGTGGCAGATGACAGAACAAGGAGCAACGGTCTCAAGTTGCAGTTGGGGAGGTCTAGGTTGGACATTTGGAAAAACTTTTTCCCTAGGCGGGTGGTGAAGCACTGGAATGGGTTACCTAGGGAGGTGGTGGAATCTCCATCCTTAGAGGTTTTTAAGGCCTGGCTTGACAAAGCCCTGGCTGGGATTATTTAGCTGAGGTTAGTCCTGCTTTGAGCAGGGGATTGGACTAGATACCTCCTGAGGTCCCTTCCGACTCTATGATTCTATGAAACCTGTAACCCGGGCACCTGCCCAGATTGTGCTGGCCCCTTCCTCCGCAATGCAGGAACATGGCCTCCTTCCCACTTCCTTGGAACCTGCCACAGATTGCCCATCTGCTGCTCCCGAGGCGTCAGAACCCAGGGGCCTTTGCTGCAGAACCGGGTCTAGCCTGCCCTGGAGCCCGCAGGCCTTCACTCTCAGCAAGTGCCATGGCAGCCCCACCTTCCTCTGCTCCTCCCCAGGGCCCTTCTCTGCTGGGGGTTTGTTTCCCGGTGGCATGCCCTCCGTGTTAGTGAGCCCGTGAGGTGCTGGTGTGCTGTTGTGTCTGAGCACGGCCTGGAACTGATTAATCCCTGGTGGCTGCGCTGCGCTCTGGTTGTAGTATTGTGACTCTGTCCCCACCAGGAGCGGTTGCTGGGTTGAATCCCTGCAGGAGGCTGTAGTGTGGACAGGGAGCAGGAATGATCCTTGATCTGAGAACATAACATAAGAACAGCCACACTGGGGGAGACCAAGGGTCAATCCAGCTCATGTCCTGTCTTCTGACAGTGGCCGGTGCCAGGTGCTGCAGAGGGAATGAACAGAACAGGGCAGTTACTGAGTGATCCATTTCCCATCTTCCAGTCCCAGCTTCTGGCATTTGGAGGCGTAGGGACACCTAGAGCATGGAGTTGCGTCCTTGACCATCTTGGCTATGAGCCATGAACCTGTCCTCCAGGAATTTATCCAATTCTCTTTTGAATCCAGTTATACTTTTGGCCTTCACAACATCCTCTGGCAATGAGTTCCACAGATTAACTGTGCATCGTGTAAAGAAGTACTTCCTTATGTTTGTTTTAAACCTTCTCCCTGTTAATTTCATTGGGTGACCATTGATTCTTCTGTTATGTCACTTCCCTATTCACTTTCTCCGCACCAGTCATGATTTTATAGACTTCTATCATATTCCTCCTTAGCTGCCTCTTTTCTAAGATGAACAGTCCCAGTCTTTTTAATCTCTCCTCTTGTGGGAGCTGTTCCATACCCCTAATTATTTTTGTTGTCTTTCTCTGTACCATTTCCAATTCTAATGTATCTTTTTTGAGATGGGGCGACCAGATCTGCATGCAGTATTCAAGGTGTGGGCATGCCATGGATTTATATAGCGGCATTGTGATATTTTCTGTCTTCTTATCTACCTCTTTCCTAATGGATACTAACATTCAGGTAGCTTTTTTGACTGCTGCTGCACATTGAACAGATGTTTTCAGAGAACTATGCACGATGACTCCAAGATCTTTCTTGAATGGTAACAGCTAATTTAGACCCTTCATTTTGTATGTATAATTGGGATTATATTTTCCAGTGTACATTACTTTGCATTTATCAATATTGAATTTCATCTGCCATTTTGTTGTCCAGTCACCCAGTTGTGTGAAATCCCTTTTTAACTTTGCACAGTCTGCTTTGGACTTGACTATCTTGAATAGTTTTGTATTGTCTGCAAACTTTGCCAGCTCACTGTTTACCCCTTTTTCCAGATCATTTATGAATCTGTTGAACAGCACTGGTCCCAGTACAGACCCCTGGGGGACACCGCTGTTTACTTCTCTCCATTCTGAAAACTGGCCATTTATTCCTGCCGTTTGTTTCCTATCTTTTAACCAGTTACTGATCCAGGAGAGGACCTTCTCTCTTACCCCATGAGTGCTTACTTTGTTTAAGAGCCTTTGGTGAGGTACTTATCAAAGGCTTTCTGAAAGTCCAAGTACACTATGTCCGCAAGCTTGTTGACCCCCTCAAAGAATTCTAGTAGATTGTTGAGGCATGATTTCCCTTTATTAAAGCCATGTTAACTCGTCCCCAAAATATCATGTTCATCTCTTTGTCTAGTAATTCTGTTCTTTACTATAGTTTCAACCAGTTTGCCTGGTACTGAAGTTAGGGTTACCAGCGTGTAATTGCCGAGATCGCCTCTGGAGCCTTTTTAATAAATCGGCGTAACATTAGCTATCCTCCAGTCATCTGGTCCAGAGGCTGATTTCAGTGACACGCTGCAGTTAGTCGTTCTGCAGTTTCATATCTGAGTTTCTTCTGAACTCCTGTGTGAATCCCATCTGGTCCTGATGACTTCTGATAGGTTAATTTATCAATTTGTTCCAAAACCTGCTCTCCTGACACCTCAGTCTGGGACAGTGCCTCAGCTCTGTCACCTAAAAAGAATGGCTCAGGTGTGTGAATCTCCCTCCCATCCTCAGCCATGAGAACTGCCAAATGATCAGCCCCAGGGAAAGGAACCTTTGTCCTACTGGTGCCAGGACCTCTTGTTGGGAGAGCAGCCCATCCCGAGGCAGGCGCTATGGCCCTGGGATTGTCTAGCTGTGGGAGAGCCCCATAGGGTCCCGTAAGCATTGCACAAGCTTTTGCTAACGGCTCTGTGTTTCTCGGGTGTAGGGCTCTTGGGAGAAGGTTGGTGCTACGCCCGGGTTCTGGTGGGCTCAGGATTCCCTCTTGCAGCTGAACTGCAGCAGGCCCTGCTGCACCCTCCCCCGAGAAAAGAGAAACCCAGTGTCACTGGGTCTGTGTCAGGCTCCGTTGGTTCGGGGTGTGGTGCTTGCCATCTTCCCCCAGCCCCTTTGCCTTAAACTCACAGACTCAGAGACTTTTGGGCCAGACGGGACCATCATGATCGTCCGGTCTGACCTGCACATCTCAGGCCTCTCCTGCCACTCCTGCAATAGGCCCAGACCCTCTGGCTGCGCTGCTGAAGTCCTCAGGTTTTGATTGAAAGATGTCAGGTTACAGAGCATCCACCACTTGCTCTTGTCTGGTTCAAGACAGCAAGTGACCCATGCCCCATGCTGCAGGGGAAGGCACAAGCCCCCCAGGGTCTCTGCCACCACCTCTTCTTTCTCTTGGTCTTTACATGTCTCCAGCTCTCTGGGAGTGGGCAGTGAGGAAGCAGAGCTCCTTGTGGGGAGGGATTAGGAATGGGGCCCCCCCACATCCAGGTGCCACTGCGGCCTCATCTCATCCGGCTAAGCGTGTAGGGCCCCTGTGGTCAGTCCCATTTATAAAGCTGGTAAATATATCGGGCCTAGTTTCTGTCCCCTCCAAAGGTCAATATTTGTGCAAAGTTTAATTTTAACTTAACAAGCAGTTGTTTGCTGAGGCTGCCCTGTTGTGTTTGGGTGTTTTCGCTTCTCTTTCCCCGCGGGTCCGAGTGGTGGGGCTGTGTGTGAGTGTGTGCTTGTGTGCACTGACTCACGGGGGTCTGCCAGCTCCCGGCACGCCTGGCCGGGTGCTGAGGTTCAGAGGGGGTGTGGGAGGGCGTGGGGGCAGTGACGTAGGCTGTCAACATAACTGGCAAACCGCTGGTGGGCAGTGGCCGGAGGCTGCGGGGGTGTGAGCAGGTGAGATCCACCCCCCGCCCCGCTGGGAATGATAGCGGGCAGTGAGAGCAGCTTTCCTGGGCCCTCACCGGCAATGCCACGCCCGGGTGTCGCTGGCAGTCCTGCTGTCACTTGGCCAGGCCCCTCTTCGCTCCGTCCCTCTGCCCCTAAGGCTTGCGTGGTCTCCCCTGAATGTCCCCGGGAGGCAGGATCTTTCTGGCGCTGTGTTACTGAGAACTGAACGTACCGTCCTGGCCTGTCCACCTCTCACACTGCACGGGGGCTCCTGGCCCGGCCCGGCCCGGCCACTTCGCTGTGCGTGCTCCCCGACCTACTCTGAGAGCACAGGGACGTGCGCATGTCTCTTCTAGATCGGGGTCCCCAGACTATCTATCCTGTCCGCATCCCCACCCCCAGCTGGGGCTGGGTCAGGAGCGGGGCCGTGGTCGGGGCTGGGGGCTGCAGCTGGAAGCGGGGCCACTGTCGGGGGCCCTGGTGGCTGAGGCCGTGGCCGGGGGCCTGGGCGCCGGGGGCTGTAGCTGGGGGTCGAGGCAGGCGCTGCAGGCAGGTGCTGAGGTGCAGGAGCTGGGTCTAGCGACCGGGACCAGGGCCCTGCCATGCTCCCCCAAACGTTCCTTCGCGCCCCTTAGGGTGGCAAGCCCCATTTGGGGACCTCTGCCCTAGCTAGAGAGATCTCCTCCCACGGATACCCCCCGTTACCCCAGCACCTGGCAAGGCCTCTGAGAATTCCCTGCACCGCCCCCCCGGCAGCGAGCGAGTGGGGGCCGGCCTGGTGTGCGTTCAGAGCACTATGGAAGGCCGAGATGGAAAATCCCTGCTCACCACACCCAGGGCAGCGCCTGTGTTCCCAGCGCTCTGGCCAGGCCGGTTCGGATTGAAAGCATGAGGCATGTTGTTGTTTCCCACCCGTGCTGTTTCTGACCTCGTGAGGCCCCCTCCCTTGGTTCTGTCTCCTGCCTGGGGATCACAGCCGCTCTCCCATCAGAGCCTCTGCCCACTCCAGTCACATGCCGGTTTCTCTCCTTTCAGAGTCTGGAGGGTCTCGGACCAGACCGGAGCTAGCACCGCCCCTGCAGCAGGCCCGTGGCATCTCCTGACCCCTGCGCTCACACAGCAGCATGGGGAATGTCAGAGCAGGTTGGCACACTGCCCGTCCGGCCATCTCCTGTCTCTGATAGGGGCCAGCCGCAGCTGTTTTGGAGGAAGGTGTGGGAATCCCTGCAGGATGCAGTGACGGGATAATGTGCTCCTAGGGTGTGTGTCCTGACCCCCAGCAGTTTGCGGCTGGCCCACGCCCTGAAGCAGGAGGGCTTAGAGCCCCGCCAGAGCTCGTGTTTGTTGCTTTAGTATTTTCTGTAACGGCTCGGGGTGTTCTCATGGCCCAGCATAGGTCTGTTCCCCTGTTGAATCCAGTGGCTGTCCTGGTGTCTGGTGGTGGTGAGTTCCCCTGGCTAGCTGGGCCAGAAGTATTGCTGCTGTCATTGCGTGTCATAGAATCATAGAATATTAGAGTTGGAAGGGACCTCAGGAGGTCATCTAGTCCAACCCCCTGCTCAAAGCAGGACTAACCTCAGCTATATCATCCCAGCCCGGGCTTTGTCAAGCCACAGCTTAAAAACCTCTAAGGATGGAGATTCCACCACCTCCCCAGGTAACCCATTCCAGTGCTTCACCACCCTGCTAGTGAAAAACTTTTTCCTAATGTCCAACCTAGACCTCCCGCCCTGCAACTTAAGACCATTGCTCCTTGTTCTGTCATCTGCCACCACCGAGAACAGCCTAGCCCCATCCTCCCTGGAACTCCCTTTCAGGTAGTTAAAAGCCGCTATCAAATCCCCCCTCATTCTTCTCTTCTGCAGACTAAACAAGCCTAGTTCCCTCAGCCTCTCCTCATAAGTCTTGTGCTCCAGCCCCCTCATCATTTTTGTTGCCCTCCGCTGGACTCTCTCCAACTTGTCCACATCCTTTTTGTAGTGGGGGGCCCAAAACTGGACACAATACTCCAAATGCAGCCTCACCAATGCCGAATAGAGGGGAATAATCACTTCCCGTGACCTGCTGGCAATGCTCCTCCTAATGCAGCCCAATATGCCGTTAGCCTTCTTGACAACCAGGACACACTGCTGACTCATATCCAGCTTTTTATCCACTGTTACCCCCAGGTCCTTTTCTGCAGAGCTGCTGCCCAGCTCGTCGGTCCCCAGTCTATAGCTGTGCATGGGATTCTTCCGTCCTAAGTGGAGGACTCTGCACTTTTCTTTGTTGAACCTCATTAGATTTCTTTTGGCCATATCCTCCAGTTTGTTTAGGTCACTCTGTATCCTATCCCTACCTTGCAGGGTATCTACCACTCCCCCCAGCTTAGTGTCATCCGCAAACTTGCTGAGGGTGTAATCTACCCCATCCTCCATATCTTCTGACCAGATCTGTCCCTGGTCAGAAGGGGGACCGGCCGTGCCCATTGCTTCCTCCTTGGCTCGTTGGCAGCTTGCACAGCAGTGCCGTGTCCGAGCCCGGCGGGTCGCAGTTCATTCCAGAGTTTTACCTGGATCACTGACATCTGCCACCTCCCCTCGGTCTGCCTCACTCTGCGTTCCGCCACCACCGCCCGGCCCCAGGTGAGGCCCTAACTCACCAAGTCTGTAGGCTCCTTGCGATGGGACCTTGTCGTCCCGGTGTTTGTGCAGTGCCCAGCGGAGGGTCCTGATCAGGGCATGGGGTGAACGGAAGCCCGGGAGGCACGTTCCCTTTGCTGAGGGGATGGTGCTGAGTGTCTGTCCAGCCCTCACGGGTTGGCGGAGGGATAACAAGCTGCAGGGATCTGCTCCAGGTCGAGAAGCACAGCGATCCCGACGGCCAAGACCCGCTCAGAGAGGCCTGGACACCTGCCCCGGCTGGCAGTCGCCCCCACCCCCCTGCCTGGCTCTCTGGGGGCCAGGAGGACTGGTTTTGATCTCCCTGCCTCTGAAGCAGCGGGATGGCCATGGCTGGAGACGGCAGATGGACGGGGAGGGCCGGGGCTCGGAGCTGCCCTGAGCAGTCTCTGTCTGGGGTGCTTGGCTGGCGGGTTCTGGCTCACACGCCCAGGCTCTGGCTGATCGCCGTAAGTGGGGTGGGGAAGGGATTTTCCCCAGCTCAGACTGGCAGGGACTTGGGGGTTTCTCTCCTTCCTCTGCAGCGTGTGGGCGCGGGTCACGTGCCAGGGTCAGCTGGGTGCCCCTCACTCAGTCCGTGCTCTGCCATCGCTGGGGCCTCGGGCACTGGTGCCCCTCGGTCCTTCCTCTCCCCTGCCAACAGCACATCTCCTGTGGGTCTCCTTCCGGGGCTGGGGTCCGTGGGCGGGGCTGGCGGCCTGTGATACAGACTGGACATCTATCTGGTGAGCCCGTCTGGCCGTAACCTCGGTGGCTCTAAGAGTACGGCTTGGTGGTGGTAACTGCCAGGGTGGCTTCTCCCTATTCGCCACTCGAGGGGCCTGTGGGTCTGGGGCGTCGGTGCCGTCCTGTGGGGCTGTCTGTGAGAGACGCCCAGTCTGGAGAGTACGGCCCCCTGGCCCCAGGGCGGCCCTGCTCACCCCTTGCCCAGATGCGCCATGCAGGTCTCTGGCCCACGCCCGCCCACCCGGGTGCGTTGTGGTCATGTTGTATCTTTCTGTGCCCCCATCCCTGGGGCTGCGCATTCAGCGGGGAAGGGACGACAGGCAGTTGGCTGAGACCGGAGGGTGGAGGAGCTGGTCTCTGATCCCTGGGCAGAGGCTGGATCAGTGGCCAGGATGGGACAAGGCTGCACCCCACAGCAAGAAGGCTGATGCGCCGGTGCACCCCCCCGGTGAGGTCAGCGCCCCCATGCGCCCCACGGTGAGACAGTGGGTGCCCCGGTGTGCCCCACGAGAGAAGGCCGGAACAGCCTGCTGTCCTGCTGCCAGGCTCCATGTTTTGCAGGCTGCCCCGTGGGCACTGAGGTTTGTTGTTTCTGTTCTTTCGTTTTCCTTGCCAGGCCCTGGGCTGCCAACCTCAAAGAGCAAACAGCCTGGCTGTGCGGGCAGTCACGGCGCTGGGGGGCTGCGTGCGTAAACACAGGGCTCTCGGTGGCCAGCAGTGGGTGATGGCAGTGAACTCATCTCGTGACATCAGTCCTGTGGCTTCAGGGGAAAGCGATGGTCAGGCGGCCCAGAAGGAGCGGCTCTGTTTTCCTTCGCGCTTGGTGCCCGTCTAACTTATAAACTTTAATGGCCAGTTTAAGAGGTTCCTGCACGGGCACCTTGTTGCCAGTTTTAGGTTTTTAATATGGAAACTTTTCCCTTTGCGGTCGCGGGAGGAAAGACTTTGGGCCACGGGGCCATAATCAGGACTTGCGGGTGCTGATGAGACAGCCCAGAAGGGCTCTGGTTCCAGTCGCTGACGGCAAAGGCGGGGTGGCCGTGCTGGAGCGTGGCTGGCACTGAGCGAGCTGACCAACTGGGGTGGGGGAGACGCTTGCCCCAGCCAGCCAGCCTGCGCCAGGAGCCCTTCCCTCTGCTGATCGTGGTGGTACTGCCCCATCACAGGCGGGCTGGGGCTTCGGGCACAGGGTTGGGAGCCTGGTTCTAGTCCGGACTTTGCCACTGACTTGCTGTGTGGCCTTGGGCAGGTCCCTTCCCCAGCCGTGCGTCAGCTTCTCCCTCTGTTACACTGAGGCTCTCAATGCTTCTGTCCCCTCCGTGGGCTGGGGGTTAATCTCCGTGTGTCTGTGGAGTGGGTTGGGTGGGCAGGACCGCGATCGTCCATGGGAGCTAATGGTGCCCTGCTGGGGCATGTGCATGAATCCAGGCCGTGGGGTTAGCGGCACTTCCTGTGCACCGTGCGATAGAGCCGGTGCCGTGGTGCACACCCGGACTGGAGCGCCATCTGAGGGGTCGGGAGCTGGAGGTGGAGCTAGAGGGTCTCACCTCCCCCAGAACCGCACGGGGCTGGCCAGACCTTCCCGCAGGCCAGAGCGGTGCAGGCTAGCGCAGGGCAGCACGGGGACCTGGGCTGGGAGAGAGGCAGCTCTGGAGATGGCTCATCACCTGGGTCCTGTTTGCCCCATGACCCTTCCTTCGACCCTGCCCTCCCCAGGCTGATCCCGATGTGCGTCCCCTGGGGGCTGGATCCTGGCAGAGCCCTGTGTGGGGGCGGAACAATGTCTCTGCTACTCGGCTACGCACAGGGAGCGCGCCGCTCCGGGGCCCAGCTGCCCGGGCTGGGGGAGTTGACGGTGGTGCCGTTCGGTTCAGGATCGGGTCCTGGCTCCGGAGAGGCTGGCTCTCCCCTGTGGCAGCCCGTCACTGTGATCCGCTGAGGCACCTGAGCTGACGGGCAAGTGACAGGAGAAGCTCTGGGAAGGGCCTTGCCGGGCACTCCCTGGTCTGAAGGCGCCGGATTGCTCTGCCAGGCTGTTCCTGGGTGGTGGGGCGGGAGATCCTTTCGGGGAGTTTTGGAAAGTGTGGAGGGTGTGAGACTCTGTGGGCGCGTCTGCTAAATCCAGATCCAGACAGCGACGGGACCAGCCGTCGATACGCGTTAGAGCTACCCGGGTAGCGCTTGGCGCCCTAGCAGAGCACTGCCGAAGGGACCTGCCAGCCGGGAACCAGGCTGTTGAGAAACAAACCAAAGTCATTTTTAGGTGCTGCTCCTGTTCTGGTCACTCCCCTGCCTGCCCCCCAGCAAATGGGTGTGTTCCTAGAGTCACGTTTTCCTAACTTAGCGTGTTTTCTGTGCCCTGTTGCCGTGCGACAGACCCACACAGCGACAGACAGACTCACTGTGCAGGGGACGGGGGACACACTGACGCTCGAGGAGTCTCCATCTTCTCTAGTCTCTCAGCTCTGACCAGCTCAGGTGTTTCTGTGGGCGCAGCAATGGCAGGGGCATCCGCTCCCTCCAGCAGCCCAGCTCGTGGGCCGGGGGTTCTGGTACTTTGCTTTCCCATGGCGCTGGGTACAGTCTCTGCTGTCCGGTGCCGACGACCCTTTCTGCGGAAGCGATGGACTCTCGCTAAGGCGGGATGGGCCCACGGCTCCTGTTTCACCACCTCGTGGCCTTGTGTGTGGCTCAGCACCCCTGCCAAGGGCTCTGCCATGCCCACTGCTCCCGCCACCAGCCCCCGTGGGCTTGGCTGACACTTCCTCTTTGATGATCCAGGAGCCCCTCCTGGCCCACAGGCCCTGCTCCCCCTTCGCCCAGCAGCTGGCCGAGCGGGGGAACTGTGGAGGAGTCTCAGAGGCGTGGTGTGTGTGGAGCTGTCCTTGGGGTTCTGGGCATCGGTGTGCAGGCCGGGCTCCGCCGTGTGTCTCTAGCTAGTTTGTCCGTCCAGACCTGGTCAGGGAAGCCCTCCTGGGGTGCCTGGCCCAGCTCCATCTGGGAGCGTGACAGTGCTTTCGCTGGCACGGGGCTGTTCCCAGGCTGCCCAGCTGCTTGTGGGGAAGGGGGCAGGGGGAGCTTGCCTGGCAGAAGGTTGTGCCACAGTAATTGAGCTAAGCCGGGGTGGCACCAACAGCTCTATAAATAGCGCTCCCACCGCGCGGCAGAGGCGTGGCCATGGTTCACCAGCTATTTCATACCAGGAGCTTTCAAGTGGTCGACATGCGCCTTCCACATGAACCATTTGTACATCTGCTTTCCATGGGGGAAGGGTTCAAAGGGAAACCCAGCACACAGAGGCTGTGTGTTCCCTGCCCAGCCTGTCCCAGGTCAGGAGCTGGACTCCTGGGCTGGTGGAGAATGGCCCGGAGCAAACTGACTGACAGATCCTCTCTGCCCTGGGAGAACCCTGCCTCTCCGAGGCCTGGAATCGGTTCCTGCCCTTTGCTGGGAGCCGAGGGGTGCAATATATGGATCTGGGATGATGATAGTCTAAGCAGAGTCCAGCCCTGGTGGACGGGGCCAAGTTGTGGGTGCTGATTCCTGGGGACACGCGTGGGCTGCGCAAGGGGAGGGAAGATCCCTGTGTCCAAGGCCCACTCAATCCTGTCCTCTGCTGAGGCTGACCGGTCAGCCGTGCTGTCAGCGCTGGTGACTTACTGCCAGTCTTGCAGTGCTTGGGTGTCTGTGAAAGCCCCAGCTCCCGGAGTCCCAGGATTAGGGGAGGCGCTCTGCTTTCACTGGTAAAGAAGCGGATGTTCCTAGCCTCCAGCCTGCGGGCGAAGGCTGGTTGTACACTGAACTGCTCTCAAAGCCACAGAGCCAGAAGTCCAACCTGTATCATTTACTGCATCACTGCATTTTAGGGTCCGGACTCAGGATTTTTCAGCTGGTGTGTGTGTGGGGTGGGCACTGGGACCAGCAGAGGCTGGGCTGAGCCCCCGGCTTGTCTCAGGTGGGGTGTGGTAGGGGTGGGCTCAGAACTCCAGGATGTTCTTTGTAGACATCACAGAAATGTAGGGCTGGAGGCCCTCAGGTCCACCCTCCGCGCTGAGGCAGGACCAAGTAAACCTAGACCAGCCCTGCAGGGGTTTGCCCAAGTGTGCTGTGATGGGGATGCGTCACCGATTCCAGAATGTAACTAGCCTGGCCCTTAGAAAGCTTTCCCCAGTATCTCACCCACGTCTCCCTTGCTGCAAACGGAGCCAATTCCTGCTTGTCTTGCCCTCAGTTGAACAATTGATCGCTGCCCTCTGTGTAATAACCTTTGACTGTTGTCAGTCCCCGTCCCCCCCCAGCCTTCTCTTTCAGCCTTTCCTCACAGGCAGGTTTCTGACGCTCTGGTCAGTTTTGTTGTTCACCTCAGGACTTTCTCCCAAGTGCAGTGCTCAGAACCGGACCCGGTACTCCAGGGGAGGCCTCACCCTAAGCCAGTTACACTCTGTGAAGGCAGGGGTGATGCCTGGAGTCCCTGGGGGCAGACTCCAGAGGCAGTGGGGATAGCACAGGGGTCTCTGGAGGGGCCATAGTTAGCACAAGGGAGTCTGGGGGCAGAGTTTGGCCTACAGAGCCCCACTGCAGGTGTGGTGGCATGTGGAGGGTTACTGAGAGAACTGACTGTGAGGCGCTTGGCTGAGCTGAGCACCGGCCGCAGGGCTGCAGACCAAGGGGGCTGGCGAACACACCTGCAGGGCTCAGTGTACGGCCCAGGCTGCCCAGCACGTTCACCAGGGCTCTGGGAGGGGCAGTGAGACGGGGCCGCACTGATCGTTCTGAGCTGGGAGCTGCCGCGGTGCCGGGAGAGCCCAGAAAGGGGATTGGGCCAGTCTGGAGACGTGGGCAGAAAATCCCACCCGCGATTCCCATCTGGGACAATGTAGCTTGTCTGAGTGGTGGTGGTGGTGGTGGTTGGGGGGCTGCCGCCTCCATGGGGCAGGGAGAGCAGCAGTGCAGCAAGCGAGGGAGGGCAGGCCTGGAGTCGGACTTGGGCTCATGGTAGCCTCTGAGGCCACGGTTGTGTGAGACGGAGCAGGGGGGTCCGTCCTGCGTGGGCCTTACTGCCGCTGCGTAGCTCGGCTGTCCCACTGGCGGGGCTCTGGACCCGGGCTCTGCACTTAGTCTGGCCAGCGCTGAGCGCCGTCTCTGCATCGTAAATAACACTGGGAAGGCAGCAGGCTCTTGTGGGAGCTCAGAGGAGCTGCAGGAAGGATGGGGAGGAATTTCTGAGGCTGGGCTGTGGGAGGGAGCTGGGCGAGGGAATGAAACAAACCAGAACTTGCTGGCCCTTCCTGGCCACGTGATACGATCCGTGAGGCTGGGGAGCCCCGGCCCGAGGTCCAGACCCCTTTGCTTGGGCCTCAGTGAGACTCAGCCCTCAGAAAAGTGCTGTCGGGAGCAGCCCGGCCCTGGCTCTAGGAGCGCGCTGGGAGGGCAGGGCCAGATGTGTGATCCCAGGGTGCCTGCTGTGGACCTGTCGCACCAGGTACGTGTGCTCTGTGTGGCTAGTATTTGTAGAGCAGCATCCTGCACCACGGTAGCCACGTGCCTCCTGGCAGACAGTAAGCGCCGTTCAATCACAGCAGGCTGGGGCTGAATTTCTGCCCTGCTCCCCCCACCGGGACAGTCAGTGCGTCTTCAAAAGAGTGGATTTCCTCCTTTCCGTCCACCTGCCTCAGACTCCCTTGTCCCCCAGAGCACACAAGGGGGCCAGTTCTCGGGAAGCTGTCTGTGGACAGACCCCCCCAAATCAAGCCAAAGAACGGGTGAGTTACTCATTGCACACCTGTCTGTAATGTGCGGAAAGCAAAATTGTGCTGTTACTTCAGGTTGGGAGAAGTGTGCTGCAGGTCTCATGCGGCAGGAGTCAAACGTCACTGCAGGTTCCAAGGATGACAGATGGTCATTTTCTACCACACAAGCTATCTCGTCCACCATTGGGTACACTCATTGGCCCTCATTATGATGGAAAAAGATGAATTAATCACTGGACTGGAAGCTGGTGGTTGCCTAGGGATCAGTGTTTATAGCCTGATGACACTGACTATAAACAAACAGAGGCCTGTCCCAACTAATAATATATACACACATATATGCATAACTGATGCTTCAGAAAGGTAAATTTCCCAAAGTGAAGGAAAATTGTGAGCAACATTGACTGGAAGGAAAAATTTAGATAGAAGAATGTGAATGAAAATTGAGAGATCTTTAAGAAGAGTTTATTAGATGGGCAAAAAGCACTTCAGTTCTGCAATCGAGAAAGAGGACAACTGGCTAAAAGCGCATCCTGATTAATAGGGGAAGTGAAGGTAGCAATTAGAAATAAAAAAGCAATATGTAACAAGGGGAAATAGCAATGGATATAAATGAGACATTATGAAGTGTAGAAAATTGATATGGGAAGCTAAAGACATCAGGGAAAGTTCTTCAAGTGCTTGCTTGTGTCAATTCCAAGTAGGTGTGTGCACCGCTTGCACAGTTGTCAGGATTTTCAGGGACTTTCAGCCCAGAACAAGGAAGGAGAGCAGATGAGACTAAAGCACCTCCTCATGGAGGTGGCTCTTCGACCCCAACCGCTCGAGGAAAAGCCAGCGCGGTCAGGACCCTGGGCAGGTTCCCCTCATGGGGCCATGGCAGGCCCAGTGGCAGCTACCGCCACAGTGGCCTTTTTGGACTCCTTGGGCTTCCTGCCAGGCCCAACGGTCCTTCACCGGAGACACCAACCCCCCACCTCGGAGAGGCGCTATCTGGGAGCTGCTGGCCACCACACGGCACCAAGATCAGCACCGAGCGAGGGCTCATCTGTGGCAACCAGCATGGAGCCATCCCCAGCACCGAGGCCGGCACTAAGATGGGGGCACAGATCAGCGCCGAGTCCAGCCCGGATGCGGGTGGTGGCATCCTGGGCCACGGGGAGCACAGAGGATCTGGACCACAGGAGGATCAGACCCTGGCAGGGGCATACTCGTCCTCATCACTGGCCGAGGCAGGAGCAGGCACAGAGGCAGGTCCAGAGGCAATGGCTGTTGCGGCGAGGAGTGCGCTGTGGCTCTGGGGCCGGGGCTGGGGTGTCGGAGGGCTGGGGTGTTGTGCCCTGAGCCCTGGACCTGGCATTGCGTGGGGAGCTGGTGCAGACTGGCACGTGGGGCTCTGTGCTTGCTCCAGTTCAGACTGCCAGAGGGACCCCCTCTGTTACCGGCTCCTTGTGTGGAGTGGGGGGCTCATGGGTAGCGCAGGCCAGTCCAGCCTGCCATAGCCATGGAGGTCTGGAGAAGCCCCGCAGACTGGGGATAGCCTCTGCCCTGGGGAAGAAGCCGAGGATCTGTTAGCCTGTGGTGCAGGATGCTGGGAGACCGTGGCCCTGCAGTGTGTCTGCATCTCATCCGGCTTCCGTCCCACCTGCTCCGCTGGAGCCCGTGTCGGCGCCGCAGGGAACGCCGAGGGCGGGACAGCGTGTGCTCCGAGGCCCGTGCTGGGGTGAGAGTCCCTGGGCCGTGGCTGCTCCGTGAGCTGGCGAGAGCTGGCGTGTCACAGCTGAGCCGCCCTCCTGCTTGGGGGGGGGTGGTTCTTATGGCTGCTGGGGCAGGGAGTAGCCCGTCGGGGGGGGCAGCCGAGTTGTCCTGCTCCCGCTTGTAGGGGTGCGTGCAGGAGAACGTAGAGGGCAGCGTATGTCTGGGGTGCACTAGTGTGGGCAGAGTGCACCGGTGGGCATGCACGAGTGTGCAGGGCGTGCGCCTGTGGAGGGGGAGGGGCGTGCTCTGCCCTTTCGGTGGCTACGGCTCTGGTCCCGGAAAGCGGTGCACGTCTCAGGCCAGAGTGAGCCCAGCCCAGCTTGGAGCTGGGCCAGAACCAGCCCCTGAGGCTGACATGCCGCGGGATGAGTTTGAATCCCTTTTCCACCTCCCCCTGCCCCCAAGACAGTGTGAGAGGAGCTGCCGGAAGCAAATACTTGGGGGTTCGTTTCCTGCCGGGCTCTGGGTTATTTGTGGGGGCTCGGGGCAGAGCACGGACAGCACGTGGGGACAGCTCTGCGCCTGCCGTTAGCCCTTCCTCCGGCCGGGGCTCAGGGACTCCCCTTCGGCTGGGTGCAGGCCGGGGATGCCTCCCTCTGCCCCCCAGGGGCTGTTTTCTGCCACCTTCCCAATCCAGACCCTGCCCCCCATCGCCCAGCCTCTCGCCTACCCGTAGAGATGCATTGCTCGGCGTCCCAGCTCCACGCTCCCCTCCCACCCAGACCGAGGGGCCCTCCCCAGCCGTGGGGCCGGGTGTCTCGCTTGCCACCGCCGGGCGCCCACCTTCTGCTGGCAGTTGTGCTGCTGTGATCCTGGGATCACGATGAGCGAGGCGAGCCAGGCCCCTCCACACCTCGACCCTCGCACCAGCCTGCCCCTCGGCGTTCTCCTTCCTCGTCCACCTTGGAGCAGCCCCCGGGCGGCCGAGAGCCTGACGGCTAGCCACGGGCGGCTCCTCCGGCACACAGCGTGCACGCAGCCTGGGGTGCCAGGGCGCCCCCGCACTCTCTCAATGGGCTGGGCCTTGGCTTTGCCCCTTTACCTCCTTTTCCCTCCCGTCCCGAGTCCCGCACCTGCTGAGGGAGCCGCCACCGAGCACCCCTGCCTGGGCTCCCACCTCCCTGCAGGCCCCTGGGGGCAGCTTTCCTGTCCCCCCCGTGTTCCCGCCCTCCCACCTCCTCCTGCTGAAGGGCACGAGGGGCCCGTGGCAGAGTGTTTTATTGCCGGCAGGTGCCCTGTCATTCAACCCATGTCCTGGCGTTCCCTCCTCTCACCTGGAGATGAACCCAGGGGCCAGGGCATCCCTGCCCAGGGTCAGCCCGAGTCGGTGCCAGCCTGGCGCATCCTCCCAGCGTGGGGATTACCCGGCCCGTAACCGGAGGCGCGAAGTATTCGGCTCCCTATGGCTTGACAGGCTGACGCTGACGCGGGTGACAGGCGCGTAACGTGCGATTTCACAGCCGCGGGGCAATGATCTCTCCCTGCATGCGCCGGCTCCCAGCTCTGTCATCCTCGGCCTCTTCAGCCCCGGCCTCTGGGCTGTCGGCTGGGATTAGCTCCAAGATTTAGGCCCAGTCGCTGCCCGGGTATCGGTGGCCTGACCCTGTGGAATAAGAGGCACAGCGAGAACAAAAGGAAAACCCAAACCTAGAGGAATCGTCCCGAGACGCGAGCCAGCTGTTCCCCTGCGCCGTGGGCTGGGGTCAGCCCCACCTGAGCTCTGGGGTGCTGCAGGGGCAGGATTCCCTATGGACACCCCCTCCCCCCCCCGGGACTGGGGGAGAACATCCCAGCCGAGCTCCTGCAGGGTGAGGCGTGTGGGTCCCGGAGCAGGCAGGGCTCCCAGGCTCAGCCCAGCTCCTGAGGTGACTGTCAGAGCCAGAGCGTAACCCCTGGGCCATGTGCAGGAGGGAAAAGGCCAGCGCGGCTCCGATGGGGTCAAAATGGCCTGGGACCAGGGCCGGGGCCAGGGCCGGGTGTGTGTGTGTAAAGCAAACCTCCTTAATGGCCCCCGCAGCCGCCAGCACAGCCCCCTTCTCTTGGCCAGGGGTGTCCGGGTTGTTTGGGTGCCCGGTTGGCATGACAGATTGTAGCACGGGGCAGCCCACCTTCTCCCTGCACTAGCAGCTCTGCACGCGCCCGGGGCCGCCAAGCAGAGCCCAGCGCAGCCTTTCCAGGCGGGGAGCACAGGCAGCTCCCTGGGGGGGCTCTGCCCTGGTCTGCCTGTGGCACTGGGCTAGTGAAGGGGCGTGAGAATCAGGTCAGAAGCGAAGGGCCCAGGGCCAGGCTGGTCTGGGTCCTGCCCTGTGTTACAGCCAGCGGGACAGCCCTGCCGCCCGGGGACGATGCGTGTGATGTGGGAATGGCACTGCCCCGTGCTGAGCTGCCTCCTGAAGCAGGCGTCCGTCTCCCCGTGGCATGCGCCACACCCAGGGTGCGTCCGTGTAACCTGTCGTGCGCCCCACGGTCTGTGTGACGCGCGCCCCCCCGCTGCGCGTTCACGCTGAGGCTTTTCTGCCTGGCCCCTGCGGTGCCTGGGACCCTGTCACAGCTCCATGCTGCACCAGTGCTCTGCTCTAACTGCACCCTGCCTTCCCTCGCCGGCCAGGGCCTGCCCCCGTCCCCCCCGTCCAGCTCCTGCCCGGCTCTCCTGAAGTGTCGCTTCCTGGTCGGTTCCCGGCCCCGGCCCTGCTGGCTTTGTTGGCTGGGACCATTTCGTTTTGACTGGCTTCCTCGCGCACTGGAATGCAGAATTGCTGCTGGCCCCCGGCCAGCCCAAACACCCCGCCCCATTGGGCGACATTCGTTGATAAGAATGGGTGCTCTGAGGGGGCTCCGCTCCCTGGGCCGGGGCAGGGATCTTGTGGCCAGACGCACAGCCTTGCAGACGGCCGTTTACCGGGTGTGCCTCTCCCCGGCTCCCAACCGGCTGCTTTGCTGAGCGGGGCTGAAATGCAGATTTGGCAGCCCAGCCGCAGCAGGCAGAGCTGCCGAGGGTGTGAGAGTGTTTGCTTGACAAACTCGGGGGGTCCTCGCCTCCGCCCCGGCCGCGGGCACGTGTCGGAGAGAAACGTCCCGGCACTTTCACCCCGCTGATCTCCTCTGCCTTTTTATTTTGCTTGGTTTTGCTTTGCCAGTCAGTGTTAAGCTCTGGGGAAAGGTGCGCGACTGGCAGCCGGAGCCCGAGTCCTCTCTTTATCCTGCAGGCAGGAGCCGCGCCCCACCTCTGCCCTGGAGGGAGAGGCGAGATGCAGCCCTTGGCCTTTCTGTTGAGCCGTGGCCCTTCTGCAGCTGCTTCGGACCCTGGACGGATAGTAACTGACTCCTCCCAGCTCCTCGGCGTCCCAATCCCCCCAGTGCAGACGGGGACCTGGGCCAGAGGGAGCGGAGTGAATTGTCCAAGGTCACAGAGCGAGTGTGGGGCGGAGAGAGCAGGAGAGCCCAGGCGTTCAGCTTGCCAGGCCCTGCTGTGCCCACGCTCCAGGGCCCAGTTGGTGCTGTTAAGGCAGGGCTGCCTGTCCCCGTGGAATGGCTCTGAGACCCCCCAGCTCGTCTCACATTGTTCTGGGTTTGCTTTGAACCCTCCTGTTTAAAGGGGCTCTTTGGAGCCTCTGGGCCCCCTGCCCTGGTTGTGCGCTGCGGGGGCTTTGCGGAATCGAAAGGGCGGCGTCTGTTCAGGCAGCAATAGCCCAGCAAAACGATGGGGCTTCCCGGGTGGGGGAGCTGCTGAATCCTTCACTGTGCTGGCCCCCCAGGGGACACCGGCCACCTTCTCTTCGGCAGCTGCCACGGCCCCGGCGTTTGTGCGTCTCGGAGCGTCACTAAAACACCCCCCTGCTCGGTTTTGTGCGGCAAAGGTGTCGAGTGCCTGCCCCTGGGGCCCCGCCCCAGCGTGTGCCCCCTGGGACGTGCCAAGCCCCAACACACGCTGCCTGACGGGCCCCAAGCGTGATGGCTTCTAACCGCAGGAGCCTGCACTGGGGCAGCCTGGGTCACAGCAGAGCCTCGCACAGGGAGCAGCTTGGCGCCTGCTGCCCCTCCCCAGGGCTCCTTCTCGCCCATTGGGTGTGCACAGCATGCTGCTCTGGGCCGCCGGGAGTCGCAGCCTCAATGCCCCGACCCCCGTCGCGGGAGTTTCATTCCAGGGGATCCCGCGCTGCTGAGCAACCCCGGCGCTGCTCTCCCTGCCCCTCTGAGGATGGCTTTGGGACAGCATGGCGGCGTCTCTCTGTGCCCGGCTGCGCTGCACCGCCTCAGTAACTCGGGCCCTAAAGCCTCCTGCCGCTGTGTGCACAGTGTGCGGTGCTGGGCCCCACGGGTGCCACTGGCAGGCATATGCAAGGGCCCCACAGGGCCCCATATGCAAGCTGAGCAGGGCAAAGGCACTGCCAGGGGAGTCCAGCGCTGCCAAGCTGCGGGGGAAAGGCGGGGAGAGTTGAGCGGGGCAGGGAGGCCGTGGGTGGCAGCAGCCCTGTGGGGAGGTGCAGAGGTGTGAGCGGGAGGCAGTAGTGCAGGGCTGGCAGGGGCCACGGGCAGAGGCCGGGTGGGGCAGGGCGAGGGCAGCCCTGCTGCCTGGCTCTGTCAGCGTGGGAAAGGGAGCGTGCAGCTCTTGCTGGCGATTCGGTCTCAGAGCTGCCGTCGGCCAGGCGCACGGCCACACAGGGGTTCCCGGGCAGAGATGGGCCGGGGAGGAGCAGGCTGTGTCTGTGTGTTCCCAGCTGTCCCGTGTGTAATCCCCGGCGAAAGAGAATCCCTGGCCCTGCGCAGTTCAGCCTTCCGTCGACAGCCCCAGCCGGCCCTAAATCACGCGCCGTCCCCCAGCCTGACTGATAACCCGGCACCGCCCGCAGGGCCCTCGCAATCCCCAGGAGTGGCACTGACCCCCAGCCCCGCCCCACCCGCCCTTTCTGCCCGCGCCCTGCAGGCTGAGGCTGGGGGGCCGACCAGCCCCATCTTGGTGCATAGCTCAGGTCGCTGCAGTCTGTTTGGGTGACGGAGCGGCAATTTGCATACTGTTCTGGATGACTGTTGTGTGTGCCTCAGTTTCCCCTGTGCGGTGTGTAGTTACCTAGGTGGGTGAAAGGCTGTTTCCTCTTTGCAGCGACCCAGAGATATAGGCGGGACCCAGCCCCAGGCGGGATACCTGGGCAGACCCCTCTGGGGCAGCGGGTGGGTGGGCTGAGGGCTAGAGCGACTCCTGTGGCCCCTGGAAGCCAGGCTAGCTGATCTGGGCGATGGCGGGGGGCCGGGCGGCCAGGGCCCTTCCTGTGGCTGCTCACAGACTCCCTGCGTCACCGGCCCGGCCGCCGGATTTTGACATCACTCTGCCACTCCAGTGTCTTTCGGCGGGGGTGGGGGGCTATTGAAATGTGTCCAACAGGAAGGTCATTCTGCTGCGTAAAACGGCTCTGGGGGCGCGCTGGGGGAGTGCTGAATTAACGAGGCCGGGGCGGGCGGGGCCGTTCCAGCGTGGGGCCCACACCCCGGGGTTTGATTTTGGCCCTGGGTGGCAGGGCTGTGCCCTCGCTCCCAACGAAACTCAGTCCGGGCTTCCATGCTGGGCTCCAGCACCTGGAGGGAGCACCTGGGCACTGGGGGGCCTGTCCTGAGTGGGGGTGTCTGGCTGGCATGGGGGGGGGCTCTGTGCAGAGGGCAATGCCTGGGTACGGGCACGGGGGGGGCCCTGAGGGAGGCACTGGGGTACCTGGCCGGCACCGGGGAGGCACTGTGTACTGGTCCCCAGGGGCTGACGCGCCGGGTGGGGAAGAAAAGCCTGTAACCCAAGCCGGGAGAAGCGCGGGGGAAGAAAAGGTTCTTGGCTTTCAGGGCCGCTGTGGTTTCTTTCGCGTAGATCCCGGGCTGTGACGCGGGGCCTGGCTTGGAAAGACGCTGCCTTGGTTGTGCAGGAGGCGGCACTTGCGCAGCGCCACGGGCCAGGCCTTCCGCTCACACAGCCGGCCTTTCTGCTCTGCCATTGACTCTCGGGGAAAGCCGGGCGCTGGGGGAAAGGCAAACATCGCGCACACCCGTGCCGGAGCGCCCAGGGCGGGAGGAGGGCTGGGCCGGGCCAGGCCAGGCTGGGCCGCTTCCCTTGCCACGACATTTGTGTCCCCTACCCGCCGGGCCGTGCACAGAGGTGCTGCGACCCTTTGACCTCTCGGCCCCGAAAGCTGCTCTGCTGCGTTCACTCCCCAGCCCGCCTCTCGCAACTGAGCCGGCAGCTTCCTCCCAGCGGCTCAGCGGGGGCACCGGGCACCCAGCTCCCGGCTGGAGGCGATGCAGTGGCCAAGCATCCCCGGGCGATGGCCCGGCCCGGCCCCAGGCAGACCCCTTGTGTTCTGGGCAGTTTGCTCCACGTGGGCCCTTCTCCACCACTCTGTGTTTGTTCCGCCGGGATGTTCGCGATCGCAGGCCTTGGCCAACACGCCTTCTGCCCTGCACCCCTGCTGGCTGCCACGCTCCTCCCCAGAGGTGGCTGCATGTCCACAGTGATCTGTGGTGTAATGTGCTTTGGGAGCCACCGGTGACTCGGGCAAGTTCTAGTCCTGTGTCCGTTGCCCTCTCTGCTTTGCCTTCCCCTGCTTTTCCAGGGGAGAGCCGAGCCCTGCCGGGGCGCAGACAGCCGGCTGGCCCAGCCGTGCCAAGCTGCGGGAGCGTCTGCGGGGCCAGGCTGTGCAGGGAGGGGACGTGCGTTTCTCGTGGTTCTGCAGACGGGTCCCACAAGGGGCCAGAACAGGCAACAGGCCCAAAGTGGCGAGCGCCCGCCCGGCAGCCCCAGCTGTGCCGTCTTCGGTCAGTGTCATTAGTTCTAGGCTGCGGAGGCCACCAAGGTGCTTCTCTATCCCCCACCGGTGGGCTTGGTGTGAGGGGCGGGTGTCAGGGGATTGGTTGGGGGGGAGGGTGCCAGTGGGTGAGGTGTGTGGGGAGGTGTCCATGCGTTTGGGGGGGGCAGGTGCCGGTGGGTGAGGTGGGGGGGGGGTGCCATGTGTTTGGTTGGGGGGCGGGTGCTGGTGGGTTTGGGGGTGCCAGGGGGCAGGCAGGATTTGGGGAGGGGGAGGCCAAGCCGAAGCCAGGCTTGCTGTCCATCCCGGAGAGCTGCAGCCCCCATCTTGGTACCCCCGGGCGGGCAGTTCCGTGGGCAGCCCAGCTCCCCGCCCACGCTGTCTCCCGCGCTCCCCAGCTGGCCTGGTGGGCGATGGTCCCTGTCCTGGGCCTGGCTGAGGGAGGCGCCTCTCTGGGATCTGGGCCGATTCTGTGGCGTGGTGTGTGGGGGGGGGGCACGTCTGCATGGAGCCGTGCACTGGACTCTTGGGCAGCTCCCAGCCCCCTCTGTGCCAGTCTGGCAGCACCAGGGGCCGGAAATGGGCCTCATGTCCCCAGCTCCCGGCAGGCCCAGCGTGGGCGGCCAGATCCGATGGCTCTTCGGGATCCCCCCGGCCTGTGCTGAGCCCAGGGCAGAGTGGGCATAGCCGGGGCTGTGGGCTCTGTACCGCTGGCGAGGCCGTGCAGGGGCGGGCGCCAGGGGGATGGGCTCCCAGGCGTCGGGCAGTTGGGCTGCTGTGTCTGGCCCCAGTGGAGCTTTCTCAGGGCGGGCGGGTCTGTGCCTGCGTAGAGCGAGGGCACCGGGCACTGCCGCCTCCTCTGGGGCTGTGTGCCCCCGGCTGGCAGCCCCTTCTCGGGCAGGTTTGGACCTGGGCTGAGTCCAGGAGTTTTCAGGTTGGCTCATGTTCTTGCTCTGGGTGTTTTGTTGGGGTGGTGTCGCCAATGGGCCGGGCACGCTCAGGGCATTCCCCTTCCCCCCCGGAGCTCACAGCCTGAGGACGGACAGACAGACAGATGGACAGAAGCTAAGGCAGTGGGGCGGGGAGGGAGCGCCCCCCAGCTCCGCTCCAGCCCTGCCCCAGCTACAGCTCCGGCCGGCCCCGGCCCCGCTGCACTCCCGGCCCCAGCTCCAGCCCCAGCCCCTCACTCCCGGGAGGGCGCGGACCGGGGGAGGTGGCATGGACCAGAACGGTTTGGGGACCACCGGGCCAGGGGAGGCAAGCAGCAAATGGTGCTTTGTGGACCAGTCGTCTAGGCTGGGGGTTGGCGCAGCGCGGTGGTTGTTGGGCGCTGATCTGGGCTGGGCAGGGAGTGATGTGCCCAGCAGGGGCCGAAGGGGCTTTTGTGCCCACAGCCGATGCCAGGCCCAGCGTTCAGGCTGGAGAGCGGGTTGGAGAGGCTCCCGGGCAGAGTGTGGTGAACTTGGCAGCCTGTCTGGAGGGCTAGAGACGAGCGGGGCTCCCTGCGCTTCTTTCTCTCCGCGTCACCCTGGACGGGGAGGAACGGCCCTTGGCAGGTGCCAGCCGGCACCTCTGCAGAGTCCAGCCTGCGCTGACTTGGACTGGGAGGGGCGCTGAGCACCTAGAGCGCAGGGGGCCGAGTGAGGGAGGCCGAGACAAGCGGGGGTGTGGCATGCGCGTTGCTCTTGCTGTGGAAGGGGATGAGGCGGGGGGGGGGGGCCCTGAAATGTCCCAGGCCACCGAGTCGTCCTGTGTCCAGCGTGGCGAGGCAGGGAGCTGTGCCCGCTGCCGCAGCGGCAGTGCCGTTCCCCGGGTGCCGTTCCACCACGCCACTTCCATGCAGCCCGCCGGTGGGAGCCAGCGTGGGAAAGCCGGGGCTCCCCACTCCCCGGCCCACGCCCCTTGGCTCCCGGCTGCAGCGTGAATTATTAAGCGTGCCCTTGGTGGAACATGTGCTGAGGCTCGCCACGGGAATGTGGGCAGATCTGACATACACGCCGCAGCAGCCAGCCTGTCATTGCCAACAGCCCCAGCCGCTCTGTTTTTCAGTTAAAAATATATTAAAAAGTAGGGATGTGGGGTGTGCAGAGAGAATGTGTGCAGCCACGGAGAACGCGCTGGTGTGATAATGAAAGGGGCAGTCCCCGTCCGCGAGAGCGCCGGATTTAGACTCTGGCGCTTGGCACTAACACAGCAGCTGAGGATTTGCTAGAGCGGATCCGACCATTGGTCCAGCCAGCCGGCGACCCTGCCTGCAGCATGTCTCAGGTCAGGCCAGGCCCTGCAGAGCCCGAGGTGTGGACAGGGGGAAGCCGTGCAGGGCTGGGCCACTGCCAGAAGACGAGGCTCTGCTGGGCTTGAAGGTCCGTACGGTACCTGGTGTGCGAGCGGGGCGAGGGGCTGTGCCGCAGCCAGTGATGAAATGAAGGGTGCAGAGGAGCACTCCCTCGCTGCGCCCTTCCCTTCCTTTCTGCGCCCCCCTGGCTCTCATGCTGGGGGCAGTGTGGAAGGACGGACGGACGATGGTCGTGCCAGCCCAGGCACACAGCCCTGTCGCCTGCATGCCAGTGTGCGCAGCTCTGAGAGAATCTTGGCTGAAGGTGCAGAGCAGTCCCAAAAGCAAAGGGGGTGTCAGGCCGGCGAAGGAATGGGCTAGGGAGCCGTGTGGGGAGTGCTTGAGGGCCATCAGTAAATCCGCGGGGCGCCCTGCTCTGGGACCCCGCCAGGAGCGGGTCAGAGAATGGCGAGGGCCCTGGAGAGACGTCCCGGTGGTGAGAGGCTGAACAGACAGGAACTGTTGGGTTTAGAGCGGAAGCGAAGGACAGCCGCGTGCAGAACAATGCTGGGCTAGAGACGGCGGACGGGGCGCTCCCGGTCACTGCAAGATACCGTCATGGCTGAGTGAGCGCCACACACCAGTAACCTGTGGAACTCACTGCCTGGGCAGGACGTGTCAGTCTGATGTCCGTGGTTTGGGCTGGCACAGAGTGGTGTATGGTAACGGCCTGTGCCCGGGTGTGATGCGCTTTGTCAGATTAGGTTGTGCCGTGAGCCTCAAAGCCACCGTTTGTTCTTGCGAGCCACGGTCAGGGAGACGTCCGGCCCCAGACACTGCTCTGCTCTGTCCTGCCGTTTGCTGCCTTGCTGGGCCGGAGTCTGCCCCGCTCCCTCGCCTGGAGCACGGCCTGGCTCTTGGGATGGCCCCGGTGACGCCCTGGGGGCTCTTTGGAACAGGAGGCGCTAATCGGGACGGTGCCCATCGGTGCTGGCAACTGGCAACCCAGTGTGGGAAAGCCAGCCCCAGCGCCTGGTCTCTGCGGCACCCTGCCGTCTGGCAGGCCGGGGCCGTGCTCCCAGCGTTTCGAGGGAGCTGTGGTGAAGGCCCCAGTCTGAAACCTTCCTTCTGACAATCTAATTTTAGCCCCAAGGCCTCTCGCAGGCGGCTCGCTAAGTCCCGGGGCTGATGTGCCTCAGGCCCACCACACTCCGGGTGCCACCCCCTTCCTCGTGCCGGCAGGCCCTTGGGCAGGAGGGCAGGGCCGTGCCCGGCTTCCGCAGCCCACGCCCCCCAGCTCTGTCCCTGCAGACACGGTGCAGCGCCTGCCCTGCCGCCCGCTCTCCCTCTGAGGCTCCCTGGGCATGAGAGCTGCAGGAACAAGGTGGGGGGGTCTCTGGGGAAGCAGCTCCTCTCTCCCCGCCAGACACTGCCTGCCTTGGAGCTGCCCCCCCCGGAATGCCTCTCCGGTCGCTCGTCACACAGCTCAGGCCGTGCTGCAAACCCGCCTGCGCCGGCTGCTTAGCCTTGAGTCGCTCCATCTGATACCCACGCAGCCCACTTGGCCTTGCGGGCAGGTAGTCATAACACGCCGGGCATCCCCCGCCGGCTCGCCAGCTCCCGGCCGGCGCTGGGCTCAGGGCTCCGGGGTTAGCTGCTGATGGAGGGTGAAGTCTCCTGGCCCCCCAGCAATGCTTCCTGGGCACAGGGAGGGTCCGTGTGCACCCTCAGCTCCTCCCCTGGGGCCTGCCCCAAACACGCCTATTTGCCCTGCACCCCCTCGGCTGGCCCAGGAGCTGACTTGGCTCTGGTGCAGCTCTCAGCCTCTGCTGCAGACCCAGAGAGCAGGTCTGGGCTGGCCCCCGGGCTCCGACAAGCCCCGTCTCCCCCAGCTCACAGCCTCGTGTTTATTCAGAGCCGCAAGGCAAACAAGCCCCCAGAGGTGAAGTCTGGAGGTGGGCAGGGAAGGGGCTTGTGACAGGAATGGAGCTGCGGGGTGGCGGCCAGGCGAGAGCCGCGGGTGCCGGGCTGGGCCAGGCCTGTCTCGTGTCAGTGGCCCACGGGGGCGCTGGCCAGTGGCTGGGGATGGCTGCAGGTGGCACCTAAGCGTGTGCGTTAGTGCAAAGCACGGAGGGCTGCGGGCAGCTGCCCAGGGAATTTGGAGCTGCAGCTTGGGGAGGCCAGGCTCAGCTCCCGGAGCCGCTGGGCTCTGCGTGTGGGGCAGTGACCTAGGTGCCAGCGTGGAGCTGGAGGAACCCCAGTGCCGTGCCAGGTGCCTTCAGTGGGGCAGCAGCCCTGTGCCAGGCTGCACAGACGTCGCTGGGATGGAGAAGGGCAGGTGGCCGGGCTGGCTTTGCCGACGGCTGGGCGCGGGCGCAGGGCTGGTTTATCCCGAGACACAGAGCCGGGGAGCGGGCGCCGAGGGAGGCCTACGGCAGTGGCATGAGCAGCAGGTCTCCTGTTGCAGAAGGAACAGCCAGGAGCAGCCCTGCTTTCCACGCGCCTACAGCCATGGCTGCTGCCCGGCCGTGTGCCAGCACTTCTCCTGCCCAAGCCCCTGCTGGCGGCAGACTGCTGTGGGCGGCACCAGCCGGGCCCCAAGTGCAGAAGGCCAGTCGGGCACCCCCAGCGACAGCCACTTCCCAGGAGCAGAGACAGACACTATGGCCTCAAGTTCTTTACGCGGGTAGCTAGGGAGCCTCGTCTCCCTGAGCTCATTGCGTGGCTGGCTGACCCTGCTGGCCAGTGCCAGCCATGCCAGCCCCAGGCTGCTCAGCTCAGCACGCATCTCCAGCCCACAGAAACCAAGCATGGAGGGCAGCGCTCCTGGAGCACACAGTGACTGAATCCGGAGCCAGACCCGCTTCTCCCAAGACATCCAGACAGCCAGGGCTCTGCGGGGGAGCGGGCGGAGACGCCGTGGGCCTGGGGGTGACGCCGCAGGGAGAGTGGGGCACTGCAGAACTCCTTGCTGTACACATGGGATGTCTCCCCTCTGGTCACTAGGCAAACCCACAGCCCTGGTGCTGCATGGGCACCTCACTGCTTCCGGGCGCTCAGCGCCATGGCCATGAGAGACACCCTCAGCCAAGGGGGCTGGCAAGGAGCCTGCGCCCCTCCTGGCCCAGCGACCTTCAGGCTCAATGGCTCCTGGATGTGCACAGGTGTGAGCACCTTCTCTGGGCACATGGTGCAGGCACCAGCCCCAGCCCCAGGGGCTTGAGATCTCCTGGGCTCTCGCATTCTCCTGGAGCTTACAGGGTAACAAAAGAGGAAGTGCAGCTACTGGTGCAGGAAGTGAAACCAGCTATTAGCGGGATAACAGACACATGGGGGAATAGTGCTCCCGGCTGGAGGACGGGGATGTGCTGTCTAGGAATAGAGGCCAAGGTGCTGGAGCAGCCTTGCCTAGCAATGCTGAGAGACTGTAAAGACGTGAGGAGCGATGCAATGGGTAAGACAGAGTCTGTCTGGGCAAAAATCACATTGGGGAAGAAAGTGACTGGAGCTTCCCCTGGGACAGTGCTACAGCCCCCAGAGTGTCACTCCAGAGCGCGCCACAGACCCCGGGATCCGATTTGGACAGGGAGTGAGACCTCTTTGAGGCTTTTAATGAAGTCAATGCTACTGGGAACTGTGCGAGTCTGAGAGACTTTAACTTCCCAGCCACAGACTGGAGGAGCAGTGCTAGTAATAACAACAGGGCCCAGCTTTTCCTGGACGTGACAGCTGACAGCTTCCTTCACCAAACAGTTACTGAACCAACGAGAGCGGATGTCATTTTAGATTTGGTACGGGTGAGCAGTGAGGACCTTGGAGAAGAGCTGGTTGTAGGGGGCAACCTTGGTTCGAGCGGCCATGAGCTAATTCAGTTCACACTAGATGGAAGGATAAACAAAGATAGATCTGTGCCTAGAGTCTCTGACTTCCAAAGGGGTAACTTTAAAATATGAAGGGATTAGTTGCGGGAAGTGGACTGGACTGAAGAACTCATGGATCGAAAGGTGGAGCAGGCTTGGAATTACTTCAAATCAAAGTTGCAGAAGCTATTTGAAGCCTGCATCCCAAGGAAGGGGAAAAAATTCACAGGCAAGAGTTGTAGCCCAAGCTGGATGAGCAAACATCTCAGACAGGCGATGAAGAGAAAGCAGAACGCCTACAAGGAGTGGAAGATGGGAGGGATCAGCAAGGAAAGCGACCTCTTGGAGGTCAGAACATGCAGAGACAAAGTGAGAAAGGCCAAAAGCCAAGCAGAGTTGGACCTTGCAAAGGTAATTAAAACTAATAGTCAAAGGTTCTGTAACCAGATAAACAGGAAGAAAACCAAGCAAGAAGTGGGACCACTGAGCACTGAGGATGGGGAGGAGGTTAAGGATAATCTAGGCGTGGCCGAATATCTGAACAAATACTTTGCCTCCGTTTTTAATGGGGCTAATGATGATCTTGGGGATAGTGGCAGGGGGCTGATGGCAATGAGGATATGGAGGTAGAAATTACCACATCCGAGGTAGAAGCCAAACTCGAATAGTTCAATGGGACTAAATCAGTGGGCCCGGATAATCTCCATCCAAGAATATTAAAGGAACTGGCACATGAAATTGCAAGTCCATTAGCAAGGATTTTTAATGAATCTGTAAACTCAGGGGCTGCACCGTATGACTGGAGAATTGCTAACATAGTTCCTATTTTTAAGAAAGGGAAAAAAGGTGATCCGGGTAACTACAGGCCTGTTAGTTTGACCTCAGTGGTATGCAAGTTCTTGGAAAAAAATTTGAAAGAGAAAGTAGTTAAGGACATCGAGGTTAATGGTAATTGGGATAAAATACAACCTGGCTTTACAAAAGGTGGATCATGCCAGACCAACCTGATCTCTTTTTTTGAGAAGATAACAGATTTTTACACACGGAGATGCAGTGGATCTAATTTACCTGGATTTCAGTCAGGAGTTTGATACGGTTCCCCCTGGGGAATTATTAGTGAAATTGGAAAAGCTGGGGATTGATATGAAAATTGAAAGGTGGATAAAGAACTGGTTAAAGGGGAGACTACAACGGGTCACACTGAAAGGTGAACTGTCAGGCTGGAGGGAGGTGACTAGTGGAGTTCCTCAGGGATCGGTCTTGGGACCAATCTTCTTAACCTTTTTATTGCTGACCTTGGCACAAAAAGTGGGAATGTGCTAATAAAGTTTGCGGATGACACAAAGCTGGGAGGTATTGCTAATACAGAGCAGGATCGGGATATCACACAGGGAGACCTGGATGACCTTGTAAACTGGAGTAACAGAAATAGGATGAAATTTAATAGTGGAAAGTGCAAGGTCATGCATTTAGAGACTAATAACAAGAATTTCTGCTATAAGCTGGGGACACATGAGTTGGCAGTGACAGAGGAGAAGGACCTGGGTGTATCGGTTGATCACAGGATGACTGTGAGCCGCCAATGTGATGTGGGTGAAAAAAGCTAATGCGTCCTTGGATGCATCAGGCGTGGTATTTCCAGCAGAGATAGGGAGGTGTTAGCACTGTTACACAAGGCGCTGGTGAGCCCTCATCCGGAATACTGTGTGCAGTTCTGGTCCCCCCTGTTTAAGAAAGATGAATTCAAACTGGAACAGGTGCAGAGAAGGGCTGCTAGGATGATCCATGGAATGGAAAACCTGCCTGATGAGAGGAGACGCAAAGAGCTTGGCTTGTTTAGCCCAGCCAAGAGAAGGCTGGGGGGAGATCTGATTGCTCTCGATAAATACATCAGAGGGAGAAATACCCGGGAGGGAGAGGAATTGTTTAAGTTCAGCGCCAGTGTGGACACAAGAACTAATGGATATAAACTGACCAGCAGGACGTTTAGACTTGAAATTAGAGGCAGGTTTCTAACCATCCGAGGAGTGAAGTTCTGGAACAGCCTCCCAAGGGGAGCAATGGGGGCAAGACACCGAGCTGGCTTCAGGACTGAGCTTGGTACATTTCTGGAGGGGATGGTCTGATGGGCCAGCCTGGTTTGGCATTGACTGATCTGTGACTGCTGGTGCTAGATACGCCCATGGCCTGTGCTGGGACGTTAGATGGGGGGTTCTGAGTTACTACAGAGAATTCGTTCCAGGTGTCTGGCTGGTGAGTCTTGCCCACATGCTCAGGGTTTAGCTGATCCTGTATTTGGGGTCGGGAAGGAATTTTCCCCCAGGGCAGATTGGCAGAGACCCTGTGGGTTTTTCACCTTCCTCTGCAGCACGTGGCACGGGTCACTTGTGGTGGATTCTCTGCACCTTGAAGTCTGTAAACCAGGATCTGGGGATGTCAGTAACTCAGTCGTGGGTCAGGGTCTATTGCAGGAGCGGGCGGGTGAGGTTCTGTGGCCTGCGCTGTGCTGGGGTCAGACTGGATGATCACACTGGTCCCTTCTGACGATAAAGTCTCTGAGTCTGAGTCTATGCTGGCATCCCGGAGTGCACTGATCCCCTGCTGAGCCAGGCTGTGCAGGGAGATGTTCCTCGCTTTGGTTAAAAACTCCTCTCCCTTTGGCCCTTTGCCGTGTGACCCTCCACCCTGCTGGCGCTGTTTGGCCGGTGGCTCAGAGCTTGTGGGCTGGGGAGGACAGGAAGCCGCCCAGCTAGGGGTGGGCTGGGGGGTGTGATGGCTTTGAAATTCCAGCGTCTGCTCTTGGGAACAAAGTGTGAGCTGGACCAAGCTTGGAGGTATGGCAGCGAAAGGGAGCACGAGGGGCACATGGGGCCCAATCCTCTGCTGGCTAAGCCTGCCTCGCGCTCCTGCCCTGCGTGGGGCTGTGTGGAGTTACCCACCTTCAGGGTCTGGCCCAGGGAGCGGGGCTACAACAAGCTGTTGCTTACAGTGTCTCCCCGCAGCAGTGCCGGGGTCCGTGTGAGCCCAGCCCCTGAGCTGGCTGAGCAGATCTCCGGGGCACGGGGTGAAATCCCAGGCGCCCCAGTGCCCTGCCCACACTCTGGGCACTGCGTCTGGGGGCTAGGGACGGAGACTGCCTGGGCAGGAGTCTCCTTCGGGAGCTGCAGGCGGCAGGTGTCGCTGTGCTCTGTGCTTTGCGGCTTGCCTGGGCCCCTCCTGGGGCACTGACCCGTGCCCGGTGCTATCTGCTACACTTTGCTCACGCCGCTGCCGTGCCCGGCTTTCCTGGGAGCTGCTGTTTGCTTTCCTCTGAGTTATGACTGCGGCTCGCGCCTTTGATCTGGGCTGGGTCCGGCCTCCACGGCCTGCTATTGGTCTGCCTTTGAAGTGCATTTCCCTCCCCTGCTTTGGGCGCTGCACTGCAGCCGCTGGAGCAAACCCGGGGGAAGGTCTGGGATGCCTCTGTGGTGGGCACAGCACAGCGCCCCCTTTGCACAGGTGGCCCTGGGCACCGGTGACGGTGCAGGAGCGACCGGAGCCCGGGAGCAGAGCCTGGGGCAGTTCTGGGTAGAGGCCCCATAGTCTAATCTTAATGCTGAGCTGTAAACATGACCCCGGCCCTGCACTGGGGGGGGCCCTCCGGCTCTTGCCTCCTGCTGCAGGGAGTTCCACAGAGGAGCACTGCGCTGCTCCCTTGGATGGTTCTGAACTCGCTGCCTGTGCTATGGGGCAGGGTCACTCGAAGGGCTGGACCCCTCTCCCCTCCGTCCCACGCGGGGCAGCCGTGTGCACAGCGGGGAGGAGCTGGGGACGTGCTGAGGGCGGCGTTGCTCTCACCCTCAGGCAGTCCCGCCCGCCTCTGGCAGCGGGCAGGGAGACGCCAGGCTGGGTCACAGCACAGGGAAAGCAGCCGCGCCAGGTCACGGAGCTGCACATTGCCAAGGCAGCAGGGGGGAGCTGGCACATGCCGCCTGGGCCCGGCTGTGGAGGAGGGGCAAGGGAGCCCAGACAGCCTGTACCGTGTGGCCCATGGCTCCCCCTCGCACACGGCCCTGCTGGCTGCCTGTGCCCAGGGCGCTCCCCGTCACCTTTCTCCAAATCCCAGCGCCCCCGGGGGCGAGGGGCTGGGGGGCTCCTGACCCAGCTCTGTAGAAGAGCTGAGCTGGCAGCCAGCCCGGAAGCGCTGGGCACGGAGGAGCAGCAGTGCAGGGGGCCGGCGGAGCAGGAGGCTCAGGGCACGTCTCAGAGGGCTGACTTCCTGGTGCTCTCCTGGTCCCTGGCCCCCCGCCCGCTGGCGTGTCCCCGGAAGGAGCTGGGCGTGAGGGCAGGGCTGAACAGCACTAGCCCCGGGGACTGGGGGAGCACGGGCCTGCGGCAGGGCAGCGGGGCCTGGCAGCAGCCTGGCTCCTGCCTGGCTAGCTCCGAGGAGGTCGTGCTGGGCGGAGGCTGGCCTGCCGGGGGGGGGCGAGCGCTGGGCTGCAGCCCTAGGGGCTCTGTGCCGCCCCCCCCCCCCCCCGGCTGGTTGCTGTGCTCCTGGCCCAAGTGACGGGGCTTGAAGCTAAACCTCTGTGGCCCCGGGGGCTGGGGGCCGCGGCTGGCGGAGAGCACAGAGCAGCCTCTCCGCTAGTGCAGGCGGGGCCCTCGCGCTCCCAGCCCGTCCCAGCAAGCGGGACTGGGACCTGCTGGGCTGGACACAGCCCCGGGCCCACCGGTCCCCTGGCAGCGCCGCCCGCGCCTCCCTCCCTCGCGCCCCAGGGAGACGCCCTGGGCGGGGACGCCAGCGCAGGCCCTTGCTGTGACTTGCCGGCCCAGGCTGTGGACTCTGGCCTTGAGCAGATCGGGCCCCCCCTCCGCTCCCCGCCCCGCCAGAGGAACTGGCCTTTATCTGTTACACTTTGTTCTGCTGCTGGGTGTGGAGCAGGCAGAGCCGTGAGATTAGCCCTCAGACCTTTGACACACACACGGCTCGCTGCGGGGCCACCGCTGGCTGGGCTCGCCTGGGGCTGGGGCTGGGGGGCAAGTGCTGGCGAGGCGCCCCCGCCCCCACACAGGGGCCTGCTCCGGCTCCGTGGGGACGGCGTGTGCCAAGCGGGTCTGGGCACGACATGGGCCCTGTCTGCAGGGTGTGTGTGTGTGTCTGTGTCACGTCTCCACAGCATGCCACAGCGCCCCTGCTGGGAGGCTGGGACCGAGATAGCCCGGAGCGCCCCACAGCCGGCGCGCCTGCCTGGGCCCCCACAGGGGGGGAAGGGGACACTTTACTGGGGCCCCCGGCCCAGACTGCAGCCCCATGACCACAAGGAACAAATGGTTCCTGGCTGATGAGATGGTGCGGCTGGGCTGGGGATGTGGGATGTGGGGGGGAGAGGGGCCGTGTTACAAGTTTGTACCGGGCCCGAAAAAGTTATGCTTGGGCCCTGGCTCCTGCCCCACCCCCCGAGCACCCCCTTGGGCACGAGGAGGAGGAAGAGCCGGGGGCAGCGAGAGCCTTGCTCGCCTTTGTAGTAACTTTCCCAGCCTCCCCCGCGGGCACCCAGAGCCACACTTGCTGCCTCGGGCCCCTGCGCCCAGCGAGCGCAGCTGGAGGTGAGGGGCGCCTGCTCCGGGCCAGGGCCCCGGTGCTCGTAGGGGGTGTTTAAATAGAGGCCGGGGGCGTCTGTTCTCTCGGGCCAGCAACCCCAGAGCCGCTGGGCCTGTGGACCAGAGGGAGCCCGTGGGGGCTCAGATGGGCTCTGAGAGCAGCGTGGCACCGATGAATGTCCAGGGAAGCGTGTCCTGCCTCGAATGCCGCCCCAGGAGCCCTGCTTCACTTGGCCTGGGCCAGGCCGGCCCCGGCCCCGGAGCCCCAGGATGGCGGCTCATGGCAGAGATGTGGCACGTACTGCGTGGTTTGCTGCGGACGGGCTGCAGCACTGTGGCGCAGCGTGCCGCGTGCCAAGCCTGGCGCAGTGCGGACAGAGCTTTGCTGGGCAGGAGCCTGGGCCGGGCACCCAGCTCCTCCCTCCCGTGAGCCCTGCTGAGTCCCCAGGGGCATTTGGGCGTATTTACCCGGGAAAGGGACCCTGTCTAGCACACAAAGGGGGCAAGCTGCGGCTGGTGCCCAGAGAAGGGGTGGTGGAGAAGGTGGGCCCGGCAGAGGTCCCACCAGCCCACCCAGTAGTGTTAGAGATCGGTGCGTTCAGGGGCGGCTGGCTCTGGGGTGCAGCACGGCACCTGCGCTGGGGAACATCAGGGCAGGCAGGTGCTGGCCTCTCTGTGCAGGTCCCAGCCACTAGCAACTCCGCTGCCCTCGGGGGGTGCGGGAGGGGCCCGTGCCTTCGCAGGGTGGGAGATCCGTGTGCTGGGTGGGACGTCACCCCTAGTGCTGGCTGTGGACTCAATGCTTTGCACTCCCATTCCCTGGTCCATGGGCGATCGGGGTTGGCCTGGCCCACAGGCCCCGGGCAGGAGCGGCGCTGAGAGGCCCTGGGTCGTAGCAGGCTCTTGAGTGACGCTGCTGCCTCACCCTGTCTCCCCCCCACGCCGACACTGCCCTGGGGCTGCTGCGGGGGGGTGGCTGTGGGCCGTGCGGGGTGCTCAGGAGCCCCGGCCTCGGTCAGAGCAGGGCCAGAGGTGTCCTGCCCGTGCAGACGCTGCTCGAGGGGGGGGGTTACAGGCTTGCACCTGCCCCGCTGAGACTCCGAGCCCAGGCGGCTGCGTGATTCCTGGCCTCAGGGGAAGCCGCGGCCCTTCCCCTTCGATCTTATCAGCAGCATTTCATGAATGACTCGCAGCTCCCCAGCCCTGGCCCGGCAGCGCAGGCTGGAGCAGGTGTGTGTGCACAGCTGGGCAGGAGCTCTGCCAACTGCTGCAGCAGGCATGCCCTGCCGGCTGCTCAGCCTGTGCGGGAGGAGCTCTGCCAGGCCCGGTCCGGGGCGGCTGTGCTGGGCGCTGGGTGCAGGCCTGGGACCAGGCACCGTTGCCCTGGCAGGGCCCAGGTTGCCACCGTGGCCAGGCTATCGGCGGATGCTGCCGAGCCAGCCGTGTGCCAGGGAGTCTGGAGCCCAGCCAGCTCTTCCACTCTGCGGTGCCCGCTGGGCCTGCGCCCAGGCTGCGGGGGCCACGGGCAGAGTGCCTGGAAGGGGAGCAGTTCCCCCGAGCTAAGGCAGTGCCACGTTGTTCATCTGCACAGGGCAAGCAGGGGGCCATCCCCCGCCCCCAGGCCAGGCTGGCCTTGCAGTCAAGCGGCTGGCCAGGGGTGCAGGAAACCAGGTTCAGCGTCTGGCTCTGCCAGAGACTCCCAGCGTGGCTTCGTGTAATCATCCTGCCTTCCCCGCCCGGCTCAGGTTAGACTGCCAGGTTCTTGGGGCAGGGAGGGCCTCCCAGCCCACGGATAGCAGTGACACCGATCCAGGCCTTGGCAGAGCCCTGCAGCCACGCTAGCGGGTTATGCTGTGAGCTGTGCGTGCCAGCAATGGCGCTGGCTGGCTGTGGGCAGAGGACCGGGCCTCTCAGAAGCCCTCGCTGGTCCGGCCCTGTCCCCTTCGGCCGAGGGGCTCCAGCCAGCAGCCCCTGGTTTGTGCTGGCGCTGGGCTGTGGAGGGGGAATGGCGGAGGGAAAGCTGGGCTGTGCCTGGGGGAGGGAAGGGGCTGAACTGGCCCCTGCTGATCTCTGCCGTCCCGCAGCCCTGCAATAATGGGGGTAACGCAGGGCCTGTTTCTGGGCCAGTAGATTGAGGGGGCCGGTGTGAGGCACTGGGTGGGCAGCCGCTCTACCGTGGCCAGGCCCGCAGTGCGGTGAGCCCGGTTAGCCCCTGGCCCAGACGGCTTTGCACCTGCGGGGCTGGGGCCCCGCTCAGGAATGTGCTGGAGAAGTGGGGTGTTGGATTGGGGGTGCCGGCAGCCAGCTCTGCAATGGCGAGGGCACATTCCAGGGAGCAGCTGGGTGTGAACCCCCCCGCACTCCCAGAAGAAGGATGAGACCCTCCAGGGGGGCACTGGAGTTGTGTTTTATGTCTAACCCCCACCACATGGCCCAAGGCGCTGGGATGGGAGACTGCCGAGGGGCACCTAGGTACAGCGGGACCAGCCGTCAGTGCTAACCCACTGCCCCAGCCTGGCACCACGGGCGCCGTGCTGTGGGGGCGGGGGGGCGGCAGCATTGCCGGGCCGTGCCCCAGGTGCCCGTACAGCACAGAGAGGGGCTGACAGTGTCTCTTGTCCCCCCCAGAGTCTGCCCCAGTTCTGCGGCACAGGGGACGGGCCAGCGTTCGCGGGCACCCTGCAGCATCTCTACACGGCCGTGGCCAGACAGGAGGCGAGGGCAGCGCAGAAGTGGCGCCACTCGGGTGAGGGACCTTCTGGCGATGGGAATGTGTCCGGGGCAGCTTGTCCCGGGTGTCTCTGCCGTGGGGAGTGGAGGGCACTGGGCATCGCCCACTCGGGTGAGGGACCTTCTGGCGATGGGAATGTGTCCGGGGCAGCTTGTCCCGGGTGTCTCTGCCGTGGGGAGTGGAGGGCACTGGGCATCGCCCCCTCTGGCTGCCCTTGCCCCTGTGCTCCTGGAGCTTCTGGCCTGGCACGCAGGGAGGCTCTGGTCCCCGTAGCTGACAGACACCCCTGGCTGCTGGCCCCCTGCCCCATCGCACACATCTGACTCCTGCCTTCTCTCTTTGGGACAGGGGATGCCGGGAGCCCAGAGCGCCCCTGCTCCCGCCAGCTGGCTGGGGAGGCCGCAGACTTGCTGACCACGCTTGACTCTCAGCAGGAAAAGGTTGAGCCACCCTCTGCCCTGCCACAGAGCCTGGGCGCGACGGCGGTAAGTGCAGCTGCCCGGAGGGCTGGTGTGAGAGACCCGCCTGGGGCCTGGCTGGGCCTGGAGGGAGAGACAAGCTGTGCAGCGTGGCCTCCACCCGCAGGGGGTCCAGCGAGTGCCCGCAGGGACTGGGCCCCGCTCCGCAGTCCCCGTCCCGTCCCGTCCCGTCCTCTCTGACACAAACCGACCTGCAGAGCGGATGGGCTGGCTCAGAGATGCAGGGCCTGTCCCCTCCAGGGGTGCTGGCTGCGATCCGGCCCAGGGCAGGGAGGGGCTGGCTCAGAGGGGCAGGGAACGGGACATGGAGCTTTTCCCCTCCGGGGGCGCCGGCTGTGATCCGGCCCAGGGCAGGGCAGGCTGGCTCAGAGGACTGTGTACATGGAACTTTTCTGGCCCCGTTTGATCAACGCTTGGTCCCCTCCAGCCGAGTTCCTAACGGGACACATCCAGTCCAAGCCCCCTCCCAGCTTTGGACTGTGAGCTCACCCCTCCCCCAACGTGTGGGGCACTTACAGAGCTGCTGGCTGCCCCAGTGCTCGGCTGTGGGGCTCACGCGGCTGCTGGATGGTGCAGAGCCTCCAGCTCCTCCATGCTGTGCCTCCCAGCCCCACTTCGGCCCCTCTGCGCCTCCGGCCGCTCTGGGGGTTCATCTTCCCCTTGCTCCGGCCGGGACACTCTGCAGTGGGGCCCCTGCTGTGTCACAGAGATGCACCCCACAACTCCTCTGGCTCCTGAATCAGGGGAGGGGGGAGACAGGAGAACCCCCCCCCCTGCATCCTCTGGCACCTCTGATTGGCTGCTGTTCTCCAGGAGGCGGGGCAGCGGGGAAGGCAGCCACTCAGAGGTTTCCTTCCCTCGGCGCGGCTGGGAATTGCTGGGGCTGGGGTGGAGCGTCTGGCCTGGGGGCAGCTGGTCTCCAGCAGGGGCAGACCAGGGCCGGGCCCAGGGGTGGCGTTGGTTGGTCGCTCACAGCTCTCCTGGGCTGGGAGCCCTGGGGTGGGGAGCCGGGTGCAGGGAGCCGTGGGGCTGGGGCCCCTCGCTGTCCCTGGGGGGTGACTGGGCTGGGCGTTGTCTGTCCATCAAACCTGCCCTTCTAGTTGGAAGCCAGGGCTCTGCCCCCTGCCCTGCAGCGCCGGCTGGCACCCAGCCGGGCCCGTCCCAGCCACCCGGCACCCACGGGCTGGGACGCGGGTGCCAGAGCCGCTCTGGCTGGGTTGTGCACAGGCGCACGCAGGGACACGCATGCGCGCAGACCCGGCCTGTGTGAGCGTCCCCGTGGGTGACACAGGTTCCTTTGATTCCAGACTCCGTCCTCTCCATCGCAGAGAGCCCGGCTGCCTGTCTCCAAGGCCAAGAGGAAGAAGGCAAAGGGGCTGTTCGGCTGACACGCCGCTGCCCCGACCCCTGTCCCTTGGGGAGGGGCCTGGCCCAGGCACTCCCTGCTCACCACGGCAGCTCCAGGACGCCAGCCTTGAATCCCGCACGCAGCAGCGAGACGGGGCAATCGGGGCTCCCGCTCTGGTGCTGCCCGTGGCCAGGCCTCTCTGCTGGCTGAGCCAACGGGGCAGGCGTCTCCTCTGCTCCTCACTCCCCGCCCACCCCTCTCCCCACGCTGGCCTGGCAGTCCTGCCCTGCCCTTACCGCCTGCCCCCAGCCAGCTGTGGGGCTGCCCCCCATGCTCAGCAGGGCTGAGAATGGACGAGCTGAATTGGGGGGAGCGGCTGGGTCCTGATCTTTCGATGGGTGGCTCCGCTTTGCTGTCCCCCCAGTTTGCAATAAAGGCCTCTGAGGACACAGTGTCTGGTTGGGGGCGGGGCCATCTCTGGCTCCTCCCATTCGGTCTTGCCCAGTATCCCATGGGAGCGGTTTCAGCTGCAGCCCCATGTGGGGGCACATGGATGCCCCCGGCCCTTCTCTCCAGCCTGTCCCCGTTGCAGCCTCTGCCCCCGCAGCCTCCCGTGCAGGCGGAGAGGTTCTGCCCAGCCGGCAGCCACGTTAGCAGGAGGCCCGGGGCCAGTCGCAGCCTCGCACGTCGTCCAGCTGGAGGCGCAGCCGGTGGAGGCTGCAGCTCCCGGCACGCCCTGCTCCAGCGTGCTCTCCGCAGGGCCCCGCTGGCACTGCCCGGGGGGTCGCCGTCCGCCTGGGCCGGGCTGGGGCGGGAACCGGCCTTGGGCTCAGGCGCAGAACTGGGCAGGGGCTGCTGCGGAGCAGCTTCTGGGGGGCTGACGGATGGTTAAGGAAGGGTTAGTCCGTTGCTTGGCCCACCCGGGTGGGGCACCCGAGTGCAGCTCGCCCTCCATGCCACGCTGCCCGTTCGCCAGGCGCTTAGAGCCTCCAGAGATGCTGACTGTCAGTGCGGGGCTAACAGACCCTCACATGCTCTGAGCTGCGCAGAAATCCGGCATGAACAGGGACGCCACAAGCGAACGGGCTGGGAAATGGCCTGACACGGAGATGCTGCTTGGGGCAGGGATGCCCAGAGCTCGGCTGTGCTCTGGAGCCTGCGGCGCAGCGGGAATCTCCTGCAGGAGAGGGGGGGCTGCCTTCCCCCTGCTGATACCCAGAGTGGATGCCAGGAGCGAACGCTGCTCCCGGGAGAAATCCCAGCCCCAGGGACCCTGACTCTGAGGACGCAGGGAGTGAGGCCTGCACAGCTGGGCTCTCCCGGGCACGGCTTGGTCCAGCCTCCCACTGCATCTTGCGGGTCGGCCTCCATCGGTTGGAGTCCATAACTAATCATGTGCGCAGGGTTTAATGAAGCCGTTACGCAGGGCGCAGCCCGTGGCCTTCCCAGCCGCCTCCATTAAAGGGACCTTTCAGGGGCTTTCAAGTATTTTTAGAAAAGGGGCGGGGGGGGACCCAAGCCCGGCAGGGAGAGGAAAATCCGGAGCTGGCCTGGTGCAAAACTGGGGAAATAGCTCCACCTAGACTGCGGCTCCCTCCCTCTCGCCTGCTCTGGGGCCACGGGGGCTCCGGCAGCCCCCCACTGGGTATCCCACACAGAGCACAGGGATGTATCCACAGCAGGAGGGGATTCCCCGTAGCCCCCACCCCATGGGTGGAGTCCCCCCCGACCCATTTGGCCCATGGCCTGGTTTGTTTGGTCCAGGCAGCTGAGATGGCCCATCCACAGGCCCAGTCTCTCTCTTCTCTCCCCCATGGGGCTGGGGCCGTGGCAGCGGGCAGGTGAAGCAGGGAGAGCCCCCAGTGCCCAGCTCACTGCCACCCCCCAAGATCCCCCAGTGACACAGCCCGGGGGACTCGTGTCTGCCCTGCCCCCTCACCAGGCCCAACCTGGTCTCCAGGCCAAGCCGGGTCCAGCCCCCAACGCCCACACAATGCTGCTCTGCCCATCCTGTGCTCCGGAGCCGGACGCCCCCAGGCCGGGCTGAGAGCGGAGCAGGGTCTGCCCCACCGAGCCCCGTTGAGCCGGGCGCTGCCCAGACCCTGACCGAGAGCAGGGCCTGATGGTTTCAGTCCCAGCTGCGAGCCCACTCTCCCTGCAGTCTGAAGGTGTGGGGGTGCTCCACGGGATACGGATGGGCTGTGGGGGGCTTGAGGGGCCCAGAGAGGCAGGGGGGCTGTCCTCACTCACTGTTTGCTCTTGCTTGTGATCCGGCTGCCTTGGGGAGCCTGTGGGTAGGGGGCGAGTTGCAGAAATCACCCCTCCTTGGGGCTGATGCTTCATGGCATTGGATGCCTGTGGGTCAGGCAGAGGCCCCCAGAGCTCCCCCTCGCTGCGGCTGCCCCCGTGGTTGTTGCGGGATGGAAATGGCTCTGCGACCAAGTGACGTGGAGCCGGGGGCAGGGCAGGCGGCCGTACGTGGGTGTTGGGGTGCCATGGGCGGCGGGGTGGGCTCACGTGGCTCTTGTGGTGCCATGAGCATGGGGGGGCCCCGTACATGGGTGTCGTGGAGCCGTGAGCAGGGCGGGTGCATTTCTCACGCATAGGCCCGGGGAGCGAGTTACCCGCCAGCTGGAGAAGGGCTCCCTGGGCTGGAGGGGAGAGGTCAAGGACGATGCGGCGAAGGCCTGTCTCTGGGAGTAGCCAGGCCGGGCCAGGCGAGGGACCCATCTAGGCCAGTCTCCTGTCTCTGGCTGGTGCCAGCAGCTTCTGAGGACGGTCCCCTGCCCAGCCCCGCCCCGCCCCACACTCCTCGCATAGCCCTGCCATGGGGTGGCGAAGCCCCTGAGGGGCGGGTGGAGCAGGACGAGGCCCCTGCCCGTGCCCCTTCCAAGCAGTGTGCTTGCAGCCCTCCCGTCCGTCTGTCCGAGCCCCCAGGAGACCAGCCCTGCGGGTGCCTGCCTGGGGAGTGAAGGGTGAGAAGGTGGGGGGCTGGGGCTGCTCCCCTGGTGCTTTCCCATCTGACAGCGTTAGCCCCTGGGACGGCCGGGCACACAGAGGCCGTGACCAGTGTTAGGTGAGCAGCTGGAGACCCCCGGTCCTGCTTCCCAGAGGGGACAAGCAGCGGGAGGGGGGAGGAGCTGCTTGTGGGAGCAGGGCCTGCCAGCACCTCTGGAAATCTGGCCCCAGGCCTCCCAAGCTGGGCTCCCCCAATCAGCCGGCACTTCTGGCAGCCTGGCTGCGTCCCCAGAACGAACCCCAACCGCCCTCTGGCCTGATCCCCTGCAACATGGGGCCCCTGTCGCCACGGCAGGCCACTCCTGGGAACTGGCCCGGCCTGGCCCTTGCGCTGCCCCTCTGGGACGGGCCCCTGGGCCTCAGCTTCTGGCCTGGCCTAGCCAGAGCACCCAGGGCAGGGCTGTGCCAGGAGCCCGGCACCGGGGGAAGCTGCCCGGAGGAGTTGTCTCACCTGGGGAGACTGGGCAGCCGCATGGGGAGAGGGCAGAGCCCAGGGGGCCTGGCTGGGACCCCATGGCCTGGGTGGTGAAATCAGGGTGTAGTGTTTACTTTCCCCTCCTGGCAGCTGGAAGGGGAAGCCCTTCCCTGCCCCGCATTGTTGTCTCAGCGAGTTAATCAGATCCCATAATCCTGTTGTGGAAATATTGGGCCTCCCTGGAAACAATAGAGACCGAGACTATTGTGGTTAAATTTCAACCAGCGCCTCCCTGGCCTGTTTGATCCCCCAGCCCGTTATCAGCGGGGCTCGGGGACCTGGAGGTGTCTCTTGTGTCTCTGCCCCGGGAGCCCAGCCCGGCGCAAACAGCGCCCGGGAGTGGGGGGCGGCTGCGCCGGGGCCGCTGGTGGGACCCTCCACGTGTGTTTTGTTGACACCTGTGGACGGGGGCGGGCTGCGAGCCGGCGCCTCCAGCCCGGAGCTGGTTCTGGTGGGAGGGGCGGGAGACAGGCCCCCGGGCCCCGCAGGAGCCGGGGTGGGGGAACCTGGGGCGCAGGTGGCGCAGGGGCGCCTCCCCGGCCGGTGGGGTGGGCTCGGGCCGGCGGCGCTCCTTGCAGGGGGAGGAGGCTGCGGCGGCCCATGGCAGGTTCCGTGGGGAGGCGGAGAGGGGGGAGGGAGCTGGGAGGCTGGGACACGGGCAGGGTGCGGTCCTGGCGGTTCCCGCTCCCGGATCTCTTCAATTTCCCTTCTCACTCGTGCCCTGGGAGCGGAGGCAGCAGCGGCTCCGGCTCCAGCTCCGGCCCCGGCCCCTGCAGCCACCGCCGCCCTGACCACCAGGGCGCAAACCGCGGGGACTCCGGGCAGCCGAGCCCCGGCCCCGCAGCAGCCGCCCCGCTGCCAAAACAAACGGCCCTTCGCTATTTATTGGAGGCGGCCGGAGCCGGGAGCTCAGAGCAGGCGGCCAGCGCCAGGCGCCGGCCAGGAGCAGCGGGGCGCACGGCGGCACCTGCCCGGCACCCGGCCACCTTTGCGCACTGGATGGCGACCCCCCTGGCGCACGGCGAGCGGCGCGGCCCGGCCTGAGGGGCTGCGGGGCTGAGCACCCCCCTGTAGCCCGCCTGCCCTCCCGCTCGGAGCAGCCTGCGGACTCCCCTGCCATGAAGCTGGCCCGGCTCCTGCTGCTGCTCAGCGGGTGCGAGCTGCTGCTGGCCCCGGCGGTGCGGGGCTGCGGGCCGGGCCGGGTGGTGGGCAGCCGCCGGCGGCCCCCCAGGAAGCTCATCCCGCTGGCGTACAAGCAGTTCAGCCCCAACGTGCCCGAGAAGACCCTGGGCGCCAGCGGCAGGTACGAGGGGAAGATCGCGCGGAACTCGGAGCGCTTCAAGGAGCTGACGCCGAACTACAACCCCGACATCATCTTCAAGGACGAGGAGAACACGGGCGCCGACCGCCTCATGACCCAGGTACGGGCCGGCTGCGCCGCCAGCCCCAGCGCCGGGCTCCTGCCCCCCGCGTCCTGCCCTCCGCCGGCTCCGGCTTGACCTTTGCTCCCGGCCGAGGATGCTGCTCGAGCGGCTGGTTCTCGCTGGCCGCGCTCCGGGACAATCCCCCCCCCCCCCGCCCCGGGCTCCCAGACTCAGGTGCCGGCAGCGAGGGGACGGGAACTGCCCCTGCCCCGCGGAGTGCGGCTCTTCCTCCCCGGGGAGCTGCCGGCGGGGGTCTCCTGGGCTCCCCCCGGCCGCCCGCTGGACCTCGGGCAGCTGGGGGCGCTGGGAGCCGAGCGCGACGGCGGGGATCAGGGCGCTCGGCTCGGCTCCGCCCTCACCTGCCGGGCAGCGAGCGCCCCGGGGGCTCCGGCGGCGGCCCCCAGCAGCCAGGAGATGCTGCGTCTCCAGGGGCTTCCTGGGGAGACGGGCTCGGATGCTGGGGAGGCCTGAGCGCCGCAGGGCAGCTGTTCCCGGGGCCGGGGGTCAGTGTTTCAGGGCTCCGCAGCCACGGGCGAGGGGCCCTGGGGGCCAAAGGCCAGCGAGGGTTGAGGGAGACCCCGGGGGGGCTGGGAAGTGAAGGGCTGAAAGCCAGGAGCCCCCAGGGGAGGGACAGAGTGCCTGGGGCTTGGGGTGCGGAGGGGCCGGGAAAGAGGCGGGGGGGGGGGGGGGCAGTGGAGGGTGCCTGGGACCAGGGGAGGGGGGGTACAAAGCTGCTGGGGGGCTGCAGTGCCAGCACCAAAGCAGGGTACAGCCTCCGCTGGAGAGGGACCCTGCGTGTGTGTGTGGGGGGGGAGGCTGGAGTGACCCTTGTCGACGGCCCCAGCGCAGAGGGACCTTTGACATCTCAATGGCCGGTTCCACCGAGGCCCCTCGTCCAGGCTCTGAGACCACAGCCAGGTCCCTGCTGCCTCAGCCCCACGTGCTGCCCATTGGCCGGGGGGCCGCAGGGCGCCAGGAGCCCCTTGTTGGCGTGAGCGGCGCGGGCCCGGAATGAGCAGAGCAGGGGCAGGTCACTGGCAGCTTCCCCGAAGGCCCTGGGCACGGCTGGGTGTTCGGCTCCTCGGCCAGGCCTGAGAACGGGGCTGTGCCTGGCGTGGCCGTGACTCGGAGCCCCACACGCCCCCTCACCCCCGCGGCCTCCACCCATGGGCCAAGCGTAGCAGATGGGCATGGCCAGGATGGCAAAGCAGAACCAAGGCCCAGCCGAAGGGGAGAGGGACTAATGTACACAGAGCCCTGGGCAGCACGGCCTAGCGGGCAGAGCCTTCGCTTGGAGCAGGCCAAGCCCCTTGCCCTGCTCTGTGCCTCAGTTTCCCCTGCCTCTGTGGGAAGGGAGCTGGTGGGTTGCTGTGGGGCAGCTGGCTGATGTCTGGGGTGGAGTGTTTGGAGGTTGCTGAGCCCAGCTGTGTGTAGCAGGGGACAATGCCCCGTGGCCTGTCGTAAATTCCAGCTGGGAGGCAGCGGAGAGGCGGCTGGGCCAGCGGGAGGGTGGGTTACCCTGGTTTCAGTGTGGGCAAAGAGAATGCCTGCGGCTTTCAGGAATGCAGATAAGGAGCTTCGAGTCCTTAGTCAGAAACCTGGCCCCCGCCCTTCGCGCCGCTTTACAGCCCAGGTGAATTTCCCAGCAGAGGCTCTGGGTCCCGGGGCTGGTGGACTGGCGGACGGGCCGTCCGCGGCAGGCCCCTGGCCAGCTGGGCCGCAAGGAGCGTGTGCTGGGCCCAGGCTGGGGAGGAGATGCTGGAGTGGACCCCGGCCTGGCCAGGACATGAGAGCTCCAGGAAGCGAATCTGGGGCAGGCTGACAGCTCCCAGGCTGGCTCCCTGGGTAGGTCCTGCCCAGGGCCCCCCCTTCACCCCATGTGCTCCCGCCTGAGTGAGGAGACCCTGCTTGGACCCCTCTGCTGGGTCTGCCAGCCTGAGAGCCCAAAGCACTTCCCAGCCGGCGGGGACAGTCAGACAGTCACCAACGCCGGCTGCTGGATCCGAGCCGGTGCCCTAGAGGGGACAGGCCCCGTGTCCCCACTGCGACCCCTTATTTCTGTGTGTCCCCTGCAGCGGGTAGGACAGAACCGGTCCCGTCACTCTCCTCCCGCTGTGTGTGCGCAGCGACCAGCACCACGGGCCCCGATGAGCCACTAGGGCCGCCCCGCCCCGGACGTTACATCTGAGTCGGCCCCTGCGGCCCCATGGGGCCGGGCTGGGAGCCCAGAGCCCAGCCCGAGATGCAGCTCTGTGTGGAGGGCCTGGCTGAGGAGTGGGGGGTGCCAGCCAATCGCACCGGGACTCCCAGCCTGACCCAGCCCTCCCAGTGCCCCCCAGGAGGGGTGGGGGTGGGCAAAGGGAGAGATGGGCCCCGGGCTGCACAGTGCCGGAGGCTGGGGGAGGGGATGGGACCCACCCCCGGCCTCACTGGCTTTTACTGCTGTTGACTCACTTTGGAGCCTGTTTTCCCCAAGTCCAAGGGTCTGGGCGTCCGGGTGCTGCTGGGAGACGCCGGCCGGGGGGGCCAGGCTGCTCCCGCGTCCCCTTATCGCTTCATCTGCCTCAAGAATCCGAGGCTCTGTTTGCTCTGCGCTGGGCCCGCTGGCAGGCACTGAGATAAGGACCCACCTCTCCCGTCTCCGCCCTCGCTGGGCAGAGGAATGTCCCGGGCGCCCCCCATGGCGCCCTGCGGGACCCGGCGCCCTCCCGTCACTGCCCGGCCCCACAGGAGGCAGCGGCATCCCCTCCCGGGGGTTCCTCACCCCTGCTCCTCCTGCACCGTGGGGCTGGCAGGGCCTGGACAGCCTGCCCCCCCCCCCCCAGGAAATGCCACTGACCCCCCAGGGTCTTGGTCCCCACTCAGGATGGGGCTGCCGGCTGCCCTCCCCGTGTGTGTGTGTGTGTGTGTGGGGGGGGGGGGGGTTTGGCCCCTGGCCCTATCGTCTCTGGGCTTCCCCCGAGAGCGGGTCCCACCTGGCCCGGCTTGAGAGTGGCACTGGCAGGAGCTGACGGTGCCAGGCTGAGAACGGGCGCATGTGCCCTGCCAAACTCCCTGCCTGCAGGGCCGCCATGGGGAAGGGTGTCCCCCCACCCCCCACAGCCCCAGTCAGCCCCTGCCTCTCCGCTGGGGCAGCCACGCATGGCAGGGATACCTGGCCCGCTGAGTGGCTGGGCACGGCCGCTGGTCTGTGCCGACTGGGCTGGTGCGGGGCCCTCGCCTCAGGGGAGCTGATCCTTGGCAGCGAGCGAGTCTCAGGTGTCGCTCTGGGCCAGGGTCTCTCCGGGCGTCTCTGACCCGCGCTCTCCCTCTGGCCAGCAGGGCAGCTGATGGTCATGGGGACGGCATTACTACCCCCCCTCCGCTCCCCATGTCCCTGGCTGGCTGTGCAAAGCTGGCCGTGGGTTGGGAGGGGACAACATCCTGCAGCGAGAGACCGGCTCTGCGTGTCCGTCGCTTGCCGAGCTGCTGGTGCTCTGCACGGCCGGGACATTGGCCGCGCCGGCTCCCTCTTGTGGCAGAGAGTTCCACAGGCCCACGGGGCGCTGGGTGAATTGGTTCGGACTCCCCTGCCTGTGCTTTCCTCAGCTGGCTGCTCACGGCACTGGGCAAACTGGGTGAGGGGCCCTTCCCAGCCGTCACCACCCTAGGCCGTGATGCAGGCCCCCAGCTGCCGTGCTCCAGTCAGGGGCTGGCTCTGTCCCCAGCCCCGTGTGCCAGTCTCTGGGATCTCTCCTACCTGTCGTGATCTGGGTGGGTGGAGGTGGCCTGCACCAGGGGTCAGCCAGCCCTGCTCCCATTGGAGACTCGGCATCGGTCCAGGGCAGACCCCACACTGCCTGTGGACGTCTGCAGGGCTGCAGGGAGCCCCGCTGGCACAGGCCATCCTGGCACGGAGGAGTTTCTGTCTCCCCCACACCATGGGCACCTGCACCCCCTCCCCACGATGGGCTGTGCCTGGCCTCTCCTGCTGCCCCGGCCATGCCCTGCTTAGCAAGCCTGGCCTGTGGCACCAGCCCTCGCACGGTGCCGGGCGGGTGACCTGGCCCTGCGAAGCCCCTGCCCTGGGGATCGTCACCAGGCCGGGTCTGGCCCCAGACTGCTGTCGCCTGCATTCACCTGATCCGGCCCCTTCGTGCTCAGTATCCCCGCACCGGCGTCTCCCCCCTGGGCCGGCGATGCTGTCTCCGCTGTGGCGGCCCGGGCCGCCGGGAGCACCCCGTGCCCCTAAGCTGGGGGGCACCTGGCTGCAAGCCGGGCCCCCTCTCCCTGCGCGCAGCCGTGCGGACTCTCCGGCCCTGCAATGACACCTGCTGGCAACAGCGAGGACTGGCAGAGCTGCCCTTGGTTCCAGCCACCCGGCCTGGCCTGTGCGGACGGGGCCTTCGCCTTCCCAGCTGCCCCCTCCCTCGCGGGTGCCCAGGGGCAGGGCCTGGGCAGCCGGGAGCAGCCCGAGGCGGGGCTGGGATGGGTTTGTTGCCTTGTCAGTGGTTGGAGCCAAAGCAGCCGGGGTCTGAGCCCCCTTCCCCGGGTACCTGTCCCCGTGCACCTGTGTCCCCTTCGCCCGGGCCGTGCGCCCCGCCAAGGGCGAGGTGTGCTGCAGGGGCCGGTCTGGGGCTGGGCCAGGGGATTCCAGGGGATGCTAGGTGGGGGGGAGCTGAGCATCCCAGGGAGGTCCCAGCCATCAGCAAGCGTCTTTCTGTCCATGCAGCCCCGTGCACAGGGGATCCTGGCCCGAGACGCGGCTCCTAGGAGTGAGGGTCCTACACTCTGAGGAGAGATTCAGCCAGGAGAAGGGGAAAGAGCCTGGGCCAGATCCGTGCCGGGAGGAACAGCTGAGAGCGGGGCGGGGAACAGGCCAGGAGCTGGCAAGGGATCTCTAAGCGCCAGGGTCCGGGACATGGCGGGGGCGGCTCTAGACCACGGGGCAGGTCGCCGTGCGGGATCCAGGGCCAGGAAGAGGCGAACGGGCCATGGCCACGTGTGTCTGACTGCGTGCGGGCCGGTGTGAGCTGGGGGGCCCCACCTCCTCCCATTTCACCCCATCTATGCAGACGTTCTGGGAGGCCCCGGAGCTCAGCGCTTCCCCTCCCCCCCGTCTACCCTGCATGTCTGTGTGTCTGTCCGTCCCAGGGGAGCTGCTCGAACAACGGGGGAGGGCGGGAAGGAAAGGTGCAAAGGCCCTGGCTGGACAGGGGCGGCAGGCTGGGGGGATCATGGAGTGTGGCCAGGGGCGGTGGGACGAGGCAGGGGACGGGCGTCCTGGCCAGGGGGAGCCCAGTTATAGCACAGGCTGCACGGCCCTGGGTGAGCAGCCCTGCCTGGGACCCACCGTGTGAGCCCCCCTGCCAGTGGGGGAGTCACATGCACTGGGGGGGCTGCTGTGAGCGGGAGTCAAACCCCGTCCCTGCCCATACCAGCCCCCTTTCCCAGCCTCCCCCGCTCGCCAGCAGCCACCCGGCCAGGAGGGGCGTCTCTGGGGGTGGCAGGGCTGCATGGCCAGTGGGACGCAGGGACATGCTGGGGGCAGCCGCGCCATCGTGCCACGTACCTGGGCGGCACCGAGACCCTGGCTTCTGGGGACAAAAGTCACTCCCCTCCCCCAAACCTGGGTTTGTCCAGTTCCTTCCCTGGCTTCTCTCCCGCTGGCCCAGACACCCAGGCTGCACTGGGGTGCCCGGGGGAAGGGCGAGGGCAGAGAGGAACCTCTGTGCGGGGGGAGGGTCCCCAGCACTGTGGCCCCCCCCCCAGATTGTAGGCTTGGCCTGTGGCTGGGGAGCCCCTCCGACCCCCCATCCCTGCACAGACCCAGTCTGCCGCTCCAGAAAACTCCCTGCTGCAGGTGCCTTGCTGGGCCTCCTGGTTGGGAGGGGCAGAGACACCCCCCAGTGCAGGGGGTGGCCTGGGAGACCCCGTGCCAGGCTCTGAATGCCCAGCCTGATGCACCAGCTGGAGCCCCGGGGTTGGGGGAGCCCCGTCCAGCCTTTTCCCGCTGGGGCCTCCTGAGCTGGGTTCGGATCTTCCCGAGCTCACAACTGACACGAGCGGAGGGAGCCTCAGCTGCAGTCCCGGAGCCAGGCTTGGTATGTCTCCGCAGAGGGGCTGCCCAGGCTGTGCCGGGGTCCCCGCCGGGCGGGGGTGAGGGGAAGCTGCCCCCGCTGTTCTGGGGTACACGCTGCCCTGGGCTGGCTGTAGGGCTCAGTGAGCGGGTCCTGCTGATGGCGGGGAGACGTGGGGGCTGGACGCGGCGGCTGCCCTGGTGCTGTCACAGCTGCTGGGTCAGGGAAGGGGTTTCCCGGGGGGCTGGTTGTTCAGGGCGTGGCACCCCCGAGGCAGAGCGGGTCGTGTTCCCCGGGCCCAGAGGACGTGGAGCTGCCACAGCCCTGACCCTAGCCCTAGTGCAGCTGTGGGTGTGTTGGTCCCAGCCCACCCCATGCCCGGGGGTCACGGCTCGGAGAGGAGCTGCAGGGACAGGGACGCGTCTCCACGGTTTAGAGGCTGCTAAAGAAGCGAAGGCGCCCTGGGGCGAGAGGCAAAGCGCTGCCCGGGCTTAACACTTGGCCAGCAGCTGGAGAGCAAAGCGCCCCGGATTAAGGAGTCAATTTGCATCGGGGCCAGAGGTTAACGGTGGGGCACAGGGTCCCGGGGGGAGACGGACAGACGGACAACGTGAGCAGTGGTTCCTTAGGTCAACCAGGGCCAGAGAGACCATGAGGCACTTCAGGGAGCCCCGGACACGTTGGGTGGCTGGGCAGACGCTGGGGGGTGTAATTCAGTGCTGAGAAACGCAGTGTCATGTCTATGGGGGAGTGTAAACTAGTCACAGAGCTGGCGGGGTCTGAAGTCACTGTAGCAACCCAAGAGAGACCCGGGTGTCTGCAGAGAACTCGGTGCAAACCCCTGCTCGGGGTCCAGCCCCTGCCCATGCCCAAAGAATGGGAGGGAGAATATTTGACTGCTGTCGTGTGAATCCCTGGGGCAGCCGCATCTGGTCCCTGCGTGCGGCCCCAGCCACCCCATCTCACCCAGGGCTTTGCGCAGCTTGAGGGGGCTCCGGGGAGGGTGACAAGAACCACCAAGGGCCTGGAAATGTCTCCTGTGAAGAGAGATTGAAAAGCCGGAGCTTGGTCCCGTAGAGAGAAGCCGGAGAGGAGGGGGCCATGATAGTCTATGAGATCCTGGCTGGCCGAGAGCCGGGCGCTCGGCACTTTTTTCTCCCTGCCTCATAGAACACGGGCTCTGGGCTGGCACTGAAATGTGGGCAAAGCAAAATCCGTGCAAGGAAGTGTTTTGTCACGTTGTCTAAATAACCCGTGGAACTCACTGCCACAGGGAGTCACTGGGGCGCGGCGCTTAACAAGAGCCGGACAAGGAAGGGACGTTGCTATGGCCACAGGCCTCTCCAGGGTTGTAATAAATTGGGTGCCCCGCTCCTGCTTCGGGGCCTGACCCAACCTGTGTGTTGGGGGGGGAGGGGGAGATGGGGCTGCCACACCTCCCCCTGCAGCGTCTGCGCTGGCCTCTGGCACACGCGGGCGACCGGGCGAGCTGGCCCCAGGGTCTGATCCCGTCTGGCAAGGCCTGCGTTGCTCTGCCCCCGTGCTGGCTCTGGGGCGCGGCATGGCTGCTCTGGCCAGTCACTGCTGGGATGGAGGAGGGGAGGGGCTCCTTAGGAGCAGGGGCTGGCTTGGTGGGGGACAGGGGGATTCACAGCCCCCCCCAGCTGTGCACTAACCCTGCCCCTTTCCCCCAGCGCTGCAAGGACCGCCTGAACTCCCTGGCCATCTCAGTGATGAACCAGTGGCCGGGGGTGAAGCTGCGGGTGACGGAGGGCTGGGACGAGGACGGCCACCACTCCGACGAGTCTCTGCACTACGAGGGCCGGGCCGTGGACATCACCACCTCGGACCGGGACCGCAGCAAGTACGGCATGCTGGCGCGCCTGGCCGCCGAGGCCGGCTTCGACTGGGTCTACTACGAGTCCAAGGCCCACATCCACTGCTCCGTCAAGTCAGGTACCGTGGGCGGGGGGGTCTCTCCCCACAGCAGGGACCTGGGGCAGCAGCTTGGTGGGGCTGGCATCCCGGTCCTCTCACTCACCCCATTCCCCACTCCAGCGCCACGGGCGCCCCACCTGCCCTGTACTCATCTGCTCCCTCCTGTACCCTCCCGACAGCCCTGCCCCCCGCGTTACCCATGCTCTAGGGCACCCCGCCCGTACCCCACTCCGCAGCGCTCAAGGCATAACCCAGTTAAGGCACCTACCCATTCCCAGGCCATGTAACCTGTTAATTGAAGCACCCGCCTGTCCGCATTCGCAGGCTCCGGGTGTAATTCTCTGCCGGTTTGCGGGGACTGTTACCAGTGCTGGAGCCTTCCCAGCAACATCCTTGTTCTCTGTCCATTGCCAGCTCCCAAACCAGGACACGCGCTGAGCATCTGGAGCACCCCACGCCCCGTAGGGCAGACACACGGCTCCTGCCAGTCAGGGTAGATCAAGGGCTCCAGCTGCACGGTGCGGGCAGCCAGGTGCTGAGATCCGGTTGCTCTGATCTCGGGCCATGTCCTGGAGTTAGGATCCAGAGCACGTCCCTTGGGACCCGTTTACATCGTTAAACGTGGGTCCTGCTTAGCTGTAGCGTGACCAGCCATTTACACGGAAGTGCCACAAACCCCAGCCCTGCCCCACAGCCAAACAGCTCGGCCCAGTCAGACCCAGCGCCTCCGGGGATTTAAATCGCGCCCGCTCAGTTCTGCGGCCGACAGACCCAACCGGAGACGCAGCCAGGCTCATCCCGGGCACCAGCGGCGCAGGGGGGCCCATAAAGGCAGGTGCCGATTGGCCGAGCCTGTGTGGAGCCGCGACTCCCGGCCAGACGGACGCGTTTCCTGTCCCCGCCGTGCGACGGGCCTGTGGCGGGTGGACAGGCCGCTCTCCCCAGCCCGGTGCCCGGCTGTGCGATGCCACCTGCTTTGTAGCCCCTGCCTGCTGCCCTCGCTCCGGCTCTGCTGCTGCTGCTGCTGCCCCAAGAACAAGGCTCAGCTTTCACCCCTGCCCCATCCCACCCCGCGCCCCCCAAACGGCTCCCCCGGGCTGGCCCATCTCTGCCTGCCCTGCATCCTGCTCAGCCCCTTCCCCCGCTCTGTCCTACCCAGCGTCCCCCCTTCTCCCTCCTCGCCCCAGGCCCAGCCCCACCAGAGCCCCCGACCCACCCACGCGGGTTCCCCCTTTCCCCCTTTCCCCCGCTCCCGTCCCCACCCCACTTCCTCTGCCTGAAACAGCAGAACCACACGGGGCACATGCCCTGCCCCCCATCCTCCATGCACCCCTCTTTGAATCCCCCCCCCCAGCTTCCCTGCTCTCCGCCCTGCCCCCCTCCTTCTCCAGACCTGGCCGTGGGGGGCCGGGGTGCGGGGCTGGCTGCGCTGGGGTGATAACGAACAGCTGGGGGCAGTTGGCCTCTCCCAGATGGCCTGGGCTGGCAGTGTCTGCTCAGGCGGCAAACGGGGCTGGGCTAGTGCGGGGCTGTGGGTCAGGATTGAGGGCGTTGGCAGAGCTGGGGGCGGGGGGGAGCTGCAGTGCGGGGTCCGGGCGGAGCTGGGTAGGATCCCAGGTGGTCTAGCAGGGGGCTGTGGGTCGAGTGAGGGGCAGCCTCACCGGCTTTGCCTGTTGCCGTCGTGCGGTGCCAGCGCCTGTCTCAACCCACAGATGCACGTGGGGCTGGGAGTCCCAGGCTGAGTCCCTGGGTCCAGCTCCCCACTCTCGCAGGATCTGTCCCCAGCCCTGTACGGGCCCTGCTGGGGCGCCCCACCAAGGGGGCTGGGCTGGGGGGTCCCCCCTGCGAAGGGGGAGCAGGGTCCACGGCGACTCGGGGCCAGTTCTGGCCAGGAGCCGATCGGCCCGTCGACTCCTCGCTGGAGCGTCCCAGGCTGGCCGGCCGCGGGACCCGGCTCCTGCTCTCCCTGCCCTGGCCCCGGCGCTCCGGGAGAAGCGCCCCCGGGGGCAGTGAAGGGTCCACGGTGCACAGTGCGCAGTTCTGGTTCCATCCAGCAGAGGGCAGCGACCTCACACACACACACGCACACACACACACACACACACACACTAATTCCCCTCCCCAGGCATAAGGAACCGGTGCCTGGCCGGCCCCGTGCAGGGTGGATGCCACAGTCGTGAGTGGGGCCCCTTTGGCCCGCGGGCCCCGGCAGCGTGGCCGGCTCCAGCCAGCAGGGTCTGACCGACAGGCTGCCCGGTGCCCACGCCAGGACGGGCGCGACGGCCCCCTCGGCAGGACCCAGCGCCACCGGTGCCGGGAAAGGAGCCAGCGGCCCGGCTGGCGCCGAGGGGCAGGGCCCCGGACAGTGACCCAGCGAGGACCCTGGGCGCTGGCCGGGGCCGCCGGGCCTCTTGCCCAGACCTTTGTGAGCCTGCCCCCGCCCTGCCCCGTGTCTGCCCCGCTGCTGGGTGCGTGGCTGGGGCTGGGCGCGGGCTGAAATGGGGGTGCTCCCCCATCCCCAGGTGTTGGGGGCAGCCGGCCTGCCCCCCCGGGACCCAATGGGGTTTAGTTTTGTACTGGGGCCATGGGGCCTGCTCCGTGCATTGTGCCCCTCGAGTCGCCCCCCCGCACCGACCCTGAAAGCCCCCGATCACCCTGCCCGCCCCGGCTGTCCCGGCTCCTCTGCGCCAGTCCCAATAGGCTGGGGCGAGTCTCTGCGAGGCAGGGCCAGGGCCCCTCCCTTGGGGCCCAGCCAGGCGGGTGGTGCCAGGACGTGCCCTGGGGCAGCGTCAAATGTGGCCCCGGCCCTGTCCCTGGGGATGATCCCTGGCCAGGGCCAGCCCCCAGCTGGGGGTTTCTCCCACCGCGTGGTTTAAATTCTCCCCATTGGGCCCCCCCATCCCCTCCAGCTGCCCCCTGGCCAGGCTCTGAGCCCCCTGCTGGGCCACGGTTGGTGTTGGGGGGCCCAGGCCTGAGGGCAGGATTGGGGGGAATCCCGGGGGGGCATTCGGGGTGAATCTGCAACTGTGAGAAATAAAACGATTTGCTCTGGAATTTGGTGCTTTTCTTAATCCACCTCTAAGCCCCCCCCCCCCACCTCCCATTCTCCTACTGCCAGTCTGGCAGGGGGGGGGGTTGGGGAGTGCGGGGGGGCTGTCTCTGGGACAGGCGCTGAGGGGAGTCTGCCTAGGAAGGGGGCCCAGGGGGCGGGCTATGCTCTGCGAGTTGGAGGGGGGGCAGTGCAGCATGGGGGGGCACCGGGGCTGCCAGGGCTGGGCAGGGGAATGTGTGTTGCCGGGGGGCGGGTTAAAGGAGCCAAATGCCATGTCTGCTGACAGGCAAAGCCCCACCCTGACCACCCAGCCCATGGCCCCCCCAGGCCCAGGGACCCCAGGCTTGGCCCAGCTGCTGCAGCCAGCGCTAGCCCACGGGCCCCATCAGTGGGGCAGGGAGCACCCGCCCCCCCCCCGACTCCTGTCCCAGCCCCCCCGCCCCGGGTCAGGTCCTGCAGCCAGTTCCCCAGGGCTGGCCTGTGCCCCCCGCCCCAGCCCTGGAGCTGTGTGTGTGTGGGGGGAGTGTCCCCAGGGGGTGTCCCCAGCTTGTCACTGCTCCAGCCCTCTGCTGCGGCAGGAGCCCCCTGGGCTGGGGCTGGCTCACACGCCCCCCACCTCCCCCCACTGCTCCAGGCTCCCCTGCCCCTCCCAGGGGTTTGGTGACTAACCCCTTCACCCCCACACGTGCCAGCCGGGCACAGTCTGGGCCATCCTCGGTTGCCCAGGACCCAGCCAGCGGCAGCTGCAAAGGGGCCCAGAGCCCCCCAGCTGGCTGCCCAGCGCAGCAGGTCTGCTTGGGCCCCCCCTGCACCCCCCGAGCGCTCAGCGGGGGGGAGACACAGGCTGACTGGCCGGGAGCAGCTTTTGGGGGTGAGGGCAGCAGGAGGTTGGCACGGCTCAGGGGGCTGGGGGAAGGATGGTGCTGCAGGTGAGGGGGGGGGCTGTGGCACGAATGGGGGATTGTGGGCCGGGGGGTGTAGGGGGCTGGGGGCGTGTGGGGTGGGCGGAGCAGGGTCTAGGTGTGACAGTGCAGTGTGGGGTGAGGGGGCTGTAGGCGATGGCGTGTTCCAGTGGGCGGTGGGGGGAGAAGGGTGCGCAGGGTGTGGGCATTATGGGGGGATGGGGTGGTGTAGGCTGGGTGTGAGTGGGTGGGGGGCAGGGTGTTGGTGTTATTAGTGGGGCGTGGGGGGGTTAGTGGGGGGGGTGCACTTGTCAATACCTTTTGCGCTGGATGCTGGGTGGAGGCACATCCCAGCCTCAGCGCCGGGGAGGGAGGTCCCTGTACAGACAGCCCCACGTGCCACCCCAGAGGTGGCTGCATCACCCAGCAGGCGAGGGGCGGCGGGGGGGGGGCTCAGGCAGGCCCTCAGCCGGCGGGTAACCGCCCTCCTCTCTTCTCCCCTCCAGAGCATTCGGCGGCAGCAAAGACGGGCGGCTGCTTCCCTGCCCGGGCCCTGGCGACGCTGGAGAGCGGGGCGAGGACCCCCCTGTGGGCGCTGCGCCCGGGACAGCGGGTGCTGGCGATGGACGAGCAGGGCCGGGCCACCTACAGCGACTTCCTGGCCTTCCTGGACAAGGAGGCGTCGGCGCTCGCCACCTTCCACGTGATCGAGACCCGGGAGCCGCCCCGGCGGCTGGCCCTGACCCCCGCCCACCTGCTCTTCGTGGCCGAGAACTCCACGGCCCCCGCCGCCCGCTTCCGGGCCACCTTCGCCAGCCACGTGCGGCCCGGCCACTACGTGCTGGTGGCCGGGCCGGGGACGGGCCTGCGGCCGGCCAGGGTGGTGGCGGTCTCCACCCAGACGGACTTCGGGGCCTACGCCCCCCTCACCCGCCACGGGACCCTGGTGGTGGATGATGTGGTGGCCTCCTGCTTCGCCCTGGTGCGGGAGCAGCGGCTGGCACAGCTGGCCTTCTGGCCGCTCCGGCTCTACCACAGCCTGGCGGGCGGGCACAGGACCCAGCCGGAGGGCGTGCACTGGTATTCGGGGCTGCTGTACCGCCTGGGCAGGCTGCTGCTGGCCCCCGAACGCTTCCACCCGCTGGGCACGGCTCAGTTCGAGAGCTGAGAGCCGGAGGAGAGGCGTGGGGCGGCCGTCGGGCCGATCCGCGGGGGGCAGCGCCCCGAGCAGCGGCCTGGGAAGAGAAGCCCCGCCGGCAGGCAGGCGGCCAGCCAGCTGCTTGGCCCTCCCGGATGCCGCCTGCCCTCGGGAGCGGCTGAGTGCGTGCGAGGCCCGGATCCCATCTGCCAGCCTGGCCGGGCGGCACCGTTGACAGGCCCCTGCGGATCCTCCGGCCTGGAGCGGGGGGGGGGGAACCGGCCCCCCAGGAGCTCCCCCTCTGCTGCCTGCGTCTGGGCTGCCCCGGCTCCCTGCCAACCGGGCCCTGTCGGCCGGCCAGCCCCGGTGCCCCCGGGCGGGGTGCTGCAGGAGGGGGCGCCCCCAGCCGGATGGACGTGCTGCTATTTCTGTGCCCCATTAGCTAACGAGCGAGAGCCTGGGAAAGCAAGGCAGGGGGGCCAGGCAGGAGCCCCCATGGTGTGGGGGGGGCTCGGCTGTAGCAGCTGTGTGTGGGCGTGCCCAGCCCTGGCACCAGTCTGGAGAGGGCCCTGATCCCGGGCTGCTGGCACGCAGGGCCCCGCTGGGGGGGGAGGGCCCTGTGTATTGGGGTGCCCATCGCCGGCCTCCCCCTGCAGCAGGGAGGGGGGGCGGCAGAGGAGAGACCCCAGCTCCGTGCCAGCCCGGCCGCCGGCTCCCCGTGGGGTGGGCTGGGCAAACCCCCGCCAGCAGAGCAGGGCTGCCGAGAACGAGCCGTGCCCCCAGGACAGGCCCACCCCCCGGCTTCTGAGGCCGGGACGCCACCGGCCCTGGTGCATGAGCCACGGGGACGGGCCCGGACAATGGTGACGGGGGGCGGGGGGGGTGACCTGGGAATGCAGCCCCAGGGGTGGTGCCTCTTAGCCAGATGTGGGGGGGGGGGGGAAGAGCCTCCTCCCTGCCCAAACGTTACTAAAAATAGCACCAGCCCCCCCACCCCCCATCTGTGCCACTGACACCCACAGAGCCAGGCCCGCCCCAGCTCTGAACCAGCTGTCAGCACCCCCCCCCCTATGGGTAAATCATGGGACGTGACCCCCCGCCCCCCCCGCTGGCAGCACCAGCCACAGGCCCCCCCCCCCCCCGCGCTAGTTAGTGGCTCAGCAGCGGGCAGGGGGGCCATGGGCCGGGGCCCCCCCCGTCAGCCGCTTCCCCCCCCCCCGCTCTTATTTATTGCTCTGCTGGCGTCTGTAGCGTCGCGCCTGTCCCTGGGGGGGTCCTGGGGGGGCGGTGGGGGGGGTTAAAGCCGCAGTTATTTAAAGATGATTTTCAAGCGCAGGTCCCGGCCGGGGGGGGGGGGGAACGCCCCAATAAAGCGATTGACTCACGGCCGGGCCAAGCGTCTCTGTGGTGTCCAGCTGCGCCCGGGCCAGGCCCCCCCCCCGGCTGTCGCCCCCCCGCCCTGCCCCCCAAGCCGGGGCCCGGCCCCATCGGCGCTGCCCAAAGGAAATCGGGGGGGAGGGGGGGAGCTGGGGCGGGCCCCGCACGGGCACCAGGAGGCTAGCCCAGGCTCAGCGCCTCTGGCAGGTGGCACCCCGTCCCCCCTGCACTGGGGAGAGTTTGGGGGGGCCACGGCGAGAACCGCCCCTCCCTGCGCTCAGCTGGGCTGGCTGCAGAGGCCAAAGGGCCCCCCCCAGTGGGGCAGGAGGCGGAAGCACGACGCTGCCCCCCGACATTATGACACACCCAGGGCGCGAGCTCCAGCCCCCCCCCCCCAGATCCCCGGGTGCTGGCTGGGGGGCAAAGCGCCATCGCACCGGCACTGCCCCGACCCACAGAGGAACCGGCCCAGACCCGGCCCCGGGAGACCCCTGCCCTCCGGGGGGGTGGGGGGGGCGGCCTTTTCCAGCTTCAAAAGGGCCTTTCATGGTGTGATAACCCCCGCCCCGGCTGGGCTGCTCCTTTGCAGGGGGTTTGGGCACCAACCCAGGGGGTTTAGGCACCGACCCAGCCTGTCCCCTCCCCGTCACCTGGGGCGCCCCCTCCCTGCCCCCTACCCGGGCTCCGCGGCACCCCCGGCCCAATCCCCGCTCGGGAAGCCGCGGGACAAGCCGCGCCCACAGACGTCGCTGCCCCACCAGGTTTCCCTCAGCCCCCATTAACCGGCGGAACTCCCCGCCACCGGATTCACCGGAGGCGAACTTACCCGGGGCTCTGACTAGGCCCCTGGCGCCAGGGCCTGCCGGGGCTGGGGCACGATCCTCCCCGCCCCGCCCCGCCGCGCGGTGCCTGCCCGGGGCTCCGGCTTCTTCTTCCTGCGTCGCTGCTGGGCCCGGCCCGGCCCCTTGGTCCCGCTGCTGAGACCGGGCGTGTGCGCGCCGGAGCCGCCGGCTGGGGGGCGGGCGGGGGAGCTCGGCGCTGTCCGGACGCCCCTGGTGCAAAGGGGGGGCCCGTCGCCCTGCTCCGGGCGTGCGCCCGAAGGACCAGCAGGGGGCGCTGCCATACAGCAAACCCGCCTGGACCCCCCCCCCGCTCCGGGGCAGCGCGGGCGGGGGCTGGGCTGCCCCCCCCGCGGAAGGGCTGTTGCCCCACACGGCCCGGGGGCTGCCCCCTGCCCTCCACTGACCCCGCGGCCCTCCCCACGCTGCCCCACGCCCGGGGGTCGCCGCCTGGGGGGGGGGGGGGGCAGGGCTGTTCGGGGCTGGCCCTGGGGGGGCTGCCAGCAGGGCCTGGGCCCCATCGCCTCCCCCAGCCACGGAGCCGGACACAGGCCCCCTGGCCTAACCCCAGCCTCAGACATCGGGGCGAGCCACCCCCCCCCCCGCCTCTCTGCCCTGGGGTGCCCTCCATCCCCCCCAAAGCCAGGCCCTGCTCCCTGACCCCCCTGTCCCCCGTCTGTCCCCCCAAAGCCAGGCCCTGCTCTCTGACCCCCCCCCCACGTCCCCCGTCTGTCCCCCCAAAGCCAGGCCCTGCTCTCTGACCTTGCTCGGTCTCCTTTCTCGGTGCCCCCACCGGCCCCCTGCCCCCCCCCCCCCCCCCGCTGTTCTGCTAGCGCCATGCCCCGGGCTGGGCTCTGGGCGCCCAGGGACCCCGCTGAGCCCCAGCCTGGCCGCCCAGCACAGAGTGACCCAGGCCAGGCCGCCCTGGGGGCAGGGGGGGTGGGGGAGCTAATGCCAAGGCTGCCAGAGGCGGCTTCGCTAATTGAATTAGGTTCTTATTACAGCGCAGGACACATTGGTCCCCGGGGTCAGGCCTTGGCCAGGCGCTTTATGGAGTGCGGGCCTGGACTGGGGGGGCGGGGGGGCGCTGGCATTAATGAAGAGGGGGAGGTTTGGCTCTGCCCTCTGGGAGTTCAGGGGCTGCCTGCCCCCCCCCAGCCAGGTCACGTAATAAATCACAGCCCGGCCCGGCTGCCCTGGCCAGCGCAGAGCAGGAGATGAGACGCGAACATGGGGCCTGTCCCCTCTTGGCCCCCATCCAGCCCCAGGGCGGGGGACGTCCGGGCTCAGGGGGGCAGGGAATGGGGCCCCTTGCAGAAGTGGGGTACTCACCGCTGGTGCACCCCAGTGGCTGGGCACGGCGTAGCGACCCCCCCCCAGCTGAGAGTCGCACCGGTCCTGCGCCCGGTCCAGGGTAACCGGCCAGCACAACACGCCCCTGTCCTGACGTGTCCTCAGCCCCCAGCCATGCACCCCCCCCCCCGCTTAGCCCTTAACGTCAGGGCCTTCCCGCCCCCTTTCCAGGGCATGGGGGGGACCCAGCCCCCCTGGGCTCCAAGCCAGGTGCCCTGGGACAAGCAGCTGGGGGCTGACCCCTTCGTGGGTCCCTGGACCCCTTCGTGCCATTAGCCTGTCTCCAGCCCCAGCCCCTTCCCAAGGCTTCCCCCGAGAGCCGGGTCCTGCCCCTCTCGGGGACGCTGGCGCCAACCCACCCCCCAGGCCGGGCGACTGGCGGGCTCAGCCGATGGGCGCCCGTGGGGGTGGCTGTGACTGAGCCAATCCTGGCTGCCGGGTTCCTGGCACCATGGCAGCCGGCCCCGTCTGGCCCCCCTTGCGGTCCTGCTGCCGTGAGCCCAAGGATGGCAGAATCCGCCCCCTCGCCCCCGGGGCCCCACCAGGGCAGGGCTGAGGCGGGGGGCAGCGTGTGGGGGACCGTGGGCATGGCTGGGGCGTCGGGCTCCGGGGCCCCGGGCTGGGCTCGGCGCCCATGGGAGAGTCATGCTGACCACGCCGCGCTCCCTGTGGGGAGGGGAGCTGGGCACCCTGGAAAGTGCCTGGGGGGCGATTGGGGGGGGGGGGGGATCCGTCCTCTAGCCTGGCCGAGCCCTGGGCCAGCTAACCGGCGGCTGGCGGTGACGGATGGGGCTGGCGGTGGGTGGCGGGTGGCTGGGCCGTGGCCCGCCATAGACAGGGTACAATGGAGGCGGCTCCATCAATTTGTCCTCGTTACCATGTGAATGGCCGGGGGGAAGGGGCAGCTGGGGGGAGGGGGCTCCCCGCCTGCCCTGTTCCCATCTGGGGCAGCTGCCAGCCCGCCCCATTGGCTCCTGTGGGGGGGAGGCGAGGGCGTTTCCCCCTGTGTGACCCAGCGGGAGGGCGGCGCTGGCCTCTGGTCCCAGGATGAAAAGGTGACACAGCCGGGAGATGTTAACAAGGGGGCCCCGGCCCCCGGCCGCCCCCCACAACAACGGCTCTGTCTGAGCCAGCCCCCTCCCCTACAGCTCCCGGCCACAGCCCTGGCTGGACGCCCAGGGTGTTCATGGGGGGGCACCCCTGGGGGGGCAGGGTGGGAGGCACAACAGGCGAATCATCTTTGCCATGCAGCCTCCGTCCCCCCCCCGCAGCCCCGTTATGGGGCTGGGGATTAAAGGGCTAGCGGGATTTGCCACTTGGCTCGTCTCTGAGCTGGGGACAGGGACGTTGCCTCCCTGATCCAGCCCCCACTAACCCAGGAACCCCCCCTCATCCGCCGACCCAGGGAACCCACCCCGAGCCGCTGACCCAGGGGTATCCACTCAGCTCTGGTGACCCAGGGGGATCCGCCCCAATCCAGAGAATCACCAGCCTGATCCAGGGACCCAGCGAGATCTGCCCAGCTCCGGTGACCCAGGAAGCCCCAGCCAGGGACCCCAGCCGGGGGGCAGGATACCCAGGGACACACAGGAGCATCCTGACACCTCCCCAGTCACAGGCAGGGGAGGGAACCGGTTTGCTACAGCCTGCCATAGACCAGGGGGCAGTGACACCACAGCCCCGCCAACACACAGGGCCCCTGGCACTGCCACCGTGGGGCGAGGGAAGCCAGGCTCAGACACGGGCATCCTGCCCCCAAACCAAACCGAGACGTGGCTGCCCCAGCCCAACAGCAGCCGGTGACACCCCCCTCCCCCCCCAGGCCTGACACTGCAGGGGCAGGGAGACACTGGGTGGGTGGGGGGGGCTCACCACCAGCAGCCCCGGCCCTGGGGAATCCCACCCCCTCGCCTGGCGCCCGGCGGATCTGCCCGCAGCTGGCATGGGCGGCGCTGAACGGCAGCCAGAGGCGACGGGCCGGGAGGGCAGCCCAGATCCCACGGTGATGGCGCGGGAGGGGAACCGGGCTAGCACAGGGTCACCGACGTGCCACCGGCGTGTATCAGCGCTGCGTGGGGAGCGGGTGCTCTGTGGGGGGTCTGGGTGTGGGGGGAGGCTGGGGGGGGGGCGGGGGGGGCAGTTAAGGCAGCACAATGGACAGGCTCTGTGCGTATTGTGGTTAAAAAGCGAACAGATGCCAGAGGAGTCTGTCAGCCTCCAACAGCCGCCCCCCCCCCCCACGGCCCCCCCAGCCCCTCTGCCACTGCTGCGCTATTGTGTGCTGTCGGCAGGCGGGGCGCACCGGGGGGGGGGGGCATGGTGGGAGCCCAGATGCCAGCCCCACACTGACACTTTCATTAGCTTAATTACTTCTCCAAGTGCGCTGGGCCCTGGGAGCTGCCCGGGGAGCCCCACGGCTTGACCGGGGGGGGGGGGGGGGGGGGACACACACACATTCCTGGCCTTGCCGGAGCTGCTGAGTGCGGGGCAATAAAGGCAGCAAGGCTCCGGGGGGGCTCTGCTGGGCAGCGGGGAGCTGACCTGGGGCTGAGACGCACAGGGCTCAGTCTGGGGGGGGTGTTGCTGATTTGGTCCTGGGCCCCCCAGCTCTGCCGGTGCCCTTCACCCCGGCCCAGGGTGAGGTTTGCTACCTGCCCCATGGTGACAGCCCCGAACTCACTTTGCTGCTGCCTGGCTCCCCGGGGCTGCCCCAGAGCTGCAGGGCTGGTGCCCGCCCTGTCGCAATGGCAGGTTGTCCCGCCAGCGGCAGGAAAGGGGGCGGAGGGGGACAGACGGCCGCCTCCCCCCCCCATGCGGAGGGCTCCCTCCCACACCTCGGCTCCGATGCCCTCTTGCCCCACGTGGCTGGGCAGCTGAGCACGCGAGGCCAGGCCTGTCTGGTCCCGACTCTGCCCCTCCTTCCCCGCGGGCCCAGGCCCCCGGCCAGCACGCGGAGCGTCCAATTGCGCTAATGGGGTCTCGCGGGAGCCCCCGTGACAGGCGCGATCGATGGGCAGAGCAGAGGGACGCCGGCATGGGGCCATTACTCTAATACGCTGGTGCCAGCACTTGTCCCCCCACGCCCAGCGCTGCCCCCCCCCACCCCGGCTGGGACACAGGCCGGGGTTCAGGCTGCGCCTGTCCCCTCCAGCCCTGGGACATGTGGACCCAGACTTGTGCCGTGCAGGGCTGCGGGGAGGCGGCTGGAGGTGGCTGGCTCTTGCCCCGGTCATGCCCCCCTCCTGCTCTAGGGTGGCCCCCCCAAAGCACAGACAGCGCCAGGGGCTGCCAGCGGTTAGACCTGCCCTGAAGCACTTTGCCTCAGCTTACCTGTGCCCAGGGGCTTCAGCCCTGTCCCCCCCAGTCCCAGGTTCAGGCTGGAGCTACAAGAGGATCCCCATCAGCTGCCAGCAGTACAGGGGCTCTGACGTAAAGTTGAGCAGCCCTGATTTCATCCTGCAGGGGGCAGTGTTGCACGCGTATTGTACCGCACAGCCCAGAGATGCCACTCAAAGCGGATGCCCTGGGGTGCAGCTCGTCCCCCCCCGGCGAGCTCCAGCTCCCCACCCCATGCCCAGGAGGGGTCTTTGCTCCGGTTCAGGGGTGCAGCTGGCACAGGCCCGGCTAGACCAGCTGTGCAGGGCTCTCTCTGCAGCACAGGTGGGAGTGTGGGGGCCCAGCCTGTCCCCCTGGCCTCAGCCTGCTTCCCGAACCCCTCTGTCCCAGAGCGCTAGACACAGGAATCACTCCCTCCCGCTCCTGGGATGCAGCCACTTCTGGGGCAGAGCACAACAGCGCTTTTCACAGCCACGCCGTGCAGCCGCTTAGGACAGGCACTGAAGGCGAATCCTGTGGCCAGGGCCTGTGCGCTGGCCAGTGACTTGCACTGCTTGAGAGACCAGCCCCAGATTTCCTTCCCACGTGGCCGCTCTCCTCCCACCGGCGCCGGCTCCCTCGGCGTGTCGGCGTGCGGGGGGGGCAGGACGCCAAGGTGCAGCACAGGGGAACCCAAAAGGAGAGACGGGTCCCTGCAGAGCCGCCCCTCCCTGCTATGGGTGGTGGGCTGGGCAAGGAGGTCCTGCTCCCCCCGGACTCGCCAGCCCCCAGACACACGCCAGCGGCACCCCGCTCGCCTCTCAGCCGCCCCTGGCCCTCCACAAAGGGCGCTGCCCCCCCCCCGCCCCGCCCTGCTCCGGGCACGGGCGCTCCCCGTCCCTGGGGCGTCCCTTTGCAGCTGGAGAAGCTGCGGCCAGGGCTGGTTCACCCGCATCCCCATCCCCCTCTCACAGCATCTCCCCTTGTGGTGCCCGCCCGCCGCACGGTCCCAGCCCTGACCCAGGCCAGCCCCCCCCCCACCCCCAGGATCCCCACTCCCCACTGCAGGATCTGCCCCCGCCCCCTCCTCTGCCACGGCCCGGTCACGGGAGCCTGCACGTGGCTTGGCGCGGCCGTGCGATGCAGCGTGCGAGCTGCTCTGAGCGGGGAGGAGCTGGGCACACCGGGACCCGCTGGCCAGGCGGGCACCGCCCAGCAGCAGTGGCCCGGGGCTCCTGGACACACAGGGTCCTACTCCCGCCACTATCGGAGTGACTCCACTAGCTGGCAGCAGTGCTAGGCTGTTACCTCCTTATCTGGACCACTCACTGGGGAGAGACGCATAACACACACGGCCCAGTGGGCCGCACTAGAACGCCCCCCGTTACTGTAGGACCCCTCTAAGCCGCTAACTGGACTGTCACCTGGGGAAGCCACCGTGAGGCAGGGCCCAGGGGCTTCGGGTGCAAATCCCAAGTGATTTGCGACCGGCTCAGCGGGAGGTTTGCTGAGGAACGTGCAGCGATTTCATGGTGACCTTCCCACAGACAACTCCGGGGGGTTGGGGTGGGGGCTGGCCGATGGACTGCAGAGTTGGGGGGGGGGGGCGGTAAAATCTAATCAGAGCCCTTTTCCTTAATAAATCATTCATCTTAATCAAACGCCCTCCCTCCTGCTCTAATAACTCAGGGCGTCAGAGACCCGGCAGCTCCGACAATGCAGCTAATGCAACGATTTATTTTCATAATGGGGCGGGTGGGGAGAGGGGGCGGCTGGGGAGGGGGGGGCTCGGACGCACTGGGGGCAAGAGTTTCTAATTAGTGAATGAAATGTGATGTAAGGCTGGAGGAAGATGGATTCGCCGCCTGACAAGGCCCCTTTCAGCTCATCAAGGCGCCTGACGAGCGGTAAATTAAATTATTTCTAATGCCTCACTAACCTCCGGGGAGTCACCCTGCCCCCAGCGAAAGGGGGGGCCAGTCCTTAAATAAACAGGCACTTGAAGGACTGCCGCTAAGTGAGTGGGGCGAGGCAGGCCGGGTTCTTGTAACGTGGGGGGGGTGCGTTTGTTTGCCAGGAGGGGGGCGAATTTATAACGTGTCAATACATAAAAATAACCATGATGATGAATGACCGATTTCTCTGTTTGTCTAGGGGCCACCTTTCATCCTGCCACCTCCCCAAGGCGCGGCCAAGGCTGCTGAAATGCAGCCAGCTCTGGGGTGGAACGCTGCAGGGCAATAAGAGCAGCTCAGCTGGACTCACGCGGCCACAGTCACGTTTCCAGCACAGGGTGTCGTAGGGCCTGAAGCAGCTGGCCGGTGGGTCTCTGGGCCAGTCTCGTGTTCTGCGGGGGACATGCCGGAGACCAGCAGAGAACAGCTGCTTTCAGGACTTGCCCCAGCCCACGGCCAGGCCTCCCAGCGTTGGTGAGGGGCATTTCGGATGGTTTGGGAAAACACGCCGGCTTCTGCAGGGCTGGGGCAGGAGGCTCCCCTGGCAAATCAGACCAGGCCCTTGGTGGGGTGGGCGTCATGGAGTTACTGACTTGCGAGATTTGATCGCCGGGCTGGTGAGACTTGGCGTTTGTCCTAAAGCCCCAGCTGCTGGAGTCCCGTGATGGGGAGGCGCATCTCGGCTCTCATTTGGAACAAAGAGGAATTTTCCATCCCCTGGGTGGCAGGAAAAAGCTGGAGGGTGTGACCTGACTGCGCCCCGTGTCTCAAAGCCAGACGGCAGAGAAAAAGGCCCCGGCATTTATTAGTGGACAAATTCCTATGACTTTTAAGCCAACCGTGTGCTTTTCAACCCCGTCATGGCTGGCGATCCTGGGATGTCCGTGCGTCTGTGCATTGCCCTGCGCTCTGGGGCCTGCTCCCGGCGGGGGCTGTACGGCAGGTGACACGACGTCTCCGGAGGAATGCCGGGTTTGCCGCGTGCAGCGGGCGTGGCACAGTGCAAGCCACGTGGCTGGGCCCGCGGCGCCAGCCGCAGCGACAGACAAGCGCAGGTTCAGAGATCCACACGCCGCGCCGCCTGCCCCCGAGACGCCACGCCCGGCCCAGCTCCACCTGCGCCGGCACCCGAAGGGCAGAGCTCCTGAATGATCAGCCACCCTCCTCTGCCCCGGCTGGCACCTTCCCCGGGGGTGGCGCAGCCGTGCGGCCTGCCCCGGGCACCGCAGGAGAGAAGCCGCCATGGGACAACGGAGCCGTTTCCTCTCCATGGGAAACCGGGCTCTGGGCAGGGACCCGTGCGGCCACGTCTGCGGTGGGGTTACTCCCCTGCCCCACCACGCCAGGGCTAGAGCTGGGGCTCCCAGCCTTTCCCGCCGCCACGCTGGCTGGGGCCACTGCCAGACAAACGCCCCCGCCTGGCCAGGGGCTGCCCCCTGCCCAGGGCTCTCGCTGGCCAGGGCCGTGGCTAAGCGCACCTGTTCTCCGCCAGCCTGCAGGCACGGCCCCATCTCTCTGCCGGTGTGAACCAAGTGCCCCAAGCCAGCCCTGCGTCAGGCAGCCTCCCGCTGACTGGGCCAGGCCCTGGAGAATGGACAGGAGGTGCCAGCCCTGCCCTGGCTCCTGGGCGTTGAACTGGCTGGTGTGTCTCTGCCCGTCTCATCCAGCGGGATCTGTCCAGCAAAGCTGCCTCCTGAGAGCAGCCGTGACTTGGGCTGAGCTCTCGCTGGAGGGCATTGGAGACACTGCCTCTTCTGCGAGCTCCCGGCCACAGCTACGGTGTGAGTGTGTGAGTGTGCGTGTGTGTGTGTGCGTGCACGTGTGTGTGTGTATACGTGCAAACACTTTGGAGGGCAGTGCTCAAATTCAGCAGCCTCCTGCTAGATTGGAGCCCTGGGCTCTAGACAACAAAATGAAATTCAGCAAAGACAGACGTGAGGGGCTCCACCCAGGCAAACAAAACCACAGGCAGGCCGGGGGATACCTGGCTCGGCAGCAGCCCAGCGGAGCAGGATGTGGGAGCTGTCACCCCCGCACCAGCAGGCGGCAATGCGATGCTGTTGCAAAAAAAAGGAAATGCAATTTTGGGGTGCATTCAGAGAGGCAGAGCCTGCAAGTCCTGGCAGTGGCAGACGGCTCCACGCCCCAGCGGGAGAACTGCGGCCCGTTTTGGTCACCAGTGCATAGAAAGGATGGAGAGAAATTGGAACGGATCCAGAGGCGAGGGACAGAGATGATCAAAGGGATGGAAATGTGCAAGCCAGCCGAGCACACGGGGACGGAGCTGGGCATGTGAGGGGGACATGGCAGCGGCCTGCACACACCTGCCAGGCGGCCGTAAGAAAGATGGCGGACAGTTGTTCTCTCTCGCCCCGGAGGGCAGGACAAGAGGCCGTGGGTTCCCACTGCAGCAGCCGACTGAGCGAAAATCCCAGGAAAACTTTCCTCAGAAGAGGCGGCCAAGGGCACAGACGCCCCAGGAGGTCGTGGACGCTCCTTGCCTGGAGGGTTTCAAAGGAGCCTGGGAAGCCCCCCGTCTTGGCGGGGTCAGATCCTGCATCCTGGCAGGGACCCTGTGGGTCTAGGAGTCTCGGCTTGCGCTCCATCCTGCAGCCAGCTTCCGGGGCCCGTGGAGCTAGCTCACACCAGTTCAGGCTCCGGGCCGCCCGGCTCTGCAGCCCTGCCCCACACGCAGTGAGGACATCAGTGGCTGGCTGGGGACGAGGGACCCACCCAGGCCCACCCGGGCAGCAGAACCTGGGTGCAGGAGCCTGGAGCAGGAGGGCGCAGGATGGAGGACGTGGTCACAGGCACGGCTCCTGCACTGGGGGTCGGGCTCACGGCCCCCGGGGGGCCTGGCAGCAGGCTTGGGGGTACGGCTCAGCCCCTCCCGGTGCAGGGTGGGGGTCTGCCGGGCGCAGCGCCAAGCCAGCCGCCCACCCTAGCCCAGCCCCCGGCGCCGGCCCAGAGATGTCATTTGTTTAATATATTCCCCAGGAAGAAGTCCATAAATAAGACGCGCCCGGGCAGCCCTCGCCTCCCTCTTGGAACGAAGGTGTCAGCTTAATGAGCTGAAGCCCTCAGCCTGATTAACCGGCCGCTGCGTGCATGGCTCGGGAGCCGCCGGAGGAGTGATGGATCTAACGAGCTCATTAGACTTAGAGGCTTTGCTCAGCGCTGCCGGCCCAGGGCGCGTGCCCCGGCTTTGCTTATTTCCTCAGAGCCAGGCCCAGAGCGCTGCCACGAAGGGGACGGTCGGTTCAGGGGCTCGCTTCTTCCACGGGGGGCTTCGTCCCTCCTCCTTCCCTCCGCCCCCCGCCATGGCGCCCTTCCACCCTGCCCGTGGCCCACGGCCCCAACCCGCACGGGTGTCTGCAGCCCCGGCCTAGCTCTCCCCGGGCTGGGGGGATGATGCTGGTGCCGTGCCAATGCTGCCGGGGTGCCAGGCTCAGAGGGGCTGATGTCAGCACCGTGGGTGCCCGTGTCCCCATAGACGCCTTGCTACGTGCCCACCCAGGCGGAGCAACTTTAGTAACATTTGAACGGAGACGGGGGGCCCGACCCCCAGCTCCCCCCCACCCCCGGCTCCAGGGGGAGCTCAGCACCGCGCCGGCCTGGCCCTGCAGTGATCCCTTCCCAGCGTGGCGCTGCCTGGCCTAGGGGGCTGTTGACGATGGTATCGAACATCAAGATTTCGAAATGCCAGTGGCTGCTGCGGGACTGGGCAGGGCAGGCACCGCGGGCGAGGTTGTAGGTTGCTAATGGTGCGAGACTAGACCAGAGAAGGGTGATATGGTGCATGTGTGCGTCCCCGTGGTGCTGACTGTCAGAGCTACGGATGGCATAGCTGCGTTCCAGCGGGGCCACACTCCAGACAGGGCGGCAGCAGCATTAAGCCCATTAAGGGCACTCTGACCATACAGTGAGCCTCAAGCCAGGGGCTGCCCCTCATGGGTCACCAGGACTTGCCCCGGTGACCCTGGACTCCAGCTTGTCGTGTCTGTGAATTCATGTCCACGAGCCTGACGGCAAAGGGCCGTGAAAGGCAGCTGCTCCGCCAGCCCGTTGCCATGTCCTCATTCCTGCTTCCTACATCTGGGCCGACTCCGCTACACACCTGAAGCTGTGAAACAAAGGCCTGAGACCCAGGCAGGTACCAGATGTGCACCAAAGGGACCGTACAAGCCTGCAACCTCCACGTTCTGCTGGGAACCGGCTATGCCTGGACTTTCAGCTGGTTTGTATGTAGCTGATTGCTCTAATCATGTAACTCCTCTCACCTCCTTTGTTTCTTTCCTTTTACAATAAACCTTCCGTTTAGCTACTGAAGGACTGGCTGGCAGCCTGGTGTTTCGGGTAAGCTCCACACTTCTGTTGATCTGGTGACGGGTCAGACCCTGTGGGGGCAGGAGAACGTTTTGGTAGAGTTGTAATAACTTCTCTCTTCACTGGCCCTAGTGGCTGGGTGGGAGCCAGAGGCTGAAGTGCAGCGAAGGGGCTGTGTGCATTTTTGTGTCAGCTCCCTGCTAATCCGCGTGGGGAATCAGAAGCACCGTTTGTGGCTGGTTGGGAAGCCTGACTTCAGTGCCACCCACCAGCGCTGGGTGCATCTGCTCTCCCTTTACAGCCTGCCCTGACCCTGGCATTGTCAGGTGGGTCGCCCTAGGCACGGATGGGTCACACCCAGAACAGGAGCAATCCCGGCAGTACCCCATTCCCCCCCCACCTTAGCTCCCACAGACATCCCTCCCCCCACCAACCCATCAGCTCCTGGGGCACCAAAGCGGGGGATAACCTGGGGAGCCGGGTCAAAATCCTGACACCCTCTGCTGCAGCTAATTCCCTTGTGTACCCCAAGTCAGCCCCTGTTCCCCCCCAGCAGTGCCCCCCACGCTACTGCCAGCCCGGCCTGGGGGCGCTCCATGGGCCTGGAACCAACTGCCATGAGGTGGGCGCCCCCCCACATTCCCCCCGCATTGGGGAAGGGGTTAATCAGCAGCCCGAGAGGCCGGGTAATAAACGGCTGTTATCTCGCTAATGAGCTGACATTAATTAGCGCCCAAGGTCCTGGGAGAAGCGGCTGATTTAAGCGATGGCCCTGAATGCCGGCCGGGAGCCGACTCCGGGAAGAGCCCATTAAACCCGGCCTACATTCCCCCCCTGCACCCGCATCCCCACCCCACTCCCTGCCATGGCCTGCTGCCCTGTCCCCCCGCCCCACAGAGCTACTATCGCGCTGGTCGGGACCAGGGGCAGCCGACAGGGCCCTGCGGTGGGGGACCTCTCTAGACCCCTCGAGGGGCAGGGACACTTGGCCAGTACAGAATCTGACAGGCTGATGGTCCCCCCCGTGCCGTATCATGCTAGTTACGAGGTGATGGCAATGACACACCGGGGGGGGGGGGGTGCCCAGAGTGTGGGCAAACCCCTGGCACAGGAGGCTGGGGCGGAGGGTGTGTGTGTGTGTGTGTGTGTGTGTGTGTGCGTGTGACCAGATGTCCCGGTTTTATAGGGACGGTCCCAATATTTGGGGCTTTGTCTTATATAGGCGCCTGTTACCCCTCGCCCCCGCCACCATTTATCACACTTGCCGTCTGGTCACCCTCGGGTCTCGTCAGCGCCGTGTGCAGCATGGGACGTCGGGCCCCTCCCGTGGATTTCGTCGGCCCCTAGGCCTTGTAGGCTGGGATAGGGCCGGGGGGGCTGCCGGACCTGAAAGCCAGCAGGTCGCACGTCCCGGAGATAGTCCTTTAAATCTCTCCAGCCCCAGCGCCACCCCCTGCACCAGCTGCACCCCCGGAGCCGTAGAAGCAACGATCGTTCTCCTGGCCCCGTCGTGGGCCTGTGCCACCCTCCCTGCATCCCTCCCGGCTCTCTTCACGTCAGCCGTCGGCTGCTTGTCCTCACTGGCCAGGCCCCCGCAGCCTGGCCCCTCGTCTCTCCTTGGCGATGGAGCTGTCGGCCCCCACCGCCGCCCGGCCCCTGGCCCCCGCCTCCAGTGCCCGCTGCTGACGTTCCCCAAACAAGCCCCCGCAACGCCTGCAAAAGCGACTCCTCTCTTCCATCCCATCCCTCCTTCGACCTGGCTAAATACACCCGGGGCGCACAGCCGGGCAGGGGCGCACAGCCGGGCAGGGGCAGAGCTACGGCCGCTAAAGGACAATCTTGGCACAGAACAAACGGGGATAAACTGCCCATGAATCAGCTCAGGCTGGAAACTAGAAAGTCTCCAACCGTCAGAGGGGGCAGGGCCCGGAGCAGCTTCCCCTTCAGAGGTGCAGGGGGCAAACCCTGTCATTTGTTCTAAGGGAGAGAGACCTGGCCATGGGCCTGAGGGCAGTTGTATGATGGGCTGGTTTGTGATGGAGGGAATGGGGCTCAGCAGCTCTGGCTTGTTTCTTATGATCCTAAAGCTCATGCTTCAGGGTTTCAAGATGGCCACCCATAGGGGCCAGGAAGGAATGTTCCCTAGTGTATTCTGGGAAGTTTTTTTAATCTCCTGCCTCCGAAGCAGCGGGATGGCCACGGCTGGAGATGGCAGATGGATGGGGAGGGCCGGGGCTTGGAGCTGCCCCGAGCAGTCTCTGTCTGGGGTGCTTGGCTGGCAGGTTCTGGCTCACACGCCCAGGCTCTGGCTGATCGCCGTAAGTGGGGTGGGGAAGGGATTTTCCCCAGCTCAGACTGGCAGGGACTTGGGGGTTTCTCTCCTTCCTCTGCAGCGTGTGGGCGCGGGTCACTTGCCAGGGTCAGCTGGGGGCCTCTCACTCAGTCCGTGCTCTGCCATCGCTGGGGCCTCGGGCACTGGTGCCCCTCGGTCCTTCCTCTCCCTGCCAACTGCACATCAGGGGCTAGTCTCCTGTGGGTCTCCTTCCGGGGCTGGGTGCGGGCAGGGGGTCAGACTGGATGATCTGGTGAGCCCGTCTGTGTACGTCTACACTGCAAGCAGGGGCACAGCTGGTCCGGATCAGCTGGCTGGGCTAACCACTGCCGTGCGGACGTTCAGGCTGGGACTGGACTGGCGCTGTGGGTCTTTTTATTGCAGTGTGAACGTACCCTATGAATTCTAGCCTCGTGCTGCTACCTGCCGGAGCACCCTGCCACCACCCCTTGCCAGCAGGGACTCACTGGCACCAGCGGCTAACGGGGATCCGGTCTCCAGGGCCCCTTCCAGCCTTCCTCCGTGATTTTATTTCTAAAGCTCCCACAGGTGCTTGGTGCTGTACGGACCCAGTCCCTCCCTCAGCAGCCTGCCGGTGCTGCTCCAAGCCCCAGGGAGGGCTCAGGCCCCACTGGCCCGGGTGCTGAACAGACGTGTAGCAAGACCATGGCCTGAGGCGGCTGAGACTGAGGTGAAACAGAGACGGGGGGTGGGAGGAGAGAGACAAGGCAGCAGGGAACCCAGGAGTCCTGGCTCGCTGCTCGCCTGGCATATTCAGCTGGCCGAGCCCCCTTTGTGGCGTCGCACTGGAGTGTTCCCCAGGAGTGAGGGGGCGGCTGGCAGGAATTGCCAGGTGCCGACGGTGCCGAGCATCGCAGCCATGGGCACGGGCAGGAGGCTGCCCGCGAGGAGCTGCGCGGTGCTCACCGGGGAGGGCGGGCGCTCTGGACTCCCGTCTGCTGGGAACTGGGCTGAGAACAGCAGGCAGCTGGGGGGCCGCTCGCCCTGACCCCCCAGCCCAGAGCAGAGGGGAGGCCAGTGAGAGGCGGGAACCCCAGCCCTGGGAGATGAGCTTGGCCCTGTCCTGGCGGAGGCTGGACTCAGCCTGGCTCAGGGCACGGCAGGGCTGATTAACGGCCGATTTCTCACACCGTCTGCGGCCGGGTAATGGGCTCCCGGCCGAGCCCAGGTTACTTCTCAGCTCTTCATTTTGCCACAAATCATTGCAGGCCTGGCAGTTTATTTACCTTCCCCACCAGCCGGCTGGGGCTTCCCACACTCCAGCGATAGCAGCAGACCCAGCGGGAGGTGGTGGGGGCTGGGGGAGGAACCAGGGGAGGCGAGGCAGCCGCTCCCAGGAGACACCCGAACCCCAGCTACAGCACTTCTTTCAGGGGTGACTTTGCAAAGGCTGCAGCCTGCGGCTCCTGCAGCAGAGCGGGTCGGGGGGCAGCTCTGTAGCCACACACCGGATAGCGAGCCCCCTGGGTGGCCCGCCCAGCGTCACAGCACTGCTTCCCAGCCACCGGCATTCAAGACAGCAGCTCAAACCTGGCTCCCTTGCAGAACAAGACGGGCAGTGAGCACTCAATCAAATTTCCAGCACGTACCTCTGCCCGGGCCCCTTAATCCCGACCCGCACCCTCCTCCCCGCTATTCTAGTCCTAGCTCCCTGCCCCCCACCCCTGAGGTTTGTCAACGAACCAATTCCCTGGAAAGACACCTAACTTTCGGGATGGTGCAAGGGATGGCACCAGGGATCCCTGCCCCGGGAAGACATGATGGGGGCAGTGGCACTGATTAGGGAACCCCATGGGGGAGTATAAAGAACCCCAAGGAATCTTTAATGATGGAAGTCACCAGGTGGCGCGGTCACACAGTGTCTCTGGGCTCTCTTCCTGGGGGAGGAAGAGGAGGGGACCAGCCTCCAGGCTTCGGCAGAACACGGCCAGGGGGTTAGTTTGTGGTCATGCACGTTCGTTGGGAGGGTGCTGTTGCAAGCATCAAGGGAGTCTGATCTCTGCTTGAATCTCTCTAACTAGAGTCAGTTCTTGGGGCTGTTGCTCCCTGGGAACCAGGTGTTGGTGTTTAGGCTGAGATCCCTGAAAGAGAGGATTGACCTGCATGCTCTTTGCGATCATCTCTGTCCCAGGACTGGTGCGTATAGTGTAAATAACCCGGCAGCGCTAAGAAAATATCCAGACTCCATGCCACTGATTTCTTCTCCCATGGGAAACTGAGCTGCCAGGCCCTGACAGCTGTTACCTCTTGTCAGTGGGGTGACCCCATGTATGGGACTCAGCACCTATCCTCCCGGCCCCCCATCGATCGGGGCTGGCTCTCCCCTCCCCCAGCGCGGTGTTCTCAGTCTCAGCAGCACCCAAGTTCCTCATTTCCCCTCTAAAGAGGCCTGCACCCTCCTGGGGCTGCACAGACAATGATGCACAATGTGGCTTTTTAGCCATCCCAGACCTGCCCGGCGTGATACCTGCCGCTACCACGTGAAATCCAGGCCAGGGCTGCCTCCGGCTGCTTTCAGAGGGGTCTGTCCTGGCTGTGCCCTGCGTGACGGGGCGGGGGCTGGCAGGGGGAGAGGCCAGCCCAGCCCAGGATTACTTTCCCTTATTACAATCCCCGGTTGCAGTGAGCGGCCAGGTGCTGTCACTCCTGGACTTGATGAATAGGGAAGCCGGCTCCCTCCTTCCTGGGCTGGGAAATGAAGCTAATCAGACCCCAGACACCTTCGTCCAACTCCGCGCTGATTAATAGCCCCACAGACTCTGAACTCATCAGCCATCCTGGCATCTATCAAGACCTGGGTCCCGCCCCCTGCTGCCGGCTGCCTTGTCAACGGGGCTCTCCTGCAGGCCCAGGGCTGTCTCTCTTCCTGCCACCTTCTTCTCTTGAACCTGCCCGGAGCTCTGCGTTTGCAGAGGGAGCCCTAGAAATGCCCTGGGGGAGGGGATTCCCTCAGGCTGGGACGCCCTGGGACTGGCCCGGGCCAGCGGGCTGCTTCGCAGAGTCAGCTCGGAGCTCAGGGGCCCTGCAGGAGACTCTGCTTCCCTCGGCCCCATTTCTAACCTGCCCTTTCCAAATCTCCTCTTCGTTGCCAGGCTCCAGCCACGGCCTGTCCTGGCTGTGCACCGGGGCCGGGCTGGGAGAGGGAGACTCGGGGGCGAATTCATCGGACGCCTGCGCGGGTGCCAGTCGTTTACACTAGTGCAGCGCTGCCCAGCCGCTTTGCCCTGCTGTCGCTGGCTGCGCGAGGTGCAGGGCAAGGACGAACCAGGCCGTTTGCCGGGCTGACGCTCCCCTGAGGCCCCCGTCTGCACCACACAGGCTGCTGCTAGCCCCTGGAGAGCCCCCACCCCCACTTACAGTGGAACCAGGTAATGCAGCCCAGGCACGGAGCCGTGATGGGAGCGATCTCAGACTCCATGGAAAAGCTGGGGATGGATATGAAAACTGGAAGGTGGATAAGGAACTGGTTAAAGGGGAGACTACGACGGGTCACGCTGAAAGGTGAACTGCCAGGCTGGAGGGAGGGGACTAGTGGAGTTCCTCAGGGATCGGTCTTGGGACCAATCTTCTTAACCTTTTTATCACTGACCTCGGCACCAAAAGTGGGCGTGTGCTAGTAAAGCTTGCGGATGACCATAGGCATGCGCAGCACATTAATTAGGGTGCGCACCCTGGGAATTTTCGTGAGGGTGCGCGCCGGGGTCATCTTGATCAGGGGTGTCAAACTGAACCCCGCTGGCGGGGAACTTTTGAATGACCTGCCAGCGGAATTCTCGCAGCGTCCTAGTCTCCGCCGAAAAATGAGGCGAGACAGGGTATGTCGGCGGCAGATCACAGCGTGCTCCCGTCCGCCGAAAGATAGCGCGGCTCCGTCCGCCAAGAAAACACGCGCTCTCCACACTTTTGGCGGCGCCTTTAAGATGAGCGAGATGGCGCTGCAGGCAACATGACAAAGGCTCACGGGATGGATACAGGGGGTTAGAATCATGCCCCTGGGCTATTAACGAATACCTCTTGACTGTCACAGTTGGGGTATGCAGCTGTGTCAGCCCCAGCATATTAAAGAGACCAGGGGAGAGAGGGAATGTCTTTTATTGGGCCAACTTCTGCTGATGAGAAGACCCAAAGAAGAGCTCTTTGTAAACTCAAAAGTTTGTCTCTCTCTCGCCAACAGAAGATATTACCTCACCCACCTTGTCTCAGTTGGGAGCATTTTAAAGATGCAATTTATTTAGGTTCCGCACCTAACACTCCTGTTTAATCTCCTTGGTTTCACTCACTCTGGACCCCAGGACACCCTGGACCCCTGAGGTCCTGCCTAGAAAATCAGCGTAACAATCGATCCAGCTAAACTGACACGAACCAGGAAGGTAGATGCACTTTAAAAGGGTTTAACCCTGCTTCGGTCCCTTGAGCCGGGCTGGAAAATTATCATCTTAAACTAAGAGGATCTAAACCATTTCTAAACTGATTTAAGAACATTCACACAGGGGTCTGCCCTGATTTTACTAAACAGCCTCTGTTTGCCAGAAGCTGGGAGTGGATGACAGGGGATGGGTCACTTGCTGATTCCCTGTTCTGTTCATTCCCTCTGAAGCACCTGGCATTGGCCACTGATGGAAGACAGGGTCCTAGGCTAGCTGGACCATTGCTCTGACCCAGTCTGGCTCTCTTATGTAGTGCAAGTTTGTGTGTAAACCAGCCTAGTAGAGACAGCTTGTGAATTTCACAGTCGGGGCCCTGTCTGCTGGCCTTCCTGGTCAAATCCCATCCCAGAGTGATCTCCTTTGCTCCTGTTGGGTTACAAAGAAGCAGGTGGTTTTTCAGTGGAGGCCTTGAACATCTGAGTTTTGCCACTGACTTTGCTGGGGGCAGGAGCTGTGTAATTTGTTCCATACAGGCTTTGCGTGGAGGCAAACCCTTCCACCACAGTCTGTGACAGACTAGTTCTGCCTGAATGGCTCAGACTTGGTTCTCCGTCCCCCCGCCTCCACCCCCCCCAAATCAGCATTAGGAAAACAAGCTTTTCATAAAGTCAGGCAGGAATTAGACAAACATCTCTTTCGTTATTAATTTGGCCCTTATCTGCAAGGGGTAATTTACAGCTTCTATAGACTTTTGCGAGGAAAATAAGCGTTCAGATCAAAGGTTAAACACCTCCCCCAATCGAAAGTCAACAGCCTGGCTTGCCTGAATAATCTGTCTGGTCAGATAAAGGCAACAGTTGGTGTTTAAAAAAAAAAATACCCGAGGGTAGGGTAGAGATCAGGCGAACCTAGCACCAGGGAAAGGGGCTCACTAGACTGCAGAGCGAATGACACCCCATTTACCCCCCAGAGCTGCTTCCTCTGCTGGAGAGAAGGGCTTGAAAATCTGTCAAGGCAAGAATTGCCAGAGGAATTGGTGTAGTAGCAGACAGGAGTAGTGTGAGTTTCAAGGGCGGGGCGGGGGGAGGAAAAGGGGAGGAAAGCCAGGAAGGAGAGAGGGAAACCAGGAAGAGGGGGAAAGGCCCGGGCCTGTGCAGACAGCACCATTCCCTGCTCCATAAACCGTAAGAGAGACCAGCACCTAAACCGATTTCGCTCCAACTCCTGGTCCTGGCGGCAGCTTGAACCACCAGGCCTGGGCCCGGGCCCCGGAAACGAATCTCGGCTGATGCCACAAACGGGGGATCAGCGAATGATCCGCACCTCCACCCCGGTGACACACACAGATCCCGTGCTGCTTCCACCTCCCTGGGGGAAGGCAAAGGCGTCCCACGCACACCAGAGCTGCCCAGGAGCGATGGCAGCGGGAGAGGCAGGGAGCAAGGCAAGGGTGCAAAACTGGTTGGAAAACCGTTCCCAGAGAGTAGTGCTCAGTGGTTCACAGTCATGCTGGAAGGGCAGATCGAGTGGGATTCTGCAGGATCGGTTCTGGGTCCGGTTCTGTTCAATATCTTCAGCAATGATTTAGATGATGGCATAGAGAGCACACTTTATTAACTTTGCGGATGATACCAAGCCGGCTGGGGTTGCAAGTGCTTTGCAGGATAGGATTATAATTCAGAATGATCTGGACAAACAGGAGAATTGGTCTGAGGCAAATAGGATGAAATTCAATAAGGACAAATGCGAAGTGCTCCACTTAGGAAGGAACAGTCGGTTGCACGCGTACACAATGGGCAATGACTGCCTAGGAAGGAGAACTGCGGAAAGGGATCTGGGGTCAGAGTGGATCACAAGCTAAACCTGAGTCAGCAGTGTGATGCTGCTGCAAAAAACGCGAACATGATTCTGGGCTGTGTTAGCAGGAGTGTTGTAAGCAAGACACAAGTAGTAATTCTACTGCTCTGCTCCGCGCTGGTTAGGAGTCTTGTGTCCAGTTCTGGGCGCCACATTTCAGGAAAGATGTGGACAAACTGGAGAAAGTCCAGAGAAGAGCAACAAACATGATGAAAGGTCTAGAAAACACGAGCTCTGAGGCAAGACTGACAGACCTGGGTTTGTTTAGCCTGGAGCAGAGCCGACTGAGAGGGGACGTGATAACAGCTTCCAAGTACATCAAAGGTTGTTACAAGGAGGAGGGAGAAAAATAGTTCTTCTTGGCCTCTGAGGACAGGACACGAAGCAATGGGCTGAAACTGCAGCCAGGGAGGTTTAGGTTGGACATCAGGAGAAACTTCCTGACTGTCAGGGTGGTTAATCACTGGAATAAATGGCCTTAGGCGGTTGTGGAATCTCCATCACTGGAGATGTTTAAGAGCAGCTTAGACAAACGCCTGTCAGGAGTGGTCTAGATATTACTTGGTCCTGCCCTGAGTGCAGGGGACTGGACTAGACGACCTCGCCAGGCCCCTGCCAGCCCTATGGTTCTATGAAAGCTAGGGCCAAAGGGGGGTCATGGAGCCAGCCTTGGTCTCTTCCTCAAACTGAAGCGGGAGGGCCTGATCCGAAGGGCAGAGACACCTCCCCCCAAGAGGGACGCTGTGGGGGGCTGGATCCTGGTCTCGCTGCCTATTGTCAGAACCCCTCCCCGACCCCGGCCCAGGAAGGGAGCCGCCCCCCCTTCTCCAGGGCTGTGGGTGCAGCCTGCATTTCCGGGCAGTGACAGCCAAATGAAAGATACGGGGGCACCCCGGAGCACGGGGGAGGGGGTTTGTTTGTCCCAGTTGGCGACCTATGTACGGTGTCTCTCTGCAGCACGGTTCGGCGCTGGGGACCGGCTTCCATTACACCGCAGCCGCTTCCAGCCAGGGGCGAGGCCCTTTTACTGCCGCTTCGCCGAATTAGGCGTGGCCGCGTGGCTCTCTGAACTCGCATTGCAGTGGCTCCGCGATTCGGATTGAAAGCGCATCGAATTCGTTTTGCGTGGGGGTGTTTGCCGGGTCACGTCGGTTCCTCTCTCGCGCCCGAGCTAACCAGTTCAGACCAAACAAGGACAAGGATTAAAGGCCCCGGCAACAGGCTCGCCCCAGGGCCCTGCGGTCTAGGAGGATCTTTGCATTTGGCATAACGGGCCTGGGGTCAGGCCCTAAATCCGCAGGGGGGAATCTCCCCCCCCCCGTTTGCATTTCACCTGCCCTTGGGTCCGCTTTGGCACGGGCCGGTCAAGGCCTCCTGGCCCTTTCTCCCGGGTCTCAGCTCCTCCAAAGGGGGCGGCGGGGGCTGCCCAGTTTGGCTCTGATCTGGAGGGAGTGCTTCATGGATTAGGGAGGTGTCCAAGGCCTGGGGGCAGGAGCGGGGCCGAGGGGGGTTGGGAGCCAATGGGAACCAGGGAGCAAAGGGGCAGGTGGAGGGGAGATAAAACCAAGCACCCTGTGCGCGGCTGTCGAGAGGCGGGGGTGAGGTGGGGTGGGGGAGAGACGAAGGAGCAGAAGGAGGAGAGAGAGAGGGAGGGAGGGGACTCCGCAAAGAAGCCACCGGCAGCTAGCGGCGAAACTTTCCCCCGGGAAGCAGCCTGCGCCGAGGCCCCCGTCCCGGCCGGAGCTTGGTTGCGGAGCCGCTGGCGGGGCGCTCTGGCTGGGGGTGAATGCGCCCTGGGGCCGGCAGCCCTGGCGAAGGGGCGCCGGGTAGCCCCCTAGAGAAGAGGCCGGGCTTGGCCGGGAAGGAGGGACCATCCTGTGAAGGCCTCCGGGGAAGCGGCGAGTCTGCGGGGCTCGGGCTGTCCTAGCCCCCCTGCCGCCGGCGTCTCTGCCCCGCAGCCGGCCGGGCCGGGCCGGGCCGGGCCGACACCCATGGAGAAGTCCCAGAACTTCCGGATCGACGCGCTCCTGGCTGAGGAGAGACCCCGGCCGGCGCTGAGCCCCGGCAGCTCGGCGGGGAGCCCCGGCTCCTGCACCCGCACCGAGACGCCCTCTCCCCGCGAGCCCCCGGGCGCGGCCCCCCTGCCCCCTCCGGGATTCATCCCCAAGCCCGGCTTGCTGCATTTACCCCCGCCCGGACTGACCGCCCTGCCGGCCCTGTACCCGCCCGCCGTGTACCCGCTCCCGGCGCCCCCGGCTTTCCCTTACGTCGGCTTCGCCCACCTGCCCGCGCCCAGTCCGGAGCACCTGAAGGCCGCGGCGGTGGCGGGCTCGTTCCCCTTGGAGCATTGGATCCGCGCCGGCATCGTGGTCCCGCGGCTCTCGGACTTCCACGGTGAGTCGCGGCTCCCCCGCGGGCCAGGGCGCAGCGCCCGGGAACTTCCCCCGCACGGAGCAGAACTCGCAGGGACTCTCCCCCCGCGGGGAGGCCGGACCCTCCCGGGAAATAAGCCCCCAATTGCGCGTCTCCTCCGGGCTCCCCGGCTCCGACTCGCCCGCTTCTAGCTGCTGGGCAGAGGCTGGGGCCAGGCGGGTAAACAATCCCACGTAGGGAAACCGACACGGACCCGGGCCTAGCCCGCCCCGAGCGCTTTGCCGGGGCGCAGGGGACAGGTCTCCCGCAGGCGGCTACCCCGCTTCTCTCTCTGTCCCCCCTCGCCCGGCGCCTACCCGTCCGGCCCCTGGCCCGCCTCCCCTGGGTGGGGGGGGGGGGGTCCGGTCTGGGGCCCCAGCGCTGATCCGAGCCGGTGAAGGGAACTTGGCGAGTTTGGGGACCGGAGTCCGCTGGGGGTTGCGTGCCGGGGATTCCCCCTGCGGATGTTTCTTCCTGGGGGACCCTGGGAACGCGATGGGGGGGGGAGGGTGCAAGGCACCAGCGAGTCTAGGGTCCACGTGCACTTTCCGCAGCAGGGTCGTTGCTGCCTTCCCCCGGGGGCAGTTTCCGAAGGGGCTGCGTCTGCACGGCAAAGCCCGGGCTGCGCCGCTGGCCGAGCGAGCAGAGAGCGCAGAGGTGGGACCCGAGTCACGGCACCGCCCCGCGTCCACACACCCAGAGACGCCGCAGGCAGGCCCCGAGACCCCAGGACACCTGCCGAGCGCCAGCCCCGTGGGGCGCCTGCCCCCAGCCTCCCCGGCCCTGAGCGCGTTTCCCCGCATCTGCCCGCGGTCTCCCGGGCGGGTTTGCCGGGGTTTGGGAGTGGCGGAGCGGCTAATTCGTTACCAGCTGTAAAGCGGCGCTTCTCCGGTCAGGGCCCTGCCGGCGAGCCCTGGGCCAGGGGGGCTGGGGCTGCGGGCGTCGGGGATCGCTCTGGAAGGGGGATTTTGTATACATCCGGATACAGGGCGACCGAGGCGAGCGTCGCCAGACAGCCGCGTTCACACGACGCTGCCCAGGTCTCCCCACATCTGTAGGGTGGAGGCTGGACCGGTCGGAGGTTTAACTGCCCCGGGGCTGATGTGACTTGTATTAGACCCGCTTCCCAGCGAAAGCAGGAATTAGCCCGCCCGCCTCGCGTCTCTGATAGCCGGGCCGAGCCGGGCCGGGCTACCCCCGCGCAGACTGCCGGTCTGAAGGCCGGCCTGGTTCTGCAGTTCATTGCTCGGGCATTCCGCCCTCTGAGGGGGGGTCAGTGCAGCCGGACAGACAGACAGACGGGCAGGCAGAGCCGATAGTCTCCAGCTAGCTGCTTGCACAAGGCTGGAGGTATTTTTTCAAACCCTGCCCACCCGGGAGCAGCGTTAGGTGCAAAGAAACGGAGCCAATTTGCTTCTGTATCAAACTTCGGGTCTTGCGGCCCTTCGGAGCCGGCTGCGGTGCGATTTTATTAGAGAACGAAACGGCCCCCCCGCCGCCCCCCTTTCGCTGTTTCCCGCAGAACCAGGCTCCGGGGTGACTGGTCCGAAACGCGCGATGGAGACGGTCAGCTCCGCTCCGCCCGGCTGGGGTCTGGTCGGGCCGGAGATGAAAGCAGGGGACGGGGCGGCAGGGATGCAGGGCAACACTTGGCCGGGCGCTATCGCCGCCGCCGATTGCAGCCTGTGGAGCGGGGCGGGGACATGGCGCCTGGGCCGGCCGGGGGCTGCTGGCTCCCCGGTTACCCCCTCCCAGCACCTCCGGCGCCCCTCGGGTTCTAGGGAGACCTGGGGGCGCCCGGCTCGCTGGTAAATGAGCGACGGGTCCGATCCGCCCTTCCCTAGGGCGGTAGGGGAGACCTAGGCACGCTGCTCCCCCGGCCATGGGGCAGAGAGGCAGCCGGAGACCGCGGCCCAGCCCGGGGCAGATTTCACGGCCCAGTAGCCGAAGAGACGAGCTGGGCGCACGGGGCGAGGAGGGGGCGAGCCACACACAGGCACCCGGGGCAGAGACTGGCCTGCGACCCTCCCCCCAGCGGCGTGGGGCACGGGGGGGCAGAAGGAATGAACTGGGGATAAATAATGATAACAATAAATCACCCGCCCCACGAGGGAGGCCCAGAAGCTGCAGCTGAAAGTGCAGACAGACAGACAGACAGACGCACACACGGACACCCCCCCCCCCGCGCACGCAGGGGCTAGCACCCCGCAGTTTGCGCCTCAGCGGCGCTTTTCCTGCAACGGACGAATTGTCCAGTTCCCCGCCGGCCGCGGGGACCTGCCCGGCTGGGTGGGGCCAGGCCTGGCCCTGGGGTACCGGGGCTCCGTCCTTCCCTCCCGGCCTGCTCGGCCCAGCCGGGGAACATGGAGCCTCGGACGGTCAAAATCACCCGGCCAAGGGCGCGTGAAAGCGACATCCGCGGCCAAAGCGCGCCGCGATCTCCGGGCAGAGCCGGCCGCGCAGCGAGCGACGTTCCCACGGGCGCGGGGCAAAATCGAGCCTGGTTTGGAGCCATCAGATTTCGGGGGGAGGGGGGAGGGGAGCGGAGGCTGGGTTTTGGGGCGGGGGGTGGCGCCAGGTTTGCAATCCGGAGAGGAAACCTTTTTCCTGGAAGGACCCGCCCCCCCCGCCTCTCGCTGTCCGGGTTCCCAGAGCCCGGCCCGGCCGGGACAGATCCCGGCTGACAATGGCACCGGAGCCCCGCACCCCGCGTCGCGCCGTCGGGGCAGGAGCCATGCGGCAGATTCGCTAGGACCTCGCGCTGCTTCGGCGCCTGCCCCAGCCGGCGGCCAGGACCGGCCCGTCAGAGCTCTCGACCCTCGGTTCTAACCCGAGCAACTCGAAGCGAGCTGTCCTGGGACTGGGTTGACCTCGGTTCTCCCTCCCCCACCCCCGCGCGTCTCTCCAGGCCCCGCGCGATCCCAGCACACCCGCCTCTTCAATTCCTTCCCTGCCTCGGGGCTTTGCTCCCGGTCCCCGTCCCAGTGTGAACGGGCCAGCGCTCGCCCCGGGGTTATTCGGTGCTCCGCCACGCGCTGGGGTGGGGTTTACACGCAGGCAAATCCCGGGTTTCAAGGGGAGCGGGCGCTGGGGCGCCCGGGGTCAGGAGTGAGGTGCTGGGGGGGAGGGAAGCCGCTCATTTTCTGCTCCCAATTCGTCTTCCACGGAGCAAAGGGGCGGCACGAAGGATCCTGGCAGGGCCCGAACCAGCTTCTCGCCCCCGCGTCCTGCAGGGCCCGGAGCGCGCGGCGTGTCTGGGGCCGTTTATACCGGGGGGGGGGGGATTCTTTTCTTTGCTGCGCTCGGGATCTTTATCAGCAGGACAGGAGGCCGATTCCGGTCTCCGCTGCTATTTGCGGCCTCACTCCGCGCAGCGCTTCGCCCTGCGTTTACACGGCCGGGTTGCTGGCTGCGCTGCGCTGCTTATAGGTGGATTCGGCTCCTGGGCAAAGGGGCGTGAGCCGGGGAGCGAGCCGGCGGGTATTCACCCAGCCAGTAACCCGAGGGGGGATAACCCGGAGTGTGTCTTCCCCGGACTTTCTTCCTCTGACCCGCCTGGGGAGGGGGCAGACCCGTCTGGGGCAGGGTGGTAGCAGCCTGGGCACCCTCCTGCCCCCGTGCTTGGGAATCGCCAGCCGGGCGGGGAGCGAAAAGGGAGCGGGGCGGACCGGCTCTGGAGCCCAGGCGGCGATGCGGTGGGAAGGCAGGAAGGTTTCATACAATCCCCGTCCCTCCTGGTCTGGAAAGGGGCAGCCGGGGTGAAGGCAGCCGGGTTTCCAGCCACTTAATACAAGTAAAGTGTGTGGGGGGGGGGGGGAGGGGAGGGGAGGGTCTGTGCTTTCAATATAGGAACATGAGCAGTGGCCAGGCTGGGTGGGCCGGGGGCGCAGGGCTGGGCTCACACGCTACTAACAGAACCGCAGGGCTCAGACCTTGAAAGTCCAGAAAGCATCCAGTCCAACCCCCTGTATAACGCCCCCACCCCCCGCAATTCCTAAGGCAGATCTTTTCAGAAACCCGCCTGTCTTGAATTAAAAACAGTCAGTGACTGAGAATCCAGCCCCCGCCCCCCAACTTGTTCCGAATGTGAAATGTTGAACCTAAAAACCGCCAGACTGGGTCGGCCCAATGGTCCAGGTAGCCCAGCATCCTGGCCTCGGACAGCGGCCAACGGCAGGTGCCTCAGATGGAAGGAACAGAGCAGGTAACATGGAGTGATCCATCCAGTCGCCCATTCCAGCCTCCGGCGGCTAGGGACACTTTAGGGTATGGTTTTGTATCCCTGCCTATCCTGGCTAATAACCATTGCTGGACCTATCCTCCAGGAGATTACCTAGTTCATTCTTGAACCCTGGTACAGGCTTGGCCTTCTCAACATCCTCTGGCAAGGAGTTCCCCAGGTTGACTGTGCCTTGTGTGCAGAAATGCTTCCATCAGCGACAAACGAACCAATGACAAGCAGGCAGAATGTACAGCAGGTCTGGAAGGAGTTTTCTAAAGGTGAAAGGAAACTTTCAGGGACCCCCTGCCCCTCAGAGGAGGCTCCGGGAGAGAGATTGGCCCCAGGTGCAGGTGGAAGGATCCAAAGGAATTTTCTGGCCCAGTTTCAGAGAGACTTTCTGAGATGCAAAGACGCCCGTTTGGGGTGAAATTCAGCCCTGGGCCAAGGGCCAGCACAAGGCAGGGCCTGGCTGAAGTCTCAGCCCAAAGAGTTTGTGGGCTGGTGTATTTGGGAAAAGTTGCACTGGTGCCCAGAAAAGAGATTTTAAATGGTGGTTTATATCTCTTAAATCAGTTTAATTTAACTTGGTCATTTACCGATTTAAATTAAATTGATATGAGCCTGATTTAAATTGGTTTAAGGGCATCTCTACTGAGGGTAGAACTGGTCTAGCTGGATTGATTTAATGCATCCCTGCAACTTTTCTAACACAGAGCAGCTTGGAGGGGGTGGGTGGGTGACCAAGCCTTGTGCCGATTCTCTGCACAGGATGAGTTTCCCCATGGGAGCCATGGAGGAGCCTGGAAAGAGAAGAGCGAGGGAGGCGGAAATGTGCAGGGAATGAAGGCTGGGCAGAGGAGCAGCGGGAATGCATGAGGAGATCCGCTCCTCTGTCTCCGTGCGTTGGGGCAGGGCCTGGCTGGGGTGCACATGACGTTCAGAATTGCTGCCCTCGGCGAAGGGGAGCTGGTGGCTACAGACGGACACAGATGCAGTGGCTGACGTACAGGCTGGCAAGATGATTTTGGTGGCAGCATTTTGGATGGCCTGGAGGGGACCCCGGGGGTGTCCGAGAACAGGCTGATGACCTAAACCCATGGTGATTGTTAGTGCTGTGTCCCTGCCCCCATCACTGCAGCATGGGGGTCCTGGCGTGTGATGCGTGGCGGTGGGATGTGTGACGCGCTGGAGAGCTCGTTAAAGGGGCTGAACCAAAGGTTCCCAACCTTTTTGGCTCGGGGGCCACAGATATCATTCTTACAACCCTGAAGGGCCACCCGTCTCCGCCAGCAGCCCCCTCTCCCCCATACCCTCCCTGCAGCCAGACGGAAGGAATTCAGCAAGCAGTCTGCCTCCTCGCTGATCTCCCATCCCCCTGGCTGCAGCAGGGAAACCGCACGCGTCCTGTAGCCCCGTGCGCTCCACCTGGGTCCCTAGGCAGCAGCTTCCCTCTGCAGCCAGGGGGACGGGAGATCAGTGCTGCCTTCCCTCTGGCTCCAGCAGGGATCCCAGCGCCTTGGGACCCAGGCAGAGCCCTTTGCCGTGCTCCCTGCTACAGCCAGGGGTGGGGAGCGCTGGTCTTTTAGCCCCACGGCAACATGCTCCGCCTGGGTCCTTAGGCAGCGGCTCCCTTCTGCAGCCAGTGGGAGGGGAGCAGCGGGCCCCTTTGAAAGCGGCTATTAGCGGCTAGTGAACAGCTCCTGCCGGTAATTTGTTGCACAGGTCGTGTGATGCTGTTCTGGTCCCGGGTGGCCTGGCTTCCAAACCTAACCCAGCCGGTGCAAAGCAGGGATGGGCCAGGTGACGGTACAGTTCGAATTCTGCCTCTGATGAACATGTCGCCGTCTACAAGTTTTTATACCGGTGGCTCTTCGCCCCGTGGATAGTCGCAGGAAGCAAACGTGAGAGGGTCACGGACACCAGGGCTGGGCTGAAACCCAGACAAACAGCCACTGGCCGTGTCTTCCCCACGTGGCTCTGCTCTGCTTGTGACAGGAACAGATTCAGGCTTTGCCTGGACCCTCCGCACGACAGGTCAGCAGCAGGCCTCGAACTCGGGTGTGTCAGCACCAGAGCACAGGCCTCACGTCTGACGCTAACAGAGTAACTCCGCGAACACGCCTCAGTAGTAGGCCGTTGTCCTCTAGCGGCCCAGTCAGTAGCATGGGACTGGAAACACACTTTAAAGCGTATCATCGAACACACCCATGCTATAGTCTGTTTACCACTAGCTCCAAGGTGCTGGGAATGTGCCCTGTCCCATGTTCATTCGCGGGGCTAGGAATGTACATTTACATCTCTCTGTCCCAGGTCTGTCCTTGCCCTTCTGACGCCCGTCGAAGTCAACAGAAGAGCTGCTTGTGCAAAGGCTGCAGGGATAAGGTCCCCAGCCATTACAGCGAAGGCTGGTTCTTCGATGGATTGGCTATTAAAGGCACGGATTTATTACGTACGTTTAGGGGTTTAATAACTCCGAAACCATTTTAAAAAAATACAGCCAGGCAATCCGGCTAATGAAGAGCCCAGCTGGATGAGCAATGGTGTGAAAATGGAGAGTTAAAATGAAAAGCTCCATTATCTCCCATCTCCTGAAATTAAACACACACTGGTCGGGTCCAAGGCAGCCGGGCGGGTGTTCCTCTGGGGTTACGGATCGTTTTGTCTCTCTCCGGCTGCAGAAGTGGTGTGTGTCTGTGTGTCTGTGTGTGTGTGTATATGTGTGGGGGTGATAGATACATTCACAGCTTGTACTTGATGTTGCATTTGCAAAGCCCCAGGTGTTAAGTGGCGACATTTTCATACTTCCTGGGTATAAATCAGAGTAGGAAAGTCTCTGTTCACCACGGGGGGGGTCACACCTTTGCGGAAGGCTGGCCCTGGGCTGAGATGCCCCTTGAGTCCCAGGGGCCGAAGTGGCGCTACGGGAGGAGGGTCTTGGCCTTGGCCATGGGCAAAGGGGTGAATTTCACTCTCATAACCATACTTACTGGGCGGAATCCGAACACCTGCAACGCGGCCCATGGTCACCACCCAGTGCCCCTCTGCGTTTGGCCTGTCGTTATTATAAAAACACCCGGCCCTGCTGAGCACCTGTTGCCTGGAAGCACTGAACTCCCAAACGCGACACTGACCCCAGACGCTGAGGATCTGATTGTCCCCAGAGACACGCAGGCAAGGTCGGACGAATGCCACCGGCCCCGCAAAGACGCGCCTTTACTCCCAGGAGCAGCTGGACTGAAGTCAGTGGGGCAGACCCAGTGCTGCGTTATTCCCACCCTGGCCTGAGACTGGGAAACTAGACAGGGATCGAGCACCAAGAGAGTGCGAAATAAGCATCCTAAGAAGCACACGCAGGAATGGATTGGGTCCAGTAGAACTGACCATGGCAGGAAAGTTATTTACGAACCTAAGTGACTGCAGGGTTGGGCCCATAAATGCGGTGGGTCTGCTGTGGCCACCTGAACCAACCAGTGACAGCCGGAGAAATGCAGGGAGGCCACCAAAGCTCCTAAAGCCATAATAACGGACAGGTCCTGCTACCGACGGGCAAGTCTCACCGTGGGACGCGGTCAGGAGATGCAACTTCCTGCCACCAGAAGTGGTAACGTCTTGGTCCAGCTCGGTTTGGAGCACCCGAGTGGAGACACCGGTCTGGACTGGGTCCTTAGCAACGCTTTGGGGCCAAAGCCTGAAGCCCTTAGTTGTACTCGGGCAAAGCCTACCGGAGTCAACAGGAAATCAATCTGAATAAAGGCAGAGTCGGGACTAGGAGCCTGCGGGGAAGAACAGCATCAGAAATGAACCCTCTGAGCCTGGTGTTTAGAATCATAGAATCATAGAATATTAGAGTTGGAAGGGATCTCAGGAGGTATCTAGTCCAACCCCTGCTCAAAGCAGGACTAACCTCAGCTATATCATCCCAGCCAGGGCTTTGTCAAGCCGCAGCTTAAAAACCTCTAAAGATGGAGATTCCACCACCTCCCTAGGTAACCCATTCCAGTGCTTCACCACCCTGCTAGTGAAAAACTTTTTCCTAATATCCAACCTAGACCTCCCCCCCTGCAACTTGAGACCGTTGCTCCTTGTTCTGTCATCTACCACCACCGAGAACAGCCTAGCCCCATCCTCCCTGGAACCCCCTTTCAGGTAGTTAAAGGCCGCTATCAAATCCTCCCTCACTCTTCTCTTCTGCGGACTAAACAAGCCCAGTTCCCTCAGCCTCTCCTCATAAGTCTTGTGCTCCAGTCCCCTAATCATTTTTGTTGCCCTCCGCTGCACTCTCTCTAACTTGTCCACATCCTTTTTGTAGTGGGGGGCCCAAAACTGGACACAATATTCTAAATGTGGCCTCACCAATGCTGAATAGAGGGGAATAATCACTTCCCGTGACCTGCTGGCAATGCTCCTACTAATGCAGCCCAATATGCTATTAGCCTTCTTGACAACCAGGACACACTGCTGACTCCTATCCAGCTTTTTATCCACCGTTACCCCCAGGTCCTTTTCTGCAGAACTGCTGCCCAGCTCGTCGGTCCCCAGTCTATAGCTGTGCATGGGATTCTTCCTTCCTAAGTGGAGGATTCTGCACTTTTCTTTGTTGAACCGCATCAGATTTCTTTTGGCCCAATCCTCCAGTTTGTTTAGGTCACTCTGTATCCTATACCTACCTTCCAGTGTATCTACCACTCCCCCCAGCTTAGTGTCGTCCGCAAACTTGCTGAGGGTGCAATCTACCCCATCCTCCAGATCATTAATGAAGATGTTGAACAAAACCGGTCCCAGGACCGACCCCTGGGGCACTCCGCTTGTGACCGGATGCCAGCTAGACATGGAGCCATTGATCACTACCCGTTGAGCCCTATGCTCTAGCCAGTTCACTATCCATTTTATAGTCCATTCATCCAACCCATACTTCTGTAACTTGCTGATAAGAATACTGTGAGAGACCGTATCAAAAGCTTTGCTAAAGTCAAGGTATATCACATCCACTGCCTTCCCTACATCCACAGAGCCAGTCACCTCTTCATAGAAAGCAATCAGGTTGGTCAGGCATGACTTTCCCTTGGTGAATCAATGTTGACTGTTCCTGATCACCTTCCTCTCTTCCAAGTGCCTTAAAATGGATTCCTTGAGGACCTGCCCCATGATTTTCCAGGGATTGAGGTGAGGCTGACCGGGCTGTAGTTCCCTGGAGCCTCTTTCCTCCCTTTTTTGAAGATGGGCACTAGATTTGCTTTTTTCCAGTCCTCAGGGACCTCCCCCAATTGCCACGAGCTTTCAAAGATAATAGCCAATGGCTCTGAAATCACCTCAGCCAACTCCCTCACTGAAAGACTTGCCCACGGTCACACAGGCATCCGTGGCAGAGCAGAGTCTTCCAACTCCTGGACCATCCTTCCTCTAGGTAGCACCCGCCCAAAGGTACCTCCTGGTTGTGATTTCCTGGGTGAAACCCACCCTAAGCGTTGATCTAGCCACGGCACAGGGCTGAGCTTCGCTCACTAATGACCATCCCCAATGCAGGGGAGATGGGTCAGTCTCTTTATCCCCATTTCACAGGTGGGGGAAACTGAGGCCGAGAGAGGGGCAGCAACTCTCCCCGGTTCACATGGAAATCATTTTATTTGAGTGGGAAAACAAACAATCAGATTCCCCCCCCTGCCTGCCTCTCCATGGCCCCCCGGGACACCGGGCTCAGCAGAAGGCTAAGGGGAGGAATTCTTTTGGGGGCTCCCTTATGTGGAATTTCATTGCTGCTGCCCTGAGCTGGTGAAATAGGGCTCACCCCTGCCCAGGCACCCTTGGATAGCCAACCAGAGAAAGACAGAATGTTCCTGCCTCAGTTTCCCCTACAGTCCCTAGGGCCATCCGAGGTGCACTTCTTTCCCACCCCGATCAGACCAGGGGTCCCCTGCCTGGCCCAAGGAAGGAATGTGCTCCTCAGAGTCCCGCACAAGCCCTGCTTTTGGCACAGGGTGTTAAGGCAGACGGTTTCACCTGCGAATGAACAGTCCCGGCCTGCACGGCCTCTGGCACGGCTCCACGCTCGCTGCAGCTCTTCTCCTGCAGCCCGAGGTCGGGCCCCTGCGGCGCTCCACTCCCCAGGGCCCTTCCCCTGCGAGTCCTACCCTTGCTGAGCAACTCCTCGCGGGAACCTTCCTCCGGCATCAACCCGCTTTCTCTTGGGCCCAGCCTGCCCTGCCTGAGCCGGTGTCCCTCTGCCCCCTTCGCCGGGGGCCTCTGCCTGGCCCTTCTGCTCCACCGGGTTTCCCAGCTCTGGCCGCTTCTCTCCCACAGCGCTCCTCAGGTCTCTTCTCTGGGCTGTCCACGCCGCTGGCGCCAGCTCTCGGCCGCTCCTTCCGCATTCCTGGTCTGGATGGAGCGGCCAGGTGGGCAACGAACTAGTCCCGGGTGAACTGGGCCCGTTCCCTCTTACAGGGGCCAGTGACCCTGGGACAACAGCTGATTTGGGGGTGGGAGCGGATAGTGGCTGGCGGGTGGGGAGGGCTAGCCCCTTTGATCCCTGCTGGTTTGGGGAGGGGAGTGGGAAGGGTGTGAGGGGGCGGCTCTGGTAGCACCTGGAGTCTCAGGGACTCTCTGGGCCCCACAGTAGCTGCTGGTGTTGCTTGGTGATCTCCGATGATGAGGAGCGAGTTCCCTGCTGGTCCATGCACGGCCTTCATTGCCGCTGAGCCTCAGTCCTGCCTGCGCGCCCCTCTCCACGAGACACCAGCGGCCCCCAGGCAGGGTAGCTGGGGTCACCCCTCGTGGCTCTCGCTGTCCTGCTGGGTGGATCGGGTCCGTTGCTCCCCCTCCCATAGGACTGTCTCAGGCCGGATCCCACAGGGTCGTGCCCGTCTGGCATGTACACGAGGCTGGCGGGAGGGCTAAGGAGGAGCCGGCGGCGTGGTGCCTGCAGGTGCAGGGCTGCAGCCCGCCTGAGCCCGGCCGTCACCGGAACCTCCCCGCTTTCAGCCCACGTTCGGGTTGCTTCCTGCTACGGTGGGAGCGTCTCTGCAGCCAGTGCCCTCACGTCCACCGGTGTCAGACCGTGTACACCCTAGCAGTGCACTGGTTAGTGTGTGCGCACCTGGGCGTGTGTACTGCTGCCTCCTGCTGCCTGGGGAGCAGAACCGCTCAACTTCGTGTCATAGGCCCCAAGCCACGACACCGCATGGGGACTTCCCTTTAGCTCAGGGGTTGGGAGCGGGAGGTGTAAAGCTGCCTGCAGTGACTCAGAGCACAGGTACCAGCCGCAGGGCACTGGTAGGAACCAGGGCACAGACTCCACATGGCCTGTGAGTTCTGTACTTAGATTTCACCAGCCAGTTACCAAGTGTGAACTCCTCAGGCGCCATCACAGCCTCGCCGTGGAGTCACACAGTCCCCTTGGGTGCTCTGGTCCGTCTTGCCACCCCGGTGAGCGTATCTCTGTGAGAGATGGTCCCTCACACCAACTTTCACAGCAATATTCAGGTTACTCCCAGGCCGAAAGGACCCGTCACTTACCCAGTCAGCTGCACTTTAGATCTCACAGCAGAGAAAACGCTTGTAGCCAATCCGGTAATAAACTGTACCAAGGTTTATTAACTAGGGAAAGGAAACAAGCGAGGTCAAAGCAGGTAAACATACACATACACCAGTGAGTTACAATCTTACATTTCAAAAAGTAATAGGCCCTTCTGAAATAAGCCGGCGCTTTATATCCAGCAGGGCGAAGCCGGCTAAATGCTGGGCTCTCTTGCTTACGCCTAGTAAACCTTGCACCTGGGAGACCAAGCAGCACAGATATAAAGTTCCTTCTTGTGGGGGGGTTTTATTCCTGTTCTCCCCTGTGCTTACAGCTGCAAACTCGGCGGTGGGAGGAATCCACTTGCAAGACTCACCTTCACCGTGTGTGTGTGTGTGTGTTTGTGTGTGTGTGCGCGCGCGCAAAACAACCAACATCTTTTGTCCTCTATCATCCCACAATAGCCCATCTGGTGTCGAGGTTGGTCAGGACTTAACGCCTTCAGTAGGAGATCAGCCCTCCACACTCGTTAATGTCTCTCTCCTGTCTGGTGAGTTACACCATCCCGGTGACTCCCAGTGCAACCCCTCCAATGTTACCTTGTACTATGGGGTGCATGGTGCTGTACGTCAGGTCAGCGCAGCTGGCCTCTCACATGCATTCAGCGAAATCTGAACACTCCCTTATTGTTCCGATACCGAGTTTAACAGCACTAACACACGGGCAGCCGGGCTGGTGCTAGCTCTGTGTCTGTCAGGGTTCAGCTGAGACCTGGGCACCTTGGCATGAGCTGGCACCTTGCCTGTCACGGTAAAGTCTCGCTCTATCCTTGCTGCTGCCGAGGGTTTCCTATTAGCCATGGTGCATGACGTCGTCTGATCTCGCTAGGTTCTTACATGGCACCTGTCACCTGGCGTCTGGATAGCGAGGATTCAACCCCGTCCATGCACCTTTAGAACGTTCAGTTAATGCAACATCCATAAATTCCTGCATGACACATCATTAACTCGGTGGCTTAGCCCCAGTTAATTGACTCCTGTTTGTAAAGAGCTAAAAGTACTGGCGAAGGGCTCCATGCAGTTATTAGCTCAGGGCGGTTCCTTCCTGGTATCTTTTGACTTCAGTTCCCATGCTGACAATTTCCCTGTCTTGCTGCCTTGCCCGTACACTTCTCAGGGGCTGTTGAATTTTGAGCGAGCACTCCAGGGTGGTCTGCATCAGCGAGGGCAATCCTGGCGGGCAGAGGAGGGGTGTCCCTGTACAGAGCCAATGAAATTCCTCCTGTTTCGGACCCATCTGTCCGTGGGATCCAGGTCACATCCATATTCCAGTTCCTTTAACATCCCCAAACCCCTCCCCGTGCTCTCCCCTTCCTGGCTACTATCTGCTTCCTCAATTCACTTCTTGAAGTGATTGCCCTGCAGATGTCAGTCCCTGAATATACCGCCAGCTTTAACCCTTCGAGCCGGGCACTTGGTGATCTCAGGGAGCTGTGTGCAGGTGCTGAAGGATTAACAGACCTTCTGCTTATTTCTGGTGGTTTCTCGCCTGGAGATAGCAATGGCTGAGCCTCTTGTAAAACCCAAAGGGGCAAATTCCATGTGTTGGTGGCTGGTTTTCATCCAAGCCTTCCCCGAACTTCACTACCGGCTACTCGAAGATGTGCTGCAGACAGCTGCAGAGACCCATTCCCTAATGTGTATTAGAGGGTTTCTTTCGGAAGGCGGGGCAAGGTGTATCCTCGTAATAGCACTGGGAAAGCGTCAGGTGGTGCGTTCCTAGACACAAGTTTCGTTTCACCGACCGGCTGGACGGACAGATCTTGGAGAAATGTTTGTTGTTGGCTGTGGCGCAGTTCTTCCAAGTGGGTCCCTGCCTGCATCGCACGGGCGAGTCACAAACAAGCCATTAATAACGCAGGGTGTCAGAGCTTTCCATCCGCCTGCAGTGGGGATGCGATGCTCCATAAAGAGCAACGGGATCTAAATCTGCACCAGGCTTAGGATTTTAACAGACGAGTCGGGTCTATAGACGGGTTTCAACCACAGAATGGCAGCCTTCTGGTGTCACCTTCCCTCAGCTGGGTCACCAGGGCCGGCAAGGTCACTGGGAGATCTGTAGGCCGTCCCGGGAGGAGCGCAGCGACTGACCTCTGCACAGGACACAGTGACAGATCTGTACCGCAGCACGCAGGCCAGAACAGCCCCGAGTGCTTTGCAAAGCCTGCGAATCAATCGCTCTGTGACTAGGGCAGCCCCCGCTGGAGCGAAGCAGCGGCTCAGCATTGCCCAGCAGCGCCGGACGGGAAGTGATCAGTGGAGTAGGGTCAGATTGCCAGAGCTGGAATGGGGCCAGGACTCTCACAGACCTGTTCAACCTTAACATTGCAGCTCTGAGCCGAAGGGGAGAGAATCGCTGGCCCCACTTTTCTGCAGGACTCCCACCCTGGCCCAGTCCACGCTGGCGTAGCTTGTGGGACCAGGGATGGCCAATGCTCACAGTGCCCTGGGTGCCGGCGAGGTGGCCTCTGGTCCGTTGTGAGATGCATCTGCTAAAATTCAGCTCAAGTTTGTGACTGGCTCCGAGCCGTGGCGGAGAAGTGCTGGAGGGAGGCGAGCAATGGGCTAGTCCTGTGAATGATCCCCGCTTATTAAGAATGGTGAGAACTCTCCTGGCGGAGCTGCTGGCTCCGCGGACATGGGGCAGCTCTCCTGGGTGCCAGGCACTCGGCATTCAGTAGCACACTGCGTTCTCACAGCGTTAACTCGACCTGATGCTCAGGCACTGCAGATTCGCTTCCTTTTCCGGTTGGGGTCTCTGGGTGGCAAGCCAAAAGCTGATCCTGAGGTCCTGCCCTCCTGCCCACCTTGGGCCCCATTCGCTGCCCCCTGCCCTTTGTGCTGTCATTGCACCAGGGCAAAGAAATGCTGGCCTGCTTTGCCAGCCTGGTGCACCTGCATCGCGCTGGAGGGAGTCATGGGAGAATCCTGTGTAGGGCTATAGACTGGAGACCGACTGGCCAGGCAGCAGTTCTGCAGAAAAAGACCTGGGGGTAACAGTGGACAAGAAGCTGGATATGAGTCAGCAGTGTGTCCTGGTTGTCAAGAAGGCTAACGGCATATTGGGCTGCGTTAGTAAGTGCATTGCCAGCAGATGGAGGGAAGTGATTATTCCCCTCTATTCGCCATTGGTGAGGCCGCATTTGGTGTATTGTGTCCAGTTTTGGGCCCCCCACTACAGGAAGGATGTGGACAAGTTGGAGAGAGTCCAGCGGAGGGCAACAAAAATGCTGAGGGGGCTGGAGCACAAGACTTATGAGGAGAGGCTGAGGGAACTAGGCTTGTTTAGTCTACAGAAGAGAAGAGTGAGGGGGGATTTGATAGCAGCCTTTAACGACCTGAAAGGGGGTTCCAGGGAGGATGGAGCTAGGCTGTTCTCAGTGGTGGCAGATGACAGAACAAGGAGCAATGGTCTCAAGTTGCAGTTGGGAAGGTCTAGGTTGGACATTAGGAAAAACTTTTCCCCTAGGCGGGTGGTGAAGCACTGGAATGGGTTACCTAGGGAGGTGGTGGAATCTCCATCCTTAGAGGTTTTTAAGGCCTGGCTTGACAAAGCCCTGGCTGGGATGGTTTAGTGGGGGTTGGTCCTGCTTTGAGCAGGGGTGGGACTAGATACCTCCTGAGGTCCCTGCCAACCCCCATCTGCTAGGATTCTCTGACATGATGGTACGGTAAAGGACACTCCCCCTTCCGAGTCAGCCGCAATAAGGAAGAGCAGAAACTGAGCAGCGTGTGGGTGAGCCTGGCGCAGTTCCAGGGAAATGAGACCTCTCCCTGCTAGCTCCCTGGGGAGCCCCTGTGTGGGCACATGACAGCGAGCCGGGCTCCCCGGAGAACCCAGCGCAGGCTGAATGCCGCAAAGGGCCGGCCATGCGGTGCGCTCCGGCGCTGTGCGGGGGGGGGGAGTTGCAAGTGTTGCTTCCATCGCCTTGTCTCCCAATAATGGTTTTATTGCCGGGCTGAAATTAAACTCGCAGCCACGTTATCAGGGCTCGTCCCGCGATTGAAATCAATTCCGTTAGCGAAATTAAACCTCCTTGATTAGCGTGAAGTGGATTTGATTACCCCCAGCTGCCAAAGTCTGCGATAAGCGGAGCAGCCCGTGAAGCTGGGCTCCGGGCCTGCTATCTCGCTAATGAATCTTTATCACAGGGCCCTGGTGAGTCAGGAAGGAGAGGAACAAAAGGGCCTTTGAGAACCCAGCGCGGCTCTTCTCCCGGCGTGGCGGGGCCAGGGCACGCACTGTTTGATCCCCCCTTGATCTCCGCTCTGCCCTCTTTACTGTCGCTTTGGGGCTCCGTTTTTATGGCCCTTCATTAGAAGAACAGCAGCTATCAAAACCAGAAGGTCCGCGGCAGGGTGTGAAATGCTGAGTGGGAGACGGAGGGGTGACGGGAAAGACAGCCTGGTCCCTGGGCGTGTCCCAGCACTTTGCAATCCCACCAAATCTCTGCTTGTAGACGGGGCCGGCAGCTCCAGGAAGAGCGTGTCAGGGGGCTGGGAATGCACAACTGTGTCTGAACCCCCCAGGCAGAGAGAACTAGCATTATCAGCCTGCGACACTGGCTGCATGTCTGCGCTGCTCCAAGACGAACAGAGGCCACATGGGGCTGATTCATAGAATCCTAGCAGACGAGGGTTGGCAGGGACCCCAGGAGGTCACCTAGTCCCACCCCCTGCTCAAAGCAGGACCGATCCCGACTAAACCATCGCCCGTCCCCTCCGTACAGCTGCCATCTCCCCACAGCTCTCAGCTCTCCCTCTTCAGGCCCTCCTACCCTCCTCCTCCGGGACAGGGGGGTCCTGTCTAACCCAGCCTCCCACCTCTCGGCAGAATGCCCCCCCGGCTCAGCCTTGTCTGCTGCCCAGTCCCACGTCCTCTCCTTCCGGCCCTTTTCCCAGCAGCCTTGTCTAGCTGCGGCCCGTAGATAGCACCAGTTGCCCTGGGAACCGAGCATCTCCCACCCTTTAACAGACGCCCCCTTGCTCACACCCCTGCTTCCATCGCCCGCGCAGGAATGTGGACTGAGCCCCACCCAAGGCCGTCTGTGGGGAAGCGGGGACTTGAACCTGGTCTAAAGTCAGAGCCTGGCGCTTGGCACCAGGCTGGGCAGGCATCTGGCCTTGTGCTCACAGTGGCTTTTGGCTTCCAGCCCCCCGCCGCTGACCTGTGCTCGCTTGTTCCATTTCAGCCCCTCCGCAGTCCGGCCTGATGGGCAAATGCCGCCGGCCCCGCACGGCCTTCACCAGCCAGCAGCTGCTGGAGCTGGAGAACCAGTTCAAGCTCAACAAGTATCTGTCCAGACCCAAGCGCTTCGAGGTGGCCACGTCGCTGATGCTGACCGAGACGCAGGTACGGTCCTTGCAGGAGGCGGCGAGATATGGGGCGAGTGGGGGATGGGAAATGGGGGTGGGTGGGTGCCCGCTGGCCTCCATCAGTATCTATGGGTAAGGGCAGGGCCGGTGGGTTCTAGGGTCCCAGCCTGCAATGGCGACCCCAGAAGATTTACTACCACAGCGATTCCATCCGGAATCCGGTCACCCAGCGGCAGGGCCCATCCCCACACTGGCCGCCGGGGCTCCTGGCCTGGGACCCTGGCTGATTCTAGCCCCTCCGGTCCCCGCGTGTGTGCGTGCGCATGTGTGTGCATGTTTGTGTCCCCTAATGTCATGCTACATCCCAAAGCTGCAGCCCCCGGGGGCCCCTAATAATCCCAACCTCCAGGGCAGCCACGTTTCCTGTGTTCCAGCGCTGGGGCTGCGGGAATCTCACCTACTGAGCCTGATTCCCCGTGATGCCCTACCCACACTTGGCGTGAGCACTGGAGGATGGCAGTTAAAGTGGCTTTTCTGCTCCCTGTATTCTAGGGCAGGCCGGGCACTCGGGAGGGGGTGATCTCCAGGGCGGGTGACCCGGGACGGGGTGGTTCTCCAGGGTGGGTGACCCGGGACGGGGTGATTCTCCAGGGCGGGCCAGTTTTTACTTTGAAATCTTTCCTGTGAGACATAGAGCTGAACCCCCAACAGTGATAACTGAAGAATTACACCGGGTGTCTTGGACACATTCCACTTGGCCTCCCTAAATTCCTCCTACGCCTTCAGCTGGGTACTGCATTCACCTTCACTTCCTGTCTCAAACTCCCCCCCTCACCCTCCATTGGCACCAGGGGCACTGGTAATTGGTTAGGCGCTAGCCGGCAGCCTCTCCGGGGAAGGCACTCTCTCACCGGCGTTGGCGCAGCGCCTGGCAGAGCGCGGCCCCGGCTCTGGGCTGAGGTCTCTCGGGCTCACGGCAATAGAACGAACATCAGAGATAAATAACGAAGCGCCTGCCGCGTCCCGCCCTGGGGCTGGCTGCATGTCAGCGCTGGCAGAGGCCACCCCTGCGTGTGCGGCTGGGGAAGCCCTTTGGGATCCCGGTCCTCATCCTCCGGTTGGTCTCCTGCAGGTGAAGATCTGGTTCCAGAACCGCAGGATGAAGTGGAAACGTAGCCGGAAAGCCAAAGAGCAGGTGGCCCAAGCCGAGGCAGAGAAGCAGAGAGGGCTCAGCAAAGCCTCCGACCAGCTGCTGCCCAGTGAGCTGCGGGGGCAGGAGGAAGGCCCTGAGTTCAAACGGCACGGTGCCTGCGTGGAGTTCCTGCACCACAGCGCCACGGAATTCGGCTACAGCCCAGGCTCCCCCTGCTCCGCGGAGGAAGAGGAGGAGTTTAGTGCCACGGACAGGAAGATGGTCTCCGTGTTGTGAAAGGCAGCCCTGGCTGGGCAATCACCCCGAGAAACAGCGCAGGGAGAGCTTCCCGGAGCTGGAGTGAGGGGGCCGGGACCCGGGACTAGCCAGATGGGGCCAGGCCGAGGCCCGCCTCTGCTAGCAGACTAAGCCTGCCCAGGCAGCGGCACTGGGGACACTGTACAGCACCTGCCCGTCCCCTTTAATTTATGTGTATCTGGATTCTATTTAACTCATAATTATTCTATCTATGTGTATGGGGAGGGCTGGGGGCGCGGTGGGTTGGACAGACGGACACCCCCCTCGCTCTTCCCCCATAAAGATGTTTGCTACAGCGTATCAGAAAGCTGGTGCTTTTCCTTACGAGGGGGTCAATAAATATAGGGTATGGTCCCTCCCTTCCCCCTCAGGAGCTTCTCTGCTCAGACCTGGGGGTCCGGCAGTGCCATGGTCGAGGGTGCAGGGCAGGCCTGGAAGGGGCAGCGCTGGTCAGGTCTAGGGCAAAGCCTCCGCTGGGTGCTGAGTGAAGAGACCCAGGCAGGTGGCCATTAATATGCATGCCAAGAGGGAGCCCCCACATCCCTGCACTCACAGCCCCTCGTGTGGGATGCCCCCTGCCCTTTTACCAACCCACGTTCTCAGCGAAACCCACAGCAAGTTCATGGCAGAAGGAACCCAGAGCTCCTCCTCTCAAAACACTGCTGACCCCTAGAGAGCGGCGGCTGTGGATTCCCCAATACTTCATAGGGCAGATCCACGGCCAGCACCATGCTGGCTGCCGGAGCTGCTGCAGGGTCAGCGTTTGTGTTGCCTGCACACGGAAAAGGGGTTTGATCAATGAACTGCAGGATTTGTTACTTACTGACGCATGCAAAGAAGTATCTGCTGACCCTGACTTTCTTTCGCCTTGGCTGTGAGCCCAGGAAGCCTGCTAGACAGTGTGTGCAGAGTGTGATGCAGCCATCCAACCGACCAACTACCCGTCCAGCCAACCCCTACCCAGCCATCCAACCAACCAACCGCCCGTCCAGCCAACCCCTACCCAACCATCCAACCAACCAACCACCCGTCCAGCCAACCCTACCCAGTCATCCAACCAACCAACCAACCAACCACCCGTCCACCAAGCCCCTACCCAGCCATCCAAATAGCGAACCATCTGTCCAGCCACCATTATCCATCCATTCAACTAACCAATCACCCATCCACCCAGCCGCTAATCAGACAAGAAACTAACCAACTACCTGTCCACCCCCACCCTTATAACTAATCAGCCGTCTGTCCAGCCAGCCCCTACTGAACCATCCAACTAACCAACTACCTTTCCACCCAGCCATTCAAATAATGAACCACCCATCCAGTCAGCCAACTAACCAACCATCCACCCTAGCGGCTACCAGCCAAGGAACTAATCAACCACCCGTCCAGTCCCAGTCATCCGACTAACCAATCGACCATCCATCCAGCCCATATTCAGCCAACCAACTAACCAACCAATCATCCACCCAGCCGTTATCCAATCAAGGAACTAACCCACCACCTGTCCAGCCCCAGCCTTCTTATTAATCAACCACCTGTCCAGTCAGCCCCTCCCCAGCCAGCCAACTAACCAATCACCCATTCTGCCAGCCTCTACCCAGCTATCAAACTAACCACCTGTCCAGCAACCCCTTGCCCCATCCAATTAACCAGCCATCCAAATAACACACCCATCCAGCCAGTCTCTACCCAGCCATCCAACTAACCAACCCACCTAGCCATCTCCTACCCAGGCGTCCAACTAACCAACCACCCGTCCAGCCAGACCCTACCCAGTCATCCAGCTAACCAGCCACCTATCCAGCCAACTCTTGCCATTAATCAAATTATACACGAAAACACTTTGCCATCTACCCTTCCCTCTACCCATCCCTCCAACTAATCAACCACCTGCCCAGCCAAGCACCTACCCAGTCAGCCAATCAAACAAACACCCACCTGTCCAATCAGTCTCTCAACCAGACAACTGCACATTCACCAATCTATCCACAAACCAACCATTTAGTCAGGCATCTCTCTACCCACCCAGCCAGTCAAGCAAACAATCCCTCAGCTACAGCACTCCTTCCCTCCCCACAGAGAGCCAGCCGGCTGTCTAAAGAAACAGCCACTTACCCACCTATCCGAGCAATCTCTCAACTCTCCCCTAACAACCGCTCAGCTAACCCCTCATCTGCGCCTCTAAGCAGCTTGCTAACAAACCAATCTGCCATCCACCCAAATAGCCGCTCCTTTACCACCAACCAATCACCTGGCTGATTACCCAACTGCTTGTCTAACCAGCTCACCACCAAAGCACTTACCTACCCCTCCAACCACCCACCAAACCACGCTTCAAGCCAATCAGTCAGCTCCCCAGCTCCCTCCCTACTTCAGCCAGCCCCCCCAACTAACCAAGCTCACCTGCCCCTTCAAATGGCCACTCAATATCCCACGTTGCCTGCCATCCATCCATCCATCCATCCACCCACCCACCTGTACCCATCATCCATCCATCCATCCAACCAGCCAGCCAAACCCTTCACCAGCCATGCACCCACCCATCCAACCATGCACTCCTCTGGCCAACCAGGTGCTCAGGTACTATGGAGATGGGAGTCATATGAGCACAGAGACAGAACCACCCACTCACCTGTCCAACCACCCATCTATCCAAACAACCAGCCAATCATCCATCCTGCAAACCAACCCCCTGCACTGTTAGCCGTAGTGGGTGGATGGCCCCCCTCGGATAGACCTCACATCGGGGCTTGTCACGCCATGGGCAAAGCGGTGCCTGCTGAGGACAGACAGCAGTTTGGGGGCTCCCTTCTGCCAAGAGAGTGCTCTGAATGGCCCTTTCCCCCCAGTGTACATGTGAAAATCAGCCTGCCCCATGCCGTGCGCAGCACAGGTTGCTGGACACCAGGGTCCAAAGCCCCAGGCCCCGGAAGACTTCCCTGCCCCGCCAGTCTTAGCAAGGCTCCGTCTGCCCCAGCCAGATCCCCTTTCAGGGGGCAGGTGAGCCCCAGGGGGCTTGGCACACTGCCTCCCCCAGAGCCCCTTTCACAGCCTTTCCAGTTGTAAATCTGCCACCGTCCAAACCGAACCGCTGTGCCATGACAAGGATGGAGCCAAAGCGCCGTGGCGGGACGGCTGGAGGGAGCCCCTCCTCCTCCCAGCCCAACCCAGAGCTTGTTAGCAAACCGAACAGGGGCCCCTGGCGAGCCCCACCTGCTCTGAGCACTCGTCTCCAGGGCATGGGGCTGTGGAGAGGCACGGTGGGCCCCAGAGACCCTCCGCACTCTCCCTGGAGCTCTGCCTGGGTGCCTCAAGCTGGGCATGCAGAACCTGTGACGTGCCTAGTCTGCCTGCCCATCCCTCCCAGCCCCCAGGCCAGGAGGCAGGCGTGTCAGACAGGGGCAGCCAGGAGGCTTGCCCCAGGTGTGAGGGGCAGCGCTGGGGCTCGTACTCAGGTACACCCAACTCCCCAGACTGCGCTGCCCTTCCTGTGGAAGGTGATTTCTCCCCTCTGCCCCATCTCCTCTCTCCTGTCTGCCTCTTCCCCGCCATCCAGAGCCACCGTCAGGAGAGCCCAGCCCACCTCATGTGCCAGGCCCGCCTCTGAGCCCCGCACAGGGTTCCAGCACCCCCGCCACGGCACAGGCTCCTTGCTGCAGCCCCGGAGAGGTGGTGGCCTGCTGTGGGGGTGGGCTGCATGGGGCAGGCGAGGGAATGACTGGGTGGGCAGCGGCAAAGAACACTGGAGAGGACAGAGAAGGCAGGAGACGAGGTACGGGCTGGGCTCCGTGGGTCATGCTGTCAAGACACAACGCGGGAGCTGACTGCATGGGACATTTTACCCCAGCCCCATCTCTCCTGCCTCGCTCTTTCCACCCATCAGTCCTGCAGCTGGCAAACCAACCTTCCAGCCCAGGCTCCAGGCTGAGAGTCTGCACTCCCTGCCCTGCCATACCCCTGCAGGCACTGTGGCCTCCAGCCGTCCTGCTTGCACCCGGTACCCTGCAGGAGGCTGAAAGATTGCAAAGGTTTGCACTGAGATCCATGGGTCTCTGCTGGAGCCTGATCCTTGCTGCCCCCAGGTCCCACTGCAAACCCCAGCCTGTTCCAGTAACAGCAACAAAGGGGACCCCAAGGGGGACAGTGGAGGAGGTTCAAAAAACAGTCCAAGACTTGCAAAGTTTGTCAGGCCCACTTGCCCTGGGGAGTCACTGTCGGTGACTGGCCAGGAACAGATCACTGGTTTCTCCATCACCACCCCGGGAAAGGGCAGGCCAGGAGAGTTTTGCAGCTGGGCTGGTGCATTTGCTCAGCAATTTTGCCAGGTAGGTGAAAGCCAGGGAGTTGAGGGCAGGCGCCAGCCACGCACTGTCAATAGTTCAGGGCCTACACGTGGTGCGAATGGGACTAGCCAGCTGGCAGTCTGTGTGGGGCAAGAGTGACACACAGTGACTGCCTGGAAGAACCGCAGCATTGGTAGCCCGCCTGAGCCGCTCTGGTTGTTAGTGGGCACGATGCTCCTGCCTCGGGGGCACCTCGGGCGCTGCCAGCTCGAGGGAGATCTAGAATCAGAGAACCAGGGGGTTAGAGGGGACCACAAGGGGCACTGAGTCTAGCCCCCCGCTGAGATGCAGGATTGAAAAGATAAATCAAGGCCCCTGGTGTTGCACTGGGGGGACTGCTGCTTCCATGTGCAGGAAGGTGTAGCTCACACTCATCTCACCAGAGAGCCTGGCAGGGGAGGGGTTTGTTGCAGGGCCCTTTGGGGGGGCACCCCAATGACAGACATCTCAGTGTTGAGGGCTCTGTGAAGGCTGGACTAGAAGTGAGTGCAAGGGTCAGCAGAGCAGCCAGAGGCCCTAGCCCGCCCAGCGTGGGGCAGGGAGCATTGTCCATCCCTCCCCTACCATGGGGCCTGCGGATAGCAGCTGCTGGACAACGTGACGCACTCCCACAGCAAGGCTGGTGCAGGAGATGGGGTGGGAATCACAGCAAGGGGCTGTGGTTCTGGGCCTACGCAGACATCCTAGTCAGCACTCAGCCTAGAACCCAGAACCTTCTGCTCCAGAAACCTGGGCCCCACTCCTGAGAGTTGCTGGGAAAACTCCACTGCAGCAGCCACAGTTGAGCTTCCTGCATCAGCACCCGCAGCCAGTGGATGACCCCAAGGAGAGGGGACACAGCCCGGCCCATACCCGGCACGGGGCAAAGAATGAGGGGCCTAGACACCATCTGGACGGGCACTAGAGAGATGGTGAGAGATGGATGGAGGGACAGAGGAGTGTAATGAGGGGGAGGTGCAGGGTGCGAGGGAAGGACAGATGGGACCAAGGAAAACACAGGAGGATTAAAGATCATTTTAGTCAAACAGGGCTTGGGAAAAGGGGGCTAGAAAAGGAAGGCTGGCAGGCCAGCAGGTAAGGAGCAGGCCCCTGGGAGTATGAGTGGGACACATGTTGTGATGGAGGCACCTTGATCCTCTCTGAGCAGTGCACCTGGCACAGGGGCAGGGAGCATGGAGCCTGGGGGGAGGCAGAGGTTGTGGCAGCGGGGCTGCGTGTGACTCCTTGTGGGCATTTTGACTCCCATAATAAGGCTGTAAAGAGTCAGCCCCTCCCCCTTGCGCTGTCCCTCCTCCCAGACCCCAATTCATCTCCATCCCTCCTGCAGCACCTGTAAACCCCTGGGGCTTCAGCATCACAGGAGCGCCCATTGACTTCGGGGAGCCCAGGTACCCTGCAGAGAGACTCAGCCCCCGCCTTCTAAACACGGAGCCAGGGCGAGATGCACCCCACCATTCCCAGCCCCGCCGGCCTGGTGCTGGCCTGGGGTTTGGGTGCAGAGATCTGTGTGCTTTGTTCACGTCCCTCCCGAGGCGAGAGAACCTCCCGTAACTCAAACCCAGCCCCCTGGCACTGAGAGCGCCGCAGTCTAGGGCTGAATGAGACCCAGCAAGAAGGAGACCAGGAGAGCGAGGAGGTGGCAATGAGCTGGAGAAGAAAGAGTGTGCGCGTGTCCAGGAGCAGCTGGAAGGCGGGGAGGCACGTAGGGATGTCACAGGTTTAAAATGTTCACCTTGATGGGCCGTGACAGGTTTAATTTCCAAAGTACAACCGTTAAAGTGATGAATGGGAGGCGTTAATCTTGCGCCGAGTGTGCTCGGGCTCCTGTGCTGCTGTGAAGAGGGTTTATTGTTGCTGCTGTTATTTATGAGGTTGTTTCTGCAGGATCCGGGCACACGTCCAGTTCTGGGTGGATGGGGAGAGGGGACGCTCTGGATGTCTTGGGGGAGATGGGGGCTGATTTACGGCCACTTATCCGCATGACTCATGATGTAAACATAGACAAATGCCATTAAAGACACATTTCTCCCCTCCTGACACCCTGTGCCCACATCGCCATGCAGGTCTCCAACCTGAGCTGCTCTCTGCTAGGCCAAGGGCACCCAGGTCGGGGGTGGGGGGGGGAGGTCCTACTCAAAGGCCTCTGCTCAGAAGATCCACACAGCCCTATCACTGCACTGGGGTCCTGTTAGCTGAGCTTGCAGGACATGGTATCGACCTGCGAAAAGCAGGACGGAAGAGGGAGTGAATCTGCACTGCCCACCTGCAATGGGATCTGATGCGTGTGGGCCCTTGCCCTGGAAACTCTGCCCTGCCCCGTGCAGTCTGCCTATGTGGAGCCACTTTCAATCTCTGCCCCAAAGAGCTCAGAATCGAAGTATCAGCTAAGAGACAGAGAGGCAGGCAGGCAGACAGACAGACGGGGTTCACAAGGAGACAGTGAGAGGATATTGTCAGCATGATCGGCAGGGTATCAGCGCCCCATTGTCACTTATTGATGCCATTGGTCGTGTGGCGCCAGGAGTCGAAGGCCGGATGGACCATTCGTCTGATCTGCTTTGGCAGGAGACAGGGCCGCAGGTCCAGATGGACCAACTGGTCTGAACCAGGAGAGGCAGGAGTCAGGGTGAGCGACCTCCATGGACCACCCGTCTCAACTGACACGGGCACCAACTTCAGCGGGCCGTTGGTCCGATCCAGTCCTCGCAGGAGACGGCGGATGGGGCTGGAGGCTCCGTTGGCTTCCTAAGGATGGGAGGGTCAGAAGGTGGACGGGAGCGTCTGTGACAGGCCAGTGGGGCGGCCCCGCTCCTGCGGGAATCCCTCCGTTCTCCCAGGACCATCCCCGGCCAGAGGCTCCGAGCGTCCCCACTGCCAACTCCCGGGCCACAGAGCCTGCCGGGACCTCCCGGTGCCAGCGCCCTAGCCCGCCCCACACGGGGCCATGGGGCCGGAGACCCTGCCTGGGTAACCCTGGGCTCTCCTGCCTGGAACCAGCTGCCACGCCCCTCCCCCACACTCACCCCCAGCCCCTCCCCCACACTCCTTCACCCCAACCCCTCCCCCACACAGCCCCTCCCCCACATTCCCAGCCCCTAACCCCCAACCCCTCCCTCCTGCAGCCCCCCGCCCCTTCGCCGAGGGGGTCTCGTCGCTGCCCCCTGGCGGCTGCTCCTGCCGCGGCGCGATTCGCCGCCCGCTGGCCGGGTCCCTCTCGGCCGCCGTCGTTGCTCAGGGCGACGCCGCCGCGTCCAGTTTCCATAGAGACGGCAAGATGGCGGCGTGCCGGGCCCCGCGGCGCTGAACTCCCGCCCCTCTCCCCGGGGAACCCCAGGTACCCCCCGCCCCGCCCCGCCCCCTCCCCCGCTAACCCCTCCTCCTCCCCGGGACCCCACTGCACCCCCTCCCCAGGTAGCCCCCTCCCTCACTGTGGGACTCCACTGAACCCCCGCTCCTCCCCCTCCCAGGTAAGCCCTCCCCCACTCTGGGACCCCATTGCACCCCCTCCCCTGCCCGCCCCCTCCTCAGGTAACCCCTCCCCCACTCTGGGACCCCATTGAATCCCTGTTCCCCAGGGAGCCCCACGTAGCCCCGCCCCCTCCCTCTCCCAGCTGCCCCCCGCGGGACCCCACTGAACCCAGGGAGCCCCAATACCCCTGCCCCTCCCCCTCCCCAGGTAACCCTTCCCCCACTCTGGGACCCCACTGAATCCCTGTTCCCCAGGGAGCCCCACGTACCCCTGCCCCTCCCCCCTCCCCAGATATCCCCTCTCCCACCGTGGGACTCACTGAACCTCCACCCCACGGGGAGCTCGGTGGGTGGGGGCTGGAGAAGCCCCTGTCCTGCCCATCTCCCGGCCCGGGGCAGGGCCGTTCCCTGCGGGACGTTCCCTCCGGACACAGGAGCAACCTGCCCCCGTTTGTTCCAGGTGCCCGATGCTCGCTCAGATGCCCAGGGGGCTGCCGGGCGCCGGCCCCTGCCAGAGGCTCAGGAGCAGCAGCAGCAGGCAGGTGAGTGAGGGGCTCTCGGGGACATTCTCCTGCCTGATTCACGGCGCCCTGTAACTTGCGTGGCTCTGGGTGGCTCCACCGCGGCGGCGTGAAGCCGGATGAGCAAAGCCGTCCAGCGACCCTTGGGGCTGTCCTGTCGGATGGCTGGACTCTCGCTCCCCTTGTGGCAGTCGGAGAGCCCAGCACAGGCAAGTGACCAGGACGAGTGACTTTGACTTCTCCCTTGTCCTTCAGGAACAGCCTATGTCTCCACTGAGGCCCCCTGAACGCTCTGCGAGGAAGGCCAAGAAGAAAGGCATTTTCTGGGGCATTGAAGTGGCAGAGGCTCTCCACTGGCATGGCTGGGAGCTGGGAAAGGAGTTTACCAAACATTTATCCTTGAAAAACGTTCACGTGAAAACCCAGAAGCTGAGGTACAGGTAGGTGTGGGGAGGGAAGATCCTCCTCATTTCCTCCTCATCCACTCACTAGTGGAACAATCCATCCCCATCCCTCCGACCAAGGGTACCCTCACGGACCCTTCCATGGAGCCCTTCTGCCCTTTCTCCTCTCTCCCATTTGCTGTGGGCTGGAGAACGTGATGCTCCGAATCACAGGGCAAGGTCGTGCTCTTTGCTTTAGGGCGTGCCCCGTATGAAATGTGCCAACTCGGGTACTGAAAGCTTTCTTCCTGGCAATAGATTTTCAAGTGAAATGGCTTTTTTTCTTTAAAATAATATTTCTGCCCTTGAGCCATTTTTAACTCTAACAAGAATCAGTTGCTGGTGGGGATAGAAATCCAGGCGGGACGTGTGTTAGGATGTCGCTGGTGTGGCCTGGAACCAGTGCGTCTGGGAAGCTCACGGTTCTATAGGGCTACTGAGACAGTCACAAGGGATGCAGGAGTAGCCCTATAGAACAGTGAGATTCCCAGATGCACTGGGTTCCGTTTCTGCTTCTGCTGCTGATTTGCTAGGTGACCTTGGACTCAGAGTTTTGAAAGTGGCCTCTAATTTTGGGTGCCTTAAATTTTTGGATGCCCATCTTAAGACACCCAGGGCCTGATTTTTTTTCAGAGGTGCTGAGCAGCTGCAGCTCCTGTTGCCTTTGGTTGAAGTTTTGGTGTCTAGGATTTTTGAAGATGAGGTCCAAAGTTTTTCAATCTTAGCACCCAAAATTAGAGGCTGGTTTTGGAGACATTGTCCTTAGCCTCTCTGTGCCCTGTTGAATGGGGTAATACTGCTTCCCCATTTGCCTGAGGTAAGGAGTAGGAAGGTATTACAGAAGAGTAGAAGTTCTCATGGCTGGGGTAACTGACCAGGCGCTGACAGGTAGATGGTCCCAGGGCTTGTCTCTTCTGACGTCTCTCTTGTTTTGATTTGATTTTCTAGACCTCCTGCCACAAGACTTTTCATCACTGTTTGCCCGCAGCCGATTGTCCTGAGCCCTGGGGTGTCCTTAACTCTTCCCATCACTTTCCGTCCCTTGGAAAAGGTAAAATGGAGCCTCCTGCAGCCCTTCTGTTGCTTCTATCCTAGCCGCCATCTGCGCTCAGGTGAGGCTCCAGGAAGGGAGGGAACGGGCCGAGGGGTCAGCAGATCTTTCTCAGTCGTCCTTTTAGTTGGGTTATTTTTTTAATTTTGTCAAGCAAATACATCAGTGGGGGAAGGTGCTGAAGTGGCAACCCTGGAGACTTACAGCTACTCTCCATCCGCAGCACAGGTACAGCATGGGCAGCGACAGGGCAACTTTCTACCCCACACCAGTGTGCCTGAAGGGACCTCCTATGGAGGGAGCCTGGCCTGCTCGATCCTTGGTTTCTCTGCAGAGTTGGCCAACAGATGATTTCCACAGGGAACGTTCTTTGTATCTTACACATTGCCTCTCCCTTCTTTAACCTGACAGCTGAGATGTGATGCGACGCTTGCGTTGACTGTCCATATGGGGCCTGGAGCTGGGGGTTTTTAGTGCAGAGCCCTTGATTCCAGAACTCACTTTCCCCTTGGCCTAACAGATCCTGAGTTCACTGACCTTTTGAGCAAACTGCATGGGTTATCGATTGACTACAGGACAAGTCGAGTGCAAGAAGCTTCCTTTTTTTGTTTCAGTGGAATGGGGAATTCTTTTAGTGTCACTTTTGGTAGTGTGGTAATCTTGATTATTATTGTGTGCTTTTACATATATTGTCCATGCTCTGGGACTAGAGGGACGGTGATGGGGCGGAGGAAATTAGCCCATGTTAAATGCAAAAGGTATGTGAGCACACAAAATTCAGGGGATTCAAAGTGTTGGTTCCCACAGCTTCTATAACTTCGCCATGGTGCACAGCTACTTTATATAACTGTATGTACTATGAACTTGTATGCCATGGGGCTCAGAAATACAGTAGCAAGTCTTTCACCCTGAGATCATTGGTTCTGATCCAGCCTGAGTTTGGTGGATTGACTGGTTCAGGGGCTTGGGAATGGGACATGGAACATTTCGCCTTGAGGTCTGTGTTTGAGTCTGGTCCATGTCAGTGGTGACATGAAAGATGTTACCGTCCGACAACTATTCGGTGGCCTGTGTGAAATGAGTCGATGGTCTTGTTCCATTTTCAGGCAGGCAGGTGTCCGCATCACACTGTGCCACTTGGGCAATCAGCAGCTTGCTGGCAGAGACACCAAGGATTGACTGGGCCATAGAGGGTGGGGTGACATCTTGCCTACACAAGTGTGCTACTTCCCAGGCAGGAGTGCGGCCCATTGGGGTTATGGTGTGTGGAAGAGGTGAGCCTTGCACGTCCCTGAGCTGTAACTGTTCACTGGATAAACAGAGGCCATCAGTCTGCAACACTCCATTTGGCAGTCAGTGCAGTTAGGCCCCTGTCCAGCAAAGCACTTAGTCACATGCTTAACTGCTTGTGCTTGAGGAGACCGGCTGAAGTCAAGTGGAGATCTCACATGCTTGAGATTAACTACATGCAAAAGTGTTTTGCTGGATCAGGGTCTTAAAGAGGTTGAAAAAAGAAAACTGCCGGGAAACAAAGAAAGGTTAAATGAATTTATCTGGTAATTCAAAGTGCTCTGGAACTGCATGATTCACTTCCCTGAGACAGTGATTGCCAGTCCTTAGCACAGCTCACCGCTCACGTCATACCCTCCATCGCGCACACTTCGTCATCAACAATCTTTCTAAGGTGCTGGAATGACAGAATCCACCTGTGCCCAGAGGAGGGTTGAATGGCCAGTATCCAGGGAAAGAGTCCCAGCTGTGGGGGTCTGGATCCTGTACAACTGCCAGCTCTCTTTCTCCTTATTTTTTGTGCAGAAGGAGTATGAAGATAGCATCTGCTTTGAAAAGCCCGAAGGTGAGTTCTCTGTCACCCTGCGAGCTACGCTTCCACGCCACGAACTGCTCTTCCCAGACGCCATCCAGCTGCCTATCTGCGCCGTCCATGACTTTACAGAGGCCTCATTTCCCATGTGCAATGCTGGGTGAGTGAACCTGCTGTAGGTCAAGCAAAACCATGTTCCAAACCTGCCGGGGCTGAGCCATCCTCTTTGTTTCCTCGGGAGAATTTAGATCCTTTTGCTCATGGTTTAGATCGTGCCATGATTCCATCGTAGACTGACATCATTCCTCCTGGAAAGCCACCTCTGCAGCGCAAGACTTTCCAGGATTAGGTTCTAATTGGAGGGCTCAGGGGGTTGGGACTGGGATACGAGGCACCAGTTGTGATGGGAGGCACCGGGTCATTGCTGTGCACCAGTTCCACCTGGCTGGCTGGCTCAAGAGGATGGCAATGGGAAACAGCCTTTCAGATCTAGGTCACTATTTTTTTAGCTTCAGTGGAGGCTACCAATGCCGATGGGAAGGGTTCCCTTATTGGCATAGGTAATTCACCTCCCTGAGAGCCGGTAGCTAGGTCTGCTGTCGTCCTAGTGCTGTCTACACGGAGACTTAGGTCAGCTTAACTATGCTCAGGGGTGTGGATTTTTCACATCCCTCACCAAGGTAGCTGAGCCAACCTCATTTTCTCATGCAGACCAGGCCTTTGTTGACTGAAAGTAAATCTCATCTGTTGTCTGTTAACTGGCCTTTGAAATGCATTAGGAGGGTCTCTGAGATTTTCAGCTGGGCCCAGTGTTACATAGTTATTTATGTGACGGGGTGGATGTGGACTAGGCCTTGCTGGAGGCATCGTGGCCCTGCCACAGCCTGCCCCAGGAAAGCGTGGTGGAGAGACTCTTCCAAACTGCCTAGAGTGGTGGCGTGGGAGGCAGCCAATCCAGGCCCAACAGGACCGTCTGAGAGGAGCTGTCGTGCAGAACAGAGTTCAGTTCCTTGCTGGAGTTGGAGGCACCTGGATGGTGTGCCTGGCTGGCGGAGGGAGCTGCAGGACCTCGGACAGAGCAGTTCTGGTTAAGGAGAAAGAGCTGGAGTTGTGTGGACCGAGGCCACTACAGAAGGAGTTTGGCTTGCATACAGTGGTGTACCGAGGTGGAGTGTGGGGGAAGGGGCCAGCCCCCAGGTGCTGGCCTGCCGGAGGGCTTTGGGGCAGCCCTTCACCATGCGCAGGTGGTGGGGGATGCAGCCCCACCCACTGGTGTGTCATGAAGGGTCAGCCCAGTGCCCCCTGCCAGGCCGGAGGGTGAGGCTACCCCATCTGAGCCAGCTCCAAGCTGAGGGGCTGGAGCGGCAGATAAGTGCAGGGCCATCCCTTCATGAGGGATGGGGGCGGAGGGTGCAGGAGGGTCTCAGGGGCGCTCCTCAGTGCCTCCTCCCCTGGCCCAGCCCCCTCCCCAGGCCGGGGGGTGAGGCCGCCCCTGTCAGAGCCGGTGCTGGACTGCGGGGCTGCAGTGGGAGAGGCGGGCGCCATGTGATGGGTAAGTAGGGGGGGGCAGGGGTGGCGGAGCCACGCCTGTATTTGTGCCCCCCCCAGCCTCATGCTCCCCCATCAGGTACAGACCCCACCCTCCCTGGGGCAGCTGGGGGGCAGAGCCAGGACCCCTCCTGCCCTGCGCAGGGGTGTGTGTGTGCAAACGTAGGCTTGGCCCCCGGGTGCTGGAATCCCTCGGTACACCACTGCTTGGATAAGGACATACATCCGCCTGCTGAAGCAGAGAGCTGCTCGACGATGGGTCTAAAACCCCAGGATCATGATATAGTGGCAAAGCAGGGCCACAGCCGGACCTCTGCTAAAAAGAAGAGCTCTTCCCAGAGGAAAAAGGGAGATAAAAGTGATCCTAACCTGCTGAATGTCATCCACACAATAGTGTGCGTACAGAGAAAGTGGGTGTTGCTAAGCCCGATATTGACTGCACAGTCGCTGGTCTTTGGAAACCCCTGAAGAGATCTGAACCTGGACAGAGAGTTCCTGGACTCTGAAGGGTGTACATGCAGATGCATCCAGAGGGACTCCTCTCCAGATCAGGAGGGCATGGTATAAGAATTTCTTTCTGGGGAAATCCCGGTTCTGTTAACCACCCTAGAGGTCGTAAAAGGCTTCAACAATCTGAATGCCCAGCATGCGGTAAATGATGACATGCCACTGACTATGGAGGGTTATGTGCAACATATGGACTACCTACAAAAAGGGGGATCCCAGGCTGTGGTCCCTTGATATTTCTCTGAGTAAGAAAAGGGCATCGCCAAAGATCTGGGTGACTACCTAGTGTCAGCCAAACAAGAAGTGCCCCTCCTTGGCTGAAGAACATGGTTAAAGGGTAACTTTGGTCGAGCCCACCTTTGAGATAAGCTGGCTGTGGGGAAAAAGGAGCTCCCAGAGAGCCTGAACAATGAATAGCTCTCCAGACAGAGGGCTGAGAGGAACCCTGACTAACTGGGGATCGTGAATAGCTCTCCAGGTAGCAAAGCCCGAAGGGGAAGACTGATCCACTGGGGTGAGAGACAGGCAGAGAGGCCTGGGAGAGACCCCGAGAAACCCGGGCGAGGATGGCTAAAGCTTCCTGGGTAAGGGAGGCCAGAGAGGGGGAGCCCCGCCAGAGGAGGCACAGGCAAAGGAACTCTCCAGACACAGAGGTTGGAGAGTAAATACCTGGATTGCGGGGCGAAGGACCAGGTAAGGATGGATGTTACCTGCAAGACCACCAGCTCATTCCTGTCTGGGGGGGAGGGGGTGACAGGGTGGACGAGGCTCCAGGTCCCCTGCTGGAGGCCTCGCAGCCTTGCCACACCCCGCCCCAGAAAAGGACGGTGGGGAGAGTCCTCCAAGCTGCCTAAAGCAGCGGCATGGGACACAGCCAATCAGAGAGGGGCTGCAGGGAGCAGCCAATCAGGGCCTGACATTTCCGAACCTCAGATCTTGGAAGGCTGTGTGCATCTGTAAGAACAGCCTTTTCCTGACAGTGCGCAGGTGTGTACGGGGAGAAGATCACCGTACAGTCCATCTCACTGAGGTTTGGGGTCTTCCCCTCTGTGCGTGAGCAGGGCTCTGATTTCACCGTTCAGTCTGCGGGATTCAGTTGCCTCCCGCCCAACATCTTAACTGCTCACAGGGTTCCTGTGAGCACCCTGATTTCACCATACACAAAGAGTCGGGGTCCTGATCAGTGTCCAAGTGAGAACATCCTGAGCCTGCAGAAGGGGGTGGAGATATCTGTTAATAAATTCCCACCCCCTTCCTTGGGAGCAGGCAGAGCTGGACTGGTGGCTGAACTTTTTCATTCAGCCCTTCCTGAGTTTGCCTCTCATCTCTTGGCAAGTGAGCAGCACAGAAATGACAGCAGGGCTTTCAGGACCCGAGTCTGTTCTCTGCCCCAGCATGGAAGTAATGCCCAAGGCAGCATAGAAACTGCTGATGCTCGAAGAGGCTGAAGAGAGGCGGCTGAGAGACAGGAAGGCAGAGAAAGAGGGAGAGCTCAGCAGGTTTCAAGCACTGGTTGTGTGCCGGCATCATCTGGCCCAGCACGTTACATCTGTGTTGTCTGTGCCAAGGACGGTCACTCGAGAATTGGACTGGTTAGCTCCTCACGGTGCTGCAGCAGCACACGTAGTAACTGAATGGCTTTGGTGCTTACATCAACTCCTCTTGAACCAGATGGGTGCCACGGTGATGCTATGTATGGGCTGACAGTGTTTCTCAATACAAACCGGTTACTCTGGGTGAGGAACTCAACCACCTGAGGATATTGTCTAAGAATAAGGAAACTGGGAGTCATCATGGATTTGATTGTTTTTGTAATGAAAGGACAGTAAGCCCAGGGGATTTAGTGCCAGAGAAGGTCCCCAAAGCAATGGGGAGGGCTTGGTAAAAGGGACCGCAGTGACAGGATGTTCAGGGCAGGAGGGGACAGAAGGCTATGGTGAGAAAGCAGGAAGGTGGGCGTCAGGCAAACTGGAATGAGCCAGGATTCCTCTGGAGGGAAATGGCCTTTCTTGTTTAGAACATGTGACATTTTCCAATGAGTTCTGGGATGGTGTGTGTGTTTGGGGTGGGGGGGGAGGGAGTTGGCAGTAAATTGTGGCTAGATGGCACAAAGGGAACAAGGGCAGGTGTATCTGCCATAAACCATTTTAAGTGTCCAAATGCACTGTGCAGGGTTTTTGCCTTCTGCTGAAACCACAGGGGGTGGCTGGCTGCTGCAGGAGGCAGGATACTGGACCCAAAGGGCTAACTGGTGAGGCACAGCCTCCGTGTGAATGTTCTGGGAGAGAAGCACTGAGAGATGGGCTAGGGGTTTTGATGTCTGCTCACTTCATATCTCCATTTCTCCTAGTGATCTCTTTACGTTATTTACCTGGGAGACACCAAGCCCTTTCCACCTGATTCCTGCTAGTGGCATGCTGGAGCCAGGCTCTGAGTGCGTGGTGAAGGTGACCTTTCAGCCCCAGCTGGCGCTGGTGTACGATGCGATAGCAATATGCTGGTTTGGAGACAATGAGGAGCAGAAGAGGACTATCAAGCTGAGAGCCATCGGTGAGGCTTTCTAGAGTTTGAAGGCAAAAGAAGCCAGCACAGTCCATAAGCACAGGATTCTGTGGAATCATATCCCATATGAATACATCAAGAGGCCATGACAAATGGCCCTTCTGTTGTCCCATGCAAACCAGTGGTGGCCAAAGTGAAGCCCTCAGGTTGAAATTGGTCCATGAAATTCTGTAATATGACATGTGGCTGTCCTCATCTTTAATATAGAGAGAGCTGTGGAGACTACAGGTCCCAGCATGCAATGCTACGGCTTGGTCCGAACTGACAGGTCCCTTGCTTTTCAGTTACATGATTGATGGGGGAAGACGAGGTGATTTGTTTTGCATGGTGGTAAAAACACTGGAAGCTGCTGGAGCCTTGTCTGTGGAAGGGCTCTCACAAGTGCTACCAGTGGGAGCTTTTTTCTAAGGCCAGAGTGTGGATCCAGTTAGGGGATTATCTTGAACAATCACAGTTACTAAGATATGGGGCTGTTCTTTGCCAAGGGCTCTGCTAGCATAAAGAGAACAGCTAGTGGCCTGATGTGCATTATCAGGAGAGTGACAAACAAAAGGACTTAGCTTCTGATTGTGTATTCTGATTTTTATTAGCTAAATATCCCTGCCTGTTAGTAAGTGTGCTGGGAGAGTTGTGCGAAGATGTTGGGCCTGGGAACTTCCGGGACGTGTTGTGCTTCGGTTCTGTGGCTGTCGGTGCCACCGTGGAGAGACAGGTGGAAATCTGCAACCCATCCATGGTAAATTGGCAAGGGGGGTGGAGATTACTTTTTGATGAGGCTTTGTAATCCTAGTCTGTGTTCCTCCCAGGCTTCAGCAGTGAATGTGCTTTATTCTCTCTGTTACAGCTGTACAAATAACATGGGTGTGTATAGGGGAGAGCGCAGTGGGTGTCTGTGTCAGGAAGCTGTGAGTGTGGGCATGGAATAAGGCTGGGGAATTTGAGAGAGATGAAGAAAAGCCATGCATTTCTCTCATTTCACTGGGCATCAGCCAAGCCGAGAAGGTCCCTTCTCAGAGCAAAACTGCACTTTGCAAACGAGTGAATGAATATGGCCCTTGAGAAAAGGGAGGGTGAGGGGTTTGCAGTGCACTAGAGCCAGGCGACAGGATTCCTTCACCCCTGCAGCTCTGACCGGGCACCTCACTCCTGACCCATAGCTCCCTGCTATTTTGGTCCTGGCCACCTTGCACCCAGATCTGCTAATGCATGGCGGTGCTCCTCAGTCAAATGTCAGAGACAGCGACACACTACATAAATACTACCACAATAACACTATGGTGTCCTAATTAGCCAAGCAAACTGACTTTAAATGCCCTTTAGCTATGGGGCTAAAATGTGCTCTGATGCACCAGGAACCCTGCTGACTTTGATGGGGTTGCATAGATCTAACTGAGAGGAAAAACCAGCCTTCCTTGCATCCCAGAATGATCTCGGTCCATCCTGGGGCCAGTGATGTGTCTTTCTCAGCCTGGTGGTTTCTCATTCCCAAGTGCCACTCCTGCAGCTTGTTTGACATGCCCCAGGGGCTCAGCTAAGCCTCTCTGACGAGGAGGACATGCGAGTTTTCTCTCAAACAAGCCACCTGCTTTCACACTGTTAGGCCAGCCAGTTCTTAACCATCTCATGGGTTGGATGTGGAAGGGGACCATCGATTCAGAAGACAAGAGCACAGAGGAGAATCAACCACAGGTTGAAAAGCCTGAGAAACAGACTAGGGAAGCCTTGCCCTTTAGAGTATTCTTATTTATGCTGTGAAATCACCCAGAGGCCTCAAAAAGGGATCAGGGCCCTCTCAGTCAGTCAGTCAGTCAGTCAGTCAGTCCCTGCCCTGGTCTAAGATTCTTATAAGGTAGAAGAGGTGAGTGAACAGACAGGCAGGGGTGGGGGACAGGGAGCAGCAGAGACGGGTATCTGCATAAAGTCACAGTCTCCGTTGTCATCCTAGTCGCCAGCTAGACCCTTCTGTAGCTTTGCCCTCCCGTTGGCTGAGGCTTTCTGGGACACAACTGACTACCATCCCCAAAGAAGCAGAGCCGTGTGCAAGCTGAAAACTTGTCTCTCTCACCGACAGAAGTTGGTGCAATAAAAGATATTACCTCACCGACCCTGACTCTACCATCCCTTAGAGCAGCCCAGCAGATGGCAGCATTTGCTGGGAAATCAGGCAAGGCCCTTGCTTTCAAGGGTCGGTTATACACTGTGTAGCCTGGTGACCCCGAAGGCGGACGAGTGCCCATCTCTAGCTCTGCAGATGGGCGTTTTGCTGCCAGGCATCCTTGGCCGCTCAGTGTTCTGCTGTGAGTCTCCTGCTGACCAGACTGAGGGACAGTGACCATGCAGGTGGGTGCTGGGCTGGCTTCCACATGCAGCTCCTGTTGGCAGCCCAGGTCTTGGTGTCTCCGGGACAGAAGCAGCCACCCTTGCTTGTTGGGGATGTAGACAAATGCCCACTAGAAACCAAGCTGAGGTTCTCCCCAACTCATTTTCACTTGTGACTCACCGTTAAATAAGGCCCAGCTCTCCAAGGTGAAAGATGAGCACATTCACCTCCCCATGGCGCAGCTGAAATAAGAACACAGATCTTAAACTGTTAGTCTTCCAAATGCAGAGTGGCCGAATCTCAGTGCCTGACTGTTCCTTGGATGTATGAACCTGCTCATCTTCCCCTCACAGGTCAGTGTCCCGTTTAGGATCGAGAGAGCAAAGGAACCCCTGCTCCGGGATTATGTCTTCTCTTGTGACATCACAGAGGCCATTGTTCCTGCCAATGGGAAGCTGCTTCTCTCTGTGCGCTTTAGCCCACAGACAGTAGGGGTGCAGAGTATGGACTATTTCACCATCGTGCCTGTTGGGAACCTCACACAAACTGTCCTGAAGGTGACTGGATCATGCAAAGGTATCAAACGACAGCCTCCCCCATGTTTCCAGGCCCCCTTCTCACTGTGGTGTAGGGGAGCAGGTGGTGGAGTGCCACAGTACGTGGGCTGGGCTGGATCTTCCGTGCTGTTCTTGCCCCTCCTCTGGGGTGTAAATTCTACCACTGACTTGTGTTCATGCACAAGGCTCTTGGAAGTGCATGTCCAGCTATTTGCTGAGGCAGATTGGTTTGGGGAACCTGCCCAATACTTTGTTTCTGATTTGGGATGATCTATTTTTGGCTGGAGTAGAGGGTGTTGTAGGGACAGAAATTGGTCTGAAAGACCCAGGCACTGGTTGTTGTTGCAGGTTCTTTAGTGTGTCTGCAATATTCCTTCATAAACTTTGGCTGGATCAACCTTGGGGAGTGCATGATGCAGCCTTTGGAAATCAGCAACCTTTCGGATGTCCCTGCCTATTACCAGTTTGACATTGATGGCGCAGAGAGTGTCTTCTCCTTTGACCGCCCATGTGGAGTCCTGAGTGGGAAGGGGACTCTCATCCTGAAGGTGACCTTTCGGCCTACTCACCCCATCATCTGTTACCGCAGAGTGGTTTGCCTCATCCATCACCAGGTAGGAAGGAGGGGCAATGGGTCACATTGCTACTGAGATGTCAGAGTGGGAAGGAAACGTTTCCTGTTTGGGAACTCGCATCAGAGAGGGGCTGGGTAAAATGCTGCTGCAAAGCCCTGCTCATCGTTTGGTGACGTGTCTCCAGAGCAGGAAGAGATCTGTGAGTGGAAGGAGAATGTTGCGTGTGATTCTGCTGAGGAGATGTGCATAGGGCCAAGGCTTAATGTCCTCTATTCAGTCTGGTAATGGTTGTATTAGGCACCAGGCAACTGTGCTCATTTCAGAGCAAGGTCTTTGTCACGAAGACCAGGTTAAAAAATGAAACACAACTTGCCTCCCCCACTTTGTGGGTTGACTGTAGGGCTATGAAGACAGACTGTGTGGGTAGGGGGTGTGCCAAACAAGCTTCTCACACATGACTCTGCCAGCACACCTCAGTTCTCACCTGCAGTGCCCTCCTATTCCAGCGTGAGGCTCCCTTTCACAGTTCTGCCTATATAGTGTAAGCCTGGCCTACAGCAATTGGTCTCAGCCTTTCCAGACGACCGTACGCCACTCAGGAGTCTGATTTGTCTTGTGTACCCCATGTTTCAATTTGCTTAAAAACTGCTTGCTTACAAAATCAGACATAAAAACACAGCAGTGTCACAGCCCACTCTGACTGAGAAATGGCTGACTTTCTCAGTTTTACCAGATAATTATAAAATAAATCAGTTGGAATATCAATATTGTACTTACATTTCAGTACATGGAGCAGCATAAACACGTCATTGTCTGTATGAAATGTTAGATTGTGCTGATTGCTAGTGCTTTTTATGTAGCCTGTTGTAAAACTAGGCAAATATCTAGATGAGTTGATGTGCCCCCTTGAAGACCTCTGTATACACGTACCCCCCCATAGAGAACCACTGGCCTGCAGGATCCCTTGCAGTTCCAGGCTGGGATTTCCCCCACCCCATCTATGCCAGTGTCCTCAACCCTGACCTGCTGCAGCACTCCCTTCTTTTCTAGTACATAGGCTGTACATAGGCCTATTGATCCATCACTGCAACTCCTGTTAAACCAGCCTGGGCTTTTTCTGAGCAGAGACTCTTCACTGTGGCATATTCTACCAGGTTGTATGGGAGATGTTCACCAGGACTAAATGGAGCTCTGCAAGCTCATCTCACTTGTGAGTCAGGTTAGGCCTCTGGAAATGAAAGGCTGGTGCACTGACCCTGCATCATGTGTCCTCTACATCTCCCCCCACAATTCTAGCAAAGACATTGAGCCAAATCCAGAGGCAATGTAAACCGTGGTATATGTTTGCACGGTGCTAAGTCTGTAACTCACACTCGTGGGGGTGGGGTGATGCATAACAGGAAAAGCAGCCAACAGGAGGGCAAAGTAGTCTGTTTGCTGCAAGTGTTTCTGGTGCTTCCCCAGAGTCCAATGTTCCTGGATTTGTTTGGTACCTGCCATTCTGACACAACTAAACCAGCCATCCTGCGGCCAAGGCACCTCTCGTGGTACAGGACCAACATGGCACGCGGACTGACCTTCTACCCACCGGACATCCTGAGCTCTATGCTGCGGGAGGGCAAGCTGCAGACAGATGAAAATAGAGCCCTTAGGCTGCCTCCACAGGTATGGACTGCCCTGTGCAGATGCCTGGCTGCCCTCATGCTAATTATGCAGTTACTGAACATAGCATATATTGGCATTCATCTGCCTGAGCTCTTATCCAGACGCCATTACTAATCCCCTGTGTGCCTTTGAACTAATTACTGGCCCTTCTTTCGCCTCAATCAACTTCAGACTGAAATTGGGCTAAAAAGCAGGAGTCTTCTTGGATCCCGAATGCTGGGGTGAGCTGAGCTTTCCTGGGAAACATGCTATAAAGAGGAGCTTGCTGGTCACATTGGCAGCCAGAGCTGTGAGGTCACCTGGGCTCCAGGTCTGGAGAGTCATTTCTCCAGAGTGAGTTTGCTTTGCTGTAGTGTTACCACTGAGCTAGACAGAGATCTGTTTCCTTCTAGATCCCTGAAGACAAGCCCCCTGAGGAGTATCCGTACATCGACCCCATGACCGAATACTTCCACGATGGCATAACCAGCGACCTCACCATGTTTCCCCCTCACGTCAGTGTCAGCGTTAGGGAGTTTGATTTTGGTTGCTGTGTGCGGCTCCAGGAGGTGGACCCGCTTCCTCTCTGCCTGACCAATCACACGAAGGGAAAGATCACTGTTACGTGGACGCACAGTCCGGAGAGTGCCTTCCGGGTGACCCCTGAAACCTGCGATATCCCACCTCTGAAATCCACAGCCTTTCGCCTCATTTTCCAGCCCTCTCAGCTCAACACTCTGTATGCAGCAGAGTTGGAAGGCTTTGCGTTCTACAAGGTCAGTGGGAATGACCTGAATCCACCCCAAATGCAGCAGCATTAGTGTCAAGGGCCTAACTGAAACCCAGATCTGTGGCTTTCACTCTGTTGGGCCCAAGCTCTGCTCACCCCTGTGCTACAGTCCCAACCTAGTGAGTGAGTTAAGGGGAAAGAACATCGCCACCACGCTGCCTGGCTGGGTTAGGTTGAGCTGGCATTGTTGAAACAGTGTTTTGTCCAGCCAGACTTTCTCTGGCCTTAATGAGCGGCCTAGAAGAGAACAAATGCTCCCCAACTGGCTGCCTGTTCCATTGCTGCCCCTTCCTTTTCTGTGGGCAGGCTTGGAAATACCCACAAAGTTTGACAACAAAGTGGTTGGGAATCAATTCACTGTCATCCTTCTGCCATGTCCTGAGTTCAGGATTCTTCATTTCATTAGCGCCTAAGGCAGAGCATTTTCCTGAGCCTCCTGCCCTGCTGTGGGTGGGATGAATAGCAACTGTCATAGTACAAACACTGGCCCTTCAACTCCGAGCTGAGGGTTTTCTGTTCACCATTCCCTCCCTAAACGCATGGAACAAGCATTCTTTCCATTGCCAGCCAATGTCAACAGTATGATGGCTGGGGAGTGAAGAGCTGTCTCAATGGTTAGGGCACCTGTATGGGATTCAGAAAACCAAGGTTGAGTTCCCAGCTCTTCCACAGACTTCCTGAGTCACCTTGGGCATGTCATTTAGTTTCTCTGGGCCTCAGTTGGTGTAATATGGGGGTAAGAGCATGTCAGAGGTGTGCAGCGAGGCAGTAATGGGGGCCAGAAAAGTACATTAGACAGACAGCGAAGGTCTCCAGGCATTGGGCTGTACTGAATCCTCATGGTCGGGAAGTCATTCCCAATCCCACCCTGACCGGCCCTGCCTTTCCCAGGCGTGTCCGCTCTTCCAAATCCCCTTTGGGTGGCACTCAGATGAATGGCTGCTCACGCTGGCAATGTGCTATCTCATAAGTGGGATAGACAAATGGCCCATCTAGCCCAGTGTCCTGTCTTCTGACAGTGGCTAATGCCAGGTGCTTCAGAGGGAATGAACAGAACAGGTCATCATCCAGGGATCCATCCCGTCGGCCATTTGTCACTTGAAGACACATTCCCTGCCCACGGAGGCACGATTCTGTCTCTCCTTTGCCTGCAGGTGCTGAGACACTATAGTAACATTGAGGAGGACAACACCATGTGTCCATCCTGGTGCCTGACCATCAGGGTGAGGGGCCACACCTTTGAAGTAGATCGGCAGCACTTCATCCCACATTACGTCCTGGACTCCCCCAAGGTGAGCGTGGAAAGTATGTGGTGAATCTTTGATGTAGAGCGTCCCGGACTATATAACCCTCTCTTCTGCTGTCCTAGTCAGAGACGTGTGCTTTGGATGGCGTCCCACTGTAAAGAGACTCCCAGTTTAGGACAAGTTCCTTTATCCCAGTTCTCCTGTGTCTCAGCTTGCAGGGAGCACCTTGGTTCTTCCTGTCCAAGCTGATCTCATCACTGGTAAGGACTGCTTAGGTAGCCCCTCTCCCCTGGTGCCTTATCCAGCCTTCATTCACTGGGCGGGGGGCCAGCAGCAGAGCAGCGCACCAAGACTTTATTGGAAGAGAGGCACCTTGCAAGGCAAAGTGAGAATGTTGTGCTCTTGCTGCTGCTCCTCCCGCACAGGGATTGTCCTTCCCACGAGACTAAGGAAGGTCTGACTTGCTTCACACCCGACACTCATCAGCTAGCCCAGGGGAAGCCAGCAGGGGGGCTGCCTTGGTCACTTGCCAGGAACCGAATAGCCGCACTTGCATTGCATAAAGTGGAGCCGATCGCAGCCATCTCCGTCTTTAACCCAGATGTGGGACCTGCAGAGACGACGGGGCCCAGTGTGCAGCCTGGCTGTTTGGATTGGTAAGAAGCACTGCATGATGGGACTTGGGGTCTCAGTGGGCCACTTGACACAAATAAAGGTGTGGGCAGGTGCAGACCTCACCGCTCCATGGGTTGCTTTCAGCCTGTTGGCCGCACTTGTCCACCTAAGAGTGAATTCGCTTTCTTCTCTTGCTCCCTTAGAAGTAGTTGCAGGGTTCACCAAGGGCTCAGGCTGGTGCTTATCAGACTCCGGAAAGGGGAATTCAACTAGGCAAACATTTCCTGTTTAAACTGGCCTTCCGACACGAACCCAGCCCTCCAGGCTTGCTTTCTGTCCATCAGGTGTTCCCTGCGGCGGGGCCGAACGCCAGTGCCTACCGCAGCGTGCTGCTCTGGAACGTTGGGACCTCCCCTATCACCTTCTGCATGAACCAGAACATCTGTCCCTCTGTTTTGGTCAAACCCTGCTCAGGACACATAGCCCCTGGAGCCCACCAGATCTTCCTTCTCTCAACACAGCCAGTGGACGTGGCCCCACAGCAGCACGTCCTGTCCTTGCAACTGAACTCCTATCCCAAGTACACCCAGGTAGGGTGATGGAAGAAGGGCTCTGGGCAGGGTTTCGTCCTCTTGCATTCCGTTCTCTCCCTTCATGATAACCTTCACCATGAGCCTGGTTATTTCTCCTTTTTGGTAGTTTGGCTTCTTCTCTTTTGGAAATGGGAATTTCAGGTCTTCTAAAATGTCCTTTGGGTGGCATCAGTGTGCCCATTTCTTGTTGGCACAGCAAGTGCCTTTCAGGGCATGGTGCCCCTTGTGCTCCTGCCTGCCTTGTTCGAAGCTCTCTTCAGGACGCTCTGTGACCATACGTCAGGCCGGCCCAGAGTCTGTGCCTCTTCGTGCTCAGCCCCTTTTTGGCCCCAGGTGCCTTTTGGAAGGAGCTGCTTCAGAGCTCTGCTGAGATTCCTGCTACTGTCTCTTCCCTTTCTCTGAGTCCTGCAGGAGATCCCCCTCTGGAGCAGTGGAGAGCCCCTTCTGTTGCTCTTAGAAGGAGATGGGAGCCTGTACTTCAAGCCTACCTGTGTGGGAACCTCATCCACACGCCTTTACACCATAAAGAACTGCACAAGGTTGCCGCTGCATTTCCAGTGGAAGATCCAGCAGTCTGACAGCAAGGTCCTGTCTGTCAAGCCTGCCACAGGGGTCATCCAGCCTAATGAAGCCTTGGTGAGTTCTAGCCACATCATTTTCTTCTGCCACTCACCATACCATTGTAGAGAGCTGAGAGCAAAAACAGTTCACAGCCCTGTAGGCCATGGTGGGAGGCTACCAGTGCATGTCTCGAGTAGGGTTGCTAGCTAGCTTCCTGCAGCTTGGTCCTGGTTCCCATGAAGTAGATTTGCCCCACCACATGTTTGTTTGCTTCCAGACAGTAGGAGCAAATATATCTTAAAGCGCTATGCAGATGAATTAACACAAGTATGGAGGGACAAAATTAGAAAGACCAAGGCACAAAATGAGATTAAACTAGCTAGAGACATAAAGGGTAACAAGAAAACATTCTACAAAGACATTAGAAGCAAGAGGAAGGCCAAGGACAGGGTAGGCCTTTTACTCAATGAGGGGGAAAAACAATAACAGAAAATGCGGAAATGGCAGAGGTGCTAAATGACTTCTTAGTTTCGGTTTTCACCAAGAAGATTGGTGGCAGTTGGACATCTAACACACTGAATGCCAGTAAAAACGAGGCAGGATGAGAAGCTAAAATAGGGAAAGAACAAGTTAAAAATTACTTAGACGAGTTAGATGTCTTCAAGTCACCAGGGCCTGATGGAATGCATCCTAGAATACTCAAGGAGCTGACTGGGGAGATATCTGAGCCATTAGCGATTATCTTTGAAAAGTCTTGGAAGAGAGGAGAGATTCCAGCAGACTGGAAAAGGGCAAATATAGTGCCCATCTACAAAACAGGGAATAAGGACAACCCGGGGAGTTACAGACCATTCAGCTTAAACTTCAGTACCCAGAAAAATAATGGAGCAAATAATTAAGCAATCAATTTGCAAACATCTAGAAGATAATAAGGTGATAAGTAACCATCAGCATAGATTTGTCAAGAACAAATCATGTCAAACCAGCTAGCTTTCTTTGACAGCATAACAAACCTTGTGGATGGGGGAGGCGGTAGATGTGGTATATCTTGACTTTAGTAAGGCTTTAGATACTGTCCCGCATGACCTTCTCTTAAACAAACTAGGGAAATACAACCTAGATGGAGCTACTAGAAGGTGTGTGCAGAACTGGTTGGAAAACTGTTCCCAGAGAGTAGTGATCAGTGGTTCACAGTCATGCTGGAAGGTCAGATCGAGTGGGGTTCTGCAGGGATCGGTTCTGGGTCCGGTTCTGTTCAATATTTTCAACAATGATTTAGATAATGGCATAGAGAGCACACTTTATTAACTTTGTGGACGATACCAAGCCGGCTGGGGTTGCAAGTGCTTTGCAGGATAGGATTATAATTCAGAATGATCTGGACAAATGGGAGAATTGGTCTGAGGCAAATAGGATGAAATTCAATAAGGACAAATGCGAAGTGCTCCACTTAGGAAGGAACAGTCGGTTGCACGCGTACACAATGGGTAGTGACTGCCTAGGAAGGAGAACTGCGGAAAGGGATCTGGGGTCAGAGTGGATCACAAGCTAAATATGAGTCAGCAGTGTGATGCTGCTGCAAAAAACGCGAACATGATTCTGGGCTGTGTTAGCAGGAGTGTTGTAAGCAAGACACGAGTAGTAATTCTACTGCTCTGCTCCGCGCTGGTTAGGAGTCTTGTGTCCAGTTCTGGGCGCCACATTTCAGGAAAGATGTGGACAAACTGGAGAAAGTCTAGAGAAGAGCAACAAACATGATTAAAGGTTTAGAAAACACGAGCTCTGAGGCAAGACTGAAAGAACTGGGTTTGTTTAGTCTGGAGCAGAGCCGACTGAGAGGGGACGTGATAACAGCTTCCAAGTACATCAAAGGTTGTTACAAGAAGGAGGGAGAAAAATTGTTCTTCTTGGCCTCTGAGGACAGGACACGAAGCAATGGGCTGAAACTGCAGCCAGGGAGGTTTAGGTTGGACATTAGGAAAAACTTCTTGACTATCAGGGTGGTTAATCACTGGAATAAATGGCCTAGGGCGGTTGTGGAATCTCCATCACTGAAAATTTTTAAGAGCAGCTTAGACAAACACCTGTCAGGGGTGGTCTAGATATTACTTAGTCCTGCCCTGAGTGCAGAGGACTGGACTTAATGACCTCTCGAGGTCCCTTGCAGCCCTATGGTTCTATGATTCTATTTTCCTCAGCACCTTCTATGGAGAGTAGCAAGAACTGATGCATCTCAGAAGACCTGGCTGTGAGTGTTCCCAGTAAGAACCCCCGACGTAGGGGATAGATAATGGGCTGAGACATGATCAGGAGTCAGCACAGAGCTGGATGGAAGGATGTTAGCTGGAGAGTGACTAAGATACCAGTGGGGGAGGATGTTGCTGTCTGTTTAATGCGCCCATGATAGTGTGTTTGGAATTGACTCCGTGGCCTGGAGTTGGGAACGCCAATGATGCCTCCCTCCCTCCTGTGATTCCAGGCTCAGGCATGGACCTTTACACCTGGGGAAGAGACCAAGTATCTCCTGCGAACCTGGGTGTCAGTGTGGAGAGCCCAGGACAATTCAGCCCCTGAGTCTCCTGAGAGCACCCGCTACCCCCTGCGGGTTATTGGCGAGGGGGCACTGGGCACCATTACGGTAAGTACCAGAGTATGGGAGAGGGGGAAAGAGAAGGCGTCTCCCCCGGGGGATCAACTGGCTTAACAGAATCTCCAGCCTCCTAGTAAAGTGCTAGAGGAGGGTAGGAAGGCTGGTGCGTGGAATCCAGTGGCAGCTTCTTTCCAGATAGAGGGAGGAGATGTAGAGGAAAGAATGTTATTCCCTCTGCTGTACTTCTGTGCTGGTCTTGCCTTCAGCTGATATTTCTAAATGGGCTAGAAAAGACACACTGCCAGAACCCACCGTCCAGCTGTCCCTTTATTATCAGAGTGCCTGTGCAGCTAGCCTCCTCCTTTCATCTGCAGTCTTGCTCAGCACAGACTACGAGTCCCAGCAGGCAATGCTCCATAACATCTATGGAACATAGCGGGCCCCGGAGTCAAACTTTGCATGTCCCTGCGCTACACTGTGTATATTGGCCTAGCCCCAGGGCAGCCTAGCTGGGCACTCTGCGGTGATGTAGCAATGCCAGCCTGATCCTTGTGTGCTGCTCTGGGCTGTAGGCACAGGAGGAGCAGCTGGACCTAGGGAACATTCTGGTTGGCAGCCTGCAGTCCTGTGACCTTGTACTGTTGAATAACGGGACCTGTTCTCTGAACTACATCCTCAGCGTGGAGCAGATCATCACCGGACCATGTGACCCCGAGGCCGTCCTCAGCGATCCGCTTGGTATTGATGAAAGGGTGTTTGGGGCGGGAGTGGGGGGGGTTGGGCCTTGTTTTTATTGCAGACAAAGGCACTCTGAAATGGATGAAATGTTCTTGCCAGCTAGTGTGTTACTATCTACTGAGGCAGTCTCAGAAACGCCTGTTCTTTCTATGACCACTGGTATGTTTGAGAAGGTGCAGGTTTGTCTGTCTGTCTGTCATTTTATAATTTATTGTACAAATCTATCCCATTAGTGTTAAAGGTGCAAACATTTTCTACTAAAACAAAAGCTTTCTGTTCTCATAACTCACCATTTCCAGAAATATTCCCCCTTGCAGCTGAAAATTTCCATGCTTGGGTCCTGCTCAAAGTGTAATATTTTGAGCCAAATCAATTCAGCAGTTTTTGGATTCAGGGGGGAAAACGCTTCCTTTAAAAAAACAAATCAAAGCAGTGCACACATTTAAACAGAGCTATAAACAAAATCATCTCTTAACTGACACTTCAAGCTTGTCCTGGAGAATCCTCCATGAGGACTAGTGTGTGTCCGTATTTGGTTTGAGGAAAAAATGGTTTGGTTTGAGCAGAGTTAGGACTGTTTGAAAATGGCACGCTAGAACTATATATATATATATATATGTATGTAATGAACACAGTATATATATTAGATAGAAAATTATACTGAGACCAAGAGGGCAATGACTTCCTGGTACTCACACCTTTTCCTTTCTCTCACAGTTTTAGAGCTGGATCATTACAAAGGGATGATTCCTGCAAGGTCAAAAGCCATTGTCCAAGTAACTGTCAGCCCAGCCCGTCCACTGCATTACAACTGGTCAATCAGTTACACCATTTCCACCCCCAAAGGTGAGAGGCCTGGCTTGCTGGGCAGTACCGAAAGAGCCGTTCTGTCCCTTCCAGCCATGGGGTCTTTTCCCTGCCAGGCGGAAACTGTCTGAATCTGCCAAGATGTCAACTCACACCTGTGTTGCTCCCGCCATTCCCAGGGGATCACTCCTGCCTGCAGGAGCCTCTGAACAGCTCTGCTGGACTCCCCGGGGATGTTTGCTTTCTCCCTTGCCCATATGCTGTATGCAGAGATGCTGTTAGACACAGTTCAGCCAATGGGTACTGAGGCAGAGAGAGCGCCCAAGCTCCCCATCCCCCACATCATCCCTGCTCCTCCACATGCTGATGATCCCGCCCACACAACCTCCCTTTGTGTCTTATAACAGGCGTGTTTGTATTTTGGATGCTTTTGACTCTTGTGCCCTGGCATCCCAGGCAGGGCTCTGGCTCTCCCGTGGGGATCCAGATCCTCCATCCAGCCCAGCCTGGGTCGCTTCCATCGACATTGCACTGACTAGTTCTTGTCTCTCTTCCCTCCAGCTCTGGATCCTGCAAACACCACAGGGGAGCAGCAGGCCCTCTGCCGTGTAGTAGCAACAGGCGTCTACCCAACACTCTGCGTCACAGACGTGTGTGTAGCAGGAAGTGCCAGTGGCATCAGCAAGCTGCATCTCTGGAGACTCTTCTCACTGGAAACTCTGAACCAGTACTTGGAGCGAGACCCCACCTCAAGGGAGCTCACCTTCCGAGTTCCCACCAGGCACAGGTGACTGGGGACACGGCTCAGAGGAGCCTGTAACCTCCAGTACAATCCAGGCAGGGAAGGTATGGCCAGGGGGTTTGATTTGCAACCCGGTGTCACCTGGAAATCTTTAACCCCCTCCCAACCCCAAAGCAAGCAGCTGCTCTTCTCTTCTGTGCCTGCTGTCTGTGCCCCCTGTCTTGTCCTTTCCCATCTGTGGGGAGGGCTGTTAGCCTCGCCTTTCTCTCTCTCCTCTGGTCCATCTCCAAGGACTCAGCATTGTCCTGCTGCTTGTCTGGGATCCTGCTGGATGGTAGCAGGATGTTGAGAATGGGAATGAGTGCCTTCAGCTCGCCTGTGTGCAGCCACCCAGAGGCAGTGCAGTGGGACTGCGTGGACACTGCTCTCCCTCATACCCCCGTCTCCCCTCCCGGGCCCAGCGCCTGGCTGTGCTGTGTGGACACATCTCCCTTTGCAGGAGGGCAATAGCACTCCTGGGTTGGCTAGAGGGGTTCCTTGGTAGGACCAGCGCTGCACCCGCTCTAGGCATTCCGGCGCTGTGCCCACACAACGCACTCAGCACCAGCTGGGTGTTGAGATTCCCCATGTGGCAGCTTGTGGGTGTGGAGAGAAGAGCTGCTTTGGACAGTGTTGGCTCTCAGGAGGAGAGTAAAGTGTGTTAGTGTCTGGGTGGCTGATGTTCCTGGAGCATTGACCCCTCCTGAGAGTGACGGTCACGAGCTTCTGCTGGTACCCAGGGGAGGAGCCCCTCCTGCATGACTGCCTCCAGCAGCACCTCCAGCACGCTTTACTTCCTCTTGGCTTGATTTCATCTCCTCTTTCTCTGCCCTGCACAGCGTGTGCCCAGTGCCCCCCGTGCACACCCCCGTCCTGCTGGATTTCAACTTTGGGGCTGCTCCGATTGAAGCGGAGCCGTCGGTGGTGATCCTCATGCTGGAGAACAGTGGGGTGGTGCCTGTGGAATGGTACGTAGCGCTCGTTAGACCCAGTGCCTTCCCCTGGACATGGAGCTGCTCCCAGAGCAGTGTGAGTGTCTGTAGCAGCCAAGGGGCTGCGTCTTCTGAGAGGCTGAGAGAGAGGAGATTTGACTGCACAGGGGACTTCATCAGGAGGGTTCTGAATACCCAGCTGGGCTGAACTCCATGCCATCTGTCACCCTAGGCCCTTATACAAGGAAAAGTAAGGACTGCCCATCCCAAATTTTGTGGGACAGTCCCGGTTTTCATGTATCCATTCTGTGTGCTGCAGGTCAGGACTGAGACTCGTGGCTATATCTGTGTGGGGAACCCAGGACTGGGTTCCCAGAGGGTTCTGCAGGTCAGGACTGAGGGGTATTGGCAGAATGGCACTGGTGAAGAGTTTCTGTGCTAAAGCTGATGCCTTCATGACCCTAGGCCTTGATACATTGACCCTCAGAATGAGACCCCGTGTGGGAGTTACTCCCATTCTCATTCCTGCTCTGGCTGATTGATTGGCTTTGCTGGGTCCATAGGGCCTTTCTTTTCCCCTCTGACCAGAAGATTGACGTGGAACATTGGGCAGAAAACACAGAGTTCGACCCCAGTGAGTTGCACCAGATGAGAGTTCAGGACAACCAGCTTTTCAGTGTTTCTCCAAAGTCAGGAAGACTCTTCCCAGGACAGGAGCAAACAGTGCAGCTCTCACACAGGTGACAGTACATACCCTCCTCTCCCAGGCCTTCCCTTACACAGGGGTCAGTGCATCCCTGCCAGGATCCTCCGATACCTCAGTGCTGGATACTCCCCTCACACAGAGTATCCCCAGAAGGGCCCCTAAAACGTCCTTCTGAGTTTGTCCCCTTTTTTCTGACCCCAAAGTGTTCTTTACAGGAATCCCGTTAATATCTTCTAAAACTGGATTGGCCAAGGCATACAGTAATGTGCTCTCTGGATTAGCCCTCCGTGAGCTGGACAGAGGGAGATGTCTGAGTAGCTCCAGAGCCACTTTGTGTGGTTTTATCCATATATTAGTATTTTTTTAAAATCAGGCAGGGCCAGGAGACCAGCTGTGTCAGTGACAGTGGCTCCATATAGAAAAATTAACAAGCTTTGCGTTTACTTGGGGTCTAATCCTGATTGTCTCTAACTCTGCTGGACTTCAGGAACTCTGTGGATCGGGCCTGTAAATTGGTGTGTGTCTATATCAAATACAGTTGTGCTCATCCCTGTCTCAATGGCCCTTCTGCAACAGTAACTCACTTTAGCAGGGAAATGAATTGTCTCATTTACTGTAAAAACAAGGAGAGTTCTGTAGCACTTTAAAGACGAACACATTTAATGTCAGCAGGCATGCTTGGGGGTCGCAATTAAATGTGTTAGTCTTTAAAGTGCTACAGAACTCTCGTTGTTTTTACTGTATACCGACTAACACGCTGCCCCTCTGGGTCTCATTTACTGTGTGATCCTTGCGTCTATCATTCCAGGCCCAGCGTTAGATTTTTAATGTTTTCCTCTCTCTCTCTACCCCTGGTGGTTTTTCTTGTCCTGCTAGACATGATTTCATCGGCACTGATCGGCTGCCTGTCCTGCTGAAGGTCTCCCACGGCCGTGAGATTCTGGTAAGACAGTAGGCATTGCTTGCCACACAGCTAGCAGAGCAGTAAGTTCCAGGGACTGAATTCTCACTGAGGTACCTTACACAGAAGCTGCAAAGCATTCAATAAACGGTGGAGTCAGCACCGAACCAATCCCGTAGCAAGGTGCTAGGGGTGCTGTGATGGAGGTGCCTTCTTGAAGATGAGGCCTGGAGTCAAATTTCGGACAACTTGTGGTCCCATGGCACCTTTCATAGATTCACTGAGTTAAGGCTATAAAGGACCATTAAATCATCTAGTCTGACCACCTGCATGGCACAGGCCATTAACATTCATCCAGTTACTCCGGTATTGAGCCCAGTAACTTTTTTGACTACAACATCTTCCAGACAGGCATCCAATCTAGATTTGGTGGCTTCAAGTGAAGGAGACTCCACCACTTCCTTTGGGAGTTTGTTCCAGTGGTTAATTGCCCTGTCTGTTAAAAGAATGGGTTCTAATTGGGCTTTGTCTGACTTCAGCTTCCAGCCATTTGTTCTTGTTCTGCCTGTCTCTCTGCTTAAAGAGATTATCTCCCCACCAAGATACTTATAAACGGAACTTAGGGCACCCCTCAATCTTCCTTTGGAAATGCTAAGCAGACTGAGCTCTTTAAGTCTCTCATTCTAGGGCGTTTTCTCCAGCCCTTGAATCATTTTTTGTGGCTCTGTTCTGCACCATCTCAAGTTTTTCAACATCCTCTTTAAAATGTGGACCCCAGAACTGGATGCACTGTTCCAATGTCTGTCTCACCGATGCTGTATACAGAGGTAAAATCCCTTCCTACTCCTACTCACTATTCCCCTGTTGATACATCCAAAGATCGCGTTAGCCCTTTTTGCCATGGCATCGCACTGGGAGCTCATGCTCAGTTGCTTACGTGGTATCTCTCAGACGTTATTTCTCTACTTGCTTCCAGACTCCATTTCCTAGTCTCACACTGGCCTGTTCTCTGCCGCTCCACGCATTTGGTGCAAGAGTCTTCACCTCTGCAGTTCATGCCATCTCTCTGGTATATCTACCCTCCCTTCATCTCTCCACCTCATCAGCGCTGTCTCCCTTCAAAATCCCTCTGAAATGGGCCTTCTCCAGAAGCACCAGCTGCATTTGAGCCCTGCTCTGGGGTCCACATCGCAGCAGATGGTCCGTAAGGTCTCTCAGAGCATCTCAGGTGTGGCGGCAGCTCTTCCCCCCGTGCCAGCCGGTGGTACATTCTGTCCTGCCTGCGCAAAGGCGGGGGCAACAGCCCATGTGCCTTCAGCTGTCAGCTCCTTTCTCCCCACTCGTGGCTGAGGAGCTCCCACTTGTTCTCCCTGCTTTGCCCATCACTAACGCAGCTTAGAGCTGCTCCTGTTTTGCACCTTCCTTGAGATTTTCCTCTCGCTCAAACTGTCAGTTAGAGCCAAAATCACCTTGTGCTCTGCTGGGCACGACTCATCCCCCTCTAAGCTTTCCTGTCTGTCTCTGAAGTCTCCTGTGAGAGCATTGTGTTCACATCGCCTGTTTTATTTTTCTTTCCTTTCTTTCCAGGCTATTGTCAGCTGAAAAAATCCAGCCCATTGACCAAGTTGTTCAAACAGTGGCTTAACTGTGCCTTCCCACGAAGCCCTTGGATGGGCTCCCTGTGCTATGCCTGCTTGACACACTCCAGCTAGGAGCGACAGTTTTCTGCCAGCCTCAAATCCCTTCTCAGGGATTAGGCCTCCGAGCTCCAGAGGTCTGTAGGGCACATGTCCCTGCCTTGCCAGGTAGTCAGACTCCGCTGGCCCAAGACCAGTGGCCACCACCCTGCCCCAGAAGTAGGTGCAGAGGAGAGTGAGAATAGTGAAAATGCTGAAGCCGTCTTGGAGAGAGCACTGTGCAATCAGAGCTGAAGCAGCCCGCACCTAGAGAGCTGTGCTGGCGTTAGTGCACACTAGGGCACCCCACCTTTCCCCCAATCCATAGGGTTCAAGACATAACTTAAGGCACTCCCACCCTTTCCCAATGCATAGGGCTCCAGGGGAAAGGCACGTACCCTTACCCAATTCACACTCTAGGGCTCAGGGTCACCCATTCCCAGGCCGTAGGGCTCCGGGTGTAACCTGGTTAATTGAAGTACCCATCCTTTCCTGTTGCGTGGGGTGTAATTCTCTGTGAGTTTGCAGGATCTTTTACCAGTGAAGGAGCCTCACACAGTAATATCCTTATTCTCTATTTATGAACAGTTACCAAAACAGAATACACACGCTGAGCATACGATACTCCCCACTCCCAATATGGCAGACACACATCTTCTGGTGGCCAGTCAGGATTAGATCATCTGGGGACTCCAGCTTCTGTAAATACAGTTGGCAGGATGTGGAGGTCTGGCAGCTCTGACCTTCTTGGGCCGTGTCCTGGAGTTCGGTTCCAAAGCACTTCCTTTTGGACCTTAGTTTTATATAGTTAAAACTTGGGTTCTGCTTAGCTGTACTGTAACCAATCATTTAAAACTGAAGTACTATAAAACACCAATCCTAGCCCATTACAAAACAGTCCTTTAACCAATCATATCCTGCCACCTTAATTGATTGAAATTGTGCACACTTAGTTATGCAACAGACAGACCCAGACAGAAATCTTTCAGATAAACAATAGAGAATTGGGGACCATAAAGACCAAACAATCAGACGTGTAGATTTAACAACCACAACTGTTGATCAGAGATTCCTTGCCAGGCAGAACGCTAGCAAACGACTTTTTCTTTAAGCATCTTAAGATCTGTTTCTTTATCTGGTGGTGGTAGGTGCTATTCCGACAGTAGCTGCTTCTTAGCAGCCGGATGTTACGTTGATTTGAAGTAATTTCAGGAATGTGAAGATGTGACTCCCTGCTACTTCGCTTATGGCTGCTGCCTCTCCTAATATAACTGCTACTGCTTAGCCAAAAAACAAGGCCTGAGACCTTACAGACCTGGACCAATGCAAGGGCATACGCAGGCATCGGTGCACTGAAGGGAACACCTTTCCCCATTGCACTCACAAGCGCAGTACGGGCTACAGAGCACCTGTGTGTCCAGGATGCTGATATGCTGTGCCAGAAAGGAGGTGCCCATACCCCATATTTTCCCTCTCCTACACTGATGCATTGGGGGAAGAGAGAAAAAGGGAAAAGGGGGAGTATTGAGGAGACCCTTCGCATGCCCTCCATGTGAAGGATGCTAGTCAGGAACTGAGGCATGATGTGGCTCCTTCCCCCTCAAGAGAAGCAGGAGCACAGAAGATTGCTCTGGGCCAGGGAGGGAACAGACACATGCCTGGGAGTTCACTGAAGCTTGGAGCCATTTGCGGAATCCACCAGAGCCTCAAGGCAAACAGCTGCTTTAATATCTGTCCCAAGAGCCTGAGGGCTGAACCTGGGAAATCTCAGTAAGCAGATTGGAGGTTGGAGTTGTTGCCCCGTGTGCTTTCAGAGCTGACTGTCTGCGGGCCTGGGTCTGTATGGGGATGTTAAGAGCCTGTGGATGGATTTTCTTTGTCCATCTTTGAGCCCCAAGCACAGCTCAGTGTTGATCACTAACGAGCCAGCCTGGCAAGGACCAAGATGATGGATCTCTTTCAACCTGTCCCTGCCTCCCCGGCCCCCATGAGTGACCTTTTTTCATCCGGAGTGCAGATGGTTTCTTATGGGGCCCACGGCCCATCACTTCCTCCTCTCCCGTTCCTGCCGGGGTGCAGGCTGATGGTGTAAAGTGACTTGTTCTGGCTTTGAAGTGACTCTAAGTTTGTGAGGGTTTTGAGCAAAATTATGTTGATTTCTTGCAGGAAGTTTCCTTTATTTGCAGGAGCAAATCCCCAGCTCTGGGAAGGAAGTGGGACTTGCACGCTCTACTTCTTCCAGAGAGGAGGTAGCTGTTGGCATGGGAGATCCTCTGCCTGGTCACACTCCATCATCCATTGCATTGCAGCTCCAACTTTACTGTCAGAGCACAGGGGCAGATCAGGAGAGGGGGTTGGGCAGAATTGGCCACCATCCGTGGCTTTTAAAGGAAGCCCACTCCAGGCTGCAGATGTTGAGAGAAGCTGAGCTATAGAGCCTGGCTTCCGGAGCTCAGAGCAGAGAAGGGGCTCAATCACTTCCACTGAAGGGCAGGATCCCAGGGGGATCCCCACTGGCATGTGGAATCCACAGGGTGGACCCGTAAATGCTTCAAGCTTTCAAAAGCTTATTAACTGATAATTATGTATTGTTACCTGGGGCTGGCAGTCTCTGTCCAAACCCTGCTCCCTGTGTGGGTGTCTGCTGTCTGTGGACTCTGCACGCTCAGACAGACAGTAATCATCACAGGCAGAATCCCAGCGCCTATAGAGTCCGCCAGGAAAGCATTGAGCTCAGCAAGTCTGAGCCTTTTGGTCTCTTTCTCGAAGTTTCATCTGGCTACTTTGATTGATCATCAGTTGTGTGGCGGCACCCCCCTGTACGTAGCATCCTCTGTGTCCAGGGGACCGGGTACGACAGAATCTCACCTTTGGGGACCGGAGTCCTGTGAAAGCAGAGCCCCTCGGATAAAGTCAGTAGGCTTGGCTCCCTGCGTCAAGCTCATGAACTCAAATCTCCCACTCCCATCCGAGTGCGGATTTGGGACTGCTTTGAGCCCAGGCGCTCTTGCTTGTCTTCATAGACTGTGAATCGTCTGGAGCGGGACTGTCTTCCTTTGTATTTGTGCAGAACCTGGCACAATGGAGCCCTGATCCTCTGGTTGCTAGGTATGTGTATGGTGCTTTGAGATGATAAAATTCTGATATCATGCCTTATGAATCTAGTCCTGATCTCTTCTTGTATCAGGCTCCGCTTCCTGATCAGGGTGAGGACGTACTGTAGGAGCACCAGCATCTCATCTACTCTGCTCTTGTTTAACAAAACGACGTCAGGATCTGCAGGTTTCTGATGTCCCAGGAATTCTGTGGATCATCACAAATCCTGTCTCCCCCTTGATCTACTAGATCTTCACATTAGGCTCAGCTGCAGCACTGTGGAGTTCTGAGGCCTCCAAGCTTCTTGTGGATCCTGCCTACATCCTGTCTATAGCTGTTTCTTGGAGTTCCTCGGCAGTCTCCACCCTCAACACTGCAATCACACTCTAGATCAGACAGCTTTGGGTTTCTCTGGTGTGCTCCGACAGGGAATTACAGCTCGCGGTTTCCTGTCCCGTGGGGATCGAGGTCTGCTCTCTCAGTGCTCCCTATATACTCTGAGTAGAGGACACCCAATCACTGTCGGTTTGTGAGATGCCCCAGTAAATGCTTAGGGTTCCTTGCTGCTATGATGAAGAGGGAACACTGTTGATAATGCCACCGGTTTGCCATTTCAAATGTATGTTTGGTAGTTGCTGTGGCAGCCTCTAGACTCACACTCTTTAGAGACATCCTTGGAATGGGTCAATGTCCGAAAGTGAGGACCTGTGACTGAGAACTGGAGAAAGGGTAATCACTTATCGTCCTTCTCTGGTAAGGCGGGTACCATCTTCTGTTACAGGGGAGATACGTGCCAGAGCTCTCTCACAGGTATCGTGCTGGGAGTGTACATCGATGGGGGCGGGGGGATTGGCGCAATTCAAACCTTCAGAGAGAATTTACAGGCCAGTAATATTTACCTCTCATGCTTATGCCTCGTCAGTTATTACTGATTTCATTCTGTAACTGTGATAGCATGATGCTCTCTTCCTGGAGAGAATTACGGACTGAAAGAAAGACTGAAAGACTGAAACGCACTGTTTCTTTTCCCTTGCCTGCACTACAGCTGAATTTCATTGGTGTGACTGTGGCGCAGGAGCAGCGGTATGTTCACTTTACCTCCACTAAGCATTTGTTCACACCCATCGCTATCGGCAGCTCCAGCCCCCCCAAACAGGTGAGTGGCCATGGTTCACACCGACCACCAGGCAGAGCAAAATAGCTAGAATGTCAGCATGTACTGGGGAGGGCAGGGACCAGGGGCATTTGTTAGACTGTGGAATAGCCTCTGCAATAGATTTTCAGAAAGCCTTTGACAAGGTCCCTCACCCAAAGGCTCTTAAGCAAAGTAAGCTGTCATGGGGTAAGAGGGAAGGTCCTCTCCTGGGTCAGTAACTGGTTAAAAGATAGGAAACAAAAGGTAAGAATAAGTGGTCAGTTTTCACAATGGAGAGAGGTGAATAGTGGTGTCACCCCAGGGGTCTGTACTGGGACCACTGCTGCTCAACAGATTCATAAATGATCTGGAAAAAGGGGTAAACAGTGAGCTGGCAAAATCTGCAGATAATACAAAAATATTCAAGCTAGTTAAGTCCAAAGCAGACTGGGAAGAGTTAAAGGGATCTCACAAAAGTGAGTGAATGGGCAACAAAATGGCAGATGAAATTCATTCATGATCTGGAGGATGGGTAGATTGCACCCTCAGCAAGTTTGCGGATGACGCTAAGCTGGGGGGAGTGGTAGATACCCTGGAAGGTAGGGATAGGATACAGAAGGACCTAAACAAACAGGAGGATTGGGCCAAAAGAAATCTAATGAGGTTCAACAAAGAAAAGTGCAGAGTCCTCCACTTAGGAAGGAAGAATCCCATGCACAGCTATAGACTGGGGACCGACGAGCTAGGGAGCAGTTCTGCAGAAAAGGACCTGGGGGTAACAGTGGATAAAAAGCTGGATATGAGTCAGCAGTGTGCCCTGGTTTTCAAGAAGGCTAATAGCATATTGGGCTGCATTAGCAGGGGCATTGCCAGCAGGACGCGGGAAGTGATTATTCCCCTCTACTTGGCATTGGTGAGGCCGCATTTAGAGTATTGTGTCCAGTTTTGGGCCCCCCACTACAAAAAGGATGTGGACAAGTTGGAGAGAGTCCAGCGGAGGGCAACAAAAATGATTAGGGGGCTGGAGCACAAGACTTACGAGGAGAGGCTGAGGGAACTGGGCTTGTTTAGTCTGCAAAAGAGAAGAATGAGTGGGGGATTTGATAGCAGCCTTTAACTACCTGAAAGGGGGTTCCAGGGAGGATGGGGCTAGGCTGTTCTCGGTGGTGGCAGATGACAGAACAAGGAGCAACAGTCTCAAGTTGCAGTGCGGGAGGTCTAGGTTGGATATTAGGTAAAACATTTTCCCTAGGCGGGTGGTGAAGCACTGGAATGGGTTACCTAGGGAGGTGGTGGAATCTCCATCTTTAGAGGTTTTTAAGCTGCGGCTTGACAAAGCCCTGCCTGAGATGATATAGCTGAGGTTAGTCCTGCTTTGAGCAGGGGGTTGGACTAGATACCTCCAGCGGTCCCTTCCAACTCTAATATTCTATGGTTCTATGATTCTATGATTCAGTGTTGATAAATGTAAAGTCATGCACATTGGAAAACAGAATCCCAACTATGCATATAAAATGATGGGGTCTAAATTAGCTGTTGCTACTCAAGAAAGATCTTGGAGTCATTGTGGATAGTCCTCTGAACACATCCACTCCATGTGCAGATGTAGTCAAAAAAAGCTACCAGAATGTTGGAAATCGTTAGAAAAGGGATAGATAAGAAGACAGAAAATATCGAATTGCCTCTGTATAAATCTCTGGTACGCTCACATCTTGAATACTGCATGCAGATCTGGTCGCCCCATCTCGAAAATGATATATTGGAATTGGAAAAGGTGCAGAAACAGGCAACTAAAGTGATGAGGGGTTTGGAAAAGCTTCCGTCTGAGGAGAGATTAATAAGGCTGGGACTTTTCAGCTTGGAAAAGAGATGGCTAAGGGGAACATGAGAGAGGTCTATAAAATCATGACTGGTGCGGAAAAAGTAAATAAGGAATTTATATTTACTCCTTCTCATAACACTAAAATGAGGGCTCACCAAATGAAATGAATAGGCAGCAGGTTTAAAATGAACAAAAGGAAGTATTTCTTCACACCACGCAGTCATCCTGTGGAACTCCTTGCCAGAGGATGTTGTGAAGGCCAAGACTATAACAAGGTTAAAAAAAGAACTAGATAAGTTCATGCAGGACAGGTCCAGCAATGGCTATTAGCCAGGATGGGCAGGGATTGCTGTTTGCCAGAGGCTGGGAATGGCTGACAGGATGGATCACTCGATGATTCCCTGTTCTGTTCATTCCCTCTGAAGCACCTGGCATCGGCCACTGATGGAAGACAGGGTACTGAGCTAGATGGACTGTTGGTCTGATCCAGTCTGGCCGTTCTTACGTTTTCTGAAGGGAAGTGGTGGAGGAATCTTACCATGGGTGGTTTGAGACTGGAACTAGCCAAAGCTTGGAGCCGGACTGCCAGGCTGTTCTACATTGGGGAGGGGTGGGGGTGGACACCTTCTCTGAACTCTGGGTCTATGGAAATCCCATCTCCAAGGATCTGATTTGGGTGACGGTGCTAGCTTATATTGTTTGAATCCTGCAGCCTGCGACCACGGGACCTGAGTAAGACTGCGTTTGGTGAGCAGGGTGTGGGGAGGTGGTGTAGCAGTAAAAGTGTGTGTAGGTGGTGATAGATGTTGGCAGTGTGTAGTCACCTACTCAGACCCTCTGTTGTAAATTATGGCATTATGGGTCTCCTTCCTCTGAACCCCTGTTTTATTAAATGCCCTGACTTACAAACTTCATTAATCCTCATCAGTGTCGTGAGGGCTGGTGCTAACTAGTTTAACTTCAGCGTGGTACGATGAGCACTGCACCCTTCTTCTGTTCCCTGCAGATCTATGAGCTATACAATGGGGGCTCCATGGCTGTGGCTTATGAGATTCAGCTGGACTCTGTGATGAAGATCCAGGAGGAGAATTTCCAGCACCCTGTGTTCGTCTGTCTGAATCCCCGGGGGGAGATCCTGCCCGGCATGACAAGCCACATCGAGTGGATCTTCTCACCGCTGGAAGCCAGAATGTACTCTGTAAGATGCTCCTCAGTATAAATGAGTGATAGTGTAAAGTGCTTTCCCTTGGCAGCTGAGGAGGCCAAGATCCTGCAGGCCTCTCTGTTTACATCAGAAATAGGCTCGGTAGGATTTGATTTAAATTGTTTGTCCTCGGTAAACATTGATTTCGCCTGACACTCTGAAATTGACAAAGATCTGTTGGGTACAGATAGCAAGCACACCCTCTGCTGGACTTAGTACCTGCAGGGGTCTGGTGTCACCGGCCCTGCAGATGCGCAGGGAACCTCTGCAGCCCCGTAGTCACGGCCCTGCTCGTTCACTTACTGGCAGGAATAGGGCCATCCCCAGGCAGGAGCCATTCGACAATGGGTGGCATGCCCCACGGCTGGGGTCTTGTCCTTCTCCTCGCTCTTCTGTCCAGGGGGCTCTGTGCTGCCCCGCCAGGACCTTCGCCTTCTCCACACGTTGTGCTTGCAGGGGTCTGGTGTCATGGGCCCTGTGGCCACACTGCAGCCCACTGTGAAAATGTAGTAAAATAGATAAAAATCAGAAACTGTTGACATTTACAAAACTGTTGAATTTACAGAGGTACCGACTGAATTCTGTTATAAAGCACGTGGCCTCCTCCCCAGCCAGCCAGCGCTCTTGGTTCCCTGCATCCTGAGGGACTCCCTGGTGAATCTCACACTGCTCTGAGAGTGCTGGGCAATGGAGACCACTGATTGGATGGCCACCCCGCCATCGTTCCCTTCCTGGTAAAATGTCCCATGAGGACATTGCCAATGAGAGGTTCTTCTCGCTCACTGTGGCCGGGACCTTGTCTCCTGCTGTCACTGCTTCGGTTTTCTTGCTGGTTAGGACAGTTGGCCTTCCAGCCAAACTGAGCTCCACCCTTTTCAGGTGGCAAAGATCCAAAATAAACAAACTACTGGCGTGGCCACAAGAATTCAGCAAACAACCTGCGCTCTCATCACGTTCTTTCCTCCCAATGTTTATGTTCCTCCGGAGGGCTGAGGGCTCCCCCAGGACAGGTGTACAAGGTGTTACCATTCAGGGCAACTGCACCTGTACTCCACCTAGAGTCCAGCCAGGGCATCACCTCTCAGGATTCCGGCTCCCCTGGCCGGCACCTCTCTTGGGTGGAGACCCGCGTCTCACTCTCTCCTGACCAGGGTATTTCCAGCTTGCACAGCTCCCTCCCTACACTGAATCCCCCAGCAAGTCAGGATTCCGGCTCCCCTGGCCTGTTCTGTGGAGAGACACGATTTAACTCTCCCGGGTGTCAGTCCAGCATCTTTAACCAGCACAGAATTAACTGACCCTTTCTAGTAAATAAGATCCACCTTAGACCATTGCAGATGCCCGCACCTGCCATAGGAGAAGCTGACGCTGAGCACAGTGCTGGGGGTGATGAAGAAGGCAAGGAATCAGGGTGAGAACAGAGACAGGCTAAATACTAGAGGCTTTGGCCCTGAGTGGTGTAAAGGGGCCTTGGGACAAAGGAGAAGCAGGCCCTTGAAGCTGCAACACATCCCTAATGGCTGTAGGATCAGACTGGAAAGTCTGTCAACATTAGTTACCGCAAAGAGGAATCTGGTGAGTAGTGCTGTTCTGTAACCCACGGACCCAGCAGGCAACCAGTGGCCCCACTCTTAGTGGGTGTCGGGGGACTTAGCTAGTCAGTGTTGCTAAGAATCCCAGGGCACAGAGCAGGATGCAGCAGGTCACTTACTCCACAGGAGGAGGCTGCAGTCCTGCTCCAATAGCAAATACATCGCTTGACAAGGGGGCCTCTCAAAATGCAGCCCTGAATTTATCCCTGTTGCCCTTTCTGTGGCAGGTGGATGTTCCCATCCACATCTTGGAGGGAGATTCGGCTCTGATCACCTTCCAGGGAATTGGCTATGATCCACATATTATGGGAGAAACCGCGCAGTTCAACCAAGTCTTGTCTCCTGCAGTGGCTCCAGGTTCATCCAAACTAACGGTGCCAGGGCAGGTAAGCACCAGGGGTGATATTAGCATGCCCACAGCATCGGAAGTCACACGATAAAGACGGTCATTCCAGAAGTGCCAGTAAAGGTTTGAAATTGGCGGGTGGCCTCTCTTCAAGTGGCTCTGGTTTCAGGGAGAGCTCCTTGGTCTGGTTTTGGAAAAGCCAGATTCCTACCCCGGGTAGCTGTTGTCCTGACAGACTGTTTACTTGCGGTTCCATCTCCACTGGCACCAGAACTAACATGGCTGCTGGGGTGTTGTCATGTGACCCTCCCGGTATTAAAGATTAAAGCTGACTAAATTCACCGATCGTGAGTACAGCAGCTTTTCCTTGGTAATTTATTTGTTAAAAGAAAGCTCCACTTCTTTCATTCCTGGGCGTGGCTTGCACATGTTGTACCAACAGCAGTACGGACCACTTGATCTGGACACAGACAGCAAGGTGGCTACTTAAACGGGGCAACTAACAACTTGTTAATAGTGCAGCGTGTAGTGGGACTTTGTTGCTGGCTGCTTGGCCCAGCTGAGGGCTGGCCTGCCAGAGCCCAGATCCAGCTGTGTAACACGAGTTGAGATGATTCAGTGTGATCACAGTGTGAGCTGTCCTGTCGGTTTAATAAGTCCTGCCTCCATGAGAGGTGGTAACTATGTCAGCGGGAGAAGCTCCACCGGCCACCTTTTCCCCTGTTATACATAGAGAAAGCAATCACTATGCTCTCCTGCCAACCTAGCACTGCCTACCCCAGTGCTTAGGTCGGTACAATTTACGTCACCCGGGGTGTGGATTATTCACACCCCTGAGTGACATAAGTTATATGGAAGTAACCTGTAGCATAGACAAGGTCTTAGTAAGAGCGGAGCAGGCTTCCCGTAAGGAAAATCACACTCATGTAGAAAGCAAAGAGGGCGATTTAAAACGTGCTCTAGAATGCCATGCATATCAGTATCCCTAGGACGTTCTGAAATTTGTAACCTGAAGCAACAGCTCAGTGTACATCTCAACAGTTCAGTGTAATTAGTTAGCGTTTACAGCCCCTTGCGCGTGTCAAATGTGAAGTTTTACTAACAGGCTGAGTTACGAGCCTCTTACCCAGAGCTCGCAGGCGGGTCAGTGGGGATTTTGTCTTGAGTCAGGCCCTTGGGGGGTGTCCCACTGTTACTGAGTGGGGCACGTCAGAACTTGCCCAAAGAGCAGCCGCGCTGATTGGAGACTCTGGCTTGGCTGGGACTCTTGTGCTGCAGTGATGTCTCTTGCCTAACCCAGCTCCAGCACGACCTCCGCAGTGTTGTTACACTGCACAGCCTGGAACCTCCTGCTCCTGGAGGGGATGGCCACCTTGCCGAAAGAGGCAGCGCAGCGGGAGGAGTCACATGCCCTAGTTTGCTAACCCCACCCTGGAAGACAGGCATGGCCCTGGGATCAGACAGTAATTGTCTTGTTGGAACCGGATGTCTAGCATTAAATAAATGATGAGTGCATCTCCACTGTGACCCATTGATTGCTGGACATCATATGGATACAGGGTATAGCTGTGCATGTCTCTGTGGGATGCGCATCCATCTTCTCTGCCTGAAGTTCATGCCTTATTTCTCTTCCTTCAGACAGCCTTCTTATCCCAGCACAGGATTTGCCTTGGGAACATCCCAGTCTACAGCAAGTCCAGCCGGCTCTTCTTTCTCAACAATGCCTCCGAGAGCGAGGCGGTCATCTTTGCCTGGCACATCGGCACATCTAACGCCGGTGAGGTGAGTTCTCCTAGGTCTCAGCCAGTCTGATTCCTTCTCCCTCTTCTGCAGCCACCTTGCCTTTCTCTTCAGTTTCCTTTCAGCTGTGCAGCATTTGTCCATGAAAGGGCCCTGAGGTCTGATTGCATCAGTACAGTGGAGAGCTGGCAGTCTAATGGGTGTGGTATTTGTATTAGGCAGCAGATGGGGGAGCAGAAACCTGAAGGTAATGACGGGGTTTGGGCGAAGACACCAGGGCTCAGAAGAAGATCGTGCCTGGGAGGTCTGGAGACTGGACTTGAGTGGAGTTGTATCAGCGTAGAATTGGAATACTGCAGTAGTGTTTCACACCTCCTGTTGGGAAGCCTGGGTCCCCATCACCTTACCACACCAACGAAATCTGTGGTAGCTCTTTAAATGTGGATCCTGGATCCATCCCAGGTCTAGTGATTTCATGTGGAGAGCAGACCAGGGGAATTCCCGAGGCCCAGTGTTACCCAGCTGGGGAGGAGAGATGTCCTGGGCATAGGTCACTGTAATGAGTCCTCACTGTGTCTTAGATGCTACAGATCATACCGGAGATGGGAGTCGTGCAGCCCGGGGATGGGACCCATTGCATCATCACACTGCAGGCGTCTGGGACCGCATGCTTCTACAACATGGATCTGGTGTGTGAGGTGAGACCTGCCGATTACATTGGCTCAGGGATGTCATCATGTCTCTCTAGTGGCTGCCCCCAGCAACTTAGAGCCTGCTACTGATGACAGAGTTCTCCTTTAGCTCACATGCTGGAGACCCGTTCTGGGTTTGATCCCCACTCATGGCTGAGCTGGGTCTGTATCTGTGCTTTGTCACACGAAGATTAAGTGTGAGAAATGCTTATGTAATGAGTAATTGACTCAGCTGGGGCAGTCACTGAGTTGGGGCACTTGGGAGCAGAGAGTGTGTGATACACCCGTCCTGCTTATACTCGCTGGGGTTCCTGTGAGATGAGATTGCCCTGCTTCTCTGTAGGGCTCCGGGCATATCCTGCAAGGTGCTGGGAGGCCTGGCCAGGGAAAAGGCTCTGGTCCGGTCTAACACAGCGGTTTGAATGCCGACTCGCTGGACTGTTGATGTCATGTATTGTGAGCCAGAGAGAGTCAATCAGACACTGTCCATGGTCGTACGCTGCTGAAGGAAGAAAGTGACCTGGACAGCTCTGTACACCTCTCTTCTGGCCGTGCTCCTTCTAACCTAGGGTTATTTCCATAGGTTTTCATGCAGCAGCCACTGGCTAAGTATGAGAAGGCGCTCCAGGAGTGGGAAGCTGAGAAGGAACGGCAAACTATGGAATTCGTCATCACTGAGAAGGACCTGGTTGCCGAGAGCAATCTGAAGCAACGTGCTCGAGTAAGGAACAATTCCCTGGGAATTCTCAGTTCCCCGAGGGGACAAGGAGCTTCTTTTTGTGTCATTTGTTTTTCCAGCCTCTCAGCTGCAAAGGAGCATCGGGGTTTGAGTGAGGAGCCTTCTCTAAAAATAAACCCGTCTGGGCCGATGGCAGGACGAAGTGCTCCTGTCATTTTCCCAAGCTCACATGGCCAGTTACTCCATGGATATTAAACCCCAAGATGATCTTGGCTCCGAGTCTTTTGCTTCACCCATAAGAACATCTCAGTCCCTCCTGCTACGTGTGTAACGCTGGAGAAGGGCTGGCGTATGGGGCAGCCTTGTAAGGAAATCAGAATGGTCATTGTCTAGCAAACTCTGAATTTGCTAAAGATCATCCGAAATTTGGAAGGGAATATCTGCTCAGAGCCTGGTGAAAAGCAAAACCAGAGGCCCTGGAAACGGACTAACTCGGGATCAGATTGCTCTGATGTGGCTGGGAGGGGGTAAAGCAGAGCTTGGTTCTGCTTTATCCTTCCTTCACTCTGGTTTTCCTTCCTCCGCTTAGAGCTCATCAGACTCCTCTGCAGAAGGAAAACTCACTAAGCTGCCCGCTGTGATCAGAAAGTACAAGGTAAGACCGGGCTCCAGCCCCCAAAGAGGAATGAGACCAGCGGGTAAAAGGGCTAGGCAGATACTGGAGCGTGCAGGACGAGGAGGCTGGAGGAGCTGGGAGCACAGAGCCGGCAGGACTCTTGGCCGGGGAGACTGGACTGTTAAGTTGAGAGGAGGCGTCTGTACCTAGAAGAATTAGGCTGTTTGGCCGTGTCTGTCGGCTGGTAGCTGTACAGAAGAGGTGGGTTAAATTGGAGCTGAACATACACTGCTGGCTGGAGACGAGATGCTGTTGGGTGAAAGGTCTGGAACCGTGGACAGAGGATTCTGCCTGCCAGACGCAGTCCACATGTTCATCATTGACTGCGTGGCAGGGGGCGTTTCGGAAGGTGAGCAGGTCCATGGAGGGGCTGTATTATAAGGGGCGGTGAGATGAAGTGTGTGACCTGTTGGAGAGCGTCTCAGGGCTGAAGGCGAGTTCCAGGAGCAAGGGCTGTAGGACGGACGGACTGAAGGTGGCTGTGTGCATCTGGCATTGTGAGTCTCTTGCTGCCTGGGGCAGTTCGAGGAGTTTCTGGGGGCGAGTGTGAGGTGGCTGAGCTGGGGACAGTCACCGTACGTTAGACTGGAATCGAAGGGGGCTGGTTGGGAAAGGGAGGTGACTGAGACGGGAGGAACAGTGTAGGTTGAAGCTATAGGCTTTTAGGTCTAGTCCCTGATTGGAACCTGTGAGATCTGCTAGCGCTGACCTGCCTCCCCCGTGTGAAATGAGTTGGGAGGTCCCAGCTAGTTCCTGGAAGATGGGTGTCCACAACAGAAGTGTCCCTTTGCCAGCAGAGAAGCCAAGGAGTGACCACAGAGACCGAATTGGGTCTGTTTTCACTGCAGAGTTGACATGAATTCTGACCCGGGTGTTGCCGCTAACCCCTCCCATCCATACACAAAACCCTCTCACCTGAGTCTGATGGTGCTGTGAACTAGAGATAGCTGGCATGACTGGGCTTAGAGGCTTTCACTTGGGCTTGTGAGTGAAGATGCAGGCTAAATCATGCGAGTGCTGATAGTCTTCCAGCGCCTTCCCACAATTACCCCACATGCCGAGATGAACAGGCAAGCTCTCCCTCCGTTCGCTGGGAAAGAATCAGAGCGACTCAGCTTAGTGTAGCACAAAGACCTATGGAGCTGCCCCCAGAGGTCCAGGCGACACACGGGGGATGCAGTGACTGGGGCAGGGCTTTGGAGTCTGGCTGCTCACCCCTGTGCTAGACTAACCAGGGCACTCAGACCTGGGCACCGATCACCCGGGCTAACACCACGGCAAGGGGAGCTCTCTCTGGGGCAGGCTGAGGCACTGTCTCGGGCAGTGTAAGGAGGAAGCTGGCCCTGCTGCTAACGCTGTTGTGAGGCTGGATAGAGGGCTAAGTCTTCATTTCATCTTCTTCGGCCTCTGTGTTTTGGTGCTTCCTCCTTCTTTGATTATCGTGTGGCTCATAATCTGAGATCTGGGATCCATACCCGCTTCTGGGTACTTCCTGCACCAGTGCAGAGTGTTGGAGGAGAAGTTCGTGCCAGCAGTAGGCTCAATAAATGGCTAATTTTTCTTCCTCCCCAACAGACTCTACCTCCCATTAAAAACCTCCATGTCCCCAATCCACCCGTCTCCCGCAGTCAGAGGAGGCACCTGACGGACAAAGAAGCCAGCGGACTGTGGGCCAAACCAGAGCCTCCCAAGTCCTACCTGCTACACCTCGGCATGACAGCCAGGTCCCATTCCATGGACGACTTCCTGAGCAACTTCTGCTCCGAACTCCCCAAGCACTTCCTCTGCCAGTAAGAGAACACAAGGCTGTTGTTTGGATTTACATCTCCCCCTGAGCCAGAGCCCATGTACGCCGTCTCCACCCTAGCACTAGAAACATGGCAGCTGTTTCACAATGCACAGCAACTGCATGGGGACTTTTCTCCTTGAGCTGCAGGGGAATTTAGGGAGGCTGAATCCAGCGATCTGAGTTGAGATCTGGCTGGGAGAACAGGTTTGACACCTGGCTCGTGTATGCCCCTGTGCTCTGGCTGTCCCTTCACCTGGCATCCATGTGGCACCTTGTCTTCCCTTCTGCTGGCTGCTGCCTCCACCCCAGCTCAGAACCCACCACCTCTTTCCTCCCCTCGCTCGGGAAAAATTATCCTCTGCTCTGTACGCGCAGGGCTCTGACTCTGGTGGGGCCCAGCTCGCTGGCAGCAGCTCTGATCCCTCCGCACCTAGTTGTCTAGTCTGGAGCAGAGCCAGGGCCGAGCTCACGGCTCCCCCATCGACGTGCACGCACTGTAACCCCCAGAGCGCACTGACGCTGGCCTGGGGAGGCTCCTTGACACCTCACTGACACCGATGTAAATCAGGAGCAGCTGCTCGCAAGGGGCAAATCGGGCCCTTGGGATGAGGGCGATTGAGGGCTTCAATCACTGCTCCCTCGTGTGCTGCCAGCACATATCCCCTCTCTTCTCTCCTGCTGACGCCTTCCCTTAGGCTTCTGCGTGCACAGATAACTCGCGTCGGCTGGTGCGCGAGGCTGCTGTTTGGAATCGGGGAGGGGGAGGGCAGGGCCCTTGCCATGCTGCTGAGAGCCAAGTTCAGTGGTGTACTGTGGGTCTCTGGCGCCCAGGGGCCAATGCTTGCATTTGCGCCCCTCCCACCCGTCAGCGGCAGCGGGGGCAGCGCTCACGGGGGTGTCTGTGGGCCCGTTTCCCGCACTCCTCCCTCCCTGCTGTGGGGGCGGCGGGTGCTGCTGGAAGGGGGAGTGACAGGGGCAGATGCCCCCAGTCCGCGCAGCAGCGAGGGAGGGGAGGGCCTGACGGGTTCTGGTCCCTGCGGTTCCCTCGTTGCACCCAGCGTGGGGGTGGAGGGGCTGGGAGGACGCTTGCTCCCCCACAGCAGGAGTCCTCAGCTGCTGGCAGGCCTGAGCTGGGGTCGGCAGGGCCGCTGGGCCCTGGCCGCCCGCGATAGCCGGGGGTGGCTTCTTCGAGGAGGGCCTGACCAGTGCCCGGGGGAATCCCCCCCGCCCTCCCCTCAGTATGTCCCTGGCCAGGTCTCAGACTGACTGCAGTTTATTGGCATCAGTAAATCCCTTTGGATCCGGCCATTGCACACCCTTCTTACAGCGTTTGTCACCCGAGGCGGGAGCTGCTTGTCTCTGCAGTGCCTGCATGTGGCACGGGGTTCTCTTTCATCCATTCTCTCACCCACGGGTGCCCCTCTGCTCCACGCCCGCACTTACATGCCCTCCCTTGCTGCGCCTTTGCTTCTAGCTGTTTGCCAGCTCTGCCGGCCCACTGCTCTACTGCCTCACCCCTCCAATGGATCCTGCAGGGCCCAGGAGAGGGAGGGGCCGTATTGCATCTTCTGGTCTTTTCCAAAGCCCCTGTTATGGTTTTCAGAGCTGTGATTCTCTCTGCACAGAGCAAGTTTTGGTGCAGGGCGAGTAAGCCAGGTGCCCCCTCCAACTCCTCGTGATGAGCGTGGATGATTCCAACTCTAATGACCTGATCACCTCCTGGTTCCCCGCAGGACCCCTGCTGCGTTCCAGGCACTGTACCTGGTCTCTAAGGACCCTCTGCTTTTTCTTCTCATTTTCCAGTCATCTCAAGCAGAGGGTGGTAGAAAGCCAGGCTCTGGACAGCAGGAAAGACAAGGGAGGTGTCAGGATTGACCCCGTTCTTCTGGCGCTGGCTAGCTCTTCCGAACAGGAGATGCAGGTGGTGACCGACACGCTGACTGCTGTGATCAGGTACAGACTCTTCTCCCGTTTCGTAGTCAGTGTCCCTCCAGCTGAAATGGGGACGGAGGAGGGATAGGCCCGGTTCTCTGCTCCGTTCCACGAGAGGGAAGTCAGTGCTGTTCTGTTGTGCCTGGCTGGTGGAATGGGGAATCGGGCCCAGTGAAAGGCAGGGACACCGGAGCCCTACCCTGGAGATTGTGCATAGCCGGCCATGCTAAGCCAGGAGCACGATGGCTGAATAGAGGACATGGGCATCTCTCCCTCACGTGCCTGGCCAGCTGCTGGGGAGACAGCTGTAATAAATATCAGTGCAGCTCCTTCTCCTTCGTGTCTCCCAGCTGCCTGCTGGCTTCTGGAATTGTCTTGTGTCCTGGCTTCAGATGCTGTGCCAATCTCCCTGCCAGGGCCTTTGCAACACACACAGCAGAGGGCTGCGAGATCCCACTGGAGGATGTTTCATGAAGACTGTCTTGCTGTACGAGCTCTGGGTATAGGCATTCAGGGATCGATGCCATCTTCCTGGCTCAGCCCGTCCTGGGGCTAGCAAGGGGCCAACCTGGTCACTGACACAAGTGAGAGCAGCCTGAGGGCTTCTCTAACTTACGCTGACTTGCAGTGATCCCTAGAGGTCATTACACGGGCAAGGACATGGACCCCATGGCATAGAGTTATAATTCAGAATGATCTGGACAAACGGGAGAATTGGTCTGAGGCAAATAGGATGAAATTCAATAAGGACAAATGCGAAGTGCTCCACTTAGGAAGGGACAATCGGTTGCACATGTACACAATGGGCAGTGACTGCCGAGGAAGGAGAACTGTGGAAAGGGATCTGGGGTCAGAGTGGATCACAAGCTAAATCTGAGTCAGCAGTGTAATGCTGCTGCAAAAAACACGAACATGATTCTGGGCTGTGTTAGCAGGAGTGTTGTAAGCAAGACACAAGTAGTAATTCTATCGCTCTGCTCTGCGCTGATTAGGCCTCAACTGGAGTCTTGTGTCCAGTTCTGGGCGCCACATTTCAGGAAGGATGTGGACAAATTGGAGAAAGTCCAGAGCAACAAACATGATGAAAGGTCTAGAAAACACGAGCTCTGAGGCAAGACTGACAGACCTGGGTTTGTTTAGCCTGGAGCAGAGCCGACTGAGAGGGGACGTGATAACAGCTTTCAAGTACATCAAAGGTTGTTACAAGGAGGAGGGAGAAAAATTGTTCTTCTTGGCCTCTGAGGACAGGACACGAAGCAATGGGCTGAAACTGCAGGAAGGGAGGTTTAGGTTGGACATCAGGAGAAACTTCCTGACTGTCAGGGTGGTTAATCACTGCAATAAATGGCCTAGGGCGGTTGTGGAATCTCCATCACTGGAGATGTTTAAGAGCAGCTTAGACAAACACCTGTCAGGAGTGGTCTAGATATTACTTGGTCCTGCCCTGAGTGCAGGGGACTGGACTAGACGACCTCGCCAGGTCCCTGCCAGCCCTACGGTTCTATGATTCTACTTACGTCAGAGGTCACCACGGCCTGTTGTTTCTGATCCCTTTGTTACTTTCCCTCCCATCTCAGAGGCTTGTTGGAGGACACCCAGTTCCACCAGGCAGTGAGCAGAAGCTTGGCTGAGCCCATGCCTTATTTCCACCAGTTCTGGTCTGAAGAGTCAGCAAAGCTCCAGGGCAGGAAGCAGCGCCTGGGTAGCTCCTCCAGAGTGTTTCCTTCCCCGGGCGCTTGTGCTAAGGACAAGCCGGGAGAGGAGGAGGAGGAGGAGAGGAAGGAAGAATGTGAGATGAGGCCGGTCACCTCTGCCAAGGCCGCTGGGAGGGAGCCTCTGGACAGCTGGTGTGACGTCCTTCACCAGGAACAGCTAAGGGAGCAGAAGGAGAAGATCACCAGGTGAGGAGGGGCCCTGGCTGGTGTGACGCAGACCGGACACCCATGGGAGCACACAGCCTGGCATGGGTGTCACCTTTGGACAGGAATCTGTCTCCCTTCCAGTGGGCTATCCATGCGCTACGTGTGGCCTGTGGGCTAAAGCCACCCCCTGAGTTCTACCACGCAGCCGCTGGCCACTTCCTCTTTCGGATGGAGGCAGGTGCGGCCCATGCAGACTACAAGTCCCAGCATGCAGTGCTCCTGACCCCAGCGCAAGAGCAGCTGTGGACAAATGGATTTTGTGCAAATGCGGGAGGGTTTTCAGCTGGGGCGGTTTGGAGGCTCCTGCCTATCAGATCCTGATTCAGGCACCGTCTGTGCTGAGAGGGCGGCCGGGCTACTGCAGGGGAAGGGCATTTCTCCACTGTGTTCCCCACTCTCTCTGTGGCTGGCCCTGGCACCTCAGCAGCAGCCTGTGCGCAGAAGCACCTGCTGGAGCCCTGTGTCCCCCCGGGGAATCCCAGCTGCCCTCGCTGTAGAGGTGCCTCCATTGACAGCCCTCTCCTGGAGCACTAAACAGCCCCTGCCTGCGCCTCTTGTCTCTCTAGGCTGCTTGCGTTCAGGAACCTGGTGGAGCTGATGCTGGAGAACACACTCCAGAACATAATGGTGGAGGCCAGCCGTGGCGAAGTGGTTCTGACGGCCCGTCCCAGGGTGATCGCCCTGCCCCCCTCCTCTGCCCAAAGGTAAGGGGAGGGGATGCCTTGCAGAGGCATCTCTGTGCTGCAGGGAACCTCAGGCTGCAGATTACCTCCACCCCTGACAACAGGACTTCTCTGTCGTCCCGTCTGCCCGCGGCTCACGCTCTGCGTGTGGACAGGGGAGGTTGCCCCCGAAATGCTTCCTCACAACTGGTGACCTCGCAGCCTTTCCAAGGCAGGAGACTGCCACCACAACCCCACTGCAGGGTCCACGACTGAGTCCCTTGGCACCTACAGTGCACGCGTGGCCCCGTTTAATAGTTTGCTCCCTCAGGGGTTTGCGAGAGGAGGAGGGTGACTTGCAGGAAGCCCTGAGGAAAGTCTGCAGGCCGGATGCTGCCAGGTCCAACGGGAATCTCTTTTCTTTCAGAGGCGTCAGCCCAACCACGTCTGGCCAGCCAGCATCGCTGTCGTGCACGGCAGGGCCTGGGCCCAGCCTCCCCAGGGAAGGCAAGGAAACTGAGGGTTGCCCTCAGATTGTCCTGTCCCCCTAGATGGCTGGCGTGACTCGGAACCGCTACCCACTCAAGGCCGGTTCAGTGCTCAGTCTGCACTCTGAGGACGGCAGCGGCCATAGTGCTTACTGGGACCCGCACAGCAGCAGGCTAACTGGGACCAGGTCTTCTCCCCGGCCGGCCAGGTCAGAGCAGAGGGAGCCCTGCAGCCGGAGGTGGGTGGTTGCATCCGAGCGAATTCAGCCACCCGGCAGTGAGTGTGGAGGGCATCCCGTCTGCGGCGAGCTGGGCATTTCGAGTGAGGCTCTGCCCGGGAGGAGAAGTTGTTTTTGAACCACCAGCCTGGGGGTTTGAACACTCCTGCGTATCGCTAACGAGGAGCTCCCTCTCTCCCTGCGCCTTGTTGCGGTTCAAGCTCGTTCTCCGCAGCGACGGCCCGAGCCCAGGTCCTTTTGCTGCTGCCAGGCCCAACGTCCGTGAAACTGGGACAGCTCCGCTCCCAACGGCCCCCCGCTGCGCAGCGACCGGGTTGGCTGCACCCAAATAAAATGGCCTGTGCGGCCCTGCTCTTCTCCATACGAGTGTGTGCTGTGGCTGAGGTGTCCTGACTGAGCTCCCGCCACAGCCGAGCGTCCCCCTCCCGGCCCAGGCATCCTGCCTCGGTGAATGTGGCCCCCGGCCCCTGCAACGCCCGCTCATGCTGCTCCCATGCGGGGCGGGGGGATGGGGACCCACGGGGACTGTGCATGGCCTGGCTGTGTCTCCCCCTCAGCACCCCTGGCCTGGCAGGCAGAACAGGGCCGAGACACGGGTGTCAGAGGAAAGAAAGAGGCTTCGCCCTAAACAGGCTGGGTTAGCAGTAGCCGATAGGTGGCACCCTTGTCATTAGCAAAGGCACCACATGGTGCAGCCAGGACCTCTTCTGCTTCCAGGCTTCCCGGGCTCTGGGGAGGGGCAGAGTGGGGGAGGCCAGTCTCTCAGCAGAGCATGGCTGAGCTGGGGTGGGCCCCTCCCCTCCTGCCAGCCCCTGCACGGGGTAAAACGAGGGGTGCACGATGCAGCCATAGAGCCTCTCACCTCTGCCATTTTTTTCCGTGGCTGTGAGCCAGGCCAGCCGTCGTGTGCCTAGCACGCAGGGCAGTGCGGGCTGGCACCACCTTCCTGAGCTAGCAGCCTGCCCAGGGCTGGCACTGCATGTTCCTCTGCATGCGGGTCCTGTTGTACTGACCCGATACACCCGGTGCATGGGGAGTGAGGGAGGGGCGCGTGGCCGCAGCTGCCTGGGGTATGGGCGGGTGCGTTACCCAGCTGAGCCCAGCACACAGCTGTGCGCTGGAGGTGCGTGTTTGCAAATGTCTCCAAGCCGCAGGGCTGGTTTGTTCCTGTTGTCAGAGAGACAGCGAGGTCCCATCTGGCTGCTCCAGAGCTCAGCCCCGTTGCCGGGGGACGGCGGGGGGGCCTCCAGCTGGAGTCTGGCTCCTTCTCCTCCTCCGAGCTGGGGCTCCAGTTCTCCCACCCAGGGCCTTCTGCTCTCCTCTCCCCCTGGCCGAGAGCACTGCGTGAGGTGCCCCCTCCTTCCAGCCCAGCTCTTTGCAGCAGGACGCTGGCTGCTGTCTGGGGCTGGGCAGAGCCTGTGATCCGTGGCTGCCTGGCCGGTGACCCTGCTCCAGTCCGGTGTGTAATGCTTGGCACAGCGTGGGTAGGATCCTGGCACATCCTGCAAGTTCAGCCTGGTTCAATGGGAGCCGCTCTCCCCTCAGTGTCAGCACTGGCCCCAAGCCCCAGGGCGATTTTGGTCCAGGGCTCGCTGTCCTGCAGGGAGCCGGGTGGGGGCGCTGCCCCCCTCCCCACCTCTCTGAGTCAGTGCTGACCCCAGTGTCCCAGGGCTGCTGGAGGGAGCCGTCTTTGAATGGGGTGTGAAATGGACAGGCCGATGCCAGGCTCGCGCCAAGAATGGGGGTGCGCCCAGTACCCAGGCTGTCCCGTCAGCTGCATTCTTTACTTCCTGTCACAAACTCCCCTTTCCCAAGCGTCTCAGAAATTCTGCTTCCGGGCTGCCCAGCTGCGGCACTGGGGCAGCGTGGGGCGAAGGCGTGCTGGGGGCATCGGAGCGCTTGTCAGTGGGGACGGATCCTGGGCCCTGCGGGGTTGAAAGCACCATCCTCTGTTAGCTCAGCTAAAGGGCCAGCTACATTAGCTGGCAGCTGCGTAGACAGTTACCCTCTTGGGGCAGGTCTCTGGCCTGTTACTCAGGGGACCAGAGCAGACGATCACAATGGTCCCTTCTGGCCTGGGAATCTATGACTCGTAAGCCAAGCAGCCCTAGAAGGGGAAAGGCCCGCACAGTCTCTACGCAGCATGGACCCCCATTTGCTGCTCTTAGCTCCCTGGTGGCGAGCCCTTCCTCTGGCCGGTAGAATGGCCAAAAAGCAAGACTTGCCCTTTGTCGGAGATGCTCCGAGACCGGTGCTGAGAGCCGTGGAAGTATTTAGACGGTAGGTGGGAGAGCTAAAGCCAAGAGGGCTACCCCTGGACCGACAGACCCAGGCCATCCTGTTCACAGGGTTCTTTTGGCCAGTTTCTTCCCAGGTGCATCCCAATTCTGCCTGTCCCATAAAGGAAAGATCTGTAGAGGTGGCAGGACGGTCTTCAGTCTGCGCTGTGCTGTGCTCTTCAAGTACAGCGATGGGGCAAATTCAACAGGGAGAAATGGCATGAAGATGGCCCGTCCCACCAGCAGCATGACCCCAAGCTCCATCCCCTCTCTGGGCTTGGCCCATTTCTCCACAGCGTTCTCTGCCCTTGGTCGTGACTCACTCCTAGATCTGTGAAACCAGCACGGGATCTGTTCCCCTCTTCTGTCTCTGTCCTGAAATCTGCATCACCCGGGCCAAGACGGACCTGTGCGCCCCCACGGGTGTGATCCCAGCAGAGCTCGATGGGGGACAGAAGCAGGGAGGAGGTGGAAAAGCTGAGAGAGGCACACCGGGCTAGTGATTGGAGCCTGGGACCAAGGCCAAGCAGGCTTGCCTTCTCGTGCGACGGCCCCTGTGGTCTGGGCTGAGTGGCTCTGGGTCTCCGCTGGCGGCAGGAGACACGAGTTAGTGTTGGGAAAGTGCTAAGCGTTATTATGCGTTAATGGCGTGACACTGGAAAGCAAACAGGCCGTGCTGGTAGCGATGCACGGGCAGCCACGGTCCGTTGTTAGCAGCGCCATCGTGGATTCTGCCTGCGACGGTCTAGAGAAACGTTACTTAACGTTTCGCTGTGGGGCCAGTTTTCATCTCCCCCCCCCTGCAAACCCTGGTCACCATAGTTACTGCTGCCCGGCCGTGGGGTGGGAGGGGAATGTGCATACACTTTAAACACGTCTACCAACGGTCCAAGAGAGCTTTGAGAATCTACACAGCTAACGGATCAACCTTTTCCCCTCACCCTCCTCCCAGTAAGGCTGATCTGATGGGGCACACACAGGGTGGGGTGGGGGGGGGTGGGGAGGGCGCAGGACTCCTGGGTTCTCTTCCCAGCGCTTCTGCTCGCTTGCCATGGGATCTTGGGCAAGCGACTTCATCTCGTTTATCCCATTTGGACCATGGGCGGCATTGAAACTTGCTCATCCGTGGCGGAGAGACGGAATTCACCCAGAGCTGGGATGTGCGGCGAGGTCCTGAGATGGAGGGTGCAGTAGATACGCCCAGCACCCGTTTCAGGATGCCAGGGTGCTGCTGTTTTGGGATCCAGCGTCTTGAGAAGCCCCAGGGACTGAGGGAAACAGGTCACTGGAAATCTGCTTCCTCCGGCCCCTGGGAGAAAACTTGTGTCCATGGCCCTGATGTCTTATGAGCAATCCCCCCTTACACCTGCCATGGTCCAGGCCTGAATCCTGGCCGCCCAGCACCCGGAGCTGTGTAATTCCCAGCCCCTCAGGGGTGATGCATGCTCAGACCCCTGCCTTGGCCTGGTGCGTGTTTTGTGGTCTGGTCCCTGGGGGCTGGGATGCTGGATGTTTTCCAGGAGGCAATCGACATATCCAGAGGGAGAAACGACTGAAGTCTGTTGAGCAGGAGCAGGGTCAGGGCGCGCTCCCCCGAGGGGCAGCTACAATGAGATGCTCTCCTCATGGTGCTGGCTATCAGCAGAGATCAGTCGCCATGGATTTAATACAATATGCACACCCGGCCTTTTCTTCTCCGGCGCCTGCGCGCCAGCCTGGTCCCCGCTTCTGGTGAGAGCCTGAGGGGGGAGAACAGACGGGATCCTGACTCGTTAAAACATTTAACACCAGGTGAATCACTCCATTGTCTGGGAGATAATGAGATGAGAACAAAACAGCACCTGGGAGCGGCGGTGAGTGCCGGGTGCCGCAAGGTTCTGCTGCCCCACCATGACTCGGGGAGACAGAGACCAGCGGCGCTCCGCCGTTTTGCCAGCACAGGGCCTGGGCTGCAGGGTCCTCTTGTATGGCAGAAAGATGGGGAGAACCTCAGCCCGAGAGAGAGTCCCCTCCGTCGGTTAACGGCACGCTGTTCTAACGAACGGGTCCTCTCCCCTTGGGTGCGGCGAGTCCCCTTGGTCCAAAATGTACAATTCATAATTATTAGTATGGGGGCACCTAGAGTCCCTAACACAGATCAGGGCTCCAGCACTCCGGATGCCATATAGACCCCGACGCAGGTCAGGGCCCCAGCGCGCCGGGTGCTGTACAGATCGTGACACAGATCAGGGCCCCAGTGCGTCAGGTGCTGTACAGACCCCGACGCAGATCAGGGCCCCAGTGCACCAGGTGCTGCACAGACCCCGACGCAGGTCAGGGCCCCAGTGCACCAGGTGCTGCACAGACCCCGACACAGATCAGGGCCCCAGCATGCCGGGTGCTGTTCAGACCCCGACACAGATCAGGGCCCCAGCACGCCAGGTGCTGCACCAACACTGCATGCTCTCCCAAGGAGCTCGCAGTGTAAATAGACAAAACAGACAAAGGGTGGGAGGGGAAGAGAGATGAAGTGAATTTCCCAAGGTCACGCACAGGACGGTGGCGAAGCCAGATGCCACCCATTAGGCCAGACAGGGATTGTTACGGGGGGCTGGATTGTTCCTTGCTATGGCCAGGCCAGGCCAGTGGGAAGTGGAAGCCCTTCCCCTGATGTCTGCGTCGTGGACCTTGTCTGAGGTGGGCTGGGGACGGGGGTGTCTCAGTCTGGTTCCTATGGGGGCAAGGGCCTGCATCGCAAACCCGCCCTCCCTTGGGTGGTCTGGGGGAAGCTTGTCCTGCCGCTGTGCGGATAAACCGTGGAGTCAGGCTCCAGCGTGGTCTGTCTGGGAGAACGGGCCAGAGGCAGCCGAAGCGTCGGTTCAGGTCTCCGGGCTGTGGAAGGAGCTGGTCCGTTCCATGGCCGTCGGGCGCAGAGCCGGGCGCAGAGCGGGGCCTGGGCTGCCCTCCTTCCCCCGGCTTTCACCCTGGAGTCTCTCCCTCGACGGTGCCGGGGTCCCGCCAGCTTTGCACGGCCTAGTTCAGAGTCCAAGCAGGTCCAGGGGGATCCTGCGGGCACCTTATGGGCGGTGAGGTCCGGAGCGTTTCTAGCTGCGCGAGTCGCTGTATCTCGGACCCGTGCGAGTGGCGGCTGCTGGGACTGGAGAAGTGGCAGCTTACAACCCCAGCGTTCACGTACCCCAGGGGTTCCTGGCAGGGGAGTCTGGCTGTGGTGCTGAGTGTCTACACTGCTGTGAAACCGGCCCCGCTCCTGGGTCTGAACTGGACGGGGTGGGCGGGGCGGTGGCTGGGGGGGGGCAGGAGACCCTCGGGAAGGCGTTTGGCTTGGCACCGCTCGGCATTTTGGTTAAAAACACAGAACACGGCCCACCTGAAATGGATTTAAAAGGGCGTGTCTCCTACTATCAGTGCGAACAGGGGCTCCTCATCCAACGGGCCTGTTCCGGGGGGGTCCTTCCGGGATCGGGTCTTGGCCCTGCAATATTTAACAGCGTTGTCGGCGAGCTGGGAGGAAACACAAAAGCCTCCCTGATCAAGTTTGCAGGTGGCGCAGAAATGGGGGGCGTGGGAACCAGTGAAGCGGACAGGTCACGGGGACAGTGCGGCCTGCCTGGCTCGGTCAGCCGGGCACAGGCTAACAAGGCGCATCTTGATACGGCTGAACGGAAACGCAGACGTCTGGGGACAAAGCGCATAGGCCAGGCCCTATGCCCTGCCTGTGGGGCGCTCTGATTCCCCCGGCTTTCCCAGGCCCACCCACGCCTGAATCCTTGGCCCCCGAGTTCTGCCCAGACCCTGCCAGAGCCCACCCAGCAGGGAACCAGTTACCCTCGCCCCTTTCCCTCCCTCCGTGCTGCCTTTTCATTTGCAAGGATGCAGGTTGCCTCTAGATTCGGCTGCTTTCTGCACCCCCACTGCTCGGCCCCCTCTTCCTTCCCTCCGCCCCGCCCCGCCCCGCCCCGCCCCACGGCTGCAAAGTGAGCCAGGCAGGTGGGTGGAAAAGTGACAGCTGGTGTTGTTCCAGTGCAGGTTAATGAGTGTCTCCTCCTCTGCCCCCCTCCCCCTGCTCCCTCGCTCTTTTTTTTTTAACCCAGCACCCAGGCTCCTGGCTCCTGTCAGCCCGGCAGGCTCCCACTAACGAAGCAGCCCTGGGGAGTTTGCAGAGCGACCTGCTCTGGCTCCGATGGAGGTGGGCTAATCACCTCCCCTGCCCAGCCTGCCTCCTCCGGGTCAATATTTGCACTGAGCAAACACAGAGCCTGTGACAGGTGTGCCGGGAGAAGCTCTCCATTGACAACCCAGCCCTCTCCCCTGCCTCTGCTCAGCCACAGCTCCCCGGCCCCCCTCGCTCACTGGGAAGCCAGCGCTATTTTTATCAGGGCTATAAAAGCCCCATCGAGCTGCCGGCGCCCTCATTTTCTGCTCAGGAGCCAGCTGGAGAAGGTGAGCGACTCACCTGGCAGCTGCCAACGTGTCACCGGAACCAGGTGAGACGCCCTCAGCCCCGCTGCCTTCGGGGCCCCGGGGGCGGCAGCTGGGAGCAGGCGGTCGGGGCCGCCCTCAGCCCAGACGGAGGCGAGGGGTCGGAGCTCAGGGCTCCGGGGGGCTGGACCCCAACCGGCGGCTTGTGAGGGAAGCTCTGGAATGCCGGAACCTTTCCCTTTGGTACCCCAGGGACTCCCCCCGGAGAGCGGAGAGAAGGGGGCTCGGCTCTGCAGGGGTCAGGGACCCACCCGCTTTGCCCGCTTCAGCTTCTCGCTCGCTCGCTCTCCTGGCTTTCCCCGGCCTCGCTTCCTTCCTTTCTCTGCCCCTCTCTCCCCTGGTTTTTAATTTCCCTGCTGCCCTGCCCCGCAGCCGTTTAACTCCCCGTCCCCCGGCTCTCTTTGTTCCCCCAGGCTGCAGGCGTTGAGCAGGTGCCTTCCAGACTTTCCCCCGGGGTCAACCACTTCCAAGCCCAGGGCAGCGGCAGCTGCAGAATCCCTGCTTCTGCACCAGATCCAAGGGGCTGGACGAGGAGCCTGCCCCAGCCCAGGCCGTGTGGGCCAGAGACGGGCACCTGCGGCCTGAACCCGGAGCAGCCTCTGCACTTGCCTGGCGTCGAGCCCCACGTGCAAGACCTGACGTGAACGTTTTGTTCGTTCGGCTCGCGTTAGGCAGGTCCAGCCTGTCGGCAATTGTGCAGCACGCCTGTGACACACGCAGTGCCCGTGCGACACCCACCCCTGGTGTGCATGCGACACGCAGCCTCCGGGGCTTGCAAATCGTGCAGCACACACCAGTGGCTCGTGGCCCACACGGGTCAGGGAACTTACACACACGTCAGATGAGATACACGCAATGTACACACACGTTGTGCGCCCGCCACGCAGCGTGCACACATCCAGCCTGCGTGACACACACACACACACACACAGGGGCGAAGGAGCCCAGGGTGTTCCCGGCAGCTGCTCTGGGGAGCCTGAAGGGAGGGAAGGGGGATGGCAGCTGTACCCCGCTGCCTCCCTGTCCATTCAGAGCCAGCCAGCTGGAGCGCCCTGGCCCTGCCGCAGGCACTGGCTCAGCGTGGGTGGCGCTTGCCTCTACTTCGCCCAATGCCCCCGGCAGGTCTCAGTGTCGCACTGGGTTCAGAGGTCAGTTAGCAGCCGCCGGGCGCCAGCCGGGCGGGGAGGGCGAGCCGGGCAGCGGTAGGGGGACGGGGAGGGTCACAGCTCTCAGTGTGTCCCAGCTGCTGCCTTGTGCCCTGTGCCAGCGCAGGCCCCTTACGGCTCCACCTGCCAGGTCGCTGTGCACCTGGGGCGCCTGGCCGCCCAGGCCGGGTCCAAACCTTTGCTCCTGGTAACGGCCCCGCTCGCTCCCCGTGCACAGTGAGACCCTGGGTCTCGCCCGTCCCCGCCTGTGAGTGACTGCAGCAGCGGGACGGGCTGGGTGCCCCAGGGAGCCCCTATGGCCAGGTCAACACCCCAGACCTGTACTGGTATCGGTCCGTCGCTCCGGGCGCCGGAGACACACTGAGCTGACCCCCATGCAGCCAGCGCTGCGTGGACAGGAGGCCTTCGGAGGGGACGAGCTACGCGGCGGGGGGCGCTCCCCAGTCGCTCACTGAAGTGTCACAGCTGCACGGCCGTGGCGCTGTACGTGCGGCGAGCCCTGACCCACAGCGCGGGCCGTGGCTGGCTGAGCTTCCCGGCACCCCCCTGCCCTTCCCCAGAGGGCATGTAGCTCTGTGGCCCGTTCTGGCCCCGGCCTCTTTTCTGAGCCGGCCGGCCATGGGGGCGTGGGTGAATTCACCCCTTGGTCTCCCGGGGGCTGGAGCTAAGACCCTCCTGTTGCACCTCCCCAGGGAGCTGTGCTGGGGTTGCTGGCTCGGAGCTGGAAGGCTCCATAGCCTGTTTGCCCCGGAGCCAGGCGGAGCCCCTGGGCCTCCCTGGGGACGTAGCGGGGAGAACCCCCGGCGTGTGGACTGCGTGCGTGCTGGAAGGAGCCCGACCCCCCCCAGCACTAGAGGCCAAGCTCAAGGAAGGGGCGCGGGGCGCTGGGCACACGGCGGCTTCGAAATCAGCCTTGTGACAACTGCCGAACGGCCCAGCGCACTGGCTAACCCGCCCGTGCAATGAGGGAGGGGACGGACCCGGAGCCGGCCACAAACCTCCCCCCTGCCCCCCAGAGCCCAGCCCTGGGCGATATCAGCCACCCCCCTTCGGGGGCTTTTCTCGCCCACGAGACAAGCCTGGGCATAGCTGGTGCCTCGGTGGAGCCGGTCGGGTTCTAGCCCCGCCACCTGCCTAGGACAGGCCAGCAGCGAATGGGTCCTCCAGCATCTCCCCTAGTCCATGGGGTGAGGGTGGGGGGACCCCGTGGGCCTGCGTGAGGAGAGGTGACCAGCAGGGCTGGCCTGGGACAGAGGGGGGCCGGGAGGTCCGGGGCGGGGAGGCTGGGTTTCTCCCTGCTCCCTTGTGGCTGCTCAGCCAGCTGGCTCCATCTATGGGCTCTGAGCAAGGCAGGGACTGTCTGTCATTATCTGCCCAGCACTACGGGCCCCGATCCCTGCCTGGGGCCCCTCGGTGCTACTGATAATAACACCCCTCCTCACCCGGGAGACAGGCCTCCGACTCAGCCTCTGCCCACCCCACAGGGCATGTTACAAGGCAATGCCTTTCCAGTGGCCCTGTTAACCTGTGGAACTGGCTGCAGTGGGGGGTGAGAAGATTCAGCCATTTCACAGGCATAGGAGCAGCATCTGCCTGAGATGGGCTCACACGCGCCCAGTGGGCAGCAGCGTCCACAGCAAAGGCCGAGGGGAGCCCCCGAGTCTGGTGGAGACGGGCTGCGCTGGCAGGTCCTCGGCTTAGCCAAAGCGGCCTCTGATGGGGCAAGTTCTCCTGGAAAGGTTGGCACCCTCACGTCTCCCTTTATGCCCCTCTTCCCCCTGGCACCGCCCTCTGTGTGCCAGCCTGGGTCCCTCCCTCCAGCACTCTGCCCTGCCTGGCTTGACCAACACCGGGTAATGCCTTGGCTATTGAATGTGATTTTAAGGAGCTGTTAGAGGGGCACCTTCACCTCTGCTGGTCTTTTCTGGCTCAGCTTCCTAGGGCCCCTGTGGCCAGCACTGCTGGGAGCCCACCGCAGAATGGGGACGGACCGGGGCGGAGGGTGAAAGGAGGAATCCAACCTGTGACACGCTGTGCCTCAAAGCAGCACCCTGCAACCCCCATATTCACCTTGCACATATAATTCTGACATCTTCCATACAACACGTGCCAAGTCAGGTGTCTAGGAAAGGTCACGCCCTGCTGAAATGTGCTGTTCTGCCAAAATATGGCTCTGGCTAGTGGGTATGGCGTTATGAGCCGTCGCTGTATAGTTGTTAGAGAAACTCGCTGTCAGGCTGAGCCTCTCTGCTACCAGGGCGATGGTCTCCACCGAGAAGGATGTCAAGTGATGGTTATCCAGCAGGGGAGTTGTAACTGTGATCAGGGGAGGTACAACCCAATGACCATTGTGTGAGCACCACGCACTGGAGATTGCTCCACTCAGGTGACTCAGCAAAGCCCACCAGCAGATCTGGGCTAGCGTCTTCCGGGCCCATGGGAAGGATACACAATAAGGGACACTGGCATCATGCATGGGTCTTTCTCCTTCCCCACCCACGCTGGAAGCAGCAAGCACGCTGGAAGACAAAGACATGAGCCAGGCTTGAAGGCGAAGCCTGTATATGGAGAACTGTAACATCCAGTGGGGTGAGAAAACGGCTTGGTCTAGACACAGCCTAGTGTTGTAAGGTTTAAGATTTAGGTTGTGTGTTTATTTTCTTTGGTACCTGTCTTTGATCCGCTACGCCTACCACTTAGACTCACTGACAGCTATCTTGCTGTAGTTAATAAATCTGGTTTATATTTAATCGGAAATGGTGTGTTTCGGCTGAAACGTTTGGAAAAACCTCAGCTCAGTTAACAAAGGCTTGTGCGTGTGTCCTCTTCCTGTGGAGGGAGGGGCTGGCCAGGTAATAAACCTGTGCTGGGCAGGCGTCTGAGCAGGGTAAGCAGATACAGGTCTGGGGGGTACGGCTGGGGAGCTGGCTGGCGCCTTTCTCGGTGTGATTTGGGAGTGGCTCTGGGAGAAGCACGCACGCGCTCTAGCTGAGCGTGGGGCTCCCCGTGCTGTTGGGCTGGGTGATGATAGCGCCTGGAGGGATTCGCTGCTTGTCGCTAGCAAGGCATCGTGAGAGAGTCCGGGCTGGAGCGTTAAGGGGGCACAGCGGGCCCACCGTTCCAGATCGCACCCCAGGAAATCCCATCACACAACCCCCGCAGGGGCTGGAGTGGCTTAGCCTGGGGTAGGGGGTCAGACGGGGGCTGATTCACGGCTGCGTCATGCTGCGCCAGTGATGCAACCAGCCAGAGCCCGGCACCTGCAACTCCAACCCCGGGGCGCGGTGCCAGCCCCAACCTGCCCTTTTCTGACTTATTGGGCTGAGGCCATGCTGCATGGGGGGGCCTTTTTCCTCCGCACCTGACCCTGCAGCTATCTGACAGCGGGATGCAGCTGAATGGGTGTCAGATGGCTCGTGGGGGACGCTGTCTGAGATGCACATAATGTGGCTGTGAATGGGCTCTCTGACCCCCTGGAGCACTGTGAGGGGCCGCTCGATGTCAGCGCCGGGGCCGTAGGGTGGCCATCGGTTAAGCAGGAGATAGCAGCACCGTAACTGCCCATGGACGGGACTCTGCGTCTTGGAAGTTAAGGCCAAAAGGGACTGTTTGTAACCTCTTTCTCTACCGGCTGCGCTTTCCTCTGGGGACTGGTCTGCCTGGGGAAATCGAGCAGAGTAGCTGTTCCGGATTAGAGCGTCCGCAGGGGGAGCGATGCCGGGAGAGCTACAGACCAGTTGCCCCCGTGGCCGAGCCCTGGGTCTCCCTCTGTTTGGGTGGGTGGCTGTGAAATCGTTTGGATTCCGGCCCCATTTTTCCTTTTCCTTTCGTAGTAAAAGTCTGACAAAAAACCCTGCAAGAAACACAGCACAGAACAAAAGCCCAGCCCGGCCCCAGCCAGCCAGAGAACTCTGAGAGTAGCATTGAGCAAAGCCAGGTGCCCCGGGCTGGAGCTGACACACGGTCTGTCTGCGGGGAGAGAGCCCCACACGCTGTGGATATCTCAGCAGCCACGTAAATCACAACACTCTGCCCCGCCGCCTCTCATCCCTCCGGGATCGTTTTGTGCTAACGCGCTCGGAGCTGGGCAGGACTTTGTCCCATTGGAAGCCCTCAGGACTTTGCTCCTAAATCACTTGAGTGCTTCGGAAAACCTGCCTGTTGTTAGGTGCATTACGGTGAGCCCGAACGGTGCCAGCAGAGATCCGCAGCGATTCACCCCAGGGCACAGAGAGACAGTGGCAGAGCCAGGCCCAGGAGGCAGGCGAGAGGGCCATTAATATTTTAGCTGCCGTTTGGCGGCTCAGAGCAGCTGCGGGCTCCTCCTCCGGCCACCCAGGCTCTTGTGAGGCTGAGCAAAAGGCAGAGCCGTTGGAGGCTGCTGTGTGCTGGGGGCTACCCGCTGGCTTCGCGGGGGTCCTGGGGGATCTGCCGTGCGGCTGGTTGGTCTTGTTACCGCTTCGGCCCAAGCGGCTCCCCGATAGCGGGGGCCTTCTGTAAGGCAGCGACATCGACGCTATGGGTCAGGGCCGCTCTTTGGTGCAGGCGTGTTTATTCCCAAAGGCCCTACTTCCCCAACCCCACAGAAAGAGAAATCCCCAGGTCTGCCGACGGGCCCAGTGCCCAAGAATCCGCCTCTCCTCTTACCCCCAGAGCGTGAGCAGGACCGTCCCCGTGCTTACGTCTGTGTGGCACCGGGCTCAGCGGGGCCATGGGCGCCAGGCGCCCCCACAGTACCACTAAGAGTACACCAGCCACACTTGTTTCACGACCCCCTCCATCCCTCACCCATGTGTGGGTCTAGAAATGAGCCAGCCGAAGAACATAAGAACGGCCACAATGGTCCACCTCGCCCCGTATCTCGTCTTCCGGCGCCAGGGAAAAAACGGAACAGGGCAATTTTGAATGACCTGTCCCTGGTCGTCCAGTCCCGGCTTCTGGCTGTCAGAGGCTTAGGGACACCCAGAGTGTGAGGTTGCATCCCTGAGCGTCTTAGCTAACAGCCATAGAATCGTAGGGCTGGAAGGGCCCTTGAGTGCTCATCTGATCCAGTCCCCTGCACTTCTGGCAGGAGTAAGTATTATCCAGACCATCCCTGACAGGTGTTTGTCTAACCGTCCTGACCTGGCTGCTTGGAGAATTGAGCCCTTCTTGTCTCCAGCTTTTATTAGCTGTGCCGGGGACTGGGTGCTGTGCTGGGGACTGGGTGCTGCTCCTCCAAGCGCCCATCAACCCGATGAGCAGAACTCACTCTGCTGGCACATCCAGCCTCAGGCGCCTGCAGGATTGACGAAGATCAGTTGCTTCAGGCTGTGATGCTGGCAGGCCAGGTGCCAGCCCTTGCCACGGTTCCCGTGTCTCAATTGAACAGTGAATACAGATAAATCCATGGCTGGGACCCGGCTGGTGCCCCTGTGTTAGTGCTGTTAAAAACAGGTACTAGGGTCATAAGAACATGGCGAGTGTTTAGACATTATTGAATGCCGGTAAGTGGCTGCCGGCTTTAATCTCAGGTATAACATCTGGCTCCCCGGTGGTCCGGTAACAGCTGAGCATTTGTTACGAGCCTCTGTGGCTGTGTAATAGATCTCCAGCCAGGAGAGACGTTAACCAGTGTGAAGGACGGACTATTGTGGGACGATAAAGAGGACAAAAGATGTGGGTTGTTTTGTGTCCCTCCCCCCACCCCAAAGCTGAGTCATGCAAGTCGCTTCCTTCCATCAACTGAGCGTGCAGCACTGAGCGCAAGGGAGGCCGGGAATAAAAACTCCCAAGAAGAAGGTACCGTGGCACTGGGCTGCTTGGACTCTGGAGCACAAGGGTTTCTAGGCTTCAGCAAGAGAAGCCCAGCGCGCAGCCTGGGTGAGCCTTGCATGACGTAGAGCATTTGCCTATCCTAGACATGCCTGCTTCTGTTTGAAAGGTAAGATGGCAACACATTTGTGTGTCTATGGCGTCTGCTTTCCCCTTGTAAATAAATCTCTGGTTTCCCTTCCCGGTTGAAGAAAGCTGTAGATAGTTTATCACTAGCGTCTTTGCTGCGAGATCTAAAGTGCAGCTGACCTGGGGTCAGTGCCGGGGCCTGGGCGTGACCTGAACATCGCTGTGATTCGTGGCGTGCGGGAGCAGCTGGCACCAAGGTTTGGCGAGACAGATCGGGGCGCCCCAGGGGACGGTCAGTGACTCGCCGGTGAGGCGGTGATGGCGCGGCAGGAGTTCACACTTGATGACTGGTTGGTGAGGGCTACGGAGGTATAACACGGAGCACAGCCACGTGGGATGTGCGCCCTGGGGCTGGTACCGATGCTCTGAGTCACTGCGGGGCAGCCGGACACTGACATCCCCCCACCTTTCCCGCAGTGGCCCCTCCCCCAGCGTCCCCCCACAATTTGGGGCCATGAGCCATTGGCCAGCCAGGGACTTTCCCAGCCAGAGCCAGGGCGGGAGCCAGCCCTCAGTGCAGGCTCTGGTCTGGCCCCGAACCTGAGCCCAGCCTGGGGTGAAGGCAGGGCTGGGCGTGGTGGGGCTACAGACACAGAGAGGGAGCTTCATGCCCTGGCCTGTGTCTATTGTGTCCTCCCGCCTGGGGGCCGCGGGCAGGATTTGCATGTGCTTTGCATCCGCAGGTGGGGTCCTGGTGGGGGGGGGGGGATTTGCATGGCCGGGGGCGAGAGTTTGTGAGAGCTGGATGGGGGCATTTGCATCAGGGCGTGTGAGAGAGTCTGTGACGGGCCCGTTGCCGGGGCGTGCGGGTGCGACTGTGTCTTCCCAGAGGGGTGGGGCGGGGAATCGCTGTGACTGGCCCAGCTTCTGCTGGCGGGGGGGGCCGGCTTCACCGAGCTCTTCTCTGGATCTCTGCGCCCAAGCTGGGCCCCCCCCCAAGTCAGGCCAATCAAAGGTTTTCCCTCCCCCACCCCTCTGGCTAATATCCTGGGACCCACATGGCTAGGGCCACACCCACGTGGCTGGGGGCGTCTGTCTGCCCCCACCCCATGGTGTGGGTGAGACGTTGGGTGTGATTGTGTGCATGTGAGATTGGGTGCGCACACGCGTGATTGTGTGTGCGTCTGTGCAGTTGTGGGCGTGCATGTAAGAGTGTGTGTGGGGAAGACTGTGTGTGTGTGTGTGTGTGTGTGTGTGAAGGTGACTAGATAGCAAGTGTTAAAAAACAGGACACTTTTTTCGGGGGGGGGGGAGGGGAGGGGCTAGTTGCATATATAAGACAAGGCCCCTAATATCGGGACAGCCGGTTATCCTAGTGTGCATGTGACTGATTGTGTGTGTGTGAATATGTGTGATTTTGTGTGAGAATGAGATTGTGTGTGTGTGTGGCTGGATGATTGTGCATGGACATGAGCTTGTGCATGTGTGCGATTGTGTGAGATTGTGTGTGTGTGTGTAATTTGTGGCTGTGTAATCATGTATGTATGGGGTTGTGTGCACATGAGATTGCGTGTGTGTGTGTGGTTGTGTTTGCACTGATGTGTGTGTGATTGTGTATCCCTTCGCACCCAGGCGGGCTGCCGCGTGCTGCGCCCTGGCGGGCACTGCTGGTTGGCCGGGGGGCAGGACGTGGGCAGAGGGAGCCGGGTTGAGCGGGGCAGGGCCCGGCTGGGAGGCGAGGTTGGCTGCCCAGGGCGCCAGGGGCTGGGAGATGCTGGGCTGAGTTAAATCCAAAGCGCCTCGTCTCCAGAGGCGTCTCTCCAGCTCCCGCGGGGGACACGGACGGGCAGACGGCGCAGCCAAGACGCCCGGTGCGAGCATGGGGGAGGCGCAGACGCCCTGGGCAGACACCTGCCGGCTCCGCAGCGCTCTGGTGCCTGATGAATAGGTTCTCCCCGCCCGGGAGGGTCACGCCGCCCCACGCGCTGGCACGGCTCCTGGCAGCTTTAGCAGCAGCACAGCATTCCAGCTCGCGAGACGCCAGCCGGGGCCCCCCCCCGAGAGCCAGCCGGATGCAGAGCCGGGCGCGGAGAGCCAGCAGCCATGCACCAGACAGGAAGGGCGCCAGGCTCTGCAGGGCCTCTTCCCAGCCAGCCTTCCCGTGGGCCCTGGGCACGGCTCCCGGCTTTGCCCCTCCCTGGGGGATGCAGCCTCTGGCACCCGCTTGCTGTGGGGCTGGGCTCAGGAGTTTGTCCCTGTGGGGGGAGCCGGGGGCTGCCGAAGGAGCCACGTCCTGGTTCCGGGCTGCACCCCCCCCCCAGCGAAACAATGAGACACTCGGCTCCCATGGGACCAGAGAGCCGCTGCCCCAGCTCCAGGGGGCAGGTGGCCCCAGCCAGCTAGAGGATAAGGACAAGGGCCCAGACCCCCGTGGGAAGGGCAAGGGGAGCCAGCCGGGCCAGGAGAAAGCTGCCGGCCCTGAAACAGACTCCGCCCACAGGGATCACTTGGCCCATCTCTGCAATGCAGCCACCTCTGGGGTGGAAAGTGGCAGCTGCTTCGCAGCCGTCTAGGGCAGGCAGTGAAGAGGCACCTGGGAGCCAGCAAGGGGAGGCAGGACGGAATCACCCTGGTCCCGCCACGAGCGCGGGGGTCAGGAGCCCTGCTCGCCCACAGCACGGCCCCCCTAGCAGGGCAGGCAGCTCAGCCGTGACTATGGGGAGAGAGAGCCCCTCCCTCCCCCCCCACTGGGCCCCCACCCCCGCCCTGCTGCGTGGTGCCCCCCCATCCCTGCCCTGCAGCACAGCGCCCCCTGCTGTGCCCCCCCCCATCCACAGCACCCCCCCCACTGAGTTCTCTGTGTCTTCTAGAGGTTCCTTGGCTGCCAGGGGCGTCTCCCCGGCGGGCCAGGCCCAGCACAGCCAGGAGAGTTTGGGGGTCAGCCCCACGTGGCCCCAGGGGAAGGCGGCCCCAGGCTGGGTGGCAAAATTGCTGCACAGGCTGGGGTTAGACAGACAAACGGGAGCCCAGCACCAGCACCAGCCCCCACCCCCCACAGCTTGTCTCGCTGGCCCCAGCCCAGTCATGGGGGGCGGAGTGGGGGGGGGAAAGCGGAGGGGCTGCAGCTGTGGGGCCAAAGCCCACAGCAACTCCGGGTCCCAGTGTGCCCTGCTGGGGCCTGTCTCAGAGTTGGGGGGGTCGGGGCAGGTCTGGGGCATCCTGGGGGGCCTGCCGTGGGGCAGGGGCCGTTGGGGGGCAGCTCTGGCAGAACCAAGGCGCTGGAGATGCGGGCAGGCAGGGAGGCAGCTGGGCTGGGAAGGGGGCTGCGCCGGGGCCGGAGGCAGGATGTTCTGTTCTGTTCTGTTCTCGCTGCGGTGCTCGGCCCCACGCCCCCGCGCGGGTTTTTAATAGCAGGTGGGGGAGGGGCGGTGCCACCTGCCTGATCGTCTCCCTTGTCATTCGATGAGTTTTGTCCGGGCGAAAAATGCCGCCCAGCTGCTCCCGGGGGCTGGAGCCTCCGATTCGCTCCAGTGGTACAGCCCCAGACACCCCCCCAGTGCCCCTCAGTCCTGACCCGTAGCCCCCTGCTCTCCCAGCCCAGGGTCTTCCCTGAACAGACTGCCCGGCGTGCAAAATGTGTACCCCAGTGTGTGGGGTGGGGTGGCTATGGTTTGTGCACCCGTAGCTGCCAGGAACCCTGGCCCGGCCCAGGCCCCCCTGTGCTTGGAGCTGCACATACACACAACAGAAAGATGCTCCCTCCCCGGCCACCGCCCATCTAAATATAAGACGAGAGACAACAGCTGGGCACAGATGTTTGCTACGCGCAAAGTGCAACGCCAGCACTGAGCCAGGAGTCCATAGAGCCCTGACCCCCCCGCTCTAACCACTAGGCATTTCTTCCCAGAGCCCGGAAGAGAACCCAGGAGTCCTGACAGCCCATCGCCCCTCCGAGCCGTGGGGGTGACTCCCGGACATGCCCCAGAGGAGAAGCCAGTCAGCACCTCACACTGTGCCGTGCTGGACCATGGGCAACGCTAAGGTGGGGGCGGGAGGGGACCAGGGGGAGCTAGTGAAATCTCCACTGTCCCACTCTGGCTTGCGAAGGCCCCAGCTGCCATCACCTCCCGCCCTGCCCTGCCCCGCCGGACGGGGGCGATCCAGGGGCTCTGTGGAGGCTGGGCTCCCTTCCCCTCCAGGCCCAGCCCTGGCCGCACCTGCTGCTGTTTATTGCCTCTCGTGCGCTGCTGTTTGCTCAGGGTGATGAAAGCGAAGCAGGCGCGAGCTCCCAGCAGCCGCATCCTGGTGCACGCCCTGCACACCGGGATCTGGGCCCTCGCCCGACGCGCCTGGGCCAGGGGGGCCGGCCGGCGTCCCGCTCAGCCTGGGGCCAGCCCTGAGTTAGTGCGGGGCTTTTCCTCTCACGCCCAGCAGCGCTTTGCCTCGCCCCCACCCCGGAAACACGTGCGTGGCTGTGGATCCCATGCGGGTGGGGGGAGCCTGGGCTGGCTGGGTGGGCACCCCTGGGACTGGGCGATGCCCGGCTAACGAGACGCCTCACCCGGGCATGGGCAGACCAGCCCCGGCGCGTCCTGACCGGCCGGCAGGGAGGCCACTGCACAGGCTCTGACTGGCCCAGGCGGTGCTAGCACCCCACAATATTAACCCCATGTCCCTGCCCCCCGGCGCCCGGCCTGGTGCCTGGTGCATGCAGCACGCGCGGGGCGGGGGCGTTGGGCCCTCGCACCAAGGAGGATCCCTGGGGCACGGTGTCCCGTCCTCCAGTCCCAGCGCAGGCTGCTTGGCCTAGGAGAGCGGAGACCCCCAGTCCCAGCTCTGCCACTGACTGGCTGTGGGTGTGAGACGCCGGGCCAGTCACTGCCCTGCCCTGCGCCTCAGTTTCCCCAGCGACGCCACGGGGACACCAACCTTCCCCTCCCCCACGGGTCCCCGGCTGGCAGAGAAGGCCGGAGACCCCCTGTGCCCAGCTGGCCGGGCGCCCGCGAGGGGCCGGGCGCCTTTGCCTTCCCTTGGGAGCAGAGGGCAGATTCCAGGCGGGGACCCCAGGGACCCAGGCAGGCCCAGGGCAGGGGGGGGGGGGCTCCCAGACAAGCTCTAACATTGGCTGGAGGGGACCCCCCCGGCCCTATCTCCGAGCCACCAGGAGCCCGCAGGGCACGCTGCCCCGGGGGCCTGTAAGGACTCCCAGACGGGAGCCGGCGGGCCCTGCACACCTAGGCAGTAATCCGCCGGCAGCTGGCGGGGCTCCGGTGACCTTCAGGTGGAATTAGTCCCCATGGGAACGGGAGCCGGCGGGTGACTCCGCTTTCCCGAGGGGGGCCCTGACGTGCGCTGGGCAGGCGCCTGCAGCACAGCGAGCGGGGGAGGGGGGGCGCCTGGGAGCCCGGCTCTGCCCCAGTCACAGCTGAGTGGGGGGGCAGGGGCGTGAGGGTCCCTGCGGGGGGGTAGAACGTGGCCCTGGGTGTGTGGGCACAGCAGTGTGCCCCACGGCAGGTGGGACTGCCCTCCTGCCCTCCTGGCGAGTGTGACGGGGGTCCCTGACGGGGGGGCTGGGTGTGCAGGGGGGGTCTGACAGCGCACGGGTGCCAGGGTCTCCGGTCCGTGCCCCGGGGCCGCCCCCGCTGTGTGTCCTGGCCTTGGACATCAGCCCTAGTGAAACAGGGACTAGGTCAGCCCCCGCCCCCTCCAGCCAGGACCCCAGACTTACACAATGGCTGCGGCTCCCCCGGCCTCCCCCAGCTCCTGGGCGCTGCCTGGGACCAGGCCGTCCGTCCCCGGGGCAGGGGGGGCGCGTCCTCCGGGACCTGGCACGTTCAATGCCAATGGCCGTTCCGTGGGGCTGAGCCCCATGCCCAGCCCCTGCCCACTAGGGCAAAGATGCACTCAGAGCGTGGCACAGCTCCACCCAGAGCGTCCCCCCCGCCCCCCTGGGTGCAGCGACACCCACCCACCCAGCTCTGCCGCGCGGCCTCTGGCTCCAGTGTCTCGGGGGGACGGCGGGGATTCTTCCAGCAAGGGGGGACGCGGCCCGAGGGAGAGACATCGGTGGGACAGGGGGGCGCCCAGGGCTTGGCGTGCAGAGGGCTGCGGGTCAGGGGTGAGGGGCACCGGCAGAGCTAGTTTGGGGGAAGCGGGGGCCAGGGGTGTGTGTGTGTGTGTGTGTGTGTGTGTGTGTGCGTGTGCAGGTGCACACTTGTGTCCACACCGGCAAGTGGCAGGTCCCTGGGCTCAGCCATGAAGGGGCGCGTGGCCAGGCTTGCCACGGACGGGGGGGCAGGGGGCGTGTGCCAGCTTGTTTCGCTGCATGCACACGCCAGCGCGGAGCATGTGTGTGTGTGTGTGTGTGTGCACGCACACGTGTGTGCAGGGAGGGGCTCGGCATCACCCGGGTGCTGCTCTGGAGCAGAGAAGCGCCGGGCAGCCTGGCCCCTGGGGAGTGGATGGGGGTCAGCTGGCCACGCCCTGATCTGGGGCTCCGGGGGGCCTGGGGCGGGGGAATTTGGCTGTGCGGGGGCGAGCGAGAGGTGCCGCCTTGCCTGGGCTATTTGCTGGGAGCAGCTGCTGGGGCCCTGTCGCCACGTGTCACCCATCTGCAGCTGCCCCGGTGGAGGGCGCGGATAACGGCCCCTCCCAGCCCTCGGTGAATTTGCATCCCTTCCCCTAAGGGTGAGCTTGCAGGGAAATGAGGCTGGCCGGGGAGGGGGGCCGGGGGCTGCACTGGCCCTGATCTAATCAGCCAGACCCTGCAAATAAAAGCCACCTGTGTCTGCGCCAGCAGCAGGAAACAATCCCCAGAGCAAACACGGCACCAGGCAACTGGGAGCAAGATAAACAAGGCCTGGCCTCCGCTCCATCTGCTGGGAGGGGGGGGGCAGCTCCCCGCACGGACCCCAAACCTCCCTTCCCATTGCGGGCCACACAGCGCGGAGCGACCCACGCGTGAGACCTGCGAGTGGGGAGCTGCCCTCTGACTGCCAAAGTCCACAGGAGTGGGGCAGAGATGCCGTGCCAGGGCCACTGGGAACAGCCCAGCTCACTAGGGACACGGGCCCTGGCTCAGAGCATTGGCCACGGGTCCTGCTTCCCGCTGCACTGGTTCAGCCCGGCTAGTCTAGAACCCACCTCCTGCTGCATTGGTTCAGACCAGCTAGTCTAGAACCCACCTCCTGCTGCACTGGTTCAGCCCGGCTAGTCTAGAACCCAACTTCTGCTGCATCAGTTCAGCCCAGCTAATCGAGAACCCACCTCTGGCTGCTCTGGATCAGGCCAATGGCCCATCCCGCTTCCTGCCCAGCCACTGGCCGGGGTTGACCTGTGTCTTCCAGGGCAGCTAAGGGTAACACTCTACCCCCCTGCGCCAGCCCCAGCCAGTGCCCGCTGCTGCTGGGGGGGTCAGTCCAGCTGCCCTTCAGATCCAGACCCCGCCGGGGAAGTTACTGCCCCCTCGGGGTGTGTGGGGGGGTCGGGGGCGAGAAAGGGACACCTGTGGTAACAATCTTCGCTCCCGGGGGAAGCTCTCGGCTCCCTGCTGCCGGGCCGGGCTGGCTACGCTGTCCCTGGGCCCCGCGGGGTGTCCCTGCGTCTCAGAGCAGCAGCTGGGCTGCCAGTGTGGACAGCGGGCACCCTCCCCTCAGCCCCTTCATCACCCCTCACTCACCCCCCCTGCCACCTGAACGTCCTGCTGTAGGGAGTCCCACAGGGTAACGAGAGGCCGCCTTTCCTACCGCCCATCCCGGGCGCTGATGCTAGGCAATATCACCAAGGGAGGGGCCCCCTGTTCCATGGGGGGGGGGGGACAATCCCAGCCCCCATTCACTCTGCCCACCCAGAGCTTCGGCTTTGAGACCTCTGGGCCTGGGGTGAGGGGTAGCCGACCCCACCGCTGCTCTGCTGGGAGAGCACAGCCGGGCTCTGAGCTGTCCCATGAGCCGCGGCCGTCCCGGCCCCTTCCCCAGCACCGGCCTACTCTCCGTTCCTCCCCACTGTGGGCACAAAAGCCTCCTCCTGCCTCCCGGAGCAGCTTCCCTGCATCGCCGGCTCCTGCCCTCCTGAATCTCTGGGGCACCAGGCGGCCCAGGCGCCCCCGGGCGTTCCCCAAAGGGCTTCGTGGAGAGAGACACGCTTTCTCCCCTGCCCCGTGCCTATGGCGGCCCTGCGCCCCAGTCCGTGCCCGGCCCGTGCCCTGCGCCTGTTGAATGGGTGAGTGCCCCCCCCCAGCGGGCAGCCCAGGGCCCCTTACTAAATCCGCCCCGGGCATGCGCCCCACACTCGGGGCAGTCGAGCCCCCCGCCCAGCGTGTCCGGCTCCTGGAGACGCCAGCCACGGGGCCGCTGCAGGAGGTGGCGTGTTCCGGGGGACGGGGGCGGCATCACCGCCCGGGACTCTGGGGAGCGGACGAGGCTGATCCTGTCCCCCCATTGGCAGGATCCATCCCCCCAAGGCACTGCCCCAGCCCCTGGCCCTTCCCAAGCTCAGCTCAATGTGCCCGGCAGGTGGAAAAGATCCGGGGATCCCGCTGCCCCCCCGTCCGCCTGGCAGTGACACCCCCGCTCCCACGCCTGTCCCGGGGCGCCCTCCCCACCCCTGGTCTCCAGCCCCCCCCTGGGGCTCCCAGCCTGGCAGGAGGGGAGATGACCCAAGCAAAGCCAGCGCCCTGCCCCTGGGGTCCTGCTCCTATTCCCAGCCTGGAGCGTGGCAGGGACCCCCTGGGGGGCTCTGCCCAGGAGCCTCAGTCCCACCGTTTGTGAGTCCGGCTCCGGGGCTCACACGCTGGCCCCTGCAGCAGAAAACCGGCCCCCCCTCTCCTGCCCCCCCACCTCTGCCTCGCCATGGCCAGTCCCTGGGTGTCTGCGGGCACAATCCCGGGCCACCTGCGCACTCTAGTGGGGGCTGGCGGGATTGTCGGGGGCCGCTGGGGCCGGGCCGAGCCGAGCCGAGCGAATGGAACCCAGGAGTCCTGGCTCCCAGCCCCCCTCTTCCCGAGCTCTAACCACTAGAGACGCTCCCAGTGCTGGAAATGGAACCCAGGAGTCCTGGCTCCCAGTCCCCCCGCCCCCAAACCACCTCCTCATCACAGCTAGGCTGTCTCTGCTCCTTGGGGGCGGCTCCTGTTCTGCAGGGAGCCCTGGGGGAGCTGGACGTTCCCTGGGGGGTTCCCAGACCGGGGGGTGCCCTGTCCCCACCCCCTTCGCCCGGTGCCTTTCACAGCCGGCCGGCGGGTTGGGGGGGTGGGGGGTGCATCGGGGCCGGGCTGGGGTCGGGCCCCAGGATGGGAATCAAAAGAAAAGTGGCTCCGAGTTTCAGCCAAGAGGCTCCTCCTCAGCCAGGGCGGCCTCGGCTGGGCGGCAAACGTGCAGCTCCAAGCCTGGTGCCCCCCTAGCTGTGCTCGCCCCGCTGGCGAGAAAGAGACGACCCCCCCCCCCCAGGGTCCCCAGTGAGCCCTGGGCCTGGTGCCTAGGCCAGGTTGGCCCCGGTGACCCCAGGAAGTGACGCCTCTGCCCCAGCTGCCCCTTTCCCCCACCCGGGCATTTTGTCAGACAGGACAGGAGGCAGGGCCCCCCCCCCACACCACTGTCCCCCCTCTCCCCCCAGATGGCGTCACACCTGGCACGGGCTCTGCCCCTAATCCCCTTCCCGGGCGGGCGCATTGTACGGCGGCAGAAAGGAAAGTGACCCGTCAGGCTTTTCCCTATTGTGCCCCGGCCCTCGTGAGCGAGCGGGGCCCAGCACTTTCCAGCGGGAGGCCCCGGGGCTGAGCGCACCACACTGGCTGAGTGGAATGGACAGCTGGCGCCTGGCCCGCCGCGGCCCCCCGTGCCCCGCCCTGGGCTCCCACCCGCTGACTCAGCCCTGGGGCTTGTACACACGCTGCACTCCGCCGGCCGGGCTATAAAAGACCCTCGGAGGCCCCCAGCCCCACAGCGCTACGCTCGCCACGGTGCTCTGCCAGACCAAGTAAGTATCAGGCCACGGACCCCCCCCCCCCGCACCCCATCAGCCGCCCCCGGGAGACCCTCCAGGGGCGCTCTGGGGGCAGCGTGTGCGGGGCAGCTGGGGATTTCAGGGGTGGATCCTGGTGTCAGGGCCTTGCCTATATTCTTGGCCCCCCCACGCCTCCTCACCCCCCCCCACCCTGGCGCAGGATATGGGGAGCTGCCATGAGCCACATCTGCCATGCCCTCCCGCTCGCCACCCCTCGGAGTCACCCTGCTGTTGCCTGAGCGTCCCAGCGGGCGTCACCCCCAGGTGGGGGCCTGCCCGCTGCCCTGCTTTTCAGGTGTGTGGGCAACCCGCGTCCTGGGGGACGTCTGGGCGGCATGGCCCCGGCCACGCTGGGCTCCTGCGAGCCCCATGCCGCAGCCAGACGCCCCTCCTGCCTTGGCCTGGGTGCAGACGGATCCCTGGGGCCCTGTGGCAAAGGGGGCGCCGGGAGGCAGCAGTGCAGGGGGGGGGGGTGGCAGGGCACGGCTGGGGATGAGCCTCGTGGTGTCTGGGCGGGCGAGGGGCATCTTTCCATGGGGGGCCCCGAAGCTCTAGGGGGCAGAGCCCGTGGGGGGATCCAGGTACATTTCTTGGGCCGTCGTCCACCGCCCGGCCGCAGCCTCGTCTGGGGGCCACCGTGGGCAGCAGGAGCCCCCATGCTGGGCCATGATCCTGGGACAGGATGCGGACTCTGGGGGGCTAATCCAGGGGGGCTGGGCTGCTCTGTCTCAGCTCCAATGGCTGCAGTGCCCCCTGCCTGATGGGGGAAGGGCACTGCCTGGGCCCCGGGATGGGGGGAGCCTGTGGGGCTGGACACGATGGGGCCCTGGGGTGAGGGCAGGCTGCTGGCCCTGGAACGGCAGCGGGTGGAGGGAGGCAGGTCTCAGCTGCTGTCCCACCTGTGCGGGAGCCAGTGTCTCGGGAATTTGCCAGCGAGGGGCAGCCCCCCACCCCGCCCCTGCCCCCAGTCCTGGCTGGGAGGGAGGGGCTGTCGCTCTCCCAGCTGGGCGAGGAAAAGGAGGGGTTGGATGTGAGGGGCTGAGAGCACTGGCGGGAGACGGGTGGGCACAATGCAACCTCACTCCCGACCTGCTATTCCCCCTCTGAGCACAAGCAAACCATGGGGCAGGGTGAGCTGTAGGAACCTAGATTGCCCCATGGGCCTTGTGCCCTGCCTTGCCTGGAGCTGTGTTGCTGGGGGCGGGGGGGACAGACCCATACAGCTGGGACAGGGCCCAGGGCCCGTGGGGCTGCCCCAGTGCAGAGGGATCCTCCGGCTGCCCCGGGCTTTGTCTCTGCAGCCGGAGAGCTCCCTATGACCAGCCCGCCGATGGAGACCCTGGGCCAGTTTAAGATCACGGTCTGGGAGGAGGAGAATTTCCAGGGCAAGCACAGTGAGTTCCTGCTGGAGTGTCCCAGCGTCATGGAGCGCAGCTTCCGCAAGATCCGCTCCATCAAGGTGGAGAATGGCCCGTAAGTGCCCCGCCCGTCCCGGCACCCGGGCAGCTTCTCTGCGGCACAGCACGGTTCCCTCCCCGCTCCCGGGCCGTCCCCAAGCCGCCAGGTCGCAGGGCAGCTCTGCGGTGCGGCAGGGAGAGTGGCCCGGGGGCTGGGGCACCGGCCGGGGAGGCAGGACACCTGGGTCCCATCCCCAGTTCTGCCACCGACTCGCCGGGTGACGTTGGGCAAGTCCCTTCCCTGCTCTGTGCCTCGGTTTCTCCCGCTGTGAAGTGGGGAGACTGACTCCCCCGTCTGGGGCGGGGGCTGAGGCTGAGACAATCTGTGTTGGAGGCCCCTCGGCTGCGCGGGGCTAGAGATGGGCTCCCCCCCCCATGCTCCACGGAGGGCAAAGGGCTGATGATCCGGCCATTGCTGGGACAGTCGGAGGAAGCCCAGCCTGGCTCCCTGTGGGGCGCGAGAGCGGCAACGAGCGACGTTTCCAACTCATCCTGCATCCCCGTCAGCAGCAGCCGGGCAGGATGCAAGTAGAGCTCTGCCCCGCCCCGCCCCGGCGGAGGGGCTCCCGGGGTCTTTGCCAGCCCCTGCTTTCCCGGGTGCGCTCCCGCAGACAGGGCTGGGCCGAGAGCAGGCGCCCCGGTGCTGCTGACCCCGGCCCCTCTTTCTCTCCCACAGCTGGGTGGGCTTTGAGTACCCGGAATACCAGGGGCAGCAGTTCATCCTGGAGAAGGGCGACTACCCCCGCTGGGAAGCCTGGAGCGGGAACAGCGGCTACCGGACCGAGCACCTGCTGTCGTTCCGGCCCGTCAAATGTGCCGTGAGTCGGACTCGTGCGCCTGCCAACAGGCGCGCCCGGGACCGTCCCCGTCTCCTGCCATGCTGGCCACGCAGCCGGCACGCTGGGCCCGGGTCCATGGCAGAGCAGGGAGCCCGGGGCCACGGGGACAATGGAACGTCTCACTGGAATCCTGTATCATCTTCGGGCCTGGGAGCTCGGATACGGGGGGTTGGGCGGGGATGGATGGATGGATGGATGGATGGATAGATAGATAGGTAGGTGACACTGTTTGGACTGTGCCAGTCTCCCCCAGAGCAGGGGGGTACCCCGTGGCAAAGGGGCAGCCTGGTGTGGGGCTCCCGTGCCTGCCAGCTGGGGTGGGTGACACGGGGCAGGGCCTCGCCGAGGGACGTTCTGCCCTGCCAGGCTCCGGCCCTATCGCTCCATCGGCAGAGCTGCTGGGGTTTTCAACCCTGGCGTGTCCCCAGGCTCCAGCGCCGCAGCCCGCCCCGGCGTTTTAATAATTTCCAGGCAGATACGCGCCGGCTTTAATAAAGGGGCTGTGATAAGATCACTGCTCGCTGGCAGAGCTGCTCGGCAGAGACGCGCGAGCCGCATCTGGGGAAGAATGAGATTGGGGGAGCGCACCACGTCTCGTGCTGTCCTGGAGATTAACCCCTCCGTGCCCGCCAGCCTGCCAGCCGGCCGGCGCCCAGGCACGGGACTCGCACCAGCCCCGGCTCTCGGCGTCCAACGGCCCAACACAGGCCGTGGCTGTCCGGACCTCCTGCGTCGTCCCAAGGGTTCCTCGGTAGCAGATCCCAGGAGAGGCCTTGGGTGCACGAGGAAGCTGCGGCGTGCAGCGGGGAGCCTGGCATGGGAAAGCCCTAGACGCCCCGCCCCACCCCTCCAGGCCGAGCAGGGAGAGCAACTGTGTTGGCACAGAGACCGCTGGGCATTCGGCCGTCTTCACTCGCCTGGCTTGTGAGGTGCGGCACAGCCGCATGGGGGAGCCGCCGCGTCTGAGTGGCAGGATCGGGCACCAGGGCAAGGCAAGCCCACGGGCATCCTCTGGAGTGAGACAGGGACATGGGCAGCTGGCAGCAGCCTTCCACCGTGCAGCTCCTGGCGCTCTGGGGAACATGCCTCTCCCAGGGGGGCAGAGGACTGGGAGGAGCAGGACACAGGGGGGCGGAGGAGTTGGCTGGAGAGGTTTGCACGGCTGACTTGGTGGGGAATGCACTGGGCTGGCACTCAGGGGAAGCAGGTTCTGGTCCTTGCCCTCGACTGCCGACCCGTGTGGCTCTGGGGGGGTCCCAGCGTCTCGGCTCCCCGGCTGTAAACAGGGACGGCGGCGCTTCATCCGTCTTGTCTCCGGCACTTGTGCTGTGTCTGTGCAGCGCCTGGCGCGATGGGGCCCTTTGCTATTTCCCTCCCCCATCCCGGCCGCCCCGGCCCTGGGCGCCGTTTGCCCTTCCGCACTGGGAGCCGGCGCAGGGCATTCCCAGCCGAGGTTGGTGCTTTCTAGCTAAGGAGGCGGCCGACAAAGAAAGAGCGGGCGTAAGGGGCATCGCTTCTCCCCGCCCGTCCCCCAGGGCACCCCGCTGACCAAGTGGGGTACGGCTGCCTTGCCATGGGGGGTGGGGGTGAAAGGAGAATCAGACCCATGGGGGTGGGGAGCGGGCACAGAGATTTGCCCCTGCACCCTGAGCTGGGGCATGCACAGAGCAGCGCGCCAGGGGAGAGGGGCTGGGCATGGCGGACAGAGGGGGCCGGAGAGGGGGCGAGCGGCGACTTCCAGGGCCCCATCCTGACCGGCCTCCTCCCTGCACAGAACCACAGCGACAGCAAAGTCACCCTCTACGAGGCGGAGAACTTCCAGGGGCGGCCCTTTGAGCTGAGCGACGACTTCCCCTCGCTGCAGGCCATGGGTTGGGGCAACAAAGAGGTGGCTTCTATCAAGGTGAACTCAGGAGCGTAAGTAACCTCCAGCCGTGGGGTCCCCTGGGCTGAGCGAGCCCGGGGCAGCCTGGCCGGTAGGGGGCTAAGCCCCCCCCCCCCCACGCCCACTGGGGTCACTGGCCACCCAGGGCGCACTGCACCTGGCTGGATTGGCTGCTCCGAGTTCATTGCAGCCTCTATGCACCATCCCGGTCCCTGAGCGTGGCTGGGACCTGCGCTGGGAGTGCGGGACAGCGGGCGTGGGGCCGGGCGTTCGCTGGAGGAAGGGCCCATGAATTCAAGGTGGGCCAGCAGAGGCTCAGAGGAGGTTGCCCATTTCTGTTACCCCCCGAGGGAGAAAGCAGGAAACTCCGTAAGGGTGGGGAGAGCATCCCCGGCCCCAGCCCTGCAGTGGGACACGCCCCCGCCCCGCTGGCTCAGGAGGGGCTGCCGGCCGTCCCAGATTGCACGGGGCCAGATGGAGGGTGGCTGGGGGGGGGGACGGACGATGGAGAGCCGTGGGGATGGGCGGGGCAGGCTCTGCCCAGGGCTCTGAGCCGCGGCGGCGCTTTGCCCCCTGCAGATGGGTCGCGTACCAGTACCCAGGATACAGGGGCTACCAGTACGTGCTGGAGCGGGACAAGCAGAACGGCGAGTTCAAGAAGTACACTGACTACAGCACGCAGGCCCACACCAACCAGGTCCAGTCCATCCGCCGCGTCCAGCACTGAGACGGGGGCCGGGCGGCGTTGGCCCCGCCACGGCAGCTCGCCCACCCCGGGGCCTGGAGGGCAAGCGCCCCGTGCCTGCTAGCGAATAAAGGCGTCTCTCAAACAGGGTCAGGCTGCTCGCGTTCTCTGTCTGGGGGGCAGCAAGGACTCCGCTCCCGTGGGCGCTGGGCCTGAGGGGGGGCGTTGCGGGGAAGGGAGCCTCTTTTTCTGGAAAAATAATCCCACTTCTCTGTTGCTGGGACAAAACACAAACTGCTCCGGGGGCGGCGGGAGGTCTTGGTGTGATGCCTCCAACCGGCACCCCCCCCCCAGAGAGAGCGCCCCCCGCTGGCTCCGTGAAGCACCGGCAAACCTTCGGCCTCCTGGCTGGGTTGAAGAGACTGGTGGGCAGGGAAAGGAGCAAATGAAAAGAGAGCTCCCCCCCCCCCGGTCTCTGCAGGAGACACGCTCATCCTTGGCGGAGGCCAAGAGCTCGCGGGACGTTAGGCCAGAGATGAAGGCAGGTGCCTGGAGAATAGGAGCCCTAAAAAAGCCCTGGAGCCTCTGTGCTGACCCTGTCCTGTCCGTGGGTGTGCAATGGAGCGCTGGCTTTGCACACGCACCCATGCAGCTGCATGCACACAGACGCGCACACACGGATCAGCAACACTCAGGCACGGTCAGTCTTTGCTAGCTGAGGGTGCGGCGTTATTTCAGCCACCCACCGGGTAGCCGGGAGGGGCCCCAGGTCAGCACACTCGGCCCCCTTGGGTGCATGAGTTCAGTTCTTCCCTCGCAAATCAATCTGCGAGGAGATCGCCTCCACTTTTCCCTCCCGCCGGAGGGTATTTGCCGAAGACCTGTTGGCCTTTCTGATGGCAAAGCAGTGCAACAACTCAGTGGCCACTCAGCCCCATCCTGGGTAGCGTTGTGCGCCACGCTGTAAATGTCACAACAGCAGGGGCAGGGTCCCCCGTCTCCAAAAAGCACCTGCTCTGAAGGAGAATCCTCTGAGCTGTCAGCAGTATAGAGTCTGACACATAGTGGAGCAGTTCTGAGTGCGGCCAGGAGAGGGCGGTGCGCTGTCTCGCGCTCACACACCGACTGCCCAGCTCATTGCATCCTTAACGTCAAAAATCCCTGTGCCAGACAAACCAGCTTCCTATCGCCCTACACCAACAGCTCAGCCTTTGCCCCTCAGCTGGCGTCCTTGTGTGGGGCCCGGCAGGGGCAGAAGGAACCTTCTGACATAGGAGTGTGGCCATGGGGGGGGGTCTGACCCATGCACGTGTAGCTGAGCCTGTCACAATCCTTCTTGCTCACTCGGTGTCTCTGAAATCACCCGGGCGGTCATTTGTCAACTCATGGTTTTGTGCAGCACCTTGCACGCAGGCGGATAACCTCAGGCCAGGGGCCCCATCCCTGCCCGCTGCCTAGCGAGGGGCTGGGCCCGCGGGTGGCAGGTGAACAAGGGCAGTGAGCCCTGCACGCACGTCCCGCCGGCTGTTGGCACCATCAGCCCTGGCAGAGGGGACGGCGCTGGGTGGGGTAGACAGTCGGGGGCTCTGGGAGGGGGGGGGGGTGTAGACGGTTGGGGTGCTCTGACTGGGGTGGGGGAGAAATAACATTAACAGAGGCAGTTAATGGCCACGTGAACCACGGGGGGAGGGAGGGGGGAATTGGGGTGATTTGTGGGTTGGTTGGGGGTGATTTGTGGGGGCATTTAGGGGCGATTTGTGGGGGTGATTTGTGAGGGGCAGGGGGATTCCCAGGGGGCTTTAGAGCAGGCGGGGGGGGCAGGGGCCCCTCTGGGGACACTCGGGGCTGCATGGGTGGGGGGGGGGCCGTTCCCGGTGTGCGAACATTGAGGGGCGGAGCCCGGCTCCTCGGACAGACCCTGCCCCCCTCGTAATCCCCCCGCCGGGTCAATCCCCCCCCACATAGGGTCCGGGGGGGGGGGCAGTTCTGCGCCCGGCCACGCTGTCACATCCGCAGAGGATCCGGTTCCCAGCCGGCCGGGCTCCGCCTCCCCCCACCGGCCCCTGGGCAGCCGGGTGCCGGGAGCCCCCCTCGGGAGCCCCCATGGATCCTCCTTGGATCCCCCCAGCTCCCTGGCAGAGACCCCCCCCATGGGTTCCTACCCCTCCCCCCATGGCCCAGCCACCGGCCCCCTCTCCCAGCTGACCCCCAGGCAGTACAGAGCCATGCACAGGCAGATACCGGCAGTGCTAGGCACACGTGTTTGCACCCTCGCGTGCAGCGGGGCAGTGCAGTGCTGTGCAGACACACACCTAGGGGTGTGCACACGCGCCCACGGCGTGCTGGAGAAGAACCCAACTCTGGACCAGGGCCCCGCAGATCTCTGGGGCGCCCTCCCCCCGTTTTTTCTCTGCCTCGTCTTGTTATTGTAACGTCCTTGGGGCAGAGATCTGGGCTTGGTCCCTGCCTGGGACGTGTGCGGCACACTTCTGGTGCGGCCCAGAGAATCCTTGAGTTCACACCCGGCCGGGCTGGGGTCAGGACTCCTGGGTTCTCTCCCTGGCTTCGGCACTGACTCACTTTGGGTAAAGTCCTGGCCTCTCTCCCTCCCGGCGCCTCCATCTGTGCAACCAGGGACCCTGAGACAGCACCGAGACGGGTTCAAGACGCTGGAGACGAAGGGGTTTAGGCACCAGCCCTCAGAGGTATTTAGGTACCAGACTCCAGCTGATGCCAATGGGCTTGGGGGCCTCCCTGTTCTCACGGCCCAGAGGGCGAGAACGGCCCCGAATCCCATGGCTCGGGAATCTCTGCCCCCTCCTGGAATGGAAATGCCATTTAGGTTCAACACCCCCAATGGGAACCCCCTCCCCCCCGGCCGTTCCCCAGTGACAGCTGCTGGCTAAGCCCAGCTCCCTGGCCCCACGCACACCCTGCCCCCACTGCTCCTATAAGGAAGTGCCGGGCGGCCTCTCCCCTTCCACAAACACATTCCTGCACAGCCGGTGCTGCGGGCGGCCCACCCTGCCTAGGCAGGTAACACACCGGAGCTGCCCTGCGCCCGGCCAGGGACACGTCAGCCTTCGGCGGCCTGGTCCTTCTCCCCGGCTTCCCTGCTCCCCCCGAGGCAGCACGGCTCCCGCTTCGCTCCCCACGGTGCAGCTGGGTCAGAGGGGCGCCAGGGTCCTGCGCCGGTAGGTGAGAGGCTGCAGCGCCGCTGAGGGACTGGCCTGATATGGGAAGGTGACGCCCAAATTACTTCCCCCCTAGCTCTGCTGATCTCCCCCCCCCACTCCTGATCTTCTGCCCTCTGCTATCCCAGCCCTGGGCCCCCCACACCCCACTGCTCTGCCAACACCCCTCACTGCCAACCTCTAGCCCCCTCCCCAGCCATTTCAGCCCTGGGCTGCCCCCCAGCACTTAGCCAGCTCTGCCGGTGCCCCATCCCGCAGCTCCCCTGCTATCCCAGCTCCGTGTCCCACCCCCCGCAAGCTCTGCACCCCCGGCCCCGCTGGTCCTGAACCCGGCTGTGTGGGGGGCCAAGGACTGACACAGGCGGCGAGGGAGGTCAGGACCCATAGCAGGTATTGGTGCAGCTTTGTTCTCCAGAGCCCTGCTCAGCTCTGCCCTGCACTGGCCCAGGAGCACCTCCCCCAGCACCCCCTGCCCTGCACCCTGGATCAGAGCTGCCCTGCTCACCCACTATGTCCCCCGGGGGGGGGGGAGGACAGTGCCGGCGCAGGCTGCAGCTGTGTGAATGGGCTGCCCTGAGCTGCTCCGGTTCAGCTCCTTGGCTTTCCCTTCGCTGGCTGGCCTGGACTCTCACCCCCTCTGGGTCTAAGCCTGGAGCCCCCGGACCCTTGCCCCATCTCCTTCACCCCACGGCCTGGTCACCGCCAAGCGTTCCAGGCAGGTGCGGGGAAGAAAGAACTAACTGCTCCTCTCCTGCTGGCGTGCAGGTTGGAGCCCGGCTACCCGGGAGCTGGGCTTGGAGCCTGACGCAGAAGCTGGCCCACGAGCTGCCCTGCGGTCCTCAGACCGGACCCCGCCGCACCCTCCGTGTGCCGGGCTTGTTTTCAGTTGCCTGCGGTTGGTTAGGAGGACTCAGGCAGCTAAAGCAAGTCTGGGACGCCCGAGGAGCCCCCGCCGGGCAGGGAAAGCGCCATCCTGAAGGGAAGGAGCCGGGAGGGAGGGCATGGGCTGGGGGCGGACTGGGATGGTGGTGGGGGGAAGGGGAGCGAGCCAATGGTTCTGTACGCTGAGGAGAACACCCCGTCCACCATCGCCAGGCCTCAGCGGATGGGCTTGCTTTCCGCCCTCCCCCCTGCAATCCCCGCTTCAGCTCAGCATGTCCAGTTGTCCTGTCAGCACATTACACTGACCGGGATTTGTGGTCATCACGTTGCCCAGGCCTTTCCGGCTTCCCACCCTGGGACACCCACCCCCGGCCTTGGATTCTGGGACAAGAGGGGGCCTGCCTGGATGGCTCACGGGGGCGAGGGACTGGGATACGCTGTGGACTCTCATGCCATGCTCTCTCTAATCTGGCTGAGCATCTGCACCGAGCCTCTGACGTCCTCTCCCCCGTCTGTGTCATGGCTGTTTAGACTGTCAGCTCTGCCGGGCAGGGACCTGGCCTGTGGTTTGAGCAGGGGAGCAGTGTAAATAATCAAGATAGTCCCACCCATCCAGCATGGCTGTAGGCGCTAATCTCTCCTCCCCACTGCCTGACTGAAGGATGGCTTAGGCAGCTCTGCGGCACTGTTCCCTTGTGCACACCCCTTGCCACGGGGATGACGTTCTGCACACTTCAGGCAGTGTGGCCGGGAGTGGGAAAGGTGCTGTTCACCCCAGCATTTCTGCACAGCAATTTGGGCAGGAGGGGAGAGAGCTCGGAGCTGCATAACCTCCCGGCTCGCTCCATACTGGTATGTATTTGCAGTTCTATTGTTCACCACTGGAGGGCTCTGTGTGCTGGACAGTGGGCCAGAGAGGGCGCAGTCCCTGGTAAACAATGGAGACACAGCTGGAATTCAAGCTGTGTAGGAGTCTGTTGGTGTCTACAGCTTATAGCTGTTTTCTTTAATAAATGCTTCCGGTTTAAGAAAGCCTGTGATTCCATGTCTGGGAGGAAAGGGCGTGGGATATGGGGCCTTTTACCTCTAGGGAACTGGTTCCAGTCTGGCCCAGCTCAAGGCTCTGGCTGGCTTGGGGAGTTGGGGGATGGGATATGGGCCTTTTACCTCTAGGACACTGGTTTGCATCTGTTCCAGACTAGTAGTGCCTGAACTCAGAGACACGACACAAGACTATAACAATTCTTGGCATAACTGGCTGTTTATAGACAGGGAAAATCGCAGCAATGAACCATTCAAATCTGGGTACCAAAAAACGGGACCAATCTCTGCCTAACTCATTTCCAAGCTCTTGAAGGGCACAGACTTCCTTGTTACCACCTATTTAGAAAGAAGGCAGAGGTTTTATTAGAATTGTAAACCCTTTCCCCGCGCTTGCCTGCATTTCAATCTGATTCACATCTGTGCAAAGCGAGAGTAAAGTGCTACCCAATAAAACTGGCTCCCTCCCCCTCTCCCCCCCACTTTGCACAGGGTTGAATAACTGCACCAGGAACAGGAGAGGGAGAATCCAGCCCAGGCAGGTTTTCATGATCTTTGCTTGGGTGTCTCTGGGTTGGAACAAGTGGAGACGCCCAGACACCCAGAGAGATGGATTCAACCAGATGTTTCATTTCTTTAGGAACCAGGCAGCTCTCTCAGCCCCCGATGGGACAGGACAGGAACAACGAAAACTATAATGTGACAGGAATAAACTGAATGTCTGAGTCAGTATGAACCGCTGTGGGCCTGATCCCTTGATGCGACCCCTGGCCACGCCGGTTTGTAGCCGTGGTAAAGCTCGCCCGTGCCCCCCGGGAATAGCCCCAGTAAAGGCCGCCTCCTCCACAGGCACAGAGCTCTGTCCCCCCCCCAATCCCCTGGACGCCCCAGCACAGGGCGTTCCTGGGTAGGAGGGGACATGGCTGGGGAGATCCTGTGTCCAGGCTAATCCATGGCGGCTGCAAGTTCTGTAGGGACCACCGTGGTTGGCCGCAAACCGCCACCCCGTGGCTCCTGGCCTGGACTCTGCATAGGGCTGTAGTGCTGGAAGGGACCCCCTGGGTCACCCGTCCAGTCCTGCTAGTGCAGGCAGCCCCGTCCCACGGCTCGAGGGCCCCAGGGGGTGTACAAGGGTAATGGGAACAGAACGGGCGCAGCAGTGAGGGGGGGGGGAGTGTAACACTGGGGGCGGGGCAGGTAGGAACATGAAAACATTAGAAGGGCCGCACTGGGTCAGCCCACGGCCCATCCAGCCCCGTGTCCTGTCCTCCCGCCGTGGCCAGCGCCAGGGGCTGCAGCGGGAATGAACAGAGCAGGGAATCATCGCGTGATCCGTCCCCTCACCCATTCCCAGGCTTCTGGCCAGCAGAGGCTAGGGACACTTCAACTGGAAAGGGTGAATGTGATGATGAGAATGGCGGGAAGGGGGAGGGGACGAGTGTGACACGGTGGGGAGTGGAATATGAGGAGGAAAGTGTGGCAGGGCGGGGGTGAGTGTGACAGGGCAGGGGTGAGTGTGACAGTGAACAGGTGAATGTGATGGGGAGAGGTGAGTGTGGCAGAGTGGGGGGAGAGACTGATGGGACAGGGGTGAGTGTTACAAAGCAGGGAGTGAGTTTAATGGTGTGGAGGCGAGTGGGCAGTTCAGGAGTGACTGTGACTGGGGGGGTTGAGTGTGACTGGGTAGGGTGAGTGTGACAGTGAACAGGTGAATGTGATGGGGAGAGGTGAGTGTGTCAGGGCGGGGCGACCACGGACACGATCGCATTCTTTGCACCGTCTATCCGGGGCCGCGGGGCTCAGCGCGGGGGGGGGGGGGTCCTGGAGTGGGGCCGGGGAGGGGTCCAGGGAGGTCCGGGGATCAGGGAGTTCCGAGGGGACGGGGTCCGAGGGTGCCCGGGGGTCGGGGTCTGGGGATGCCCGGGGGCCCGGGGGAGCCGGCAGAGAGGGGGTCCAGGAGGGGGCCGGGGGTGCGCGGGGGCCGGGGATGTCCGGGGGGCGGGGGTTCCCGGGGGTGCCCGGGGGGCGGGGTCCGGGGGTGCCCGGGGGGGGGGGGCTGGGTCCGCGCCCCGCTCCCAGCTGTTTGCCGGCTGAGGAGGCAGGAGGCGCCCGCGCCTGGCTCCATAGAAACGCGCCGGGGGGGCCGCGCCGAAAGTCTGATGCGGGCCCGATAGGGGGGGCGGGGGCGGGGGCGGGATCGCGGCTTTAATCACCGCGCCCGCTCTGCAGAGGAAATTGCAGCCGCCCGGGCCCCGCGCCCCTCGCAAGTTGCCTGGAAACTGCCCCCCCCCCCCGCCTCCCCGCGCCCGGCCCGCTGCCATTTATCCCCCACCCGCCGCTGCCCTGATAAAGTGCAACAATAATAGTAATAACCGCGCCGGGTAATAAACCTGCCGCCGGGCCGCTCCCAGCTGCCATGAGACACGGCGCCGGAGCCCAGCCGCTGCTGCTCAGCATGTACCTGCCAGGTACGGGCCCTGCCGCCCGCGGGAGCCGGGGGGACCGGGCCCAGGAGCCCCCGACGGCCGCCCCGGGGCCCGCCGCACGCCTGGGCGCCGCCCTCCCTGCGGGGACCCGGCCTGAAGGCACGGGGATGGGCCCCGCGTCTTCTCGCCCGCCCCGGCTCGCCCCCTGGCTCTGTGACTCCCAGCCCGCCGCTCGCCCAGCCCAGCCCAGCCCGGCCCGGCTCCCTCGCCTCTTCCTGCCCGCCTGCCCGCCAGCCGCGCCCCCCTCCCGGCGGCGGACTTTTTAATCCCAATTTGCAGCGCTCCGGGCTCCGTCGGAAATCGGATTTCCTTTTTCCTGGACGCGTTTCCTGGCTTCGTCGCGGCCCCGCGCAGGGGGCTGGGGACCGGGCAGGGCTTTAAAAGCCGCCCAGCGGGCGCTGGGCAGAGGCAAAACGCCTCCCCGGCGCGCTGGGAAGCGGCCGGGCGGCGCGGACTAACGCGCTTCCTTCTCTGCTCCAGATCCAGTCGGAGAGCCCCTGTTCAAGGAGGGAAAGAGCCAGGCCTGGGGCTCGCTCAGCCCCGGGGTGCAGAAAGGTAAGGGCGCAATTTCTGTCCTGCCCTCGGCGGGACCCACCTCGGCCCGGGCCAACTCCGAGCGTTTACACGGCGCTTCGCAGCGTTTACACGGCGCTTCGCAGCCCGTCTGGGATTTGGCGTGTCTTTCGCGCAGCCTTGCCCGGGGCAGGAGAGGGACCCCGGGCACGCAGGCCAGGCTGGAAATGCCCGGGAGACACCCCAGCCCTTTTGGGGGGCCGTGGAGGGGGGAATAACGAAGCAGGCGGGCGGGATCCCTCTCCTGCCCCCGGGGATATTGCAGGGGGCGGGGGATGGACGCTTTTCAGTCCCGGGAATCGAGTTCCGCGGCATCTGTGCGCCGCGTCCCCCGGGTGTGGGGCAGGGACCCAGAGACCCGGGTTTCCCCTCAGCTGCGGCACCCTGCTCCGTTTGCGCCCCGGACTTCGCGGGTTTCCACAGCTGGGGCGGTAATTCGACGTTCCCGCGCCAGAGAAACCCCGCAGAAATACTGGAAGCAAACGGAGGGAAACTCCCCTCTTCCCCCCCCCGCCACCCTGCACCCCGAAAATCCCCCGCGCGGGCTGCGGAGAGGGTGAGGCCAGGATCCGGCCGAACTGGAATCCGAATTGGCCACGAATGCCGGGGCGCTTAGCGCAGAGCCGCCGCGCCGGGCGCGGAGCAGGGCCGCTCTGGGGTTTGCCGCGATCATTTCGATTCGATCGTTGCAAAACTCGGGGCGAAATAAACTTTCGATGCAGAGGTTTAGGGGGAGGCTGGAGGCAAAACGCCCAGGAGCTGCCGCCAGCCGGGCTCGATTCGAGCCGGATTCTGGGGCTCCCAGACACAGACACAGACACAGACGGGCTATTTCTGTGTCTCTGGCGTCCCGCCGATCGCCAACGAAACCCCAGGAATGGAGCCGCACGATCCAGCTCCTGTGGCAAGGGGCAGCTCATTGCGAAGTCAGGGATCAGATCGAACCATAAACACCCAGGGGAAACCCGCGCACCCCGAAGCCGCCCCGCCCGGCGGACCCCGCTCCCTGCCCAGCGCCGGCCGCTTGCGAACCCGAGCTCTGGCCAGAAACTGCACCGCAGGCTCGGCACGCACGGTCCCTGCCCCGGGCGCGTGTGGGTCCGGGGTTTCTAGCCCGCGGTTCTTGTAGCCCGATGTCGGGGTTCGCCGAGCCGAGCCGGAGTAAAAAGGCACCGGAGGCGCAGATTTCAAGCAAGGAAAAGATCAAACAGCGCGTCCGGGCCCCGGCGAGAGCCGGCCCAGACCCGGCGCGGCTCAGTTCCACGGCGGGGGAGTCTCTGCTCCGCTCAGATGTTCTTAAAACGGTTTCGGGGTGAATCGTTGTAGCCGGGCCCTGCTTTTAGCACAGCGCCGCCCCCCAAATAAACACGAACGAGGGGAGGCCGGAGCAGCCCGAACCGCGAACCCGAGAGGAGGAAACCCCGAATTGTTCGGCACACGCTTGATAAAGAAACTCGGGTCGTTAATCCGGGGTACCTGGCCCTGACTGATGCTGGGTTCGTTCCTTTGATTTCCGTTCAACACACACACACACTCACTCACACACGCACACACACGCGCACACACTCACACACACACGCTCACACACACACCCCGATATGCGTGTCCGGACCGTTACGCATTGCACACAACGAAATAGGGGCGCTATCTGCATTTACGGACCAGTTGTGGTCTCGCAGCGCCCGCCGCAGGTCTGAGACCTGCACCTAGCCCCGGGGATGAACACAGAGCCCCGGGGATGAATGAACACAGAGCCCCGGCGCGGCGCAGAGGAAACACAGCCCTGTGCGTTGGGTGCAGGAAATGCACGATCCGCGCATCTTTCTTCACCGCACGATTCCTTTGTGCCGGTTTCCGTCTCTGTCCTCCCCGGGCTGCGCTCCCTGCCCGGGCAGCACCGGAGGCAGTGATGGGTTTAGCTAGTCTGGGGAGTCACCCACGGGCCATTCGGTTGCCAGCGCCCCAACCCCAGAGGCCACTTTGAAAGGTCTCCCTGGCGTCTGGCGAAGGACAAAGCCAGAGATTAGGAATGCCTCTTCCAGGGGACTGCAGTGACTAGGGTGGGTCTGTCTGTCTGTCTCGCAGACACCCCTCTGTCCCTCAGTTTCCCCATGACTGACTGGGGTCGGGGAGCTGCCATGGTCCAGCGCCTCCCAGGAGGAGGGTTTATCTGATGCTGTGTGTGTGGTGGTGGTGGTGGTGGTGAGGGGGGGGGGGGGACGATACTGCAGCGTCCATCCGACTGCAGCCCGGAGCCGCAGCCTTTCCCAGACGGGTGGTTTTGGGTGCGGTTCGTTTGAACCCAGGTTCAGACGATCCGAGACACGTCGGGCTGGAAGGGACGCCAGGAGGCAGGATCAACTAACCCTGGACCATCCCTGACCCGGGTTTGTCCAGCCTGTCCCAGGGACCCGCCTCGGAGCCTGCCCCTGGACTTCGCTCCCCGGAGAGTTGGAAAGATTTCCCCCTCAGTCTTCCTCGCTAGATGAAGCCCCTTCCTTCATGCCCTGCCTTCAGCGGAGGTGGAGAACAGCCGGTCCCCGTCCTCTGGGTAACAGCCCTTCCCGGCTCTGGCCTGCTCACACTTGCTCGGGACTTTCCCGCTGTTCCCTGTCACAAGGGCCGGGGCTGGACTAGCTGGACCGCTCCAGCTCTCTTCCAGTCCTACCACTCTGAGACGCCAGAGAGAGCCCAGGGGGCCATGAGAGGAGAACGAAGAGCTCTGCCGGGGACAGGGGCAGGGTGGCGGTTGCAGAGGGGGAGGCTATTGCCCTGGCGTGCAGGGACTGTACACAGAGAGGATCTTTCACAGTCTGCCCGTCTTCGGGGCGTCTCAGCCCCCTCACACCCGCCACGCCACGGCCCAGCTCTCAGACGTGCAGAGGAAGGGGATGCTCCCAGAGGTGCATGGGCATCCGTGTTGAACGGATCTGCCAGGGAGCAAGCAGGGGCAGATCCGCATTGGTTTCCGCGGAGAGGACAGGACAAGGGGGACGTGCAGACATATGTAGACTAACGACTGGGCTGGAGCAGGGGGACCTGGAAGTTCTTTTCACCCTGTCTCATGACACCAGGCCAAGAGGCCATTCAATACAAGGGGGAAAATCCAAAACAGATCGAAGACAAACTGTTCACCCAGTGCGCACTTAGCCAGTGGAACTCACTGCCACAAGACAGCCGTGCAGCTGAAGGCTTAGCGGGATTTTTTTTTTTTAAGACAAAGGCTGGTTGCTATGGGATGATTTATAGAAGAGAGAGACTCCCCCGAGCCGTTACAGTGAATATTACAAAAATTAACAAGGGCACCCTGTGGGTGACAGGATATCGGGCAAGATGGACCCCTGCTCTAATCCACTCTGGCCATGCCTGTGCAGTGTAACCCCCTCTTCCCAATGTGACTCTTTAAGGGAGCCAGAGTTCCTGCTGACCCTGTAATTCTGGCTCCGGGTTGCCATTCCCGCCAGAGGACAATCCAAACCAGTCATATATATATATATAGATACCTGCTGCTTCAAAAGGCTGATTCTCAAAGATGCGGAAAATTATGAGTGAAATTGATGGGAAGGAAAATTTTAGACAGAAGAACGTGGGTGAAAATGGGGAGCTCTGTAAGAAGAGTTTACTCGATGGTCAAAAAGCCACGATTCCACAAGTGAGAAAGGACAACTTTGGCTGAAAGCCCATCCTGGTTCAGTGAAGTGAAGGCAGCGGTTAGAAATAAAAAAAGCAATATCTAACACATGGGGAAAAGAGGAAATAGATAGCAATCCATATAAATTAGAAGTAGTGAAGTGTAGAAAATTGATAAAGGAAGCTGAAGACGGCAGGGAAAAATTCATGGCTGGCAGGCTGAGGACAGTAAGGAGTTTTAAAAATATATTACGAACGAAAGAAATCTTAGTAATGATATAGGCTCATTGCTAGATGGTGAAATTATTAATGATGCAGAAAAGGCACAAGTGTTCAATAAATATTTATGTTCTATATTTGGAAAGAATCAGGCTGATGTACTTGTATCACATGAGGAAGATGAAGTACTTCCAGTCCATTAGTAACTCAGGAGGATGTTAAACAACATCCATTAGGGATAAGTATTTTTAAATCAGCAGGCCCAAATAACTTGCACCCAAGAGTCTTAAAAGAGTTGGCCAAGGAGCTCTCTGGCTAGCTCATCTTAATTGTTTATAACTTTTGGAAAACAAGGGAGATTTCGGATGACTGGAAAAGTGCTAATCTTGTGCCAGGATTCGAAAATGGAAAGTTAAAGGTAGGCTAGGTAGCCGGACACCAGTCCCGGGGGAAACCAGTGGCATTCAGTTGATAAAGAAATAACCGATCGGAATATAATTAATGAAGCCAGCGCAGTGTTATGGAAAATAGGCCTTGTCAAACAAACCTGGTTTCAGGCTTTGATGAGCGAGCCAGCCAGGCTGAAAGAGGTAACTGCGTACACAGAATCTGTACTGACTTTGGTAAGGCGTTTGACGTAGTGCCACATGACAGACTGCTTAAAAAAATCAGCAGGGTGCGAGATCAGCGGGGCACACGTTAAACGCACCAGGAACTGGCTGATTTCAGAAAGCTGTTGTCAATGAGGAGCCGTCCTGGAACGGGTGGAGGGGCTGTTCAGTGTGTGCTCTAGGCACACGCCGTGCAGAGGTAACTAGGTGACATTCAACGACCCGTGGCATACAGGCGGTCAGAGGAGATGATCTAATAGTTGGGTCCCATCTGGCCTTAAACTCTATTACTCTGGGAAAACCCTGTCACAGCTCAGGGGCCCACGTGCTAGGCGCTGGACAGACAAGGAGGAAAGAGGGCCGGCAGCTCACAATCTGTCCAGTTTTTGCCTCTCCAGATGCTTGAGGTTTCCTTAAGAGGATTTAAATACGCACCACAGATAACCCCTGCGTGCAGCCGGAGGGCTGCCTATAACCCACTGCCAGTGGGCCGGGCATTTCTAACCCTCAGCTCCCCTCTCCCCAGGGCTGCCCCACCCCCTTCCAACGCGCGTGCACCAGACAGGCCGACGGGCTGGGGTAGCATTTGGCACCAAAGCAGCGATCTCTGCTTGCCACGCCCGTCTCTGGGAAAGCCTCCTGGCAAGGAGAGGGAGATGGCTGGGAGCTGCCCCCCCAGGCAAGGTTGGGGGGCTCCATGTTTGACATGGGAATGGGCAAAGCCCGAGAAACTGGACAGTGCAACCCTCCTGCCCTGGCCCCCGGAGCTGGCCTGGAGGGTCCGAGAGGCATTTTCCATCACTATCACCCGTGTGCTCCAGCCCATCCCTCCCTACCCCCTGCTCAGGCTGTCCCACGGATGCTACAGAGGGCCAGGAGCCAGGAGGGCAAAGCTGCATTTTGGGGGGAAGGGTTGCGGAGGGTTACACCTTCCTCTGACTGTGTCCCACGTTAGCCCCTGAACGGGACAGGACGTGGGGCTGGCGGGGCCAGGGCTCTGCTACAGCCTCATGCCTGCCCCTGGTCCAGCAAGAACTCCTGGCCCAAGTTCCTCCCGGGTGTAACCGCCCCTGGCTTCAGTGCCTATGTCCCTAAGGATCAATTTGGCCCCGTCAGTCCAAGCAGCCTGGCCTGGGGTTTTCTCGTCTGCTGAGCTGTGTGCCCCGTAGACCCCCATCCCCTGCCTGGGCCCCCCCTTCCTGTGCAGAGGGGGGTGGAGATCAGTGAAGCGGAATCATAGAAGGGACCCAGAGAGGCGTCAAGTCCAGCCCTCCCCCCCCCGTGCGCCGAGGCAAGACCAAGTAAAGCCCTGCCAGGTGGCCCTATCTCCTGCACCCCAGGGGTGTCTGCTGGTGGGAGGGCTGCGTATTGTCCCCCCACTTCTGGGCACCGCTTTAACCAGCTTCAGTAAATTGCAGGGGGTTCTGGGTGAAGTGACGAGCAGTCTCCAATGGGGGAGAGCAGGGAGTGTGTTGGGGAGGGCAGGCGGGATCCGTGGGGCTGAACCACTGTCTGCTCCATGAGCTGAATTTGGGGTGATTCTGTGAGAGAAGCCGCACTGGCCTTCCCACCAGCTCACCCCCCGGCTCCTGCCCACCCACGGGGGGATTCCTCCCCCAGTGGGGGCAGCTAAGGACGAGCGAGGCCCCGCGCACAGCTGTCTGCTCTGGTTCTCCGTGAGCCTGGGCAGCAGATGAGTGCTCCGCTCCTGGGCCTGGAGAGGACAGGGCAGGCGCCCGTGGTGGTGGGCAGGGGTAGAGGCCGGGGGACCTGGCTCAGGGGTTGGGGTTGGTTCTTTTCGGAGCTGGGTCTCCTTGCCCCTCGGCAGGGCACTGCTGTTTGCCATGGAGAGTTGAATCATAGAATCATAGGGTTGGAAGGGACCTCAGGAGGTCACTAGTCCAACCCCCTGCTCAGAGCAGGACTAACCTCAGCTAAACCATCCCAGCCAGGGCTTTGTCAAGCCACAGCTTAAAAACCTCACAGCCCTGCTCTGAGCGTCCTGCTCGCCCCAGGAGCTGAGCGCAGAGCCCCGCAGGCAGCCGGGAGCGCTGTGTGTGTAACCAGGCTGCTGGTCAGGAGAGAACAACACAACCCGCCCCGGAGATGCGGAACCATTTGCAGTTCTCTGAGGAGATGCTTGCAAATCCCAGTTCCCACACACAGACACACCTGTGCACCGACCTGCCACCCAGCTAGGGGCCCTAGACATCCCATTTGCACACACGTCACACGCACACACACACACACACACACACACATCACATGCACACACACACATATCATCACACATGCACACATCCAATACACACACATCCATCACACATGCATGCACACATCCTTCACATGCACACATATATCACACAGACACATCCACACACAGAGACACCTGTGCACCGGCCTGCCACCCAGCTAGGGGCCCTAGACATCCCATGCACACACATATCACACACACACACACACACATACGTCACATGCACACATATACATCCATCACACGCACATGTCCATTTCTCACACACACACATCATCATACACATGCACACATCCATCACTCATACACACACACATCCTTCACATGCACACATATATCACACACACCAATCACACACACACACCTATCCATCACACACACACACACATGCACATCCATCTCTCTCTCTCACACACACACACATTCATCACACACAGTCGTCTCACACACACACACAGCCGTCTCACACACACACACACACACACATTAATAAACCCAGTTCCTGAGCCCCTTTCTCTCTTTCACTCAGTTCTGCCTCAGCGAAGATCCCCATTGAATTCAACTGGCATCTAGCCTCTGTCTGTCTGTTACTGTCCCTGCAGTGTCTGACCCCGCACGAGGGTCCAGCTAGAAATAAGTCACCATCCCTCTCTTCCTTCCCTGCCAGTAGGAGAAGACCCGTGACCGGTTACAGTAGCTTTGGTTTCTTTGTGTGGCGGGGCAGGTCCGTGCGAAGAACCGACAACGGGGAAGCGAGGTCACAGAAATGAGACTGGCATTCACTTCGCAACCTGGGGTCTCTTCTCTCCTGTGGCAGGGAGTTCCGCCGTCTAGGCCAGTGTTTCCCACACGGGGGCTCGCTGATGGGTCGCAGGCCCTGGGCAGAGGGAAGCCCTGGAGGTAGGGGATGCTAGAGAGCGAGCCCGCCCTGCACTCACCTGTCCTGCAGGGCCGGGCCCGACTCCCTGCGCTGGGGTGGGGGGTCACTCTGGTTAGGTTTACGCCCGGAGCAGGGAGCTGGGCTCAGCCCTGCAGGACAGAGCCCCTGGTGTGAGCTGCGTGAGTGGCACGCTCGCTCTCCATTCTGCCAGGGCCTGCCCTCTGCGCCGGGCAGCATTCGGGCCGTGGGGCTGGGGCAGAGGCGCCCTCGCGGAAGGGCCAGGAGCAGAAGGACGCAGGCCTAGGATTTTGGCACACACGGGTATGTTAGGCGTACACACACAGGGGTATGTTGCACACACACACACACATGGTTATTTTACACATGTACACCCAGCATGTTACACACACATGAGTATGTTACACACACACGGGGACAGCCGGGTATGTTACACGCACACACACAGGACCACACGGTGTGTTACATGTACACAGCACAGCCAGGTACGTTACACACTCATGCACACCTGGTATGTTACACACACACATGGGCACACATAGGTCTGTTACACACACATATGTTACACAGACGCCGGTATGTTACACGCACAGGGGCACACGTGTATGTTACACACTAGGCACGCACGGCTATGGTACACGCACACACACAAGGACAGATGGGTGTGTTATACACACACACAGGCATGTTACATATACACAGACGGACGTGTTGTCCACACAAACGGGTATGTTACAGGGGTCGTTTTGTTTGACTGCAGTAAAAACAGAGCCACTTCTACTGTGGTGTGCGACCCCCCCGCCGCAGCCCCGTTGGTGCTGAGTTATTGGCCAGCTCTGTGCTCAGGGTCCGTCTTGCATCGCATTTGTGTACAGCGCTGGCGGGGGGAGGGAGGAAGCAGGGGTCCAGCTGGGGGGCTCAGCGCTACCCCCATAGCAATGCTAATAGTATTTGTTGTCTGCGGTGTATTTGTAGCACCCAGAAGAAGAGAGAGACGAGGCGGGGGAGGGAATATCTTTCACTGGACCAAGCTCCGTGGGGTGAGAGCCCAGCTTTAGCTCTGCTGGGCTGGGAAAGGTGGTCCCAGCGGCACAGGTAAGTGCCGGGGGGAGCAGAGGCTTCGCCTACGTCGTTGGCACGTCCAGGAAGGGCCCAGGCAGGGTAGGGCGGCTGTTAACACCTCTGCAGGCATAGGGTTAGTGGGTTACAGATGGTTGTGATAAGCCAGAAATCCAGGGTCTTTGGTCACCGTCCAGCAGCGTTATGGACCTCATCTCCCGGGCGCGGCTTTTCACCTTCGCGGGCGAGGCCTGACAGAGGGTGATGGTGCTGGGACGTGTTCGCCCGCAGGGGACGGGGTGCGCTTCTCCATCACGTCTCTCCACTGCTACGATGAACAACACCCCCCCCAGTCCCCAGCACCCCTTTCCAGAGCCCTAGAGCCTGCCCCCCCTGCCTGCTCTGCACCCCAGCCAGCGCTGCGCTGCGTTCCCCAGCAACGGCCGCGGGGCGAAGCCAGGCCATCCGGCGGCTCTGGCATGGACACGCCCGGGAAACCGATAAAAGAAGAAAGCACCCGACCACCCGCAGGGCAGCGCTTGTCACAAGGCCGTGACTTCCAGGAGCTAAAGGCACTTCGCTAGACACTGAACGCCATGGGCTGGCCAGAGACACTGGCTTCCCGGCTCAGCACAACGCTCTGCTACTGGCTAGCCCCCTCTTCTTGTCCTGTGCCAGCAGAGCGTCCCCGGGACGGGTCCTTTAGTGTGTGCACGGCATGTGCGAAACCATCTGCTCCACCTGCCTTTCGCTGTGACGCTGGGAGTCCCTTTCCCGGCCCCGAGGACGGGCTCTCTGGTGGCTGTAAAGCTTCTCTCCCCTCAACAGATGCTCACCTGTCTCCGGCACCTTGCCTCCCTAATCGTATTGGTGGCGTCATATCTTTCCCTCCATGGGGGGACAGCATGTTCCCGGGGATGGGGGGACGTGTTTGGCTGGGACCCGGCAGCCCAGGGGCTTCGGGCACTGACCCCTCTGCTACAGGGCCCTGGTGAACCGGGCTCAGCGTCTTGGGGCAGACGAGGCGGGTGAGCCCTTTCACCACAGGAATCTACCGAGGGAAGCACCAAGGGCTCAGGCAATCGTCTGCCCAGCCCGTGCCGGGAACGCTGGGCCTGGGCACAGCTGGGGGGGTCCCAGCCGGCGCGGGGCAGCTCTCCAGACGTGCGGGAGCAGGGCGTGGGGGGGAGGAGGGCTTGTCACGCCCCGCCCCCAGCCGGGCTGTAGAAATCCAGTGTTAATCATCACTGTGGTGCCCCATGTTTCCATAGCGCATCCAGGAACCTTGGGGCTCAGGGCCACTGCCCTGGATGGGTGCGAGCCCCGGGGGCTGTGGAGGGGCAGGGTGGAGTGGCAGGGCTGTCTGCCCCAGAGGAAAGGCACCGGGTGGCAGGCTGGGACCCCCCCCCCTCCGTGCCAAGGCAGGGCATGGCCTCTCTGACCCCCTGTCCCTTGGCCCCGCAGGCAGCGGGCAGATCCAGCTGTGGCAGTTCCTCCTGGAGCTGCTGTCGGACCGCGCCAACCTGCACTGCATCGCCTGGGAGGGCACCAACGGGGAGTTCAAGCTGGTCGACCCGGACGAGGTGGCGCGGCGCTGGGGCGAGCGGAAGAGCAAGCCCAACATGAACTACGACAAGCTGAGCCGCGCCCTGCGCTACTACTACGACAAGAGCATCATGACCAAGGTGCACGGCAAGCGCTACGCCTACAAGTTCGACTTCCAGGGCCTGGCGCAGGTCTGCCAGCCCGCTGCGCCCGACCACACCCTCTACAAGCTGCAGGGCAACCTGGCGCCTCTGCCCTTCCCGGGCATCTCCAAACTCAACCTCATGGCCTCGGGCGTGGCGCCCGCCAGCTTCTCCTACTGGCCGGGCTCCGCGCCCGCCCTCTATCCCGGCCACGGCCTGCAGCCCTCCCCCCCCTTCGGCGCCATGGCCGCCTCCCACACCCACTACCACTAGCGCCCGCCGGGACGTGCTGGGCGGGGGGCTGGGGGAGGGGTGTGCACGATGGGGTCAGCCTCCCTTCGGGTTCCACTCCCAGAGGCCCCCTTTTGGCTCTGTGGCCCTTTCGGGGGAGGGGGGATTTCCTGAGTAGGTGTCCGGACCCCCTAAGGGTGGGTCCCCCTCTCCTACCCCTCCCCTGGAACCCCTGCCCGCCTCACCCTAGCCCCCGAGGATAGGCAAGGAGGCCAAGCCAGGGTTCCCGGCAATGCCAGCAGGGCCCAGGGGGGCGAGGTTCTCGTGGGGCAGTATCTGGGGGGTGGGGTGGGGAAGGTGGCCGAGCTGCAGGTGACTGGAGGCCCCCGTCCCAGCATCTCTCCAGCCCAGTCCAGCCCCTCTGTCTGCCGCGGGGAGAGGCGTTGCCCAAACACCAACTCTCATGCTTCAGGGCAGGAGCCAGGCCCTGGGGTCAGGAGGAAATCTCCTCCTCCACCCCCCAGGCAGTTAAGTGCCTGTCAGAAGATTCATGCCTGCCTCTGAAGCAGCTGGCCCGGGGCACCGTCAGAGGCGGGAGACCAGCTAGATGGGCCCATGGGTCTCATCCAGGGCAGCAGGGCAGGGGGCGTCAGGAAACCAGGTTGGGTGGGTCTGTAACTGGCTGCAGTTCAAACACCAGCGGGTGGGGTGGAGGCTGCTCGGGACAGATGGGCGAGGGGTGGGGGGAGTTGGAAGGGACCGGGAGGACGTGGGGACTCGGTGCCGTCCTCTGCGTAATGAAGTGAGAGTGGCTGGCATGGACTGGGCAGTGCGAGGAGGCTGCCGGGTCGGTGCCAGAGCTCCTTGGGCCCTGCTGGGATTTCAGTAGCCCCACGGCGCGGGCCCCCTTGTCTCTGACACCTAACTGCAGGCGGCACGGCTTTGCTGCTCTCCCCCAGACACACTCGCATCCAATAAAGGCTGCAGCCCTCCTGCTGCTTTGGCTTGTGGTACGCACGTGAGCCCTGCTGAGCGGAGAGGCTCCCAGCTACCTACAGGGGAAGGAGGGATCAGTGGGAGGACGGGGGAGCCCTGGGATTCAGGGGGGCAGCTCGTGTTTCCTCCCTGCTGCCGTTTTCAGAGCAGAGGCCACGTGACAGGTTTCTGGTGCGACGAGCAGGGCAGTGGAACAACTGAAGGGGAGACCGGCCCCTCCATTGAATTGCCCCGGGCTCAGCAGGCATGGTGGAGTGTGTGTGGGGGGGTCAGGACTGGGGGGTGCATGTGTGATGCTGCCATGTTCAATAAACTGGAGCGTGACTTTACTGCCGAGGCTCGGTCTGCGGATGCAAGGTGGGCGCCCTACATGGCCGCAGTGACTGGAGCGTTTCCTGGGGGGAGGCGTGCCCCCGAGCCCCTTTGCTTTGGAGGCTCCTGCTGATGTCTGAGCGGGTGGGGTGAGGAAACGGACCCATGGAGGTGCCACTTGGAGCCAGCCTCACACTCCTGCGGTCCTGGGGTCTGGAGAGGCAGGTCCTGCCCCACCTCGGCGCCCGGCCTCTGGAGCTGGGTTCCCAGTGGAAAATAAGGAATTAACCCTCTGGGCATTTGGACACAGATAATGGAGCAGAGTCAGGGCCGCTGCCCGGCTGCGCATTGAAACCAGTCACAGTAACGGCAGGCACGGAACCGGCCCTCCTGCTCCTAAAGCCCTGCCCCAGACCAACCGAGTGATAGGGACCTCTCCCTTATGGTGAGCAGTAGAGGGTCTATGACACACAGCTGAGCCATGCTGATGCTGGCTTGTAGTGGCCACTATTAAAGCCCATGCTAACTGCTCCCTAGCCGGTCACTTCCCGGCCTGGTGGGCCCTGCGGGCCGTGGGTCTGCACACTCCAGCCGTTCACAGGGCTTCCGCGTGCGACGACACACTTGACCATGTGCCGCAGCAATCCTGGGTGCTGTCTAACACACCCTGAGCCTACAGGGCTTCCAGGCAGCTGGCTGCCTCCGGGTTAGCACTTGCCATAGGCTGTTTAGCTACTCCTGACCCTGGAGCGTAGCTTCTGGGGCTGCTTTCAGAGCGAACACGGCGCCACGGCCTCGCTCGGCCCTGGCGTGCCCTGGCCCTGTCACTGGGGGTCGTCTAGTGTCGTCAGAGGTCTGGGAAGCGAATTTCAACGCCAGACACGGTGAGTGCAGGGATCAGACGGGGAGCTGCCTGGACTCAAACTCCCGTCCCCTCTGCTTCGAAACACCAGCCTCTACCAACGCAGAGACGGGGGCACGCCTGCCCCTGGCATCACCGTGGCAAACGCCTGGCCCCCGGCAGGCGACTCGAGTCGTGCAGGTGCATGCACGCTTGCACCGCAGGCTTGAGCCGCAGGTGAGCAATCAGCCCTGGCTTGTCCACGCCGGAGGTCCCGAGCAGGCCTCGCCCACGTAGACAGACCCTGCCCCACAGAGCAGCCGTCCGCCTGGCTGTGCTCCTGGCTGCAATGCAAGGGTCTGACACAAGGTGGCCCACTGCCGCCGAGCATCAGTCTCAGCCTGACAACCCATGAATGGGCGGCATTCCAGCACCCCCCACTTCTTTCCCGCCACTCTCCCCAGGGTCCCTCGGAGGTGGGCTCCCTCCTGCCGGGGCAGGCCCTGTCCTCCGATGCGCATCGCTGCTTGGGCCTGGCCCCCGGGCTGTGATCTTATTCCCTCCCTGGTACATTTCCTAGGAGCACCCCAGGCTATATGTCAGCCCGTTCCCCGGCTGTGCACGCAGCTCTCGGCTGTCTGGCTCTGGACCCTGAGGAGAGACTTGCTCGGGGCTCGGTCCCCACTGCTGAGCACACCTGAGCACAGGCGTGTGCACGATGGCTGCGTCGCACACCTGCCGTGCAGAGGGGTGAGCGACCGCACAGCCTGCAAGGCAGGGGGCACCCATCAGCCACTGGGCTAGCAGAAGAGGCCGTACGTACGCCTGCCCCCAGGTAAAATCCCGGGAATCAAAGCACACGCCGCTCCCAGGTAAACCCCAGCCTTGCCTGTGCTCACTGCAGGGACCCCTGTAAATCACAGCGCGCCAGCGCCTGCCTGCTCGACGGCTGGCTCACATCACTAACCCCGCAATAAAGTGCCCACCTGATGAGTGATGAGCCGGGGGCGCCGTCCGGGCTGCTTCTGAATTGTAGCCGATGATGGGAAATTGTCTCATGAAAGCCCACGTGTGTGCAGCTCCACCCAGGCTGTGCCAGTCCTCATGCCAAGCCAGCGACGCTGGGGCGTGATCGGAGCCCAGCGGGTCCCCTAGTCAGCCCCAAACCCCTGGGGAAAATGGGTTTGCTCTGCCTGGGAGAAGACGCTTCTTCCTCCTGTCTGAAGTGGGCAGGGGCGGGGAGGGGAGGTTGGGCACAATGGAAAATGACAAAAAGGCAGCACAAAAGAAGCAGGCGACCCCAACAGCAGTCTCCAAAGGGACTTCGGGGGGCGGGACTGTGGTGCAGCAGATTAAAATGTGGGGGGAGGCTGCCACAGGGGCAGGGTAGGCAGGGGGCAGCAGACCCTGCTGCCTGAAGCTGAGTGACCCCCAAGGGAAGGACGACCTCGTGACAGACATTGTGTCCAGGATGTTTGATCGTCTCACATGCCCTGTGCTCTCCATGGGCATAATTATCACGGGCATCCAGTCGACAGGCTGAATGAAGCGGGGCTGCAGGTGGGTAGCGACGTCCCAGCCAGCGCCTGGCCTTGAGGGAGTTAGCCGGGAGCTGCACCCCTTTTGGGATGGGTTTTGGGGGTGAGATGTTCAAGGGCCGGGTTATCGGAAGGGCCAGCAGGTTCCAGCACTCGGCCGGAGGAGCTTGGGGGGGGTCGCCTGAGAGTGAGTCTTGGGACCCCAGGATTGGGGCAGTGGTTGGGCCCTGTTCAGGCCCCAAGTGCTTGAAACACCCCTGGGAATCCAAAGCACAGAGGCGTGGGATCCTAGTGGGTCTGGGGCATGGGCATGGAGATATAGTCCCAAGGGAAGAGAAGTGACCCAGACAGAATCCAAAGGCAGACATGCTTCCCATGGGCTGGGACGCAGGCCCTAATATTACACCTCACTGGTGCTTTAGGGAGGATCCTGGGGGCCGGGGAACGTGGGTGTGTGTGTGCGTGTGGGGGGAGTATTAGATCTGTTATAGACTGTGCTGCTCTTGTGGTAGAGGGGCCGGGACAAGCGCTCTAGGGCCCTGGCTAGCACCCGTGACACGTGGCTGCCAAGGTGCTAGGGTGAGGGGCACCTTAGAAAGGATCTAGCAGCCATCACTGTTAGTGTACAGGATATAGACAGGCCCATGTTTTGTAAGTATCCTTATCCTTCAGCTGGTTATAGGGTGTAAAACGAAGAAGCAAAACCGCAGGCTTCGCTCACTGTGACAGTCTGAGGCCTGGTACTTCGGCTCAGATGTAGGAGTGGCGGCCATAAGCTGGGAAGCGTGCAGTCACATATACACATTCCAGCATAACATCTAATACCAAGCTGTTAAGATGGTGATCCAGTCTAACACCTCCAGGTAAAGAAAAGATCCTAGAATGTTTAAAGGAAACCTGTTTGATAGCATTCTGTCTGGCACAAGAATTACTTAGCAACAGTTGTGGTTGTAAAATCTACGCTCATTGTTTTGTCTTTATGGTACCCAATTCTCTATTATCTATTTGAATGATTTCTGTCTGGTTCTTTGATTGTTTCTGTCCATTGCATAACCAAGTGTGATCAGTCCAGGTGGTGGGACATGATTGGTTAAAGAATTATGTTCCAATATGTGAGGGTTGGTTAAAGAATTGTCTTGTAATATTGTTAAAGAAATGATTGGTTAAGATACATTATAAAAACGGAGGTAAAACAGGAAGTGGGGGGGGGGAGATTTATTGGTGTAAAGGACTGCGGGGGTCCTAATGGATGCTTGTTTGAAAAGATCCCAATAAACCCGTCCTATTGCCTGCTGCTGGACTCTGGACTTCTGCTTCTGCCAGCGAACTAACAACTGAAAGGACTGGGGGGGTCCTAGCATCTTGGTGCCGGGACTCGGATACACTTCGCTGGACAGGTGAGTAGTAGCCAGGTAAATCCCCCTGCGACAATGGTCCACGCAGTCGCGTGTTGGGGGTATGGCGGGCTCTCGGGACGGGAGCTGTGGATTCTCGCAAGCAGGGGCAATGGATTTTTTAAACAGATGGATACAGAAGAATCAGGGCCCATACCAGGTACAGGGGTCGACCTGGGATGAGATTGAGAAGGAGGTGGAGGAGGTGGTAGGGGACTCCAAGGGGAAGGAATATTGGAAAACAGGCATGGTGTTACAAGGATTGTGCGCTGGGATTGCGTACTGGGTAAAAGGGAAGCTGAACTCCTCCGGCGTATTAAATCTTCGGCGGGGACAGTGGAGCAGCAGAAATCGGTGCTGGCTGTAGAAATCGCTGGGTTAAAGGCACGGGACGCTTCACGGACAGAGGAGTCCAGAGAGGCAAGTCTGCAGGAGAGGGATGAACCGGTGGGGCGAGTAACCGACTTAGAGGATGAAATGTATCAATGTAAGCATGGGGGTAACGGACGGGGGAGGGGGCCTTGAACCATCTGCCCCACCAATGGTACTGAAGGAAATGCCCCCCCCCCCTGACCCTGAGAAAACAATATACCCACCACTGCCAGGGGACGTTGTGAGCCAGCAATCCACAGTTACAGCCTCTCCGAGAGAGACCACCCAGGAGGATCTACGGGAGGCGAGAACAGTACCCCCTGCTGCGGGTTGGGGGAACCAGGTCCCACAAGGAATAGAACAGGAGGAAATCCACCCCTTGTCCCTAAAGGACCGGGAGGCATGGCTGGGCCGGCTGGGAAAGCTGCCTCGGGATCAGTTTATGCTGTAGCTAGTGGAGGTGGGCAGGGAAATGGAGGGTCTAACTCGTGAGGACCAGGTGATTATATGGCAGTGTCTTTTGGGACGGGGTGCCGTGGGAACTGATGTGGCAGGGCTGGCAAACACATTTCTGATCCCGGGACAGGTGGCAAAACTATTGTTTGGGGTGTACTCTCGTTGTGCTGGGATGGATAAAGTGAGGAGAATCCCAGGAGAGATGGGGGGGGGGAGGGTATCCTCAGTCACATACAGGTCTGGGCACGGTGTTGGCAGGATCCCCTGGGGGACCCGTGGGTGATGCCCCAGGAGGGAAGGATGGGACCTAATGTGGGTGTAGAGCTGCTGGAAAAATGGCTAGAGCTGAGTGACCCACCGTCTGTGGGACACTTGTGGCTGCAGCACCCTGAACCTGTCCCCAATCAGCTACCCCACTTTCTGGAACAGGCGATGCATCAGAGGGAGGAACCGGTCTATGCTATTACCCTGGACGGACAGTACAGGGTGCAAAGGGCTGGGTGAGCTCGGAGGGGAGGACATAGAGGGAGAGGCCGTGGCTTTGGGAAGACAATCAAAGACGAGCGGACAGCAATAGAACAGGAACTAAAGAGGCTTCAGACTAGATTGGCCAGGCAGGATGTCACCAGACCAGAAGGGGAGTTGCCCTGGAGGCCAGGGGACTGGGACAGCCTGAAATGCCAGACACATAATTTTGCTAAGAGACAGGAGTGTTTTCAGTGCCAGGATCCCCGGTCTTCTCCGAACCAGTGGGAGGGACAGCGGTGGGTGCCATGACTTAGGGGCATCCTGGGAGGTGTCCTGTCCATAGCCTCAGTTTGGGACGGGATGCATCCGGTCGCCCCACGCTCCAGGGGGCAATTGAAGGGAGTCCTATGAGGGATTTTTTGATAGACACTGGAGCAGCCAGCAGCTTAACCACACGGGGGCAGGGGAGACCCACAGAAGGAACTGTGACAATTGTAGGGGCAACAGGAGGGGAGACACAATTAGCACTGAAGCGGGGATGGACTGAAGGAACCTGGGGAGAAGGGGAAATGACGTGGGATTGTAATGAGATGCTCAATTTGCCGGGGGCAGGAGATTTACATAAACTGGGACTTGAACTGGATTTGGCTAACTGGGTGTGTCTGCGGGGACAGGCGCAGGATGGACAGGGCTAGACAACTCCTATGGGGACAGCCACTGTGACCATTAAAGCAGCATATGCCTCCCACCGCCCCCAGCAGGGTGGGAACACATCCCTGTGTGGGCTAGGGATCGTTTGGATTGTGGTGGGGCAATATGGAGGTGTCGCTAGAGGGAGGGGATCCTCCCCCACAGAAATAGGCAGAAATAGGGGCAACTACTGGGAATTGGGAACAGAGGGGACTGATTAGAGCAGTTGCATCCCCTTGTCATGCTGCCGTGCGGCCGGTAAGAAAGCCGAACGGCACCTGGTGCCTTACTGTTGATTACACGGCACTGAATGCTCTGGCCAATTCCCCCGCCTCAGTGGTGGCAGCATCCCCTGAAATGTTGGCCCGTATTGGACTCCAATTCCGGGTTTTCACTGCTTTGGGTTTTGGTCTCTACCACCAGCTCCCTCATGTCAGCATAAAACTGCATTCACATGGGAGGGCAGACAATGTTGTTGGACAGTCCTTCCCCAGGGACACCGGGATTGCCCTTCAATCTTCCACAGATGGATGAAACAAGCTCTGGAAGGGTGGATTCAGCAAGGTGCATACAGTATGTAGATGACCTGTCGCTCGTGTCAGGGGCAGAGGAGGAACATAGGGAACTAACTGAGCAAGTTCTGCAGGCTTTGGCAGAAGCGGGGTTAAAAGTCAATGGGAAAAAGGCTCAAATGGGACAGACAAGGATGATCTGCTTCGGGGTGGAGCTGTCCCAGGCGGGAAGGGAGATTGACGAGGGACGGGTGCAATTAACTCAGTCCCTGCTGCTGCCCACTGATGTTAAAAGCTTGCAAAGTTTTCTAGGCCTGACTGGATTTTGTGGCCAATTATGCAGAAATAGCCCGGCCTCTGTCCGACCTAACCCGAGCCTCAACTAGGGAGTGGTCGGAAGAGTGTACTGAGGCAGTGAGGGTACTAAAGGAGCAGCTGGTGTGTGGGGCAGAGGACTGACCTGTGGCCTTTGCCTCCCGACTTTTGAGTGCTGCTTTGTACCTACTGGGAGTGGGGAAATTCAAATACCTCACGGGTACACAGATGGTAATAGTCCAGTCCTATCATGACCCCCTCCGGCTGTTAAACATAAATGACCTGGAAAAAGGGGTAAACAGTGAGGTGGCAAAATCTGCAGATGATACAAAACTACTCAAGATAGTTAAGTCCAAAGCAGCGTGCGAAGAGTTACAAAGGGATCTCACACAACTGGGTGACTGGGCAACGACATGGCAGATGTAATTCAGTGTTGATAAATCCAAAGTAATGCACAATGGAAAACAGAATCCCAATTATATCTATCCAGTGACGAGTCTAAATTAGCTGTTACCACTCCAGACAAATCTTGGAGATACTGCGGATATTTGTCTGAAAACATCCACTCAGTGTGCAGCGGCAGTCAAAAATGCTACCAATGTTGGGAATCATTAGAAAAGGGACAGGTAATAAGGTAGAAAATATCATATTGCCTCTTTATAAATCCATGGTGCACCCACATCCTGAATACTGCGAGTAGATGTGCTTGCCCCAGCTCAGAAAAGATCTATTGGAATTCGAAACGATACAGAAAAGGGGAACAAAACTGATGAGGGGTCTGGAAAAGCTTCCATCTGAGGAGAGATTAGTAGGACTGGGACTTTTCAGCTTGGAAAAGAGGCGACTAAGAGTGGATATAACAGAGGTCTATAAAATCATGACTGGTGCGGAGAGAGAGTGAATAAGGACGCGTTATTTACTTCTTAACATAACACAAGAACTAGGGGTCATCCAATGCCATTAACAGGCAGCAGGTTTAAAACGAACAAAAGGAAGGATTTCTTCACAGAGCGCACAGTCAACCTGTGGAACTCCTTGCCAGAGGACACTGTGAAGGCCAAAACTATAATGGGGTTAAAAAAAGAGCTAGGTAAGTTCCTGGAGGATAGGTCCAGCAATGGCTCTTAGCCAGGATGAAGAGGGAGACAACACCATGCTCTAAAGTGTCCCTAGCCCCTGTTTGCCAAAAGCTGGGAATGGCCGACGGGATGGATTCAGCGGATGATTCCCTGCCCTGTTCATTCCCTCTGCAGCACCTGTCACAGCCACTGTCGGAGGCCAGGACGCTGGGCTAGATGGGCCACTGATCTGACCCAGTGTGGCCGTTCTTATACCAGCGATCCCCACGGGATGCTGGGTGCACAGAAGCCAGCCCCCCAGCCCAGCACCGGGTTACCCGCCCCATTGGACACAATCCCGCAATGATTCCCGTGTGGAACACTCTCCCCGGCGCTACTGGACCTTCCTCGCAAAGCTGCCTTTGCCAGTTCCCCCAGCAGGGACACGGCACCGTGTGCTGGGCACAGGCACCAGTTCAGAGCTTGCAGGTGCTGCGAGGTCAAGCCCTCCAGAGCTCCAGGAGGGAGCCTGGCCTCAGGACGCCGCCTTGCCAGTCACTGCTCTCTCATTGCAGGGTCCCTTCGCAGGCCCCCCCCCTTGCCTAGAGGAGGGAAGGGCAGGGAGGGCAAATCCAGCTTTGTCCAGAAGAGACTGGCAAGACAGGGGCTGAATGGAGGGCGGTGGGGTGAGGAAGGGGCAGTAACAGACAAATAGGGAAACCAGCCGACGTGTTTCTGGGGGCTGGGACCAAGGGCCGGTCGGAGAAGCTGTCGGGGAACTTGGCGGCGAAACGCTGGGGGAAGTCGGGTTGGTTTCTCTGGAATTTCAATTAGAAAACAAACAAAACAAAAAAACGGGAAGAAAGTTTGCAGCGTCCGAAGGTCCCGTTTCTCCCTGGTCAGAAGCAAACCTGGCCCTCGCTCAGCTTGACGGGACGCTGTGTGTGGATTACTTTTTCATTTGCCATCATACGCTAGTGTCTGTCTATGACAGGTCATCAGACGACGTTTCTAACACAGCCCAGATGGAAACAGGACATTTGGAACAGGCTGAATTGATTTTCCTCCCCGGAGAGTTTCGGAAATGTCAGTTTTCCTCCAGTTTGGAATGAAGCCATATTTCCAACCCTCAAATCCTTCGTGTGATGGATTATCCATCGCCTGCCCCGCCCGGCTTTGTGGGCCCCACCTGGGCAGGAGAGAGATCCCCCTAGCACAGGTCCCCCTACCCCCCCGGCACACAGTCCCCTGCGGAGATACAGATAGAAACCGGCCCCTGTGGTTTTGGTTCTGAGCTGGATCCAAATCCAGAAGGGACCTGTTTCTGGGTCTGGTTCAGATGTGGCCAGAGGAAGAGCTCACGAGATCTCAGCACCCCCCATCCAAAATCTGAACCTCAGACCTGCTTTGTACCCAAACCTGGGGCAAACCCAGCCCCGCCCTACCGCCTGCCGGGGTGACGATCCAACTCAGTCACGCAGGTCCTAGCATGAACTGTGCCCCGGTGCTCGTCGTGGGGTGGGGGAGCTGGCCTGCCCCCTTCCTGCCCCGCCCCTGGATTTGCTAAAGCCAAAGGCAGCAGGAAAATGTTCAGCATCAAGCAAACCCCAAATCTCTCCAGTGAGAGGGCCGGGCAGAGCGAGGCCTGAGGGAAACCCCCAGCAAGGGCCAGGAAAGGGGATGAGAGAGGAGGGGAAGAGACGAAGGTGGAGAAAAGCAGTGAGTGGGAGAGAGAGCCCAAGCCAGCGAGCAAAGCCGGGCGGTGGAGACCCACGTCCAAATAGCGCACAATCAGCCAAAAGCCAGTCTCCTGCCACGCCTGTGAAACGGCATTGGTTTTCCTCCAGCTTCCAGAGCCGGGGATCGATCCGGGAAGGGAAGGGAGGAACCAGGGGGTGAGGATGGAGGAGACAGCGAATGGCTTATTAATAGAAGGTGAGGAGGGCCCTGGATCCTGACCCGCAGCCCCCTGCCGTTCCAGCCCCTGGCACCAGCGGGGAGATGTGGGGAAAGCCCTGAAGAAGGAGGAAATCTCCAGGGGACAACACAGCTTAGGTTTGAATTACTCCTTCGTTCAGTCCAGGCTGCATAGTACCCTGGCCGGCTTGGGGCACTGGGAGCGTCCCTGCGACGAGACCACCCATCCCCCGGGACAGGCCAGGACGCTCCTGTCATTGGCCCAGGAACGCTGGGCTTGGGGCCGGGTCGCTGAGCAGCCTCTCTAGGTTTGCAAACCCGGCCGGCTCCCGGCATGCTCCTAAACCCTGCCCGGCGAGGCTCAGGACTGCCCCCGGGGTGGGGCTGCAGGTTGGAATCAGGGTAGCTTGGAAGAGGTGGGGGAGGCCCACGACTGAAATAGCAGGGGGCTGCGGGTCAGGATTGGGGGGCACCAACAGAGCTGGGGGGGGGGGCGGTAGCCCTGGGCTGGGCTAGGAGGGGGCTGTGGGTTGCGACTGAGAAGCGTTGGCAAGACTGGGCGCTGCCCGGCAGAGGAAGGAGAACGCCCACCCCCCCGGCTCGCTGGTAACGCTATTAGCCCACCACGTTGACAAGCGCAAAAATCACCCGCCAATGCCTCGGATCCGGTTCCGGTTCCTCCTTTCTCTGGGCGTGGGGCTCCGCAGAAGCCCTGCTCCCATTAGCGGCGCATGGGCCACGTGCTGCTTCAGAGACATACATCGCACGTGGCAGCAGCTGTGCTCCCTTCCCCCTCCTGCTGTCCTCTGCCCCTCGCTAGGGACTGACCCCTCCAGCCAACCCCCTCTGGGAACCCCTCCCGCCCCCAAGTCTCCTGACCTGCCACTCCCCCAGCCACCCCGTGTGTTGGCAGCAGGGTGTTAGAGGGGATTGAGGGGCTGACTACTTATGCATCACCCCTGCCAGATCATGGCTGGAACTGAATGGTGTGTCATAGCCCCCGTACTGCCAACAGCTAGTGGGGATTCTCCCATTGCCCTGATGACCAGGGGCCCAGGGCTTGGGGAATTCTAGCGCTGCTGAAATCCTGCTGAATGTGGTGTCCTGAAAACCTGTTTTTAGACGAGGGAGCTCTGCAGCTAGGGAGTGGCGGGTGGGGGAAGGACACAGAGAGGGGCCGGGGTGTAACAGCCGCTTTGCTACTCCCTCATTGGCAGGGCCCCTTGCTCCTCCCCAGGTGCAGCCGTTTCACATGGGGGTGTGCAGGACACAGCCAGAGCCCCCTGCACCCCCCTCCCGCACACAGGGAGCAGCCGGGGCAGGGGGATGGAGCAGGCAGACGGTTGCCTGGTGTCTGGACGCGCTGGGGATGCTCTGCTGGGAACCAGCCCTGGGGAGGGAGCGGGGAGCACAGGCGTAAACAGCCAGTGCCGGTGACTCAGCAAAGCCGGCTTTAACCTCTGCCTGGCCAGAGCCGGGGCTGGGGGAATCCAAAAAACTCAATGCTGTCGATAGGGTCGATGGGGGAGCGGCCGCGGCCAGATCAGCCACAAAACCAGCTGGGGGCTCAATCACAGAATATTAGAGTTGGAAGGGACCGCAGGAGGTATCTAGTCCAACCCCCTGCTCACAGCAGGACCAACCTCAGCTATATCATCCCAGCCAGGGCTTTGTCAAGCCTCAGCTTAAAAACCTCTAAGGATGGAGATTCCACCACCTCCTTAGGTAACCCATTCCAGTGCTTCACCACCTGCCTAGGGAAAAAGTGTTTCCTAATGTCCAACCTAGACCAACCCCACTGCAACTTGAGACCATTGCTCCTTGTTCTGTCACATGCCACCACTGAGAACAGCCTAGCTCCATCCTCCCTGGAACCCCCTTTCAGGTAGTTAAAGGCTGCTATCAAATCCCCCCTCATTCTTCTCTTCTGCAGACTAAACAAGCCCAGTTTCCTCAGCCTCTCCTCATAAGTCCTGTGCTCCAGCCCCCTCATCATTTTTGTTGTCCTCCGCTGGACTCTCTCCAACTTCTCCACATCCTTTTTGTAGTGGGGGGCCCAAAACTGGACACAATACTGCAAACGTGGCCTCACCAATGCCGAATAGAGGGGAATGATCACTTCCCTCCATCTGCTGGCAATGCTCCTACTAACGCAGCTCAATATGCTATTAGCCTTCTTGGCAGCCAGGGCACACTGCTGACTCATATCCAGCTTTTTATCCACTGTAACCCCAGGTCCTTTTCTGCAGAACTGCTGCCTAACTCATCGGTCCCCAGTCTATAGCTGTGCATGGGATTCTTCCGTCCTAAGTGCAGGACTCTGCACTTGTCCTTGTTGAACTTCATCAGATTTCTTTTGGCCCAATCCTCCAGTTTGTTTAGGTCACTCTGTATCCTATCCCTACCTTCCAGGGTATCTACCACTCCCCCCAGCTTAGTGTCATCTGCAAACTTGCTGAGGGTGCAATCTACCCCATCCTCCAGATCATTAATGAAGATGTTGAACAAAACCGGCCCCAGCACCGACCCCTGGGGCACTCCGCTTGTGACCGGTTGCCAGCTAGACATGGAGCCATTGATCACTACTCGTTGAGCCCTATGCTCTAGCCAGTTCTCTATCCATTTTATAGTCCATTCATCCAACCCATACTTCTGTAACTTGCTGATAAGAATACTGTGAGAGACAGTATCAAAAGCTTTGCTAATGTCAAGGTATATCACGTCCACTGCCTTCCCTACATCCACAGAGCCAGTCACCTCATCATAGAAAGCAATCAGGTTGGTCAGGCATGACTTTCCCTTGGTAAATCCGTGTTGACTGTTCCTGATCACCTTACTCTCTTCCAAGTGCCTTAAAATGGATTCCTTGAGGACCCGCTCCATGATTTTCCAGGGATTGAGGTGAGGCTGACCGGTCTGTAGTTCCCTGGATCCTCTTTCCTCCCTTTCTTGAAGATGGGCACTAGATTTGCTTTTTTCCAGTCATCAGGGACCTCCCCCAATTGCCACGAGCTTTCAAAGATAATAGCCAATGGCTCTGAAATCACCTCAGCCAACTCCCTCCGCACCCTCGGGTGCATTGCATCCGGCCCCATAGACTTGTGTATGTCCAATCCTTCTAAATAGTCTTGGACCTGTTCCTTCAGAACTCCAGGATGTTCACCTCCTTCCCATTCTGTGCCGCCCAGTGCAGCAGTCTGGGAGCTGAGCTTGTCTGTGAAGACAGAGGCAAAAAAGGCATTGAGTACCTCAGCTTTCTCCACATCCTCTGTCACTCGGTTGCCTCCCCCATTCTGTAAGGGGCCCACACTTTCCCTAATCTTCCTCTTGTTGGTAAGCCTCCGCTGCCAGGGCCAATTCCCCTTACCACCACCTCACCCCCAGACCCACCGAGCTCCAGGCCAGCAGGGGCCCGCAGACCATCCAGGCTGGCTCTAACTAGCCCAGGCTGGAGGCTTTCGCCCATGCGCCCCCATAGAGAGCCCAGCAATTCTGGCATGGTGCAGGGGGGCAGCCGGTCTGGGCACAAAGCCCTGCCCCCCAGGAGCGGGTCCCAGGGGATAACCACCTGCCCTGCCACCTGTCTGTGCCCTACTTTGAGCTGGAATTCGTCCCATTCAGCGTCCAGCCCTTGTTTCCCATCCTGCCCGTCTCTCTCCCCTAGATTCAAGGGCCCCTCGGACGCCGGCATTTCCTCTTTGGGTGGGTCCTTACCCACCCCAGCCAGTCACCCCTCCGTCTGCCGAGCGAGCCGGCCCTGCAGCCCTCCGAGGCCCATGCCCTGCACTGCCTGCGTGGAAAGCAGCCCCTTCCTGGTTCCTTCGCCCCCCCTCGCTCGGGAACAGCTGGGCCCAGGACTGTAAATGTAAGCAGGGGAATGATCCCGCTATTGTGGGGAACTTTTCCCGGCTCCCGCGCTGCCCCGGTGAAAGGATCTGAGTGCTCGCCCCAACTCCCTTCACCCGCAGACTGCCTGTCCTCGGGGAGCTGCCCTTCCGCCCTCCCGTGTGACAAGACTTGGACCCTGTGGCTCCTGCCTGCACTGCCCCTGTCACCTCTAGGGTCGCTGTGACTCAGCCCCACCCCAAGGAGCGGGGAGGGGCAGGTCAGGCCAGGCCAGCGTGTAAGGCAAAGCCCCAGCCCCCCGGTGTGTGTGGGGGTGTGTGTGTGTGGCCTCACCGCCTCCGGTCACCAATGCACCTCATGCACCTGGGTGAGGGGCCTGGAGCCAGCGCCGGCTGGGGTGCCTACGCCAGGAGTGTTTCCAGGGACCACGGCTGCCCCAGCCCCAAATGGAGCAGCGAAGGGTGAGGAAGGAGCAGAGTCAAGAGCCGCCCAAGCCTCCTGTTCCATTAGGGTGTCCTGCGCTGCCGATTCCCCTCGGCAGCCTGCTCTCTGGGGCTGGGCAAGTCTCCGGAGCACCTTGCGGACTTGGCTGCTTTCAGCCTGGGGCGGCTGGTGGCTCCTTCCCCATGGAGCAGTGGCAAACCGAGGTGGGGGGGAGGCCAGGCCCCTGGGTGCTAACCTGTGGGGGGGTGCCGGGCTGGCCCTTCACCATGCACAGGAGGCAGGGGATGCAGGAGGCTCTGAGGGGCGCCCCTCAGTGCCTTCGCCCCCCGCACATTGTGAAGGGCTGGCCCGGTGCCTCCCCCCCCCAGGCTGGCCCGATGCCTCCCCCCGTCTGAGCCCGCGCTGGGCTGCGGGGCTGCAGTGGGAGAGGTGGGCGCCGTGTGGCGGGTAAGTGCGGGGGGGAGGAGGGGGACCAAGCCTGCATTTATGCCCCCCCAAGCCTCACGCCCCCCCTGTAAGTACAAACCCCCGCCTCCCCAGGGCAGCTGGGGGGGGGCGGCGTGGGGAGGAGATGTGTGAGGCCTGGGGAGAGGGGCCCCGCAAATGTAGGCTTGACCCCCGGGCACCGGGACCCTCAGGACGGCACTGCCATGGCGGGCTGAGGAACATTTCATGTCCGCTCAGCCACGCGGCCAGGCTGGCCCGGACTGGGCAGTGAGCAAATTCCCCCAGGCCTCAGTGCCATATGGTCCTGTGCCCAAGGTCATTGCAGCATCCGTGCTTCGTTCTAATTAGGCCCTGCCAGCGGGCAATCGCTCAGCGCTTCTGCGACCCGGGACGCACCCGATCGTCCCCGTCGCACAGAGGGTCAGCGACAGAACTGGGCCCCACAGAGATCCTCACTCCCAGTCTGGCAAGCCGGCCGCGACCCCGTGCCGGGTGCTGGGAGCTGGTAGATGAGGCGGGACAGGACGCCCGGCTGTGAGCTGACGGTGGGAGGGCAGGGCACTTGCCGGTACCCGGGGCAGAGGGAGAGGGAGCTACTGGAGGTCACCGGCCTTCGTCAGCCAGGAGCAGCACCAGGAAGGTGATGGTTCCTCTGGTGATGGGTTCCTCTGGTGTCTTTTTGGGCTGGAAGGATCCTGTTGCCGGGCATCTCAAGGTTCTGATTCCCTTGGCAACCCCAGGTGAGGCCAGACGCCGATGGGTCTGGACCTGCTGAGGGACGTCTGGAGCACCCTGGGAAACAGTCGGAAGCCCGGCTGCACCGCGGGAACTGCCTCTCCCAGTCGCTGGACCCTGCCCCCCGATGGCTGCGGGGTTGAGTCCCTGGGATGGGGCACAAGGCTTGTCTCCTGGCTACGTCTCAACCTGACCCACGGCTGAGCCCTGCGCGCACCCACGAGGCAGAAGCGCTCAGCCCTAGCCTGCACCCCTGATCTGGGCGTCGGTGGCCAGGCAGCGCAGTCACGTGGCTGAGCGACCTGAGGTCTAACACCGAACTCAAAGGCATTTTCCTGGTTGTCACACAGAACCCCTGGCCTTGGGGGGAGGGGGAAGGGAACCCCCATGTAGAAAGGGGGTAGCAGGACAACACATAAAACCCCTGGCAGGGGGGGAAATGGGGAACCCTCATATGAAGGAGTGGATAATGAGGGGACACAGAGCCCCTGGCGTGGGGGAGGGGTTGCGGGGAGGGGGAGACAGAGGGGGATGGGAGGGTGGGGGCGGCGGCAGGAGGTCTGGGAGAAGCCCCTGGTGTGTGCAATATGCTCAGTCTACAGAAGCAGCAAAGCACGCGACCCGTTTGACCGGCGATCTCCCCCTAGGACTCACGTCCCGGTGCCCCGGTGCGGAACACAGGCTGGCCTTTTCTTCTCCAATCTCATCTGTCCTTGGACTCTGTGAATCTAGGTTCTTCTCTCACACTCACCCCTGGGGTATCCGAAGGATGCCAGCTGTGCGTTAAATAGCATGATTACCGCCTGTCGGGTGCGGCTCGTTCGCTCGCTCACCCTCTCCCCGGGGGCGACCTGAGCGGGCCATGGAGTGACAGGTTGGGCTGTTTTATATAAACGAGCTGGACGCTGAGCTCTGACATGCTGACTGTTCATGGCAGAGATTCGAAGGCCAGACGGGACTTTTGTGGTCAACTCATTTGACCTCCTGCATAGCACGGGCCAGAGACCGGCCCTGAATTAATTCCTGTCGGAACTAGAGCAGAGCTGTTAGAAGAAACACCCTGTCTGGATTTAAAAATGGTCAGTGATGGAGAATCCAGCACAGCCCTTGGGACGTTGTTCCAATGGTTAATTCCTCTCACCGTTAAACATTTGCATCATATTTCAAGTCTGAATTTGACCAGCTTCAACTTCCAGCCATTGGACCTTCCTCTGCTCTAATAAATATTTGTTCCCCATGTAGGCACTGAAAGGCTGTGATCAAGTCACCTCTTCACCTTCTCTGTGCTAAGCTAAATCGATTGAGCTCCTGGAGTCTCTCGCTCTAAGGCAGGTTTTCCAATCCTTTGATCGTTCTCGTGGCTCTTCTCTGAGCCCCTCCAATTGATCAACCTCCTTCTTGAAGTGTGGGCACCAGAACTGGACACAGGAATCCAGCAGATGTTGCACCAGTGCCAGACGCAGAAGTAAAATAACCTCTCTGCCCCGACGTGAGATTCCCGTTCATGCAACCCAGGATCGCATGGGCTCTTTTGGCTATAGTGTTGCGCTGGCAGCTCATGTTCAGCTGATTACTTATCATGACCCCCCCAGTCGGTCGCTGCTTCCCAGGACAGAGCTCCCCCCATCCTGTAAGTACGGCCTGCGCTCTTTGTGCCTAGAGTTACCACTTGACATTTGGCTGTGTTAAAACAACAAACAAATTGTCTGATTGCAGCCAGCTTACCGACTGACCCAGATCACCCCGTCTCAGTGACTCAGCCTCTTCAGAATTTACCACTCTCCCACTTTTTGGGTTATTTGCAAAATGTTACAAGTCATGATTTTATATTGTTGTTCTGATAATTGTACTGCCCTCCTTTAATTCTTTATTAATCGAGGCCCAGATCAGCCATTCCATTTTTTTGCCTGGGATCAATGTCAGACTGGCAGGACTATAATTAGCCTGTTTTCCCTTTTTGACTATTGGTCAGCATTATCTTTCTTCCAGCTTTCGGAAACTTCCCCAGTGCTCCGAAACGTACCGAAAATCAACAGTAACGGTCCAGAGAGCTCCTCTGCCAGCTCTTTTAAAACTCTTGGATGCAAGTGCTCTGGGCCCACTGATTTAAAGCTGTCTCACTTCAGTAGCTGCTGTTTAGTATCCTCCTGAGTTACGGCTGGAAGAGAAAATGTTTCATCCTCCTCACACGACATGATCACACCGTCTGGCTTTGCCACAGTAAAGGAGAGCGATTTATTGAACGCTTTGTCGTTTCGGCTGACGATTGATCATTCTCCTGTTTCCACACAGTAACACACCAAGGCCATTGCGCCGGTGCAGAAGGCAGAGCACTTTGTGGTAGTTTGTGCCTGGCATTGCAGGTTCCCAGCCCCTGATTCTCCCAGCCCCTTTGCGAGGGGGAAGCCCTGGGGTTCTGACAGGGCACAAGGATTCAGTTTCTGCCACGCAGGAGGGGCTGGGATGAGAACCCTGCATCTTCAGCATCACCCTCCCCCCCGAGCTAAAGGGACATGCCATTAGACCGGTAGCAGGTCTGTTATCCGCCCTCTGAGCAGCTGGTAGGGGCCACCATCCCGCTCACACGAAGCCAGTGCAGCACCAGGGCCATCTCTTGCTTGCCTCTTGCTCATCTCCTGGTGCATTTGAAACCCGGCCCTGCCGTGGCTGGGAGTTAGCGCTGGCGGTCCCTGCCCCTGGGTGGCCCCTGCCATTCGGGCAGCTCACCACAGCGACCCCATGAGGGAAACAGAGAAACCTCCTGCCTTCTCCCCGGAGCGGAAAGGGTTATGGGCCACTCGGTGTGTGTGTGTGTCTCCCTTTGCTGTGAGCATCGATGGGGACCCCCGTCTGCTTCAGTGAGGGTGGGGCGGGGCTGGCTTTTTGTTCCACATCTGTACAGCGCCTTGCGCAACAGGGTTCTGCTCCGTGACTGGGGCTCCGAGGCATCACGGCAATGCGAATAATAGATAACATCCAGCAGGATCAGGCCCAATAAGGTACTTCACCGACAGGATTGGGCCTGATAAAGTGAGACACCCTGCAGGATCGGGCCCGATAAGGCAACTCACCTCGATGGATCGGGTCCAATCAGGTGCCTCACGAGCAGGATCAGGCCCAATGAGGTGACATCCCACAGGATCGGGCCCCTCAGCACCCCCCCACCTGTGGCCTGCCCGCCTGCACTGCATGAAATGGGCACCTTCCACCCTGGGGCCTGGACCCCACGACACCCCAGCCCCCACTGCTGCCCCGGGACCCCAGGGTGATGTGGATTTGACTGACGGAGGCTCTGCTGGGAAGATGACGCCTTCCCCCCGTGGGCAGCACCGTGCACCCCAACACAGCCCAGCTGCCCACTGGCTCCGGGGCCCAGAGCCCTGCCCATCCCAACCCCGGCCCGCTGCCTGCGCTGGCTGCCCTGGTGTCAGCCCCTGGTTGTCGCCTGCCTCCAGCCCCTTTCATCCCATCCATAAGCTGATTAGGAAAGATGCAGGTAGCAGCAGACGCCGTCGGGGCTGGGCAGTTAAAGCGCCCGCGCGGAGTGGGGGGAGCCGTGGGCACCAGCAAGCCCATTAGCCTCTCTGGCATGGAAAGGGCGGGCGGGAACCAGGCAGAAGCAGGGTGCCCAGTTCCCAGTCTCCGCAAAGCGGTCAAGCAGCGAACATGCCAGGGAGGTGGTTCTGCCCTCTCCCCTGCAGGGAGAGAGTCCCCTGCAGGGTCTAAACCTGGGTCGCCTTGGGTAGCCCCAGCCCCGCTCTGTGCCTCAGTTTCCCCACCTGTACGACAGAGATGGTGACCGCGACTCACCTAGCGCCCAGGGGGCTAGCCGGCTAGTGCCTGCACAGTGCCTTGGCCATGGCAAGCGCTATATCTATGCAAAGGGTTAGGAGCAGGGCTTGCGCAGTCTCCAGCACGGCCAACCAGCGCGGTCACCTGCTGCTTAAACCAGCGACGGATGCCCAGGCATGAGGGACGCAGCCACGCCCTGACTCCGTGGAGCCCAGAAAGGCAGGTGCTTGGTGCTTCCGCCTTCACCCACCCTGCGTTGTGGCAGCGCCGATGCAGAGACGCCCGGCCAGGCTGGGGGTGCGCAGCGACTTCGTTAGCACTCAGGAGCGAGAGACGGGACCCGACGGCCAGAGAATTAACTGTGGTGAAAATTCCTTGATGAGGGGTCAGGCCCGGAGCGCTCGCCCGGCGCCCCCCATTGATATGAGGCCGCTTGCTGCCAAAGTTCAGTTACCCCTGCCCACACCTCAGGGCATGTTTCCACCCGGGAGAAGGCCACGCTGAAACGCAGGCAGATGGAGCACCTGGGGCCACCCTCTGGGGCCTGCCTAGGGAGCAGAGAAACAGCCCATCACAAAACCGACAGCACTAACCCGCCCCCCCCGGCACAGGCAAAAAAGGGGTCGTGGAGCCTGAACTGCCTTCTCCCGCTCCTGGCCATCGGTAGGCCTCTCGGCAGCCGGCGGCCGTGCCTGGCCGGGGCAACGCACCACGGCTCTTGATGTCGCTTGAGGACCGGAGGCCACATCCCCCGGAGCCCCCAGCTCGGCCCGGCTGCCGGTGGCACCGCTCAGCAGCTCACCAGGAGTCTGCCGACAGCAGGGGACGGGCGTGGCCGGCCCTCTCCTCCTGCTGGAACCGCGTCAGATTTGGACACCGGAGCGGAGAGAACCTCTTTCTTGAGCTGCTGTGAGTGGGGGGAATCTGCCGTCTGCAAGGCGGAGCAGGCTGGTGGGGCTGGTGCTGCTGAATAAGGCCCTGTTAAATAGCCTCCAGGACGGCAGGTGACCCTGGATTGAGAGATCTGGGGCACTGGATCCTTCCCCTCCTGCTAAGGCAGCTCGGCCCAGGGCCGGGGCTTTTTTCTCGGCAGCGCCAGCAATCCCTTGGTGGGGTAAGGGGCTGGCACAAGGCCGGGTTATGCTGTGATGGAGGGAGGCTCAGACTGGCTGAGCTGGGACGCGTAGCCCCAGCCCGGCTCCCTGCGGCACAGTCTCCCCAAAGTCAATGGCGGCTGGAGTAATGGAGGGGAGACCGCTGGCCCCCTGCCCGGAGCAGCAGGTGTCACTCAGCAGGGGCTGGAGCGAGGCTGGTCCTGCCCACTGCAGCAGGCAGTTTCCAACAGGCCCGTGCAAATAGCAGCCTGCAATCGGTGACGTGAGCAGACATTGCACCTCACAGCCTGAGCGCTCCGAGCGCTTTGCAAAGCAGGGTCAGACGGAGCACTCCCCCCGTGGGATGGGGGGGGGGAGGAAACTGAGGCACAGAAAGGGGCAGTGACTTGTCCAAGGCCACCCAGGGAGCTAGTGACAGAGCTGGGAGTAGAACCGAGCTCTCTTGAGTTCTGTGCCCGACTCGTGGACCTCGCTGCCCCAGTGTGTCCAGAGCTCCTGGCCACCTCGCCCCTATTCTGGCCATGGGTGGAATCCAGGCCCCACTGGAGTCAATGGGGAGCCAGGATTTCACCCCGTGTTCTGATGCAGGTACCGTCAGATGCTCCTGCGCTAGCTCTTTGCTCTTCAGTGGCATTCCCTGGCAGGGACCCACACAAAACTCCAGTGGGGCCAGCCGCGGCAGCCGCCCGTTCAGCAGTGCCAGGTGCTGGGAGCCCATCCCTCCGCCTCTGGCATCCTGCCTCCTCTCTTGGCTCCCCTGTGATACGGTGCCCAGGGCCAGGTCTCTGTCCTGATATTCACCCCCCTCATCCCCCCCCATGGGATCAGCTCTGGCTCCCTCTGTAACCGGGGCCTCCCGTCACAGCCGTGCCCAAGGTGGACAGGTCTGTCCCGGGTCCCGACTGGGGAACTCACTGCCACAAGAAAGCTGGGACCGCGAGCCTCTGAACTCGAAACTCACCCCTGCGGCTGGGCTTCCCCTCCACAATAACCATCATCATCCCTAGAAATGACTCATCAGGTGATTTACTCCGGCCATCTGCGACGGGGGAGAGCTCTTCCTTCTTAAGCACTTGGGAGCCTCTCAGATACCATGGCCATGGGGGGGTTGGGGGGGGCAGAGAAACACCTCATTAGCGAGTTCCTGCGCGCTGCTCGCCCTGGCAACTGTGTCATTGTGACGTTACTATGGCAACTAGGGATGCTGCTGTCGGTACTCCCCATCTCTGCTCAGGGCTGAACGGCCAGAGCCTGGAGCAGGGCCCCATCCACACACCCCGTTTTCTCCGCCTGGCTACCATAGTTACCGTGCTGCAGAGGCATCCCGTGTTCTCCATTAGCCGCTGACCCAGCCCCGGCGAGCGCGGCACTTTTCAGTCACCAGCTGACAGCTCTGAACAGACTGCACCAAAATCCGACCAATCAGCAAGCCGGCGCTCCCCACACCCTGTGCCATGTGCCTGATTCACAATTTTGTAACAGGAATTCCCAATGAGGCCCCCCCCGCCACTCCCCCCCCCGCTCGACAATTAGCTGCAGCAGGCTGCAGAGGGGAAGGGAAAAGAAGAGATCCACTCTGAATATCCCAGAGCCGGATCAGAATGGATTTGGGGGCAAGAGGGGGTCATTTTCACCCCACCCCGCCCTCCCTCTGATAATTTCTTCTGCATCTGTTTGTGTGTTTGTTGCCTTGTTTACCTTGTCAGCACATCTGGCTCGCACATCTGGTTTCATCCACAGTCTTGGTAGCCCACGTTTGCTTAATCAGAGATCATTGAAACAGAAAAAACATCCTTCGCTGCTTTACGCTGAGCGCTGTGCTGCAAGGATTTAATTCCCTGCTAACCAGGAATTAGCAAGAGACGGAGAAGGGAAAACAGCAATTTAGAGCGAAACGTCTGCTCTTTTTCCAGAACCAAAACAGTTTTGGGGGCAAAAACATGACCCGCCTTCACAAGGGTTATAACTCTAAAGGATCCCAGGCGTCCAGGGTTGCCTTTGCTTTTTAAAGTCCTCTCGCTCCATCGTCAAAAGAAAGAACAACAGTCCATAATCCTGTAGGGCCTACAAAAACGCACCATCTCGCTACTGAACAAGCACGAATCCCAGAGCTGTGCCGCTGTTCATCACCGGGGCCTGCAGCACAAAGAAAGATATTCGGCACTGACGAGAAGCAGGATGCACTGCACCTGAACAAAAGAGCGTCCCGTCGGGGGCAGCTTCCTTCAAACCTCAGGAGGCAGAGAGAGAAAAAAAAAAAGCCGTTTGCAAAATAGAAGAGTGAAAAACAGGTGGAGGTAGCGGGGGAGGGGATATACGAGGGCACACAACAGTGATCGCTCCAGTTTATGCGTGTTCACAATTCTCCCAAACACGCACCTCTCCACGCACAGGGCCTGATCCAAAGCCAAGGGCAGTCTTTGCACTAGCTTTGCGTCAGGTCCTTAGTCGTTCTGCTGTGCCTTGAACATAGCCCACATGGCACAGAAGTGTCCGGACCCACACCCCACCCACTTCTCCAGTGTCTGGCCTTATTAACAAATATGAACAATAAGATAATACACAGGCCACTTCTGACGTTCTCCGCAGGGTGGACTGCTCCGAAGGCTCCTCCCTCTAGCTTGCTCAGCCCACACCCTAGATCCTCTCCCTCCAGAGAACCACTCCCAGCTCTGGGGAGGATAAACTGTCTACTTCAGGGAGTCAGCAGGATGCATTTAACCATTTCCCAGCAGTATCGACAGGGTGGGGATTGCAGACAAACACTGTCAGACTGGTACCGTTTTCATACGCTACAAGCAAGAATGGCTGGCGTTTGATTCGGGCATGAGCAGAGCCCTGCAGTGGGTTGCAGAGGTCTGTGCTTGGCTGGGCACAACAATACATTTGTCAGTTTTAAGGCCAGAAGAGCCCATTACAACCATCCAGTCTGACACAGGCCAGACAACCACCAAGCAAATTGGCAAGACAACGTGGGCTAAAATGTCAATCGCTGCCGAGCCAGCCCAGTGGGCATCGGCTAGCAAAGCCCAGTGGGGCGCTGCCACCTTTGCCACGTCCCATCCCGATGCTCAGACCCCGACAGGCCCAGAGGCTGGTCTGTATGAGCAAGGGGCTCGGATCCAGGCAGGGGCTGGTGCTGGACCAATATGCAGGAGGGGCCCTGGAAGGGTCTGATTGAAACACACCCAGCAGATCCTCCCGGGGGGAAGGACGCAGTTCCTCCCCCCCACTGTTGGCCCAATCCTGTTTTCATGAAATTTACGAAAGAACAGAGCCACAAATACTCCCTCCCCCTTCCTACCAAGAGACGCTTCAGCCTGACACGCTGCACCTTTAATCAAACGCTAAAACCTCAACTGACTCCGATTGTTCTACCCTCGGAAATGTTCACTTCAGCCTTTTTACAATATCCGTTTACTGCAGAATAATCCACGTCTGTCTGTACTCTGTATCATTCTGTTTGGTTTAAGATTGTTTGTAAAACCATCCACTGACCATTTCATCTGTTCATTTTACCCACTTTCAGAATATTTGTAAAAACCCTACTTTAAGTATGAGAAGCCGCCCTGTGCAATGTAATAGACCGACCTCATTGTGACAGACACTGGCAAAGATGAAATAATGTTTGCTTTAAAAATAATATGTGAGTTCTTCAGCTCGGAGTTGGCACTGAGTGACTGGAGTGTGAATGGCTGAGCAATTGAGGTGGGTGTAGACAGGGAGAGTGATTGAACAATTGGTCTGAGTAAGGGATGTCCAAACAGATGAAGAAAACACCAGCCTCACCTCAAACATTTGAGGAAGAAAGGAGCGAAGATAATAACTTTTCCCACTCACCTGGCCGAAGAGGAGCCACCCTGGTAACTTTGGAGCCAACCCACTTCAAAGAACAGAATCTGATCAGGCTTGCAAGGATGTGGGTGATTAAGGATCACACCAAATGCAGATGCAGCAGCACAGAGCAAAAACCCACAGACTGACATGGGGTCTTTTCCCTATAAAATGGGACAGAAAGATGAAGGCTGGAGGTTCGGGTCTACATCACCAACCAGCCAGGAGAACCGGTGCCATCGGCAGAACCTTGCTCCTCACCCTCGTGCTGCAGTCACCTGGCCAGTGACTACACGAGCACCGAGAGGCTGGTAACTAGAACATCTGTGAGACCCTGTGTGTGTCTGTCTGTCTCCCTGTCTGTGTGTGCCTGTCAGTGTGTGTGAGTGTGAATGAAAGCACCAACTGAAACGTGTGTCCAGGAAGTACACTTTATTAGCAAGAGTCTCTGTATTTGTAATCACTAGATAAAGCACAATATTGATACTGTTACAGTGTTGATCCTGTTTCCCTGATATTTGCATTATTGATACTATTGACCAAATTTCTGTGGTCACAATAAACGTGGCTTGTTGCCTTATCCCCTGACAAAGATCCTGTGATATTTGTTATTTGGATAACACCACCGGGGCAGGAGTTCTGTCTCCTGGGGTTTTCCTGTCCTCTTCCTGGCCCTGAGGGTGGAGCTCGCCCCCTTTCCTCTGCACAGGGTGTCTAGCACCCAGCCCGCTCTCCGCTCTTCTACGAAGTCCAGTGATACCTGCACAGAACCTGGTGTCGACACCCTGCCGGAAACATGAATCCTCTTCTGACGTGCTACCGCACAGGCCCTATTACCCCAGCCCCCAGCCCCGGCAGAAGGGCTGCCCCATGGGAGAGCTTAAGCAGACAGGGAGACCCCCAGCCAGTCTGGAAAGGAGAAAATCTGGCCGCACAGCCCAGGGAAGACACACACAATGAGCTGCCTGAAGAGGAGATCGCGCGGAGAATGCGGTGCCATGCAGGGGAGAGACACGCCGGCCGGCTCGCAGAGAGGCTCCTGTTCCGCTTCCTGGCCACAGAGCAAGGCACCCTAGCTTATGCTGCAGCAGTGCAGTGGAGACTACAGATCCCAGCAAGCACTCTTCTATTCTGGTCTGAGACGGGACCAGCGTTAAAGAGGACTGGCAAAGGCAAACAAAACCTGGCCTCCAGACCTTTTTCGCATCTCCAGGCCATAGTAAAGCCTGAAAGAATTTCCTACCAAAAAATCTGTTTACACGCTTCTCTGCTTATTTTTTTCAACATTCAAAACCCTGTCTACCTTGGTAGCCCCTGTGGTGATGGGAGAGCTCGTGGAAGAACAGCCGTGCAAGATCCAAGGCGGGAAAGCTGCAGCGATGAAAGGCAAGGGAGTTTTTATAGGAGAGTGACAGAAATGGTGAAAGGTCTAGAAAACACGACCTCCGAGGAGAGACTGACAAAGCTGGATTGGTTTAGCCTGGAGAAGAGAGACTGGGGGGGGGGGGGGGGGGCTTCCTGCCCGTCTTAAGTGCGTAAAAGGTTGTTACAAAGAAGAGGGTGATAAATTGTTTTCCTTATCTACTCAGGACAAGAAGTAATAGGCTTAAATTGCAACAAGGGAGGTTTAGGTTGGACATCAGGAAAAACGGTCCTCGCTGTCAGGGGAGTTAAGCACTGGAACAAATGACCAGGTAGGCTGTGGAAGCTCCGTCACTGGAGGATTTTAAGAGCAGGTTAGACAAACACCTGTCAGAGATGGTCTAGATACTGCTCTGTCCTACCCCAGTGCAGGGGACTGGCCTAGATGCCTTCTCGAGGTCCCTGCGCGCCCGACGTGTTTATGATTCTGTAGTAAGACTCTTTGAAACGCTTCAGTTTTGTCCATCCACGTTTACCTCCGACGGCTATCGCACACTTGGGAGAAAGGCAATCTTGGATAAAGAGTCACCCCCCGCCCCAGCCCCTTCCAGGAAGGTGTCGAAACTGGGTGGGAATTTTTCAACAAAATCTTTTTTTCAGCAGAAACTGCCAGTTCACCCAATGAGAGCTTGTCGTGGGAACGGGCCGGTTATAATGACACTAAGCTGGCTTAATGGCCCACCAAGGGAATTCAAAGGTACTACGAATCCAGTGAAAGAAGCCAGGGACTACACCTCATGTGTCACCAGGACATGCCTGTGGACTGGGGACTCTGGGGCTTTTCCATGCCATGTGCTGTGTGGCCGTGTTTGGGACAAGCCACGTGGCAAAGGGACACAGAAGGCAGCGGCACCATCCCCATCTTGTCTTCATTCCTGCTTCCTACCTCTGCATCAAGTACAAATCTACCTCTGAAGCTGTGAAACAAAGGACTGAGACCCAGCTGGGTACCCGATGTGCACCAGAGGGACTGCATAAGCCTGCACACGCCACCGTTCTGCTGGGAACCTGCTATCTCTGGACTTTACAGTCAGTTGTATGTATCTGATTTGCTCTGGCCATTTAACATTTCTCTTCTGGTTTGTTTCTTTCCTTTAAAATAAACCTTTAGTTTAGTTACTGAAGGAACGGCTGGCAGCGTGGTAAGATCCAGACTGACATTGATCTGGTGATGTGGCTGACCCTTTGGGGATGAGAAGAACATTCCTGGTCAAGGGAACAGAGCTTTAAATAACTTCTCTCTTTACTGGACCTAGTGGCTGATTGGGAGCCAGAGATTGAAATGCAGTGAAGGGGGCTGGGTGTATTTCTTGTTGTAGCTTCTTGATAACCAGTGTGGGAAATCAGGAGCACTGTTTGTGACTGGTCAGGGAATCTAACTTCAGTGTTACCCACCAGCGCTGGGAGAATCTGCTCTCCTTTTGCAGCCTGCCCCGTCCTTGGCATTTTCAGGTGGGCCACCCTAGCCACAGATGGGTCACAACCCCTCATGGCAGCACCCCCAGAATGGCAATGGTCAGGACTTGTCAAAAGCCTAACCAGCGAAGACGAGGCATTCGTCCCCTCTTGACCCAGACTGTAGCCCATCTGGTTTGCAGACTGAGGTACCCACCCCACTCCCCTAAATCCTTTGGGAGAGGCCAAGGTCCGTGCCCATCTACAACAGCAAATGGACTCCATTTCCCAAACAGATACACGTCGCCTCCCGAGTTCTTTTCCTTAGCCTGTGGGCAGCGTTCAGTCTGGGAAGACAATGCTGCCCTGTTCGCTTTTGTGATGCAATTTCTTTAGGGAGCTGTTGCAAGCAGCAAAGGAGTTTCCCCCCCTGCCTTACCCTCTCCAGCTACAGTCAGTTCTTGAGGCAGCGTAGCCCCCTGGAGAAGCAGGTGTTGATGGTTGGGCTGAAAGATCCCTGAAAGAGGGGATCGCCGGTGTGCCGTTTGTGCCCACTTCTGTCCCAGGACTGGGGCTCGGAGCGTAAACAAACACGTGGCACTAAGCAAACACCCAGACTCTGAGTCACTGATTTCCCCTCCATTGGGAAATCGACCTGCCACTTGTGGCTGCTCAGCAGAGGCCCGGCAATAAACTGGGAGCTTGCCCGGGGCTCCCTGTCTCCCTATTTTCTCGCACAAAGCAAGAGATACCAACACCCCGGCTCTGGCGGAGCGGCTGGTTTTTTTTCCCGGTTCAGTGAGAGAAGTCCGGCTGGATTTAGGCTCAATTCCACTCAAAGTGATGCATCCCCCCCTGCAGCTTCTCCTCCCTCCCCGGCGTGGCAGGTCCCTGTTCTGCTGAGTAGCAGGAAGGACGGAGCGAACAACCACCTTCCTTCAGGTTTCTTTCTCCGCTTTGGAGAAGGGAACCGCAGCTGCCTGTTCATGGGCTCCTTCTCCCTGCTACAGACCCCGGCCTGAGCACACCTCTAAGCCCATGCAAAGAATAGGGACAGTCCATGGCCTGCCCTGCAGCCTAGCCTGCTCCCTCGACATCGACCAACTCCTCTCCCCCCTCTGCTGAGCCCTCGCGTTTCCCCGAAGTGAAGCAGCCTTCGCTGCCCCGGGCGCTGCCCAATGGGGGACGTACCGCTGCTCAGCTGCTCTCTCAGGCCCCGTGCCCTCTTCCCACTGGCCCCAGATCCCCGGGGACCCTTCGTCCACTTCTGACTCCTGCATGGGGCAGGAGACACCGGAGCTGTCACTCCGGCACCGTCCCTCTGGCCTGATCTCCTGCACCATGAGCAGCGGTCAGCAGCCCAGCCCCGACGGTGGGTGGTTGGTCCCAGTCTCAGGCCTTTCCCACTGCCCATCACAGCCCTTTGGCGTGCAGGCCATAGCAGGCTGCACATTCACAGGCCAGATGACCCTGCTAGAGCCCAGCCCAACTCAGCCCCGGTCTCTTTGGAGGGAACCGGGGGTAGGGAGAAATTTCTCCCCGATTCGCTTTTGCTCCCCAGAGAGGCAGCCGCCCCAGCCGTGCTATCGAACTGAGCCCCTCTAAAGCGCGGCAGAGAAAAAGGCCAAGGAAGCGGAGGTGACGAGGCAAGCGTACGGGGGGGACAGGCAGGAGCTGGGCCGGGCGGAAAGGCTTAAGGGGCGCAGGGATTCATGGGAAGGTGGAGGACAACCTGGGCTGGTAAAACAAGGCACCACAAAGGGCAGCTGTGCATGTGACACCCGATGGGCAGGGAGACCCGTGGCGATGCCTTGTGGAGCCCCCTCCAGCCCCATCTGCTTTGCCCTGGCGGCTCTGCTCAGAAAAGCCACGTGTGTCTCTGTGCTGCTCCGTGCTTCCGCCCATCACACTGCAGCGGGGGGTTTCTGCACACTCTGTTCCGGAACCTGCTGCTTAATATAGCAGATTTCTGCACTGCCAGCGTCTCAGCGCGTAGTCCGTGTAATCAGCCGCCGGCTCTCCGGGCGAGGGGGGCGGGGAATGGATACCAGGGGAGGGGAGGAGGCTCACTGATCAGAAGACAAGACTAGTCAGGCTGAATGCCGCACAGAGCCAGGTTTCCAGGCCAGGGCTCCCCAAGGCCTTTCCTCACTTCTCATGCAGGAGGCATGGCAGCCTGCTGCAGTTCACGGTGCATTTCTGCACCAGCAGGGACCAGGCATCCCAGATCCAGCCTATACACCCTGGAGGGAGGTGGGGGGGAGGGGGGGCGGCCTCTGGGCTCCACAGTGCACAGTCTCCAGGCAGACCAGATAAATACACGCTAATGCCAGATTAAGCGCTAATGCAGAATCCTGATGGAACGGGCGTGATCCGGGCCCAGCCTCCTGGGAAAACAGAACCTGCTTTGAGAAAGAGGGTTTGGGGCTGAGGTTACATTCATTATTGGCCAGGGAGCCAGAACCATCTATTGATCTCTCCTCTATTTCTTAACCATGGCATCATACGCTCCCTCCGTGTTATTCCCTTGCTGATACAGTAACAAGGACACAGAGCCGCCTCCGTCTTCTTGCCGTGTTGCAGCCTCCAGCAGGTGCGCTTGCATTTCATCCTAAAAGCCAGATTCTGATATCTTCACTCAGCCGATACCTTCACTCCTCCCCTCCCCCCCATACACACACTTCAAGGGGACTACACACAGAGGAAGCTGTTATCCAGCCAGACCCGGGGTATCTTCACCCAAGCTTTCAGCTGTGAATTCCTTGGGACAGGAATGTTTGGATGTATGTTCATACAGCACCGAGCACCTAACAATGTTGTATGTTCGTACAGCGCCGAGCACAGCACCGGTGGATGTTGTTTGTACAGCACCGAGCACATACCGTTGTCGTATGTTTGTACAGCACCAAGCACAGCTCCCGGCTGGGCTGGTAAATAGGCTCAGTTTGACTGGCTGCAACTGAGTTGCATGTGATCACCCCAGCAGAGAAACTGCCCCCGGGATGAAGTGGCTACAGGAACACCCTGAGACCCAGAGCATTGCTGTGAATCGAGTTTGGTTCCCCCCCATCCCCCCGGCCCAGGCTAGAGGTCCCCAGGAACATGACCACTATCTCACAGCACCGCAGGCTGTAAATATCCCCCACTCAGCCCAGCCCAGGCCCAGCTGTGGACATTAGAACCAAGGCTGAGGAGACGGAGGTTAACAACCCGGCAGCAAACGAGGCGGCTGTGTTAAGAGCTCCTGGGGCTCTGAGAGGGAGGGCATTGGAAGGTCTCGTTTGATCCGCTGGGCACAAGCGCTCATCCATGCCACGGATTTTTCTCCTAGAGCCTGGCCCGCGTGGCGCTCAGCCAGGAGCGGATCAGGGAAATTCACATGCAGCCCCCGGCTGGCTCAGGGAGCACACAAGAGAATGCAGCCAAATGGAGTCAACAGCCCCTGGGAGTTACAGGTGCAACATCACCCCCTGTCCTCCCTTCTTGTCCCCGGACACGGCCTCTTTGTCCACCCGCTCCAGCTCCCCCAAACGCCCGTGGACTCCTCCAGGAGCAGGATGGGGCCCTGCAAGGCTGGATCCAAGAGGAAGCTGCCGCTTCCCCCGGCTCTGGTTGAAGTCCATGGTGGGCTTGGCACGAAGGAGAGGCCATTGCATGTAATGAGAGGACCGTTAAAGTGCATCCTGGATGCGGCAGAGACCAAACTTCCAGCGCCTCCAGCGCCAGCTTCTTTCTGCTCGAGTGCTGAGAAGCGTCGTGGGCCGATCGCCCTTTCTGCCTTTCGCTCAGGCTTCCCGTGTGCCGCCGGATGCCAACGTCCCTGTCTGACCTGGGTTCCCAGGATAACCCACCTCTGACACTGCCTGGGACACTAGGGCTTGCCCGGCCCTCCGGCCATGCCTGTGCATAAAGCTACTTCAAAGAGGCTGAGTGGGTCACAAGAAATAAGGGGCATTTCTCCACCTCACCTTACGGGCGCAGAGTCATTAAAGATGGCCAGGACGCGCGACAGGAGATCAGCTCAGACCGCCAGGCCCCAGATTTGCATCTGGGATCAACCAAAGACACCCTCACGAAGAAGCAGCCGGTGACTCCCAGGAGAGGAAAATCAATCGACGGGGATTAGAGGGATGCCCCTCGCCCACTGCAGCTGAGCGCAGAATGACGCTGCTCAGAGCAGAGGCGTTAAACTCCCAGAGGTGATGCAGGAGTTCCTGTTCTCAAACATTTCTTTGCTGGGACCCCCTTTACAAATATTTCCGTCTGTGATGACCCCCCCCACAAAAGTGAGGACCCCCCTCCCCCCATGCCATGCCATCCTTACCGGCATGCACAGGGACTGACAGCTCACAACCCCCCACCATAATAACCTCACGAGCCCCTGAGGGGTCCCGACCCCCAGTTTGAGAACCCCTGTATCTGCCATGGAAGAGGAAAGACCGTTCGTACCCAGAGCTGGTGACCAGGCTGTCTTTTGGAAGACCCCCTTTGCATGCTTCTCCCACCGTACCACAATGGACTGGGCATGTGGAAACTGAAGAGGCAGCTTTTTGGGTAGCAAATGTAACAGCACAGCGAGATGAAAACTGCAGAATGAAAATTGCCCGTGACTATTACATCATGAGATCTTTGGGGCCAGGACTGGATCTGCCCATCTGTACAGCACTCAGGGCACGGGGCCCCTGCAGGTGCTCTGGCTCTTACCACAGGACAAATAAAGAATATTCATTCATGGTTTAGATTAGTTTTCCGGGGCCAGCCTCACCTCCCTCCCTTTCCACTAGCCTTCTGCAATTCATTGCACCCGCCAGGGATCTTTGCAAAGGGCAGATTTCCTGGGCGCCTTTGAAAGCATATGTGGGAAGCAGCTTTTAGATATTCCCAAGGGTGAGGATGTGTTGGGAAGCGCAGTTCCAATCAGGAAGCAGAAATGATACCATGGGACGGACCCGACCAATCACCCCCGACCATTGCAGCCTGAATAGCAAAGACAGAGAATTATTCCTAACCAATTCGCAGCACTGAATAGTCCACACACTTTTATGCCACCAGTTAAAGGAAACTGCCGTCCAATTAGAGGTATCCCGTGAAGAGAAGAAAGGCTGAATTCGCTGGATAAGTGGCCAGTGCCGGTAAGTCGCTCATCTCCACTGTTCAGTAGGACAAGATCTAACACATGCACAACGGGGCAAATTAGCTGTTATAGGGACAGTGACTCACATTTGGGAAACTGATGGCATTTCAGAATTGGAAAGAAAACACAGGAAGCATTTGGACCCTTCCCCCTATTTTAGCCACACTACAGACCTGGTTGAAATAATCCAAATCCTGAAATTATTTCACATTTTGAAAAAGCAAATTTGGGGGGCAGAGGGGAGGGGAATTCCACAAAAATATTCATTCACTTCCCCTGAGCAACACCAGCTGAGAGAGACGTAGGCCAGTTTTCTGGCGTCCAGAGTTTGGAATTAGCTGATCAGACCAGGGATCCCTCTGACCCAGGATTCTCTCTCCTCCTACAGTTGTCACTACAAAACCCTGCAACACACAATGATGGGAAACCACTGCCAAGAGAGGAAACTCCTTCCAGACCCGCAACTTACCCGTCCCACCACACGGCACCCACGGGCCCACGGCCTGGTGGGAAATGTTGGCAGTGCATTGTGGGATGGGAGAACTCCTCTTGTGGGAGTTTGGGGTCAAGTTCCCACAATTCCCTGCGTTCCAACCCAGAATCTCCTTCTTTGCCCTGCAAGGAAATAGCTCTTCCGGTCTCAGGCACCTTTATACCATTATCACCGTGTCCACACTGGAGGGGTGCTGCCAGTACAGGTAAAGCAATACAGCTTTTTAGCACAGACAAGGCCCAGCCCCCAGTGGCATCCAGTGGGATGTGGTTTCCCAAGTCACTTAGTGCATCTGGAAATGTTACCGCTGTTCCTTCTAAGACATGTTGGATGGTATCCTATCTGCTGCAGTGTAAAATCCCCACTGTGCTGCAAAGCCCTTCCACCCACCCTTCCCAGTGGGAGAAGGAAAACTTTAAGCGAGGGTCGAAGCTTGAGATACTCCCCTCCTCACCCCCCAGGCCTAGATGACTCCTTAGTAGTCCACGCGGGGCTGGGGAGACACGTTTTAAACAGACAGACCCAAGGGGCAGAGAAAAGTTTGCATTTTAACCCCTGGTCGGCTGCTTGGGTCCAGATTGCCTGATGCAGCTGGGAAATTCTCACGCGCAGGGGTGAAGAGTAGCAGACACCACCGCTTTCCATTGACTCTCTATTGCCATTCCCTCCGCAGGAAGATTATCCTGTTCAGAGGACCAGCCCCAGGGCTGGCTGCTTTGGGCCAGCTTGTGTCTCAGGAAGAGGGACCCTCTCCGCTTTAACGACGCTTTGGATAAGGGTAGGCACCCGAATGGTGTATTTTTAAATGCACAAAAGCATTTAAGATCACCTTTCAGTCCTTGTGTATTTCTAGAGACGCCAAGCTGCCTCCAATTACCCAGCTTCAATTAGCTTTACTAAATCCACCGTTAGGCAGGCCGCTCTTAATACATTAATCACAGGAGGGACACAGTCCATCTTGTGCAAGCAGGAGATTGGCCCAGCTCTGGGGCTGAAACGGCTCTGAGCACGGCCTCGGTAGGGTTCCTTGCTTCTTGAGGTGTTGCTCAGCTCTGGGAATGGCAGCTCTACATTTTGCAGAGCCCAGGCCCACGTTGGTGATGGTCACTGACACCCACCACATGCACTCAGTTTGCACTGGTGACCGTGGCCTCACGGAGAGAGCAGGGGGCTGGAACTCCCAAAATCTGGGTTCAGTTCTGGTCCTGGCTGGCTGGGTTACCGTGGGCAAGTCCTTTCACTGCTCTGTGTCAAATGGGGATATGATATTTAGCTCCTGTGTGGTCCACTAATGCAATAGAACGCAAGCCGTACACAAAAGATCTGGGTGTTATTATTACTGCTACAAGTCAAAAGGTATCATTCCCAATTGCCAGCCCTGCTAGCTCGCTGGGGATCTGAGAACCAAGCCTTGCTTTTCGCACCTCAGGCATTGCCACCACTAACTGTTCCGGGGGGCACCCGTGTCTAGTGTCATGGCAGGCAGTGGGTTTGCACAGGTGAACCCGGCTGGCATTGAATTAACAGCTCTGCTGATGCACACCCAGGGAGGACCTAGCTCCCCCTCTTTTCTGTGCAACCAGAGCCAGCACCGCGGGCAGATCTCTGTCACCGAACCGAGCAGGTGCGGCTGAGATGCACGGAGCAGGCTTGGGGCGTGGGAAGGTGCCGTTTTCACCCAGACACTCTTCAGGAGAGAATTGCTCTTTAAACTACCTTTAAGAGCTGAGGCAGGCCCTAAATCCCGCTGCGACGGGGGCATTAGACCGTGGGTTAAATAGCGGGGTCGAGTTGTTTAAGCTGAGCTGGGCATGGGGGTCCCCCAGTTTCTAACCACAGCCCTGGCACCAGCTCCTTCTCCTGCCTGGGGCAGCTAACACAGCCTGGCCTCCCAGTTCCTCAGCTGTCAAATGGGGATAAGCTTTACCTCTCGTACACCAGGGCTAGCATGAGGATTGAAATCCTTCGACGCCATGGCTGGCAGGTGCTCTGTGATACATGGCACGTCTAGCATGGCAGGTGCTCTGTGATCGTTTCGAAAGCAGTGACGGGAGATGGCCAAATGGCTGGATGTAGACATGGGAGTCCCGACTCTCCCACCGATTGCCTGCTGAGGCTACCTCCATGTGAGGTGCGCAGAGCCGACGGTAATGCAGGCCAGACGCAGCCGTTAGCCGGACACATGGCACGTCTAGCCTGGCAGGTGCTGCAGAAATGGTGGGTATGGTTGTGCCGTTCTGGAATACGGCCAGGCCATTGCGCTCGGGCCGGAGTTCTACCAACACACGTCAATATCCAGCAAATAGCCCCCATCACGCAGGCTGCGGGGCTCCCAAAAGACAGCACTGGCTGACAAGGCAGAACTCCAAGCCGAGGACTGGCCCCTGGGGCTGTGGACACCCCCAGACCACCTGGCCCTTTCTCTCACATGGTGCAGTGGCCCTCTGCAGGGTCTGAGCTACACGCCCTGATCACGCTGGGGGAAGAGATGGTCTCTTTTGCTTCAGGAATCCTAGCCGGCCCTGGAGAACTAGTGGCTCTGGCCACACAAGAGACAGCTCTGAGCAGCTGAGACGGGAAGAGGCCCTTTCGTCCAGCCGTGCGCAGCTCTGGACGGGCGTGTGCTTTGAACGACACCTCTCTAGAACTGACAGCTGGCACGTCCTGCAGAGAAAAGGTTTTGACTCCCCGTCCCTTCCATGAAGCACGGCAAAGCTTTGGCTCTAGTGTGTCACCAGCCAGGGGGTCCTCCAGCAGAAATGACTGAGCCTACCTAGGGATCCTAGTGTTCAAAAGAAAATAAAACCCTCCAGGCCTTTATATTCCGCAGTGAAGCAAACCGAACACGCCTGGTTCGTGTCTCCTCTGTTACCGGCCTGGCCCGGCTCTGCGAGCTGCTGATCCAGCAAAGCGCTTCGGCACCTGCTTGGATCACGTGCGCAGGTGACACCCGGGCCTTCCTGCGGCCCCGGCCCCTGTTTGAGGTTTAAAAGCTGCTTTGCCCCCAGCAGACTCGTGCTACCTGGCCAGCTGGGCCTCGGGACCTCGGTGAGCGGCTGACTGTGTAGGAAGGACGCACCCTGGCCAAACACCGGGGGGGGGGGGGAGGGAGGTAGGAAGCTGCTGGCTCAAGGGGAATAGGACAGACAGACAGACAGACAGACTGTGGTCTGCGCAGGGACTTTTGCGGCTCTCCTCCCCGCAGGACCCGAGCTGTGGGTTGAACCCATCGCACGGTGCATGGTAAGCGCCTGGACGCGGAGCTCGCTGCGCACCACGGGGTGGGTCTTGGCTGCAGGAAGCTCTGGGCGCGCAGCCCGCAACAAGCCCAGGGATCCCTGCTGGGGGGACAGGGGGGGGGGCAGAAAGCCCCCAAACATCCGGAGTCAGGCCTGCCCTCTGCAAGCAAATCAGACGGCACCAGGCCGAGCTCCTGCAGCACCACGGAGAGCGCACCCGGCCGGCTTTTGGCGCGCCGCCGCTCACATCGCTGCCCTGCTCGGCAGCGAAGAACCTGCCTGGGGATAACGCGGCTCTTCGACCAGCCAGACCGTGCCCGCAACCTGCCCGCAGCCTGCCCGCAACCTGCCCCCAGCGCGCTGCGGCGGCTGCCGCCTGTGGCTGACGGACGGTGCAGTCACCAGCGGGGAACCCAACCCAACGCAGCGGGACTTGGTAGAAGAGCTTCCCCGGGACGCCTGTGAGCCCGACCCCGACCCCGGCCGGTGCAATTCAAGCCTCCGCGCCGCGGGAGGGGGTGAAGGTGCCAGCCTCGCCCAGACTTCCTGTCTGGGAAGCGCACATGGAGGGGGGGGGGGGCAGACGCGAGGTAACAAAGCCTCCGAAAGCCTGCCCGGTTCCCATCCCCTGCAGCTCGGAGGCGGCCGGCTGTCCGCAGCTGCGCGGCGCCGCGGAGGGGCTGCCTGGCCGGACCGTCCCCAGCCGGCTGCGGGGCTCCGTTCGCCTGGGTCCGTCCCGCTGCTGCAGGCGGATCTGAAGAGCCCAGCTGACAGCTGGCCGCGGTTACACCCGCACCAATGAGTGCAGGTCCGTCTCTCCCCCCCGCCCCCCGACAGACAGACAGACAGACAGAGCCTTTAGACAAAAACCCAGAGACGGTTGGGCTGGGAAGGGGGGGCGGAGGGAGGAGCTGCAGCCCGGTGTCCCAGCCCGTCAGGGAGCCCAGGAGCCCCTGCCAAGCCCGGCCCCAGCTCACCGCAAAACCCCAATTCTGTTTACCCCCCCCCCCCGAAATATGCCCCCCCCCGCATGCTGTAATAAGGCGGCGAAGAAATCCAGGCAGGTCTCCGGGCTGCAGTGTGGCATCGCTTTTATCTCGCTCTGCAATGTACAATATAAAACAATCCGCCGCGCTCTGTACAGCTCCGCAGCCTTGGCACGTCGAGCGGACCCGGCTTCGCCACGCTCGGCCCCCGCCAGCCTGGCTCTCGAGCCGGGGCAGCGCCTGGCTCCCGGCCGCGGGCCCAGCCGGGGGACGGGGGGCGAACGGGGGCCGGCGGGACTCGCTGCAGACACAGGGCGGCTGGGCGCGCTCTCCGGAGCAGGGGGCTCGGGCGACATTCCTGCCCCGCCGTCGGCGGGTGAACGGGAGGCGAGCCGGGGGCTGCGGGGCGCAGGGTGCCTGTGACAGCCCCGGCGGCTGCAGGAAGGACAGACAGACACGCGCATGCATCGGGGGGTTTGTTTCTTTACAGATCGATCAACAGGATCGGCCCCGGCCCCGCGCCCTGCCGCACCGTGACTCACGGCAGCAGCAAAGGACCAGGGCTGTTCCGGGGGGGGGCCCGGGGGGGCGCTCGGTCCCCTCCCTTGCAGGGGATATTAGCGCACGGAGCAGCTGCCGCCTCCCCTTTTCGAGACATGGCCTCGGCTGAGCCACAAAACCAGACCCCCCAGAGTTCTCCTCCCCCCCCCACAGAGGAAAAGTCACCCCCCCTCTAGCTCCCCCCCCACCTCTGCTCTGCCACGCAGCCGCCCAGAGACCATTTGCTGACGGCATTGGTTCTCACTTTGACAGGGCAGCCAGTCCCCCCCACATCCAGTGCCCCCCCCCAGGAGATGCGAAAAGGCAACGACCACCCCCCCCCCCCCCCGCCGCCCTCAGCCGGGCCTGTCTTCAGGGCCTGATTCCCCCACAGGTGGCAGCTCCGGGGAGGAGGGGGGCGGGGAGTGGGGCGGGGGACCAGTTTTGGGGGGATGCCGGGGGAGGCAAGTCCAGCAGCTCCGCACCCCTGCCGCCGCGCCTCGCCTGGCCCTGTTCCGGCGAGGGGGGCAGGGGCCCCCCCAGGTACCTCCTAGCGGTCCAGGCTGATAGTCCAGTGCTTGGCGCCGGAGTCCTTGCCCGCGCCGCTCTCCCCTTCGCTCTTGAGGTCCTGGAAGACCTGGGTGAAGAAGTGCGGGTCCGAGTTGATCTGCAGCATCTTGGCGCTCAGGCGCTGGATGATGGCCAGGCAGCGCTCCCAGAACCGCTCCTTGTCGCCCTCCACCAGGAAGGGCTTGAGCGGGTAGGAGATCTCGTTGCCCAGGTAGGAGTAGGCCAGGTAGAGGCAGGTGAGGAAAGCGGCCTGCAGCTCGGCCTGGCTGCCGATCTCCTCGCCCCGCAGCGCCTCCCGGCAGAGCAGGTAGACGAAGACCAGGTTGGCCGGGGTGATGAAGCCCTGGTCCTGCCAACCCTGCAGCAGCAGCGCCCGGTCCACGCTGCGGAACCAGGCGATGAGTTCGCCGGGGCTCAGCTCCTTCAGGCGGTAGCAGCGGCGGCACACGAAGTCCCCCAGGCAGCGGAGCAGCTCGCCGGTGGAGGCCTGCACGATCACCCGGCGCGGGGAGCCCGGGGCGCGGCTGCCGGGCGGCGGGGGCGGCGGCGGGGGTGGAGGCGGCTTGCCCCCGCCCGGCGGCAGCTCCTGCGGCGCGGAGGGCACGGTGGGCACCGGCACGGCCAGGGGCCCCTGCTTGGAGCCCGGCGCGCCCCCCTCCTGCGGCGCCCCCAGGGACTTGCGCAGGTTCTCGCGGTTGCGCTGCTGCACCAGCGGGTCGGGCTGGCCCGGGGCCGCCGGCGGGGCCCCCCCGCTGCCCGGCTTAGGGGTCACCTTCTTGGCGCTCTTCTTCTTCTTGGCCGAGGCGGCCACCAGCCGCTTCCAGGTGAGGGCGGAGATCAGCACCCCGGGCCGCTTCAGCCGGCTCTCGCCTTTGCCGTGCGCCCTGGCCGGGGCCGCCTCCTGCGCCAGCGGACCCCCGCCGCCGCCCTTCCCCGAGGCCGGGGGGGAGAGGGACAGCACCGTGCCCATCCTGGCTCCTTCCTCCCGCGGGCGCTGGGACCTGGTGCGAGCCGAGCGGTCTAGGGCGCGGCTGGGAGCCCGGAGCAAGCACCGGCCATGGGAGGGAGGGAGCCGGAGCCGCTGCGGAGCCGCTGCGCCTGATCTGGGCTCGCGCCCCTCTGTCTGCACCAGCGGCTGCACCAGGCCGCTCCCAGCCGCTCCGCAGCAGCCAATCCGGGCTCTGCCCCCCCCCCCCCCCACCCGCCGCTCTGCAAGGCCCGCCTCCCCGCGGGGACCTCCGGCTCGGGCTGGGGCGGGGGGGAGCTGGGAGCTGCGGTCCCTGCGCTGCGCCGGCCCCGGGGGACCCCAGGGAGCGCCCCCAGCGGGCGGGACGCGCCGATGTGCCCCCGCGGGGCGGGGCGGGCCGCTTTCGGGGCCGCGCTAACCCGGAGAGGGTGTGAAGTCGGGGCAGGTGGGGGCTCCCCCGCCTCTGTCTGACCCCCAGCGATGGGCCGGGGCAGCTCTTCTCATCCCCGTCTGGCCTTTCTCTCCGGCTTCCCCGGCGGATTCGTTAGGTTCCAGGGCCAGAAGGGATCCGCCAGTCCCACCTCCTGCCCATCGCAGGCCAGAGAATACAGCCGAGAGAAAGCGCCTCCGGGGCGGGGTGTCTCCAGCTCTGGGCGCCCCGTCTCCGGAAGGATCTAGCGGGGCTGGGAAAGGTTCGGGGAAGGGCAGCGAAGACCATCGGCCGCCCCACCAGGGGAGACTAAGAGGATCAGGATCGTTCAGCTTAGAAAAGAGGCGACCAAGGGCGGGGGGTCTGAGGGAGATCTCAGATCATGGCCAGCGTGGAGAGGGAATAGGGAAATGTTCTTTACCCCCCTTCACACACTGCACAAACAAACCCGGGGGCTGCCAGTGACGTTAGCAGGCAGCAGGCTTGACGCAAACAAGAGGAAGCGCTTTAGTCACCCAACCCACGTTAACCTGTGGAACTCCTTGCCTGGGGAAGTTGTGAAGGCCAAAAGTATAGGTGGGTTCCCAAACGACCTGGAGGATGGGCCCCTCAATGGCTATTGGCCAAGAGGGTCAGGGACGCAGTGCCATGCTTGGGATGGCCCCAAACTTCTTTCAGAAGCTGGCGGTGGATCACTCCATAGCTGCCCTGTTCTGTACACTCCCCCAGAAGCTCTGGTTCTGGCCACTGCCAGAGACAGGATACGAGGCAAGATGGACCATGGTCTGACCCAGCTCTTATGTTCATCGCCAAAATGCAGCCGCCTCTGGCAGCAGACGCTTCTTGCATGCCCGGGTCTATGAAGCCGTTCCCAAACCAGTCCCCCGAAGGGCCTATGCAAGGGGACACTGATAGACTAGCTGCATGAAGAGGACTCCAAATCTCTTGGGTACCATGTGGGGGTTTCCAGGTCAGCTCAATCTGAGCCCGTGTGATGGGGACAATCTAGTGACCAGGGGTTGCGCTGACACGGATCCATGGGTCCCCACACATCCGGCTGGTAGCAAGGACATGATATAGTTGCTATTCCAGCCCATGGGTTTGCGGCCTGAGCCGGGACCATAAAGCGGGATTTCTCTGGTGTTGTGCAAATGCAATGACACTCACCTAGCAGAGGGGCAGGAGAATGTCCTGACCCCAGCTGGGGTTCAGATGGAGAGAAGGGGGGGGGTACATAGCCTCTCCCAAATCCTGGAGCCCCCATTCTGTGCTGCAGAATCTCAGTTTTCATAACAAAACGAAAGAGCCAGTCCTAAGACCTTAGGGTTACAATGAAAACTTTCCAAACTGCAGGCAGCCCGAAACCGTAATGCAGAACGGTGAGTAGAACCATTAACCAAATCTCATTCTTCAGGGCTTCAGCTGGTTACCTGCAGGTGTCAGGAAGGTGATTTCCCCCCCTCTCCAGTGCATAATGTTCAGTCTACAAGGAGGACAAATATTTGGTGATGGGCTCTCCAGTCTAGCAGAGAAAGGTCTAACAATGGCTGGAGGCTGAAGCTAGACAAATTCAGACTGGAAATAAGCTGTATATTTTTAGCAGGGAGGGTAATTAACCCCTGGAACAATCTACAAAGAGTCGTGGTGGATTCTCCATCGCTGAGTCAAGATGGGGTGTTTCTCTAAATGATCTGCTCTAGGATGATTGTGGAGCAGGTCTCTGGCCCGGGTTATCCAGGGGGTCAGACTGAATGATCGCAATGGAACCTGTGAATCGGCCAGCTGGATCTGGGCTGTTTCTCTACTTCCTCTGGGGCATCACAGATTGCCTTCCAGTGGAGGGGGGGCACTGGGCAGGGCGGGCCAGTGCTTGGAGGTAGTTCAGTGAATCCTCCTTCTAGATGCCTGGCCGGGGGGTCTTGCTTGTGTGCTCAGGGTCTAAGGAAGGGGTTTTCCCCCAGGTCAGATTGGCAGGGCCACTGGGGTTTTTCACCTTCCTCGACAGTGTGGGGCGGGGATCACCTGCTGGCGTCTCTCACCAGTCAATTCCCTGCCATTACAGCGATGGCTCCTGGCTCTCTGCTGTTCTCTGCCGGGGGCATGCAGCAGCTGTGTCTCCTGAGGACTGAAATGCTCTAGTCCAAGGGTCTGTCTACACAGCAAAGAAATACCTGCAGCTGGCCCATGCTATCTGACGCGAGCTTGCGGGGCTCAGGCTGCGGGGCTCTTCCATGGCTGGGTAGGCATCGGGGGTCGGGCTGGAGCCTGGGCTCTGGGACCCTACAGGGTGGCACGGGCCAACGGCAGGTTTCGCTTTGCTGGGTAGACGTACCTCAAGTCCTTGTGCTCAACACGGGGGGAACTGGGTGAAATGCAATGGCCTGGGCTGTACAAGAAGTCAGACTAGATGATCTCACTGTCTCTCTGCCTTAAACTTGCCTATGGAAGGGTCCGTGTTAACCATTTCACTGCTGACCAAAGCATTCACAAGTCCATGGGGCCGGATGCAATGCACCCGAGGGTGCGGAGGGAGTTGGCTGAGGTGATTTCAGAGCCATTGGCTATTATCTTTGAAAGCTCGTGGCAACAGGGGGAGGTCCCTGAGGACTGGAAAAAAGCAAATATAGTGCCCATCTTCAAAAAAGGGAGGAAAGAGGATCCAGGGAACTACAGACCGGTTAGCCTCACCTCAATCCCTGGAAAGATCATGGAGCAGGTCCTTAAGGAATCCATTTTAAGGCACTTGGAAGAGAGGAAGGTGATCAGGAACAGTCAACACGGATTCACCAAGGGAAAGTCATGCCTGACCAACCTGATTGCTTTCTATGATGAGGTGACTGGCTCTGTGGATGTGGGGAAGGCGGTGGATGTGATATACCTTGACTTTAGCAAAGCTTTTGATACGGTTTCTCACAGTATTCTTATCAGCAAGTTAAAGAAGTATGGGTTGGATGAATGGACTATAAAATGGATAGTGAACTGGCTAGAGCATAGGGCTCAACGAGTAGTGATCAATGGCTCCATGTCTAGCTGGCAACCGGTCACAAGCGGAGTTCCCCAGGGGTCGGTCCTGGGGCCGGTTTTGTTCAACATCTTTATTAATGATCTGGAGGATGGGGTAGATTGCACCCTCAGCAAGTTTGCGGACGACACTAAGCTGGGGGGAGTGGTAGATACCCTGCAAGGTAGGGATAGGATACAGAGTGACCTAAACAAACTGGAGGATTGGGCCAAAAGAAATCTGCTGAGGTTCAACAAGGACAAGTGCAGAGTCCTCCACTTAGGAAGGAAGAATCCCATGCACAGCTATAGACTGGGGACCGACGAGCTGGGCAGCAGCTCTGCAGAAAAGGACCTGGGGGTAACGGTGGATAAAAAGCTGGATATGAGTCAGCAGTGTGCCCTGGTTGTCAAGAAGGCTAATGGAATATTGGGCTGCATTAGGAGGGGCATTGCCAGCAGGTCACGGGAAGTGATTATTCCCCTCTATTCGGCATTGGTGAGGCCGCATTTAGAATATTGTGTCCAGTTTTGGGCCCCCCACTACAAAAAAGATGTGGACAGTTTGGAGAGAGTGCAGCGGAGGGCAACCAAAATGATGAGGGGGCTGGAGCACAGGACTTATGAGGAGAGGCTGAGGGAACTGGGCTTGTTTAGTCTGCAAAAGAGAAGAGTGAGGGGGGATTTGATAGCGGCTTTTAACTACCTGAAAGGGGGTTCCAGGGAGGATGGGGCTAGGCTGTTCTCGGTGGTGGCAGATGACAGAACAAGGAGCAACGGTCTCAAGTTGCAGGGGGAGGTCTAGGTTGGACATTAGGAAAAAGTTTTTTACTAGGAGGGTGGTGAAGCATTGGAATGGGTTACCTAGGGAGGTGGTGGAATCTCCATCCTTACAGGTTTTTAAGCTGAGGCTTGACAAAGCCCTGGTTGGGATGATATAGCTGAGGTTAGTCCTGCTTTGAGCAGGGGGTTGGACTAGATGACCTCCTGAGGTCCCTTCCAACTCTAATATTCTATGATTCTATGATTCTATGTCCGAAAGGAGGGAGCTGGTTAAAACCAGCACGCCCTGCTGTGAGTGACAGCTCGGTCCGGTGCCAGGAGCAGGTAGCGTGGAGAGATTTTCCCCAGCCAGGAAGCTACTCAGCAGCCATGAATGTCCAGTCTAGGGAAGAGGTGAGAGTTTTGCAGTGAGTCAGTTCCCCAGTTCAACCCCTGATGATATATTAAGGCCAAGGATCGTGCAAAAGAGGGAGTTTGGAGGGGGGAAGGTCATGTCAGTGCCTTTCTTTATCACAAATATGGAGGGGCCAGGAGGGAAATTGGGAGGTCGGGCTCCTGCAGGGAGAAGCCACCATTGGTATGACTTCCCCCTTGCCCTGAGAGCCATGGTGTCTCTACAGATCCGAGACCAGCTGTGTGGGTTGCTGGGTAGTGGTGGGGTTGAAGAAGGGGCATGTCTCCCAGCATTTGCCCTCTCACTGGCTTTTCCTCAGGAGACAGGACCTGCAGCCTGCAACCCACATTGATCCTAGCCACGCGTGACCAAGAAAAGGTGAAAGCACCACCAGGCAAAGGCTGTCCTTGCAGGTTGTGCAAACCCCCCAACCCCGCTCCCCACCACGCCTGGCTCCGTCCCCTTGCAGCTGCTTCACTGACGGAAATCACGATATTTGCGCCCACTCTGACAAATAGCAACATGAGAATGAAGCCGGGACCTTGAGGAAAGGATAAGGGGCCTCCTAGGACATCCAACGGGCGTTAGTCCAGAAGGTCCAAACTTGAAGCCTCAAGTGAGAACTTGGCATCTGGGATTCGGGGTGAAGGCAGACGTTGCACAAAGTGGTGAAATCCCAACACGATCTGTTCCACACTTGTTTTTATTGAAGGGCTCTGGCACCTAATGAATGTATCCGATTTCCGGCCAGCCAGAGGAGTATTTTCTTCATCCCCTTTATATTTTCACAAACAATGAATAAAACATCTACCCTTCCCCCCCCAAGAGAGAGTTCCTACTCCATATTTTTGACAGACAAGAGCAAAGGTTCTCCCTTGCGCAGGGACAAGACTTCTTTCCGAGGGCCGTGAAATTCTTACCCAAGCTATGCTTTCCAATTGCTGTTTCCATCCTTCCTGATGGCAAAGGGGCTCTCCTGCATGTGAATAACCTCCGCGGTTAGGTCCACGGAACAGACAGCATCAGGGAATGTGCAGTTCATGAAAATTTCAACGAGAATGTATAAATGATGCTTTTTGATACAGCGGTTTAAATGTGAAATTAACCAACGTATGTGCAGCGAATGTAAGCGACTGGACAGACAGGAGAACATGAGCTGCGATGAATTACAATTAGATCTGAGCTGGAGCAGCCCCCTGGATCTCGAAACTTTGAGAGCTTCTGAGATCAAAATAGAGCCCCAGATCTGAACTGCACAATCCAACCCTGCCTCTGAACATCTGTGGGGGGAGCGCCAAAATCTAGATTCAGGGACAGGTTCCACCATCAGGGCAGTGCACAGCCGTTGTCACTGTGCAACAAGGGGCCGGGGAGAATTAGAGGAGCTGGGGACTGTTTCCGCTTTGGGCTTGCTTCAGTTCCTGGAGCAGATGGGAATCCAGCCAGCGCAAAGTGTAAACAGTCCCTGATCTGACCTGGGCCAGACCTGACCGGGGCCAATCCAACCCTTGGTTGTGGTGTGGCAGGGGGGTTATGGAAGAGAAGAGGGAGAGGTTGGGGGGGCTGCCCGTGTGGCTCCAGCTAGGACTGGGGCCCGTGTCAGCAACCCAACAGCTGCAGCAGCTCATGCATGAGGAAGCGACTTTACACAACGGTTCCTTGGCCAGTCGGGTGTCACGGAGCTCGGTCTGGATGTGAACACAAGGTTGGACAGTCCTGGCCGAGAGGGGAGAAGCGAAGCAGCGCGTGGGCTGCGGCTCCCTTGGGGCAGTCAATGGTTCATTCATTTTTAACATTTCCTCCTTTCAAAGCGCTGCGTGAATATTAACGAATGAACCCCGCGACCCCATGAGGGACGTGCCCACATCCTTATCCTTATTTTACTGACGAGGCAATGCCCAGACCCACAACTTGCTCTGATCGAACCGATTCCCAAACCAATTCAAAGCCCTCTGTGGATGCTCCCAGTCAGTTTAACTAAACTGATTCCAGTTAAGCAGGGGCGATTTTTGCTAGACCCAGACAGTCTGATCCTGCAGGCCTCAATTCCTTACAGGTGCAGATGAGAGCGGAATTAGCCCATCTAACTCACTGGTTGTATTCACAGGTCATTAGATGGCCAGTTCCTGGTGATCAATTCCGAGTGGGAAATTCCAGTACAACAGGTGGGTTTAGGTGGGATCCCATTTACAAACGCAGTCTAGGGTCATTAAGGAAGCAGGCCGGAGATCCCCCTGTGGAGCTGGGGGGAGAGTAGAGTTGAGTTGAGTTGAGTTTTAAGGTTTAGTTATGGATTGGCGCCTGTAGATCAATCTTCCCTCTAGAGGATTCATGTTTTCAGCCTGGGGGCGTTGCTGGAAGTGGAGGCAGTGGTAGCATGTGCAGCATGTGATTGGGCTACTGTTGCTAATGCAAAGACTGCTACAGCCAGGGGGCTTAGCACGAGGGCCCTGGAAACAGCAGAACGTGTTCCTGACTGCCGGAAAGGAGGTTCTTTTGGTCTGTGTCAGCCTGGAGTTCTGCTCAGCAGATCATTCCAGAGGCAGGGTGCTTCTCCGGCTGTGGGAGAAAAACCTTCTCTCCCCCCTCCCATCTAATTCTTCACAGCTGAATGATAAGGCTGGGTGAAGCAAGCTTTATTTCTCTGCACTGTATTAGTGGAGATTAGAGAACTGCTTCAAAGAGCTCACGGCCTTAATAGCCCCACTGCCAAAGGGTGGGAGAGAGACAGGATTATGACTCCTGATTTAGACCGGGGGAAACTGAGGCCCAAAGAGATGAAGTGATGGCCCAAGGTCACATGGGGGGTGGGGGTCAATAGCAGACCTGGCGAGTGAATCTGAATCTCCTGAGTCCTTGTGCATTGATTGAATCACAAGAATGTCCTTTCTCTCCGTTAAGGAGCACACTTGGGTGATGAAGTGGAGACTTTTTTGGGGGTAATATTTTTATGAAGCCTATGCGTGCCTCGGTTTCCCCTCTATGCTGCATTGTGACCTAGATGAATGAAAAGGGGCTGTTGGGACAGGCTAAGAGACAGGTGTCAATGGTGCCCAGCTGTCTGGGTCTCAGGTCCCATATTGATGGTGCTCTTGAGAAGACCATGGCAGGACCAATTTGCCCAGACACGGACACCTACCAACTCGTGACCCAGAGGGACGTGGGCTTCTCTGCCACTCAGCAGGGAGGCTAAGCAGCCTTTCCCCAGCGAGGGGGGATGGACAGTTAAGTGCTTTAATCTTCCTTTCTCTGGGCTAATTTAAGGACTTCCTACGCTGGGTCCCAGATGACTCATCAACCTGCCTGTCTGGACAACGCTGCGTGAGTGTCCCTGCAACGCTTGGGGAGAAGCATTGACCCCTGCGGAGCAGCCAAGTCTCCATCAGGATCTGCCTCTGTGGGACTTGCTGACCAGAGCACAAAGAATGACGCAGCGGGGCTGCAGGTCCAGAGGTCCAGTCTCAGGAGGCGGCGAGGCCGTGTGGCTCACCCTGGAGGGAATGCGGGACACCCCCTGCCCCTCAGGGGTCTGCCCCTGGGAAGGGGTTTTACCCCAGACACTGTTCCAAAGCTGGGACCACAGCACCGATCCTGTGGATCCGTCACAACCTGCAGCTGGCTAGCCCCTCAGCCAGGCCCGGCCTTAGCCGTAGGCGAGGCAGGCAATTGCCTAGGGCGGCAAAACCTAAAGGGCAGCTGCTGGGCTGCAGACACCCGCCTCCTGCCCACTCCTGGTGCGCAGCCAGGAGCCGGCCGCCAGAGTCCTGGGAAGAAAGCAGCAGCCGCCCGTGTCCCCGCTGGCAGTGGGCAACTGCCCCCCAGCTCCGTCCCCTCCCAGAGCCAGGCTCCAGGAGCCCCTGGCCTTCTTGTCAATGTCACCACTCTAGCAGAGCCCTGACATTGACAATGACAGCTCCCTGCACCCCTGCAGATACTCAAATTTTTCCGCTGCGGGGGGCACATTTTTATTTGCCATGGGGGGGCAGAATATGTAAAGCCAGCGCTGCCCTCCGCTGCCCTGAAGGGACCCGGATGGATTTCGGCTGGTTTGCACCAGCTGAGGAGGTGGCTGGCTGCCCCTGGGTAAAATGCCAGAGAGATGGCGCTGGCTAATCCGCCCTGTGTGTGAAGCTGGCTGTGTTTGAAGGGAGCAGGCGAGGCCCATCAGCTGGTCAGACTGACTTTGGGATAAGGCAGTGGAGTTACAGCAGGGACAGCGATGGTTAAAGGATATTTAAGATCCACAGCAGTGAAATCAGCCGGTGTGTTTTGTTTTTGTTTTTTAAATTAGGTCCGATGTGTCAGTCAGAATAATGTGGGGTGGGGGGCTCCCTTCCATCTCTGTGGGAGCAGGGGTCTGGCCATGCTGATTCCCCTGCAGGACTGGGCCCTTAAGCCTTCTCCTGTAATGTTGGAAACCCACAGGGCTGTATCCCTGGGGTCACCATGGAAACCAGGAAGTGAAACTGACTTGAAACAAAAATGAAATTGACCAGGCTCCTGTAATCAAACTAGGCAGAGGGCGAAATGGAGACAGTGGGGCGAGAGGAAAACTTTAAGGCTTTGAGGCTTTAAGACTTCCTTCTCTACCCCACTACCCCCCAATTTTGCAGAGCATTGTGGTGCCGGTCCCTGAGGAGCCGTTCCTTACGCTCCTGCAATGCATGGTGACTGTCAGGGACAGTTACCTGCAGGTGGTGCGGTGTTGGTTGCCCAGTCTCTTTCCAGATGACCGATGGATTGTTGCACTCGGGCAAGCGCTCAGCTCAGCTGGGCGTGTTTCGTAGCTACCCCAGGCAACAGCAGAATCTGGACTCAGCCTTTCACTCTGTGTAGGTACAAGACCCTGTGTGCACTGCAGCCTCTAAACTGTCTTAAACGAACGGAGTTCTAAACACTGTTTAAAAGGGTCCAACCTGGCTTGGATCTGCACTGAGGCCATCTAGTGTGGGCCAATGGCTCAGGCACCGGACTGGGAGTTAGTGTCGCTCCAGGTCGCCTGTGTGACCCGGGGATGGAGGGGCAGCTTAGACGGCCCTTCCCAGGTGCTCCAGGGAGTGCAGAAGCCCCTTGCACAATTTTCAGAGCCCTAGGGCCTTTTCTACACTACAGCACCCTCCCTCCCCCCCGCCAGCCTGCCCTTTCTGCCAGGATGCCTTGTGTGTGTGTGGGGGGGGGGGGGGGGCGGTTCCTGGAGTGCAGCTTTGCAATTGTCTTCCACACTACCTCCCGCAAGGAAATCCTCCCCTGACCCCCCGTGAACCAGGGCTTCCTCAGCTGGCTCTGCAATGGACTGGCCTCATGCAAGGCTTTTTACCCCTCTCCCTGCCTCTGTTTCCCCTTCTGTGAAATGGGGACACTGGTGTTGAGCCTCTTTGGCAATCAAGGAGAGCTCCTGAAACGGGCTGACTGAGCTGTTCTGCTGCTGGCTGGATGGTGCTTGTGTGACCCTGCTCAATAGCCACTTTGCTCAAGCACTGCCCCCCCCCCCCCCCCCCCCCCACTGCATGGAAGCTGTCACCTCCCTGGGGCCGGGCCACAATTGCCCATTGTTTGCCTGGGGGTAGTTTTGTGCACAAAAATGGCACAAAGCTGGGGCGGGGGTTGCCAACGCTGTGGAGAACAGAGCTAAAATTCAAAGGGATCTTGCTAGATTGGAGCACCGGGCTCTAGACAACAAAATGAAATTCAACAAAGACAAACGTGAGGGGCTCCGCCTAGGGAAGAAAAACCAAATGCACAGACACAGGCCGGGGGACACCTGGCTCGGCAGCAGCCCAGCGGAGCAGGATGTGGGAGCTGTCACCCCCTCGCCAGCAGGCAGCAATGCGATGCTGGTGCAAAAAAAGCAAATGCAATTTTGGGGTGCATTCAGAGAGGCAGAGCCTGCAAGTCCCGGCGGTGACAGACGGCTCCACTCCGCCCTGGTTTGCCCTCAGCTGGAGAACTGCGTCCAGTCCTGGTCAGCGATGCGCAGAAAGGATGTAGAGGAAACTGGAAAGGATCCAGAGGTGAGCAATGAAGATGATCAAAGGGAATGAAGGGGCTGGCTCTGTTGAGTTTGGGAAAGAGAAGACCGAGGGGGGACATGCTAGAGGTCTTCAAAGACTTGCCAGGCGGCCGTAAGAAAGGTGGAGGAAAGTTCTTCTCTCTTGCCCCGGAGGGCGGGACAAGAGGCAGTGGGTTCGCACTACAGCACCGCCCATTTCCACTGAATCTCAGGAAAAACTTCCGAACTGTAAACACAGGCGGTCAAGGGCACAGACGCCATGGGAAGTTGTGGAAGCTCCTTCCCGGGAGGTTTTCAAAAGGAAGCCGGGGAGCCCCCTGTCTTGGAGGGGTCGGACCCAGCAATCCTGCATCGTGGCAGGGGGTCAGACTGGACGAGCCGCGTGGTCCCCTCTAGCCCTGTGGGTCTAGGATTCTAAAAGCTGATGAGTCCAAAGGGAAGCAGCCTGCAGGGGAGGGTGTTTGGTTTGTAGACCAAGCCCTGCTGCGTCCCCTGGCATTTTGGTGGGAAACATCTCCCCACACCCCTTCCCCCCGGGACTGGCAGTCACCGGCTGCGAATGGAGGGTGGGCTGAGGAGGGGGAGTAGGAATTTCTTGTCCTCAGTGACTCCTGGCTTAGACTGAGCTGGGACTGCACGGTGCTCGCCATGCGTGCGCTTCTCCCTTCCCCTGCATGGTTCCCAAGGAGACGGGCAGGAGGTGATCTCCGGTAAGGTGTAGTCCACACCTTGCCTGGGCCTACAGCATTTCCAGCGAGGGCTGGAGAAGTTCTGAGATTTCCACAGCCGCAGTGGGGAGAGATCTGTGTGTGTGTGTGTGTGGTGGGGCTGGGGTGAAAACTCAGAGCTATGTGTGGGGAGGGATCGATCCCATCCAGGCCAACAAAGAGTTAATGGGAGCCGGAGAGCCCAGCTGGCCCCCTGGTTGCACCGGGAGGGCGGCAGGCTCAATTCCCAGCCCCCAGCTGGGGAGGAGTGGCCGGTTGCTGTAAAAGAAGGGGTTTAGGCCAGAGGTGACAGGAGACCCCGAGGTGAGGTGGCCCTGTGTCCTCTTGGGAGGAGGAGGAGGAGGATGGGGGAAAGGCTGAAGAAGGACTCAGTGAATTACAGGGAGAAGAAAAGAATAAAAAGCAAAAGGAGCCAGGATTCGCCTCTGCTGTGGCCCTCTAGGGAGGGGGCAGCATTCAAGGGAATGGCCCCGGGGGGGTCACAGCCTTGACAAAACGGAATCAGAAGAGAGCCCAAATTTCCAGCCCCTAGGGGTGGGAATGAGCTGGGGTGGGGAGCTCTGGGAGATTGCTTGCTGACGAAAGACTCTCTGGTTCGCTCCCTGCATTTTAATACTGGTGAAGAACATTACTTAGGATGTCAAAGGGTGCTGATGCCCCGGGACTGCAGGGGGGCCAAGTACCCCACCCCCTGAGCTGGTTGGCAGAGGGGGTGCTCCAGGATGAGGAGGTTCTTCTATTGGGTGTAATGGGGGGCTGTGGGCCGGAGCTGAGGGGCTTCGATGGAGCTAGGCATGTGTGTGGAAGCCTGGGGCTGAAATGGCTGTGGGGTGGATGGGGGGGGACGGGACAGAAAGGGGGTTGTAGCTCCTGCCCTGCTGTGCTCGGCTCAGCCCAGTATTGTGCATCCTCTCTTGTACCAGAAAAGAAGCTTACGAGAAGTGGAAGCTTGGTCAGGTGACCAGGGAGGAGTATAAAAACACTGCTCGAGCATGCAGGAGTGAAATCAGGACGGCCAAAGCACAGTTGGAGTTGCAGCTAGCCAGGGACGTGAAGCGGAACAAGAAGGGTTTCTACAGGTATGTCAGTAACAAGACAAAGGTCAGGAAAAGTGTGGGCCCCTTAGAGAATGGGGGAGGCAACCTAGTGACAGAGGATGTGAAGAAAGCTGAGGTACTCAATGCCTTTTTTGCCTCTGTCTTCACAGACAAGGTCAGCTCCCAGACTGCTGCACTGGGCGGCACAGAATGGGGAGGAGGTGAACATCCCGCAGTGCTGAAGAAACAGGTCCAGGACTATTTAGAAGGATTGGACATACACAAGTCCATGGGGCCGGATGCAATGCATCCTAGGGTGCTGAGGGAGTTGGCTGAGGTGATTTCAGAGCCATTGGCTATTATCTTTGAAAGCTCATGGCAATTGGGGGAGGTTCCTGATGACTGGAAAAAGGCAAATCTAGTGCCCATCTTCAAAAAAGGGAGGAAAGAGGATCCAGGGAACTACAGACCAGTCAGCCTCACCTCAATCCCTGGAAAAATCATGGAGCAGGACCTCAAGGAATCCATTTTAAGGCACTTGGAAGAGAGGAAGGTGATCAGGAACAGTCAACACGGATTCACCAAGGGAAAGTCATGCCTGACCAACCTGATTGCTTTCTATGAAGAGGTGACTGGCTCTGTGGATGTAGGGAAGGCGGTGGATGTGATATACCTTGACTTTAGCAAAGCTTTTGATACGGTCTCTCACAATATTCTTATCAGCAAGTTAAAGAAGGATGGGTTGGATGAATGGACTATAAAATGGATAGAGAACTGGCTAGAGCATAGGGCTCAACGAGTAGTGATCAATGGCTCCATGTCTAGCTGGCAGCCGGTCACAAGCGGAGTGCCCCAGGGGTCGGTCCTGGGGCCGGTTTTGTTCAACATCTTCATTAATGATCTGGAGGACGGGGTAGATTGCACCCTCAGCAAGTTTGCAGATGACACTCAGCTAGGGGGAGTGGTAGATACCCTGGAAGGTTGGGATAGGATATAGAGTGACCTAAACAAACTGGAGGATTGGGTCAAAAGAAATCTGATGAGGTTCAACATGGACAAGTGCAGAGTCCTGCACTCAGGACGGAAGAATCCCATGCACAGCTACAGACTGGCGACCGACGAACTGGGCAGCAGCTCTGCAGAAAAGGACCTGGGGTTACAGTGGATAAGAAGCTGGATATGAGTCAGCAGTGTGCCCTGGTTGGCAAGAAGGCTAATAGCATATTGGGCTGCATTAGTAGGAGCATTGCCAGCAGATCGCAGGAAGTGATTATTCCCCTCTATTCGGCATTGGTGAGGCTGCATTTGGAGTATTGTGTCCAGTTTTGGGCCCCCCACTACAAAAAGGATGTGGACAAGATAGAGAGAGTCCAGCAGAGGGCAACAAAAATGCTGAGGGGGCTGGAGCACAAGACTTACGAGGAGAGGCTGAGGGAACTGGGTTTGTTTAGTCTGCAGAAGAGAAGAATGAGGGGGGATTTGATAGCAGCCTTTAACTACCTGAAAGGGGGTTCCAGGGAGGATGGAGCTAGGCTGTTCTCAGTGGTGGCAAGTGACAGAACTAGGAGCAACGGTCTCAAGTTACAGGGCGGGAGGTCTAGGTTGGACATTAGGAAACATTTTTTCACTAGGCGGGTGGTGAAGCACTGGAATGGGTTACCTAGGGAGGTGGTGGAATCTCCATTCTTAATGGTTTTTAAGGTGCAGCTTGACAAAGCCCTGGCTGGGATGATATAGCTGAGGTTGGTCCTGCTTTGAGCAGGGGTGGGACTAGATACCTCCTGAGGTCCCTTCCAACTCTAATCTGCTAGGATTCTACAAGGACTTGTCACTGATATGCTGCAGACCCATGAGAGAAGCTAATTTTACTGAGCTGTGTTGGGGGGCAGCTCTGACCGAACGCGGTGGTGGGAGAAGTGCAGGGAAAGGAGGCTGCTCCTATAGGCTAGGCATCTGAAGTCTTGGTGCAGTGTGAAGTCACGGGGAGGGATCGTCCCTGTTGATTGCATACCGGGAGATGAATTCGCACTCGTGGCATCGGCCTTTACTGTCTCTGTGGAGAGAAACCAGAGCTGAGCTTCCCAGTATCACTTGTGGTGTGATGAGGGGTCTCCTAATGCCTTTGCTGCACGCAGCTCGTGATCATGGCAGGGATCAAACTCTGATAATGCGGCTTCAGAACCCCGGCTCCCTGGCCACTCAGGGGAAGGGGAATCTCTGCTAGCGTTCAGCAGTATGGGGGCCAGGGCCCACCATTGAGCGGTTCTGATTGCATCCAGTGGAGGGCAGCGGGGCAGGCGCACATTACCGTGTTTTGGCCATCGTCTTGCGGAGCAGCAATGGTAAGAGGGGCAAAGTGACCACACAGGACCCTCCTGTCCTAGTTCTGTGATGCAATGTCCTGCCTCGTGGGGTTGGGTCTGGGGGACGCCCTTCAGCTCCTTAGCCAGGTACTGGCGCAGATGCAGGAGACACCCAGGGACCTTCCAACGCCGCCTCCTGTTAACAGGGAGGGAGATTAACCATTGGAAGGAGTCACCCGGGGATGCGGTTGGATTCTCCGTCACTTGGAGTCTTGATGTCAAGATTTACAGAGACGTCTGAAGCTTCTGCTGTAGGCAGGGCTTAATTTGTGCCGGGGCTTGCCAGAGCTGAGCCCCGGCACCTCTGGGCCGGCCGCGCCAGTTCTGAAAGTAAAAAAAAGAAATTGCTGGAGCCCCGGCACCTCTTTCATTACAGATGAAGCCGGGAAGGGGCACAGACAGCCCAGCAAAGCCGCCTTTCTGTCTATGTCCACGCCAGCATTTTCCTTATAACTTGCCTGCCCCTCTCATCCCCCGCACTCCCACCAGCATTAGCTGTTGGGGAGGGACGGGGGACAGTACAGAAGCTTTCGCTCAGGGCAGGTCTGCGCAATCAAATGCCACTGGCAGGTCTGTCCGAGGGCTGCTGCTGTGTTAATTTAGATGGCGTAAAGGGGCCCAGAGAGAAAGAGTTCGGAGTTTGGTATTCAGAGACCTTAGCTTGCTCAGCGCCATGGCACCACTTAGACGGTGAGAAGGTGATAAGCCACAGTCCCCAGGGGTTTGTCAAGAACAAATTCTGTCAAACCAACCTAATATAGAGTCATGGAAGAGGAGAGTTGGAAGGGACCGCAGGAGGTCACCTAGTCCCACCCGCTGCTCAAAGCAGGACCAACCCCAACTAAACCATCCCAGCCAGGGCTTTGTCAAGCCGGACCTTAAAACCTCTAAGGATGGAGATTCCACCACCTCCCTAGGTAACCCATTCCAGTGCTTCACCACCTCCTAGGGAAAAAGTTCTTTCTAATATCCAGCCTAGACCTCCCCCACTGCAACTTGAGACCATTGCTCCTTGTTTTGTCACCTGCCACCACCGAGAACAGCCTAGCTCCATCCTCCCTGGAGCCCCCCTTCTTTGACAGGGTGACAAGGCTTGTGGGTGGGGAAGCAGTAGGTGAGTTATGTCTCACACAACCTTCTCCTAGGCATATTAGGGAAATACAGCCTAGGTGGATCTACGAGGAGGTGGGTGCAGAACTGGTTGGAAAATCGCACTGACTCGGACAGTTCTCAGTGGTTCATAATCAACCTGGAAGGGCATATCCTGTGGGGTCCGGCAGGGATCTGTCTGGGTCTGGTTCTGTTCAATATCTTCATCCATTATTTGGATGATGGCAGAGATGTCATAAATGCTGATTTGGCCTCCACAGCAGCCTGGTGTCCACTTCTGGGCGCCACAGTTCGGGGAGGATGTGGACAAATCGGAGAAAGCCCAGAGGAGAGCAGCAGAAATAGTTAAACGTGATGGAAGTTCTGGAAAACAACCCATGAGACGTGATCGAAAACCCTGGGTCAGTTTAGTCCAGAGAAGAGAAGACGGAGGGGGACCGGCGACCAGTCTTCAAGCACACGCAAGGCCTTCGGTGCGTCTCCCTCTCACATCTGCTCCCGTGCATGTTTGCTGTTCCAGGTTATTGTGATGCTGCCTGGGCTCTCGTGCTCTCCCCATAGGTGAGCTCCCAGTTAGGCGGCAATTTTGGGCCCAGTTATTGCGACCCTTCCCCCGGCACCGCAGCAGAGCTGCATAGAGGCTCCCCGATGCGTCTGGGCCAGCTGATGGCTCTCTAGGTCCAACTCTGCCTGCGCCTGGCTCTCGTGGGAGGTCGGGTGGACCTCTGGCGGCTGTTAGTGAAGGCAGTGCTCCCTTTAGCTCAAGCAGGAGGGTTTCCGGCCCCAGGTGGGTGTGATTAACCCATTGGGTGTCTGTGGCTACCCTGCATTATTACAGCCCGCGCCTCCATGCATCTGTCTCCCACCCTGCCTTTTGGGGCTGCTCTGTCTTCTGAGGGGCTGCCTGTGTCTCGCAGCCCCAGTGCGCAATCCCCTGGGCTGTAGATTCATGGCCAGAGTCACGGCCTTCGTCCTTGTTCCCCCGCCCCAGCCCGCGAGCGGAGACACGGATCAAAACCGGAACAAAGAGAGGAGGAAGTGAAATGTCACTCCCAAGAGAGCTCCCTGTCTCCGCTCCCTCAGGGCATGGGCCCGTCTTGGTGCAGACGGCACCCTGGACCCGCGTATCTTGCTCTGAAAATGTCACCTCCCCTCTCCAGTGACTGGGCTCCGTAAAGGGGGAGAGCTGGCTATCTGTGCCAGGCTGTTCTCGGTGGTGGCAGATGACAGAACAAGGAGCAACGGTCTCAAGTTGCAGTGGGGGAGGTCTAGGTTGGACATTAGGAAAAAGTTTTTCCCTAGGCGGGTGGTGAAGCACTGGAATGGGTTACCTGGGGAGGTGGTGGAATCTCCATCCTTAGAGGTTTTTAAGGCCCGGCCTGACAAAGCCCTGGCTGGGATGGGTTAGTCGGGGTTGGTCCAGCTTTGAGCAGGGGGTTGGACTAGATACCTCCTGGGGTCCCTTCCAACTCTGTGATTCTAGGGTTCTAGGCAGGAGGGCGGGGAGCTGGCGGAGTAGGGGGAGGATTGGTTCCTGCCTTGGTTGCTCAGTGGCTTTGGCTAGGAGGTTGGCCATTTAGTGTCAAGTTGATGAACTTTGCCCCTGCCGGTCACGTCGGTGCTCCAGCCTCGTCTCTTCGAAGTGCTCTGCGGGTTTTGTTTGAGGACAAGGGCGGAGAGGTCAGACGTGGAGCGAGGGCCTTGTGACTCGGCGATGGGTTCTTTTGGCTTTTGTCATTGTCCCATCGGAGTTCATTCGAGAGCAGTGTGACCGGCTGGTTTCGCCCACGCGGCTGTGACTGGGGCAGTGGAGAAGGTACAGCACAAGTTGTGATAGGATCACTGGAAAGGTGTGTGTGTGTGTGTCGGGGGGGGAGGGTGTTGATCATTGTAGCAGGGGAGATCTGTATATGACGGCCACACTGGGTCAGATCAATGGTCCATCCAGCCCAGTGTCCTGTCCTGTGACAGTGGCTGGTGCCAGATGCTTCAGAGGGAATGAACAGAGCAGGCGATCATCGAGTGATCCTCTGCTCCCAGATTCCTGCAAACAGAGGCTAGGGACACTACAGAGCATGGTTTTGCATCCCTGCCCTTCTGGCTAACAGCCATTGATGGACCTACCCTCCATGAACTTATCTATTTCTTTCTGGAACCCCGTTAGAGTCCTGCCCTATTCAGCATCCTTTGGCAAGGAGTTCCACAGGTTGACTGTGCTTTGTGCGACGAAATAAGGTCCCCACTGACCTTGACAGCTCTGGGTCCCCATCCATAGCTGGCACATCTAGGCCAGGGGTTTTCAACCTTGTTTCATTTGCGGACCCCTAAAATTTTGAATGGAGGAAATCTTTGGAAATATTAGACATAGTTTGCGGACCCCCGGAGAGGGGGGTGTCAACCCCCACAGGTTGAAACCCACTGATCTAGGACAGATATAAGGAAATACTATTTCACAGGACACGTGGTTGACCTGGGGAACTCGCTGCTGCAGGAGACCAGTCCTGTGGAGAGGAGAGTTGTGTGGCCCTTGGTAGCTCTGTGAGCTGATGTAATGATCAGGGGGCTCAGAATTCAGGCCTCGGGGTTCAAACGGAGCAGCTGGGGTGGGGGTGTCGGGAAGGAAACCCCCGTGTGGGACAAGACACAGAGCTGGGTGCATTGGGAGGAAGAGGGGCCTGCTGTAAGTGGAAGCGTCCCACGTGGGGCGGTGCCCCTGTGACGAATTCTGCACCTTCCCTTGGGGCTGAAGCTGGCTTCCAAGAGGGGGACGTGCTGGTAACACGCACGGAGCCCACCAGGTGGCACTGCCCCCCCAGTCTTGATGCTGCTGGCCGAGGCTGGCTGCGTCCCAGCCGCCGGGGAGCTGCCGGGGTTAGTTATTACCAGGGAGGGATTCCAGACTCTGCCCGTCCAGGAGCTCCCCAGGCAGGCCTGAGACTTCCCCTTTGCAGGACACGTGCACAAAGCCCGGGTGCGTCCCGTGCAGCTGTTAGGTGCCCATCACCCTGGTGTCTGGACGCCTGCCAGGCCCTGTAGAGCGGTTGGCCAGGAGATGTAAGGAGCAGTTTGCAGGTGGAAGGGCAGGATTGTGTGGGTATCTCGGAGGGGATCCTGTAGAAACCTGCATGCGGAGAAATGGCTTCCCTGAGGCAGGGAACGCTCCCAGGAGCATCTCCCGTTGTGCCCCAGCACGCGTACAATCCCCTTCAACCGCTGCGCGGCCGGCCGGCCTGGTGAAGAGAACCTGCCCGTGTCGTTAGCCTGCAGCTCCCGGGCGGCGCCCCACGCCCTGGCGGAGTGTCTGGCCAGGCCCAGGAATGTCGGGTGTCCACCACGGGTTTTCGCTGTAAGCACATGGTGGTCGCCGAGCAACAGGCATGAAGACCCGTGTTGCAGCTCAGACGGCCATGGCAAAAGCAGCTGGGACCGCACCTGCCGTAGCCCCCCCCGGCTTGATATAGTGGAGAATCTCTGTCAGCAGCACGGGGCCTAAGACACACGGCTCTGATTTCCTCCAGACACTGAAATTACTGGCAACCTTCCCCCATTGACTTCACTGGGCATCGGCTCAGGCCCTGCCAGAGAAACACGCCTGGTCTGTCCCCCAGCTCCCCGACGCGGCTTTCCTTGTGCCCACCTCTGCCTTCGGGCTGGGCCGGGCACAGGAGCCGGGAGGACAAGGGGCGGAGGGTTATCATGTATCACTTGCACTGCAGCAGCACCTCGGAGCCCCGCCGTGGGGCAGGACCCCCTGGGGCTCGGTGCTGGGCAGACCCCGAACGAAACGACAGCCCCGAAGAGCTGACGGTCTCAGACAAGCGCCGCACGCTGGCTATGGGCAGAGGGGAGAGGGCGAGGGAAGGAGGGGACGAGACCGGGCAGCACCAGGAGCCCAGCTGCCATCTGCTCATGCGGCGAAGGCGGGTTGTAGGGACGTGTTTGGAGCCTACGTCTCTGTCCCTCGCCCACCGGCTTCTCCTCCGCTAGTCCTGCCCCTCCAAACCCCTGGTGGGTGGCTGGGCCCTGGGCTCCTGATCTCGGGGAGAACCCTGCATTCTGTCTGCGGCACGGCCTCCTGCCGGCCTGCCGGGGGCTAGCAGCGCGGCTTGGAAAGGGGCCGGCCCCGGAGACGGGAGTTTTCTTCTTTCCAGACCCAGGTGCAGCAGGGGAGGGGTCTGGGAATTGTCCCGCTGCCCCGGGCTTTGCCAGCGCCGCGTGCCTCCCCTCTGGGCTGGAACCCGCCGCCCCCGGGGCCCTTTTCAGCACTGGGCTGTGTGAGCCGGGGGCCCCGATCCATGCTGAGGGTGTTCCCAGGACATCTCCTAGGAGCCAGACGGACCATGCTCAACTCACAGCCGTCGGCTGGGAATGGCCTACGGGATCCAGAGCCCAGTCAGGGTCACAACAGAATCCTGCTCCCTGTCCCCTTGCCAGCCAGGCCCCCCATCTGTGCCTGCAAAGGGAGCGGGCTAGGACATCCAATAAATCACTGAAAACAAGCAAACGTGGGTGTTCAGACCCCGCCGTGACCCAGGGCAAGTCGCTGACAATCTGTCCCAGCTTCTCCATTCATAAAACAGGGGGGCTGTGACCAGCAAGCGCTATGAGGCTGGACACCGGGCTAGTGGGCTTATATCACCTCTGCCCTCTACTGGCTGAAATCAGAACTACTCAGCCGTGTGTCATACACCCTACACGGCTAAACTCTAAGGGGGACTCCCCCTTAGCTCAGGTCATTGGTGCTGGGGATTTGGCAGCAGGAGGCGCTGTGTGCTTGTTGCTGCGGGGAAGCTCTGAATGGCCTCTGGAGCGATGGAGGAGTTGGCTGCGGGTTGTTACAGTCGTTATTAGTGAGAGTGAATAGTTGTGACAAGGATCCTTGGGGGGGGAGCCGCAGGGGAAGGAGAGCTCAGGGAGCAGCTGTCCAGCCCACGGCTGGAGCCGGGATATCAGTCCAGTGGAGGGATCCGGCCCCATCACCCCCCCCCCCCCCACTTCCATGCAGGTCGCTGGCTGGCTGGGCCCGGGAGCGAGAGGCCGGTCCATGGAGGCAGCTGGGCAGGAAATAATCACGGCTTGTTCTGAGATTAAATAATTGGCTGGAGCGCGTGGGGGGATAAAAGGAGCCATCTGTCAGTGCCGGGAATATTAACCTGCCGTGGGGTGGGGGAGGAATGAATGGCGCAGGGGGACTTTATTCCCCGGGCTTGCTGCACGCCGGGGGGCTGCAGGCAGAGGGCCCAGCACTGACAGCAGCTCTCAGTGGCCTGTGCCTGCTCCCCGGGCCTGCCGGGCCCACCCGCTTATCTTGGGGGGGGGTCTGGTTTTGTCTGCACCGCCCCCTTCCCTCCTCTCCCCCCAGCTCTGAAACTGACAAGAGTCACCCTCCTCCCGCTTAGCCCAAAGCGAGGGCGCTGATCCCGCCTCTTGTCCCATGCGGGTGTTTCCCCGAGATCAGCCTTCGCCCCCCAGCACGTCTCGGGATTTCCCCCACTCTTGTCACAGGGGCCCACGGACCCCCGAAGAGAGCAGCTCCCCCACGTCGAACCGCCAAGTCAGGAGGCTTACAGACCCGTGTCCGGGGATTTAATCGCAGATCCACTTGAAAGGCAGCTTGGCCCAGTGGACAGAGCCCCAGACTGGGAGACATGGAATCAGACGAGGGGAAGCGATGGCGAGAGGCCAGTTCCCCGCACTCATGAGCCAGGCAGGCACTGCAGACCCAGGCCCCTTTACCTTCCCCACCGCACCGCACCCTGCCCTGTGTATAGCCAAGGTGCCCCCAGGTTCAGCTGCGCTGAGGGTGACCAGAGGTCCCAGTTTTATAGGGACAGCCCCAAATATTCAGGGCTTTATCCTATACCGGCGCCTATTGCCCCCCACCCCCGCTCCTGACTTTTCACACTTGCTAGCTGGTCACCCCAGCTGGGGTCAGGGTCCCGTTGCGCCAGGCGCTGCACAGACAGACAGCAAGAGGCAGGCCCTGCCCCGGCTGAGATCAGGGCCCTGCACAGACACGCCGACGGGTCTTCCTGCTCCAAATAGACAAGGAAGGAGCGTGATCCCCGCCGAACAGATGGGGAGCTGACGCCGGGAGGCCGAGTCACTCGGCCAAGGTCACCGATCTCCTGAGTTCCAGCTCAGGGCCTTCTCCACAAGGCCAAGGACCATCCCCGTGTTGTGTGTGAACACACACCAATCCACGGTCACGCCCCCAGCCGGCGCAGCTCTCTGCCTCCTTCTGGTGCGTCCTTAAACCCCACCAGCCCATCCTGCTTTTCTCAGCCAGCTGATGGCAACAAAAGGGCCTTGTTTCGTCTGGCCCTTATCAGGGGACCTGCCATCAGCTCCTTCAGCACGGGCGTGAGTGAGCCGCGGAGCCAGCGCAGGTGGGGGACCCGCCGCCGCGCCGGGGCTGGGAGTGAAAAGAACAGGCCAGCTGGGAAGCGGGGAAGGAGCGGAGAGATAAGAGAGAAATGCAAAATATGACAGGGCGATGAGCGGGGGAACGCGCTCCTCCAGGGGCTGAGATAGGGACCGTGGGAAAGGAACTCGAGCGAGCCCCCCCCACCTCGCCGGGAGAATTGCAGCTTGCCCGGTCACCTCCTCAACAGGTGCAGCTGAGGGGGGGCCCCCTGGAGTGCAATGGGCTGGGACCCCCAGCTTGGTCCCATAGCAGGGGGCCCGGGTGGGGACACAGCAGCTGGGTTGGAGTGCTCAAGGCATCCGCGCCCCTCGCCTGGAACCTTTGCTTGCCGAGGGCCAGGGATGCACCGGACCGAACCACGCTCTCTGTCCACGCAGCAGGATCCCCCTGGTATCGGCCTGGGGCGGACCTGCTAGGGCTGGGCCAGCCTGGGCCCGCTGGGACAGCCAGTCAAGTGTCACCGGCAGCGGCAGCCCCACCCAAACGGCTCAGCCCCCCCCGGGGAACACGAGACATCGGGGCTGGAGGGGGAGATGCACCAACGGGAGCTCTGGCCCCAGCGTCTGCCTGGCAGTGACCCAGCCCTCGAAGGCCTGGCCCAGAAAAACCTGCTAGGATTCTCTGGAGATGGTGGCTCCCACAGGCCCCGCTCTCCGGGCCGCGCTCTCCTCCCAGGCCGATCACGGAGCTGGGGGGTTATTTTCCTCCCTCCGGAGGAGACGCACTCCCTGCAGTGCACGTCCCCTGAGCGGGGTGGACAGCGTCCCCCCCCACCCAGCTCAGGTGGGCGGCCGCTTGGATCTCAACGCAGCTGCTTGTCTGGGGACTGCAGCCAAGGGACCCACCCGGGGTTCCCCAGCTCTGGCAGCAGGACCCTCGACAGCTGGAGCGATAGGACTAGGACCCGGGGCGCTGTGGGTCAAGCGCAGAGGGAGGTGTGGGGCCCTCCAGGGCAGGACTGGCTGACGGCTCTTTTCAGCGGCACAAGGGACTCGGCTGTTGGCTGGGATGGTGAGAGCACAGCCAGATCTCAGGGATTTGCAGACATGGCGAGCGGTCCCCCAGGACTTCCCCTCGCCCGACCGCCACCCTCCTGTTCCCAGGGCCATGCAGCCCCTCCGGCCAGGCTGGCTTTTCTGGTTGTCCAGGCCCCCTTCCCGCTGTGGGCACTGGCCCCCTGGCTTTCCGGCTAAACACATGGGCTGCCCCAGCCACCCCCTCCGCTCCCCCTCCTTCCCGCGCCAGCGCTGGTTTGGCTCATTTGTGGATGTACCGCGACGCCTCGGGGACAGGTCCCTGCCTCTGCTTGGTGCCAGCTCGGGGGCAACAAGGGGGCAATTAAACAGATGGCACTGACCGTCCTGCCCCCAGTCCCTGATTGCACCGAACCAGCCACACTCCTGCCAGCGGAGAGTCTGAGATGGTGCTGCCGGGACAGAGCTGGGGCTGCTCTGGCTTCCTGACCCCCCCAGTCAGAGAGGACCTTGAGCCCCTGAGAAAGCGACTGATAACCCCAGCTCAGCTCCTCTCGCCAGCCCAGCGGCTCCAAAGCCAAGTGGACGCGGCTCAACGCCGCTGAAACCTCAAGGCCGCTCTGAGTTGGAGTGGTTCCCGCCTGCACCTCTCTAGCCGTCCCCCCTCCTGCCCCCGGGGCATCGAGCACCCAGGGGAATAACGACTCCGGCTAATTTCAGCCTCTTTCTCTGTGGATGAAATTCACGCCCGGCGGGGGCCCAGCCCTAGGGCGGAATCAGCAGGTGAGCAGGGCCCAGTCCCAGCGCCAGCGCCTGGCCCATAGGGCGAATTGGATCTTTTGCAAATGACGCCTCTTTCTAACGTACCCCCCGTCGCTCCGAATTCTCCAGTGACTGCTGAGCGTTCCTCAGCTGTTGGCCGGGCTGAAATCTTAGCTGCTGGGATCGGACGCCCAGGCCACCGGGTGCCTGGCATCTGCCTGGCTGGGCGACCGGGCCTCTGCAAACCTGAAATTTGCTTTCCACCAATATTCCCTCCCCTGGGATGGTTTTAGACTCGCTGCTCCCATGACCCCCCCTCTGCATGGAAATCTGGTCGCTAGAATATTAGCGGTGGGTGAGATCAGGGGAGGCTGGGCTGGGGGAGTCAATATTCACAGACTATGTTGTTGGCAGATCCACCCAACCACACGTGTGACTGCAGCCCTCTACGAGATGGCATCGGCGCCGTTCGCCTGTGTGTCACGGGCCCCGCACTGTTCACATCCAATAGCGTTTCTCCGCTAGCTGCCCCCTGGGGTCCCCGCTGCTGACGGTGCTAGAGGTTGGTGTGATCACTGCAGGGAAAGTCTGCCCATTCCCGAAGGCAGCAGGCTGGATTTCCACCCAGAGGGACCCTGAGACATGGCCTGCGGGAAGGGAGCAATGCCCAGCATGGGGGGGTTTGATCCCTGGCTTATCCAGGGCAGGATCCGGGAAACCCCTGAGCCCCTGAGCTTTATCCCAGCCTGAAATGCCCGCAGCCCCCTTCCTAGGCAACCAGCCCCAGCAGGGAATGAGCCCTCCGGGGTGGCCAGACACAGTGGGGATCCCCTCCACCCCGCCCCATACCCAGACAGCAGCCCCAATGTGTTATTATCCGGCACCACCCAGAACCTGCCGCTAGGTGGCATCCTCAGCCTTTCTTGTGGGCCCCCCCCCGATACTCCCCCCAGTCCCCCTTGGCCGGCTCTCCCAGGCAGCTGGCTGGTTTGTATCAGACACAGGCTGGGTCAGGGCTATGCTTTCTGGGCTCTCTCCTTGCCAGGATAAACAGGCCCACGCGGGCGGGATCAGCAGCGCGCGGTCCATGAACGCCTGCAGACCCGGCCCCGGGGCGGGGAGGACGCGGGCTGCACAGCCATCGCTGCAGGCTTTGATGGCAGAGCTCACCAGATGCCCAAGCCAGAGCTTCCAGCTCCTGTCTCCTCCCCACCTCCCACTTTCACTCCCGTCTCCCCCATCCCCTTCCTCTCCCCACACCAAGCCTCTGGACTGAAGCACAAAAATCAGGGGCTTGGGAAAAGTTTCCCCTGCTGTCTGTCAGGAAAGACAAATTCAGACGGTCCCCCAGGGCCTTGTCCTGGGGAATCAGCCACCGGACCCAGCCTCCACCCCCACACCGGCTTGTGCTCCAGAATCGAAGCTTTCGAGCACACGTACGACGGCGACTCCAGCCTTTCTGGGTGCGAGAAACTCTTCTGAACGCGCCCCTCTGTCTGCCTGAGTCTGCAGAGAGCCTGAACCAATAGCTCTAAGAACCTCCCCCCTTTCCCCCAATGGGGTTTTAGCGCTGAGGACAGCTTAAATCCCACCATTGTTCAGCCTTTCAGAGGAAGCAGCCAGTTAACAGGCCTCTGCCCACCACCCCATAGCTTGCGGGGTCGGTCGTGCAAAGGCTCTGCTGCTACCAATGCAAAGCGCTTCCCATTTCTGACATGGGGTGTTCTGCAAGCTATCTCCACCTCGATTCCAGTCCTGGGCCCACCCTCAGCTCTGCCAGTGCCCCCCCATCCTCACCACTCGCCCCCGGCTCAGCTGACGCTCAGCTGCATTGTTCGCTGAACGCTGCCCGGCCGGCCGGCTGTGGGAGACAGGTCCTCGCCTAGCAGTGCGGGACAATGGAACGCTACTCGGGGTGGGGATACACAGGCCCCAGGGGCAGAGAGAAGGGGAAGTGCGCCACGGCGGCTATGCCAGGTCTTGGCTTCTGAGCACTTCCTCCAGTTCAGGTGAAAATCAGGTTTATAAAGGGAGGTGAGCGTCAGCCATCTCTGTGCGGAGAAAGCAGGCAGGGGAGGGCATGTGAAGGGGCATGGCTGCGTCACTGGGGACGGGTGAGGCCAAGAAATCTACGCAGACGCTCTCCAGCCCAGCCCAGCCAGAGGGCAGAGCTGCCGCGTGGGGTCCAGACACGCGTTGGTCGGTCCCCATCACCTGTAGAGCGAGCGTGTCTCAGTGTCACCCAGCAACAACGCGCCCTCCCCGAGGAAACCTTTCCCCCTCCCTCGCGCGACTCCGTCCCGGGGACATCCTGCTCCGGTGAGGTCCAGGGAGCGGGGCTAATCCACACCAGCTGGGGCTCCGTCCGGCGGGCCAGCAAATCCTAAGGGCAGCCGTTGATAGGATGCTGAGATTTGGCAGAGAACATCCCAAGCGGCCTGGAATGGCAGGCCCGGCAAACGGCGGGGTGACTCCCCCACGCAGCACATCCTGCGTGTTTGAGGAGAGACGTTTTATGACCCAAGTAATGCTATATGAAGCCACACATCGAAGAGGAAAAGCAGGAGGCGTGGAGCGGGAGCTACTCTGGCGCAGGCCGATGTCAGCCTGGCTCTTGGCTGGGACGTCGTCGATTACCCTGCCCCTTGCGTCTGCCAGGCGTCACAGGGGTCAGTGAGCTGCCTCGTGCCAGGCAGGGCCTTGTGGCTTTTTCAAACAAATCTCAGGACTTTTAATGAGTGTAACAGGCCAGGACACGGGTCTGGAAGCCAGCAGCACCCGTCACCTACCTCCCCGCAGCACAGGAGGGTGACCAGATGTCCCGATTTTATAGGCACGGTCCTGCTATGCGTGACTTTTCCTATATGGGTGCCTAGTACTCCCTCCCCATCCCCTGTTCCGGTTTTTCACACGGGCTATCTGGTCACCCCACAGCACCGTACTGCTAGCACCTCACTCCAGCACTGGCGCCGGCAGTGGGGCCAGAGGAGAGCGCCTCCTACTGTGTTACCCATCCCTCTCCTAGCACCCCCTAGCGCTGGTTCCTTCCCTGCCCCCCCAGACCTGGAGAGTTTTGTTGACAAATGCAAATGTTTTGGTTTGCAGCAACTGGAAACCCCTGACGTTTTAGCTGAAAATGTGGAGGGGGGTTTTTTCAGACGAATATTTTTTTTTGTTTTCTGGCCAATTGAGAATTGGGGGCGAAAAACCCATTTTCACGACGTTTAGACAGGAAGGCGTCGACCTACCCCGGCGAGGGGCCACGCTCATGCTTTAGGTCACGACCCAGGACCATCCCTGCCCTACCCTCTCGCTCGCACTTCGTCACATACTGCAGCAGCCACCCGGGATGTCATGACGCTCCCCGAGGGCTGTGCCCTTCGCAGCACCGGCAGGGACACGCTCCCGGCCGCCCGCTTGTGGGGCACAAGTCCTGGCCAGCTGAGCGAGAAGAGAAGCTCCAGTCGCTGTCAGCAGGCTGGGCCGTTCTGATTCCATCCTCCGGAGGGCACCGGTGACTCAGACTGGTTCCATCTCAGTACAAGGCATGGACTAGAACCAAGGCAAGACTGTCGGAAACGGGGGGACTCGAACCCCAAATCTGGGCACCTAAACAAGTGGCCCGATTTGCTGAGCTGCTGCTGCGCGCCCAGCCGCACGGGGCGTGCTGGGGGCAGGGGTCACCCCGGGCCAGCGGAAGCAGGTCGAAAAGCGCAGGCCAACGGATTTGCCGTCCCATTCGCTCGCTGCTCGCCCTGTAGACAGCAGCACGAGGGGGGCCCCCGGCCCTGCCCGCTCCGGTTGCGTCGGGCTGTCGCAGCGCCTCCGGAACCAGGAGCCAGGCCCGACTCTGGGGGGCGAGAGGGTGTCCGGGTTGATCGATGCCCTTGACATTTCTCCCCTGGCCTGGCACCGTGTTTAGTGAAGAGGCAGTGATTTATGGCCCCTTTTAAGCGGGAAGGAATGTTCCCCCGGGGCATCCCACCGCAACGACAGGCCCCCGCCTCCTTGTCTCCATGAAGGCTGCAGCCACGGGCGAGCGAGGGGGGAGAAAACCCAGCCCCAGCAGCTGTTGCTTCACCAGCCCAGTGCCATCTTCCGAGCCCAAGTTACCCAGTTATCCCCTCCGTGCTCAGGGGGGCATCAGGAATGCTGAGCCGGAGAGCCGCCCCCCCCCGACCCACACGTCCCACCGTGCTGCCTGCCCGTGCTGGCGGGCTGCCCCCCCCCTACCCCCAGCACCCCAGCAGGCATGAATGCAGAGCAGCAGCAATGCGCTCGGGGCTACCTGGCTGCACAGAGGGTATTCGAGCCGGGCACATGGGCACCTGCGGGGACCCCTGCGCTGACCTGGTGACAGGACGACAGCCCCGTGCCAGCCTAGGCCACCGTCCTGATTCCTGGGTATCGATCAGCATGACGTGTGGGCACGAAACAGGTCTCTAGCTGGTCACAAACGCCACTGATGTCCTAGTGTAGACGGGACCTAAAAGGGAGTGATAGCCTCTTCTAGGGGCTTTGAGGGCCGGCATGCGGGTACCGGCTGGTTGCCGTAGCAGACCCTGGGAAAAGGAGGGACGCAAGCATCTCTGATGTAGAGTAAATGAGGAGCCTGGGACGTCTCTTTCCACCCCACCCATCCTCCCGCCATCTCTCCTTCCCTCCGCCCCTCACGCGCGCCCATCTCCATCCTGTCCAGGTGTTCTACTTGTGAAAGAAAAGACGAGCAGGGTCTTATTCAGGGGGAGCAGGCAACACGCCGCGTTTATGGTCCATGTAAGAGTATTAAAAAGCCATCACATTCACACACACGGTCATAAAGTTCTACGAGCTGGTGTGATATAACGACCAGTCCTTGTATGCGTTGCTTGAGCCAACCTAGTGGACAACTCGGCTGGTCACGAGGAGGGAGCCAGGCCTCTGTGGGTCGTGAATCTGATGCTCCAAGATGACAATTGCAGAGTGAGACCCACAGTTTCCATGTTTTTACCCATCTTTGATACTTGCTGCTCTGGTGTCAGTCTCTGGGCCTGGCTGTGTCGTGCTGCCTCCAGGCTCAGTGTGGTTGTTAATCACCAGCTAATTGCAGGCAGGACTCGTCTCCTCTTTCTGTGCTTTGTCTGTTCCCAGGGCGGATCCTTCTGTACTTTAGGGCGTTTATTTGCACATTAGGGTTGTTGGTAGCTATTCTTCAGCCGCCAGGCTCAGGATGGGGCAGTCGGTGTCTTCACTCCCCGTCTATTCTCAGAGCAGTTTAGGTCGGGTCTGTTCATGCCCTGCACCTACATTCCTCACTCACACACACAGAATTCATCCCGGTATTGTAGGTTCAATAGCACCGGGTTCAGGACAGAGCTCACTGCACGAAGCTAACAGGATGGATCCACTCCTGCCGCACTGAACAGCCTGCGCCGTTACCAGACCAGGACAGGAAAAACCTCTCTCTACCTCCACCTCCTACAGTAAAACAAGGCGTCTGCATCGGATTTATTTGCACAGTTTCTGGGGAGGGCTCACACGGGCCAAGCCTGGCGGAATAAAGCCAGCTCAACCCCCCTGGCATCTAGCGACCCCCTCGGAAAGGAGCACCAGGCACCCAGGGGCAACTGAGAGAAGAAGAAAGTCACCTCACCCCACCCCTCAGGCCCCCCTGTGTGGGGAAAGCTCCCCCAAGAGGCTCCCAGCCGCTCCTGAAGATAAAGTGCCGCGTTCCTTTGCCTCTCCAAGGGAAATCTTGTGGCTAAGGGAGAAAAAATGCTTTCAAGTGTATTCAGCTATAACAGGGCCTGGGAGGCAGAGATTCCAGCAGCATGAGCTGGGTCTGGCAGAGACACTTACCTCCTCCCCCCCCCCCCCCAGGTGTGTACACACACTCACACCCACACATCGCACAACGTAGGCACGCAGACAAGGCAGAATGCACAGATGCACAGGCACGCACGCCATACAGAACACACACACCACACGCAACGCAGCCCCCGCCCCAAACACAAAGGCAGCACAGAATGTGGTCACACACGCGTACCGAGGCGCACACCGTACGACCTGCCCAGCGGAACACACAGGCGGCGCGTCCATGCACAGGCTCCCATGGCCGTTCCACAAAACACACCAGTGTGTGACACGCACGCTAGACTGGGCAGACCCGTATGCAGAGAGGCGCCGGCTGCACGTATGCGATAGACGGACACGCGCACCCCATGCAAAATAGACATCCGGGAATCCTTTACCTGCCGTCTGATGGTGACGTAGTCACTGCTGCGTCCCAGGAAAACCAGCTCCCATGTACCCGGCCTCACTAGTGCCCCGTGCCTGGACACACACGGACGTGTGCACAGACACACACAGCTGCAGAGCTGTGGACAGACGCGCTCTGGGTTTCTGATCACGGGGCCTGTCTGGATTGTGAGGGCAGAGACTGATGGACAGCACCTGACGTAATGGGGTCCCGACCCCTGACTGGCGTCTCTGGGTACCAGCACAAAACAGAATAATCACTAGCACGTTGGGTGTAGCAAAACTCCCCGTGGGGCCACCCGTCAGTGGCTGTTACCGTGGCCAACGTTAGCCATAGCCACATCTCTGCGGAGCGTCCGAGCAGGCCAGGGCTGTGTGGGCATGGAGGTGTGTGTGGGGTGGGAAGGAAGGGGTCGGAGGTGTATCTCGGTACGCAGGATACACAATTCCAGGCTAAATCCACAGGTCACTTTAAATGGGTGTCAATCTTGGCCCAAACCCAGCCCTGGGTGGAAGTGTTTCCCCTAGAATTCTTCTCTTGTGGATGCCACTGTCAATCTGGGGTAACTATGGACCCGAGCACAAGGCCTGGCATGAATTATCAGTGCTCAGAGCCTGGCCATCTCCCTGGGTACCGTGGACGGGGCCACGGGAGTTAGGCAGCCGGCATCTGAAATCTGGGGACTATCAACCCCGGTTGGGCAGGGCGCCGGGGTTTCCCGTCAGGACCGGGAGGTTGGGGGGTCAGGCTGTGTAGATGGATGGGGGACAGGGCTTGTTTCTGGCCGGCACCTGCAGAACTGGACACAACCGGGGGGTTTTTAGCCATAGCGGGGAGCCGGGGAGCCTTTTTATGATCACATGGGGGAGCGGAGACAAGGGACCACAGGGGCAGGAAGGAGTCTGAGGCTGGCTTGGGGCTGTGGAGGGGAGTTCTGGTGAGTGTCTGTGATGCAGGGCGGGTGGGTAAAGAGGGCTCGTGGCCGGGGATGGGGGACCAAAGGAGGCAGAGTTCAGGCTGCCTGTGTAATGGGCTATGGGCATTTGCCCTGTGTCCTTTGACTTAAAGGATTCTGTGAGCTTATCTGGCTATCCAGCCGCCTGCCCTTAACGGGTCCTGTCCAGCCATTTACGTGCTTCTCTTTCCTTCCTTAAAAACATGCGCAAGCGTCACTGTGACCCAGAAACCTTAAGGGAACATTGCTTAGTCCATTAATACGTGGCAGTGCAGCCGTGAGCCGGTGGGCGGGAAATTACTGCTCCCTGCCGGCTGGAATCGGAACCGCTCCACTTTGTGTCCTAGCCTCTATAATGCTTAAAGAAGATTCTCCTGCCTTTCCAAGCAGGAGCATATGAGTTCTAGCCTAGCTGTTCCTGGGAACTTCCCAGTGGCTGCAGCTGACAACATCGCGGTAATCAAAGTCCCAGGGGTTTGTTGCAATATTAGGGGTTTTTTTAAAAAACAACAGAGCCGTACAGAGCCAAGAGGACTGTGGGTAAAACCCAGGCTGCTCCCGGCCTGCGCAAAGGCGCATTCTTCTGGGCTGAGGATGAGGAGAGCAGCATTCCTGCCTGACATGAACTAACCTCCGTGGCATGCATCCCTGGGGGTTTCCCAGGGGCTTCGTGGCCGGGAGAAGGGGGCCAGGCTGGTGGGATCGTCCATGTCCCACTGCTTTCCTTTGCCTCGGGGAGCCGGGGCATGGGCAGTCACTGCGGGAGGAGGACGGGGCGTGGGCAACCGGGGAGAAGCCCCGGCTGTTTTGCGGGTCCGCATCGCACGGTGCAAGCAGAGTCTCACCTGCAGCATTGCTCAGCACTGAGAAGACGAGAGGGGGGGGGGGTCACGCTGATAAATTCCCACCATTCCTAAGCCGCTGTAGCGCCCCCCAGGCATAACATCTGCCAGGCCTCCGCTTCCTCCTTCCATGCCCCTGGCACCAGCTGGCCCTCCAGGCTAAAGCTTCCCACTGGAGACTGGTTGATTGGCCCGGACCAATCAGCACCTCCCAGCCAGTCCTTTCTGACCTGTCCCCTGGGCTTCACAGTCACTTGAATCAGACCTCGTGGGCAAAGCTGTCCCTGGAGCAACCCCAGCCCTCCGTCCCACACCTTCTCCCCGCCCCCTGCCCTCCTAGCCTGCCCAAGAACTTTGCTTTCTGTAGTCCTACAGGCAGGCATATGATCCCTGGCCACTGTTCCCAAACTCTGGGCCTGCCGAGGTCATGTCCCCTATGACAGGCGTGCCGGGCGCCCAAAGGACCAGTGCCCAGGATTGGATTTCTGCAGTGACCAGCACCGTGCTAGCTAGGCGCTAACACTCCAGCTACAGAGACGTGACCAGCCAATCCCCTCTGCTCACCAACCACCCCGTGGAGGCGTGCTGGCGAGGGAGGCTGGGAGCGGAGGGGAACCCTGGGGCCCGGTCCATTTGACACCACGTTTCCGAGAAGCTGCACTCAGTGTTTCTAATGCCCGCAGGTTACCTAAGGAAAAGCTGGACGCACGAAAGCAGGCCTGGGTCTTCGCAGAAACGGCCAAAGCACCGGTCATGCTGACGGGTCGCCACGCATTGTCCCTTCCGGGCCAGGGGGTGCTGAAGTTGGGGGGCTGAGAGTGGCTGTTTAATTGTGCCCTGGCATTGTTCTGGATCGGGCAGGTGGATTAATATCCCATCCTGCCTGGCTGCAGACAGACGGCTCATTGTTAGCGCCAGGGCCCCTTTTATTAATTCATACGGATCCGCTCGGTCGAGCCCGGGAGAAACCGAAATTAACTGTGTAATTACGCTCCCTGCCCCAGACACCCTCAGCCGCCGGATGGTAATAAATGAGGGGCCCAGGTGGGGTCCGGTCTGAGCTCGGGCAGCACCAGGCAGATGGGCCGCCAGCCCGGGGGCTTCACCTCTGCCCGGCAAAGAGCTTGGCCAGGGTCAGCAAAGCGGTGGTGACTGCTTGGGGGAGTAGGAGAGAGAGGCCCCACCCGGGCGCTGTGTGATGCCAAGGGGAAAGACTCTGAACTAGCTGCAGCCCCCGTCTTCCAGCTCTCTGGCCCAAGACACACGTGCAGGACGACTGCCTGGATTCACGGCTCGGGGTCACTGAAGAGCGCCTTGTTCTTGTGTGACAAGACAGGGTGGCTGGCAGGCTTCCTCCTGCCTGCTCCGTGCCAGTCAGTGCTCGGTCCCTTTATCGTGCTCCCGCTGGTCCGTCTCCTTGCCAGGCGAACCGCTCCCCGGTTTTGAAATCTCTCTCCACAGCCCCTGTTTCTGCACCCCGCATGATTTCAGCTATAGCAATGAGGCCTTTAAAGCTGGGGTCCCAGAGCCAAGAAGTCCCAGTCTAGGAGAATGGCTCCCATAGAAATCTCAGCTGAGGAGAAGGCCAGTGCTGTGACTGGGTTGTTGGCTCTGTCCAACGTGACTTCATTGCTCCGTGCCCCAGCTCCTCACCTGTGCAAAGGGGTTAACAGCCTGGCCTGGCTGCCCACTGAGCGCCTAAGGAAAACTGCATCCAAAAGAGTGAGGTGCTCAGCTGCTGCGGGACAAGGGACTGGAGAGACGCACACACTTTCTCACTGGCTTTCCGGACTAGATGGGCAGCAGGAGGGGAGATATTTCCCTCTCCAGAAGTTGCTCTGCTGTGTTTTCTTGAGTGGGATTTAGGCACATAGAAATGGACAGACTGGATCATAGAATCCTAGAATCCTAGCAGATGAGGGTTGGGAGGGACCCCAGGAGGTATCTAGTCCAACCCCCTGCTCAAAGCAGGAACAACCCCAACTAAACCATCCCAGCCAGGGCTTTGTCAGGCTGGGCCTTAAAAACCTCTAAGGATGGAGATTCCACCACCTCCCTAGGTAACCCATTCCAGTGCTTCACCACCCACCTAGGAAAAATGTTTTCCTAATATCCAACCTAGACCTCCCCAACTGCAACTTGAGACCGTTGCTCCTTGTTCTGTCACCCTCCACCACTGAGAACAGCCTAGCTCCATCCTCCCTGGAACCCCCTTTCAGATAGTTAAAGGCTGCTATCAAATCCCCCCTCATTTTTCTCTTCTGCAGACTAAACAAGCCTAGTTCCTTCAGCCTCTCCTCATAAGTCTTGTGCTCCAGCCCCCTCATCATTTTTGTTGCCCTCCGCTGGACTCTCTCCAACTTGTCCACATCCTTTTTGTAGTGGGGGGCCCAAAACTGGACACAATACTCCAAATGCAGCCTCACCAATGCTGAATAGAGGGGAATAATCACTTCCTGCGATCTGCTGGCAATGCTCCTCCTAATGCAGCCCAATATGCTATTAGCCTTCTTGCAACCAGGGCACACTGCTGACTCATATCCAGCTTCTTGTCCACTGTAACCCCCAGGTCCTTTTCTGCAGATCTGGACAGGCTCCTCCTAGCCCAGTAGCCTGGCTCTGGCACTAGCCACTCCCGAATGCTCCAGAGGAAGGTGGGAGATAATTGAACAGAAACTGAACGAGGCGCTGAAGCAGGAGGCTTTTGTCACTTTCCAAACTCTTCTTTATCATTCCCTATTGTAACTCTAGTCTGTTATCTGTATAAAGGTCCGATCTCGCTCTAGCCCTGGCTGATTCTTGGCCTCAGCAACATCATGTGTCAAGGAGTTCCACAGGCTAAGGTCTGGATCCACGCCAGATCAGACGGGCTGACTTTACAAGCCATTATTTTTTTCTCACAGCAAGCACCACAAACCCCGCCTAGGAACGGAGAGCTACGCTGCTCCTTTCCCTCTCCTGCATCCTCACCTGCAATCAAGACTCTGCATGTGCAATTCTGCACTCAGTGACCCGTGTGCATCTCCACGCCCTTCGGATTTGGCCCTCAGTGTGCAGACCCAGCACATGCTGCCCTCAGGGATTCATAAATGAAGAACTGCCCCGAATTTAGCGCCTGTAGATTTCCCCTCTCTTGTCTCTCAGCATCGACCCATGGGAGGCAGGGATGTCTCCACCCCTCAAAGTCTTTGTCTGAAAGAGCTGTCACATCTGCGCCAGAGGTTCTGGGCTGGAGGCAGGAATCATTGGGGTGGACTTTCTGGACCAGATGATCACCAGGGTCCCTTCTGACCTTAACCCCTCTGGATCTCTGGAGAGGAGCTGTCCGCTGTAGAGATGGCCTTGCAGAAACGGGGAAGGAGGAAAAGGTGAAGGAGCTACGCTGAGGAGCCTCCCTCTGTATGACTCCCTTACGGGGCTCCGGAGCAGAGAACCAAGCTTCCCTGGGTGCAAATCTGGAGGGAAGGCTGGGGAGATGGACAGGCCGCACTTGAGTGCAATATCTTCCAGCCCCCTTGCCCATATTCAGCCACGTTCAATGCCCTGCCTGCCACCCCCCCCCCTCCCCCCCACACACACTTGCCTTGGCTTTTAGCTGTAAAAGCTTCTCTGCTCAAATGTCTCCTGGAGCCTCAGATGTAGCAAAAATGACCGAGCAGGGGGGTTCTGATCCCCGCGCCAGCCCCTGGGCGTCGCTCTAGGGGGGTACAGGAGCTGCTCAGGGGCCGAGGGAGATCCCCCCCAATCCAGACGCAGCTTAGGGCTGGCAGAAGTGGTTTGACGCTGTCTCCCTTGCAGAGCCTGGGTTAGGGGGGTGCAGGAGAGGGGGGCTGGGGCAGGTTAGAGGGGTGCCCGGAGTGCTCGGTGCTGCCAGGATCGTGGGCTATGGCACAGCTGTGGGGAGACAGCTGGCGTTTCAAACAGCCCCTCAGGCTCTAGCGGGGGCTATTCTGGCCCCCTCCCACAGTCTCCTTTGTTCCCTCTCCCCATCGGCTGCACAGAACCTGCCCCAAGCGTCCATCCCATCTGTGTGTGCCATGGGCTCCGAGTCCAGGGGTCACAGGCGGCTAAATCACCTTCCCCCTTGGGCCCAGCCCAGCCCAGGTGTTCTGGCCCATCCCAGACAGGTCCCGCCAGGCCCTGAGACCTGGACGCAGACTCACTGCCTCAGCAGGGCCTCGGGATCGGGCCCGGTCAGCCGGCATGTGCTCCCCTTGCCGCCTCTCAGCACCTTCCCGCACTTGCTCTCCGCACGGAGAGCGAAGCCTGGCTGGCACCCAGAACACAGGGCTACAACACGGGATGCCCCAGGCCCCTGCCCCCCCGGGCGGCGTGCTCGGTCCCGGCGTTGCCCAGCTGCCCCTTTCCAGAGTCGCAGGGTGAAGCGGAACGGGAGCACGGCCCAGCCATTCTCTAACGGCGGCCAGGCTACATGCTGGGGGCGTATCCCGAGCGTCGTGCTGCCTGCCCGGGTTCCCCAGTGTCTGGGCGAAACACGGAGGGATTCATGCCCCTGAGAAGGGCTGGGGGTGGTTCTCAGTCTCCTCTGCGTGCAGGGACTCGTTGCTAGTGGATCTGCCAGCTCTCCAGCGAGCCATCTCCTTCCTCGGCCGCTGAGTGAGGGACTCGAACTCAGGTCTCGACCCAGATCTTAACGGAGAGGAACCCAGCCCTGCCCTGGCACAAACCCTCCGTGACGGGCGCCACGGCGCGGCCAGCCAGGGAATGGGCCAGGCTGCCTTACCCCCTCTGAGAAGAGCTGTGTCCAGGCCAAGGAACGGGTGTGGGAGGGGGGGCGCTGAGGATGTTTGCCCTTGCCCAGCTGCTGCCCAAGGGACACCAGCCCCCCGGGTAGAACCAAGAGGGGGTTTCATCGCTGGATTCTCAGCCTGGCACGAAATCGGAGGCACCTTCTCTCTCCATGAGGCAGGGTGTGTTAGGGAAGCCCTGGAAACCAGCCAACCTGCACCGCGCCCTCCACGCGCCTCTGTCCTCTCCGGCCCAGATTTGCAAAGGATCTCAAAGCACTGGGTGCGTGGCAAATTGCAGGGGTTGAGAGCTTGAAATCTGGCTGCCCTCCTTTCCACCTCCTGCCCCCCGTTCCTCCGAGCCGGCCTGTGGGGCGTGATCCCGGACACAACTGGCACCGAGCCAGGCTGGCTATACTTCTCTCTGCCCCGTTTTATATAAGCTCTGCCCTGTCCGTCCGTCTGTCGCTCTGCATCCAGCAGAGGGGGGTGTACTCTCTGCAGCTGCCGAAGGAGGGAGCAAGTGGTCCTGGCCGGTTCTCACACCTGCGAGCAGCAGCGAGCGAGCGAGCTCAGCCTTCGAGGCTTCCACAGCTGTCCTCCCGGTCTCCTGCGGCCGGCTGCTCCCCTTTCCCTGCTGCTTATTTACACCGGGAATTTACCCTGGCCTTGGGTAAATTCAAAAAGTTAAAAAAGACAGGGTGGGCGCTGGGGCCCAGCTGGGGTCCCTCTGGCTCAGGCAGGCGGCCCCTCTCCTTCACGCCCTCCCCTCGGTGCCCCCCACGCAGCCCCACCGCCCGCCAGAACCAAAGCTGCCCCCTCAGTTCCCGGAGGGGGTGAGGCAAGTTACTTCGGGCAAAAGGCCCAGGAGGAATCCCATCCGGAGTCGCCCCCCCCCCCCCCCTGCGTGGGGCTCAGGCTTGGGCAGTGGCTGGGCAGAGGATGGTCTGCTCCTGGGCATGACCTCCCCCACAGACCTGGGGACCTGGAGCCCCGGTGGGCAAAGGCCAGAGCGTGGGGGGGGCGAGGGGGACTGGATTTCGCAGGTTCAGGTGGGTCAGTGTCGGGCTGGGACACCCTCCGTCTATCTTCCTGCTGCGGTCTGGGGCCCCTGGGACGTCATGGAGCTGGCGGGGCCTAGCCTCTGATCCCCCTTCTCCTGAAACAACGCTCCCATCCAGAAAGGCTAAGGGAGGATCCCCACCAGCAGTACAAGGCCCATGACACGCAGCTGAGTTGTTCTGACTCCACCCAACAGAGAGCAGCAGCTGCTCTCTCTCTCCCTCCCTCCCTGCCACTGCCCATTATGCTAGTATATGGTCATGGGGGAAGCCTTCCCTAGTGGTCAGAGCCAGGCACACCCGGGGTCAAGCCGGAGTCAGCTGCTTGGAGCCAGGTGACGCACCAGGAAGCAGGCAGAGGGGCAGGGACTGGGTCCCAGGAGTCCAGGCAGCGCCAGGGCCAGCAAGGGGAAGCTTTATCGCCGGTGGACTCCAGTCAGCCATCTGCTGCTAATCGTCTGTCCCCGCCGAGTCAGCGGGGGTAGCCGCTGGTGGACGGGGATCGACCTCAGTTCCCCCAGGTGGCCTATGCTCCAGCCCCAGTGTGGACGGGTAGGTAGCTTTGCAGTGTAGGTATACCCAAAGAGGTCTCTAGCATATCCCTCACATCCCCCCAAGGAAGGTCAAGGCTGGGGAGGGCTGCCCCATAGACCGTTCTCCAGGGCTTTGTCCAACCAGTTTCCAACATCCCAGACGACAGGGCTTCCCCTCAGTCCTGCCCCACGCAGGATTCAGCTCGAGCCCTCCTCTGCTCCAGGGAGAATTTACCAGCCTGTCTCCTCCAGTATTTTTTCCGTGCCTCTTCCCCGGCGCTGGCTGCGTCTCCACCAGATGTGCAGGGCAGGGGTGGGGGTGACTGGGCCGCCGCAGCGCGGCTAGCCCAGATGTGGAAGATACCCTTTCCGAAGGCAAATCAAATCGGAGGCTGCCGCACGCGAGGCCTGTACTTTGGCGGCCGCAAACTGGCCCGGGAAGAAAGGACATTCCTGTGCTGACAGTGTCACCCTCTCATTATGACAAGGGGCGCCGCAGAAAAAGGGCTTTCCCAACCCCGCAGCCCTCCACAAGTGGTGCGAAGCCAGATCCGGGCGGCGGGAGCCGCTTTGCCATCGGATCCTCTGGGAACCTCAGGCTCAGCCTTTCCACGTGCTGCCGGGGAGATGAGGTTTTCTGGCCCGCGTTCAGCCGGCTCAGCAGTTGAGCGACTGCCCTTAACGCAAGCCAGACTGTCCCAGAGCCTGAGCATGCCAGAGCCGCACCAAAGCCGGGGACCGGCACTCCCCCACCAGCCCTCGGGAGGCAGCATTCCTGGGGGGCCAGGGGAGCTGGTGGGAACACCAGCTGGGGGGGAGGGAGGGATTTCGGCCCATCCTCGGGACCCAGCTGTTGCGGGGTGAGAGCACAAAGGGCATCTCACAGAACTGTTCCGGGGTGAGAATTTGGGTTCCCATAATAAGGACCCTGGGAAAGTGGCGGCGTTGGCTGCTGGGGGCCTGATTCTCAGAGGCGCTGAGCCCCCCCAGCTGATGTCAGCGGGAGCTGGATGGGCCGGGAGCCAGGGCCAGACTGCTTCAGCTCTGGGAGGTGCAGGGTGGAGCATCGGGCCCCGAAAGGGGGAGACGGAAATCAGCCTGGGGGGCCGGCGGGGCTCCAGTGACTGGCGCACACTGTCAGGCTGGGGGGTGCTGACCTCCAAGGGCTTATTGGCAAGCGCCCCACGCAGAGAGACGCCCCTAGCCCTGCCCCTTCCGTCCGGTACCCCCCAGAGCCATTGACATCGCCACCTTCTCCTCACTGAGGGTTTGCTCTCAACCTCCCTCCGTCTCTGCCCGGTGCGAGGCTCTGGGGCCTCCCCCACCAGGTCACTTGCTAGCCACAAATCGTTGTCCCGGGGAGGGGCTAGGGCGAGGTTAATTTGGAGGCTGTGCCAGGCCCGGCAGATGGCAGGCCAGAGGCAGGTGGGAAGGAAAGAGACAGAGGCAGGTCAGGGTGGGGAGGAAAAAGTTGTGGCCGGTTTCTAGCTTCTACGGGACCCTTCCCAGCTGACTCCATCCCTCGCCTGCGGCTTTCCGCCGGTGCCAGCTGGGTTTTTGGCACTGAATTTCCCCGGTCTTCACGCAGACTCGCCCATCTGCTGTGTTCACTGCCCCGCTTAACTGGGGGCCGAGCTGCACTGATCGTGCGCTGGGGGCCAAGCAGCTGGAACCATCCCAGCCAGGCTTTGTCTAGCTGCACCTTAAAAACCTCTAAGGATGGAGATTCCACCACCTCCCTAGGTAACCCATTCCAGTGCTTCACCACCCGCCTAGGGAAAAACTTTTTCCTAATAGCCAACCTAGACCTTCCCCACTGCAACTTGAGACCATTGCTCCTTGTTCTGTCATCTGCCACCACTGAGAACAGCCTAGCCCCATCCTCCCTGGAACCCCCTTTCAGGTAGTTAAAGGCTGCTATCAACTCCCCCCCTCATTCTTCTCTCCTGCAGACTAAACAAGCCCAGTTCCCTCAGCCTCTCCTCATAAGTCTTGTGCTCCAGCCCCCTCATCATTTTTGTTGCCCTCCGCTGGACTCTCTCCAACTTGTCCACATCCTTTTTGTAGTGGGGGGCCCAAAACTGGACACAATACTCCAAATGCAGCCTCACCAATGCCGAATAGAGGGGAATAATCACTTCCCTCCATCTGCTGGCAATGCTCCTACTAACGCAGCCCAATATGCTATTAGCCTTCTTGGCAATCAGGGCACACTGCTGACTCCTATCCAGCTTCTTATCCACTGTAACCCCCAGGTCCTTTTCTGCAGAACTGCTGCCTAGCTCGTCGGTCACCAGTGTGTAGCTGTGCATGGGATTCTTCCGTCCTAAGTGCAGGACTCTGCACTTGTCCTTGTTGAACCTCGTCAGATTTCTTTTGGCTCAATTCTCCAATTTGTCTAGGTCACTCTGTATCCTGTCCCTGCCTTCTAGCGTCTCTACCACTCCCCACAGCTTAGTGTCATCTGCAGACTTGCTGAGGGTGCAATCTACCCCATCCTCCAGATCATTAATGAAGATGTTGAACAAAACCGGCCCCAGGACCGACCCCTGGGGCACTCCGCTTGTGACCGGCTGCCAGCTAGACATGGAGCCATTGATCACTACTCGTTGGGCCCGATGCTCTAGCCAGTTCTCGATCCATTTATAGTCCATTCATCCAACCCATACTTCTGTAACTTGCTGATAAGAATACTGTGGGAGACCGTATCAAAAGCTTTGCTAAAGTCAAGTTATATCACGTCCACCGCTTTCCCCACATCCACAGAGCCAGTCACCTCGTCATAGAAAGCAATCAGGTTGGTCAGGCATGACTTGCCCTTGTTGAATCCATGTTGACTGTTCCTGATCACCTTCCTCTCTTCCAAGTGCCTTAAAATGGATTCCTTGAGGACCTGCCCCATGATTTTTCCAGGGACTAAGGTGAGGCTGACCGGCCTGTGGTTCCCTGGATCCTCTTTCCTCCCTTTTTTGGAAGATAGGCGCTATATTTGCCTTTTTCTAATCATGTTACCTCTCAATCACCACAAGCTTTCAAAGATAATAGCCAGTGGCTCTGCAATCACATCAGCCAACTCCCTCAGCACCCTCGGGTGCATTGCATCCGGCCCCATGGACTTGTGTATGTCCAATCTTTTTAAATAGTCCTGACCCTGTTCTGTCAGCACTGAGGGCTGCTTATCTCTGCCCCATTCTGTGCCGCCCAGTGCAGCAGTCTGGGAGCTGACCTTGTCTGTGAAGACAGAGGCAAAAAAAGCATTGAGTACCTCAGCTTTCTCCACATCCTCTGTCACTCGGTTGCCTCCCCCATTCTGTAAGGGGCCCACACTTTCCCTGACCTTCTTGTTACCAACATACCTGTAGAAACCCTTCGTTACCCTTCACGTCCCTGGCTAGCTGCAACTCCAGTTGCGCTTTGGCCGTCCTGATTTCACCCCTGCACGTTCGAGCAGTGTTTTTATACTCCTCCCTGGTCACCTGACCAAGTTCCATTTCTTTTTTTGTAATTTTGTACCTTGCCACCTGACTGTTTACCCTTTTCCCAGATCATTTATGACTACGTCGCACAGAATTGGACCCGGCACAGAGTCCTGGGAGACCGCGCTATTTACCTCTCTCCAGTGTGAAAACTGGCCATTTATTCCTACCCTTTGTTTTCTATCTTTTAACCAGTCACTGATCCAGGAGAGGACCATCCCTCTTATCCCGTGACTGCTCACTTTGCTTAACAGCCTTTGGTGAGGGACCTTAACAAATGCCTTCTGCGAGTCCAAGTACACTATCTCCGCTGGATTCCCCTTGTCCACCTGCTTGTTGGCCTCCTCGTAGAATTCTAGTAGACTGGCGAGGCGTGATTTCCCTTTACGGACACTGTGTTGATATTTCCCCAGCAAATCCTGTTCATCTGTGCCTCTGAATTCTGTTCTTTGCTACGGTTTCCAGCCCCAAGGGTGCTGCTCCTTCCCAAAAGCTGTGTGGGACATGCTCCGACCCCGCAGCTTTTAAATGTGGGCCCGCTTTTCAAAGGGGCTGAGCACCCGCAGTGGGGACGCAGCACCCGAGAGTCCCACCGCTGGTGGTTTTGGGAGGCTCTGATACAGCCCAGGCCAAAGGCGCATGGTGGGAAGAATCTCCTCCTGGTCTCCTCCAAGGCCTTGCGTCCACTGTCAGATTTGGCATCTCTGCTGGCCCTGCCCTTAGCCCTATCAGCTGGGGGGAGGGAGGCGGGAAAGAGGAGGTCGCTCGAAACCGACGGGTCACCAGCAATGAGGATTTCTTCTCTGAACCCTCAACTCTTAGCATGATCACCCGCTGCTTCGGTCACCTGAGGTCATCCGTGATGGGCTCCCTGCTCCTGCCTGTTTGGCTCTGGTTCTTTCCGCGCGCCTGGCTGAAGCAAAGGGAAGCGAAGCTGGCTTGTAATCAGCTGCAGTTCGGGCCATAGTTCAGATGTGGTGACGCCCGGCGCTTGGGCCTTGTGGGCCGCATGGGTCCCGGTCCCGTAACTGACCCCGGCTGGCCAACAGCCTCAGTCTGAGCTGCGACGCCGTGTCTGAGAATGGCTGATGGGGCTAATGCTCATTCTCCTGGGATTCTCTGGTGAGGGCAGGGGACAAGCCAGTTCTGGGGCCGCTTCCCTTCCGCCCTGCCCCATCCCGCCCACGCTTTCCATCTCAGGAGCCCCGGTGCCCCGGCATTCTGCGCCACAACGATGGTGCTGAGCGGGGATGGTCCCCTGCTGCCCGTGTTGCCGTGGGACCTCCGGCACGTGGGGCGCGGCTGCATTGTTTCCCACATGGGAGTTGTTCCGTTGGGCTTGCCTCTTCTTGCTGGTGGCTGCGGTCAGGACACACTTGACGCACCAGGCTGCCTGGGGTGTGTTTTTCCCCGTCCCGCTGAGCCAATGGGGCTGGCAAACGTTGTGCAAGGTTATGCAAAGCTGCCTGGCTGGCTCCCTGGAATCGGAGCGGTGCTGGGGTGTGAATTCACTGACATTAAAGCAACCAGAGAGAGAAGAAACAAAGCCCGACTTGTGTAAGCAAAGGCAGACCCAGTTATTTGTTTGCCTCCCTCCTGGCCTGCGTCCATCCCTGCTGAGCCTATCCCATTGCACATTTAATAATTATCTTCTCTCCTGAAGGATCCGGAAAGGTTTGACGTGCTACCGGCCAGATTCCCTGCTGGCATAACCCTCCTGACTTCAATGCATTTGTATCCACACCAAGTCTGACCTGTATCCATTTACATACCCACCTATTAACCTGACACCCCCTTGCTATGGTATCCAAGTGCCTGGTTCACTTCACCTATGTCTAAAATGCAGCCACCTCTGAGTTGCAACGTGACGTCTGAGTATTGGCCCAAAGCAACCCCATGTCGTGTTAAGACAGGACCCCGTCTCAAACTCAGACTGCAGGGGAACTGGCAGAGGCAGAGCGTAATGATCTGTGTCTGGCTTGGGAATACCAGTGGCTTGCAGGGGAACCTGAGCCCACCCGCTACACCAGGCTCCAGCCCAGGGACCCTATAACCAGCAATCCAGGCCCTCATTCCCTGTCTCTGTTGGTGTTTCCCTGGGCGCCTTTGTACCCAACCTCTCTCTTCCTTTGCCTGGTTCTAGGTTTCCCATGGGAGCTGCTCTGTTCCCCAGACACTTCTAGTCTCTTGCCAGACTCCTCACTCCAGGACTGGCTCTCGGGGCTTCCTCTCCCACTGGCCCTTCTCTCACTTCACCTGGCCCCTCCTTCTCTCAGGTGAGCTAAGTGGCCTCGTTAACCCTACCAGGGGTGGGGCGCACATCCCGTCCCGCTGGCCTTGGTCCTGGGGCAGAGTTAACATCCCAACTCTCGATTTCAAAGTGGTCTGGACTCGGCCGGCCAGCACACCACGGGGGATGCCAGTGTGCGGAGAGGTCCAAGATGGGAAATCCACTCTAATGAATGCTGTGACATTTCTAGGATACGTTAGCTGTGGGCCACTCCCTGGGCAGGCCCGTGCAGTTGTATCTGTGTGTGTCTACACTGTGCCCGGAGTTAGCAGAACCCGAGTTAGCAGACCTTGAGTTTGTCAGCCGAGAGCTTGAGCGTTTACACTCCTTTATAACCCCAGCGTGAGAATTGTTGAACCCTGGGTCCCAGTCTGGGGACCCAGCATCGACACTGCGTTACGTGGGTCTGAGCCCAACCACCCAGATCCCAGACGTCCTCGCACCCCCCGAAACGTGGCCGCTCCAGCCCTTTGGTCATGGCACGGTGCGGGGAAACTTGACTGTTCACCAAACTTGATGGTCCAGAGGACAAAGGAATTTGGCCCATGGGATTGTGGGATACTTTTGGCAGCCTCCCACAACACGAATCCAGTGGGACTGCGTCTACACCGCAAAGCAACAAGGCTTGAAGCCTGGGTCCTGGCTTGATTCAGGCTCAGACCCTGTTTAGGTCCTTTGTATCCTATCCCTGCCCTCCAGGGTATCTACCACTCCCCCAGCTTAGTGTCATCTGCAAACTTGCTGAGGGTGCAATCCACCCCATCCTCCAGATCATTAATACAGTTGAACAAAACCGGCCCCAGCACCGACCCCTGGGGAACTCCGCTTGTGACCGGCTGCCAGCTAGACATGGAGCCATTGATCACTACTCGTTGAGCCCTATGCTCTAGCCAGTTCTCTGTCCATTTTATAGTCCATTCATCCATCCCATATGTCTGTAACTTGCTGATAAGAATACTGTGGGAGACAGTATCAAAAGCTTTGCTAAAGTCAAGGTATATCACATCCACCGCCTTCCCTACATCCACAGAGCCAGTCACCTCGTCATAGAAAGCAATCAGGTTGGTCAGTCTTGGTGAATCCGTGTTGACTGTTCCTGATCACCTTCCTCTCCTCCAAGTGCCTCAGAATGGATTCCCTGAGGACCAGCGTAGCTGAGAGCAGCCTCTGACCCCGCAGACCTGGGGATGGAGAGCTGACGTAGCTAGAGGGGACCCTGGGCTCTCGCCATCTAGGCCTGGTAGTTCAGTGGTGGGACCGGGGCTCAGGTCCTCTGGGAGAACTCAGCACGGAGGGTGTAACCTTGCTCCTCAGGCTCCGAGCTCCCATGTGATCAGTGCCCTTTTCACTAGGGTTTGTATAAGAGTGCCCATCACCGTGGTGTCTGAGCATGTCCAACACAGCAGCCTGCGACCCTCCTGCCCGGGGGCAGATCTGACAGAGCGTGGGGCTGTTCCCCTGTGAGAAAGGGGCTCAGACTCTGCCCCCTAGGCTGGACGCTCTTCGGGGCAGGAGCCCCGTCTGCTATGTTCGTACAGCGCCTGGCACAGTGGGATCTCAATCCTGACCTGGGCCTTCTGCTGCTGCCGGAATACGAACACGAAACAACCCGGAAAGGCCAAAGAGGGGACAGGCCAGCCAGCCAGCTCATGGCCCCTTCGAGCCACGCTGTCCGAGTTCGCCGTCCACCGTGCCTGTGGGGAGCAGTGCTGGGAGGGCTGGGGGGACAAGAACTGCACTGGAGAGCTTCCAACAACCTCCCACCCCCTCCTTTGAGCCCTGAAATTACAGCCGCTGTCTCTCGCCAGAGATGCGGAGGAGAAAGCTGGGCCATGGTTCAGCACCAGGTTTCAAAGGCCGCTCCCCGCGTCTGTCTGGCGGTAATTACCACTGTGGGGATGCCCTGGGTTGTTTGCAGCCCGGCTCGACGCAGCGCTGCACCCTGGCCTCACCCGGCAGCCGCTGGAAGGCACAGCTCTGTCAAACCGCAGCTCACCCCGGCCCTCGCACCCAGGATCCAGCCAGCTGGGCAGGCTGCTAGGGCAGGGTGGACCCCAGCAATGGCATGGAACTGCACCCTCATCTGGGGTCAGATGCTGCCCCAACGGCTTGGGTACGTGCAATGACCCATCAAAAGCAGCCGCTGGGAAAGGCCAGACTCTGTACTTTATGCAGGCCAGTTAACCACAGAGCCCGAATTCCCCGGTGCCACCGTGCCACAGCCATGGAGACTAGGGCTCCTGAGCAAGACTCTGCCCCTGCCCTGGTGATGGGTAAGACGGGAGGGTGCAAGCGCGCGCCGCGGGAACCCGTGTGCTGCTGTCCGCGCTGGCTGGGCAGCTGTGGCTGCGTTTCGTGGCCTTTTGAGCCCGGAGGGGGCGGAAGGAGGCCGGGCATGAGACCCAGTATCCAGGCAGCGCCGGCTACCTCAGAGCTGGGCCTGGGAAACACAGGAGATGCCAGGAGAGCGGAGCCTGCTAGCCCAGAGCAGATGAGGAGCCAGCTGCTGTTACTGAGACAGCTGCTAATCAGGGGAAGGACCCTGGGACTCCTGCCTGAGGCTCGACCCTGCCTAGGTTGCGTCTCTCTCTGCTGCTGGCTGGCAGGGGGCTCCAAAACCTGAATCCCCCACCCCTCTCGTTGCTGGAGAAGGTCATTTCTGCTTCTTCCCAAAGCCTGGGGAACTCACTGCCACCACGGAGCAAAAAGCTGAGCAGGCTTCAAAAAATGACCGGACGTTTCTCTGGCTAGCGAGAGCCTCCAAGACTACGCGACAGGAAACCAAACGGACAAGGCCAGCCGCCCCAACTGCTCCCCGGGACAAGCCGGCAGGAACAGGCTGGGCTTGGAGGGGGTTTCTCCCATGGGCAGACGCTGCCATGACTGTCCGCTAAGGAGCGTCTTGCACTTTGCTCCGAACGAGCCGGTCCTGCCTGCCGTCAGATACGGAGGTCCAGCTCAGATGGGCCCCTGGGCTGGTCCAGTTGGAGAATTCCTATGGTCTTAATTTCTAGATAGCTGTCAGCCCTTCTCGGGGAGAGGAGGAATCAGCCATTGCCCTGGCAGTCTGCAGGAGTGGGGTGCAGGCAGCTACTGCCGTATTTTTTATAGGACTCTGAACACAGCCACGGGGTTGGCAACTCCCAGGTCCCATGGCGTCCAGCCCAAAGGACAGGATCTCAGTGCCACAGTGCTGGGCACCCCGGGAAACGCCCGAGGCCCCCTGCCGCTAATGGCTTGTCAGTTCTGTTTTCGCAAACACCTCCAAGCACTGTGTGTATGTAAACACTACGGGAACACCAAGTGCAGGACGGGGGACTCTGGCCTGGGAAGCAGCGACACTGAGAAAGATTCGGGGGCGTGATGGATAATTAGCTGGACATGAGCCCCCATCATGCTCCAAGAGGAGGTGGAGGGGTAACCTGAGGACAGTCTGTAAGTACCTCCGTGGGGAACAAATATTTTTGTTAACAGGGGGCTCTTCACGCTGGCAGATGAAGGTCTAATACGATCCAAGGGTGAAGCGAGACAAATTCAGACTAAACATCATGTGAACGTTCAACCGTGAGGGTAAATTAACTTCCCAAGGGCTGGGCTGGATTCTGCAATGCTGCGCATCTTAAAATCAAGAGAGGCTGTTTTCTCTCACAAAGACTTTGTCTAGCTCAAAGGAGAATTAATTCAGGGTGGCCCTAGGGCCTGTTGTCTGAGCTGCATAACTAGATGATCGTGATGGTCCCTTCTGGCTTTGCAATGGATAGATATGCGGGATGAATCATTGCACAAGTTTTGAACCCAGGGCCTTCACCATTCAAAGCCTGGGCCATCTGCAAGTCAAAGTAAAGGAGTAACTCCATTAGCTGGTAGCAGTAGTAGGCTCTCATCCTCTTACAGACCAGCCATGTGAGGGGGGGTGTGCCGACTTACCCTACAGCCAGGGCATTTGGGAGGCGTCGTCAGTGGCGGTGCCGTTCAGGGACACTGCTGCTGACTTGCTGGTTGACCTCCAGATCGCCGAGGGCCCGTGCCTCAGTTTCCCCCCCGTGAGCTTGGGAGAATGGAATCGGCCTCCCAGGCAAGCCGAGAGTCTGAGCCCAGGTTTGGGCCGTGCTTGGCGATCAGCCGGTGACGGGTTATCGCTGCTGATCTTAAAGCCAGTGGCCGCGTCCTCTCTGCTTGAGCGACACGTCCTTTGCGTTGAGGGGGAAACCCACAGCGCAGTCTCGGTGGGAGCGCCCGGCACAGCCGACTCCTTTGCCCCCGTGGTCGAGCAGGCTCTGAGAAACGTGGCGGAGCTTGTCAATGCTTCCTCTGAGGCCCTGACTGCCGCCTCCTCGCAGGCTTGTCCTGGGGCTGCCTTGCCAGCGGCCGCCGCTCACAGCCAGCTTCTTCCACGGACGCGTGTTTACAGCGCTGTGACTTGACCTGTCGTGGGAGTCAGAGCTTCTAAGGCCGGAAGGGACCGTTTACGAACTCCACATCTGACCTCCTGTGTAACCTGCGCTCACGAACTCCAGGGGCCAGCCCATATCTTACGGTCGAGCTAGAGCAGATCTTTTAGCGAGACGTCTGGACCCAGAGCTTTAAAGCTAGTGGGATTCGCCGTTGACATCAATAAGGGTTTGGGGCCTAGATGCTCAGAAAATTCCCCCCTCCTCCCCCCCAGCCCTGGATGAGTTGTTTAGTGGGTAACTTGCTCTCTCTTTAGTTTTTTAAGCGTCTTCTTTCAAGCCTGGATTTATCCAGCTTCAGCTTCCAGCCCCTGGATTTTAGCCGGTCTTTGCTGAAGAGCCATCTGCTGCCAGAAATCTCTTGTGGCCTGGGATCTAGTCCCCTCTTCCCTGCTCTTTGATAGGCCCACGGAGTTGAATCTCCTTTCCCGGGGAGGCTGGGATTGTCGTGGGTCCTCGGGCACTTGAAGCAGCACTAAGAAATGGGAGCAGACACCAAGACGACACGTCCCGACCAGACCTTCCCCCGATGATCCACGCACGCTTCTCCGCAGGTAGCCGGGCGCAGTGCCCTCGCCCCGCCGGGAAGCCCCAGGGGTGGTGAGCACAGCGATGACGAGACGGTAAGTCGTCGGGCATTTTTACTGAGGGCTTTGTGCCGATGCTGGGGGTTGATGATCTGCTCCGGGGGCTGCTGCATGGAACGGTCTGGCTGCTCCTGGTCCAGGCTTCTCCAGAGGATGGGGGTTCCCAGGCAGGGATTGGGGTGCTGCGGTGTCAGAGGGGCAAGGAGGCGCTAACCCGTGTGGAATTCTCTGGTTGGCGTCACGCAGGAGGTCAGTCTAGAGGATCATGATCAAGCCTTCTGGGCTGAGATTGGAGGCGGTTCCAGGGTCCCGGCACAGTCCGGTCTTGATTTCTGCTGCAGGCTGAGTGCCGGTGGTTTGGGGGCTCTGGGATTAGGAATGCTGAGCTCTGGGGTTGTCTGTGACTGCAACGTTCGTCGGTCGAGCTTAGCGTGATGGGGCCTGCTCCACGCTCGGCGCTGCCATGTCCCCTTTCCGTGGGCTCGTTGGGATTTACTTTGCAGGTGGCACCGGCGGTGCAGATGAGGCAGGGCTGATTAACGCTGAGCGCCTTTTTTTTCTCGTTGGCAAAGAGGGACAGGAGAACGTGGGAAGAAGGTACAACCAGCGAGGCATGCCGGGTAGCACAGGTGCCAGTTACAATTCAGGGTGCCGTTGTGGCTGGGTTTTGCGATGCACGTTCGTTTTGGGCGGCACTGGTGCAAAGAGCAGGCGCGTTTCTTCTCTGACTTGCTGGAGAACTAGGCTCCTTTTCTTGCAGCGGTTGCTCTCTGGGAACCAAGCGTTGGCATTTGGGCTGGAAGAGGGGCTTGCCTGCACCTCAGCTCTGCTGCAGGGGGTGAAAATAAACCAACTACACTAAGAAAATCCTTCTCCAGCGGGGAGCTGAGCTGCAGGGCTCTGGCACCCGGGGCACTCCGCAAAGGGGTGGACAGGCAGCTACAAGAGAAGGGAGCCCGCTGCGGCTGTGTCGCGTACGGGACACGTCAGCGGAAGAGTAGAGCTGGCATCGGTCTGGCTCTCAGCGGGGCAGTAAAACGAGGGCGCTATGCCTGCCCGCCACATGGTAAACCGGGGCAGGCGCGCACCTTGGCCACTTGCACCCGGTCGGATCAGCTGGCAGGGCCCCTCGTCTCTGCCATCAGCACCGAGCTGGGTGCTGCGGCTGTGTGGACTGTGCAGTGGCGGCAGGGACAGCCGGGAAGGGGAAAACTCCTGAGCGCAAGGAGACGACAGCGAGGCTCGCAGAGGAGGGACGGGCAGGTTGGGAGAAGAATCCTTGGCGTGTCCTCCCTGGCGGAGCGAGCGGCGCTTGGGCGTGATGGGGCGGGTGCTGCCGGGCCATTCGTACATGCCTCGGGTGCCACTAATCACCCGGGACGTGTATTAATGGTCCGGCGGGGCAGGTCCCAGCACGCTTCATGCCACTGCAGGCGGCTCCCCTCCCCACAGCTGCAACCCAGCTGGAGAATTCCCCAGGGGCTGGGGAGCTCTTGGCACCTGGCTGGGATGAGACAAGGCTGCGGCAGGCGGCCGAGGAGGGGGTCGGCTGGGCTCTGCATTGCATCCTGGGGTTTTCCCTCCCGCCCCCGGTGAAGCACTCCAGCCAGCCTGGGGAGTCTGGGACTGATCCTGGGGCTCCTGGGTGTGTGTGAGTGTGTGTGTGTGCGTGTGTGTGCGCAGAGCCCCCCCTTCCTTCTTCCATTAAGCCGTGGGGTGTGCACACAGCAGGTAGAGATGACCCATGCCTGCTGATGGCAGGCGGGCGGAGGGGGGCACAACCCCAGAGCAGCTCCCCTCCCTCCCAGAAAGCAGCGGCCCCTCCCAGCTGTTCCTCCTGCCTCTGCTCAGCTGCCCCATGGGGAGGAGGCCCAGCCCCTCGTGTGACCAAGCAGTCTGGGGGGGGAGCACGTGACCCCGCTTGCCCCCCCTCACACGCATTGCCTCTGATAGCAGGGGCTGTTGCCTCTTGCACTGCATGGGTGAGATTCGAGGTGCACGCCTGACCGACCGCCGTGGGTCCCCCCGATTGTCAGGGTGCAGCCGGGTGTGGGCATGGTGTGAGGACCAGTGCGAGGGGGGGCGGCGAGGGAGACGGGCTGCCCCGTCCTAGCTGTTCCTATTCCTCCTGCCGCCACCGTGCCCAGAACTGGGGCTTGAGAGCCGACGGCCAGGCTCTGACCTTGGCTGGTTACACAGACGCCTCTTCACGCAGGACGCCCGGGCGAACCCTCACACGGCGGAGTCCTTCACTGGGACAAACCTCTCCCTGGGCCGGAGCTGAAATCCAGCCCCTGGCGTCCGCACGCTTTGGATCAGACCCTGTTTGGAAAGATTCCTGTGGAAACCCTCCCGCGAAAGCCTCTTGGGTGGTACGAGGGTCAAGGGCGGGGAGAGCCCCGGCGTGGGGTCCTGCAGCTCTCCGCTTGGGCTGTGAAAGTTTGAGCCTGTTTCTTCTCCAAAACTAAGCCGGGGAGAGAAAAGAGCAGAGCAAAAAGCCCGGAAAATGCAGCTGAGTGTTTTGGGGTTGTCCTGGCCGGCTAAACTGAGCCCTTCTGGGAAAGGAGGCGAGAGAGAGAGAGAGAGAGAGAGGCGGGGGTGGCAACTGAGACGCTCAAGAGAAGTGACAGGAAGGCTAGGGGCACCTTTTAGGAGCTGCTTAGGACGCAGCCATGGACACATCAGCTGGTTCTGGGCTGCGCCCTGGCCTGGAGCCCCTTTCCAGGAGAGAAATGGGGCTTCCACCAGGGCCAGCGCCACGCTAGGCACCGCGTGGCAGATCCTGAGCCTGGACTGGCCACGAGGGCTGCGGCTGGCGGCCCCCGAGCCGAGGTTCTCAGGGACTGCTGATTTCGGAGGGAGGGCCAACCCCCGGGGGCCTTAAAGGGGTCTGGTTTTCAGAAAGCACTGAGCACTCCCCCCCCTTTCTGCTGTCCCATGTTGTGCACTGACCCTCGAAGCACCTTGAATCACTCGTCTCTTGGAAATCTTGGCCCAAACATCTGCCTCTCCCCGGGTGCCTGTGTGCTAGCCCGGCTCACGCCAGAGCCTGTTCAGGCCAGTTCACTTGCGTGTCCGTAGAGATCCAAGTGGTGGCTGGAGGTAGAAGTGCGTGTTTGGGGTTTAGACGTCAGGAAACCAACGGGACCGTACGTGGATTGTTTTCCCTGTGTCCTGTTATAATGTGATAGCAACACTTACACTGACCGCCTGCCTCCTCAAACCGTCAGAGGCGCCGCGGGGATGCTAATGTAGGACTTTATCCCAAAAAGACGCTAATTTCAAAGCAAGCGGCCATGTGTGCGCGATGAGCGGAGTCCTTCTCTTAGCTAATAAGCTTTAGTTAGTTTATTGGAGGACGGGCTGTCTTTGGTATAAGACCCGGCGACCCCAGATCAACTGGTGAAGTGACTGGTCTCTAGGGCCGGGGCACAGCTGGGCGTGCTGTGATTTTTGGTTTAAGTGGCCATTATCACAGTTTGTCAGGAAGGCAAGATCGAGGGGCGAGTCTAAGGACGATCTGTGACGCCAGGGTAAGATGGGGTGCAGTGGTCCAGGAGTTCACATTTGGTGCCGGCTTGGTGAAATCCGATTACAGAAAATGCCGCCAGTTTGGGGTGTCGGCCCTGATGTGAGCCGCTCCCGGCAGCGGGACAGCCTGATTTGCTCTTTGTTACTGTGAGTTTCATTCCTTGTTGGTTAAGTGACAAGTGACCCCGCTTAGAAAGGAAGCGGCAGAGTTTTTCGGCTGGTTTCCTGGCCGACAGCCGGTCCCTCGTTTCCCGTGACAGGCTACGGGCCGGCTGTGCTTTCCAGGCTGGCCTATTAACAGCTACGCCCAAAATCTGAGCGTGTTCCTTCACGAGCCCTGCTGTGCTAACGCCTGCGAGGTGTCCGCGGAGCGGTGGAGCAACGCCCCGCCAGCCAGCACCAGGAGGGCAAGTGCAGGGGCCTGAGCGGAGCCGGGGGCAGATTTTAAGACACACGCACAAGTCACCCTGGGTCTCGACCCGCTGTGGCGGCGATGGAGACGTGCTCCGTGTCCCTGCGTGGAGAGCTTGACTTTGCGGGGCTGTGAATCCGCACCCTCCCTGGCCTCAAACGTTCCCTGTTAAGGGGGGAACCAGTTTTGTTCCTACGGTGACTTAGAAACGGACGGACAGCGCAGGCAGCAGGACAGCCGGACGGCGAATGCAAGCCTTACGCCCAGCTCGACTGGTGTCCCTCGATCCCCACCCGCAGCCCTCTCTCCTGTTACCCTCTTGGCTCCCGCCGGAGCCGTGCCCGGGGGCCGTGCCAAAGCGTATGGCTGTTACTGATCAAAGCTCCCGTGGGCTCTGAGCCCCCTGCTCCTGCTGCCACGGGATGGGTCAGGCCGCTCCCTGCCTGCTCGCCGGCGCAGGGGCCTGCGTGGGGGACGTCCCCGGGCAGCCCCTCTGCACACCCTTGATGACAGGGAGCTGGCCGTGCGTTTAGCCTGGCAGGCTATCATTATGTCATCCTCCTCCCCCGCCGCGCTGGAAAGTCCCTGCACATGGAGCCCTGGGGCTGGGGCCGACCGCAGGCAGCTGCAGGCAACCACATGAGAGCAGGCAGCTTCCCCCTAGATTACAGGGCTCAGGCTCCACCCCAGCCCCTTGATCCGCTCTCTGAGCGCACGCTCCTGGCCCCTTTCCCCCGGCTCCTGCCTGGCTCCCCCTTTCATGTCTGGCTCTCCGGCTGGCCCTGCCTTTCTCGCCACCCCCTCTGCTCTCCTCCCCTGTGGTTTTCCCTTCCTTCCCCCCGTCCCCAACCTCCTGCTGCAGCTCGCTTAGGGGGGCTCAGCTCCCCCCCGTCCTGCGCTCCCCACCTGTGACCTTCCTGCCAGACCTGGGCTTCCCACGGCAGCTGCTTCTGTGCCACCAGCCCCACTGCTCTGTGCAACCTGGGGGGCCTGCCCCCTGCTCTCTCAGCCCGACATCTGGGGCGGACTGGGGGAGGGGAGAAGCTAATGGAGCCATAAGCGAGTTTTTGCGCCCTCCCCTCAATCAGAGGGGGTGCTCAGGGAGGGGTATATGGTGTGGGGGTGGGTCCCTCCAGTTCCTGCCTCCCTGATGAGCTGCTTGTGTCTCCCGCCTACCACCTGCTGCCCAGGTAGCTGAGTCAAGGAGCTGGGCTTGTCCCTTGAGAATCTCTTGGGCTAAGCCCCTGCATTCATGGGAGACGTGGTAGGCCTCATGGAAGGATGGCCCAGTGGTTAGAGCCCTGGCTACCTTTCTAGCCAGGGTCCCAGGCTGGAGTGTAGGCTGGGGACCGCCGGCTGAGACCACGTCCCTTGGCAGCTGCCCTGCCGCTCTGACTCGCTCTAGAAATAGTGTTTTTGCCCTTGCACAAGCCGCTTCCTACTCCTGGGCTCAGTGCGCCCCACCCCTCCGTGGGCTGCCTGCTTCCCCATCGCCGCTGCTCCGTGCCCCCCCTTCTGGGGTGTCCCACACTCCCTCCCTGCCCCCATCACTTATCCCCAACCCCGTATAAATAAAACTCCGCTCGGCCACGTCGCCGCTCCGCAGCGACTGCTCCCACGCTTCCTGACCCTGCGTCCCTGCCAGCTGTCGGCCCGCGGGCAGGAAAGTCTCCCCACCTCCCTGGCCCGGTTCAGCCACACAATACCACTGGTGCATCGCCGGCCGCCGTCTCCTGGCCCTGCTAGCTCTGCTTAGCAGCCTGACCCGCCCCATCCGCCGCCCCCCAGGAACGAGGCACGTTCAGCCGCGAGGGCAGTTGCCTGGCTGATCTCGCTGGAATCTGGGCCAGTCACTGGGTTTAATAAAATCCCCTCCCCAAACGCACTTGCTGACCCAGCCTACACCCGTAAAAGCAGGACCTGGGGTCATTCAACAGGCCCCAAACGTTGGCCTGATGTAGGAGACGTCTCCTTTCCCGGGGCCGGTGCTGTGCCCGGTTAATGGGATTTCCACCAGCGCAGCGTGCAGGCAACCAGCCGGGGAGACGGCATGATATAGGATGCCTGGGTTCTCCCAGCCCAGCTGCTGATCTCAGGCAAGTCACCTGAAGGCCGGCTCTTCTCTGCCTGCCCCCTGGTGTGGTCAGCGGATGGAAAGCGCCCTGGGCTGGGTCAGTCCCTTGGGAGTCTGGGAGTGATGTAAAGGTGCAATGGAGCCTGAAAGCAGCTGAGATTTCCAGCCAAAGTGTCTAGGTCAAATCTGACCTGTAGGGCTTTGCCTGCGGGTAGGGTGAGCAGATGGCCACGGGGCTGGTGGACCTGGTTCCTATTAGCCCACCCCCTTGCACCGAGGCAACCTCCAGATCCCACCCCCAGGAGCCGTTCCCTTGTGGGGCCCGCTCGCTTTGCTTCATGCGGCCAGAGAATGCAACGGGGAGGAAGCCGGGTGTCCCTGTGCATTGCAAACCCCCGGGTGGGATTGGAGGAGGGAATAAATACCAAAGGAGTTACTCAGGGCTCGCTGGCTCCCCCTTCGCTCCCGGGAGACGTTCTTCCCTTGTGATCTCCTGGGGGAAAGTCCCACCTGGTTGGGATCTTTCAAGAAGCGGGAGGAACGCTGGAGGCCTGGGAGGCAGGGAAGAGCCTGGTGTTTAGGGGTGAGTGGCAGAGTTGTCAGGCCCCAGAAACTGATGGGATTGGCTTAAAAATCACGATTTTTTTTCTTAAAAACAAAAAAACCCAATAATAAAACGCTGGGTTCTCTGTGGTTTCCTTCCGCCTCATGGTTTTGAAGCTTTTCTCTGCTCCGGGGAGGGCTGGAATCCTCTTTTTAAAACATGAAAGCTGAGAGCCTCAGGTCATCCCGTGACTCTGGGGGCTGGGGCTTTACAGAAAGCACTAAATAGCAGGAGACTTGTGATACAGTCATGAGAACTGGGGGCACCCCCCTCTATTCCAGAGGAAACGTTTCACCCCAGTAAAGTACCAGGGTTTCTAGGGACCCCCTTTGGAATCGGTGCATTTTACTGGGGGGTAAAACTTCATCCCGTTTTGTCGATTATTAAGAACGAGCTGCTGTTCTGGGCAGTTTTTCTGCTGCCATTTTCCTGGGCACCACTAGCTGGTGACGGGTGTCACCTGATGGCTCAGACTTTTCGCTCGTCTCTCTGGGGGAAGAGCCTGGGATCTTTTCATCTCCTGCCCTGTGCGAAAACACTCAGCTCAAGGAAAAGGGGGGGTGATGCTTCTGCCACTCAGCTGGGCTGGGAGCGTGCTCACAGGGTGGTGCTGCCTGTGTGTGAAATTGTGACGCCGGTGGATGGCATGGTGGCAAAATGGGCGGTATCACTGGGGTATCGCTGAGCCTGGGCAGAGCTCCTGTGGGGCCAGAGATCGGGCTGGTGAAAGCCATGGGAGGCACAAAACAGACGCTCCCCCGCTGCCAGCCGAGCCTGGGGCCCAGCACTACATTTCCTTTGCTTGCCATCTAGCCCATCACCAGGGAGTGCTGGTAAGTGTGGAAGGTGTTGTTTTCGTGTCCTTAGCCCGGGCGGGGCCGTGTCCGGTCTGTAAAGAGGGCCGGGCGGTTGCTCCTTTTGTGGCGCGCGGCCCTGCTGAGGGAGCTGTGGCAAATGGCCGCCAGGGAATTCATTTGAACTCGAGTCAGTTCTCCATGGCGGAGGGGCCGCTCCCCGGACACTAGATGTCGGCATTTGGGCCAGGCAGCCCGGGAGAGGGGACAGCCTGTGCGCTGTCCCCAGCCAGCCCTGCTCCAGGACCCGTGTCCAGAGGGTATATGCACAAGCTGCAGCAGGACCAGCGGGTTTAGAAACGTGGCTCTAGAAATGCTTGGCTCTAGCTAGGACGTCCAGGGGCAGCTGGAGCCCCAGCCCGGCACAGGAACGGGCTCTGAAGGGAGAGGGGCGACTGCACGGCGGCCTTCCGGCTGCTTTTTAACCGGGGGTTTGAGGCAGCCTGTGTACGGCCCCCGAGGAAGCCGGGAAGTGGCTGCCCGCTTTAAAATCCCCCGGGGCGTGTTCTGATTTTTCTGGTCGCTGATCGACTGAACCGCTCGGGGCTGGAGACAACGGCCCAGCGTCTGCTTGTCCGAGGGGGCTGCTAATAATAGAGCCGCGTGAAGGCCGAGTTGAGGGTTTCCCAAACTTTTCAAAGCGGGGGTGTCTTGTAAATTCCACCTGCGCGCCAAGCTCCCCGGAACGGGGCGGTGGCTGGTGCCATTTCAAACCCACGTTTGTGCCAGGCCACGGGGCCTTGGCCCACGGCGAGACGCCCGCTGGCTTAGCGCCGCCGAGCGCGGTGTTTGTGCGGGACGTAGGCAGTGCACCGGTCTCTCTGCAACGCTGTCCCCTCCTGCGCCTCCCCTGAGACCGCATTGCGCCTAGGCCAGGCGAGCCGCAGGCCGCGGCGACCCAGCTGTTGCAGCGTGTGAATGCTGCCGGATTAGTAGCTGGGGCGTGAATCTGGGAAAGTAACTGACTGTCTGGGGCAGCCCAGCGCGATCCCACGCTCCCCGCAGCACAGCCCCTGGAGTTCGGAAACAGAGGCCAAGTACAAAGTGCCGAGGTGTGAGTGATGTGCAGGGGCCGACCTGGCCACCCGGAGACAGGGGGGACTGGGCAGGAAGGGGGGAGGGGGAGTTGTCGTGCTACTGAAGGGGGATTTTGCTGCAGGGGGTCGAGGTATGAGAGGCTGTGTGTGGGGGGAGGGGGCAGCTTGGTTTCCATACAGCATGTCCCAGTTCAAGTCTAAGGCTGACAGCCCCCCGTCCTCTGGGGGTTAGAGCGAGAGCCCCCCGGGGGAGGAAGTGGGGCTGGAGGGCACAGGTGACTGGGCGTGCGGGGACAATAGAACCGGAGCAGGTGGGACACTGAGTCACCCAGGGCGGGTGGGGCACAGTTGCAGCGGGGGGAGCGGTCCAGGTGGAGGTGGCCCCGCTGGCTCTTTGAGAAGCAGCAATTACCGCTCCCAGGGGGCCCGTATTTCTCTGCAGCGAAAGAAACTTGGCCCGTGAGAAGACCCCTCCCTGTGCACGTCAGGGCGTGAACCCCGCAGTCCTGGCCAAAATCCAACGCCGGCACGCCAACCCTGCCTCTCTGCTGCCTTCCTGCAGGGCCCGGGGCCCCAGTTATTCTGAACTAAACCAAGCGTGGCTGCATGCTCCTGGCCAGCTGCTGTGCTTTTCCCCCCGAGGTGGCTGCATTTCAGTGGTGGGTGAGCGATCGCTCTTACGCAGCCCAAGCTGGTAAGGTTCCCGAAGCACCGTCGGGTGTTGCTCCACCGTTTATAGCCAATAACTAAGGGTGCGACTCTGTCACGGAGGTTGCGGAAGTCACGGAGTCTGTGACTCTCCACGACCTCCCTGACTTCCGCAGCTGCAGGGGCCAGTGGGACTGAACACAGGACCACCAGAGCAGCAGCCCCCAGGGTGACCCTGGCGGCCGTCGGAGAGCAGCGGGCAGCCAGGGCCAGCCAGCCCCATCGCCGGAGCAGGGGCCAGCCGTCAGTCCCTGGGCCCCCAGAGCAGCAGAGCCCTCGGCGCGGCTAAGATTTAGTCACAGGGTATTTACAGTAAAAGTCAAGGACAAGTCACGGGCCGTGAATTTTTGTTTATTGCCCGTGACCTGTCCAGGACTTTCACTAAAACCACTCGTGACTGGATCTCAGCCTTCACGATAACCAGTGAGCGTAGGCTCGTCTCTGTAAGCCCCTGCTCGCCTTTCTATTCCTTCTGGCTCCCTCCCTCTGGCGGGGTTCTCTTGGCTCCAAGCTGCACCCGGCAGGGACCATGCGTGCGCCCAGCAGGGCAGAGCCGTGATCTCAAAGTGAGGTCTCTGCGTGCTACGGCACGTTCTGCTGTAAGGCCGGAACCTCTCGGTGTCCCCAGAAACCACTGAGCCAGCTTCAGTTCTGTGTTTGTCCAGCACCGTGCACAGGGGGGTCCCTAGCACAATAGAAATCACACCTCCCCATATAAGCCCTGAGCTCTCACAGGGCCGAGTCAGTGTCTGGGCAGGCTTTGCCGCGAGTTCTGGAGCTTTTTCCCTCCAACCCACCCAGCCCTGGGGCTTTGGACCCAGCCGCTGACTGGCCCGTATCTGAGCCGAGTTTATTTTGCAATGGCCACAGCTGCACCCGACGCCACGGGCCGGATTCTGAGCTGCTCTCCAGGGCTGTAGCTGATTCACAGCCGCCGAGGTCCCCGGGCCAAAGGAGAAATAACCCCTCCACCCCCCCAGCCTGCAGCCCAGTGCCCAACACCCCGTCGTTGGAGGCTTGTCAGAACAACTTGGACAAAACCCGTTGGGGCTGATCTAGGTTTCTTACTGCGGCCTCAGGGCAGGGGGCTTTGTCCATGGCTTGGCCCATGACCCCAGGGCGCCAAGGCCCTTCCCAAGCCCCTTCCTTCCTCCCACGCTGCCGTTTTCCTTCTGTAGAGCCCGGGGGGAGGGGGACCAAAGCCAGCGGAGGGGCGGGGAGCGATCAGCCGGGGACATCCCGGCAGCATCAATCGCCACGCAGCCCGTGCAGGGGGCCGGGAGGGAGCTCGTGGCACCAGATTTGCCAGCTCACCCTTCTTCAGGGTGAATTTGAAAGGGGTGGGGATACTCCAGGGCTCCCCCCGGCCACCTCCCCCTCTTTTCTGCTGCCCGGGCCAGGGGGTAGAGCACTCCCATTGTCAGTGTGGGCTGCCTGTCTTTCCCGAGTGACGTCTGGGGGGGTGGACGATCCCAGCCCCCCAACCGGAGCTGGTGCCCTGTTGTGTTCAGCTAGAAGGGCTGCCAGCGGCTGGACCAGGCTCTCTCCCGCCCCATCCAGCACAGTTGGCAGCAGGAGGGGGGCTGCATCCGTGGCTGTGTTGGGCCCAAGTCCATTTCTGAACAGCCTGGGAACCAGCTTCCCAACCGCCTGCGCCGAGCTGAGAGATCCAGACCCCTCCGCTCCCAAGGGGTGACATGGGGATGTGAGGCTTATGTCTGGGGACCAGGGTGCTCAGTGCGACTGCAGCGGCAATGGGTGAAGGTTATAAGTGGTCAAAGGAGCCCCCCATATTTCTAGGGGGTCTCTCCTGCCATCCTGCAGCAGCGACAGGCGCATAAGATGATGAGGTGACTGGCTCTGTGGTTGTGGGGAAAGCGGTGGACATGATCTACCTCGACTTGAGCAAAGCTTTCAGTACAGACTCCCACAGTATTCTTATCAGCAAGTTAAAGAAATATGGGTTGGATGAATGGACTATAAAATGGATAGAGAACTGGCTAGAGCATAGGGCTCAACGTGTAGTGATCAATGGCTCCATGTCTAGCTGGCAACCGGTCACAAGCGGAGTGCCCCAGGGGTTGGTGCTGGGGCCGGTTTTGTTCAACAACTTCATTAATGATCTGGAGGATGGGGTAGATTGCACCCTCAGCAAGTCTGCAGATGACACTAAGCTGGGGGCAGTGGTAGATACCCTGGAGGGTAGGGATAGGATACAGAGTGACCTAAACAAACTGGAAGATTGGGCCAAAAGAAATCTGCTGAGGTTCAACAAGGACAAGTGCAGAGTCCTGCACTTAGGACGGAAGAATCCCATGCACAGCTACAGACTGGGGCCTGACGAGCTAGGCAGCAGCTCTGCAGAAAAGGACCTGGGGGTTACAGTGGATAGGAAGCTGGATATGAGTCAGCAGTGTGCCCTGGTTGTCAAGAAGGCTAATGGCATATTGGGCTTTGTTAGTAGGAGCATTGCTAGCAGATGGCGGGAAGTGATTATTCCCCTGTATTCGGCATTAGTGAGGCTGCATTTGGAGTATTGTGTCCAGTTTTGGCCCCCCCTTACAGGAAAGATGTGGACAAGTTGGAGAGAGCCAGTGGAGGGCAACAAAAATGATGAGGGGGCTGGAGCAGAAGACTTATGGGGTGAGGCTGAGGGAACTGGGCTTGTTTAGTCTACAGAAGAGAAGAGTGAGGGGGATTTGATAGCAGCCTTCAACTACCTGAAAGGGGGTTCCAGGGAGGATGGAGCTAGGCTGTTCTCAGTGGTGGCAGATGACAGAACAAGGAGCAACGGTCTCAAGTTGCAGGGCGGGAGGTCTAGGTTGGAGATTAGGAAAAGTTTTCCCCTAGGCGGGTGGTGAAGCACTGGAATGGGTTACCTAGGGAGGTGGTGGAATCTCCATCTTTAGAGGATTTAAGGCCCGGCATGACACAGCCCTGGCTGGGATGGGTTAGTCGGGGTTGGTCCTGCTTTGAGCAGGGGGTGGGACTAGACACCTCCTGGGGTCCCTGCCAACCCTCATCTGCTAGGATTCTGTAAGCACCATTTAAACCATCGGGGACTTTGACGAGCAGGATGGGGGCCCCCCCTCCATTAAAACCCTCCAACTATTCCCTCCCCAGCCCCCGCTCTGAAACGCTGTATGACGCCATCTCCAACCCACTTTTATTAACAACAATCAAATAACTTACCATACACCAACTGCCACAGGTGCATGCGGCACCGCCACGGGGCGGCCCTGCTGCGTTTGCCCGTGGCACTGCCACTGGGGCCCCCGCCTCGGGAACACAGGGTTTTAGTGTCCTTAAAAATCTTGTTTACATTTTTTTTTTAAATGTGAAAGTCCCTTTTCAGTGACGGTCAGTGAGTCTGGAGCTCTCCCCGGCCCATGACCTTCTGCTGAACGACCCAAGCCGGGGCAGGATCACAAGCTGGGAAATCGACGGGCTATTTAGGCTCCCATTCTCCCGAAGGATCTCCTACCCTCCCCTGCTCCCTGGAGGTCCCTGCGGGTCAGGCAGTGACAGATCTTTTCCCGGAGCCGCTCGTGGCCAGAATCCCGGCCGTGCTTTGCAGCCCAGTCGTGAACGGAAGGACCCGTACGTCGCTCGGGACTGCCTCGAGCCCGCCCCTGCCCTGCCCCTGCGCTGCCCTGCTGTGTCCCGGCGTCTTTCCTGCGCGGCGGTGCCATGTGCCCGTGCCGCTGTCTGTGCAGCGTGACCTCGGTGGAACCCGGTGCTCGTGTGCGGCTGGTGGGGGCGGGCGCCAGGGTGATGTGAAAGGGTGGAAGGTGCGAGGTGGATTAAGCCAGGCTGGGCTGCCCTCCTGCCAACTGCTGCCCCGGCCGGGCGGAGGCGGGCCCATGCCACGCTCCGGCCCGCCGCCCGGCCCCGCCTCACTTGCAGACGCTGACCCACTGGGTGAGGCGGCACTGCTCGCAGGCCACGAAGCAGCACCAGTGGAACTTGCAGTGGCAGCGCTCGGTGCGCGTCTGGCGCAGGATGTTGTGCCCCCGCCCGCAGCACAGGCTCTCGCAGTTGTCCATGCCCGGGCTGGTCTTGTTGCACAGCCGGCCCTGGGTGCCCACCGAGTCCAGGGCCGGCTCCCGCTCGCAAAAGTCGGGCGACTTCTCGAAGTAGATGAGGTCGCCGATGCCGGCCCGGCGCCGGTGCCGCCCGTGGCCTGGCTCCAGCTGCCCCGTGTTCCTGTTGTGGGGCCGGATGAGCGTGGCCCCGGAGAAGCGGTCCTTGAGCAGGGAGCCCACCAGGCGGAAGTCGGGGGTCACCTGCCAGCACGTCTTCAGCTGGCAGCTGGCGGAGGTGCCGTGACACTTGCATTTCCTCCGCATGTTCTCCATCACCACCTGGGAAGGGGGAGCAGGGGGGGTTAGTTACGCCCAGCCTGACCCCACCACAGCACCCGCCCCGGCTGCAAAAGCAGTGCAGGCAGCAACACGCTCGGAAATCCCAGAGCAGGACACAGCGCGAGCGGCCGCTGCTGGGCAGCTTACAGGGGAAAGGGGGCTGGGGACCAAACCCCTGCGTCCTGCTGACGCGAGGACGTCCCGTCGGGGTAAAACCGCTTGGAAAACTCCATTGTGGCCAGGCAGATCGTTGCGTTTGCTGTGCAACGGCCCCAGCGCCCAGCCTTGGAAACAGCGCAGAGCAACGCAGGCCCTCGCTGCCCCATCGCCTCCCTCCGGGCAAGGAAAGCGGCTGCTCGGGAACTCCAAACGCTCCTGCCCGCATCAGCAGGGCCTTCTCCGTTCCCCCAGAGCCTCCTTCCCTGCTCTAGCCACCTTCTCCTTCTGCTAACGTAGCCTCCTGCGTCACTAAATCCATCCAGCAAGGCCGGGCAGTCGATGGCTGTTACCTAAATCTGTTACAGTGCAGGTTTTTGCCGCTCCAAGGGAATTTACACTGCATTCCCCCGTTAGGAACCAGATGGCTCTTGGGCAACTCGGCGCCTCCTGCGCCAAAAGCAGAGGTGGCCCCTGCTACGCTGGGCTAAAGGAAAATCTCCATAAGCTGTTAGCAGTATAGGTCCTAGGACACACTATAAAGCAATTCTGATTCCAGGCAGTAGAGGGCAGCAGTCTGAGACATAAACAGGGCCGGAGCAAGAGAGGCCGAGCCAACCACTACACTACAATAGCTCTCGTTCAGACAGACAGAGAGATAGTGGTACTTTGACAGATGTTTGAAACAGAACCCCACAGGGTCTTTGGAAAAACAGGGCAAAGCCTCAAATCCCCCCAGGTCTGCCTCTTCCACCCGGGCTCTGGCAGACCTGCGGATTTGACTGATTCGCTTCTCCTTTCTAATGGCAAAAACAAAAGTCTGCCCCTGGAGCCCGAGTCTGACCCCAGAGCCCCTCTCGGTTCTGTTAAAAACCCAGAAATCCTGAGATTTATAGAGCCGTGTTGCAGTGCGTGTCTCCTTCTGCCATTCCTCTCTGCACCCCGCTCTGCCTGGGTCCCCTCCCTCCACCCTTCATACAACCAGACTTTGGGTCAAACATACCAGCGTCTGCCTCGCCCACAGCTCTCGGGCACAGAAGCTGTAGCATTATTGTCTGTGACTTGGGGTGTGGGGAGGGGTCCCTGCAGTACGTCTGCGGGGAGGATGTACTATGGCAAGACGTGTGTGTATCATGTCTGCTCTGCCTGGTGTTGCCACCTCTTGTGACATTTGGTTTATTGCTTAAAGCCCCAGCTCCTGGAGTCCTGGGATTACAAGGAGCCATGGGTTTCATTTAAACAGAAAAAAGAGTAAGGCCCAATGGGAATTAGGTGCCTAAGGAGTTGGACTGAAGTTTCTAGCCCTCCTGGTTGCAGGGAAAAGCTTGAAGACCTGGCCTGAGATGTGACCTCCAGGCTCAGAAAGCAGCAGGCCTATTAAGCGGATCGCAGGATAACGGAGCCTCCGATGTGACAAAGGCAAGCACAATCCTAGGATGTGTGCGGTGAGGCGTTCCCCGCAGAGCTAGGGAAGGGTTAATGCCTGCGGACTGGGCACTGGCAGGACCTCAGGTGGACACCGCATACACCGTGGGTCACCCACGTTCCCCAAAGCCAGTTTGAAGAGGGACAGATGATGAGAAGGGCTCTGGGGCTGCTCGGGGGGGAAGGAGGGTCAATCCTAGGAGAGGAGCGCCTGCAAGAGGCTGGCTGAGAAGGCACCTGATTGCCATCTCTAAATGCAAAGGGGGGCAAACCCCAGGGAGGGGGGAGATTGATGGGAGCTAACGGACAAGGGGGGGCACGAGGACAAATGGAGATAAACAGCCCCTGGGTAGGTGTCGGCGGGAAATGAGACGGTTTCTAACCAGCGGCGGAGGGAGGAACGGGGGCAAGACGTCTGTCTGGTTGCAGATGGAGCTTGAGCCATTTGTGAAGGGGATGACGCGCGGGGGCGGCCGGGGGCCCTCAGTTGCTAAGTTGAAGCCCAGATTTATCATTCTGAACCCGCTTGGGATCGCCGGGGCCCTGGTGATGTGTTTGGGGCAGGCGGCGCCGTGGCTCCCGGCTCGCCCCCGTGACCGGGGCCCTCTCTAAGGCGTGGGCATGGCCCGGGTGCTAGGCTTGGCTGGCATCGTGCCGGGAGCAGGGGGTGAGCTGGCGGGGGCAGCTTTGGACGTGGTCAGCCCAGGTGGGCAGGTGGGTAGGCAGGCCCCTGGGCTCCGCGGGTGTCCCCCGGGGGGCGTAAATGCTGCAGGCTGGGGGCAGACAGGGCAAAGGTTGGTGGCACTGACCGTGAGCCGGGGAGTCAGTGGTTTGGGGGGGCTCTGGCAGCACAACTACTCCCTCCCCAGCCACTTTACTCCACAGCTGCTGGTCCTGTCCCCGCCGCGCCCTACCTGCCTGGCCAGTGGGGAGGGGAGAACTCGGCTCCTCCAGCCCCAGAAATCCCAGCTCGGGGCGGGGACTGAAGGGGGCGTGCTGTGGCTGAACGGGTAACGCCAGCTCACGGGGTCCAGCACAGCATCGATGCCCACCCCAAGATCTCGGGGCTCTGCCCGCAGCCCGGGGAACAGCTGGGCCCTCTGGCGCCAAGGGGCGGCGTGGCTTTGGCAGTGCGCCCGGGGGTTGGCCAGTCGGGGGCACCAGTCCCAGCACAGCCTTTGCTTGCCAAACGTCTGGAGCACGACCTGGGCAGCCCCCGCCCCTGCCAAGCCGTAATCATGTAATCAGGAAAATTAGCAGCCAATTACAGCGCACTGATAGCTGCCAGGCATGCCGCCCTTTGAAGCTCTTTGCGAGGCGCTGAGCGGTGGGAGGGCGATTTCCTGGGCACGTCCAGGGCCCCGGCCTAGAACCGGTACAGCCTGGCATGGCCACGGGCGGCCGAGCCCCTTCCCGCTGCGGAAAGTCCCCCGGGGGAGCCCCGAAAGGCCCCGAGGCGTTGGTTCAGCAACGTGCCTGGCCACGTCTCCGACCCCAACTCGCCAAGCGTCCTGGGTCCAGTGCATCCCTGGGGCGCTCTGTGGGGTCACACCCAGGCCCTCTGCAGCACCACTAGATTGCCAACAGCGTGGTCGCCAAAGACCCTCTCCCGGCGAGCACTGCCCATCCGTTCTGCACGTGTCCGTGGCAGCTGGGCGGGTCTGCGGCCGCCCCCCGTGATCAGTGCCCTGGGGCATGAGAACTCTGGCCAGGCGACATCTCCAAACGCAGCGACCTGCCTGCCTGGCGCCTAAAAATGGGACACCGAGCTCCCGGAGACACCCCCTCGCCCTGCAGTCCCTGCCTGGCCGAGTTGGCAGGGCCTCTCCTGGGGGACTTGCTGCTGGTCCTGTGGGTTCGAACCCCTTTCCTCAGCTTTCCCCGGCGAGGGAGGAGGGGGAAGGGGCAGAACTGCAGCCTGTGGGGAGCCGGAGCCGTTGGGGTTCATGTGCTGCTTGTCCCGGATTGGAGCCAGGACGGTGAGTGGAGCCTCCGTCTCCTCCCCTATTTCTGGCACTTCCCCAGGGGCTGGCAATCCTGCCTTTCCTGTGGGATCCTGGCGTCTCCCGCCCCCATCAGCTCCAGCGGCCCAGTTCTCTGCTCCCTCCCGGAGCTCCGGGGCCAGCACAGTGAGGGGCTGAACACGTTGTTCCACCCGAGCCGCCTCCACGCGTGGCTGCTTCGGTCCAGGGGAGCTCCTGGCCATGAGCCCCTTTGATGGCTGCCTTCCCCCAAGCCAGCTGCAGGGGATGGGGTGGGAATTCCCCTGCCTGGAAGCTCTGAGGACTAGGTTTCTCCTTCCTCTCACAGCTCTGCCCCCTGCCCAGCCTTGGAGTCTGGGGATTCCCTGTTAGACACCACCCCCCGGCCGGGGGTGCATCAGCAAATCTGTCCACCCCGCCTCTCCCTGTTCTATCCCACCCCGCGCCAGTCCTTGCTCCATCGGAATTGATTGTTTCCCTGCTCACAGAAGGGCTAAGCTGCAGCCCGTGCTGTGTTCCTAGTGCCCTGGAATGGACAAAGAAAGTTACATTGTTGCAACTGAGGTTCTAGCGTGCACCTGTCTCTAGCGTCCAACTCTGCCCTCAGTGACACTGAGGTAACCGAGTGGCTAATGTTAGGTGGGAGACCACGCTGTGCCCGAAAGCTTTGGAGCTTGGAGCGGAGGTAGCTGCTGGGATCTCTGGCTTTGTCCCTGGCCCATGTTCAAGGTGCAACACAGCGGCCTGGAAATCCCCGGGGTGGGGTGGGGTGGGGTGGCTTCCCTGGCCCATGATAACACGCCCAGCTGCGTATCTGAGCTGCGTCCCACCGGGGGGACTCCATCCCGTGGCCCCATCTCAGAGAGCAGCCCCATGCCCACTGCAGGTCACACCCGTCTGCAGGACTCCCAGGGACCTGCCCTGACAGTGCTGCCCCACTGAAAGGATCCCTGGCTGCAAGCTGAGGGGTCACAGAGGGGGTCTGCTGCACCAGCCCGGCCCAGGGCTCCTCAGCCACACGCCGGCCTACAAACGTGAGAGCAAAGTCACCGAAAGGGCTGAAAAAAGGGGGGTTTGGGCACCTCTGCACCCCCATCCTCTCCACAGCCCCCCAAGTTTGCAGCGCCAAAGGTGCCGCCCAGATGCCGGGGGCCAGTCCAAAGCTCACAGCCCAAGCAGCCCAGACAGACAAAGGAAGGACTGTGATCCCCAGTGCTCAGATGGGGAAACCGAGGCCCCTTCCCAGTTAAAAGTCCCGGTCCCACAGGGCGGTTGTGGCAGATCCGGAAATTGAACCCAGCCCTCCTGACTCCCATTAGCCACAAGCTGATCCATCCCTCCCTCCCCGGACACGCCTCTGCCCTTTGTTCACTCACACGCGTGTCCTGGCACATGCACGCCCGGGCTCTCTCTCTCACTCTCCTCCCCCGCCCCTCCCCACGCTTCCCACACACACCCAGAGTGTTTTATTGCCATCCTTCCCACCGGGAAGCCTTTGTTGTGAGATTAATAGGCAGCTCCTGCTCCCCTTTCATCTCAGCTCTCTGATCCTGAGCAGACCATAAAACACAGCCCTACAAAGGAGCTGGGCTCTGGGGTCCAGTCCTCAGCCCCCCCGCGGCCCCGTTCTCAGCTGTTCTGTTCCTGCAGGGCGGGACGACAAGGCTGTGATGTGGCCCTGGAAACCCCGCTCCGAGGGGACGGACCATTGCTGGTTAGCCCAGGCCACGGCACTGCAAGTCTCAGGAGACGCTCGGTTTTGGGCCACGGACCCAGGGCTTCCCAATTTATCAGCTGTGACGGTCCCAGGCCTGCTGGGAGGGGGCGACGCCTGCTGAGCTGTGTAGGTGGAGGGGATGTGAAAAGGAGTCCCAATAAAAACGTGCCAAACCGCTCTCCGAAGCATTGCTGAGAGCTCTGCAAAATCGGGGGCGGGCCCAGGCAGAGGTGTATAGTCCCCGCCACCTGGGGTGGCCAGCAGAACTCACGCGTGGCTTCTGCACGTCCATCCAAACCCATCCCAACAAAACCTGTACCCAGCCCCGCCTGTGCCCGACAGCGAGAGCATGGCTTAGCAGGGGTAATAGCGTCTCCCACCCTCTCTCGCCCCCGCCATCTCAAATGGTCACCAGGCGCTTTCCAAGGGCGGGGCGGAATAATCCTGACCCCCGCCCGATGGGACCGTACGCAAATACAGGAATCGCTACACCACCACCACCACTCAAATGCAGCCACCTCCGGGGCAGGACGCGGCAGCTGAGTAACTGTCCCCAGCAAAACTCCGCAGCAAGGTGCGACGGAGACCCGCCTCGCTTCTGTCTTCCTCTTCTTTGTTATAAAATACAACTAAACACGACACCAGACTAACTTCCCTGGAAAGCAGTTAGTCGCGCCCACCATGTCACAGGGCCCCTAGCCCTGACAGCACCCTTCCCTCGTCTCCAGGTGTTTTATACCCGTCTGTCGCCTCGCAGCCAGCATTAAAACGTGAACCCTGTGGGCCAGGGACCGCTGTGTTTGTGCAGCTCCCAGCGCAATGGGCTGACATGCCTGCTGGCGGGTTGTGGGTCTGCTGCATTGCACATCCTAAAACAATTGCACTGAACCGGCAGGGAGAACTGAGGGAGGGGGTTGAGAATGTCCCTGAGTTAGAGTTTGGCCATGTCCCCCCCCAATTATTGAGGAAAATGCCAGGAAAGACGCGGGGAGTGGACGACGGGGGACGGATCGCTGGTTAACTGCCCTGTTCCGGTCACTCCCTGAAGCACCTGGCATCAGCCACGGTCAGAGACAGGACGCTGGGCGAGACGGCCCATTGGGCTGACCCAGCGTGGCCGCTCTTACGAGAGTTCGAGGCTGTCTGCGCTTGAGGCTGGGTGGAGAGGCTGTGGTTTCTCCGGGACATGTGACACCGTCCTCACGCTGCGTGACTGTAGACTCGGGGAGGCCAGGGAACCCCCTGGCCAGGCAGCAGCATGCCCCGCGGGGCTGGGCACAGCGTGCCCGCGACTCTCCCTCCAGCAGCGGCTGGGGCTGGCCCTCACTCTCACACAGCCCCAGCGGCTTTAATGAGGGCTTTGCCCGCGTCGGGGCTGGCGAGCTGGCAACCGCAGGCTGCCGGGGCTCTGCTGCGGGAAGCTGTCTCTGGGCAGGGAGGAGATGTGCAGAAGAGATCAGACACTGAGGGGGGAGATGAAGAATTGGGGGCCTACTGGGCAGAAAAGAATATGCGGCTGAACAGAGCCCGAGGAACAATGGGTCACCCTCGGCTTTTAAACCTGTGCAGCGCCCACCGCCAGACGCCACCCCTGGCCTGGGCATGCCTCCCTCTCAGTTAGCTGGACCCGCCCAGCACCCGGAGAAGAGATCAGCAACCGTCTCCCAGGGGGAGCCCCGGTGTGCCAATCATTTCTGAATGGACAGCACCCGGGAGCGTCCATCGCAGAGACAGCGGCTGGGGAGACAGACACAAGGCTGGGCTGTGGCCCTGTGCCTTTGCCCGGAGTCCAGCCTCCCAGGGTAGCTCACCCAGGGCAAACCTCTAGCGCCTTTGCACAGGTGCTTGCGAGCAGGGGGAGCTCGCACCGGTATGGATCAGGGACCTGACAGTGCCTACGCTACAGGCTTGCCCTGGAGCGGCTACACCGCAGGCTGGAATTGCTGCCCTCCTTAGTGTAGACAGCGCCTCAGTCCAGCCTTTGTGGGCAGGACAATCACCCGCTGGCAGATTTCAGGTGTTTTTCACCCAGGCAAGCAGATCTGCAGTTTCTATATTGGCAGCAGGGATCGTGGCTTGTGTTTTGCCTCCAGTCTCCACCCTGGGCTGCTTAAACTCCCTCGGGAAGGAGAGGGGATGTGAGATGCTATGGGCAGGAATCTGTGTCACACACACTTCCGACGAGTCAGACTGGTTTTAACAAAATTGCGATTGTGTGTCCTTGGCCCCGCACTGCAGCTAGCTAGTGGAGATTTCCCTTCCGCTAGTGGTCAGGGCTCTTGGACCAGGAGGCTCTGAATTTTATCCTAGCTGTAGCTGTGATTTCCAGTGGTCTCCACATGCAACGGACCATGCCCCCCGGGTCACGTGATGGCAGCCGGCACGTCCTGCATGGCCACGGGTTTATCCCAATATCATTTTGGTCCTCACCCCCGAGATCAGTCCCTGTCCCCCTGCCACACCAAGCGTGAATTAGATAAAATGTTTCCGTGCCCGCTAGCCACGGAGAAGCCACCAGCAGCATCTGTGTCCCGCTCAGAGAACTCTGCGCACCATTCGCCTCTTGTTACTAGAGTAACCTAGTGGTGCAGTGCGCCAGAAACGTGCACGAGACAGGAGGTCAGAGTCGTACAGTCATCCCTTCTGCCCTTAGCATCTGGGCAACCAACGGTGACCCTTCTGCACAGCGAGGGGCGCTGGGCGGCATGCACTGTGCAGTCCACACGTCCCCCACCGGGCATGCCTCTGCATCCACAGCTGAGCTCACTCACCTGTGCACTAACCCAGCCATGGGAGGTCGGGGCAGGGAGGAGACCAGCCTCCAAGGGACCCACACTTCTGAGCATTACAGCAAAGCACTGCCTGTCACGGCCAGAACCAACCCTTCCTTGTGGTTTGGCCAATTGCAACTCATGGGCAGCCTCTCCTTAGGAGGGGCTGGAGTCATAGAAACACAGAATCCTAGCAGATGAGGGTTGGAAGGGACCTCAGGAGGTATCTAGTCCCACCCCTGCTCAGAGCAGGACTAACTCAGCTAAATAATCCCAGCCAGGGTTTTGTCAAGCCAGGCCTTAAGAACCTCTAAGGATGGAGATTCCACCACTTCCCCAGGTAACCCATTCCAGTGCTTCACCACCCTCCTAGGAAAAAACCTTTTCCTAATATCCAACCTAGACCTCCCCCACTGCAACTTGAGACCATTGCTCCTTGTTCTGTCATCTGCCACCACCGAGAACAGCCTAGCTCCATCCTCCCTGGAACCCCCTTTCAGGTAGTTAAAGGCTGCTATCAAATCCCCCCTCACTCTTCTCTTCTGTAGACTAAACAAGCCCAGTTCCCTCAGCCTCACCCCATAAGTCTTCTGCTCCAGCCCCCTCATCATTTTTGTTGCCCTCCACTGGCTCTCTCCAACTTGTCCACATCCTTTTTGTAGTGGGGGGCCCAAAACTGGACCCAGTACTCCAAATGTGAGCTCACCAGTGCCAAATGGAGACCTATATTAACCTCCTTCCACAGCTAAGTCACCATGTGGGTGCATCCACAGCCTGTGTATTACACACAGCATACACACAACAGTACATAGTGTGGCAGACAGCTGGCTTCCCTCTAGTGGGTCTCACACTTTCCTGGTTGTAGGGGGCCAGGAAGTTGCCCATCACCTCAGGGGAGGGACCCAGGCCCACCCACTCCTCCAGGTCCCAGCCCAGAGGCCCTATGAGAAGCAGCTATGTGCTGCTGGTACTGCTTTCAAAACTGCACACTCTTCCCCTAGGCTAATTTCCCCCTCTCCTTCAGTCGTTCTGGTTTCTTGAGCCAGTCCTTCCCCCTACCAGCACCAGCACCAGCACCAGCACCAGCACCAGCACCAGCACCAGCACCAGCACCAGCACCAGCACCAGCACCAGCACCAGCACCAGCACCAGCACCAGCACCAGCACCAGCACCAGCACCAGCACCAGCACCAGCACCAGCACCAGCACCAGCACCAGCACCAGCACCAGCACCAGCACCAGCACCAGCACCAGCACCAGCACCAGCACCAGCACCACTTCCTCCAACTCCTGCACTGACTGTTTGGCACAGAGGGTTTTATGGAGCACCTGGCTGGTCCTTAATTGGCCTCAGCTGCTCCTAATTGCCCCCTAATGGCTCTGAGTTAGTCAGCAGGGAACAAAGCCCTGGGCATTCTGGGGCTCACCTATCTCCAGTCCATAGGGTAGCTGGTAAAAATGATCCACACACTGATCCACACACCGGTTCTGATGACATGGGCCCTGGCTCTCAGTCCCAGGTTCCTTGTCCCAATTTAATCCCTTCACTGAGGTCTGGCTCTTGTCCCTTTTGCATTCAAGTCATGCATTTTCCTCCCCCCCGCACTTCCCGGGCCCCACCAGGGGGTAACTGAGGACCCGGGACACACCCAGACTCCCCGCTGTCAGTACAGGGCTGGTGCCACTGCAACCTCTGGCAAGACTGGCTGCCAAGGGAGCAATTGCGGGGAAAGTCTGGATCAGCGCCAGCATCCTTGGGCTGGAGCATGCTCAGTCATTGAGTGGTGGGGGGGGGCGTGTGCCGGCCGGGCACAAGTAGAAGTGGAAAGGGGGCTGAGCACACTCAGTGAGGCTGGAATCATCTGGAAATTTAGCGGCCAAACTCTAACACGTCTCTACTGAGCATGTGCTAACGCAGATTTTTCAGAGGTTTATAACTCGGCCAGATTTGGGCAGATTTTCTTGGGAATAATAAAAGACTCAATCCTGAGACCAGGGTGACCCCACCCGGCCCCGCCCTGGCCAAATTTTAACCCCTCGCGCCAAAACACAGAGGCACTAGAGCTGCTCAACCCCACAGTTGTATGACTTCTTTTTAAGGTGGCCAAAACAAGGTATTTTCCCCTAATCTCGTTTGCAGCTGGGGCCGAGCCATTACTGCTGGATGGTCCCGGTAAAATTCAGCCCGGGGCAGACACCCAGCGATGGGAATGTCAGCGCGCACGGCTGAAGTTTGGCCAGGTCAGAAGGGCCTTATAACGGGAAGCGTTAGCAACCTTAACTTTGGGCAGCGTTACCAGCAGAGCCTGTGTGCAGCAGTAAGACAGGGCCTGATTCTGCCACGTGCTTCATTATAAACAGGCTCTGTGTGTGTGTGTGTGTGTGTGTGTGTTTTACACACATCCTGCCTCTTCCTAATGAAGCGCATGAAAGAATCAAGCCCTGACTTGCTGCTTCACACTGCCCTGTGCTGGCTGGAACCACAACTCCTCAGCTGTGTGTCATGGGGTCTATACTGCTAAGGGTGACTCGGGATTCTCCTTTAGCTCAGGTACCAGGGGCTTGTGGCCTTGCAGCGAAAGACTCTGAGGATATGTCTGCACAGCAACCAGACACCCGCGGCTTCCCCGTGCCGGCCGCCTCGGCCTGCGGGGCCGTTTCACTGCTGTGTAGATCTCTAGGACTGCGTGAGGTGGGAGGGCCCAGAGCTCGGGCTACAGCCCAAGCCCAGAAGTCCACACAGCAACAAAACAGCCCCGCGGGCTGAGCCCAGGTTTTTCTCTGCTGTGTAGACATGCCCCTAGTCTGCTCCCTGCTGCCTCAGCAAAGTTCCCAGCTGGCTACCATCTGCAGCTGGATCTGAACAGCTGAGAGCTGGAGGAGGGGCAGCTGTGACAGCCCCGGTAACTAAGCCAATGGCCAGAGGGTATACATGAGTTTATTTGCATATGGCATTCCTATTGGTTAAAAGGCTTTAAAGGTCCGGGTGGGCTTTTGGGGCCCTTTTCATGGGGCCCGATCCTGTGAGGTTGCTGGAGCACACACAGCAGGATGGGCAAAGGGGGTGGAGGGGTTAGATTTCGGAGGCACCAGTTCTTGGCGGCTTTAGACCCTCAGCCATTTGCCAGGTGTAACCCCCGGCCCCAAGCAAGGTGGAGAAACACAAAACATGGGCCCCATCCACACCGTGGTGTGACTGCCCTGAAGCCAAGGCGGCGGCGAGGATGGTGTTCTAGGAACGGGGCTGTTCTACAAGCGAAGGCTGAGATCTGCAAACCGGGCAGCCTGAATTGGGATCCTGGATCCCTGTTTAGGTGTTCGGATAAGCGGTTTGATTTCCCACCGCGCCAAGGGGCCAGCAGCAAACAGGGAAGCGGGTGCTGGCCCAGTGGGAAGGGCTGGGTGCCCAACACTTGGGAAAATGTGGATTCTTACCCTGGGTCTTTCAAGACTCCCTTTGTGCCTGAGCCAGGCAGGAGCTGTGCGCAGGATTTTCAAAAGCATCCCCACGACGCAGGAGCGTGCATGGCGCAGCCGGCCTGGCTCACCCCGCGCCCTCTGGGGCGTGTGCCCGTGCGATACATGGGAACGTCTTATCAGCCATCCCTGCAGACGTGGGGTTGTAAGACTCTGCAGGGTACCCTGTGGCTGCACCCAGCGTAAGCGCTAACTTGCACGTATGCGGTGTGTATGGCCCAGTGTGTTTGCTCTCTCAGCACACATCCTGTCTCGCTGCTTTCCTGCAGGGCCTGCGTTAGGGTTCCCTGTCCTCAGTCGAGACCAGCCGGACTCCGCCCCGGCCCTGAACCTTGTGGAATTCTTTCCTCCTGTGCAAAGAGGGCTCCAGGGCTAAGATCCTGCCCTGGGAGCTTTTGGCGCTGGTGAAATGATCTGAGCCACAGGTATCCAGACAGCACGGTGCGTGGTTCAGACGAGAAGCATCACCCAGTTGTGCAGGGAGGAGAGACGGTGCACGTGGCGGGGGGGATCGAGGGAGCGTGTGTGTGCTGGGGGCAGGTGGGAGCCTGCGGCGGGTCCATGGAGGAGCCCGTGGCTGCCCGATGGGGATCTCTGCTTTTCCTGCCTGCACTGGAACACCTGCTGTGCTGGGCTGGGCGGGGCAGGGAGATCTGCATGGCAGGCTCTGAGAGCCCCGCTGGCGCAGGGAAGCGCGGCTCTCTTCCCTCTCCACCTTCTTTGAAGTGTCCACTCTCAAGCTGCTTCCAAACAGCTTCTACCAGCCAGGGAGAGCCACTAATGAGCACCTTTCACCAGCTGACTGCTGAGAACTGGAGGGCAGGATGCAAGAAGGCAGCCAGCCATTCCCTTCTGCACCAGACGGGCCTTTGCTTCCAAGGGGCTCGGCCACTTCCAGCCCTCCCTTGTGTGCCAGGCCCAGCCCTGCTTTGCTGACCCCTCCGGTGTGCACGGACACACACACGCACAGACTCCTGGCCCTGACAGCCTGGCCAACAAAACCTGGCCAAATTCCAACCGGGCCGATACCATCCTACCCCCTACATCACCCCCCTCAGCTCCCGTTCCCCACTTTCCATCTGAACTGCTGAGCGCTGGAAACCAGCTGCCCCATCGCATCCTGTGGGGGCTGCCTCTCAGTGCCGGGGGCTGGGACATCCCTGCCCCACCACCATCCATGCCTGAGGAAAACGTCCTGTCAGCGTTCGTAAAACCGCCGCCTCCAGCTGCCTCCTTAAAGCCCACCGCTCCTGCGGCGCCTGCCCGACCTCGGCCCGCCAACTGATAGCTCTCAGCCCATTTTATCCTCCCCTCTCCCTGCCCCCCCCCCCTTTCTGCCTGTGTCCTGTCTGACGTGTGGACCGGCAGCTCTCTGGGGCAGGGACGGATTTGATCCATCTGCACAGTGCCCTGCTCGATGTGGCCTGGACTGGGGCTAATGCAATGTCAATAAAAACCAGTTTGTTCCTGGGGTGCTTGGAAACCCCGGCATGGAAGGGGCTCTGGAGAAGGGCGCAGGGCTATTGACAGGATAGCGCCAGACCCTCTGTGGGGCGGACCCTCTGCAGACCTGGGACAGGGCGTGACCGTGGGGGAGGAAGCCCCTCATTGCAGAGCGGGTCTCCCTAGCAAAGATGCCGCAGCTTCAGGCAAAAGGAAGAGACCTTTGGGGTCGATGTTTGCAAGGTGGGGGGATGCCGGGCTGTGTTCTCTTTGCCAGCCTCGTCCGGCAGCGCTGGCTGACGTGCTCCGAACCAAACCCCAGGGCCTGTCCCTGCTGGAGCTGCTCCGCGACCCAACCCAGAGCGCCCTGGTCCCGGGACAGGGACCGGCCTGCCGCTGAGCTCTGCCGGCAGCCGGTTCAGAAACGAGCCAGTGGATTTGGCAACGAAAGAATCCTGCCGCTTCTCGGTGCTGCAACAACAACATTTCAACCAGCTCTGGGGTTGAGCAGCTTCCCCCCGGCCCGGCACTCCGGAACCTCCCCTGGCTGCTCCTCGCGGGAGGGTCTGGAGCGCTGCAGTGCCTGCCTCTGCTCCCCCGCCCCATGCACCACGGAGCCCTCCAAGGGAGACCGTACGTTTGCCGCGCGCGCGTCTCAGACACACGCAGCCCTACTCACCTGCCGGCCCACCCGGTTGTTGTGCAGTCTCATGCGGGAGTGGATGTCCCTGTAGGTTTCCCGGGAGTCCAGGAAATCTTTGGAAAACTTTTCTCCATAGTCCACGTCGGGACTGCAGCCTCCCCACTCCCAGGAGTCCTGGAGCCCTGGGGTCTCAGCCGGCATGTGCTCCAGATGGACCCCGTGCACCATGCCTTTCCCACGGTTCATGGCCTCCAGCTGTAGCCGGTGCAGCTTCATACGGAAGGCTTCCTCGTCGCCCCGGCGTTTCTGGTCGCAGCCGCAGGCCTGCAGTTTGCCGAGGGCACAGGCATTGGAGACGGCGTGCACCACCCCGGCGGCCGCGATGGCGTAGGCGAAGGCACTCTCCCGGAAGCCTGCAAAGGAAGCGAAGGGCAGGGGGTTAGTCACCGGCTGGGAAAACCCAGGATCCGGCCAGGGCGCCGCAGGTAGGACGCGGCACGGAGGGGTCAGCCCAGCCCAAAAGAGCCAGGGTCTGTCTTCAGGCTGATGGGCCAGACCAGGCCTGGCTCCGCTTCCAGGACACCCCCGGCCCTGAGCCTCTGCTGAGGTCTTGGTGCAAAGGCCGGGTAGGGCCTGTGGGGCTGGAAGCTGCTGGAATGTGGTGACGCCTGCCCTGAGTACCTTCAACCCAGCCCCAGGGAAGTGCTGATGGGGGCGACCTACGGAGAGCCTTGGCCCCCCCACTAGGAAGCACACCTGGCGCCCCAGTCCTTCCCGCCATAGAGTTCACAGCTCCTTGCATCACCGCCCTGTTGCAGCAGGGGGGAAACTGAGGCGGAGCCGGGGGAAGGGACTCCCCCCAGCTCTTGCAGTGGCAGAGAAGGGAGCAACACCGAGATCTCCTGACCCTTGCTCTGGTGCCCCTTCCGCAGGACCCCCCTGCCCTACCTCCCACCCTTCTTCTGCACCCTGGCTGAAGTCAGAGCCCCTGGCCTTCCATGATCGCCATAACCCACCCTGCCTCCCTCCCTCCCTGCCCGTCCTGCCCCCTTTGTCTCCCCACGCGGCTGGAACGCGCCCGTTAGCGGCCCCGGGTAGCAACATACCCGGCACTGCTACAGCCCTGCCTTTCTGGGACACCTCCAAGCTCCGGGGGCCACGCCCTGCTCCGTGTTGGCTGTCTTGTTTGCTTCTATTGCCCTTCCACTGTAAGCCCTTGGGGGCAGAGATCTGGTATCTCCTTGGCACCGCTCTCCCACCACGCCGCCGGCACGGGCAGCACCGCAGCAATGATTCAGGGGCTCCTTCCTCCTTGGGGTCGGGGGCTGCCTCTCAACGGGGCTGGGGGTGGGGAGGCTCTGCTGGCTCAGCAAACGTGCAGGACATGGGTCCCAGGGCCCTGCTGTGGGAGGGGGCTCGGAGCCTGAATCCTACTGAGACTTGGAGCTGAGCCTTGTCGTTTTGCAGTGTGGACACAGCCGGAGCTGCAGGCCTGCATCAAGGGATCCGCGTAGCACCATATGGCTGGGAGACGCGGGGCCAGCCAGCGTAAACCCAGGCTTACAACGCCGCACAGCCACTCAAGCGTGGTCCACAGCTCCGGGTTTGCAACGCAGCGTAGATAGACCCTAAAGGACGTCTGTGATCCTGATCTCCGAGCACCTGGAAGTCCTCAATGCACTTGGCCCCAGAAGAAATCCCTTTCCCGAGTCTACCCCCCCTTTCCCCCCTGGAGGTCCTTCCGGGGATCCTGAGGCTGTTAGCCCCACGGCACAGATGGGAAACTGAGGCACTGAGGATAGACTAAATGACTTGCCCAAGAGGTCACAGAAGAAATCTGTGGCCGAATGGGGATCTGACCCGTGCTTTCCCGAGTCTCTGGCTACTGCCCTGACCGCTGGGCTACCCTTCCCCTCTCCCTCCCTGGGTCACGGAGTAGCCCCCCCTGAAGTCAGAGGGGTGCTGGGTGTGGACAAGGGTCCAGAACTGGACCAGCTCCCGCACAGCGTGGGCGCCTGTACTAATCCCTCCTCCTCCACACGCCGCTTCCATCTTCTCCCCTTCCGAGGTGCCTGGCGGAAACCTACATCCCTCGAAGCCAGCCGAACTGCGGAGCGAAGGCGTGGGCCAAGAAACCAGAGGGGGGGAGATGTGAAAGCAAACAGCTTGTTCCTCCAGGCCCCCCAGCTGAGCCGGCTCACAAGGCCCAGAAATAGCCTGTAAAAGTGATACCCAGCTGGAAAGATCGCCTCTCCCCAGCTACAGCCTGCAGTGACCGCACGGCGTGCTGGCAGAGCGGCTCCACCTGGATGTCATTAGAGCTCCGGGGAAGGAGAAATTCAGCCACAGCGTCTTCAGACGGCGTCTCCCCACCAGCGGCCTGGGCTGGGGATCCCTGCAGGCCGTGGATCGGGTATGCAGCTGGTCAGCGAAGGAGCCCGGAGGGGTGCAGAGTGGGGACTATGAATAAAAGCTGCGTCAGCAGAAGTGGGAGGGTTTTTTAAAGTCCGGTGGACTTTTCCCCATCCAGTCTATGCAGCCTGAACAGAGCCAGCTAGGAAATTTTCCCTCCCCCCCCAGAGAAATTTTGTGACACAAATTCACATTCTTCATTTTTGCCACAATATTTCAGGTTCTTGTTGAAAAACATGAAACTTTTTTTTGCTTTTCGGGCTCTGGGTTTTTCAACAAATGAGCTGAACGTGTTTGCTCAAAACAGAAGGTTTGGGAGGGGGGGACGACGGACTTTGTCCAAAAACGTCCAGATTTATCTTGGCCGAAAAATGTTTTTCGATGAAGACTGTTGGAGCAGCTCCAGTTTGCAACTGGGACAAGGGTAGCCAAACACATAACGGACGGTGCAAGCACATTTCCACCTGGGCTGAGATTTGCCCTCTCTCTCTGCACTCATGACAGGCCCCTCTGTCAGCCCCCGCAACGTCCGTGACAGGAAAATACACTGTGGGGCACAGATCTGCGGAGCTGCTTCCCTGGCCACCTGCTTTTCCAGCCCCGGTTGTGTCATTAGACGTGACACTGCTTTGATTGGAGCCAGCGATTAGGTTGCACGTGCAAGAGTGAAAATGGCCCCTAGTGCATTTCGCACGTACTTAGCAAGCTTCACCAACGCCGGTGTCTTTTCAATGATTCATTGCCGTCCGCTTTGCACACTACTATGATCTTATTAGAGGAAAACGAAATGCAGCTCGGAAAGTGTCACTGAAAGCCACGCAGCTGGGCTGTGCGTTAATTTTTAAAATGCACTGGTGTAAAATTTACGAGACGCTGCTTAAAAGCCATCAGACCCACTCCCTGCCTCCTCAATAATGTTTGACAAACTCACGCTCCGTGCTCCTGCTGCTTTTCAGTGCACACGCGTAACAATGGGATGTTTTTCACTGCACAGCGCACGCAGCCACGCGGTGCCTGCTGTGAAGTTTTATCTGCAGAGAACGCTGAGAGGCAGTTGTTACAAAACACCAGCACTGGTATTAGAAAACTCACTGCAGCGCAGCTGCAAACAATTATTTCTTCTTTTAACCCTTACACTTCAGCCTGATCAAGCACAATTCGCACCAGCACAGATCTTAACTTTCTAACTCCGCCGGCTGCAGGGGAAGAGCTGTTCAAAAACGAGAGCGATCTCTGTAATTTATAAGGAAGCCAAAGCCGCTCCCTGCTTACCTGTGCTCAAAAAATGGCTGACCCATTGTTGCTCAAAACTTTCCGAAAAGATTCACACTTGGACAGAGCCCAAACCTGACCCCTTTCGGGCCGAAAGGTGAACGTTTTGGGAAGTTTTGAGCAACTGAGAAAAAGCGGGTCTGGGCGTGGGAACTCTTGGGCACCCTTACGTACGGCCGTGTCGCTAAGCGCTGCAGCTATGCTGAGGGCACTTTTCTGTTTTAAGCCTTGTTTGCGTTCCTCGTTTTGCCAAAGTCGCCGTCGAACCCACATCGGGTCAGAAACGGTGAGCAGCAGCGGCTGTAGCAGCGTCCCGCCATCTCTTGGCCGATGGGAATTCCCTCGACGGCACATGGGCGCGTGAAGGAAGCTGCCCCAGGGACACGCTGCATGGTTACGGCGGGTTTCTTGTGACACAGGATGCGTAAGACCCTGACGGCGCAGCGCGGGTCACCACAGCCCTCCTGGCACAACACAGGATTTCACAGCAGGCTCTGGAGCTGTTGGAGAGGCCATGGGACAGAATCAGAGGCTGATGTCAACGTCCCCGGGCCTTACAACAGGAACACAACAGCTCTGATCCAGCCAGGCCCATGGACTTCACCCGAAATCCCCACGTGCACAGGCTGAAGGGCCCTGCCGAACCGGGCGCTGATGGAGGGCAATTCGGGAACGCCAGCCCCAGCTGCTGGTCGGTTCAGTGTGGCTTTTTATGCTTGGAGAATTCATCTGTCCAGGCTCTGGGTACCCCATGGGCTGCCCACACTGGACCCAACCATGAGCGTGTTGACAATGAACCAGGAGAACATAAGAATGTCTGCACTGGGTCAGACCCAGGGTCTAGCCAGCCCAGTCTCCTGTCGTCCAACACTGGCTGGTGCAAGATGCTTCAGCGGAAATGAACAGGGCAGCTACCCAGTGATCCATCCCGTCGTCCAGTCCCAGCTCCTGGCAGACGGAGGTTTAGGGACACCCAGAGCGTGGGGCTGCGTCCCTGCCCAGCCTGGCTAACAGCCAGTGACGGACCTGGCCTCCAGTTAGCAGCGCTGCAGTTCCACGTTTGCGTTCCTTCAGAACTCTTGGTGGACCTCGTCTGGTCCTGGTGCCTTTTTACTGTTTAATTTATCAGTTTGTTCCAAAACCTGCTCTAATGGCACCTCAGTCTGGGACAGCGCCTCAGATTTGGCCCCTAAAAGGAATGGCTCAGGATTGGGAACCTCCCTCACATCCTCAGCTGTGAAAACCGATGCAAAGAACTCATTTAGCTTCTCCACAACGGCCGTGTCTTCCTTGAGTGCTCCTTCAGCCCTTTGATCATCCACTGGCCCCCCTGCTTGTTCAGTCGGCTTCCTGCTTCCGATGCACTTTAAAAACCGGTTACGCTAATGTGCATGAAATGGAGCCAGTCGCAGCTGACTCCCTCTTGAATGTGGAAGCAGAGTTTGTAGAGACAACAAATCCCAGCATGCAGTGTGGCCTGTTTGGTCAAACCAGGGCGTGGCATGATGGGACCTAGACACCTTGCTGGTGCCTGGGTACCGCAGGGTGCATGCCAAGTGGAGTTAGATGGACAGAGCTGACGTCTCGCAGTCACCTCTCCCCATTAACGGGCCGTGGGGCTTTCTGGGCCACAGTCAGAACCAACCAGAACCTACCACTGAATCCTGACCGGTTTTTTGAGGCTGGGGAAATTTCCGTCAAGGTTTTCCCATCATTTTTCCTGGTTCTGGCTCTCCCTGTGCCTGGGACCTGGCTGGGAATGGCGGATCGGTGCTATTCCCAGCCTGACACAGCAAACCTGCCAAAGCTCCCGGGATTTCTGGTCTGGTTGGACTGGTTGAGGAGGAAGTTCCTAGGAACTGGGGTGCTCAGCCAAGCCTCCAGACCCTGCCAGGAGCACGGTGTCAGCAGGGCTGAGCTGCGAACGGCCTCTCCAAAAGCTGCCTTACTACGGGAGCTCTGCCCGTATCTCTCACAAAGAGGCAGAGCATGTGCCCAGCTCCTCCAAGGCCTGGGGAGCAGCCAGTTGCAACATGTTTCCCATTCCCTCTCCTCTTCCCCCACGCCCCCCCGCACTCCCTCTTCTCCTAATTAAACTGCAGGTGAACCTACCAGGCCATGGCAACGCTCCAGACGCTGAATTCCTCCATGCAGATCGCAACTTGCCTCCATCCACCTTCCGAACGCGCTGCTGGAAGAACGCAGCCGCGCTCCGCCACCGGGCCAGTCCCAGGGACTGGAGCGAGCAGCCCCAGCCTGCTTCCTTCTTTTCAGGGTGGGCGAGGCCCAGATCCACAGAGGCAGCTGGGCTCCCAACTCCCATGGGCACCGGTGGCCAGTAGGAGCTTTGTGGCGCTGGGCCCTGGTGGCGAGGGTGCCGCAGTGGGTCTCAGGAGACCCGAGTTCTAGTTCTAGTTCTGGCCTTACCGCCGGCCTCCATAGCTCTTTCCACTTTGTCTTGCCTATTTGGAGTTTAAGCTCTTTAAGACAGGCACTAAGGGACAAAGGGATTTAGGCACCCGAAGAGGCAGCTAAGTGCCGAGTGGGATTTTGAAAAGTGGCTACATGCATTTTTGAAACCCATGGGAATTAGGCACCAAACCTGCCTCGGCCCATCTAAACATCCCAGCAGGCGCTGCTCAGTATCTGTAGGCACCAAAAGCCGCTGGAGGTCTGTTCCCATGTGCCCACGCAGCCAGCGGGCCTGCAATGCCTGGTTTGCCGGCGTGGTTCCCAGCCCGCGGCAGAGAACATCCGAGCGCTTCGGCGCACTTCCGACTGCAGAAAGTCGTTTTGGGACACGGCTCCCCCTACCCCTATCTCATCAAGCCATGAAGAAATGGAGAGTGGCCGCTGGACCCATCCGCCCTGCCGAAACGCCCTGCCCTGCAGCAATTCGTGCCACCAACCGCGGGCGAAGGCACGACTGCTGATGGGGTGAGCATCACCTGGCCCGAGGCCTGTGGACCACGGATGTCCCACGTACGCCCAGGAGCAGGGACAGGCTCTGGAAGCAGAGCAGCACCCGCCGACAGAGGAGCTCACTGCACATGCTGCATCTCTGATGTTACCCCCATCTGCCCGGCTCTGGCACCCCCAGTCCTCTGGCTTGCTTCTCTCGGGGTGCAACACAAGACCCCCCTCTTTGCATGGCTCTTCCCCCAGTCTGTATCATGCCTGGGGAGACTTGCCTCCCCTGAAACGGCCCCACGCCCCTCCGCTAAGGACTGTGACCACTCCCAGGCCTGCTGGCTTCGGTGCTGAGATACGGTCACGGTGGGCACCCTAGAAATGCCACCGGCATGGCTGGCTGGACTGGGAGCAGCAGGGAAAAGCTGAGCAGGCGTGGGAGATGTGTTTGACTGGGGGAACCTGCCCCAGGAAGCCATCGGGACCTGCTAGATCCTCACCCTCTGTCTCAATACAACGCTGGTCCCAAGAGCCACCCTGGCACCGCGCACCGGAGAGTTAGAGGCAAAGGGGATGGGAAGCGGGTCTGTTGGGAGGAGGGGGAGCCCCAGGGGAGGCCTCAAAAGTTTCAGAGAAGCGTTCGCCAGCACTGAACACAGGACTCACCTTCACTCCCTGTCCCACACGGCCGTGTGGCGCTGCCGCGTCCCACCTCAGAGGGGGTTGCATTTCCGCGGCAGAGGCAGCCTGTGTGCAGGGGAGTTTGTAAAGCGCTTCAGGGTGCCAGGCGCCATAGAGAGACCCCCCCCCCCGGTGCCTCGCGCTGCTAGTCCGAGACCCTTGCTCGGGTCTGCCCCGCCTTTATTTTACGCCCCGCTCCCTTTCTTTTCCCCGAGAGTTTGTGCTCCAGATGGAGGAAGGGGCTTTGGGGCGGAGGCATCAGCCTGCACCTGTTATTTGTCAGGCCCCTCTGCCCATCGGCTTCAATTAGTTCCCCTGCCTGGTTTTCTCCCCGCTTTGCGCTGGCAAACGGCTCGCTGCTGGGCGGAGCGCGGGGGCGGACAGATGGCGGGAGGTGGCGATGCACAGAGGGCGTTTCTCATCTCTCGCGCCGGGAGTCCTGTGCGAGACGAGGGAGAACGCGGGGAGCGAGGGAAAGGAAGGATCCACAAATAATTTACAGGGAGGCTCACGCACGGCTGCGCTGATGGCGGAAGAAGTGGGAAAACCAATGAAAGATTAAAGGGCTCTGTCACTTCGGGTTACAAACAACGATCCAACCGGCGCGTCAGGTTCCCAGGGGCGGCGCGTGGAGCGGAAACCAGGCCCCCGGGGGAGCCGTGAGCATTAGCGCTGGCGGCACAGAGCCCGCGAGCCCGGTCTGCTGGGGGTTCGGGAGAGGCCATTAAAACGCCCCCCCTGCTCTACTGGCCGGTTTTGTTTGGTTGGTTTGGTAACAGCTGCAAAGAGGCGTGTGGAACGCGCGCGCCATTATTTAGAGACACGGAGAAGCTCGGAAATCCGCCGGCCAGCCAACCTCGCAGCGCCGCTACCAGGCACGGTGGTGCTGACCGCCTCACTGCCCAGTAGTCAGCAGCACTGGTGGTGCTTTGCAGTGCTCTCTGCCCCCAGGGCCCCGCCCTGCCCCCCTGCAGCAGGAGAGCTGAGGACATGCACCGGACGGTTTTGCATAGGATGGTTGGGCGATACCCACCCGTCCACCCCTCCCCACTCGGGTCCCTGGAGCGGGTCTGCTTGGTTGTTATGAGTCTGAAGCCAGGTGCCACTGCCGAAAACCGGCTGAGACTCGACAGCTGGAAAAGCCGGGCAAAGCACAGGGAGATGTCCCATCGCAAGCAGCAGGACGCTTGGACCGGGAGCCAGGAGCTGGGCTAGGATTGTTTCCTGGCGTCTGTTCTCCAGGACGCTCTCCGGTCACGCCAGTGATAAGGCTCCCACTGTCTCCTCAGAGACCCGATTATCAGCCGGCAGGTCCACAGGGCCCTGGGAGGTTTCTCGAGTTGGACACCCAAAAGAAGCAGCCACTGCTGTGATAGGAGCCCTCTGGATCCAGTGACACCCATTCAAGCCAGCGGGAGGCAAGGGATGATTCTCAGCCAATGTACACCGACGTCTATTTCCCAGTCGCTCGGCAGTACCTGGCATTGCCAGCCCCTGGCGCGTGACGGGCAGGGTTTGATTTTAGCGGGGAAAGGCTGAGCGCTGTCAGTTTCTCCCCCGCCCCCTGCCCCAAACCAGACAAGAACATTCCCCTGTGTGAATCATAGAAGCGGGCGGAGATAAAAGCCATCCCAAAGCTGCCAACAGAAGTTGCCGTGCGGGATCAGAGCAGCAGCGGTCCATCTTGCCCAGCATCCTGCCTCCAGCGCCGGCCGGTCCAAGAGACCCCGGGATAGGCCACGTTGTCCTCCCCATCGCCCTGGCGTGGCTGGGTCCATCTGACGCGCCTCGCCATCTTATCTAGCTGGCCTGAAGCACACTGCCGCCTCCCTGCTCCCCCTTTTCTGATCACGGAGGAATACAGTCAACACCCCGGTCCCGATGCAGAGCCGTGGCCCCTCTGCCGGCCTTCGGCCACGTTCAGAACTGACCGTGGAGCCCTGCCCTGTGTTTGCTGTCTCCCGACCAGCTTCCGCTCCCCGCCAGAGCCTGACGTCTCCCCCCGCACCCCTGCCAGCTGAGTTTCTGTAAGAGCCTCCTGTCAGGGACCCAGTCCAATAGATCAGCAAATAAGCCTGTAGGTGTTACTGACTCTCCTCTGCCGATGCCTGAGGAGGCTCGAAACGAAGCACTGAGCAGCCGGCGTTTGGAAATACATCAGCGGCACCGTGCCCGCTTCTGCGCGACACAAAACCGGGCGTTTACACAGAACCTGCCCTTGGTCGGCGGAAACAGACCTCGCCGCTCTATAGGGGATGGGACTCCAGCAGGTCTGCACCGAAGAAAGGGTGGGATCTGGCCCTCAGGGTGTAGTGACAGATCTGTTTATGACACTTGGCTTCTCCAGCCGGTGCTTTGTGAATTGACCTGATCCAATACAGCTTCCTCACACCTGGGATCCTTCTCCCGCTGGAGACAGCAAACCTACTGGCACGAGGGAGGGCTGCTCCCGCCAGCAAGGCTTTCAAAGCTCCGGCTCTAACTTAATCAGCCAAGAATTTCCCCATCTTCCCTGCCTTCCATGGCCAGGCGAGAGAGCCCCTGTGGTACCTGGGGCCTGGGTGTTTTCCCACGAACGCAGACGTGACCCCAGGCTGTTTTCCCTGATGTTTTGAAAAGAAGCGTTCCTCTCCTCCGCGGGAACCTGGCTAAGCTGCAGCCCCAGCCTCCGGTGTGTCTCAGTGAAGCACGGAGGCCGGAAGGTCCGATCCGCGCTCTGCCGTCACCTTGACACCGAAATTCGCTCCCTGGCTGACATGCAGCGCAGGGAAAGGACGTCTGACCCCAGGGGGGACCGGGCTGGAAGCAGGCACTGGGCTCTGCTCAGATGGGCCCGGGGTAACCCGCGCCGGCATGGGAGATGCAGGGAACTCTGACCCTGGCACTCGGCAGGCCATGGAAGAGCGGTCTGGAAGCAGCTGCTCAGAAGACTGAGCAAGGACGGGGGGAAGGGGAGCATCTCCCAAGGGCCCGATCCTGCAGATCAGAGGGAGCTAAGGGGGCCAAGCACCGCACGGGTTCAGGGTCTCAAGGAGCCTTGCACTGGAGTCTGTATCCCTGGGGAAGCAGCACAGGGAGTAGGATGCCAGGGGGATGGGCTCCCAGAGCCCTGTGTTCCTCGGCAGACAGCTTTCTCCGGGCAGGCGGCTCCCTCCCTAGATACAGATTTGCAGGAACTGAGCCTGGCGGCGACGAGTCACTGTGGGCCACCCACTGCCCGGGCCAAACACCGGTGTGAAGGATTACATTCAGTCCCCCCCAAAACCCCCTCCACTCCCCCTTCAGCTCCTGGTAGATAACAAGCTGTCCGGTCACGTCCTGTCCTAAATCGTTCTGCGGCACTGCCGCTGACCAGCTGCCACGTCCCACCCCAGAGCTGGCTGAATTTCCGAGGCGCTTCCTGAGACAAACGCCACTACCCCGTCCTCCCCCCTTTTCAGGAGAAACATCCCCGGGGCGGCGGGGGATGGGGCCCATGAGAACTGTGCCCGAGGGAGAGCTGCAGAAACGAGGCTGGGCTTTGGAAAGAAGCTGGCAGGCACCGGGCGCACGTGGGACTTCGGCGCGGCAGTGGGCAGGTGTGCGGAGAAGGGACAGGGCTGGGCTGTATGAACGTAAAAGGGACACGGCGCTGAGGCTGCTGGAGCCAGCCAGACCCTGTGGTTCCCACGGGCTCTCTAGCGCCCAGCCTGCACCCGGGGTCACGGCACAGGAGGTCCCTGAGTTCTGGCATGGGCAGCTCACTCCGGAGAACCCGGGCCCCTGTGCCTAGCGGCCGTGAGGGGGTGACAGCGAGACGCATCCTGCCGAGGGGCCGGGGGGGCGAGGGGGGCAGGCGCGCCAACCCGTACCTCTGCTGAAGATGATGCTCTCGTAGGGGATCTTGTTCTTGGTCTCCAGGCTGGAGCAGTTCCAGCGCTGGTCCCGGAACTGGTGCTGGCACTCGTGGATGGCGATCTGGATGCCCTGGATGGCGGAGGCCGTCACGTCGGGGTTGCGCACGCAGACCTCCAGCTGGCGCCGCGTCAGGCCGGGCAGGGTCAGGCACACGGTGTTGGCATTCAGCACCGGCTCCGGCGGCAGCTTCAGGCCCAGAATTTCATTGGCGCGGGAGCTGAAAGGGAACCGAGATCCAGCCGCTCAGCGCTCTGCCAGGCCGCATCGCCCCCACGGCCTCCCCCACCCATGCTGGGCAAAGTCCCCACAGGGAAGGGGTCAGCCGGGGGATGGGGGTGCCGGGTGGAGCCTGGCACCAGAGAGACCAGCAAACCAGCCCAGCGACTGTGAGCTGGATTTGGAGAGAATGGGGAATCGGGGGACTGGCAAGGAAGCCAGAGAGGAGACGGGGGACAGGGGAGTGGGGACAGAGGTGCCCAGGGCAGGGGGGTAAGGAGGGAGACACAGGATGGTAGGGTGTCGGCAAAAGGGCGGGCTGGGCTACCCACTCAGCCGATTGGGGGGCAGGCTTGTCAGGACCTTGCCCCAGGGCACCAGCCCCCAGCTTCGGGATCCTCAGGATCCTGCCTGGAGCCGCCCTGCTGTATTCCCGGATGAATTAATTAACCATCAGCCAAGAGACTCTGCCCCGACGGAGGGGCCGCTCCGCAGAGCCCCCGGCTCGCGGGGTTTGTCTGTGACACGGACACTGGGGCAGGATGCCGGTGAGATCAGAGTGCGAGCCCCAAACGCTGGTCTGGGGCGGGGTTGGTCCCAACTGCTCAGTGTTCTCTGCCTGCCAAGTGCTTCCCAGCCTGGCGGCTGCTCCGGCACCAGAGCAGGGCGCCAGCAAAGGCCACAGGCCAACAGGCCAGAACCCTGCCGGAAAGGCTGGTCTCAGGAAGCCAGAAATCCCCAGCGGTGGCCTGCCTGCCACGGGCTCCCCAGCTCCGCTCTGTGCTCGGAGAGGATTCGACTCGACTCTGACCCCCCTTCCCCTCCGCAGTATCTGGGGTGGAGCCCTTCTCGGCATGCCTTAAGTGACACAACTGACATCTCTCATGTGCGGAACGGTACAGGGACCCCCTGAACCGATATCAGAACCTAGGGGTTTGTATGGACAGAGGGGTGTGTGTGGAGACAGACAGATGGACAGAGGGGGTGTATGGGGATGGATAGAGAGATGGGGGGATGGAGAAATGGATGAAGAGGACGTATGGGGATAGATAGAGGGGTTGTCTGAGGATGGATGGATGGGTGGGTGGATAGAGAGAGACAAAGGGCATATGATGATGGATGGACGGACAAGGGAAGGGTGTGTGGGGATGGATGAAGGGTGTGTACGGGGATAGATACAAGGGGTGTGTGGGGATGCATGAACAGCCAGCCAGCAGCCAGTCCCAGAGACCCAGGCCCGGCTTCAACGTCCATCTGAGCTTTTGGCTCCTGAACCAAGCCGAGGGTCAGACCCCCAATCAGTGACGGGGCTCACCCCCGATTTACATGGCTGTCACTGAGCTCAGACTCCCTGAGCCCCTGCAGGGCCCTGGGTCCCCGCGGGCTGGGCGTGGACAGAGCATCACACCTCAGCGATGTTGGAATTCTCTTTCTGGTCTACCCAGGTTCGTATCCCATCACCATCACCATGGGATCTGGGCAGCTGCCAGTCGCGCATTCAACAGCCCGGCTGACATCTGTCCTGTGCGGTTCCCTCCCTCCCTCACGCTCCCGGACGGAGAGCTGTGCGAGCAGACAACTGCTTTGTCGTGATGGGGCTGGGTTTTTAATGTCCCCGTTGCTGCACGTTGCTGTCAGAGGAGGTGGCTCAGAGAAGTGCACCTGGCCCAGGGAGCAGGGGTGCTCCTTCATCCCAGGGAGTGCCTCCCCCGCTCGGGGTCCAGCCCTGGGGACGCTCTGTCCCCTGCCCGGACGAGCTGTCCCCCGAGAGCAGAACATCCCTTGGGGCCCAGGAGCGGAGTTGTAATCACCGTCTCCAGCCTGGATCCCTGGCTTTTTTAGACCTCTGGGCCCAGACCATGGAGCCCCTTGAAGCCAGGGAACAAGGCCTTGAACGTGGGGAGCCGCTGCGGGGAGGGGGACGGGTGCGAGGTGCTCGCTGAAGCCCAGGTTGTGGTGACCTGGGCTCACTGGAGGACAGGTGACCGCTGAGCCTGGCTTTGTTTCGTGTCTCTCCTGACCGGCCAGCAGCGGCAGAACGTCCCCTGCATCTTCAATGGCCCAGCTCCCTTCCCAGCCCCCCCGCGCCCGCCAGGAGCTTGAAGAGCCGCAGAGAGACCTGAGCCCTTTGGCGTTTTCCAGGTCGGGACTCGCAGAGCCCCAGGGACTCGGTCGGAGAGGCGCCGGGGGTGATCTTCCCTCGGAGCGGCGGGCTGCTCTCCCGTCAGGACTGTCAGGCAGGCCGGGGTTGTTCCACTGGACGGCGTTTTACATCCAGGGGACTAAAGCTGTGGCTGATTCCCCCCTTCAGTGCCCGCAGGGCCGGGCTCAGCTCGCTCCAGCGTCAATCCGGAGTGACCCCACCAACGTCATGAGGAGAGCGGGAGCTGGCCCTTCGCAACCAGAGCAGGGAACTCACCCCGTGCTGGCCCCGCTCACGTTTGCACCAGAGACTCCCACGGAGTCGCTCCTGATTTCCACCCACCTAAGTCAGATCAGGATCCAGCTGTAAACGTCCCCAGAAAAGAGGCTTCTACCGCTCCCCTTGGGGGCATATTTCTCCGCCCCATACATCTCTGACGTCGTTTTCCCTGCTCTCTTTCCTATTCTTCCTTAGCTTCATCCTTTCACGCCCCTCCCAATCTAATGGTGCAGGAGATGGAGCAGGGCGGGGGAGATTATTCGTGATATGCAGCCCCCGCCATCCTCTTCTCTGATCCCCTCTGCCTTGGCCTCCCTCATCCCCCCTCACCACGGGACTAAGTGGGTTTAAACATGATTTCACGGTGAAAGGCCCGCAGGTCACAGGCTGCGGCTGCTGCTTTAATTCAGACACGTTCCAACATCAACACATTATATTTGAAGGGGAAGAAGGAAAAAACCAAAACAAACCCCAGCCCAGAAGCACGAACTGGAACCACAAAAAGGGAACCAGCAAGCGGAGGAAAAGACTGGGGAGTTTAACCCTTCTCTGACCGCCACACGGAAGTTTTGCAGCTGGCCCAGGGGGACTCAGGTGAGATCAAAGGAAGATGCCTGGAGTGGCCCATGGTGCGGAAAGGGGGGAGGGGCGGGTCATGCAAGCAAATGGGGAACCTCAGAGTCTCTCAGGTGCTTGAAAACAAACCCGGGGCCCCACCCCCAGCCACGCTTTCCCTCAGATCTGGGATTAAAGGAAAATTAGAAACCTAAAGATCAAAAGAGCTTGGTTCTCCTGGTCTGGCCTCATGTGCCCCGTCCTTTGTGAGCGGTCGTCAGGGCTGCTTCCTTGCTGGATGCATAACCGCTCCCTGACTCCCTCCTGGCATCCCAGCTGGTGTGGCCCCAGAACTCCCCATTCCCCTGCTGAATGCAGCATGGAGGGAGAAGGTCCCGACCCGCCAGGGGTGCAGAGATACCCACCGAACTCTCGACACATGGACTGAGCCTGAGGGTTGCCTTTAATACCAGCAACACCCAGCTTCTAGCTGCTGCTTCCATCGGCAGGTCTCAAAGCGGGGATCCCCATTGCTGCTCGTTTGTAGCAAACGCGCCTCACCCAGACCCCCCACACAGCTGGGTAACAAGTCACAGTCCCCTTGGTGGAGCTGGGGAAAGGCAGATCTGCCCCAAACCATCTTCAAGGGGACCCAAATTCTGGTCAGAAGGATGGATTTTGGCCTTCATCCTTTATAAATCACAGCAAAATACCGACAGGGTAGCCAAATTCACTGGTTTGAGCTTGTAGATCCAAGATTCTCCAGGGGTCTACCTAGCCCCTGGACTCCTGGAAGGTTGTTTTTTAAATAGGGACGGCTGAGCCCGCAAAATACCCACCTCCCCCCAGTCATGGGACCCTAGACCCGACCCTGGGAAACAACCTGGCCACCATCAGACAGCAAGGTCGTGACAGAGCAGGGAGAATCGAGGAGTCCTGGCTCCCAGTCCCATGTTTAGACAAAACTCCCTCCTTAACCCCGAACTGTTGGTCATTTTCAGCTGGGCAAGCGGCGCGAATTAGACAGCCTGGCCTGGTTGTGTGGCAGGACCCGACCTTTAGACACAAGTAGGTGAAGGTAGCTTATTTTCTCCATACGCTACAGCAGGAGAGGACGTGACTGTGCGTGGCCGACCCTCTGAAAGGCAGAGGTGCTCGGCTCTACCCCAGAGCTGTGGCAAGCCCTGCCCGAAGGGAGCTGGATCAGAAGACACTGGCCTCTGCTCCCCAAGTCTCAGACGGATAATTCACCCTTCAAGGCGTCTGCTCTGTAGTCGAGATGGGCCCGGGAGCGCCGGAGAGCACAGCCGGGGGAGGCTGGATCCTGCCCTCACTTACACCGGCGTTCCAGACGGGGCAACTTTGGTGAAGTTGCTCCTGATTTACGCCATGGTGGAGGTGAGGGGAACCCCGGCTGGCCCAGCATTACCCAGAAAGCAATGTGGAGCACAGGCCGCTTTGCTGTCACTGGCGGGGAAAAGCAAGTGCCCCGTGGGGAGAATTTCGACATGATGAACAAGATCTGTACGAAGGGAAAAGATCAGCCCCAACCCAGATTATTGGGTGGGGGGGCAGTTTAACATGCTGGGGAAATAATCCTTATGAATCAGTCATAGAACAGAGACAAATCGGGTTAAATGCTGCATTCCTGAGAGGCACAGAGAGTTGTAATTATACAACGGCTCAAAGGTGACATCTCCTCCCCCCGGGCCCTGTCAGGGGCTGCCGTGTGGGTGTGGAACGAATCTCCCTTCAGCACAGGCTCGATGGTGAGGGGCTGTTGGCCAGCCCAGACGACTGGGGTTTAGAGGCCCTAAAAAGAGGCGAGTGTAAGAAGTGCCCTGGCTGGCTGGGAGCAGAACCGGGCGCAGCAGGAACGCTCTTACCTTGGCCCCCAGAGGCAGAGGAGAAGCAGGGGGCAGACGCCAGGCAGTAGGGCCGTTCCCATCTTGTCCCCGCTGGCTCTGGGGGGGGGGCGGGTTGGCGGCCTGGGCCCGGCTTGGGCTGGTTGTTGGGGTCGTGTTGTCCTTTCCCTGGGTGCTGCTGTTTCTCGTCTCTCCTCGCTGCTCCTTGCACTTTCCTCCACGCTTCAGGACCTCAGGGAGCCCCCGCCTGGGGTGGTGGGTTGACGGCCCCAGCAGGATGGGGCCATCCTCCACGCAGGCAGCTCCTAACCCACCCAGCCCCCGGCCTCTCAAGCCAGCCCCAAGGACATGGGCCAGGCAGGGCTGCCTGCTCCTCTACCAGGGCAGCCAAGTTCCCAGGAGCTGCTGGTTGCCTGGAGGGGGAAGAGCCGCTCTCAGTTCAGGCTGAACTCCCTTCAGCTCCATGTGGACAGGTCCTTCCCCTCCGCCCCCCATCCAAGTCTCCAGTGGGGGGGGGGGCTAGCTGCAGGCTCCCGGCAGAAGGAGGAGGAGAGGGCAGGCCGCCCCCACTGCCCGGCCACCGCTTGGCTTCCCGCTTGGCTCACAGCCCCGTGCGCCTCGGGCTGGGCGCCCCGCTCCGCTCCTGTGCGCCCCGGTCCCGGCTGAGCGCACCCGGGTGGGGGAGCGTCTCTCCTTGTAGGGGGGGCGAGCAGGCTCCCCCGGATCCCGTAGGCGCACGTGGAGCCCCTGCTGCCTCTCTGGCCCCCCCAGCTGCCTCCGGCTCAGCGCCTCCCTGGCCCCACGGGCGCGGCCGTCCCCTGGCGCGGGCAGGGTCCCAGCCGGGCTCGCAGCGCGTCCGGGGTTCGCAGCGGCTGCTCCGCCTGGGATCGCGCCGCCACGCCGCGTTCCTCAGCGCCCGGAGCCCGAGTCCCGACACGTCCAGACAGGAGCCCGCAGGGGAAGGACGGGGGCAGAGGGTGGCAGCCGCAGCGGGGCAGGCGGGGCGGGGAGGGAGCGTGCCACACACCGCCTGCCTGCCGGGGCGGGGCGGGGCGGGGCGGGACGGGGGAGGGCGATGGAGAGGTGTTCGTGCATGGGAGTGAGTGTGTATCCGTGTGTGCGCGCGCGCGTGTGTGTGTGGATATATAGGGGTGTGCATGGATGTGTGTGTGCGTGCGTGGGTATAAAGGAGTGTGCAAGGATGTGTGTGTGTGCGTGGATATATAGGGGTGTGCAGGGATGTGTGTGTGTGTGTGTGTGTGTGTGTGTGTGTGTGTGTGTGTGTGTGTGTGTGTGTGTGTGGGGGGGGGGGGGACATAGAGGGGTGTGTGTGTGTGCGATGTGTGTGTGTGTGTGTGTGTGTGTGTGTGTGTGTGCATGGATATATAGAGGTGTGCATGGATGTGTGTGTGCGAGGACATAGAGGGGTGTGTGTGGATGTGTGTGTGTGTGTGTGCATGGATATATAGAGGTGTGCATGGATGCGTGTGTGCGAGGACATAGAGGGGTGTGTGTGGATGTGCATGGATGTGTGTGTGCGAGGACATAGAGGGGTGTGTGTGGATGTGTGTGTGTGTGTGTGTGTGTGCATGGATATATAGAGGTGTGCATGGATGCGTGTGTGCGAGGACATAGAGGGGTGTGTGTGGATGTGTGTGTGTGTGTGTGCGAGGATATAGAGGGGTGTGTGTGTGTGCGAGGATGTGTGTGTGTGTGTGTGTGTGTGTGTGTGTGCATGGATATATAGAGGTGTGCATGGATGCGTGTGTGCGAGGACATAGAGGGGTGTGTGTGGATGTGTGCATGCGCAGATATAAAGGGGTGTGCATGGATATCTAGGGTTGTGCCTGGATCGTATGTGTGTGCGTGGATACACAGGGGTGTGCGTGGATGTGTGAGTGGATCTAGCGGATTGTGCACACATGGGTACACGGGGGTGTGGGTGGCGTGTGAGTGTGCATGGATGGGGGGGTGAGTGGCTCTGTGGCGGGCAGGGGGACGTGGCGGGGAGTGCTTGGATGGAAGGTGCGTATGTGGATGGAGGATCTGAGTGTGTCTGCGGGTGCTCCTGGATTTGAGAGGGATGGGCCTGGCTGTGTGAGTGCGTGGGGGGGAGGGTGTGTGCACGAACAGGGGACGTGTGTGTGTGTCAGGGGGAGATCGGGTGTATAAGTCCCCTAGGCTGTGCGGGTGGATACAGAGGTGGGAGGTGATGGCTTGGCCGCGTGTTGGCCGTGGGAGGGCGTGTATGGGAGATGAAGGAAGCTGATTTTACTGGCCCCTCGTACACGACTCCCTCTCAATCACCTCGGCTCTGTTGTGCTCTGCGTGGAAAGGTGCAGCCCTTGGCATTGAGGCTCCGGCAGCAGTGCTGGGGTGGGCGGAGGGGGCTCAGGCACGTGGTGGGGTTGTGATGGCTGGGGAGCCGTGGGGCCCAGGATCCACTGTTTACCTCTGACTAAGCGTCCCTTATTCCTCGGTCCCAGTAATTGTGGGCTCTGTAAACGTAGCAGCCGCAGGCGTGAGACCGGCTGTTTGAATGTGGTGCCCCATGGCAGCCACGGACTTCGCCTTTTTGACTCAGAAGAAGATTTGCATTTTGTTGCAGTGGGGAGCTGTTGCTCCCCCAGGGAGCCGGCTGTGACCACCTGGCTCTGTTCCTGCCGGAGCCCATGCTGCACACGTCCCGCCGGGGCGAGCTGGCCTGCCACAAACGATGCCCGCGCGTGAGAGATGAACCGGGAGGCTGTGTTCGTGCCAAGTCTCTGCGGGCCTGGCGGGACCTTTCAGAGCCTTGTAACTGGCTGTGGGGAGAGAAACATCCTTATCTAGGGAGATCAGTGCTCCAAAATAGTCACAGGAGCCACCGCCGTTGGAAGGAAGGCTGGCCTGGGGGTTAGTGCACTGGGCTGGGACGCAGGAGGTCCGGGTTTAATCCGTAGCTCTGCCACTGACTCCCTGTGTGAGCCTGGGCCAGTCTCTTTGCCCCGTTGGGCCTCAGTTCTGCAGCTGTGAAATGGAGGCAATAATCTGCCCTTTGCCTGTTTGCATGGTAAACTCTTCAGACGGAGCCTGCTCTAGCCATGGGCAGCAGATTCCTGGGAGTGTGGACCCATCCTGGTTCCTTCCATGGGGAATGAGGCTGGCGGAGCTGCCCAGAGCAAGGGGCAGCCACTGGCTGGGGCTCTGAAAAGCCGGAAGTGGCCCCTAGGCAGGCTGCAGACCCCGCCTCCCATCCCGTGGGAAGGAGCCCACCAGTCCCTGTGCGAAGGGGATCTGCAACTCCAGCCCAGGTGGCTTTGCCCCCTGCTAGCGCCCAGCTGCCATCGTGGCTGAGCTGAGCAGATCCAAGAGAGGCGCTGAGTCCCACTCTCCTCTCGAACCCCGGGCAGCTGGTGCCAGCCCGCCCAGAAAGGGCCACTGGGAAAGGCGGCCCCGGCTGGGGGCATCACCCGCCCAGGGACCCCCCTCTCGGCCATTTGCAGGACCTAGGGCAGAGGCCGCAATTGGGGGCCTTTCATCCTGGCCTGGCCCAGCTGCGCCTGCCCTGGCGTCACACCACTCCCAGCCTACGGACCCAGCGACCTCCGCAGCCCCGGACCGGGGCTGGCCCTGTCAGCCTCCATCCCAACTAGCTAACTAGGTTCAGAGGTGCGGAGGCAGGTGCTGGGGGTCTGCTGCCAACTCTTACAGAGGCCAAGGGGGCAGGTAGACACCAAAGGTTTGTCTAGGGTGGCAGATTGTCTTGAGCAGCTTCTGGCTTTGGGGCACAGACTCTCCCCTCTGCATGCACCCTGCATTCACCCTGGTCCCAGCTGGCCCCCCTCGGTGATCATGGTCCCTGTGTAGCAGCCCCAGGCATTGCATCTTCACACCCCAGGACAGGGGGGAAACTGGGCCGCCTGTGAGCTGGGTACGAAGCAGCCCGGCGGCCAGCATTGCCCCGGTGGAATCGGGCCTGGCCCTGGAGTTTCTTCCTCTCCCATATGGAATAATGTTAATTGTCTCGGTGGTTTGTGAACGGCCGATTGTTTCTGCTTCCCGACTGACTGGCTGGAGTCCTGGACCACTGCAGACCGTCACGGGGGCTCCTTCCTGCTCCCTGACAGGACGACTCACACATTTTAAACCGGGGAATCGTGAATAATGACGCCTCTTCCAGCCAAATCCTCGTTCCTGCTACTGCCACCGGTCGGGGATCGGTCAGCTTCTTTCCCGAGTACCTGCTGGTTACGTGCAGGCTCACCACTCACTAGTGACACGACCCCACCAGTCCTCAGGAGCGGGACGGTGCATGTGACTCAGACAGATGTTTGACAGATGCTCTCCTGGCAGGCGTGTAAGCTCAGCCGCAAAACTCGCTCCCCCCAGCGATCCAGCTGCTCCATGTGATACAGATTCAGGGGTCAGGAGGGTGTTTCCATCGCACACGCGGACCTACCTGCCTCCCTGTCCCAGTGACCCCCAGCGTGTCTCTGGGTGCCCTGGCTCCTCGCTGGGTTTCTGCACAGGTCTGCGTGTCACAGGAGTGCCGTGTGGCCTCTCCCCACAGCATCTTGGCTAGTTCCATGCCCTGTTCCTCTCTCGGGGCCAGCCGGGCCCTCACCCCCGGGCCCTCACTCACAGTAACTGGGGGCCAGGAGAACAACCGGGCCTGGCCTAGTTTTCACTCTCAGCAAACGCCTGGCTCTAGGATCCAGTCCCTCGTCTCCGGCCCCCTGGAGTTCCCAGCGCCAGCTGCGGGGGCCCTGGGTGTCCCCCGACAATGGTTCTGAGTCGCTGGGGGGGGGGTTGGGCCCCAGAGCTCTCTCGGGGTCCCTGACGCGGTGCGCTTGGTGGGGACGGGTTGGAGAGGAAGGGCCCAGGGAACCTAACCCCCCTCGGCCGCCATGCTGTGCGGCTCCCTGACACCCGCCTCGGTTCCCGCTTGTGCCCTGGCGGGGTTTGTTGTGTAAAGAGCCGTGCAGCGGAAGGCGCTGGCACGGGGCTCTTCCCCCAGCACAGCACAGCGCTCAACCCCCGGCATGGCGCTCTGCCCCCGGGCGGGCTGGGGCTATGCCCGTCCAAAGGCCTGCCAGCAGCCAGCTCCACTGACGTGTCGGTTCCTGTTCCGATGGGGAAGCAACGTGTGTTTCCGTTGGGAAATGGATCGTAAAGTTGCTCTGGGCCCGAGCAGGTTTTGCAGGCCCCGGTGGCCCCTTCAGGAGCGGAATTCACCCGTCCCGCGGTCGGGGTAAGATGGGGGCAGCCGTTCGGCACCGATCCCCTCGGCAGAGGCCCGTGTCCGTTCCGGGGCACCCCCCAGCTCTGCCCAGGTTTCCTGGAGCCACGCTGCCCCCCAGGATCGCCCCCTGAGGAGGCTCAGGAGGGATTCCCTGGTGTGGCGGGGACACAGGGGGGTCAATCCAGCCTAGAGGGGCCTTCGCTCCCTGCAGACTTTTCCGCCGGCGTGGCGTGGGGAGGAAAACCATGTGCATGTCCCAATGCTCCTAACTCTCCTGCCTTAGGCCCTCGTTCAGTAGGTGCAGGACATGGAGGCAGGGGGGACCACAGAGGCAACTGATTCCCCCCACTCCCACTGCACGGGGGGTGAGGGGGCCCTTTACACAATGATCTCGCCCATAGAAATTAGCCCTGCCGGGTGGTCCCTCCCATGGAGCGTTCCTGTGGTCCCCTGCCAGATTCCCCTCTGTGCATCAGAGAAAGCTGCCCCGTCTCAGAGTGACCGGTCTGCCCGGGCCCCTGCCGCCTTCCTCTTCTGGCCTGCGCAGGTCGTGGCCCTGGGTCAGACTTTGGCTCCCAGGTCGTGGGGGCGCTTTGCCAGCAACCCCCTGGGTGCTGCTTGCGGGTGGCGTCTGCATGGGGGGGGGGAGCGGGAGGACAATGTTCCCCTGGCCCACGTCACCCCCCAGGGAGGTAATTGCTCCCACCTGAGTCTGCGGGACATGGCGGGGTGGGGGCAGCTTTGCCAAGGCAGCTGTTTGCCTGTTTGCGATGATCCTGCCCATCGGTAAATCCAAAGTCGAAGCGAAGGGGAGGCGCTGTTCATCCTCCTCCAGCCCTTAACGGCAGAATCGCTTCCAAGTGCCGGGGTCTCCTGCCCCTGCTGCTGCGGGAAACCAACCCAGGAGGCGGCTCTCTTCCAGCATCTTGTCACCGGGGGAGGTGGGCGCCCTCCTTCCAGACCACACCGCCCGGCCTCCCTTGGCCAGCGCGGGCTGGGGGGGACGGCCAACGCCTCCCCCAGGCCCCATTCTAGCAAAAACCCTTCAGCACCCGCGTCACTTTGAGCACCTGCGTCGAGCCAATGGGCTCTGTGGGGTCAGCCCCCTTTGCCCCTCATTCACGGCTTGCACACCCCGTCGTCTGTTACTGTAGCAAATGTTCCTGCAGGGCCCAGCGCAGGCCTGGGGTGACAGCACTGACGTCCGCGGAGCCGCGCCTGCTTCCCCCCGGGTTGGCTTCACCCTGCCCCACCGGCCTCTCTGCTGAGGTAGCAGAGAAGAGGCTGTGTGCACGCCCGCTATGGCATGCCCCGGTCGGCTGCCCGTTGAATGCCAAACCCTGCATCCAGGCCGCCCCCCTGCGACCCACAGCAAACAGGCCGGGTCAAAGAAATGCCTCTGGCCCCAGGAGGGGAAGCGGGTGGTTAGGGAGAAGCCTTAGTTCCCGGGCAGGTCACTGCCCAGGCTTCGACCAGCCCCAGAGAAAATTCCGTCTCCTGGTCCAGGGCGGGGGAGTCAGGGCGTCACCCCATCGCAGACCATTACAAACGCCAGCTCAGTGTCTTTCAAACGGACTTAAACTGGGGGGCTCTGGCTTTCTCCCCAGATCCCCCTGGACAGAGCTAGCCAGGGTTGGTGCTGTTACTCCCGTGCATAGGAATGGACCCGGCTCGTTTGTTGCGTTTAGCACAGATGCAGAGGGTGAAGGGGGCAGATGGGAGGCCAGGGCCTCGTGCTGCTCTTTTGCCCCAGGGAACTTTTCCCCTGAGCCGGGGGTGCCCCGTAAAATACCAGCAGGAAAGAAATAGCAACTGGGCTGGAAAGCAAATGAGATTTTCAAAATCCTCTCCGTGTCAAATGCTCCTGGGCAGCTAAAGATGTTCCGGCTCGCCCAGGATTGATGCAGCTGACACGGGGCTGTGTTTGCAAACGGATGAATCGATCAAGTGCATGTGTAGTACAACGGCAAAGTGTATGTTGGCATCCCCTTCTGGTGGCTGCGCCACTAGAGGATAACAACTTACCACTGCTGCTGAGTTACTCCTTCCGCTCAAGTGGGCGAGGTCTGAGCTGCAGCACGGAAGGGGAAGACGACCCACGCCGAGGAGCAGTGGGGTTGTTATACACATCTCGTCAGGCTGTGCCATCACCACAGTGAACACCTACAAACCGGGGGAGTGCTCAGGTGTGCGGAGAATCCTGGGTGTTTGCATTCGCTCGCTCACTGAAATTGTGTGTGTGCAAATTAGACCCGGGGGGTTGAGTGTGCAATGGTAAATCGATCGAGAGCCTGACCGGGCCCCTTTAGGAGCTGGAACGTTGTGCGCACCGTGCCGTCTGGGCCGTCAGACCCAGGCAGGGAGCGATTCCCAGGGTGGGGGTGTGCAGGTAAGGACACTGACCCCTGCCCTGGGGGGGTGACATGCTGATTTCATGTGAGCGCCAGCCAGTCCAAAGGCAGGAGCTCAGCACCGCAGCCCACTGCTCCCGAGCCGTTCCCATTCAGAAAGTGCTTTCGAACCCTGATGCTCCCCAGCGAGTCAGCCTGGGGCTAACCGCGCCACTGGCTGCAGAGTCTGGGATCCGCTGGGGCCTGGGCGACGTTTCTTAGGAAGATTGTGGGAGAAGGGGGAACGTTACAACAGTGTAACAGAGAAACCACAAACCCCCGAGGGCGCCTGAACTCCCTGAGCGCTGGTGGGCTTCTGCGGCGATAACCGGCACCCGATAACCGACAACCGGTGATTGATCGCTGACAGCTGGCAATCAGCGCGCACAACAGATAACGCAGAGCTACTTTTCTCTAACCCCGTCCTGCTCCAGCCGCAGCGCCAGCACTGCCAAATGAAGCCACCCGAACCTGCGGCTCAGGAAGGAGGATCATGCATTGAGCCCTGCCAGCCCGGCTGGCGAACATGGCTGACGAGCAGGCAGTAATTTCCAGCGCCAAGGGATCTCCCAGGCGGCAGAACAATCTCTGCCCAAAGCGGTAAGCCGTTCGCACCTCAGCCACGGCCTACGGCAGGGACGGGCGCTTCAGAAACGCCCGAGCTAGATTGTTCAGAGACCAGAAGGGACCGTTGTGGTCCCCTCGTCTGAGCCCCTGCCGGAGAATCTTGCTCGAGAGGCCGGCATCCAGCCCGGTGCTCGGGGCTGAGCAAGAGCGGCTCTTTCGGAGAGGGGCCCAGTCCCGATCGAAGACTCCAAAGGATGGGGGTGAAGGAAAGGCAGGCGGCGGAAACTCCAGCCCTTGGGAGGCGTGCAACCGGACACGGCCGAGCGAAGCAGGGGCGGCCTGGCTGGGCTCCACGGCAGCCATGTGGGTGCTGAGGAGACGCGCCTACATGTCGAGCTCCCCCGCCCGGAAAGGGGAGCCCCTTCCCACCCCGCAGGGAGCAGCATTTCAGACGCTCAGCCTGCCCCGTCCCCTCTGAGTGGGCCTGTGGTTCCGGCACCCCGCAGAGCCTTGCTCCCCGGTCTAACTCGCCCTGCCGGGCGGGACTGCACCCTGGGGTGGCCTGGCCTTTGGCAGTGACCTTCGTCGCCGCGGAAGGATGCACTGGCCCATCTCCTTGCCTCCCAGTGACTCGGGCAAACTCACCACCTGTCACTCTGCCAAGGACCCGGGCTCCCCCCCCGGGCAGTCCTGATTGGCCGGGATGCTCAGGCTGGGCTACTTTCCATTGGTGCTTTAAAGGGAAACGGTCCAGCTCGAGCTCAGGTGTCGCTGTCAGAGGCAGGTGAGCACAGGACGCCTGGGTTCCTTCCCATGATCTACCCCCAGCTCTTCCTGCTGCTGCGGCCAAGGCAATTCTCCTCCCGACCTCCGCAAATAATTGTTACCAAAACAACAAGGGGGTGGGGGGGAACTGAACCCACGATCGACAGCGTGAGCTAAGGGAATAGCTCCTCCGGCTGGCAGCTGTAGTAGCCTCTTATTCTCCTAGCCACTAGAGGGGGACAAAAACCGACGCTCCCCTGGGGCAGGCGACATGAGCATCGAGCAGGGAGAAGAATTATTTCGGAGGAGGCGTGCCGGGTTACAGCAGGGTTGTATCTCTGGAGAGAAGAGGTGGGCTGACTGGCAGGGAAATTTCCAGACCGGGAGATGTGTTGGACCAGGAAATCATACTCAGGGGAAGGGCTGGGAGCCCCGTCACTCAGGACATGTAAAGCTAGACTGGACAGAGGCCTCGTTGATGCGCGGTGGAGAATAACCCTGCCCCGGTCCCTGGAGATGGACTGCACGACCTGACAGGTCCGTTTCATCTCTAGCTTCTGTGCCGCGCGTTCCCCAGTGACTCACCCGCGCCAGACCCATCAGCAGCCCAGATTCTCCTTGGAGGCTTCTCACCCAAGCCCGTCCCAGTGTCCTTGGAGAGCCTCGGTGGCCACATCAGTGAGCATCTCCTCCGGTTCTCCCGCCCCGCCGCTCTCCATCCAGCCCACATTCCTGGGGAGGTTTCTCACCGCTTCCCAGCGGCCCGCCCTCCTCGGATCCCGTGGGCGGGGGAATGGCAGCTAATGACGGATGGAGCTTCAAACGCTTTGGCTGGGCTGGGCAAGCGCCCGAAGCCGCTGGGGTCCCTGCGCAAAACTCGACTGAATCTTCGGAGGGCCTGGTTCCAGGGGCAGAGCAGAACGACATCCGTCGGGAGACGCATCCTTCAGGAGCAGCGTGGCCATGCGGAGAGAGCCTCTCCAAACCCTGAAGAGGGCTCTGGTGGGTCCTCATTCGCCCAGCGCCGGCTTCTCCCCTCCTCACCCACCGACACCTATTCCTGGCAGGACCAGCCCTGGCCCAGAGTTTAATACGTGGCTATAAAAGCTGTGGGCAACCAGGGAAGAACGTACAGCTCAGGCGCCAACCCTCTCCTCTGCGGGGTCCGTAGCATCGCGGTGACGGAGCGCTTCGCCGACAACTGGGCACCAGGAACCCTCGCCAGCCTTCCTCAGGAGCGACGCCAGACACCAGGGGCAACAGCCCACAGAGCTGCTGGGGGAAGACGCTCTCTGCCAGACGCGTCAGGGCTCTGGGACCCATGGCTGGATCGTGGGCTGTGGGGCAGCCTGGGCTGGCCAGGAGAGAAGTTCCCTGGCTTGGCGTTTTTAAGCCCCCTTCCTCAACCTGCCCTCCCATCGCTAGGACCCACCGTGAGATGCCTTGGTCTCCAGGGCTGTCCCGTGAAGCATCTCTTGGACAGGGTTACTGGTCTGCTGGCTGGGGGAAGCAGGAGACATGATATATCCTGATTTCAATCCAGCTTTGGACACAGAGGGCGTATCAAGGGGGGTCCCGCGGGGGTCAGGCTGGGTCTGGTACATTCGATATTTTCCTGAATGACTCGGATGGTGGAGTGGAGGACACGCTTACAAAATGCGCAGATGACCCCAGGCTGGGAGGGGTCACATGTACTCTGGGGGCCCGGGTTAGAATTCAAAACCACCTCGACTGACTGGAGACGTGGTCAGAATCCAGCCGGATGAAATTCCAGCTAAGTGCCAAGTGCTGCACTGTGGAAGGAAAACCCAAGTGCCCCCTGGGGAATCAGCGGCTAGGGAGCCGTCCTGCTGAAAAGGACGCAGGGGGCTCGGGGATCACGGATTGAATACGGGTCCACAGAAAAGGTTGATCTCATTTTGGGGTGTATTAAGAGGCGTGTTGTACATCAGACCCGGGAGGTCACTGTCCCGCTCCGCTCTGCCCTGCAGCACCGCGGCCAGGTCTGGGTGCCCACTGCAGGAAAGACGAGGACAAATCGGAGCAAGTCTGGAGGAGAGCAACAGAAATGCTCCATGATCTGTGAAGGGCTGCTCTAAAGAGGACCGGGACCGATAGTTCTCCATGTCCCCTGAAGACAGGACAAGCAGGAATGGGCTTAATCCGCGATTTACATTAGATATTGGGGGAACTCTCTCTAACTCTCAGGGCCGTTCAGCTCTGGAACCAGCTTCCCGGGGAGGTTGTGGGGTCCCTGTCCCTGGAGGTTTTTAAGAACCGGTTGGCAGAAGCCCAGCCAGGGCTGGTCTAGGACTACGTGGCCCTGCCTCAGCGCAGAAGGACCTCTCAAAGTCCCAGTTCCAGCCGGACATTTCTGTGACCACCCGCCCAGCCATGCCTGGAGCCAGCTAACCCTGGGGGCAGTGGGACGCCTCCAAGCACTGGCTAACCCCACTGGGGGGGCCTGTCCTAGGGCATCGAGCCCATATGCAGCCCCGGGGGGTCCTGGACTCACTGGCTAGGGTAGGGGCCTCAGACATAGGGGCCCTGGTGATGCTTTCATTCATCACCTCCAGCTTCAGAGACTGATGCCTTCTGCCCAGGAGCCAACCTAGTGGGCAGCTGCACGGCACCCGCTAAGCAAGCCAGGCCACGGCCCTGGGGCGCCCATCTCTCGCCCCTGCATGATTGAATCAGAGGCCGGGCCTCGTCGAGGACCAGCTCTCACTGTGGGGATGGGGATGTGGAAACTTGGAAGCGCTTTCTCTCCCGCTGCATGTGGGCAAGATCCAGGGGAGGGGGCACGGCCTCCATAGCGGCAGCTTCCCTGACACAGCGTTCCCTGCACACACAGCACCACCTGCCTGGGAAACGAACGAGCTAGTGGGAGCGGACCATTATTGGCCTTGTTAGACAGAGAAGGGAATTAGGCACTGGGAGGGGAAGGGACTTGACTAAGGTCACACAGGGAGTCAGTGGCAGGGTCAAAAACAGAACCCTGACTCCCCAAGTCCCCTGCTCTAACCACTAGACCCCGCCTCCTCTCAGAGCTGGGGATAAAACCCAGGAGTCCTGGCTCCCAGCACCCCCCCCCCCGCTCTAACCACTAGACCCCACTCCCCTCCCAGAGCTGGGAGTAAAACCAGGAGACCTGACTCATGTTCTGGCAGGGGTCGTATTCAGAACCTGCGGCAGAAGGGACAGGTCCCAGGGAAATCTCTGGGTCATGCTCACTGAGACCCACACCCAGGGGCACATGGGTTGGAAAGCTGGTGTGATGGACAAAGCGGTATGAACCGCATCCATCTGACCTAGATTGGAAGTGCCAGCAGAGGAGAACAGATGCCCGGGGGTAAAGGGGGCACATGGCAGGAACGGTACCTGACAAGAGGGTCTGGGATAGAGTGTGGGGCTGTCTTCCCTTACTCCCCGTGGTTTTCCCGCTGTACCCCTTTCCCCGGGCGTCTGATCTCTGATCCTGGTAAATCCGGAGCAATCCCAGAGACCCCCAAGGCAGCCGCTCTGAATTAATGCCCAGGGAGCCAAAATCAGCACCTCACCTTACGTCTCCACCTTCCCCGGGGCCGCTCAGCTAAGACCCAGTATCTGTGTTTCAGGCCAAGTGCCAACCACCAGGCCACGCAGCCGCCCAGGTCATTTACAAGGAGAAAAGGTCAGCCCTGGGGCCAGGCGGTTACAGCCGGCCCAGCCAGACCAGACACCTGGCGTCAGTTCCCAGTTGCAATTCTGGCCTGGCAGGAGAGGAGAAGGGCTGAGGACATGTCAGGGGCTTCCCCGAGGGACCCCTGCCCCTCTCGAGCACGTGCTTCTCCGAGAAGGAAAAAGAACCTGGCATTTTAAAAAGGGACGTAAGGGCCCCAAATCCCAGACAGCCCCTGCGCCGCGGATGGCACGCGTGTGCCTAGCGGGGTGGGCCCCGAGCAGACAGGGCACGCTGGGCCGGGGGTGGGGAGGATGCTATGTTCATTCACTGAAGGGGGTTACTCCCCCGCCCTCGCCCCGGGCCCTGGACTCTGACCTCCAGCTGTTTGTGGGGTGCTCAGGGCAAGGAAAGAGCCGGCTTTCCACAGCCGTGCAGCACCCTGCACCCCGGAGCCTCTGAGCGCTGCTGCAATAGAAGTAACTGAGCCATCTGGCTTTTGTACTGATTATCAATCATGTGACCTTGTCACCAGCCAATTGCCATGCACGGTTCTTCTGGGAGTCCTGATTGGCCGACGTTAACCTCCGTTTCCATAGCACCTTTCACCCCCAAGCGCTACAAACTACGGGCTCGCCTCGCCCAGCATGGGCATGCAGCCCCCTCTGGGGTGGGACGCGGCAGCTGATTGGCAGCCACACAGCAACTTCACCCAACGGGGCAGGGCAGGAGGTGAAGAATGCAAAGGAATCAGCCCGATTCCAGGCACCCGATGGGATTCAGAACACGGAGTGTGGCCAGGACCCCCCGGGTTAACACTCAATTCTTACCAAAATGTGCCCGGGTACTTTACTGACATTTTGCTTTAACTCCATGTGGAAGCTGGGCTTGTGACGTAGGGTTAATGGATGGAGCAGTTATTACTCACCGGGGCTCTTCAAACTGAACTGGGAGCATCTTAGCGCTTTTAACCCCAGCAGGGTCAGGCCTGGTCATTGGGTAGCTAGGAGAGGGCTAAGAAAACTTGGTCTCGGTAACTCAGTAGGCGGCAGTGAACTGACGGCTCAGCTCTGAGGGATTGCCCTGTACCCTGACGGGGCCTTTTTCACCAGTCAGGGGGCTGTAACCCTGGGGCCCTGGCCAAATCTCAGTTCTACTGGCTGAACATTTCCCATGAGGTGTCTGTTCCTGCCCTGAACACTTTGAAGCATTGCTGTGTGTCTGTCAAACAGATGCTCCCCCCCAGAGATGGCTGCATTTCAGCGCTGGGGGAAGCGACTCCTGCGCGCACGTCATCTGTCCATCTCCAGGGCGCTTCGGGATCCTTAGGAAAGACGCCATAGAACCGTCGCGTGATTATTCCCATACAGGAAATACCTGGAAAACTTTGCACCAGGGCTTCTCCAGCAAACTCCCAACCCTGGGGGGGGGGCCAGGGAGGGTCCATCAGCAATGACTCATCCTCCGTGCTATGACTCTGGCCAGTCAGTGACTCAGTGTGGCCTGGTGCCAGGCCGGTTCTGTGGTCTCGCGTTCCGACGCATTCCAAGGAGAGTTTCCCAGCTCGCAGGATCTCTCCCCCTTTGGGTCGGAGCTGGAAGACAACTGGGACCCGGCCAGGCCCGGATTCTGGGAGATTAGCTGCGGTTGTAGCGTCCAGCTGCAGCGCTGCTGGGGGCTGGGCTGCCGGGAGATTTCTGCCCGGCGCTTGGGAAATAGTTTGGCTTTTAATCGAAGCCATACAGCGTGAGCCAGACCCAACGCTCTGGCTGAGGGACCAGCGGGGTCGCAAGCGCCGGTGGCAGTGGAGGCTCATCCCAGGGACCTATCGCCCCTCAGGCCGGAGAGAGACTGAACGTGGGCTCCAGACAGATACTGGAGGTTGTAGGATCCTAAAGGTTAGAGATGGAAACTGCCCCCCACAGGCCAGCCGGTCAGAATCCAGCCCCAGGGGCCGGTGCGGGGTCAGCCCCCATTGCACATTTTCTAGCGCTTTGCTCTGTCGAGTGTCAAGTGGCCCGCGTGCAGGGCGCCCACCCTTTCCCAAGGCGAGATGGTGCCGCAGCCTCGTGCATTTCACTGTCCAGCCATTTCCCCTGATGGTCAACCTACGTTTTCCCTTTGCCAATTTCATGCTTCTCGTCGTTCTTAGCTAAGCCACTGCACATCACCCGAAATAATTCACCACCGTCCTTGCTGTTAACGCTCCTCAGATATCTGCTCTCTGGGCCCACTTGCCGCTTGGCCGGCACGCCGCCAGCTCCGGCAGATTTTGCTCTTTTAGGCCCCGATTCGGCAAGGTACTTGAGCACACGTCTATCTTTAAACACCTGCTGGATCCTTTGCTGAATCAGGGTTAAATCTCCCTTCTTAACTCAGTCTCCAGGCCCCTGATCGTTTCCATGGCTCTTCTCTGAGCCCCCTCCAGTTTGTTAATTTCTTCCTCTTTGTTAGGTGGCTTTAATTTCCCTTTAAGGTAAAAGGCCGGTCTTGCTAGCCTCTGTTTTGTTGTACCCTTTCCCAGTGGATTCTTCCAGCAGCCCCAGTTACTGTCTTCTGTGTCCTCTCTAAATACAGATTATAATCTAGATCTTTTCAGACTCCTTTCCCGGTATCAGCCCCTCTTTTCATTTACTCCTAACTTTCCTAAAAAGCCTCCCTTCTTTTCTTTGAAAATGTTCCATCTTTGGTTTCAGGCCAAAGGGGAATTTTTTTTCTTGAAAGTTAGATTAAAATAATCTAACCAGCTGTTTGGAGCTGGGCAAGGAAAGGAGAATCAGGTTCTTTCCAGTTAACACAATGAAGATACTAAAGTTGTAGTTTGTTGGGGGCTTTTTTAAAATCAAAATCCGAGAAGCTCCTCTTTTGTCACTGGAGGTTTCGCAATGTGAACTGAGACACAGAGCACGCTGCCAAAGATGGGAACACATGCACAGACACACACACCCTGACCGGGGGTATCTAGCTCAATGCCTGTAGGAGGGCAGGTGCAAATTAACAGCCGTTAAATGAGGTTGATGGTTTCGTAGTGTGGGCTGTATCGGATTCACAGAGCCACACACGGCTCTCAGTGACAGTGGTGTAAACCTGAAGTAACTCCAGCTTTGTGCTAGTGTGAGATCACAACCTGGTCCAGGATTGCTTCTATAACCATCCCACTGTGGAGCGTCAGCGGGGTCTGCGTGCCCGGCCCTCGGGTCCAAAGAACAGGCCTCTACAGCTTGAGCTAAAGGAGTAGCTCTGAAAGCTAGCAGCAGTAGTAGGTTGCTATCCTCCAGCGGGTTCCCACATACCACTCACGTTCCATTGGGAAGCTTCCTTCAGCCCTCAAGCCCTCACCGTTCATACAAGCCTTTTGTGCCATGAATGCGCCTTGTGTTACCCACCACCAGATGTGGATTTCAGCTGGCACGTGCCCTCCTCCTGGGGCCATGGTACGGCCCCCTGCCGGCAGCGCTGCGGGTGGGCGTGGGGACGGGGTGCAGCCCCCGGAGGTCTGGGCAGGACCCTGCACGTGCGTTTCAGCCAACTGACGGGCTGTTTGCAAACGAGCCGCTTTTGCTCTTTGCGGCTCGTTACTGTTTCTGGCGTCTGATTGGGCATTTAACACACGTGGTGTTGCTTCTGGTTCCTGATTGGGTGACTGACATTAGGGCCTGGTGCCAGGGGCCAGCCGGAACTGGGTCCCATTTAAGGTCTAAGCCGAGTGACTCCCCCTCGTCCACTGTGGAGCATGGGAGCCCAACATAATGAACTGGCTAGAGTCTATGTGCACCTCTGCCCTTTGCTGGTTGGAATCAGAACTGCCCCATTGTGTGTCATAGGCCCTGTACTGCAAACCTTAAGGGAGATTCTCCTTTAGCTCAGCTGATCAGGGTCAGAGTTAGAAACAGGGAGATCCAGGCTGTCTTCCCAGTGCCACATGACCACAGTGAGGGGCCAAGTGGCAGCCAGGAAACCCTAAGTGGCTTTGGTTTGTTATGGTACAGTCCGTAGTGTTTATCCCGCTGCACAGAACTGGGGGAGGGGAGTCGGGCAGCTGAGTGGGCTGCCCTGACTCAGGAGCAGATGGGCTGTGGGATCCCAGAGCTCAGTTATCTCTGGGACCCTGGGGGATCCCCCGGGACTCCCCAAAGGCAAGTCGCTCTTGGGACCAGGCCCCTGGCCTCGCTACATAGGGCTGCCCACAAGCACGGGGCAGAGGCTCCACGTTTTAACCTTCCAGAATCCTGCCGCTGCTTGTGGCTTTCACAGCGATGGGTCTGTGGCTCCGAGTCCCCCCAGCTGGGTGGCCCTCGCCCCACTCCCCCCCACGCCGCCCCAGGAGCCTGGACGCTGCGCTCCCCCAGGGTTGTCGGTGGCCACCGGCGCCTCCAGGCAACTCAGAGTCCTGGCTCGGTCTTGCTGCGGGTGGAAGGAGCCGTCCTGGGAGGCCACGAGCGTTAATCTGGGCACAGAGCTGGCCCCAGCTCCGGGGCGGCCGGCACAGTCCCAGTTCGTCTGTCCAGGCTTCCTGCCCGTGGCCTGGCCGGCGGAGGATCTCAGACAATGGCTGGGCCCAGGCGAGACAGAGCAAGGCGGAAGGGTCGGCCGCTGCCCGGAGGCACTCAGCTGCGGGGTTAGGAAGGAATTTCTCCCCGGCTGTGCAGTGGCTCTGGTGTAGCGGGGGGCAGGAGGCGGGTTTCCTCTGCAGCCCCAGAGATTGGCTTCAGCTGGAGACGGGACAACCAGTGCGTGGGGAATCCTGGGCCTGTGGCTGGTCTAGCCGAACACCGCATTTGGAATCGGGAAAGAATTTGACCCCACTCAGATGAGCAGGGACCTCGCGGGGGGGGTTCACCTTCCTCTGCCGTGGGTTGCTCCACCTCATCAATTCCCTGCCCATGCAGGGGCCTCGGGCTCCTGGGTCTCTGCCTCCTGCGGTCTGACAAGCTGTAGCCTGAGCACCCGACTCCCTGCCTGAAATCCTCCGACCTGGGCCGGGCAGGGCATCAGATGAGATGAGATGAGTTGATCCCAGGGGTCACTCCTGGCCCTGCCTGTCAGTTTCCTCTCCCTCCGCCCCCATTCTTTCTCCCCTGTTGCCCAGACCCACGGGGCTCTGGGGTGGCTCCACATCTGTCAGCTCTGTGGAACTCTACCTACTCAAGGACTTTTTCTTTATAGCCTCTAGGCTTCCTACTGCCTCTGCCCTCATAATGGCCCCACCCTCACCTGCAGCGGGGCCCCCCCCCATGGGCCAGATCTCAGCCTCCGCGAGGCTGGGGTAAACGAGGAGGAAGCCCATCAGTGCCGCTGGGTCAGTGCCACGCCTGGGCTATCTCTGGCCATGGAACATGCTCCGGGGTGCAACCTCCGGGCAAAGGTCACCCTGGGAGTCGCGTCCACCTGCGGGGCTGTCAGACTAACACGGCTACTCCAGCAGGGATTGAACTTGCGACCCCAGGGTTTAAATCCATGGGCCTCGGCTGCCTGACATCTCGCTGTCCCCCGCCCTGCTGCAGGGCCTCCTGGGCCAGTCCCAGGGGGTGCGGAGAGCAGCACAGGGCGTGAATGTGATTGACAGGCAGCTGCACCCCGAACTGCACCGGTTTAGCTGAAGCTTGGATTTTAAACCAGTTTAGTCAAATCAGTGCGGCTCTGGGTGTAGACCCAGAGAGACGGGTATAAACAGGGCTCGGGCGGGCCCAGCCTACCCTGGTACCGGGCTTGGAGCCATGTCAGAGCGTCCACACGCTGGGAGCTGCACCAGTCGCCCAGCCCACGGCGCAGCGCTGTGCAGGCCGGGCCTCAGCGACAGGATTCACCTGGCCTGGAATCCGAGCGTCTACATGGGGGGCTCCTGCTGCTTTAACCACATCGGTTTAAAGAAATCGGCACAGTTCAATGCGTGGAAAATCTCCGGTTCCTGCCATTTCCCAGTCTCAGCTCTGTCCGGGGGTAGCAAAGGGAGCGTGAGGACATTTGAGTGAGGGACGTCAGTGGGGCTGGCAGGCGCCCAGGGCAGGTCGGGCTGCGAGTCAGAACTGGGGGGCACCGGCCCATCTGGAGAGGGGAGGGGCTGGCATAGCAGGGGCTGCAGGTCGGGACTGAGGGCTGTGTAGCAGGGAGCTCTGGGCGGGAATAGCAGGGTCAGGCTGAGGGGAGCGGGCAGGGCTGTGGGGGACCCTTGGATCTGAATTACTGAGCTCTGGCCCCTGAGACGCCTGCTGGGGCATGGGGGGGGGCAGTGGCTGACTCATGGGGCGGTGAGCAATTAACCCAGGGCTGTGTGTGCAGACCCAGCTGTTACTCACCCGGGTCGTGACTCAGAGCCACGTCACTGAGCCCCCTCGGAGCATTCGGGGAAGGGGGGGGGACCGAGGGGCCCTGGGAACACACGGCGCTGCCACACGGCCCCTCCGCTCGCCGCTGACAGCACCGACATGTGCGGGAGTGAGCGTGTGTCTGCCTGGGCGTGTGCCGGCCCCGTGTGGCTGTGCACGGCTGTGCTCGGCGTGTGCGCATGCAAGCCCGTGTGTGTGTGCACATGGCCGTTTGCACCTGTGTGCATGCGATGCTGGGTGTGGGCTGGCGTGGTCGGGGAAGGGGTGTGTGCAGACTGACACGTATGTGCGTGTGCTGGTCTGTGTGCGTGGCTGTTTGCCCCCCCCCATGTGTGTGTGTGATTCTGGGTGTGTGCTGGTATGCAGGGGGGTGTGTGCAGACTGACGTGTGTGCGTGTGCTGCTGTGTGTCTCGGGCGTGCACAGGCGGGGGGGGGAGGGTGCGTGTGCGTGTGCCCGCCAGGCAGCCCCGCAGCTCTCTGCAGCCCCCCAGGCCCAGGCTAGGAAATGCCCCTGGCAATTCACGTGTCCCAGCGAAGGGTTCGCACCAAAGCGTCTCATTCCGCCCCACGGCTGGCAGAAGAGGGGGCTGCAGCGGCAGAGCTGGGCAGGGGCTCGGAGGCGGGGTAGCCGCTGTGGGTCGGATCAAGGGGCATCGGCAGAGCCAGGGGGGTGGGAAGCCGGGCCGAGAGCAACTCCCCTGAAAGGTTCTGGCCCTAACGACGAGGGAGGGGTTGCAGGCCAACCCCAGGCCTCCAGGGTTAACCCGCTGGCTGCTCCCCACCCCGAGCCCGCTCTGCTGTCACCCCTGCGACCCCCTTGCAATCAGGGCATGCGGGTGCTGGCTGATTGGCAGTGCCAGGCCTGAGCTGGTTCTGGACAAACTCTGGGCTTCTCCTGCCCGAGGACAAGCCAGCACTGCCCCCCCACCCCCCCCACGCTGCTCTTTTTAGCGCGCACACGGGCAGAGCTGACACCGTCTGGCCCCCTGCGCTGGGCAGCGCCCTCCCCACGGCTGTGTAGACGTACCCTTGCCAGCCAGGGGCCGATTCCCCATCAGAACCGCCGCGATCCCATGCGAATGGGGTTCTCTGGCACCCGCGTTTTCCCAGCAGGGAATCCTGCCAACGGGGCCCCTTGGCTTCCACCGCCACCCACCTGGCCGCGGGGCCACCCTCGGGCATCGCTGGCAGAAGGAGGTTGTTATTGCAGGGCTGCTCGTGCCCGATGGCCAGCGCCTGCCTCCTTCATTAACGTGCGGCTACATGAGAGACAGGCTCTGCGCGCCGGTTTGTTATTGTAGGGTTGCTCGGACGTGCCTCCCCTGCCTTCTCACATCTTTCCCCGGGTGGCCAGAAGCCCAGGGATTCTAGAGAGTCTAGGACCATGAAACACACCCAGGAAAGACGACCAGGCCGCGTGGGATTTAAACCCAGGCTGCCTTCTCACGCGGCCGGCACACGGGGGGCTCCCCGCTCTGGTGCTAGGAATGTCTCTGCCGTGGGAATTTTTGCTGCATAGACCTACCTGCCCAGCTCCTCTTGGAGAAGGTGGCCTCGTTCTCTGGCCTCTAGGCTTTCATTCCAAAAAAAGAGCCAGTGTCCAGCGCCGTGCGCCCCAGGAGCAGCCCCCGCCGAGGCGAGCTGGGCGCACTGGCTCGGCGAAGTGTGAACAGCGCCAGGCCGCCCAGCCGGGCGGGAGCTCACATGCCCCGCGACGGCACCGTCCTGGCCTCACGCTGGCGCCATCGACCGGAAGCAGCGGCGGCGTCTCGTTTCGGAAGGGCACCGCCGCCTTTTGCCCCCCTGCCAGTCTGACGCCTGGTGAGTGGCTGGGTGCTGGGAGACGGCCCCAGGCCACACGCTGCCCCTGGGGCTCCTGTTCTCACCCCCTCCGCCCGGGACGTTTGTGCCACCAGCTGTTCCCTGGGGCTGAGTCTTTAACCCCGGAGCCAGGCAGGGCACCGGGCATCTTGGAGCTGGGGTACGGCCCCTGCAGCCTCCCGCCGCCAGCGGTGACGAGGGGGCTGCTGTCCGGCCGCCTGGGGGGCCTGGAGCAGCGTCTCACCTGCCGTATGCAGGCGCGCACACCCAGGCACAAGCACGCAGGTGCACCGTCAGAAGCTGCACAGACACACAAGCGCCCATGCACGGGTGCACCCGTGTTCACACACACGTGCACAAGCCCAGAGATGCCCAGGTGTGCGGCTGCACGCGCGGGCGCACAGCTGCACTGGCGCACGGATGCACACGCACTCCCGCTGCCTCACTCAGCCCCCCACCTGCTGCAGGCTCTTTGCTCCCCCTCAGGGCCGGGTGCAGGGAGGCGCCTGCTCCAGGCCCCTGGAGATGGGCCCATCCTAGTCCCTTGAGAGCGAAGCCTTGTGTCTGCCTGGGCACAGCCGAAGGGTATGATCAGATGCACCGTGGCCCTGGGTCGGGTTCTGCCGGAGCCGGCTAGCAGCTCCAGCCCAGAGTCACCGTGGGGCCCGGCCCGGCCTCCTGCCCTCCCCGCGATCTAACCACCAGCTTGGTTTGCCGCTGGGGAATGACAGAACCACAGAAAACACCCAGCTCCAAACCCGGGGAGCGGGGCAAGCCCGGAGCAGGGCGGGGTTTGTTTCCAGCCGGGGCTCAGCGCGGCGAGGAGGAGAGCACGGGCGGTGGAGACCCCACTGGGGTTCGCTGGGGGCACCCCTCCCTCCGCTGGGCGGGCACCTGGGTTTGCGGCGGGGGCAGGCTCGGGGGCACCGACTCTGGGCAGGAAGCTCGGGCGGGCTGGGGCATGTGGGGCTGCGGCTGGCGGACCTGAGCGGCTGGGACGAATTCACCCCATTTGGGGGAGGAGGAAGAAAAGTCCTGGTGCCCCCCACCAGGCCCCTTACATCGGCCCAGGGCTCCCTCTGCTGGCCAGAAAGGGACGTGCAGCCACCACCTGGTGTTAGCCGTGCCCCACGGTGCACCGAGCAGGGAGCCCCCAGCTGGAGCCGCCGCACCCCAGAGGTGGCTGCATCTCAGCAGGGCTGTGGCACAAGCCAAATGCAGAGACAGGGCCCAGCTCCCTCTCTCAGCCCCCCTGGCTGCCCTGTCCCCCAGCCTGTCCTGCAGCTGCCCCACGGCGATCGCACAGCAGCCCGCGTGGCACCTTCCAGGGGGGAGATTTCCTTGAGTAGCAAATAGATCTCAAGCCCCTGGTGCTGCCCCTGCCCTGGGCTCCCTCCCTGGCCCCCCACCAGCTCTGCCAGTGCCCCTCAATCCCGACCTGCAGGCTCTTTTGCTAGTCCGGGTCTGAGCTTCTCCTGAACACAGACTGGCCCATTGGCTAAATGATCCTGTGGTTTGGTGAGTCAGACAAACAGCCACTAGCAGCTGGGAGCGGGAGACTCGTCAAACTCATTGCACCTGTGCTCTGCCGTCAGCTTTTCCCCACTGCCAGAGGTGACTGGTCAGCGCACAGAAAAGCTGGCAAATACCTACACAGGCACACACACAGCCGTGCACATGCAGGCAGGCACATGCACACACAGACGTGCACACACCCCAAGTGTGCATGTGAGCACACACACACAAGCATGTGCGCGCACACACCCCCATGTGCACACACAAACCCAAGACCAGTTTTTCAATCCAGGGTGTCCCTGGCTCTTCGTTTCCCGCCGCTGTCTGGGCCGGCTCAGCGGCCCTGACCTTTCCTCCCCGACGGCAGGAGCTGGGGGCATGCCCACCGGGACCGGCCGACCCCAGGAGCCTGCGTAGGGCCTGAGCCGGCTGGGCCCCGTACGAATCTCCCCTGTGGGACACGGCCACGGCTGGGTGTCCCCGGACCTGCCTCCCCTCTGCAGCCCTGCTCCAGCTCCAGAAAAGGCTGCAGGCCTCTGTTTAAATATCTTTATTCGCATCGCCCCCCCCGCTCCCCGCAGAGCCCCCGGCCTGGTGGCCGCGGGAGAGGGGGCCAAGGAGCTCGTGGGTGGGGGGCAGCCCGGACGCCGTCCTGGCCCCTCAGACCAGGATTCACTAGCATCCCCGCTGAGTCTGTGCACGTCGTCTGCCGGCCCGGCCTGGCATCCAGGCCTCGGTGCCCCGGGCAGGGCGTTGGGGGGGGCTGGCCGGAGGAACCCCCCCCGCGCCCCGGTGTCCGCGTCCTGGCGGGAGGGGCCGGCTCAGAGGCAGAGGCTGAATTCCTTGCGCACGCTGCACTTGTGGCACTGCACCACGCAGCACCAGTGGAAGCGGCAGAGGCAGTTCTCCTCCAGCACCACGGCCTCCTGCCGGTGCCCCCGCCCGCAGCACAGCAGGTCGCAGCCGCTCACGTCCGGGGCCCCGCTGTTGCACACCCGGCCCCGGGTGCCCGGCGAGCCCGTCTTGCGGTTGGCGGCGCAGAAGTCGGGCGAGTCGGCCGCGTAGACGAGGTCCTGCCGGTCGGGGGCCTTGATCCCGCGCCCCACGGGGAGCAGCGTCTTGCCGTCGTTGGCCCCCATCACCTGGAAGGCCCCGTTGAAGCGCTCCAGCAGCCGGTCGCCCACCTCGCGGAAGTGGGGCATCTTCTTCCAGCAGGTGTGCAGGGTGCAGGAGCCCGACAGCCCGTGGCACTTACACTCCGTCCGCATGTAGCTGCGCACCGCCTGGGGGGGGCGGGGGCCGCTCAGCGGGGTGGGGCTCAGCTCCCCCCCCCCACCGGGCCCCCACTCCCGCCTCGGCTCATCAAACCCCGCCGGGGACCCGGCCCCCCCTCTCCGCGGGGGAAAGGACAGGCCGGGCACTGCTCAGTGCAGGGGGGGCTGCCGTGGTGCCCCAGAGGGCTGGCCCCATAAGGGCAGCTGGGCCCAGTCTCACCAGTCACCGCTCAGCGGCCAGGGGCCCACCAGCAGGCCAGTGAAAGCGTGGGGGGGGGGGGGCAGGGCTTGCCCAGGCAGGAGCCTGGGGCTGGGCTCATCCGGTGAGTCTGAGCTTGTAAGAATAAAACTGGGGCCTGCAGCAAGGGCCAGAGGGGGCAGAATTGGGGGGAGGGGGGTATCAGGTTTTCCAGGGCTGGGCTGGCGCCCTGCTGGGGGGAGGGAATTGTCTGGTTGAGGGGGCGAGGTGGATGTGTGCTGGGGAGGGTGTCGTGGGACAGGGGGCACCGGGGTGTGGTACACGGCTCGTGCTGGGCCGGCTGCATGCGGCTGTGGCTGGGGAATGCAGGGCTGAAGGCCGTGGCAGGGTGCAGGGGAGGTCGGGGAACTCGGTGGGCAGAGTGGGGAGGGGGGGTAGGGCCGTGGCAGGGTGTGGGGGGGAGAATCCGGGGCAGAAGAGGCTCCTGCTGGCACTGTCACCCAGCCCGGGGATCTCAAAGCACCTTGCAAATGCCTCATTGCTCCCCCTCACGCTGAAATGCAGCCACTGCTGGAGGGGCGTGAGGCTCACCGGGAAGGCTGGAGAAACGCTGGGTCCTGGAGGGGGGGCGGTCAGAGGGAGGCCGAAGGGAACCGGCCAGGACGTGTGGGTGACACCTGCCCCCCCCCAGACAGAGCAGCACCCCAGCCCCCTCCTGAGCCTGGGATCAGCGCCCCAAGCACCGTGCTGGGCATCCCCCTCCCTCCCCATCTAGTCCCTGGAGGGGCCTGTCCCGCTAGCGCCAGCCCAGCCCGGCTGATTCCATATTGCTCCATATGACCTGGATCCCACAATGCTTTGCAGCATTGCACAGCGCCCGGGGGAGGGGGGGGGCTGAGCGGGGGCTACAAAGGGGCACAGATGAGCCAGGCTGTGGGGGAGAGGAAGTGACGGCGCCAGCGAGGCAGGTGCCAGGCGGCGCCGGGGCCCGTGGGGTGGGCGGTGCCCGGCAGACACAAAGGGGAGAAACTGACGGAGACTCGCGGCCCCGCTTTTCTCTCAAACAGGGCAGCGCGCGGCCGCCCTCCCCTTAGCGCAGCCCGCCGGGACCCCCAGCCTGCCGGGGGGCTGCCCCACGAGTGCGCGGGAACGTCCTGCAGCCTGCAGAGCTCGGTCACAGCCAACCTGGAGCCGGACCCTTGGGGTGGGGGTGGCCAGGGCCATCCTCCAGCGGGTACAGCCCGCGTGGCCCAGGCGGGCTGGGCGAGGGGGCGGCGTTCCCGGGCCCCCCCACCTGGTTGGGCGGGCCGGGGAAAGGCATTCGACAGGGTGGGGTGGCCACACGGGGCTCCGGCCCTGGTGTGGGGGGGGACCTGGGAGGGAGGAGACTGGTTCCCAGGTGCCCTACTCATGGGGGGCTGGGCTGGCCCGGGGGGGGTGAGGGGGGGACACATTACCAGGCGCCCGGCCTCGTTGTTGTGCAGGTCGATGAGGGTGCGGATGTCGCTTTTCCCTTTCTTCCGCCTGGCGTCCATGAACTGCCGGGATTTCTCGTAGCCGAACTCCACGTCGTCCCCGCAGCCCCCCCACTCCCAGGCGGAGCCCTCGGCGCCCGGGCCGGCTGTGGGCAGCGGGGGCGCCCGGCTCCGCGTCACCTCGCAGCTGCACTGCAGCAGCTCGCCCATGCTGCAGGCCTGGGTGACGGCGTGGCTCACGCCCGCCGCCGTGATGGCGTAGACGAAGGCCGTCTCCCGGATATCTGCGGGGGGGAGGAAGCGGCGTTAGCCCGCAGGCCCCCCCCTCCTGCCCCCGGGTGGTGGAGGCAGCGCTGGGAGGGGGGCCGTGAAGCAGGGGGCGCTGGCTGGCGGGCACCCTGGGGGAGCCCCGGGGCGTGACCCCTAATCCCAGCTCTCCCCTGGCTTCTCCCCTTCCTGCCCCAGGCTGGTAATCGGGTACCCAGGGCCACCCCTAAGGGGATCCCCGTGTGTGGTTTGCAAAAGGCTCTGCTGCGAGAAAGGGGCTTTGAAAAGGGAAGATCCCCTGCCGTGGGGCCTCCCCCTTCTCTGGTCACCCTTAGCCCCCGGGGCTTTTGGTGGGGCAGGTGGGGACAGGGGCTTGGGTCTGGGGCCGCGAGGTGGGTTGCACGAATACCAAGGGACACTGCAGCTCATCAGCCTTGGCCAGGTTCCCTTCACTCTCCCGGCGCCACACCCCCTCCCCCCGGCCCCTCCAGGGCGGGTTAACCCTGCCCCCCACCCCAGGGGTGTCTCCTGGAACCGACGAAGGGGGCCCGCCCCCCTGTACAACACCCCGACTGCCAGGAATCCAGGCCTCGCTTCCCCTCCCGCCCCGATTCCTTGGGCCCCTGGAAGCAGGCGTCCCCACCACTGGAGCGAACGGCGAATCCCCATCAGTTGTGAGCAGTACTGGGCCTTTGACCCACAGCTGCGCGGCTCTCACTGCAGCCAATAGAGGGCAGAGGCGAGCAGCTCAGTGCCGTAACCTGTCTCCCTGTCGGCACCGTGTCGGTGACGGCTCTGAGCCCTCGGGGGCCACCGCAGGCTCCAGGGGGCTAATGACCCAGGCTGCCCCGCCTGGTCCCTCCCCACGGAGCAAAGCTGGGGCGCTCGGCCCCCCCCCCCCTCCCAGCACCAGCCCCTGCCCTGCGGGATTATTTATTATTAGCAAGTTCTCCCGTCTCTGCTCCGGGACACGAATTCCAGGCATCATTCCCCTGCCTGGACCTGTCGCTCCGGCAGCCCCGGTGGGGGATTCTAGCAGCATTACCGCATCGTCCGCGGCTCGGAGGGCTTTACCAGACGCTTTGGGCCCATCCAGTGCTCGGCAGAGCCCCCTGCCGTGGGTCCCCCTTGCAGCCACGTTGGAGCTGAACGCCTGGTCCCGCCTGGCGTTGGAGCTGAACGCCTGGGCAGCCGCCTGCTGGTAGCACCTCGGGTCCTCAGTCAGGATGGCTGCCCCCGTGGCCAGTGAGAGACCAGCCCCGGGCTAAAGACGACGCGCTCGGAGACAAGAGGGCGGGCAGGGGCACCGCGGGGCGGGCGCAGGCAGGGGGCACGGGGTGGGGACAGCCCGTGTCAGGCTTGGAAGCAGGAGGGGAGTCCAAGGGGATCAGACCCGCCCCCCTCAGAAGCAGGGTCCCCCCTGGTTAGTCGCCAGACACCAAGTCACCTAAGCTCGCTGCTCCACGCCTCCATCTCCGCTGCGCCGACGGACGTGGCCAAACGGCCCGTCCTCCGCCTGCTGACAAAGAGCCTGCCTCGGTGGGGGGGGGGGAGGGAGGACCCTGCAATGTGGCGACTCTGCAAAAGGACCCAGGAGTCCTGGTGAGCATCCCCCTGACGTGAGGGCCCCACGGCGCGCTCCGCGGCCAGAAGGGAGAGCGGGAGCCCCGGCTTGGAGCCAGAAGCCGGCGTCACCTCGGCGTGTGGCATCAGGCAGACGAGGGCTGGGAACGGGCCCGGAGCAGGGCGCCAAGGCGGCGAGGGCCGGAGAATCCCTCTGCGAGCGAGAGCCGGCGTGGCGAGGGGCCCGGGAGGCGGCTGAGAGGCGGCTGATTACCGTCTAGAAGGGCCTGGCCGGGGAGGAGAGGTCTGCCAGCCGGTGGCCCTTGGATCCAGCAGACAAAGGGCTGACAGCGGGCCGCCGACGTGAGAGCGATTCGGAGGAGACGTTTCCCGGGGGCGGGAATTTCCCTCTGGAACCCGGACCCGGGCTGTGCCAGGCTCTGTCACTTGCCATCTTTCCATCAAGCCCGGCCGTGTCGCCCAAGGCTTGGCCCCAGCTCCACCAGCTGCGCTGGGCTGGGTGCACAGGTTGCTGGGAGCTCAGGCTGGCTGGCCCCAATGGGCGTGGGGCTGGGACGTTCCCCATCCTGCGGGACCCACCGAAGGGAGAAGCCCGTGGAGCAGTCACTCCAGGGGGGAAAGCTGGCCTGTGGGGTGGGGCTCCTGCCTCTCCCCTTGTGAACCGACTGCAGGGGCTCCGGGGGGGATGAGTCCGGGGTGGAGCCAGCGGCCGTCCAGAGCGGTACGTGTGCACGGAGCAAAGCCAAGTCCAGCCCTGCAGTCTGGCCGAGGGGGAGCCCTTCAGAACCAGGGCTGGCCTGGCATTACGAAGCGGGGTTGCCCGGCACGCCCATGGGGCCGGGTCTTTGCCAGGTCCTGGCACGGCGTGCGCTGCACCCCAAGAACCGGCCTCCAAGAAGGAAACTCTTCCCGGAGCAGTGGCGCGTGCCCCTGTGCAGCCGGACCAAACCCTCCCCCTGCAGCCTGAGAGCCGGGTGGCTGGCATAGACGGCGGAGGGCAAGCCAGCTCCAGGGGCGGATGGGGGAGCAATGGGTCTCCTGGGGGACTGGCTGGCCTCTGTCTAGCTGTTCTCTGCAACAGACAGACGCTCAGAGCACTGCTAGAAAGCTCCGCTCTCAGCAGGGCACCAATTTTCTAGATAAACGGGATGGGTCCGGCCCGGCCCAGCCTCTGATCTTGGCCATGTCGGTGTAAACGTGGAATCGTTTCTGTGATTATACGAGCTGCTCTGTCCTGCCTGGAAACCGACTCCATGCCCGCCTCTCCGGGAAGTAAGCCAAGGTTCCTGGGCAAAAGGGGCAGACAGTTCTTCCTGGCCCCAGAGCTGGCAGGAATGGGCATCGCCTGAGAAATCAGGGTCCTGGTCCCGCTGGGACAAATGTCTCCAGGGCAGGCCGCTGGTCCAGACGGCGAGGAGCTGGGGAGCCTTCGTGGCTGCAGAACGCCCAGCAGAAAGTGGGCCAAGCAGTGGCGTGCCCAGCTTCAGCAGGGCATGGGCGTGCCCGCGGGGATGGGCTGCCCGCTTGCTCCCCCCATGCAATGCTCCATCTCGAGCCACGCAGTCCAGCTGGGACGTGGCACCTCCAGCGCTGCCCAGCTCTCGCAAACTACTGGAGCTAAAGGAGACTCACCAGTAGCTCTTAGCGCTAGAGGGCTTATGACACACAGCACTTATGACACTGCGTCCTGCCAGTAGAGGGCAGCGGCTGGACACGCACGTGCATGCATGCCGGCTCCTGGCAGTGTGGCAGGTGCGGGCGACAGCTGAGCCGCAGCCGGGGGGGAGGCTCTAATTTCCCTTGGGGCCCCTCAGCTGGGCAGAGATGGGGGGGTTCTGGTATCACGCAGGGTGGTCTGTGGGGCACCACGTGTGCGTGGACAGGCCTGACACGCCCCACGAGGACAGCCAGACCCGGCAGGGCTCTGCCTTCTCCCCCGCCCCGTGCCGCTGCCTACGTGACACCTGGGCTATGGAGGCGGGGGAGAGACAGACCTGGCTACAGCTGGGCCAGGCGCCAGCCAAGGGCAAGAGAGGAACCACGTCCTCACCCGCCACTGCCCATCCTCGTGGCACCCCCCCCCCGCAGCCCCCCGGATCCCCTCGCGGCCCCCTCCCTCCCCGCGCCCCTCTCCTGCAGGTGAGTTATTTGTTGCCCAGCACAGGCGCACACAGGGAGTGGCATGGGGGGGGGGACATGACTCCTCGGGGCGCAGTAAATCACTGGCAGACGCCGAGGCATTCTTGAGCTTTATTAAGCCCCCCCTCCTCTCCCCGCCCCCCCCTCCCCGGTGCCTGGGAGCATCCGTAATTGCTTCATTACAAGCCGGGGAGACATGTCCCGGCAGTAAACCTTCGGCCCCGCTGCGCCCCTGGAGCCCAGGGGAGCCGGCGCAGATAGCAGGAGCCGGACAGCGGGTATGGGGGGGGGCAGTGCTGGGGGGACAGGCTTCGGGGGGTTCTTTACATCTCTGGTGGGGCTTTCCCAGGCCACCAGGGGGGGGAGGGCCCCAGGTGGGACAAGCCAAGCGCCAAAGCCGGGGTTGGCCCCTCGGGGGGCAGGAGGCGGTGGCCTGGCTTCAGGGGTGTCTGAGTATGCCCCAGTGCCGGTGCGTCCTCTGGGGGGCTGCTCTGGCCCCCTCCAGCCCTAAGGCAGGGGGCTCTGGGGGGAGCAGCAGAACCAGGCTGGCCAGGGGATGAGAACCAGCTCCTCCAGGTAGCACCAGGCCGAGCGGGGGCCGCCCTGAGCCAGGGAGCGGCGGTGGCGGGGAGCAGCCCAGCAGGCCAGGGCTGGGGTCCGTATTGCTCGAAAGCCACCAGAGGCTGAAGGCAGGGCCCTGCCGGGCTGCCCCCGACAGACAGATGTCCCATCACCACAGAGCAGGCTGGTCCCTGCCCCGTGCCCCAGTCCCCTCCGGGCAGGTGGGGACCCTCTTTCCCCCCGTTTGCCCAGCTCGCGGGTCCCCTGGAGCCGGGCAGCCCCTCCCATCCCACCCTTCCTGGCGGACCCAGGGATCCGGGAGGCCCCGCCGCGCTGGCCGGCCTTACCCTGCTGCAGGATCCTGCCGAAGACCTTGCTGTGGCTGGTGCAGTTCCAGCGGCGGAAGCGGAACTGGTGTTGGCACTCACGCACGCCCAGCTTGGCGCCCTTGGCCACCTCCTGGACGATCTCGGGCTCCGTCTGGCACAGCTCCGCCTGCCTCCCCGCCAGCCGCTTGGTCTTCCTGCAGATGCTGTTGGGGTCCATGACCAGGGGGCTGCCCACGGCCCTGGAGAAGGGAGAGAAAACGTAGGAAGCCGGGCGCTCTGGCAGCCGGGGTGCTGGGCCGCTGTCTGCCTGCACCATCCTTGCACCCCTTCCTGGGGGGCTCCGCGTGCAGGCAGCACCCTCCCCAAACCCACCCACGCCCTGCTCTCCCGGGGCAGCTCGTCCTCCCGGGCTCCCCAGGGAGCCGGCCGCAGGTGCTGAACAAGGCGAGGGGACGGGCTGGAGTCTCCAGGGCCCTGTTGGGGGCAGCGCTCGACGCAGGGCTGGGATCTGCTGGACGAGGAGGTGGGAGCCTGTCTGCCCGGTCCTGCCCGGGCCCTCAGCAGCCCCTCTCAGCCTGCGGTGCCAAAGGCGGCTGGCAGAGCTGGCGAGACGTTGGCCAACAGACCTGCCTCCGGCCTCACGAGCCCAGCTCGGCTCCGGAACCGGCCCTGAGAGAAGCCAAAGGAGGCCCTGACTCCGGTCCGCTCACCCCAGTGCCAGGGTGAAGGGCAGCTCCAGAGGATGCATCAATCGGGGGCCCTCTCCCCTCTGACCCCCGTGCCCCGGTCTCCTGGTTCTGGGTTCAGACAGCGCCTAGTACGCTGGGGGCCTGGCCTGGGCGTGGACCACAGATCAAAACTCCTTCATAGCCAGCCCCTGGATTTACACAAGCGTGGCTGAATTCAGCATCTGGCCCCGTCTCTCTGGGCAGAGCTGGGCAGGGCGGGACGCTCGGACACGCTGCCTGCCGGGCCCTTCGCCAGGGCGAAGCAGTGAGCCGGCCCCTGGCTCAGCGGCCAATGCACCGGGCTGAGAGTCAGGAGAACTGGCTTCTGGTCCCAGCTCTACTAGGGGCAAGTCCTGTCCCCTCTCTGTGCCTCAGTTTCCCCTCCCACCCTCCATCTGCCTGGTTTATTTAGCTCACAAGCCCTTCAGGGCAGGGGTGTGTGTCTGCAACACACTAGTGTGCCATCACGACAACCTTCCTCCCGGCCAAGTGGTCACCGGCCGAGCCCACGGGGCCTGCCTGCTCCCAGCCCTCGCTTCCCTTGTGCCAGCGTGGGCAGTGCCCAGGGCCGGCCGCGCCTTCTTGGAACGGCTCCTCACCGGGGGAAGGCGGCGTTTTTGCAGCAGGGGCTGGGCTCTGTTTGCCTTGTGGAAGAGGAGCTGAACCACCTTGCGCAGGAAGCCCGATGCTTGTCTCCCGATACCCACACATCAGCCTCCAGCGACCAGGCCGAGGGATGCCACAAACCCGCGTGCGTGAGAGGGCGGCCCCCTAAAACAATCCCGGCCTTTCCGGGCAGTGTCCAGAGCCCGCGAGCGGGAGCCGGCGCAGGCGGTTCTGGGAGCGTAGCGCCGGGCCAGGCAGAATGCGACGTTTCGCCAGCCGCGGTGCAAAGCCAGAAGAAGAAGGCGGCGTGGAACGTGATTCCAGGCCGTGCACTCACTCTGCTTTCGGTGGGGCTGGACGGGTCTGCAGCTCTCCGGTTTGCATCTCAGCAACTCTCGCCGCGAACCAATTCAGGGCCCCCCCGGCCCCGTTGTCTGACCCTCCGTAACGGCCCGCAACCGGGGCAACGGAAATCGGTGACAAATAAATCTCGATATCATCCAGCGAAATAAAAAACCGACACCGGCCGGCCTGTGCCTATCCGAAAAGGGGCCTTTTAGATGCTGAGGTCCCAGGTTCAAGCCTCACCGACGACCCATCCCGGTGCGTGACCCACTGCTCCATCTCCAGTCTCTCTGCCTCCTCCATGGCCTACGTACCTGCCTGCGGCCGAGCAAATGCCTGACAACCGCTCCGGCGTCGCCCCGTGTCCCCTTCTCTGCCCTCGGCGGGCTGGGCTTGGACTGAGACCCTCCGGGGCGACTCACGCCCCTGCAGCTGTGCGAGGAATCCCGAGCGTGGGGTTCGGATCCTGAGCAGATCCCCTCCCGTCCCCCCGGCAGGGACTGGCGCACGATCGTCTTGGCAGCCGAGAGAGGGAAGGCCGCCGGGGTGGGGCAGGGCAGGACTGTCCCTCTCCGGTCCTGGGCCGATGGCTCCTGCCCCATCCCTTGGGGAGATGGTGGCACGGCCTGGAGCTGACCCCATGAGGACACGATCGTGGCTTCTCCGGCGCATTTGTCCTTGCATCTCCTGCCCCTCTTGCGTCTGCCCTCTTAGTCCTCGCTACCCTGCCCCTCTCCTCCAGAGGTCCTGTAAGGGAGCCCGTGGGCCGGGTCCGAGCGCAGCCCAGAAGAAGGCCTTGCTGGATGTGGTCCGCAGGGGCTGCTGGGCGGCGTGGTCCAGGGATCTGCAGAGCTATATAACACAACCGCTTCAGTCGGTTTGTGCGAGGGCAGGCACAGGCCAGGGCTGGGGGGGGATGCTCCAATCCAGGGCCTGCTGCAGGGAAGGGACTTGGGTGCGGCCTCGAGGCAGGGGGTTCAAGGCACTGTGGGGCTGGTGCGGAGAAAGGGCTGCTGGAGGAGAAGTGCAGGGGCTATGACACACGGTGGCGCCATTCTGGTTCCATCCAGCAGAGCGCAGCGCTGCACATGCACACGTGGCCCCCGGTGGCACCGCGCTCCCCAGCCGCTCTCGCAGTGACGCTGTCTCCCAAACAAGGGGGAAAGGGCCTCACGGCCCACCTCTTACAGATGGGGAAACTGAGGCACAAGAAGGGGGCGGGGGGAGGAGCAACCCCCCGAAGTCTGTCAAATCACGTACCACCCTCGCCCTGTGGCTTCTGAGCCCAGACTAGGCCTTGTGTCCCCCCGACTCTGCCCCAGAACCCTGCTGCCACTATCTCTGCGATTCACACCCCCCCTCGGAGCTGCACACATCCAGCGAGCACGGGGTACGGAGCGAGCTGGGGGGGTGGGAGGGGGACACAGAGGTCAGGCACTTTGGGGATGTCAGGGTCTCCCTGGAGCTTTGGCGGGCTGCTTTCATTAAGAGAGGACGCTTTGTGCTCTTACAAAAACCCCGCACAGCCCCGGGGCCGTTGGAGCAAATCCTGAACTGCAGCTCACCCCGTCCGGCTGCATCAGATGGGGCGGCGGGGACGGGAAATGCAGAGCCCAGCAAAAGCGCTGGGGGCTTCTGAGCCCCATCTGGGGGCTCTGGCCTTCCTAGCCCCCAGCCTTTACTGCAGAGCCCTGGATTAGCCCCCCTCCCTCCCCCACTGCCTGCCTTCTCCCCCCGTTTCAGGACGTGCCCTCATCTGCGCTGCCTGGATGGCCCCCGCGGGACGAGGGGTGGGGTGGCTAAGCCATGTTGCAATATTAATTTCCGTTGGGATCCTGCCTCTCGCAAGGGGACGTTGCTGGGATCCAGCGAGTTGTTTTTCTTTTAACCGGGGGGGGGAGGAGGGTGAGAAAAATGCTGCCAAACTGCTACTGCTTTGGCGATGGCTCCCCTGCCTGGACTTGTTTCCCTCCAAACCCGCGGGAATCTATAATTAACGCGCCACGCCCCCTCGGTCTCTCGGCCACTCCCCCCCATGCCCTGGTGAGGGAACCCGCTCAGGAATGAGCTGCGCTGGGACGATGCCCCAGGAGGCCGGGAACGTCCCAGCCAGACCCTGCTGAGCCTCCCGCCGCTGCTCCTGTTCTTGGCTCCCTCCCTCCCCCCGGAACCCAATCCTGGGCCCTGCCTGGCTGAGTCACTGACCAGAACCGCCAGCTTTTGCCCTTGTTGCTCTGTACAAGCTTCCCAGGCCTTTGCAGACGGAAAGTCTCTCTACCGTGGCCATATACGGAGCACCGATCACCCTAGGAGCCCCTCCATTTGGTGCAGAAATGCAGCTAGCTCTGGGGCGGAACACAGCTGCTCTTTCACAGCTCACAGCAATGCAAAAGCTTAGGCTGGGAAGCGAGGGTGGATATCATGCCCTGCTCATGGGAAAGCGCCGGGGACATGGAGGGGAACAAACTCCAAGCGAGTTGGCTGCGCTTTTGGCTGGGGCTTTGGTGTTCGCCTCTCGGCTCCCACAGAAAGCGGCTGAAGAGGCTGGTGTTGCACCCCATCTGACAGCCGGTGGGGCAGTGCCCCCGCCTGGTATCACGTGGTGTCATGGGCTCATTTTCCCCCCTGAAGGTCTGACCTCGCTCCTGGCGGCAGCTGGGGCTTCCCTGGAGGTTTGCCAGTCCCGGTATCCATCACTGATTCAGCGCAGAGCCCTAGATTCCCAGGCCAGAGGGACCCTTGTGATCCTCTGGTCTGACCTGCCACAGCACACGGGCCTCAAAACGGCCCTGAAGTCATTCCTGGAGCAGATCTCTCCGACACCCGCCCCGCCGGCGTTATAAACCCTCAGTGAGGGGGAATCCCCCACGGCTCCCTGGTAACTGGTGCCAACAGCCCTTCCGCCAAGGCCCAAGGTGTGGAACGCATCGGCCTCCCTGGCACAGACGGGGAAACTGAGGCACCGCCGTCTGCTAACCCACGCAGCCTCCCGGTTCTCCTCCCGGCGAGGGGCCTGCGGACGCTGCTGGGAAGCGTTCAGGCACTCGGTGAGTTCTGACGGGGGTCGCCGCCACAGGACGCAAGAATAATCCTTCCGGCTTCTAATCCTCCGCTGTACTCAGCGTGTGCGGGTCTCGGCCAGGAAGGGAAGCCAGGCTGCCGGAGCTTTGGGAGCCGGCTCTGTAGCTCGGGCTCAGGCTTCCCACCTTGACTTTGGTCACACGCAGCGCCAGCCGGCCCCAGCGGAAATCGCCCCCCACCCGCCAGCCGGGCACTAGTTCCCCAGCTCTGCTCAGGGCCTGCCAGGTGCTGGAACGTCAGGAAACCGGTACCTCGTCAGATGCGCGTGGGGCTGGGCTAGCAGGGGGGCCACGGGTCGGGAGCGAGGGGCACCGGCAGAGCTGTGTAGGGGGGAGCCCTCGGCGGACTGGAATGCAGGGGGCAGGGGAGGAGCTGAGGGATGGCGTGGGGGGCATCAGAGCTGTGCGCGGAGACGTCTGCCTCTCGGGAGCACAAAGTCCCCCTGACCCAGCCTGTTCTCTTGGGAGGCAAAATCACGACAAGCTGGAACACGACAATATTGACTCCTCTCCCAGCGGTGCCCCGTGGGCGCCGTGCACAGCCATAGGGAGACACACGCCTTGTCACAACCTAACACACAGGTCGGCAGCAGGGGGGGGGGGGGGAGGGCAGGGACGACGCCTGCGGTCTAGTCGGCACGGATCACTCCGCAGCGCGCCAAAGCCGACCGGAGCGAAGGGTGGCCCGGGCAGCCTCCCTTCGACCCCCCTGCATGACGAGACAGGCGGTGATCTGGCAATCCGAGAATATCTTTCCACGGGACCCTGCCCCACCCGATGCTCCCGATGGCGCATCTCCGTCAGGCCCAGTTTCTCCCCAGCCCAGGCTGCTTATCTCAACCAATCCTACTCCCCAGCCCCAGCCTGCTCTGGTTCTTGTCCCCACCAGGCTGGCTCCTTCTCCAGCATCCTGGCCACCAGCCGAGGGCAGGGAGACGTACCCCCCAGCCAGCACCACGCCGCAGCCTGTCCCTGCCCCTTCCCGCTCCGCACTGACGGCATCGTCCCAGCACCACAGCAGACAGGAGGAGAGCAGTTGCAGGGAAATGCAGGGAGCATTTGCAGGGAGCATGCTCAGTTGCTTTGTGGGATGGGGCATGTGCTGCCTGGTCTAGTGTAGGAGCTATGGGGCTGGAGCATGCTCAGTGCAGACAGAATCTTCAGAGGATTTAGCTGTCAAATGCTAACACGTCACTACTGAGCATGTGCAAACTGATGCCTGGCCCAGATTTTGGTGGATTTTCACCATGACGGCAAACAGCAGATCCCTGACATCCGGGAACATCCACCCGCCCTCCCCACCTTGCCAGCTTGCAAGTCCCTGCACGGAGAGCGGGCTAGAGCCGCTCGACCAACCAGCCGTGAGAATCGCCTGCAAGACGGACAAAACAATGGATTTTCCTCTAATCTTGTTACCGGCATCGGCTGAGCCACTTCTTGCTAAAACCTTCTCCCGCGTTTCAGCCGGAGGCAGACACCCAGTGTGGAGAACTTCAGCCGGACTTGTTCAAATCCAGCAACCGAAAGCAGGGTCTTAAAATGCCAGTGGCGGGGAACCGTAGCTAGAGGGGATGCCGCCCGGCCTGCAGACAATCTGCGCACGGCTGGCCAACGGCTGGTAGCCGCACGGCAGGTGTGAGTCTAGACGAGCGGAGAGGCGTGGCCACATGACGCCGGTCAGGCTAGCGGGGTCACAAGAAACACGCCCGGGGGGAAGCTGATGACTATCTGAGCGAGGCTGGGGGAACACAGCACCGGGCGATGGGGGAGCCAGTGACGGGCTTTGAAGGCAGAGGCGAGGAAGCAGCGCTGGGGGAGGGAGGCGATCCTGGCCTGGAACTGGCGAAGGACTCGTACTGAAGGGCTCTGCTGGACCCAGGTTTCAGGGTCTCACCGTGTGGAGAAGCAGCAGCCAGGTCTGGCTGGGGCTAAGATGTGCCCCAGACAAGTCCCTGGGGTTCTGAGCCGGAGCGACGGGGTTGCTGGCGGAGCTGAGCCCAGGCGGGAGAAGTGAGTCCCCTCCCATCACACTAGGGGCACTGATGATGGCTTCTATTTTTCCCTCTTCTCTTGAAGGTGGCTCCTCTGTTCCTGCTGCTCCAGCTCCCTGGAGAAATCCCCATCCCCACCCCTTCTCCAGCTGAGGCTGGGCTGACCACCCCTTGGGCTGTCCTGCGACTCCTGCCATCCATAAATCCCACTGGCCTGCAGGGAGCTCTCCGGCATTAGCAGCTGATGTCCAGATGGTGACTCGTCTCCCACGTGCTTGTCAGCGTAGGGTCTGGACCGCCTTTGTTGGCTGGAAGCTCCCCGCTGGCCACAGCGACCGGGAACCCAGCCCACTGGAATTTGGCTCGCCGCAGGTCCTGCGCGCACACTCGTACAACGGGCTGAAAGGTCCTGTGTCGGAGCGACGCCTCCTCCCGCCGGCAAATAATCGCTGGGAATCGAATTCTGCGGTTCCTGCCAATAGCCTCTTCCACCCGAGACACCAAAAGCGCTTTACAAGTATTCCTCCCGTAAGCCCCGCGGCGTGAGTATTAGTGCCCCGTTTTGTGGCTGGGGAAACTGAGGCACGGGGCAATTTGGGTGATTCGAATAAAATCACACGGCAAGTCTAAGGATTAAGCACCCGGGGAAGAATATCTTCACCCTAGGACTGACACTCAGGGGCGCTGGATCCCTGCCTCCCCCACTCTAACCCACCAGAACATGCGCCTTCTAGATGCTAGAGAAGGGAGATCGGATCACTCTCTCTCCTAAGAGAACAAGGGGACGCGCCATGACAGCGAGAGGCACCCTATTTAAAGTGGGTCACAGAGTCGATCCGCTGGTGGTTACCCAGCAACAGTGAGTTCCACAGGTTATCATGGAAGCCAAGGGCTTAGCAGGATTCAGGAGCAGAGCAGGAAGCCGATGGTGAACCCAGTGACAAGTGGTGCAGTCGCTCCAGCGTCGGTCCCGAGTCCCCCATTTAAGGGATTGGCTTAGGAGGAACGTCCCCTACGGGCAGTTTGTTCCAGACGGGGGCACTAGGAAACCCTGTAGCTCTTTCCTCTGAAGCAGTGGGGACTGGCCATGTCTGAGCCAGATCCAGGGGCTGGACGGACCCGTCTCTGATCCCATCTGGCCGTCTGTTTCCCTGCCATCAGCCACGCTCTCAAAATCCCCACGTCCAGGCCACGGTGCGCCCGGACCCTGGGTTCTCGTGCAAAACGGGGTAAGGACATGTGCCAACGAGTAGCTGGCCCTGCAGGTGCCTGCCGCGCGCCCGGCTGTCCGACGAAGAGACGGAAGTGTACCACTAGCCCATAGGGGCGAGGTGGCCCCATGGGCCGATAATCACAATCTTCCTCACGGCCTCCTAGACTGTGCAGAGCAAAGACAGGGCTCTGCGGCGTCTCCGGCTGGCATCTGACCCCCCCCACTCGGCACCCCTGAGCCCCCCACCAAACTGGGGGCATCCAGAGAAGAGCCGCCAGCCGGGCTTGGAGAGAGACGGCCTCCGGAGGAGAGGCTCGAGGCGCTAACTCTGGGAAGCTCAGCTGCGCGGTGGCTGGAAATCCAGGGCGGGGGATGATCCCTTGCTAAGCTGCGGCACTGGAGATTTATCCCGCGCCCCAGCCCTGATGCCAGCGAAGATCCTGCGCCGGACTGGAAAAGGCAATGCCACAGGGAACCGCCTTGTTACCTGGCAGCTCTGTGTTCTCGGGGAACCAGGGCGCAAAACCCCGACTCCCTCTGGCTCCCCTGAATACCCCCCCCAGCCTCTGCTTGAACCAGAAACCAAAAGCAATGAAAAGGCAGCGGGAGACACACCTCAACCCTCCAAACAAGGGTGACAGGGTTACAGCAACTCCCCTCGCCTCATCTCCATGGAAGATGGAACAAGAATTAGCATAGCCAGGCTCCAAAGCAGGGACCGCCCTGAACTCTGGGACTGGCAAAGCAGGGACGCGCCGCATGATGGGAGATCTCTGCTCCTGGTGTAAATGAACCCACCCCTGCACACACCCAGCGCCGCAGTTATCAGCCCAGTCCAGTTATTGATCTCCAAAACACTGAACCTGCCTGGCTGCATTGTGAGCTCCCTCCAGGAACATGGCCCATAGCCAGGAGTGACCAGTTCCTATTGTCCAGCATAAAGAAAACCCCTCTGGGATACTCCCTGGAGTCATTGTCTGCCCATAAACAAACCTGGGGTCTACAAAAACCCCTGCCCAAGTTCAAACCTGGGTTCTGATGCCTGGATCCAAAGGATGCATCAGATCCACTAGAACTTCCCCCCTTCCTGACTGAGCGTGTTGGGGGCTCTGCCTGTCTCAAGTGCTCCGGACCCTCAGCTGAACCGCCTGTCTGCTGGGAACCGTCGAGCTGCACGGCGTGGTGAGACCCCCCCATCTCCCCCCAACACGCTCTCTCTCTCTCTCAGTCCAGGTACAACTTTCTACTTTTGTAATCAAACCCAGGCTAGCTTTCTCCAACACCCCACCTGTCATTGTGTAGCATTGTAAGCGTGTGATTGTGTTTCTCTCCTTGCTGGTATCACTGCTAGTCTCATAGTTTGATATACCTGGCAATAAACTAACTCTTATAATCACGCTGGGGGCCAGCCTCTCTCTCTCCCACCTGCAGTTACTCCGTTGTGTTCTTGGCTTCCCTGTCTCGCTCTGCAGCCACGCTTCTCTTACCAGAGCCAAAGATCCTCTGGGGTTTGCTCATCAAGGGGGTTACTGCTTGAACAATTGTGCAGTGAGGGGGGAGGCAGCCGAGAAGTGCTGCTCTGCCGAGCCTACGGAGTCCAGGGGCATGTAAGGGGGGCAGCTGAAAGCGCTGTGTCACCAGCCTGCTGAGTGCAGGGACATCTAAGGGGTCCGCTGAGCGTGCTGATAGCCCGGTCCGCTCAGACGCACTCAGATAATCTGGAATGTGTGTGTGTATCTGTGGGGGGTTTATTTCAATCTGGGGCTGGAGGAACCTTAGGTCCTGCAGGATAGCTCCATGGGGAGGGGGCGTGTAGCCGTATGAACACACCAGTAACACAAGCAGCACATTAGTAGAATCACACCCCCCCTTCCAGGAAGGGAACCCTAATAAATGAGCACATCCCCAGGTGACGGGCAAGTCTGGTAACAGCCTGGTGACTCGGGTCGGGCAATGCACATCTCGCTCGCTCCTCCGATGGGCCGGGTGCAGAGGAGACGGGCCAAGACGCTGGCAGTGCTCTGCACACATCTGCGTGGTGTAAGCAGGAAGTGGCGGGTGGCGCAGGGCGAGGGGGTCTGGCATGGGCTGATCTGAAGTAAAGGGACATCTGGAAGCATTGCGCAGAATCGACAACGTGCCCTCCTGCCCCCTGCGCGCCACGGCGCGTCCCTCCTCGCTTGAATCCCTCTCTGTCCGGCGCTGATCTCCTCCCTCGCCTGCTCGGTCGCGGATTTTCCAGCCTGAGTGAGGCATAGACACATCACTCATGAGCAGGGGAGACTTGAGTGAGTCACGGTGCTCATCCCAAGAGGTTCGGCCCGGTCCCTTCTGGCCTGGAACTCCACCTCCGGGTGACCCGGTGCCTGCCCTGCCACGTCACTCCCAGGAGAGCTGTTGTGCAATGGGGCAGACGGTGTGAAAAGGTTTGTTCTGTCCAGGCAGGAGAGGGGAAGGCCAGGCTTACGGCTCGAGCAGCAGACTGGGACTCCAGGCCTCAGTCTGCCTGTGACACTGGAGAGACTCTGCTGCAGCTGTCTGGGACCCGGCCGCTTTTATTCTGTGTAGATGCAGTACCCAGCACAACGACCCCTTGGCCTTGGTGGGGGTCTCCAGGCTCTGCTGTAATACAAACAATGAATATGGCACCTTCGTTACCTGGAGTCCAGCTGTACAGGGTTTCGAAGAGCCGGCAGTCCCTCTAGAAGCAGCCTGTGTCGACCACCAGGCTTTCGGGCGCTCTGTATCCCACTGGGAAGCCAGGAACTTGCCTCTCCCAATGGGCTAAAAGTCCCATTCTAGACCCCATGGGGTCACAAAGTGGCGAGTGCGAGATCCTCCGCTGGGATGAGCGACTGTGAGGCCCGGTTCCTGGGGGACCACAGATCTGCGGGGACGACGCTGACGATCGAAACGGCGGTGCCATTGGAGCTACGTCCGGAGGGGTGGGGGGACTGCACAGAACCCAGGCCGGCGTGCGGCAGAACAAGTAAAGGATGGTTCGAAAGAAGAGAAAAACCTCCACACCTGGGGAGCATCTATAATTAACTCCATCACGACCGACCTCTCTGTGACCTGCGAAGCTCAGCGAGGGACCGTGCTTCCTCCCAGCTAGAGAGAGGGAGCTGTGCAGTAAATGAAGTAAAACCACCAAGGGAGAAGAACTAGCCATTAGAGGGAAGGGAAGGAGAAGGGGGAAAGTAAACTGCTGGAGACCAAGAGGAACTTTTTTCCCTCGCCACCTGCAACCAAGCACCTTATCCGGGGGACCTGTTCTAGTTAGTCTGAGTTAACTCTAGTGATTTGCGTCATTTTCGCCAGAGAAACCAGCTTGCCCAAAGCCCGGCATGTCGCCGGGACGTCCCTCCAGGCTCCCCAAGAACAAGATCCTGGAGCAGAGGCGATGCAGGGTAAAATGCCCCTTTCACAGAAGCTGGGGTAAAAGTCTCAGCCGCAGTGGCTCATCGGGCAGTCCCCCGCCTGCCGACCGGCCCTGATAAAGGCGCCTTTCCGCCTGTGACATCAGCGACGTGAACCGTGATGTTGTTCTCGCCGTGAGCTAGTTTTACAGCTTTTTACAGCTGGTGGGAGCGCGGGAGGCAGCTAAGCCGACACCACCGGGGTCTGAGGACTGGCTCAGTCCAGGCTGGCTGGAAAGCAAGCTGTGTCTTGGGAAGACGGCAACAGTTTTTTTTTAAACCAAGCTCCGATTCTCCCCCCTGAGTTTCATCAGCCAACGGAATCAGCCAGGGGGCAGCGGGGAAAGCAGGGGCTGTCCAGACACATCATCAGAGACAGTCACGGCCCTGGAGGGATTCTGTTTTAAATAACCCAGGCAGATTAAGGGTGCCAGGAGAAACAGAGACAGGGAGGGGGAGGCAGTGGCTGGCTCAGGTCTGGGGCAGAAGCAGAAATAGGACCCGGGTTAGCCCAGGGCGCTACCCACTGGGCCACGCAGCCTTCCCGCAAAGCACCATCAAGCAGTCCAATGTGCACAGCTCAGCCGAGAAAGAGAGAGAGCCACAAACGTGGCCCTGCACCCGCCAGGTGCGCTGCCAGCCAGGGTTTTGCTCTGACAAAGCCTGAACCCCCTCCCTCCCCCCGTGGCCCTAATCGCCAAACAGCTCCATGGGTCAGTGGTGCATGCTGGGGTCCAGAGTGCGGGGCTGCTGTCGGGAACAGGCAGCCATGCAGCCAGCCTTTGGAAACACACACAGCTACTGAGAGAGGACAACCCAGCTCGGGAGAAGGCGTTCATCTGAGCGGCTAGGATCCCAAATCACTGCCGTCCGTGGCAGGAGCCGCGATCTTCTCGCCCGCCCAGTCAGTGGTGGGAATAAGGACGCTTTAGCTGGAGCCTAGATCTCCGTCCCCTGGGCACTGAGAGGATGATAACGCTGGAGCGCTGGATGGATCAGTCGTATGGAAAGATCCCCTCTGCCCGAGCCTCAGCCTACTGTGGGCAACCTGTTTGTTGACGGGTGGGTAGGTGTTTCCCTGGAGGGCCGGCCCCTCCACGGCTGGGAAAGTTGAAGCACGCTAGTGGAGGATCTGGCCCACGCTGTTTGATTGTAGCGTCTGGTCTCACACACAAATACTGGTCCATATGGACTGATTTTCCCCACACAATGGTGTCTAACTGATGACACAGGACGGCCTGTGCGTCTTTGTCACATGGCCCTGTATTGCGATGTTTGGTTTCATGCTGAGTGTATGTGGCTGGCCACATCGTTTGCCAGCTGGATTATTTTTTAAAATTAAAAACTTTTTTTCTGAGGCACCGAAAAAGCAACAGTGGCTGACCCTCTGCCCTTATCTGCATTCTCCCCCTAATCTCCCGGCGCAGGCAGAGCCAACACACACAATACGATCGCGCACAAGAATATGACCCATCTTCTAGATGAGTCGCAAAAGCCAGACCGTGCTACCGTCCAAGATCCTGCAGCTCCGTCTCTGAGAGTGGGGTGCTAACCCCGCTGTCCTGGCCAAATTCCAACTGGATAAAATCCACACCCCACTGAAGTCAGTGGCAAAATTCCCATTGATTTAAACAGGGTCACGGTTTCCCCCTCTATCTACTTTATCCCTAATGTAGCTTCAATGGCCTGCATGAGTCCTTATCACCTTCCACCCAAAATACACTGCATGGTGATACTGTTCAAGGCCGCTGGGTTCCTCCCCAGAGCTGGCTGAACCAGCGTGCTCTGTGTTTGCCGTCTCTCTACCAAAGCGCTCCGCTGCAGCACAGCATTGCTAGGAAGGAGTAGGATGGTAGGAGTAAGTCGAGATCAAGAGATAGCGCGGGCGCGTTAAGCAACAGTCTGAGAAACAGCCAGGAGGGAAAAAAAATAAGTCTGTCAGTCACCATGGGAGGCTGCCTCCAGGAAAATAAATGTTTGCCGTTGCATACCTGGGATCTGTGTACACCCTGTGCTTAGAAATGCTCCTGGATACCTAGATGCCCTTTACCAAAATTCCAATGCAATTGCGTCTCAGTGTCCCTTTAACTCCCGCTTCCCCGGCGGACACAGGGGGTCGGTCCTCCTGACACGCTACAGAGCGAAGGGCCCGATCCTTCAGTGTCGCTCCATGGACTGAAACCAGGAGATGTTGCTCTCAGACTTCCCTGCCACTGTCTCAGCTGCCACCGGCCCTTTCCTGAGCCTGGCCGCTGGCGAAGGGACCCACCCGGTGTCGTTTCTGGCGGGGAGGGAGCGGGTGAGGAGAGCTTTATTTGAGGGGTCAGGAGATGAACCGCCTCAGATAATGAATTATGGCCCAGCCTGCACGGCAGGAGCTGGAATCCAAGCACTTAAAAGCGGATAAAGACGGGCTCGGCAAAATTCTTACTAGATTTAAATAGTTCATGTTTCGACAGATCCCTGGGCTTTCCCAGGCTGGGTCCCGGCTCCGGCTCATGTCACGAATCCCCTCCACCCCCTCCAGGATCCTGCTCGCAGTCAGTCTCTGCCTTTGAGGCAGGCACCATTACAAACGGGGGTTTTGTCCCTGCTGCTCTGGCACAGGGTGGGCTGGGGGGGGGGTTGCCTCACGCCAGCCCCCGTCTTTTAATTAAAGTGGACTTATTTGAGGGAAGACAGGAGCGGGAGGGGAGGGGAGGAGAGGACTGGAGTCTGAGAAAGTACTGATCCCGGGGCCAAACCCTGAAGCTTTTGCACAGCCTTACTCACACCGTGCTCAGTTCCCCTTGCCTCAGCCAGGGACTTGGCCCAAAGACTGAGCCCAGCTCCACCCTTGTGAACCTTGCTGTAAATAGAGAAAAGTATTCATTCTAAATGGTTGGCCAGTTACAGAGGATCTGTGAGCAAGAGACGCTCTACCTCAACACCGATGAGTAACTCCACCAACACTGTGTAAACCTTGAGTAACTCCACCATCACCCCTGTGGACCCTGAGTAACTCCACCAACACTGTGTAACCCCTGAGTAACTCCACCAACAGGGTGTAAACCCTGAGTAACTCCACCAACAGGGTGTAAACCCTGAGTAAATCAATCAATACCCACGAGTAATTCCACCGACACCAGCTTAACCCCTGAGTAACTCCACCAACAGCTGTGTAAGCGGGGACCGTGGGGCAAGGGAGGCAATTGCCATCCCCCCACCCTGGTTTGCCCCACCTGACTTTTCAGAGGAGTATCTGCTCCTCCACACACACACACACACACACACACCCGCCGCCTTCCAATTTAGCAGGATACCTTCATCCGACGTAAAGTGGGATCCGCTGACACGAGTTTCCCTCCTTCCCCTCCCCAAGAAGCTCTGGGGGCCGATGCCCCCGGGTGCAAACCCCGCCTAACTCCGCCGATGGCTCCCGGGGCGAGCCCCACCGAACCCCCGGGATTCCAGCGGGTCTGACTCCGGATTGACGCCGGCGTGGCGGGGAGCAGCAGCCGGCAGGACTCGGGCGGGGACCTGGGGGGGGAGTCTCGGCTCCGGCTCGGCTTTGTATCAGCCCCTGTCCCGCTGGGGCGCCGCGCCCCGGGCCAGCGGCCCCGGCTACTCACCACCAAAGCCCGATGATGTTGGCGGGGCAGAGCAGGATGAAGAAAAGCCCCAGCTGGGTGCGGGACGGGGGCAGCATCCTGGAGCGCGGCGGGGCGCAGGTGAAAGCAGCCTCCTGCCGCCCGCGGGCCCCGGGGCGCCCGGCGCGGAGCGGAGCGAGCGGGCGAGGCGCGCAGCCGGGCGCAGGGGGCTGGCGCTGGGGCTGGGGCTGGGGCAGGCTCCGGCGGCGCGGCGGGGCTCGCAGGCGGCTCGGGGGGAGGAGGAGGGACAGGGCTGCCAAAGTCTCAGCCTCCGCCAAGGAAACCGGAGCCCGGGGGGACGGGACGGGACGGGACGGGGCGGGAGGCGGAGGTGGAGGGGGGGGGGAGCCCTGGATGCCGAGCGCCGACTCCGGGAGCGCAGCCGCCGGCAGCCGGGGGCCAGAGCCTCGGGGCACCGGGAGCCGGGGCACAGCGGCGCCCAGCCCCACGGCGCCAGCCAGGGGGAGCTGTGCCCGGCCCCACGGCCCCAGCCTGGCACAGCGGCGCCCGGCCCCACGGCTCCAGAGTGGCGGAGCCATGCCCAACCCCACATTCTCAGGCTGGCAGAGCCATGCCCAGCCCCACGGCGCCAGCCTGGCAGCGAGGTGCCCGGCCCCACGGCCCCAGCCAGGGGGAGCTGTGCCCGGCCCCACGGCGCCAGCCTGGCAGCGAGGTGCCCGGCCCCACGGCCCCAGCCAGGGGGAGCTGTGCCCGGCCCCACGGCGCCAGCCTGGCAGCGAGGTGCCCGGCCCCACGGCCCCAGCCAGGAGGAGCTGTGCCCGGCCCCACGGTGCCACCAGTGCCCAGCCCTGAAGAGTTACTCCCAGCCAGCCATTCGGAGCCCGGCTGTGCCCAGCATGAGCCATTGAGAGTGTGGCCACGGGCCAAGTGTCCTGAGAGCTTGGGAGGTGACCCCCCTCCCCCCCAACCGCCTCCCCCATCCTCCCAGACACTGCCCAGAGATTCCCCTGGCTCCCCACATCCCTGCTCCCCCCTCCCAGCGGGGTGTCCCCGGAGCCCTCCCCAGCAGCCTGGAAGGGGCGGAGGGTTAGAACGAGAAAGGAGGGGAAGGTGGGAAAGAGCAAGGGATGAGAGCGAGGAAGACAGGGACTGGGGCTAGGAGCAGCGGAGGGGGGCAGGGAGGGTGAATGGGGCCGGGGGCGAAGCCCTGGGAACCCCCAGGCATGAGCTGATCTCACCTCAGGTGTGGCCGGGATCCAGCAGGGAGACAGCCCGGCACGGGATCAAACCACAGAGCAAGGGCAATCGCCGGGGGGGGGGGGGCAGTGGAGAATCTGGCTGGGGAGCCGGAGGAGACCCCGCTGGTCCCCTCTCATCCCCCCCCATGGCCCACGGCAGGAGTGGGTCCGAGAGGGCCTTCGCTGATACTTCATCTAGTCTTAAATGTCCTGAACCCCTGGGGGATAATTCCCTGGGTGGGTCCTTCTCCCCCACATGGGATGGGCCTTCTGGGCAGGGAGTGATACCCCAGATCTCCCTCCGAGTTGGGCCGATTTCACGTGGGTGTGACTTTAAACTGCTTCAGTTATCGCAGCGCGCCAGGCTGTGTGAACGCACTTACTTCATTTTTGCTTCAGGCCAGGTTTAAACTATGCCAGGGGTTTTCAACCTTTTCTCAGTTGCAGGCCCCTAAAAAATGTCCAGTGGGGGTGCAGCCCCCTTTGGAAACCTTAGGCTCAGTCTGCAGCCCCTCAGGGGCCTGCCGCCCACAGGTTGAACTGACGTGGAGGGAGCTGCTCTTCCACTGCCGCAGGTGTCCCCTCCCCGGCGTTCACGCCAGCAGCCAGCGGCCGCGTGTGCTGTGCAGAGACAAAGCCGCATCTCTCCTCAGCGCAGGGCAGACTCCTCTGCTGCCCTAACAAGGTCACGGTCTTGGGCCTTATCTTCAAGCGCTCAGTGGCCGGCCGGGGGCCTCCGGGCTTAAACCGAGCCTCTTGTTGACAGCTTCGCTCTTCCAGCTCCAGGGAGCGCTCAGGGCGTAGGTCCCAGGCTGCAGGCGGGCTCCCCCAGGAACCGCGGCCCATCCGACCCCCCTCCCCACCTCCTCTTCTCGTGCCAGCTCTGCCTGAAACAGCGAGCAACATGACCACGGAGACCCCCGCCCCCCAGCCTGCCAGAACAAGCCCCTCCCTTGCGCGCACAGCTCTCCCCGTGGGGACTCCTGGCCAGCCGTCAGTCGCGTCACTTAATGCACAATCGTAAGGCGCCCGATGCTGCGGTGACGGAAGCGGGACAAGAACCTGGCTAGACTAGACTGTGCCAGTGCTTAGCTCTCCGCTCTCCGCCCCCATTGAAGAGCAGGGGTTTGGATCCGTTTCCCTGCACTTTTCCCAGGCGAATCCCATCGTTGTCCATCTGGCCCAGCTTCCGAAGCTCTCTGGGTCCCTGCCCAGTCCTCTCTGCTCCCGGGGGTCTGCAGCTCCTCCCTGGTGCGTGTCCCCTGCACGTGTCATGACCATTCGGCTTCCCCTGTCATGAGAAGACCTGTCCTAGCAGGGACCCTGGCAGACCCTCGGTCATCCTGACACCCTGTAACGCTTCCTTTCCCCTCCCTTGGCGAGGTGTCAGGCAGTGAGGGGTCCGCGAGGCAGGCAGATGAGGCCATTTGGTTTAGAGGGCATCGGGGGCAGGAGGGGCTGGCCCTTTAGCAGGAGTCAGGCTTAGCCTCACGGCCTGTGACTAGTCAGCTGCCTGCTAGGAGATGGCGGAGAGGCCAGAGATCAGGTGCTGGGCCTGGTCTGCGTTGGCTTGAGAAATGAACCCCTCCTTGAAGCCAGGGCTTGAGTGTGTGTTGCTGTCGGGAGCGGGGTTTGATGCCCGGGCGGGCGATCAGGACCCACCAGCTCGCATGCGGTTCCTACCCTTAATACTTGCCCCCAGGTCTGACTGGGGCTAAGAGTTAGACTGACAGAGAAGCTATTGCCAGGATCTCTTTCCTGCCCCTTGTCTGACCAGCGGTGCTGCCTGACTTTCTCCAGGCGCCCCCGGCCGCCCCCAGCCCACCAGGGTTACCCAGCCCACTGTCTAGGGCGGGCAGAGAGTGTGTGAAAAAAGGGACCCTTTTTGGGGGGTGGGGTTTCTAGTTGCATATAGACAAAGCCCCGAATCTCAGGACGTCCGGGCACCCTCCTGGGGTCAGGGTCCTCCAGCTCTTTGCTAATCCCTCTCCGAATGTAGGACTCATCCGTCCTCCTCCTCGCCCGCTGATCTCCCCACGTCCCCAGCTTCCCCTGCATGCCTTTACCTGTGACTCCTTCCCCCACGGGAACGAGTCTGTCACCAAGCTTTTCAAACACGCCAGGGAGTGCCCAAGTCAGAGTCAAACCGCAAAGGCCCCAGACGCCGTCGGAGTCTGTTTTCTAACGCAGTGGTTACCCAGCCCGTGCGAGTGTGCAGCCCCCTTCTCAACCGCCAAACCTTTCCCAGCCCACCGCATGCGACTAGCTTTGTGTGCAATGGCACATTTCCTTGGCGAGGATGTTATTATTTGTCTTTTCCGCAGACCCCCCCTGGAGTAGCTTCGTGGCCCACCAGGGGTTGGGAACCGCTGCGCCAACGTTTGGGCGCTTTTCTCTGTCGCCACGTTTCTGGGACGAGTTATTAAAATCCAGCGCAGCGGTGGGGGGGGGTCTAGGTTGGCTTTTAGGAAAAGCTTTTTCCCTAGGCGGGTGGTGAAGCACTGGAATGGGTTACCTAGGGAGGTGGGGGAATCTCCATCCTTAGAGGTTTTTAAGGCTTGGCCTGACAAAGCCCTGGCTGGGATGGTTTAGTCGGGCTTGGTCCTGCTTTGAGCAGGGGTTGGACTAGATACCTCCTGAGCTCCCTTCCATCCCTCATCTGCTAGGATTCTCTGATAATGCCCGATGGGGCAGCGCAAGAGACAGAGGAAGATCTGCAGCCTGCCCTGTACCGGGTCGGTTAATCCCCACCTGAAGGTACCTTCCACCCACCTTCCTGCCTAGCAAACTGCACTGGGAGCTGGTGCGCAAATGCGCCTCTTCACGTCCCGGCTCTCTGGACAGAGGGGGAGGCCCACGGGGGCTGAAACATGAGCCGTGTCTCTCGTGCTGAAAAGCTCCCAGCTCTTGGCATTATAAACCATTTTAGTATCTGCCACGAAGGGACCACGGGGCAGGTGAAAACCGTTTATCTGATGTACTAATGGCAGAAAAATCCCTTTGATTCCTTCCACGGCGGGGGGAGTTCAAAGGGGAAAAGAGCCAAAGTCTGTTCGGCGGAGCAGCAGGTGCGTCCGATTGCAAAAACACAATCCATCATGTCTGCACTAATGGGGGGGGAGGAATCAGCACAAGCTCCGGCGCCTCCCTGCCTGCGGCCCCCCATGCCTGGGCAGCCCCCCAGATATCCCCAGGGAATGGTATCAAGTGACGGGATTCTAGTTTGGTGCGAAACATCAGGGAACTCTCAAGCTTCACTCCGGGATTAAAGGAGGGAACGTGATTGCTTCTGAAAGACAGACATGCACTAGGGGACACAGGCATGCTGCCGGCAGGGGAGGGAGGGACAGGAGGGATAACAGCACAGTGGCGATGAACTGACAGCGGCTGGGGGTGAATGGGATAAATGTGGACTGATAGGTATTGATTCACGAGCGTTTCTATCTCTTTCCTCCACATCGAATCTGCGCCCCTCCTGGACATGAATGAATGTACCCTCGCCACAGCCCTGCGAGCCAAGGCAGGGTCATTATCCCTATTCTGCAGATGGGGAAACTGAGGCACAGAGGATCCGGGACTCGCCCTCAGTCGCAAACAGCGCCCAGATTTCCTGGGTCCCATCCCCACGCATCAGCCACCAGGCCTGCCTCTCTAAAACAGCACAGACTAGCCAAAGGAGATATCGAAAGGGGCAGATCCTGATCTGGCGTCAGTCGCCATAGCTCCATCCGCTGAGCTCCGCCAATGGCTGCCAGCCGAGGTCCAGGCCACAGAGCGAGAGCAAGGCAGAGGGATGTGGAGAGAGCCCCGTCATTTGCCATCCATCCAGCAGGCTGGCGGAGCAGATCCGGTCCTTTGTCTCTGGCTTGTTCCTGTCTCTCCCCTCCCGGCCCTCTTCTCCCCCGTCTTTTGTGTTATTGCACATTATAAAACAATTTTGTCCTGCCGTCCCACATTCTTTTGCCTGCTGCAAGAATTTTAATGCATTTATTTTTGCTATCAGGGGAGAGCGCTGTGTTCCTCAGTCGCCCCTGCAAAGCAAGGACCGGCCTCGCCCGCTGAAGGAAATTAATGATAACAAGAACAGCTCAGACACCAAAGGAGTTTTCTTCCGCTCGCAGGCCCTGATTACCTCCAAGGCTCGACAACCCCTGTGGGGAGGGCAGGGAACTTCCAGATTTGTCTCTGCATTGGTAAAAAGGTTTCCCAAACCGAGACGCTTAATATTCACAACACTTTGGCCACAGCCCTGAAAGGAGCTGCCCAGCTATGAATGAGTTATCAACTATTAATTAAGTTATGGTTTGCACAAAGCACAAAGTGTTTGGCATCATTAGTCATTGTTTTAATGATGAGCTAATGAGCACAGCCCCTAAATGCAGCCACCTCTTGGGTGGGACGTGGCAGCCGTTTAACACAGTGGAGATGAATCAATCCCCTGTTGAAAATTCAAGGGGCACTTAGGAATGTAAATATCCTCGTCTTGCAAAGGAAGACCCAAAGAGGGCAGGGCCTTGGTTTTAAATCTCCTCCGATGTACTGCCCCCCGCTGCCCCAGGACTGGTTTTAGCGCCCACCAGTGGTGTTTGGACAATTTTTAGAGTGCCGGTGCTGGAAGGAAGTCATTGAACGAAACCGAAAATCCTGTATATGATGGAAACCACTTCAAGCTGGGGGGGGTGCGGCCGTGGCCCCAGCACCCCCAGTTCTAGCACCCTCCCTGCAGAGTCATCAGCACCCCTGTGGAGTTAGCCCGGACTCACCCCCAACACTCCCTATGTCACAGCACCCCCCCCCCACATGGCTCTGGGGTCTGCATGGGCCCAGAGAGGACACCGCCCCCCACCTGATTCCCCAGTGCGCTTCCCCACGCTGGCCAGTGGTGCCCCATCCAGGTTTGCACCCCCCCTTCCCCCGGGTTTAGCGTGGGGGTGCCACGAGGCCCGGAGAACAACGGTGGTCTGGCTGTTCGCAGGGAATCGCCCGCCTCGCGCCTCCCAACCGCTCCGCTGGCCGAGGGAGGCCGGGAAAGGAACCTTCCCCGCTGGGGGGAAAGCGCGGCCACGTCCAACCCAAACAGAGCGCGCTCAGCAGGCGCCCGCCTTCCCAGCGTCCGTCTTCCCCGTCATTACCAGGGCGGCTGGCGATGAAACCCCGGGCGGCCCCACTGCCTGCCCCTGCAGTGAGGTCATCGAGCCGTGTTTGTGACATCCCCGCCGTCTCCATGGCAGCGCGCCGTGATGTCATAAACCCTGGGCTGCGGCCCTCCCGGCAGGGTTAAAACAATACTAACCCCGATGGAGGCGGCCCGGAGACCTAGCAGCTGGGGAGGGGGGGTTCCCAAGGCTAAACGCGGCGTCAGCCCAAGGAGACCAGCAGGGCGGGCTGAGATGGAGAGCCTGGGCCGGTTCAGGGACAGAGGCCCAGCCGCGAGCCCGGGGGCCAGGCCTCGGTTCCCCCAGCAACTGCCCACGGGGCTGTTCCGTCGCATCCGGCCACCCCGGCCCCCGTCTCTCTCCTCGGAGGAGGCCGTTTTTCTCTCATGGCTGGAAAGTCGGGGCCGCGTCTGGCCATGTGTGGAGGTGCCTTTTTCTCTCTCACCCTCACGCGTCAGACGCTGGAGGTGGAAGAATCTCTCCTCCCTCCCGCCGGCTGCCTGCGGCTTCTGAGTCTGGCTCCGCGCCGCCTGCCGCCTCCAGAACTGGGGTACGGTCCCTGACTGTTTCGGGGAGGCGCCTGCTTGGGTGCTGCATCTTTCCTTGGGGGGAGGTCACCCCCCAGGCCTGTCACCAGGAGCTGCTGCCCGGCATTCGCCAGCTCTGGGGTGTTTCTTAAAGCCCCGGTTCCCGAAGCCCCGTGGTACGGGGAGACTCTCTGCTCTCATTTAAAAGAAAACTCCACGTTTCCAGCAAGTGATGTTTAAAGCAAGTTTCGTGATTTCGGGCGGTGCTGACTGGAGATTGCCGACCTCCCGGGGTGGATTTTGCTCTGCAGACACCGTGATTTATACCCGTCCTCAGACTCCCCAGCCTGCCGCTGGGCCACCCCTCTCAAGTCCCTGAGCCGCCCCTCGTGTGAATTTGCACCTCGGAGGCCTGCTGGAGCTTGCCTTAATGCAGGAGCGGTCTGCTTCACCCAGCTCGGCTCTGGCTTTGGCCCCAGACCCTGCCTTGGGGGAAATCTCCAACTTCCCATGGAGTTGTAGCAACAGGGTCTTGCCAGGGGCGGGCTGCACTAACTGGACAGACTGGAGGGGACCCTGGGGGACTGGGAAGGGCTCCCTCCAGACAGGCTACAAAGATGATCGATCCTGGGCCTGCTCTGACACCGAGGAGTCGCTGCGGCATTCGACTGGGATAATCAATGTCCGATCAGAATTGGGCCCACTGAGTATCTGCAGGATCAGGTCCTAATGGAAGAGCTGCCCCCAGGAGCTGATCCCACTGACGACCAGTGGCAATACGGGGAAGGGGAAATAGCGAGCGAAAGGAGTCAGGACTCCTGGGCTCCATGCGCAGCTCTCCCAGGGGTGGCCTTGACCAAGTGCCATCCCCCGCTCTGTGCCTCAGTTTCCCCCTCGGTGACATAAGGCTAAAGCCACAGACTCGGGCCGGGGGGGGGAAGGTGGGGCTGAGCAGGTTGTTTGTCAAGCTGCCTGGAGGGATTGGAAACCCCCGTCTCGGCGCAGCGGGGCCACCCCCGGCTCTCGTCAGACCTGGTGTAAATCCGGAGTGACTCTGACAGCGCGACCCCCTGCTCCTCTCACCCTGAGTCCAACAGCGGCTGCGGGGGGAGCTCAGCCCTCGACTTTTCCTTACCAACCCCAAGGCCAGGATCCCTGGGCCGAGCAGGGCGCAGGAGAAGCCAGCGGCGCAGCGTGCGGGGGGCACGTTCTAAGGGCGCCGCTGGCAGACCTCCAGCGCAGAAGGCAGGCTGGGCCCCGGGGCCGTGGCTTGGGTCAGTTGCTCCCTGCAGGAGGGGGACAGGGCCAGCTGGGGTCCCCCCAGCGTGGGGAGGTCTCCTCTCTCGGCAGGGCAGCGTCGGGTCTCGCAGCAGGGCCAGCCACCGTGGGCGTCTGCCGCCGGGGCGTAGCAGGGGCGTGAGCCCAGCCGGGTGGGGACTCCTGGCAGGAGGCGACTGATCAGGCTGATGGGCCTGTCCCCAGATCACAGCAGCCACCCGGCGCTGACAGGGGAGTGCTTCCTCAGCTAGAGCAGGCCGTGTGCTGGGCCTGTGTCCACAGCCTCTTCCCTTGTGCCTCACCCCATGTCCTCCGCCCCAGCACGCACATGGCCCTGACACCCCCGTGCACACCGCTAGCCACCCACCCGTGCACACCTGGCATGGCTCTGTGGGCACCCCTGGGTTGTGCTGCTCGCAGCATGAAACCTGCCGTCTGTCAGCCGCCCGCCACCCTTTTCGGCCCACATGCCGTCCCTTTGCACCGTCTCAGGGGGTTCTACCTATGATGCGGCTCTGCCCCCCACCCTCGTGTCTGGGCACGTCACGATCTTTAATGACTCTATCCCCACGGTATCCCCGGGAGGCAGGACAGGGCTGTCACCCCCAGTGCACAGTGGGGAAACTGAGGCACAGAGCGGCTAAGTGACTCCTCCATGGTCACATAGGGAGTCTGGGGCAGACTTGAACCAGGTCTCCCAAGTCCCAGGCCTGGGCAAGCTGCTCTGATGGGTTTCCCCTGTGTTCCTCGGAGGTGCCGCTTGCAGGATACTGGTTCTCAGCAGCTTCCTAGGGAGAAGCCGGCAGGGGCGAAGGGAAGCTGCGTGTCCCAGTCTGCAGCACCGGGAGGCAGGTAACCTGAGATCTGTGCCTGGCTCCCTCTGTGCCCTTGGGCAAACCCCATCCCCTCTCGTGCCTCAGTTTCCCCAGCTGTAGCAGGGGCTAAATGACACCGAGCACCCCATGGGAAGTGCTTTGAGAGCGCCGAGAGAGAGGCGCTGGGCGTTCTTGGCCCCTAGCAGGCTGGGGAAGGGCCTGTTACCGCATAGAAAAGCCAGGAGCCGTTTGCCATGGCGGGGGGGCTGCCACGGCCCCTGGCGGGGCCCGGATCATGAGCTCATGCAGGCGGGCGTACAAATGGCTCCCTCCGTCTCCTCGGGCCCGCAGCTGTGCATCACGAGCCCCGTCTGCGTAGGAGGCATCTGCCGGGGACGGCGGCCAACTCCGCCTGGAGTCGGGAGATAAAATCAGGTTTGCTTTGGGCTGACGGCAAACAGCCATCTGCAGCGGGGCAGGGACGCCATGGGGCTGGCTGAGGACTTTCGCCCTCTCTCCTGTCCCCCCCCCCTCCAGGGAAGTTTTTAAGAGAAAGAAGAGGGGACCCCGAGGGGCCTGCCCCATGCCTTCTGCCGGCCGACACCAGCCGGGGTAGCCTTCCTGGGATTTGACTTTCATCTTCCTGGCTGCGGGCCCATCTCCGGGGCGGGGGGTCAGGGGGGAAGGCCTGGCTGGGAGCAGAGCCGCCGAGATTAGGAGCTGGCAATCTCTCCTCCTTGCCTTCGAATAACTCCGCAGCCCCTTGAAGCGCTGATCGGCCCCCGCCCGCTCCAGAGGAGGATGGCGCTGGGCTGCCGGGCTGGCTGAATTCACCAGTGCCTGGCTCCCCCCCCCCCCCCCCCCCCCCAGCCCTGCCCGGCCTGTCCCATTTGCACCTGTGCAAAGTGAGAGCGAAACAGAGCAGCGCTTGCCAGCCCGGACTGGAGAGCTGGGAGCCGGTCTCCCCCGGGACCCCCCACCAGTGCCCAGCCAGGGTGGAGGAGGGGGGGCGCCTGATGCTAAAAACGCAGCGTCTCCCAAAAGCCAGGTTGTGGGGACAGGACGGAATAGGCTGGGACAAGGCGTCTGGTGGGACTGAAGTGGGGAAGAGAAACTGGGGCTGGCTGGACAAGGACTCTGGGGCTGTCAACCAGGGTGGGGGGGACTGAGACTGGGAACCATTGAGGAAAATGGGGGGACTGGGAGCCAGCTGGCTGGGGATGGGGGAACACGGAGATCAGACCGGGAACTGGGGGGAGGGGAGGGATAGGGACGTGGGGGAGGAAAGAAGCTGGGGTGTGGGGTGCAGGGACTGGGGTGTGGAGAGTGGGAGGAGAGACGAGGAGTTGGGTGCAAACTGGGTCTCGGGTAGTGAGCCCAGAAGACAGGACTAGGACTGGCTGGGGAAGGAGCCTGGGACAAGGAGCCAGGGTGGGGGAGAGACAGGACTGGGCCAGGGCAGGTGGGAAGGGATGGGGCAGAAAGGCCTGGAAAGGACTCCAGGATTGCTGCCTCTCTCCATTCCTCTGCTGTCAGCAGATACCTGAGAAACCCACCGGCAAAGCGCGTGACTCCTTCCCTCTCTAGGGCTGGTCCATATATAGGATAACAACCTACTACTGCCGTCGGTCACTCGGTGAGCTCAAGTGGCAGAGGTCTGCGGGGTGAATCTAAGGGCTCCACCCCCGCTGGCGACCCACTGGGTGTCAGGCTGAAGCCACCTAATAGAATTTCCAGTTTTGCATAATGACCCGCTCTTTAATTGCCGTCTCGCATGCTGTTCTTCCCACAGGAGCCTGCCTCCTGGGCCTGCTCCGGGATGTGTCGGGGCTGTGCGTGAGGCAGGGCTTTTGCCACAGGAGACAAGACGGTCTCGTGGTTGATGCTGCCTTGTGGGAACTGGAATTTTGCCCTGCCTCTGCCACAGAGTTCCTGGGCATGTCTCTTAAACCAGCTTTTCATTGTGCGTTTCTGGGTGCCCAGCCTGAGATGGGGTGGGGAGGGGGTGCAGAAATTCTGAGCACACCCGGTACAGCGGAGGTCAGGGCGAGCTGTGCTTGAACGCAGGAAGTGCAGAGTAAGGCGAAGGACTCAGAAAAACCAGGGCGTGCAAAATCAGTGGAAGGTTTCCCCCTTCGTCTCTCTGTGTTTCGGCTGGGGATGGGTCAACCAGAGATACGCCACCCCCGCCCTCCACAGCGGGCTTGTGGAGATAAACAGTGAGCCCAGCTCTCAGACAGGATGGTGGTACGGGACAAAGAAAAACCCACGGGGAGCTGAATACTGCTGTCCTCAGAGCAGGGTTTGACTAGTGCGCTGTAGATACGTCATGGCCACACACCGAGGACAAAAGCCTGAACTGCTGCTCATTCTGCGCCCACCATCCGTCCCGGGCACTGACTGAGGCAGGGTCCAGTGGAGGAAATCGGACGTGAGCCTGTATTGAAGGACAGCCAGAGTCCTGTGCCACCTTAAAGACTAACACACTTATTGAGGCATAAGCTTTCGTGGGCAGAAACCCCCTTCGTCGGATGCTAAAAACAGACTAACCCGGCCACCCCTCTGGAGCTGTAATGAAAGGCTGTCTCATAACGGGGACGGGCTGGAGAGGGCACCGGCAACCTTCATTCTAGCAGGTCCTAGCTCGGGAGTGCTCGCCTTTGCAACCTTAACTATGTTCTTGTAACAAAGTTTTAATAAATACTGGTAGGCGCCGGTCTGTCAGTGTTCAGCTGAACAGGATTAGCCATTGCCTGGAGTAGAAGGAGTGACAACTGAAACCAGCAGAATTCCATGGCGGGTAGAACCACTGTGAGCGAGAGGAGAATCCGATTTACCAACCCTCATGCTTCAGGGTATGGTGTGAGCCCCAGCTGGGGTCAGGAGGAAATCCCAGCCCCTGTGGTACAGGGGTGCGCTGTGATGGCCAGGTACATTTGTGTGTGCACCATCCTCTGAAGCCTTTGGCGCTGGGAGAGTTGGGAGGTGCCAGGGCCAAGGAAGCAGATGGCAGGGCCAATTGGTCTGTTCTGGAGTGGCACAGGGGCTGACTGTAGGGGGCCTGAGTTCAGGATCTGGCCCATCCCCTTTCTAATTCGCTAGAGAAGCTGCTGGTCCCTAGCACACCGTCCTCAGCCCCTGCTCCTCTCTTTCCCCTGCAGCCTCAGAGGACTCTGACTATCCCGGCTGCTGCCTCATCTCTTTTCTGTTTCCAGTCTCGGGTGTGTTTTAACCTGGGATTTCCAAGCAGACTCTCCTGGGCGCTAGTCGTGGGCCCGCCTTATTTCTCATCTTCTCTGTCTCCAGAGAAGCTGCTGTCTCTTGTGCCATAGTCAGGGCGCCGTGGGGAACCCCAGCCTTTTTACTACCTGGCAGATTTTAATTCGTCTGCTCAGTACAATTCACCCCGGGTGTGTTAATTCACCCAGATGAGCTCTTCTAGCACGGCCCCTGCTACACCGCAGTTCCGGGGCCATTCACCTCCCTGGGTTGCCACGGGTCTCCCCGCTTGCTGCGCCGGAGACAGAATCCAGGGACAGTTGCTGGGGCCTTGGCTGCCGTGACATCCTGAACCGTGGTACCCAGGAGAGAGCGTTTCTCCCTCGTCAGGCTGGCTGTCCCCTCGGGGTGGAGGCTTTGTCGGGATGATGCTCCCCCTTTCCTCTCGGTGGGGGCTGGAGTTGCCTCTCCTCTGTGGCCGGTGAGTGGGTTGGAGGCTTGTGGTGCCCTTCTTGTTCCCCCGCAATCAGCCCAGCCTTGGTGCCAGCTGCCCTGCCCGCCGTGGCTCCTGGCTTTGCCCTGGCTCTGATTTTGCTGCCTGGGTTTCTTCCAGTGACTTCGCAGCTGCTCCCGCCCCTGGTGCCTGTGCCTCTGACTGGACACCAGCTGCGGTTTGGTACAATTGCAGCTGTCCTGGGCCGCAGCAGGTTCACAGGCGACTCCTCTGGAACCTGATGCCACGGTGCCGGGCCAGGGGAGTGTCACACACTCGGTGCCGTGGAGGTCCCTAGCCCAGGCTCCCGCCGTGTGGCTATTTGTCACCCTCTAGTGGCTAGACCACGTCTGTTGTTATTGCCTGTGACCACGTAGCTGCTGCTACCTGCAGCCAGCCAGAGAGAGGGGACCCTCCGGAGACAGGCCGCTCGCCTCCAGCTCCGGCGTCCCTGCGCTCACTGGAGATGTGTCATTGCCCAGGCACTTCAGCCACTTCCTCTGGGAACTCCCCAGCACCTCCCCTGTGTGCTGAGTCTGCGGTGCCAGCTGAGTCACCGGCCGGGAACCCTCCCGCCTCCCCTCCCCGCGCCTCCTTCTCACGTTATCAGCACCAGCTGGCAACCCACAGCCGGCCTGAGCAGCTTCCCTTGTTCCCAGCCAGCGGCCCAGCTCCAGCCCGGGTGACTCATTCTGCATCTGCCCCTCTCTGCTCTCGCCGCCCAGGCCGAACGTTGCAGCAGGCCTCAGCCCGTCAACACTGGCGGTCCGGCCCCTCTCCCCTCCTCCCCCCGCCAACTCATCAGCGGGGCTAGAGACAGCCGGGGACCCAGAGCAGAGCAGCAGCTTGGACTCACAAGAATCCCGCCCCAGCTGCGGTCACCCAGCTCTAACCATTACCCCAGACCACCCAGCCTGCAGCCAGCTGCTGCAGCAGCCGTATGCAGCTGGCGCTTCGAGCAGCCGCTAGGAGACGTGAGCCGGAGAGTTATACTGGGCCAATAATGCGCGTCTGGCTGATGCTAAGCTCCAGGGCAGGATGGGCCCCGGCGGACCGTTGTTTGTCCAGTCTCTGTCCCTGCATGACGGTGTGATGCTGCTGCCCCGGCCCAGACGGCTCCTCTGTGCCCAGCTGTCCCCGGAGTTTAGCATCCTCTGGCCTGTCCCTCTCCATCCAGGGGGAAACGCTCAGCAAAGCTCTCCCGGCTGCCTGGCCTCTCCTGCTCCGCGCTGTTCTCCCTTCGTTACCTGAGCTGCTGCACTGAAAGAACAAGCCAGGGCGGGGTGGCGGGAGTGTCAGACCACCGGGGTCAGGCCCCGGCCTTCCCGGCCCTGTCAAGCGATCACGCCGCGGCAGAGAGTTGCCTCTCCGGCATTTAGGGAGGCAGGGGGCCAAGGTGCAGCCGTAGCGGCTGCAGAGGGGCAAGCGCTGGCCGACCGGCCACTCCTCCTCGCGCTGCACTTGGGAGACCGCAGCCTGAGGGTCTGAGCCTGCGCTCCCGGGAGGCCCTGGGGGTTTGGCGCTTGCGCCGGCTCCTCTGTCCTCTCCCCCTTTGGCCTGTCCTGAGGCAGCACAAGCTAGTGGTTAGAGCAGAGCGGAGCGGGGTCGGCGGAAGGACTCCTGCATTCTAGTCCGAGCTCTGACAGGAGAGTTGGAGCTGGAGATGGGGACGGGGAGAGAGACCTCCTGGGTTCTAGTCCCGGCTGGGGGCGGGTCAGGACTCCTGGGTTCTTTCCCTGGTGCTGGGTGGGCAGTGGGGTCTCGTGGCTTGGGCTGCGGGTGGGTTCTTGTCCTGGCTCTGGGAGGGCAGCGAGTCAGGAGGTGTGGGGTCCACTTGTGGCTCTCCTGTGTGCCTTGGGTGAAGGTCCGTGCCTCAGTTTCCCCATGTGTTGAATGCAAAGCTGGCTTTGACCCAGCTCTGTGCAGAACACGGCTGCTGGACCCTGACTCTGGCCTGACGTGATGATCTGCAGTCCTGGGGCGTGCTCACGGACCAGCCTCGGCCCCGCCCTCGCTCGGCGTAAGGGGCTGTGTGAGCAGCAGCGAGGATGTCAGCTGGGCACCTGGGCATCCCCTGCTGACCCCCACCTGGGTCCCAGCCCAGCTGCCTGGCTCAGATTCTGCTCTGGCCCCCGGGCTGAAGCCACGTGCTGCCTCTGGATCAGCGGTGACGCCATGGGCGAGCGGGCACCATTTTCGCACCTTTGCACGATGGACGTCTTGTGCGAGGAGGGAGCCCCAGACTTTGCCCTCACCTGGGCTGGCCCCACTGGCCGGGTCCCTCAATGCCAGCCAGCGTGGAGGCTGATGGGCTGGGATCTCTCCTGGGTCGCGGCTCCGTCCCTCGCATTCACGCCCGTCAGCTCCAGCCAGACGCCAGCCACTGTGTCACAGTGCCACCTGGTGGGCCCAGACCTGCCAGGTGAGCGGCAGGAAGAAAGCCCCCGCCTCTGCTTCGAGCCAGTTCTCCCACCGCCGCATCTGGGGCGGGCACATGGGGCTGGGCGGCTGGGGAACCTGGCCTGAGATCAAGAGATGCTGAAACCTGTGGGGCTGGAGACGTAAGTCACACGCAGAGCGCTTTGCTTCCTTCCAGCGGGAGCCAGTGCAGGTGCCAAAGGGGGGAGGTGGGCCTCGCAGTTCACACGCAAGCCTGGGAGCTGGGGTACCAGGGTTCCCGTCCAGGCTCTGCCACTGACGGTCGCTGAGTCACTGCCCTGCCCTGTGTCTCAGTTTCCCCATTGTCCAGGGGGAGGGATAATTATTAGCGGAATTATCAGAGCATCTAGAAGCCCCACACTGGATCAGGGCCCCGCATGGTAGGCGCTGGACGAACACAGAACAAAGAGCATACAATCGAAGTATAAGGCAAGAGACAACAGCTGGATAAATACAGAGGGGGGTTGTCACAGAGCTGAAGGGTCAGGGCTACATCCCAGCTCTTAAATGAAAGAACGGCCCCTCTGGGTCAGACCAATGGTCCATCTAGCCCAGGATCCTGTCTTCCTAGCATGGCCCAGGGCAGGTGCTTCAGAGGGAATGAACAGAGCAGGGAATCATCCAGTGATGCATCCCGTCGGCCATTCCCAGCCTCTGGCACATAGCAATCCCTGCCCAGCCTGGCCAATAGCCATTGCTGGAACCTAGCCTCCATGAACTTAGCTAGCTCTTTTTTGAACCTTGTTATAGTCTTGGCCTTCACAACATCCTCTGACAAGGAGTTCCACAGGTTGACTGTGCCTTGTGTGAAGAAATGCTTCCTTTTGTTCGTTTTAAACCTGCTGCCTGTTAATTACAGTGGGTGACGCCTGAGTCTTGTGTCATGAGAAGGAGTAAATAACACTTCCTGATTTACTTTCTCCACACCCGTCATGCTTTTATAGCCCTCTGTCATATCCCCTCTCAGTCGTCTCTTTTCCAAGCTGAAAAGTCCCAGCCTTATTAATCTCTCTTCAGATGGCAGCTGTTCCATTCTCTTAATCATTTTAGGCGTCCTTTTCTGTACCTTTTCCAATTCCGATATATCTCTTTTGGATGGGGCCACCAGATCTGCAGGCAGTATTCAAGATATGGGCGCACCATGGATTTATACATAGGCAATATGATATTTTCTGTCTTATTACCTATCCCTTTCCTAATGACTCCCAACACTCTGGTAGCTGTTTTGCCTGCCGCTGCACATGGAGTGGATGTGTTCAGAGAACTATCCACAGTGACCCCAAGATCTCTTTCTGGAGCGGTAACAGCTAATTTAGACCCCACCATTTCATAGGTACAGCTGGGATTCTGTTTTCCAATGTGCATTACTTTGCATTTATCGACACTGAATTTCATCTGCCATTTTGATGCCCAGTCACCCAGTTGTGTGAGATCCCTTTGTAACCCTTCGCACTCTGCTTTGGACTTAGCTGTCTTGAGTAGTTTTGTATCATCTGCAGATTTTGCCAGCGCACTGCTTACCTTTTTTCCAGATCATTTCTGAATCTGTTGAGCAGCACTGCTCCCAGTACAGACCCCTGGGGGACACCACTATGTATCTCTCTCCAGTCTGAAAACTGACCATTTATTCCTACCTTTTGTTTCCTGTCTTTTAACCAGTTACTGATCCAGCAGAGGCCCTTCCCTCTTACCCCATGACAGCTTACTTTGCTTAAGAGCCTTTGGCTCCTGGAGGGACCCCTTCGGTGGGCCGGACCCCCGAGGGTCCCACTCTTCCTCCAGGGCAGGCTGCGTGGACTTACGGCTTGCAAGACTGAGCTCCTGGCCCCAGCCCTCCTGCTTTGCCCTGTGAACGCTGTCCTGCGAGTGCAACTGAGCCAGACACCTGGTTAAAGACCTGTCCACTCCCCCAGGACTAGTGAAGCCCAGCCAGGATTCGCAGGGCCAGCCAAGCAGCAGCTTGCGAACTGGGGATGTATTAGTCAGCTGGCACACGGCAGAGGGAGCGCTGAGGTCAGCACAGGGAGATGGAGGTTAAAGCACCAGCCGTTCTGCTCAGCCCAGCATAATTCACCAGCCAAGCGGCTGTCCAGGGCTCTGCCTCTCTCGGACTTCCTCAGCCAGCCCCAGCCTCTTCCTGAAACCGCCACGTCATTCTCCGTCTCAGTCCTTTGCTCTTGAATTCGGGTCTCTGCTCCCGCCTCGTGTCGATTCATGAGCCCCTGGCGTTTGCTTGGTCCCGCTGGGCCCCTTATTGATCTGGGTCGGTTTCAACCAGTTCCTTATTGACTGTAATGGTTCCACCCAGACCGGGAAGTGACACACACACCTGCGTCACTTAGCCTGCCCGGACAGCAAATGTAATCCTGGGCCCCGGACTGGGGCCGCCAGGCAAAATATAGAGGGAAACTGAGGCACACACCAGATTCATAAAAGCATGACAGGGAATTCCCACTTCGCCACAGGGACGCACGAGGAAAGCGGAGGCAGGGCTGGTCAGCAGACGCCAGGCAGGACGGAGAGCTGTCCACCAGCGGGTCCCTAAGGGAAGGCTGGAGTTTCTGAAGCAGTCCACTGGTTCTAGGGCAGTGGGAGACATCAGGGTCATATTATCGCAGCCCCTGTATTATGTGAGTGGTATGGGGACGCCTGGCTCCCTTTTCCTTTCTGACCCCAGCATTCGAAAGGGGGGAACCTGGTGAGCAAACTGTCACTTGCCCGCAGGCTGTACGGGCCAGTGCAAAGAGCGTTCGTGACTCCCGGGAACTTGGCAGGGCGCTGAAGGAGAGGAACGGGAAAGGGAACTCTGCACGCCTTCCATCTCTGCGTGGGAGGGAAGCCAGAAAGTGGAAATTCTGGAAGTGAACTGGTGAGCCGTGCAGCATAGGGGCTCTGGGTTTGGTGGAACATGGGGCCACCTTCTATGGGGAGAGGGGCCTGTGTAGGGCGGTTGGCCCCGTCTCAGTAGCAGGGGGACCAAACCTCGTGGCTAGAGGAGTCAGGAGGGCGTTAAGCTAACGATGAAAGGGGAAGGGGAAAGGAGGAGACAAAGGAACACTCATTTAGCTGGAAATTGAGGTGTCAGGAACCAAATCAAGGGGCCCGAAGAGCAGAAATTCTCTAACCGATGCTAGGCGCCTTCGGAACAGACAAGAGGAACTGGAGCTGCTCTCCTAGGAGGCTCGATTTGATGCTGAATCCTCGGAGGAAGATTTGCGTGGTTGGCATGGTAAAATCACCGGTTCCGACCGACTCAGGAAGGGTTGAGTGGGCAGAAGGGGCGAGGAAGGGCACGGTGTCAAAAATGGCATGACCTTTTCCAAGTCAGGGACAACGCAGAAGCAAATGGTCTCGGGTGCTTATGGATCCGTGTCCTACCAGCCAAAGCACAAAATGGGGCAGCAGCTGCTGTCTGCTGCAGACGCCACATCACACTAGAGAATGACCAGCTCCGTACGCGCCGGTCTATAAGCAGGGCCCTACACGGCCGTGAAAAACACGTCACGGACCTTGCAATCTGCCTCCCCTGTGAAATCTGGTCCGTTGGGTACTTAGCGTTTCTCATACTGGGGCTGCCGATCCAAAAGGGGGTCGCAGTCCTGCCACCCTTACTTCTGTGCTGCTGGCGAGCAGCAGCTGCTGGCCGGGGGCCCAGCTCTGAAGGCAGCTCTCCGTCAGCGGCAGCGCAGAACTAAAAGTGGCATGGCATGGGGGGGCTGGCATCACAGCCTGAAATGTTTTCAAAGGGGGTCCCAGCAAAAAACGCTTGTGAACCCCTGATTTGGCAGAGGCTTTTATCCAGGGCAACTTACAAACAGAGCTGCCGTGCAGTCCAGTGCCTGTTGTCTATATACTGTACCAACACATCTGCGAAACTTGCTGTTTAGGCCATGACCAACCCACGAAAAATAGGTGATTTCTCCGCGATTTAAGTAGACCCCTAGCTACGCTGTACGGGGGGGGGGGGGAATCTCTGTGATCAGGGAGGGCTTCGATGTGAGTGACATGCCAGGGAATTCATTGCCAGGACTAAAACATCCTTGGAATTTCTAAATATTAGAGCGGATGGTTACCAAACTGGCAAAGTGCTACGTGGGGGAATTTTATATGAGACCTCGCCTGGCCAGGTACCGAGGAATTGATCGCAGAACTAAAACGTAGTGCTAGCCAGGTGCAAGTGATCACAGAAGCCTAGCAGATGAGGGCTGGAAGGGACCTCAGGAGGTATCTAGTCCCACCCCCTGCTCAAAGCAGGACCAACCCCGACTAAATCATCCTTTGTCAAGCCAGGCCTTCAAAAGCTCTAAGCCTGGAGATTCCACCCTCTCCCATTCCAGTGCTTCACCCCCCGCCTGGGGAAGGCGACTGGATCATGACTGGATCCCATTTGTTAGGTGCAAACAGAACCAGGTCTGAGCAGCAGAACACTTGCTGCTTTAAAAGGGCCAATTTCATAAAGCTGAAAACAATTGTGAATTAACGCATCCCGGGAGAGAGAATTTCAAACCGAAAAATAAGAGCGAGACTTGGGAACTGGTGAAGACCATTTTACTGGCTTTAAAGTACAAGCTACAATCTCGTGGCTCTGACTATGTTGGTTTTAAAACCTGGTTTAGAAGTGAAGGGCAAGTGGCAGTGACTCCACCATCTAATCTCATCGAGCAAAAACAGATGGGGTAAGAGGGGAAGCCGCTGGAAAGGTGTGACCCGGGGACCTCTTGCTGCTGACGGAGAGAGGACACAGCGGTTACAAGGCTGCCCTCGTATTTAAGTTCTAGTTCACCCAGTGTTGCGTGAGGTCTCTAATGAAACCGTGTGTCAGGATCTCATTGCAAAGCACGCATACAGACGTTGTGCAAGGAGTGATGGATATACACTGATAATTCAGTTCTTAAGGGCTGCGTCGAGGCAAAGGTGAAGGGCAGATTTTTGTTCAGGCAGGGAATGTTCATCTACCTGGCTGTTTACATGTAAATGAAGTAGTGCGTGGGGCCTGTGTCTGAACCAAGTGTTAATGTAGGGTTGTGAAATCTTCCAAGAGAGGAAAGTTACAAGAAGAGGTAAACAGTGGGCAGAGTGGGGTGATGGTATCTTGAGGTGCACATCAAAGGTCTGTGCTGGTACATTCAGGGGCGCAAAGAGACAACTTGGCATCCCTCAGCTAGGAAGTAAAGGGCCAGGGTGTTTGCTTCGTGAAAAAGAAATCTAAACCAGGCTTGGCTGAAAACGCTGGAGGGAACTTGGAGGGAGACAAGCTTCTTTGGACAGGAGGAGAACTTGGCTGTTAAGTTTAGTCTTGTTATGAGTTTGTTTTCTCGGGGACCATTTGTTTCCGATATTCTTACGAATTATCACTTGAATCTCTGTTCTTTGATGATAAACTTGTGTTTCCACTAGTAACATATCTAAATGCAGAGTTGTGTTCTAAGGTGTAACTAATAAGCTGTGGTGTGTATTGAACAGCAGGCCTCGTAGAGCCATGAATGTTCAGCGGATGAGAGGCTGGACGCTACAGGGAACGCTTGGAGGACTCAGGCGTTGAAAGAAAGCCTGCGGAATAGACAAGGCTTCCTCACATGAATGGCAGGTGGTGATGAGGTGCCTCACAACCCTGGGTACCGCCTGGGGGAAGCATCACACAAGGAAATAAATTAGAGGCTAGAAATTGTAGAAAATTGATAAGGGAAGCAAAAGGACACAAGTGGCGTTAAGGACAATAAGAAGGCGTTTTTAAAAGTATATTAGGAACAAAAGGCATTCCAACCATGGTCTTGGTCCATTACTAGTGGGAAATGATAGCATTGGCAATAATAATGCAGAAAAGGCAGACGTGTTCTGAACACGGGGAAAATCCAGCTGGTATATACATATGACATGATGTGGAGTCAATATGCAGGATCAGACCTGGTCTAGCTGGATCAGTAGCCCAAAGTTGACCTTATCTCCAGCCCCAGAGAAGCAAAGCTGCTATCACAGAACCGTACCCGGTTGCCGCCCATTGGAATGGAACCTGGGACAAGAGCAGACTGGCATGGCAGAGCCACACCAGAAGCCCCTTGACGGCTCCTGAGTCTAATCGGACCGGTGAGTGGGCTTTCGGGTGGGTGTTGTAGTGGGATTGTCTATAAATTGGATCATTCTTTTAGGGACACAGCTTGGCCCGGACTCTGGGTGCACCGATTTGGGCGGCTGCATTTCTGGTGTGTACATATATATGCCAGGTTTCCCCTTTTCTTGGGATTGTTTTCCCTCTTCACCGAATTAAAAGATCCTTGTGGTTCCAGGTGCCCAAGGCTGCTGGCAAGAGGGGTCCAGGGAGCGGGTGTGGGAGTCCAGCGTGGGAGTCCAGAGTGGGAAAAAGGGGGTCTCAAGCCAGCATTTGACCCCCTAGACAGACTGAGCCTGGCCCTTCTGGCCAAAGGGCTGCAGATAAAAAGTTGACTCTTTATTGGGACACAAACTCTGTGGGTCTCTAAATCTCTAGCTCCTGGATCTAGGGTTTATTACAACAGCCTGTGACCCACTAACCCCCCTTCCCTTTTTGTCCTACCATGGCTACAGGGGTGTTAACTGGCCACTACCTTGAATGGGCCCTTCGAATATGTGTTAACTACAATCTGTCCCCTCTGGCTTCTGGCTGTGACACCCGGGAGTGCTTTTCCAAGCCCTGAGGAAAGGCTGTGTGTGGCTGGAAAGCTTGTCTCTCTCTCCCCAACAGGAGTCAGTCCAATAAAAGATATTCCCCCATCCTAGAAACCCACACACGGCCTCAAGGACGCTGCAGAGCAGCTGTTTGGGTTATGCACCATGCCAGCAGAGGGCCCATCAGCTCCATCTGAGCAGGTTTTAAAGAATCACCCATCACAAGAGCATCCAAGCGCCTCTCACGCAGCAAGAGGGAGAGAAATAAACCGAGGGCTGGCTGTGGGTTTTCTGCAGGTCCTGGCCCAGGGCTCGGCTCTGTGTTCTTGCCTTTCCCCCCTCCTTGGAGATGATTTCTCAGCCTGCCGTCTGTGTCAGGAGAGCTCACCCCCCTCTCTTCCACACTCAGGAGTCAGAATGAGGCCCAGGCAAGCTGCGTGAAATCGGCGAGGCCAGGAAGAAAGCGGGGCAGCTGGTCTCTTTTGCCCATCGGCTCCCAGCGGACTGTTTGCAAAAAAACCCAGGGAACTCCTGGCAAACATCAGGCTCCTGCATGCGCAGCTCGCAAGGGTCTGGCTGGGTCCCCGCAGGTTCCACGGGCGCTCGGCCAGAACCAGGGACAAAGGTCCCCCCACAAGCCCTTGAACTGAGCTGCCCAATAAAGGAAGTTAATGATCAGTGCTTGTGAAAGCAGGGCAGGGAGCTGGATGGAGCACACCCCTCTGCACAGCTGTCTCATTAGCGCAGGGACCAGGGCCGGGCGTCCTGGGAAGGCTGCCACGGGGAGACATGGGCTCCGGTGCCTTGACACCAGCCTGTGCCTGGGAGGGAGGGAGGCTGGGCTGTTGGGTAAGAGTCGTGCCCTGGATGCTGCTGACACACCGAGGGCGCCCAGGCAGGGGCCTGTGAAGTCCCACAGGAGGGAACGCCGGCTCCTTCCTCCCGTTCAGACACGGCTCGGGGCCTGCCGCATCCAGTAGCCGGGACCTGAGTGGAGCTAAATTGCAGAGGCAGGGTGTGCTCAATGCTCCCCTCCTAAGCTATTGCCAAGTCCAATATCTCCAGGGCGGCGCTAGCCAACTCCGGCCTCTCCGGGTCCCGGCTCCGTCACCTCCTTTTCCGCGGAGAAGGTTTCTTGAGGACGCTGCGTCCTTTCCCGGTCAGCCCGTCCGGCTCTCCCGGGAGGTTAGCGACACTTGGGGCTTCAGGAGAATTGGGAAGTGCCTTCAAGGGCCTGGGAGAGTGGCTTTGTCAGTGAGTCTCTTCAACCACCCAGTCATTAGAAATGCAGCCGGTGCCTTCATCCGCCCACGCCGCCTCCTAAACCTAGGCAGGCCTGGGAAGGCAGCACAGGTGGAGAACAGGTTCACTTTACCTCACGCCTGCAGAGGAACCGTGCTTGGAACGAGGGGCCTCCCGGATCAGGAATGACAAAAAAACCACCAGGCAGAACTGATGCAATGTGTAGCTCCATGGAGAATACGATTAAACACGCTGGATTTTACTGTAGTGCACAAGCCCCCGCTGTGACGCCCCGGGTGTCAGGCGCTGTACGCACACCGAGAGCCAGTCGCGGCTCTGAATTGCTCACAGGCCAACCAAAGGCTGGGGGACAAGGCACAACAGACAAGCAGAAGACTAGGAACGGGGTGGTTCGGTGACTAACCAGGGTCACGCTGGGAGTCTGGGGCAGAGCAGGGACTGAACCCGGGTCTCCCACGCCTTCTTTTAACCGTTCCAGCAGCCTCGCGAGGCCATCCAGGCCTTTTCAAGGAAGCAGCAGGAATATTCCTCTGCTCTGTTTGCTGTGATTGCAGCAGTACAGGGAGCTGCCGCTGCGCTCGGCCATGGCCTTGGAGTTTGATCCCCGGGCTAGCGCAGCAGAACAGCTCTCCCCCCCTCCATCTGCATGGCCACATTTGTCCCAGCCGTGTGCTGGCGAGAGCCACCCCCACAGCGCAGGGCAGGGGGAGCTGGCACAGTGGTTCAGAGGTGATGCGGTGCCTTGGGCAGCCTTGGCGGGAGAGGGGCTGGCTGGGTACCAGAGGCCAGGGGCACATTCTCAGCAAGGGACTCTGGTCTTGGCAACCTGAGACCCCCATGGTTGGTGCCCTCTGCCCAGGAAGGCTGGGTACCCCTCTCCACTTGCTTCCCCCTTAGCCTCCTCCTGCTGCCCTCCAGCCCCCACCAACACCTCCCCCGCCCCTTACCCCACCCCCTCGGTGATGTCTGGATCCTTGGAAGTTACTTGCACTCAGAGCGAAACCAGCCGGCAGGGCACAGAGCCATGCAAACACACACACAGACTAGGGTTTCTTCTTCAACTCCAGCCCAGACAGAACCGGCTGAGCCAGCCCATAATAGTCTAGCTCTCTTCGCTATGGCAAGCTCGGCACCACACAAAAACCCACAACCTCTTCCTCCCCCCTCAGTGGAAACGCCCAGTCAGCAGAACAATCACAACACAGGGGAATTGGGCCGACTGCCTCATTTCCCGGCTAAACCCCGGGGATTTTTCTGCCCCGTAACGAGGGTTTGCCCGAGGTGAAGATCCAGCCATTGAGGAGGCTTCTCTCTCTCTCTAGGTGGTGTGATAAAGTCAGGCCAGAGGGCTGCACAAAGGCCTACCAGGGCCAGAGTGTGAGCCCAAGAATGCCTAAAGCCCTGCTTCCTGCAAGCAGAGGAGAGGTGATTGCAGGGCAGTTAGAGACACCTGGACCCAATGAAGGGCCAGTCCAGGTGTACTTAAACCTGCCCTCCCTAGAGGGAAGGGGAGAAGCACAGGAGGAGGAAGCTGACAGAAGGCTGGTAGCAGCTGGAGGAGACCCCTGCCTGGCCAGGAGACAGCGCTTCTCTGCAGCTGCAGGAGAAAACCCCTGCCCAGCCAGCGGAAGGAAGCTGGAGCAAGGTACCTCCCAGGGGAGACGGTTCCTGGGGACTCCCTGGCCCACTACGAGGGGTTGAAGTGTGAGACCCACTAGGGAGGAGCTGGCTGTTTGCCACAGTGGATTGCGGTGGACTGCTGGTGTTCTCGCACTGGAAGGTGTTATTGGTGCGGGTCTAACAATGGACTCAGGGCTCGTAGCTCGAACAGGGAAGGGGCTGTATCTGCTCGAACAGGGGAGGGGCAGTATCTGCTGCAGGGGTGGACGGAGGAGGCGAGTCAGGAACGGGCGACTCTTGGCTGGAGGCTGTCTTGTCTGCAATGGGGAGGTCAGGCAGTGCAACTGGAGATGTGTCCTTGGGACCTGTCTGACCTGGCAACAACTGAGTGACATGTCGCCACCAGGCGAGAGCATTCACAGTCTGGACAGTGCAGGAAACAGATCCTGTCTGTAGCAGGGACCCATTGAGCTGCAGACGCAGAGTTCTGAGCTAGGACAGGCTGTCCAGGACTGAAGGTTCGGTCTTTTACTCTGTGTGCACAGTGACCCGTCCGTGTCCGTGCCCAGGGCAGCCAACTGATAATGCCAAGGTCAGGGCAGGCTGCAAACGGAGAACAGATTCTCCCAGCACTGGTGGGTGACACTGAAGTCAGGCTTCCCAACCAGCCAGAAACTGCACTTCTGAATCCCCCAAACCGATTATCAAGAAGCCAGTCCACAAATACACACAGCCCCTTTACTGCATTTCAGCTCCTGGCTCCCAAATCAGCACTAGGTCCAGTAAAGAGACCAGTTACTTACACTCTCTCTGCTCTTTACTAGAAAGGTTCCCTCTGACCCCAAGGGGTCAGCCACAGCACCAGAGCAATGTAAGTTTGGATCTTACCCAAAATCCCACACTGCCAGCCAATCCTTTAGTAACTAAAACTAAAGGTTGTTTGTAAACAGAAAGAACCAAACCATGAGAGAAATGTTAAAGGATTAAAGCAAATCAGATACATACAGATGATTGTAAGTCCATATACATCAATTATCTGGGAGAACTGTGGAGTTGCAGGCTTGTACAGTCCCCTCTGGTACACATCCAGTACCTGGATGGGTCTAAGTCCTTCGGTTCAGTTGCAGAATGAATAGATCCAGAGGTAGGTGTGTGTCTGCAGCTGGACAGGAACAAAGACAAAATGGTTGCTGTGGCTTGGCCTTATAAACCCTCTGGCCCTGGCCATGCTGTCTTGTGGAATGTTACAAGAACTAAACTGGAGTCCAAAGTCACATGGGCCAATCCTGGTAACTCTCCAGGTCTGCCTTTAGCTTCCTCCTGGGCCCTTTGCTTCTGTAAAGGTTTTGATGGGCCATTAAGCAGGCTATTGTCCTGCCGCCTCTGTCTGGGGTAACACAGGTACATCCAATCTGTCCATAACTTCCATTACAGATCTAACACATGAACATAAGTACTGCCATCTTTCTCAGCGCATCACATCCTTTCTAGCAGTACCTGACATGGCCTATCTTACATGGATCGTTATGATTTTAACATATTAATGTTACACAACACAGTAAACCCCCCCCCCCCCCCCCCCCCCCCCCCCCCCCCCCCAAGCCAGCCCGCGTGACATGCACATCAGAGGACTTGATTGTGCTGTTGACGTTGCACAACTTGCTTTGATCTACTGAAACCCTCCAAAGCACAACAAGTGCGCAGGTGTCGTCCCATCATTAGAAAGGCCGGGGACGCTTTGGCTGTAGCATGAAGTGTGTTTCCGTACGATAGAAAGAAGATGTCCACACGCTTTTGAATGGACGAATGTCCCCATGCAGATTTTAAAGCTTGTTTAATTTCCTGCACAAACCTTTCAGCTAACCCGTTGGTGGATGGATGACACGGTGCCGAAGTGATGTGATGTATCCCATTTGCTTTCATAAAATGTTCAAACTCCTGAGAGATGAACTGCGGGCCGGTGTCGCTCACAAGTTGTTCTGGCAGACCGAAATGAATAAAGATTTCACGCCGTTTCCGGATAGTGCTTTCAGCAGCAGTGAACGGCATTACCGAGATTTCTGGCCATTTAGAGTGGGCATCGACCACAACCAGGAACATGCTTCCTTCAAATGGGCCGGCAAAATCAACGTGAATACGCTGCCATGGGTTTTCAGGCCAGTCCCAGGGGTGTAGGGGCGCCAGCTGGGGTGTGTTCCTCACACTCTGACATGAAGTACAAGCTCTTGCCTTCTCTGTAATGGCACTGTCCAGGCCAGGCCACCAGAAATAGCTTCAGGCAATTTCCTTCATTGCACTATTCCACAGTGACCTGAACGCAGCTGTTCTAACATCTGCGATCCCAGTAGTGGTGGAATAATGACCACATCCCTCGCAACAAGCAACCGGAAGGGACTGTTAACTCAATCCTCCTGGACCTATAGGGACAAAGGTCGGGTGAGACCTGAGAGTCCCGTAGAGAGGTTCCCTGCATCACTAGGTCCATAACTTGGGACAGTCCTGGGTCAACGCGAGTTGCCCTCCTTCCTTGAGTAGCAGTGATGGGTGTGTTCTCTGTCTGTTCAAAGTGGAAGATTTCTTTCTGGCCAATGGTTATCTGATGGTTACCTGGTAGAGGCAGCTTTGAGAGACCATGCAGAGTGGATCTCCAATATTTGATCTCATACGTGTGTGCGGAAAGCAACAATGCCCACTGTTGCCCACGACTAGCAGCCAGTGGAGGAATGCCTGTGCATAGTCCAAAAATTGATGGTAGAGGTCGATGGGCGGTGAGACGTGTGAACTTCCATCCCAACAGGGACTGGTGAAATTTCCAAATTCCAAAAACGATTCCCAGTGTTATGCAAAAAGAAATCCACGAGAACTTTTCAGGGTACATGGCAATATGCCATGTTTAGTGTGAAAAAACACAATTATGTTAATAGCTAATATCTAGTACACACACCCACACACCAAATGTTCTGCAGTTCGTCAGGTATAGTTACCAATCCTGATCATGCTTGAGATAATAGCTTGAGTTTGTTGCTGTGTTCCCAGCTCATGGCGGTTACCTGGCCAGGGAAGCCGGGCATGAGGGAAAGGGGGGTCTCTGTCGGGCACGCACCGACGCTCTTTGATGCTATGCAGAACGTATCCAAAGCTTTCCAATCTCACCCATTCTTTTCTAGGTTTTCATTCTGATGTGAGTCTGAGTCCTGTTGTGTCATGCTCCTCAGGGTTCCCGTGTGACCATCGATCACCGGTCGATTGCAGACATGACTTTCATCTTGTCTTGATTAGACTCTGTTCTTTTCTTTCTAGGGTGGATCCTCCTTCTTGATTCTGTCTGCATTCTTCAGCCATTAAGGCGGTACTCGCATTTCATCATCAGGACAGGCTGGGGTTGGAGACCGATCCCATCACACACCCCCTTCATTCACACACCTCCTTCACACATCTAAATGAAATTACACACTCTACATCTAAACGAAGTCTCATCACGAATACAAAATGGAGTACATCATTGAAGATCGCGTTCCAATTCCAATATGGAGTCCGGTTGGACACTGGTTACAGTGTAATAGGACAAACTATTAAAAGGAGTTACTTTAGTTGCACTATTAAAGAACAAATTCACAATATTAACGAACAGATCCTCTAACGGCAACTTCTTTAATAGCTACAATGCAAGAATGAGCTACATGACAAGACAAGTAGGAAAATTCCTACGCAGAGAGGTTTCTATCAGTGATAATAATTCAAGCGCACGTGACCGAAAGAGCGGACGGCCAACAAGTGACTTAAACATTGGAGAGACCAGCAGCAAGTGACTTGAAGACCGCGTTCTCAGTGGCAACTAGATCCGTACAAATGAGCGGCTTCCTTGGCCAACGAACGAACGCGGCTCTACCGAGCGGCACCGCTTCCTCCCCCTCCCCGTCTGTCTGCTTCACTTTCGGTTTCCGCCGTCAGCGCGAACGGTGGCGCGGCCACCCGGAGCGGCAAACGTCTTTCCTGCCGTTTGACTCTGGCTTCTCGCCGCTGGCCGGACAGACACAGGGCCCTCGTCCTCCTGGCCGCCACTTCGTTACGTTTGGATCCTGGGAAGTTACTTGCACTCAGAGAGGAACCAGCCGGCAGGGACACGGAGCACCGCAAACACAGACGCAGACAGGGGTTATCCTTCAACTCCAGACCAGACGGACATCACAGTCCAGTTCTGTTAGCCAGGCCGGCCAGGCGGGATACAAAAAAACACAACACCCCGCCTCTTCTTCCTCCAGCCCCCGCCCCTTCCTCACTAACTCCTCCTCCTCCTCCTCCTGCCCCTTCCTCACTAACTCCTCCTCCTCCTCCTCCTGCCCCTTCCTCACTAACTCCTCCTCCTCCTCCTCCTTCCTCCTGCCCCTTCCTCACTAACTCCTCCTCCTTCCTCCTGCCCCTTCCTCACTAACTCCTCCTCCTCCTCCTCCTCCTGCCCCTTCCTCACTAACTCCTCCTCCTCCTCCTCCTTCCTCCTGCCCCTTCCTCACTAACTCCTCCTCCTCCTCCTCCTGCCCCTTCCTCACTAACTCCTCCTCCTCCTCCTCCTTCCTCCTGCCCCTTCCTCACTAACTCCACCTCTTTCTCCTTCCTCCTGCCCCTTCCTCACTAACTCCTCCTCCTCCTCCTCCTTCCTCCTGCCCCTTCCTCACTAACTCCTCCTCCTCCTCCTCCTTCCTCCCGCCCCTTCCTCACTAACTCCTCCTCCTCCTCCTCACTCCATCCCCTCCTGCCAGCCCCTGCCCCGCCCTGGGGGTGGGACCCGCGCCCGGGCCCCGCCGCCGCCGCGCTGCGGCCGGTGCGGGCAGTGGGGCCATGGCCGGGGCCGGGGTGGGCGGCGGGGGGCGGGCCGGGGCTCTGCGCCGCTGGCTGCAGCCGCTGGCCGGGATGCGCTGCCCGGAGCCGGCCCGCAGGGGCCGAGCCAGCGCGGCCGGGGCGGCCGAGGCGGAGGCGGCGGCGCCGGGCGGGCGGCGGCGGCTGAAGGGCCCCGAGGAGCTGCCGGGACCGGGGCTGCTCCGCTCCGTCTACTGGATCTTCGTGCGCGGCTACCTGCTGCACACGCACCAGCTGCAGGTGGGGGCGCCGGGGGGCATGGGGCTGGGCGTGGGGGGCTGGGCACCGGGCTTCAGCCGGGCGGGGGCTGGGCATGGGGCAGCCGGGGGGGCTGGGCATCATCTGGGCATGGGGCAGCCGGGGGGCTGGACGTGGGGCAGCCGGGGTAGAGGACAGGGTATTATCGGGAGCGGGGCACACAGAGGGGGGCTCTGGGCACCTAGCAGTGGGGTGGCAGGGTGCACGCTATAGGGGTGCACGCTAGGGGGGTGCACGCTATTGGGGTGTATGGGGGTGCACGCTATGGGGGCTGAGCCTTACGCCCTGGGGCTGGGCACCCAGCGTGGTCGCCAGCTGCGCTCTTCGGGCCCCGGGGGACGTTCTGCCTTGCGGGTGAGGCTTGTCTGGGCAGGAGACGGGGAGTCCTTCCGGGGGGGGGCTGGACCCCTCCAGGCACTAAGGACCATCCCAAACCTCCTAGGCCCCGCTCCCCGTGCCAGTTGCATTCTGCCCCCGGCCCCCTCTGCCCAAACACGGAGCAAGGCGGGCGTTACGAAACCCAAAACAAAGCAGCCCCCCTGCAGGAAGAGGATCCGAGCGAGAGCGGATGAAGCACACGGGACGGGGACGGGCCTGTGGCTTGATGCAGGATTCGAAAGGGCCCAGGTGCTGCGGCGCTGGGGGCGGGTGAGAACCTGGCTCAGCTCCAGTCAAATGAGCTCTTGGCTGCCGTAGCAGGGGGAGGGCAGGGCACACGCTCCAGCAGGCTGGTGGAGGTAAAGTCCAGGCGATTGGTAGGTTGGACTTGGCAACATCCCGTGTTTCAATACAGCCGAAAGGGGATGAAGGAGTGTCTTATGTCCCTTTAGCCAGTCATGGCCGTTCTCCGTGCCTCAGTTTCCCTCTCTGTAGTCTGGGGCGGTATATATAGCTATTGACCGACTCCTCTAAGGACAATTTGGGGAACCATTGTTTTTCCGTAGTGGGCAAAAAATGCCACTGCTGTTCCCTTGGAGCCGGTCCCTGTTGGATTTCCGGTCCCTTCGAATTTCGATTATTGGCCCAGTCTGATTATTGCTGATGATCCCTTTGAAATGAAGCGGCCGAGCCTGGGCTGCTACGAACTCCATGCTCTGCTCAGCTCCAGACCCCTGACAGGCTGCCCCGCATCTACACCTGGGGAACTGCAGCCTGTGGCCCGGGGCCTTCCGCCCACAAACACAGTCTGCGCCAGTCAGAGGGCGGTGGCCAGGTGCTGTGGACTTGAGGCGTTTGTTCTCCTCTTTGAGACCTCCTCATAAATCCAGTAAAGGAAGCTGTCAGACTCGTTCGGCAGGAACAGGCAACACAGAAAGCTAGCCACCTGCCAGGCACGTGAAAACCATACCGGTGTGACGAAGTTGTTGGTTATCCTATCAGTTATCACGTGATCTCTCCCCTGTCATCCAGCCCCAGCTTCTGGCCGTCAGAGGCTTAGGGACACCCAGAGTGTGGTTTTGCGTCCCTGACCACCCTAGCATTGATGGACCTGTCCTCTATGAACTTCTCTAATTCTCTTTTTTATTAACCCAGTGATAGTTTTGGCCTTCACAACATCCCCTGACAAAGACAGGAGCCCCTTAAGAGAGTGGGTGCATTTCTACATGATGTACAGATGAAGATATAAACAGAGAGAGATCGGTTACTAAGTAATGAGAATCTGGCATGAGACCTTGACATTTCTGGCCATCCCGATTGCTTTCTTGATAACGAGCAACATAACGAGACCATGCAAACTGTAATTAGCAGTTACACGCTTTAAACTGTCCGCCTCCTGCGGGGCTTTCAGCATTGTTTCTCAAGGGGAAGTAATCCGTCTTCCCAGCCTTTGGGCTGTATTCATTGCCGTTTCTAGGTTGCTTTTCAAGTTTGCTCTCAATAGAACCTAAACATTAAGCGTCAGTGCATTGGCCGGCCAGCCCTTGGAAAGGGGAACATCTGATCAGTAACTAGGTCAGTGAAAAGAGCGAGTGAAAACCCCTCTGAATGTTACCGGCAGGGACGTGTCCAGGTGCGGAAGCTATAACTGAATTATCAGATGTCAGAGGGTGAATAGCAAACTCTGCCTATAGGCCAAAGACCTTCTTCCTTTCACTGCTGTGCCTTAGCGGGATGATTATTGTTGTGTGTATTTGCCAGGTGCCCGTCAAGGTTTCGCCCTAGAAAAAGGGACCGTGGGTAGTATAAGATGCAGTGGGGAGAAACGTTCCGCGCTAGAAGCCTGAAGAGAGAGGCTGGTTTTTGGAGTATGTTGCAACTTTCGTTTATTGTGATGAAACCGGGATAACAGACATTGGTGTCGTAACTGATGAGGGCATGGACGTGCCCGTCTGCTCCAGCGAGGTCTTGGTCACGTTCTTCCGGTCACGTTCCCAAGTAAGGCTTCATTCTCCTGCAGACTAATCAGCCAGTGCAGCAGGGATCCCCGAGGGGACATGCCCTTCATTTTTGTTTAACTGTATTGTGTGCGTTTGTGCATTTACTCAACCTGGGCCTGAATCCTGTCATGGGCTCAGACAGCCACCGGCATAGGATCGGGGCCAGAGATTGTGAGATCGTCAGGGACTGTGGGCCAGATTCTCGAAGGGATTGAGTCCTCACTCCCACTGACATTAACGTTTCACTGCTTCAGTCTCAACCGTGATGACCTGTCGTGGGAACAGAGGAACTGCCAGGCTAGCTCTGGGCCCAGGTCCGTGCCCCATCTCCGACAGGGATCAGAGCAAGGTGCAAGAACCCCCTGGGGACAATTCTGGAACAACCTACCTGGCGGGGAAGTTTTTTTCTTGCTCTTGCTCGGCCAGAGGTTGGCTCGTGGCTTGATGCAGGCAGATCACTGTATAATCCGGGCAGGTGTCGATAGTTTTCCTTGTTGGTTTGGGATGTTGCAAGTTCCTTGTTCTTCTGTTACAAGGGAGCGTCCGGAGCCGCATCAGATCTGCCTGTTCTCTCCCATTCGTTATTCCATATGCCTCTGTCCTGTCTCTTCTTGTTCCTCTCCTCCAATCGAATTCTCCAAACTGGTCCCATTTCTCTGTCCATGTGGAAATCTCTTCCTTCCTCTTCTCTCTGTTCTCAGTCTGTTTCAGCAGTGGTTTTCTCTGAGGAGAGACGTACCCCGTATCCACGTGAGGCTGCCCTGCTGATTCATACAAAGGTATAAGAGCATTCTCCAGATTATTGCCCATCCCGGTCCTTACGCATCTGAACACCTTGCTTGCTTGCACTGTGCACAGTGGTGCCCAGATCCCTTTCTTGAGTTGATACAGTTTATTTAGACCCCTGTGAGGCAAGTGAGTAGTTTATATTTTCCCCCCAGGTTCACTGAATTTCATCTGCTGTCGTCTTTCCCATTCACCCAACTTGTTCAGGTCTCTCTGCTTCTGATTCACCTAAATAACGTTGTGTCACCTACAGATTGTGCTACCTCACTATTCACCTCCCATTCCAGATTGTTGTTAAATAGATTACACAACCCGGGACCTACGACAGAGCCTTATGGGTACCATGGTAGCCTTTGGCCATGATGAAAACAGACTATTTAATAAAAACAACAAGAGTCCTGTAGCACTTTAAAGACTAACAAATTTAATTTCTGCAGGCATAAGCTTTCGTGGGCTGTAACCCACTTCGTCAGATGTAAGGAGTAGAAATCAGATCGGGGGTATATATATACATATCCAAGGGTAAGGAACAATGGGGAAGGTAGATAAAAGCAAAGTCCATTCAGTTAGAGTAGTTGAGGCCTATTCACAACCATTGATCAGGAGGTGAGAATGTGAGAACAGTGACAATTACTTCTTGTAACGAGAGAACCATTCCAAGTCCCTGTTCAGACCCAGTCTGATTGTGTCAAGTTTGCAGATGAGTTCCAGCTCTGCAGTTTCTCGCTGACGTCTGTTTTTGAAGTTTTTTTGTAGAAGTATGGCAACTTTCACGTCAGCTCCAGAGTGTCCTGCGAGATTGAAGTGCTCTCCCACTGGTTTATGGCTGTTTCTATTTGTTATGTCTGATTTGTGTCCATTCATTCTTTTGCCTAGTGACAGTCCAGTTTGGCCAATGTACATGGCAGAGGGGCATTGCTGGCACATGATGGCATGTATTACATTAGTGGATGTGCAGGTGAATGAGCCCCTTTTGGTGCGGCTGATGTGGTTAGGACCAGTGATGGTGTCACTAGAGTCGATGGTGGGCACAGCTGGCAGCAGGGTTTGTTGCAGGGTAGGTTCCTGGATTGGTCCTCTTGTAGGGTGTACGGTTGCTGGTGAGTATTTGCTCCAGGCTGGGAGGCTGTCTGTAAGCTGTCTGTAAGACTATTTAATGCTGTTCTTTGCTCTCTCTCCTGGCCTGTTTTTGAGCTAGGACAATACTTTGCCTCTCATGCCCAGGACCATTTAGCTTCTTTTGTAGACGCTTCTTCAGGATGTTGTGAAAGGCCTTTTGAAATGTAGATAAATTGCGTCCAGCTGATCTCCTTTCATAGAATCATAGAACCATAGAATATTAGAGTTGGAAGGGACCTCAGGAGGTATCTAGTCCAACCCCCTGCTCAAAGCAGGACCAACCTCAGCTAAACCATCCCAGCCAGGGCTTTGTCAAGCCTCAGCTTAAAAACCTCTAAGGATGGAGATTCCACCACCTCCCTAGCTAGCCCATTCCAGTGCTTCACCACCCTCCTAGTGAAAAACTTTTTCCTAATGTCCAACCTAGACCTCCCGCCCTGCAACTTGAGACCGTTGCTCCTTGTTCTGTCATCCGCCACCACCGAGAACAGCCTAGCCCCATCCTCCCTGGAACCCCCTTTCAGGTAGTTAAAGGCCGCTATCAAATCCCCCCTCATTCTTCTCTTCTGCAGACTGAACAAGCCCAGTTCCCTCAGCCTCTCCTCATAAGTCTTGTGCTCCAGCCCCCTCATCATTTTTGTTGCCCTCAGCTGGACTCTCTCTAACTTGTCCACATCCTTGTTGTAGTGGGGGGCCCAAAACTGGACACAATACTCCAAATATGGCCTCACCAGTGCCAAATAGAGGGGAATAATCACTTCCCGTGACCTGCTGGCAGTGCCCCTCCTAATGCAGCCCAATATGCCATTAGCCTTCTTGACAACCAGGGCACACTGCTGACTCCTATCCAGCTTTTTATCCACTGTTACCCCCAGGTCCTTTTCTGCAGAACTGCTGCCTAGCCCATCGGTCCCCAGTCTATAGCTGTGCATGGGATTCTTCCTTCCTAAGTGGAGGACTCTGCACTTTTCTTTGTTGTCAAGGCCAAAGAAGAGACCAGGAAGCATGACTTTGCTTTGCAGATCTGGGCTGGGCAGACCCTCTCCGATCATGACCTTCCAGTGTTTGGTTATTTTACTTTTAATTCTCCTTTCAACCAATTAGCCGGCTATCAATGTGAGGCTCACTGGCCTGCAATTCCTCTAGCCACTCGAGAGCCTTTCTTTAAATATAGGTACAGCGTTTGCTACTTTCCTCTTCTCCAGGACCGCGGGTGTTTTTAGTGAGAGATTGTACGTTGTCAGCCACTTCATGCTAGAGCTCCATGAGATCTCTTGGGTGGACCGTCTGGGCCTGGTGACATGTTGCTGTTGAAATGATCAGTTTGCACCAGCCCCCCTTCTTCTGTCACCTCAGTCTCTGAGAGCACCTGGTCCTTGTTACCAGGAAAGAGCAGATTCAGGGTCGGAATCTCCCAGCATCCTCTGTGGTGGAACCTGATGCTCTCCTTGGTCCCTTAAAACTCATATGTGCTGCCCACTCCCCAAACAAAATGCAACCTCACAGGAAGGGAAGTAGCCCAGTAACCAGGGACATTGAATTTTACCGTGGGCTGCAGGGAGGTTTCTGGCTGGCTTACTGGACTGTGGGCAGGTAAAGCCCTCTCCTCCCCGACCATCACCATGGTGTCTGGTCATTACCGACCTCTGGCTGGATTGGAAGTCGGCAGCCCAAGAACGACAGGCTACCTATCCCACTCCCAATCCACCAGCACTGCCCCGGGGGTGAACGTGAGTGCCTCGTATTAAATGAGGCTATGGATAGAATAGGCCTCACAGAAACTTGGTGGAATGAGGATAATCAATGGGACATGGTAATACCAGGGTAGAAAAGATGTCGGAAGGCCAGAATAGGTCGTACTGGCAGGGGGAATGGCACTATCTGTGAAAGAAAGCATAGAGTCAAGTGAAATAAAAATCTCAAATGAACCAAACTGTGCGACGTAATCTCCCTTGATAGGAATTCCATGTTTGACTAATAAGACTATAGCAGCAGGGATACCCGACCGACCACCTGGCCAGGATGGTGATAGTGCCTGTGACATGCTCAGGGAGATTGGAGAGGCTAGAAAAATAAAAAACTCAGTAATAAAGAGTGATTTCAACTATCCCCACATTGACTGGGTACATGTCAGCGCAGGACGGGATGCAGAGATATAGCTTCTTAGACCCCTTCAGTGGCTGCTTCTTGGAGCAGCTAGTCCTGCAACCCACAAGAGGAAAGACAGTTCTTGATTTAGTCCTAAGTGGGGCACAGGATCTGGTCCAAGAGGTGAATATATAACTGAACCGCTTGGTAATAGTGACCGTAACATAATAAAATCTAACATCCCTGTGGGGGGGAAGGGAGAGGACATCAAAGCAGCCCATCAAGATAACATTTAATTTCAGAAAGGGGAACTACACAAAAATGAGGAAGTTAGTTAAACAGAAATTAAAAGGTACAGTTCCACAAGAGAAATTCCTGCAAGCTGCACGGAAACTTTTTCAAGACACCACAATAGAGCCTCAATTTAAATGTATACCCCAAATTAAAAAATATAGTCAGAGGACCAAAAAAGTGCCACCATGGCTAAAGAACAAATTAAAAGAAGCAGTTAGAGGCAAAAAGGCACCTTTAAAAAGTGGAAGTTAAATCCTATTGAGGAAAATAGAAAGAAGCATAAACTCCAGCAAGTGAAGTGTAAAAATATAGTGAGGAAGGCCAAAAAAGAACTTGAAAAAAGCTAGCCAAAGACTCAGAAAGTAACAGCAAAAAACCTGTAAGTACATCAGAAGCAGGAAGCTGCTAAACAAGCAGTGGGGCCACTGGACGATCAAGGTGCTAAAGGAGCACTCAAGGAAGATAAGGCCATTGCGGAGAAACTAAATGAGTTATTTGCATCGATTTTCACAACTGAGGATGTGAGGGAGAGTCCCAATCCTGAACCATTCTTTTTAGGTGACAAATCTGAGGCACTGTCCCAGATTGAGGTGTCAGTAGGGGAGGTTTTGGAACAAACTGATAAATTAAACAGTAATAAGTCACCAGGATCAGATGGTATCACCCAAAAGTTCTGAAGCAACTCAAATGTGAAACTGCAGAACTACTAGCTCTGATAGGTAACCTATCATTTAAATCAGCTTCTGTACCAGATGACTGGAGGATCGCTGAAGTGACGCCAACTTTTAAAAAAGGCTCCAGAGGCGATCCCGGCAATTACATGCCAGTAAACCTAGCTTCAGGACCAGGCTGTAGTAAAGAACAGAATGATCAAACACATAGCTGAATATGATTTGTTGGAGAAGAATCAACATGGTTTTTGTAAAGGGAAATCGTACCTCACCAATCTACTAGAATTCTTTGAGGGGGTCAACAAGCATGCGGACAAGGGGGATCCAGTGGCTATAGTGTACTTAGATTTTCAGAAAGCCTTTGACAAGGTCCATCACCAAAGGCTCTTAAGCAAAGTAACCTGTCATGGGATAAGAGGGAAGGTCCTCTCCTGGTCAGTAACTGGTTAAAAGATAGGAAGCAAAGGGTAGGAATAAATAGTCAGTTTTCAGACTGGAGAGAGGTAAATGGTGGTGTCCCCCAGGGGTCTGTACGGGACCAGTGCTGTTCAACATAGTCATGAATTATATGAAAAAAGGGGTGGCAAGATTTGCAGATGATGCAAAACATGTACGTCCAAAGCAGAGTGCGAAGAGTTACAAAGGGATCTCACACAACTGGGGGACTGGGAATCAAAATGGCTGATGTGACTCAATGTTGATAAATGCAAAGTCATGCAGATTGGAAAACAGAATCCCAACTACACATATAAAATGCATTAAAAGGCAGCAGGTTGAAAGCAAACAAAAGGAAGTATTTCATCACACAGCGCACAGTCAACCTGTGGAACTCCTTGCCGGAGGTAGTTGTGAAAGCCAAAACTGTAACAGGGTTCAAAAAAGAACTGGATAAGTTCATGCAGGACAGGTCCATCGATGGCTATTGGCCAGGCTGGGCAGGGATTGCTGTTTGCCAGGGGCTGGGAATGGCCGACGGGATGGATCACTGGATGATCACCTGTCCTGTTCATTCCCTCTGAAGCACCTGGCCTTGGCCACTGTTGGCAGACAGGACGCTGGGCGAGATGGATCCTTGGTCTGACCCGGTCTGACCCAGTCTGGCCGTTCTTATATCCTTGGAACCAACCTGCTGTCGTGGTTTGCAGGTGCTGTTCAGGAATTTTTACGGCCCCATGTGGAAATCCACCTTTGGGAAATACAAGAACGTGAACATCGGCAGCCCGGAGCTCCTGGAGCAGTTGCTGCGGCAGGAGGGGAAGTTCCCCATGCGGAGCGACATGGCCCTGTGGAAGGAGCATCGTGATACGAGGCAGCTGCCGTACGGCCCGTTCACTGAGTGAGTCCCTCCTGCTAGCGCAGCCACTCTTCACGTGCAGCAGAGCTCGCTGCCCGGCTTCCTGCAACAGCGGGTGCTGCTGGGTGGGTTTTCGAGGGCGTGCCTCGCGTTCCGAGCTGGCACGTTCGCATCCCTCTGTGTTTGCCCAGCGCCTAGAACAGAGCTGCAATCGAAACATCACCTGTGAGAATAAGGCTCCCAGACCAGTACAGGGCTGGATTCACAAGCAGCTGGGTGCAGTTTAATGGCCTGCTACGGGCAGGAAATGAGATGACATGATCCCATGGTCCACTGGGACCCTCTAGGCCAGTGTTTCTCAACAACCGGTCCATGGACCAGCGCCGGTCCCTGAGATCTCCCTGACCCAGCTGAGGAAGGCAGGAAGCCTGGTGTCAGAAAGGTTGACAAACACTGCTCTGGGAGACCCTGAGAGACTCCCTCGTGCGCTAGAGAGAGTGTACCGACATTACTCACCTCGTTAACGTTGGGGGACTGATGGGCGGTGATGGTTCCCAGGCAGCACTGCAGTTGGACTCCCGCCTTCATTCCAGCCTGAAGGCTTGCCATGGCCTGCCAACGCGTGCCAGGAGCTGTACAGAGAATCAAGGCACGGCCCTGTCCCAAGTTTTACAAGAGACTGGCAGGATTAGCGTGCCAAGGCCAACCTGGTTTCCCCCCCGTCCCCGTGTGTGCGCTCCTGGAGCCTGTAAATTTCCTTCGTGGGGAACGCACACTGGGCTGTACATCAAAAGGCAGGTGATTATTGTGATTCGAGAATCAAAAGCAGGTCAGAGTCCATTGCAAAAAAAACCCCACGCGACACAAACGTTTTCTGTTTTGGCCCAGATTTGCCTCAGTTTTCTTTTGCAATGAAAAGCTGAGAGCCAGAATTTTTCCGAAGGCGGTGTTTAATTCTGGTAGGCAAAGCTCCACGTCCTCCCCCTCTTCTCCCGTGCAGAGGGGAGCGAAGCGGCAGAGAATGCTTTTCATTCCTGCGGAAAGATGATTTTCTGAAAACATTTTTTTGCTTCCAAATTGTTGGTCAAAGGCCGGGAAATGGAGGCGAAATCGACAATTTGGCAGAAAGGCTTCAGGGCCTTGGAAACGTGGGTGTTTTCTGTCGAAATTCTACTCACAGATGATTTCCAGTGGTGCGTTCTGGTGCCCACCAGCTCCTTGGTCTTGAGTTGCTGTTGGGTGCTGAAAGCCCATAGCCCGACAGGGTCAGGGCAGTGTCACAGGCAGCCGGGAAGCGGAAGGACAGAGGCACGGGGGCTTGCCCAGGATCCCGTCCCAGAAAGTGGACGATGCCAGCTGCTTCAGAGGAAGGAGCGAGAGTTCCTCCTCCCCACCCCGCAGGGCCACTTCTGGAATGAGCTGCCTGCAGGATGTTTTCCCCCCGCACCCGGTAGTCAGTGGTTGGTTTACGCCCTGGAGCAGGGGGGTTTAGCGGCCTGGTACAACTATCCCCCACAGGCAAAAGTGAAACCTGGTGTTTCGGGGCAGTTCCCAGCCTTCCCTTCTCCTCTCGGCTCTTCCCCGTCCAGCCGGTCGGTCCCAGCACGTCCGGGCGTGGCTCAGCGCCCTGCTCCCAGCCGCACCTGGGCACGGCTAGGAGCTGAGCCGGCTCCTGCTTCTCCCCGCAGGGAGGGGGAACGCTGGTACCGGCTGCGCCAGGTCCTCAACAAACGGATGCTGAAGCCGACGGAGGCCGTGCTCTACACGGGGGCCATCAACGAGGTGGTGTCGGACCTGACGGTGCGGCTGCAGGAGGAGAGGGCGGGGAGCCCCTCGGGGGTCGTGATACAGGACGTGGCCAGCCTGCTGTACAGATTCGCCCTGGAAGGTAGGTGGCAAGGGGGGCCTTGGGAAGGAATGGGGCTCAGGGGTCCCTCACGCCACCCCCTAATCCATCCCGATGGACCTACTGCAGCCTCGTGCTGCTTCCCCGAGGTCCCCCTCAGATGCCCAGGCCTGTGCCCCTGGCCCCATCTGTATTCCAGGCCTGTACCAGCCCGGCTCCTCTCCTTCCTCCCAGGCATCTCCTACATCCTCTTCGAGACCCGCATTGGATGCCTGGAGCGGGAGATCCCCCTGGAGACGCGGCGTTTCATTGACGCCATCGGCCTCATGTTGAAGAACTCCATCTTCGTCACCGTCCTGCCCCAGTGGAGCCGGGAGCTGCTGCCCTTCTGGAACCGCTACCTGGGCAGCTGGGACACCATCTTCGCCTTCGGTCGGTGCCTGGGGCTGGCGGGCAATGGGGCGGGGAGCCAGACACCGCTGTGACGCTCCTCATGCGATCCCTTAGCAGGGATCAGACGCGACTCTTCTCCCCCGGGGCTTGTTCTGCGGCGCTCCCCCTGTTGGTTACGCATCCCCTCCCACCCCACCGGTTCTACCTGGTGACTTACCATGTCAATGGGGCTTTCGTGGGGTTGACTTCTGCGTGGGTGGAGGCTCAGGAGACAGGGGGATGCCTCCAGCTGGGCCAAGGAGGAGCAATAGATCCCAGCCTGCCCCGGCAGCAAATTCATGGCCCATCCTTTCAAGGGACGGACTGTATGATTCCCCCCCCATCTCTGGTGCTATGGGCTGGGCTGGGCAGCCACCCCGACCTACGCCTGCCCCCTGACGGTGGATCGCCTGGCCCTGCCTACCAGGGGGATGCTCTGCCCGTGAGTTCCCATCTCTTGGCGCAGGTGGGTGGAGTCTCCTCACACGGGGGGAGAAGCCTGTCCATCGGGGGTATCCCCGAGCCGTGGGTCACTGTGGGATCCTGCCAGAGACCACAGAGGCAGCTGGGGATCACCTGGGCTTGTGACCCCCCGTCATCGCTTTGTGGGCAGCTCCCCATTCCCCTCCCCCCACCTGCAGCCCATGTGCGCACACCTGCACACCCCCCACGCCACCAGGCCAGCCGGGGCCGGGTCTCAACTCTCCGGCTCCGCAGGCAAGAAGCTGATTGACAAGAAGACGGAGGAGCTGGAGGGGCGCCTGGAGCGGGGCGAGGAGGTGTCGGGCTACCTCAGCTACCTGCTGACCAGCGGGAGGCTGACGCCGGAGGCGGTGTACGGCAGCGTGGCCGAGCTGCTGCTGGCCGGCGTGGACACGGTAGGGGTGACGCCACGCCTGGGCTCCTCCCGGCTCCCTGCCCCAGCGGGCTCAGGCACGGTGGCGGTTTGAATCGGGGGCTGCTGAGGAGCTGCTGTGTGTGGGGAGGGAAGAGGGTGGCTGTGGGTCGCTGTGAGCTCGGTGACAAGGGGGCCTAGTGGGTAGGGCAGCGGGCTGGCCTGGCTTCCATTCCTGGCTTGCCATGGCCCAGCTGGGTGAGTCACGTCCCCCTCTGGGCCTCAGTTTACCTGCCCAGCCTTTGCCTGTCTGGTCTGTTTAGATGGTGAGCTTTTGGGGGCCGGAGCGTCCAGCACAATGGGGCCCCCGTCTCTGTCGGGGTCTGGCCAGCAGCCGGCCCAACGAGGCTCCGATCTCAGTTGGCGCTAGCATAATGTAACGAGCCGGGGGGTTCCTGCCTGGCGCTTTCTGCCGTGCAGAGCTGGGTTCACGCTGAACTCCGAGCGCCCCACGGCTGTGCTTGGGGGGGGGGGCCCCATCCACTGGCTGTGAGTGGAGGCATTGGTGGGGGGCTGAGTCCGGGCAGCGTGGGGTGGTCCTGCGGAGCCACGAGGGGCCGTCCTGTGGGTCACAGTCTGCTCCCACCTTTCCTCCCTGCAAACTCCCTTGTGTGCGTGCGGAGCTGCTCCCTCAGCCCTGCCCTGCTGTCGCCCCTCCCAGACATCCAACACCTTGTCCTGGGCCCTTTACCACCTCGCCAGGGACCCGGAGGCCCAGGACGCCTTGTACCGGGAGGTGGTTGGTGTCGTGCCCGGAGAGCGGATCCCCAGCGCCGAGGATCTCGCCAAGATGCCGCTGCTTCGGGCCGTTATCAAGGAGACGCTCAGGTCCGTCCCCAGCTCTCCCCGGGGTCTGGTCCGAGAGGGCCCCCCTCGGCAGAACCCACAGCCCCACGAAGGGAGGGCGACAGGGAGGCTTCGTGACCGTGCCGTGCACCTCACTAACCCGTGCTCGGCAAACCTGCCCTGCGCCCGCCTCCCTCCACAGCCACCTGCCCAGCGCTGGCGTGACTCAGAGCCTGGCGCTGGACCGAACGGTCCGTCAGGGCGTCGGCCAGCACAGAAGGCTGGCCCAGTGGCCAGGGCACCGACTCGGCACCCGGTGCTCTGCTCTCTCACGGACACCCCGCGCCCTTTGGGCTCTCTGGACCTCAGTCTCCATCGGTGCGAGGGGGATCAGCAATGCACGCTGGGGGCCGCTGTGTTCCATGCCAGCCGGCGGGCGGGCGTGGCCGGACAGACGGACAGTCACCCTTGCCCCGAGGCGGTTTGGGATCTGTACCACTCCCCTGCCCACCCAGGATGTTTCCGGTTCTCTGGCCTGCCTTTTTCTCCTCCCTCCTTTCGGGTCCTTCTTGCTGGCCGTGGCGCGAGGCAGGCATCCCGCCACGTGTCCCGTCCCACGCCGTGACCCCGTCTCCCCTCCTTGCCCGGCAGGATGTACCCCGTGGTGCCCACCAACGCCAGGGTCATCGTGGAGAAGGACGTCGTCATCGGAGGCTATCACTTCCCGAAGGACGTGAGTGGGGGGCTCTCTCCCGCGTCCCGGCCGGCGGGGCGGAGGCTGGGGCTGGACTGGCTGCGGGTCGCGGGAAGGCAGTTCTCAGAGCCCAGCTCCCCTGGATGGAGCAGGGGGTGGGGAGCCAGGGCCGGGCTAGCAGGGGGCTGCGGGTCGGGGCTGAGGGGCACCGGCAGAGCTGTGTGTGGGGAGCCCAGGGCCAGCAGGTGCCGATCGAGGGGCCCAGATCTAGCCAGCGCCCCCAGCCCCCTGGCGGCTAAGAGTGGCCCGTCGCCAGGGCCAGGGCACGTTGTCTCACCTCCACGTCCGGCTCCCCCAGACGCTCTTCGTCCTGGCTCACTACGCGATGGCGCACGACCCGAGCAGCTTCCCGGACCCCGAGCGCTTCCTGCCCCGCCGCTGGCTGCGGGACCACGGCTCCCCCCACCACCCCTTCAGCTCCATCCCCTTCGGCTACGGAGTCCGCGCCTGCGTCGGCCGCCGCATCGCTGAGCTGGAGATGCACCTGGCTCTGGCCAGGGTGAGCTGGGGCGGGGCCCGGGACCCCCGGGGGGAATTGGGGTGGGGGCTCCAAGGGCTGGAGCTACAGATACGCCCCCCCTCACCCTCTGATCGGAGAGATGCCAGCAGCTGGGCATGCGCCACCCCAGGGTCTCAGGGACGCCACCATGCCAAGGGGGAGCGCGGTGTCTCTCCGCCCAGCTGGCAGCAGCACCCTGCCCTCCACCAGCCGGCTGCTCCCTGGAGTGCCGGGGTCCTGCCCCAGTCCCGGCGCCTGCCCCCAAGGGAGAACACGCCCGAGCCACCCTAGGGGGCAGAAGGAGATTGGGGCGCTGAGCTCCGCTGGGAGCGGGGGGCCGGGAAGGGGGCTCTGGGGTGCTGAAGGAGACGTCTCCTCCTCCTTACAGATCACCCGGGCGTTCAAGCTGCGGCCGGACCCCCGCGGTGGGGATGTGAAATCTGTCTCCCGCATCGTCCTGGTGCCCAACAAGCCCATCGACCTGCAGTTCATTGCCCGGCAGCCGGCCCCCTGAGCGCACCCACCCCACGTCGCTCTTCCCACGCCCCAGCCAGGGCAGCAACGGGGTCTGCCCCTGGCCGGGGCTTTCCGGACTAGACGGGCCTGGCCTGGGGGAACCTGTGGCGACCCAACTCTCTCCCCGTTGGGCCTGGCCAGGGATCAGGGTGCAGGTGGGAGCCGAGCCGTGCTCTGGATATGGCGGGTGCTTTCTGGGGGTGAAGCAGGAGCTTCTTGTTCTCCGCCCCGCTCGCGTTGGGGGGCCCTGGGATCTCGGGGGCAGGGCAGCCCCGGACTCTCAATGTAGCTGGAATAAACGGGCCCGAGGTGTTTGCATACCCAGTCGCTGTCCAGCGTTAAACGGTGTTGGGCGAGGGCCGGGCTTTGGCGGGCAGACCCCTTGGCCGGCTGGGCACCAGGCTCCCTGGCAAATGGCTTGTTAAACGGCACGGTCCCATTCACTGACGACCCAGAACAGGGAGAGGAAGGGAAGGGTTGGGTCAGGCTTGGAGGGTGCCGCCCTCCCTGGAGGAAGAAGGAGAAGGAAAAAGGCCCGTCAGACGGGCTCCGAGGGCAGTCAGAGCTGGGGGCGGGGACGGTTGGCACCGGCAGAGGCGGCGATGCCAGCTGGGTCCCTCGGCTAAGGATGAGGAAAGCCAGGGTCCCAGGAGACCGGGGGGTGGGGGGGAAGGGTGCAGGGGTGACTCCACAAGCTTCCATCTGTTCATCCTTATTCCCAGCCCGGGTCTCTGGGTGAGGGCCCAGCAGGCGGCGCAGGGGGGCCCAGCCGTCCCCCCATTGTTTTGTGCACACATTTGGCCTCCTTCCCCCCCCCCCCCGCCACCACCAATTCTGGTTCGTTAATTTCCAGGCCCCCCTCAACCCCCAGGGCTGCGTTCCGCGGGGCCGAGCTCCCGGGGCTGGGACCCGGCAGGACTTTGCTCAGACGAGGTTGGCCTGTCTCCCTTCGCCCCGTTAACGCGAGCGCTCCCACCTTCTCCCAATTCACACTGTACGGCTCAAAGGTACCGCTCCGCCCGTTCCCAGGCCAGGGGCTCCGGGGGGGGGAAGGCACCTCCCCGTACTCAATTCACACGCTAGGGCTCAGCATCACCCGTACCCAGGCCGTGCGGCTCGGGGCGTAACCTGTTAATTGAAGCACCCGCCTGTCCCCATCCGCAGGCTCCGGGTGTAATTCTCTGCCGGTTTGCAGGGCCTGTTACCAGTGCCGGAGCCTCCCCCGGGAATCTCCTTGTTCTCTGTCCATTGCCAGCTCCCAAACCAGGACACGCGCTGAGCACCCGGAGCTCCCCACGCCCATCAGGCAGACACACGGCTCCTGCCAGTCAGGGTAGATCAGGGACTCCAGCTGCATGGTGCGGGCGGCCAGGTGCTGAGATCCGGCCGCTCTGATCTCGGGCCGTGTCCTGGAGTTAGGATCCAGAGCACGTCCCTTGGGACCCGTTTACATCGTTAAACGTGGGTCCTGCTTAGCTGTAGCGTGACCAGCCATTTAAAACTGAAGTGCAACACAACCCCACCCCTGCCCATTACGAAGCAGTCCTTTAACCAGTCCTGTCCGGCCCCCGTCACTGGTGGAAACGGCGCACACGGAGTTCTGCAGCCGACGGCCCCAGACAGAAATCTCGCAGATGCACCGTAGAGAACTGGGGACCGTGAAGACGAAACGCTCAGACGTGCAGATTGTCCAGCCACAGCCGTCGATCAGAGACTCCTCGCCCGGCAGAACGCCAGCCAGCGACGTTTTCTTTACGCAGCTCCAGGTCTGATTCTGGCGCTGGGGGTGGTCGGCGCTGTTCGGACAGGAGCAGCTTCCCAGCAGCCCGACCTTACAGGGTTTGAAGTAGTTGCAGGCGTGGGACCACCTGCTGCTTCGCTTACGGCTGCTGCCTCTCCTGAGGTGGGTGCTTCGCCGAAAAACAAGGCCTCCCACCTTACAAAGAGCACGGAGCTGGAGGTGACAGCAGCCCCAGCATCTCCCCCTCGGGCCGTTAACCTCCCCGCAGCAGCAGGGACCCCTCCTTGCCCCCATCCCCCAGCTCTCCCTCTGCCCCACGGGCTGCCCGTTCCCAGCTGGGCCGGGCTAGGGGGTGGGCAGAGACGGTTTCGGGGCTGTAACGTAGCACAAGCAGGCGCCACCTGGGCCTTGCCAGGGACTGGGGGGGGGGACCGTATAGCCGTTAACCGCTTTGCCTCCGGCTGGCTGCTCGTGGATCCCGTGGCTAATGGCCGGGGCTGGGAGCCAGGACTCCTGGGCTCTGTCCCCAGCTCTGAGACTGACTCGCTGACCGTGGGCAAGTCCCATCCCGCCGTGGGCCTCGGGCCGTGCGGAGCAGGGGGCAGCGCTGGTGCCCACGCTGCCCCGGGCGGCAGCTGAGGCTTGGGGCTGGTGGGGACCTGGGGAGCCCCGAGAGCAGCAATAAAGCAACGCGCGACGTAGCTCCCGCAGTGCCGGGTGTGTGATGTGCCTGTGCCCGCCAGGCGTCCTGCCGCCAGGGGGCTGGGGAAGGGGGGGACCCACGTTGGAGTCTGAGCTCGCGGGTGGGCGAGAGCTGGGCCGGGGGGTGGGCTCAGGGCTGCAGGGGGCTGAGGGTCTGGATCCATTTCCCCCGAGCGAGCGCAGCCCCTGGGGTGCTAGCCGGCGCCAGCCGTGGCCCTGGTGCTGCTGGCAGGAGTCGCCCCGAGGGAAACCTGACGCCAGCTTGGCCCTGGGGATGGGGTCTGGCCCTGCCTGTGCCCCACACGGGAGAGTCCGGGCTCTGGGCCCCGTTCACCGCCCCACGGCCCCTCCCCTGAGGCTGGGCTATGGCCCATGGGTGGGGTTGGACATCTGGTGCCGGGGGGGGGGGGGAACCGAGCCCTAAACACTCACCCACGGCCGTGCCCTAGCCTGGTCCCAGCTCACAGAGCTGCAGGCACAGCGCCCCCCCCCCCCCCCCCCCCCCGGCCACAACCCCTCCTCTGCCACCCCCCCCCCCCACCGGGGGCCGTGGTGCAGCCAGAGAGCCCAGCCGGGCCAAGCTCTGGGACGGTGGCGCCCAGGCAGCTCCGAGGGGCCCCTGGCGCCTGCCCTTTGCGTCATCGCCGGCCGCTACCAGGTGCCCGGGCTCAGTGTGGGCGCGAGGCGCGGTGCAGCGGGTCGGTGGGTGGGTGGGTACGGCCGGGCCGGGGCGCGGGGCAGCAGTGAGGACAGGCAGCCTGGTGCCCGGCGAGGGATGCGTTCACACGGTCAGCGTGAGGAGGACAGTGCGTGGCGCCCGGGGGCTCACCAGCAACCCTACAATAACAAACCAGTGCAAGCACCACCCAGCGCCAACGTCCCCCCAGCCAGCGTGGCCTGGCCACTCCCCCCCCCCCGTGGGCTACCCTACAATAACGTGGGGGGGGGCACACCCGAGTGCCCCTACGATAACAAAGTAGCAAACAAACACCGTGGCGAGGTACGAGACATTGGGCAAAGGGGCAGGTTTTATTCGTCCCGGTCTCTCGGGGGCGTTACATGCACCAGCTCCAGCGCCCGCGGGCACAGCTGAGCCGAACCGGAGCCGAGCCGAGAGAAGCGCTTTGGCCTGGAAAAAGGCTGGGGGGCACGGGAGGTCGGTGGGGGGCACGGGTGGTCAGTGGGGGGGTCTGGGAGGTCGGTGGGGGGCCTGGACTTTGTGGGCATCGCCCAGGCCACGTGAGCTTCGCTTTACCTGCATCTCCTGCCCCCCGCCCAGTGGGGACTGTCTGCGCATCCCTTGGCCAGCCCTGGCCAGGCTCCAAGCCAAGCATCCCCCCTGCCCCCCCCCCCCCAAACGTGTGCCAGGGCGCGGCGCCATGTCTGCGTCTGCAGGGCTGAGTTTTCCCTCCCCCCCCCCCCCCCCGAGGCAAAGACCGTCCCAGAAGCGGCGTCACCGGCCAGGCCCCGGGCCGCACCCAGGGCCAGCCAGGCGGGCATGGAAGCGGCGGTTCCTGGCGCCTTCAGAGCGAGCGTCGGTCGATGCCTGCAGAAAACCAGGGCGGGGGGGTGAGCTGGATCCTGTGGGTCTCCCTGCACCCGCTGCTGCCAGGGGACCCTGTCCTGCGACCCCCCATCTCTCTCTGTGTCTCCAGGCACCCACCACAGGCCGGGGACGCACCCTCCTGCTCAGGGCTAGCGGGCCCAGCCTGCAGGACGCGGGCTAGGATTTGCACCGGGCCAGGTAGCGCCCATTGGCTGCACACATGCCGCGGCTCAGGGCGACACATGGGCCTGGCAAATCCCGCCCGCGCCGTCCGCCCCCATGTGCGCCTTGGCTCTGGTGTGACCTCGGTGCCAGAGCCCAGCCCTGCGCCGCCACAGAGCTCAGGGGTCGCTGGATTAAAGATGCCGGGCAGGCCAGAAACCAGCCCTTCCCCTTGGCTACGGCTCCCACCTGGCCCCAGGCTGTCACCACCCCCCGGGGGACTCCCCCACTTGCAGCCAGGTTACAAGCAGGGCCGCCGGGTTCAAGCCATTCGTCCCCCACCTGCCTGGGCCAGTACCCGGCCTGCGTCCCTCCACCCCGTCCCCCAGGCCACCCAGCCATTCACTGCCCACCCCGGGGCACCCGTCCTGAGCTGACTGGCCGAAGTGGAGGGGGGGGGGGGTCCCGGATACAGGCAGCCGGGGGTGGGGTGCAACAAGCAAGAAATGACACCATGGCAACAGAGGTGCAGCCGGGCGGCCAGCGAGGTGGGCGCGTGCTGGAGGAAAGGCCCTGCAGCATTGGGGGGGATTCGGCCACCAGGTTGCTCCGGAGCCAAGCCACTTGGCCGCCCGCAGAGCCGCCAGCAAGCGCATGCAGCCGCGGGGCCCTAGCCCTGCCCGTGCCCAGCCAGGTGAGAAAACAAGGCAGCTACCGAACAGGTGGGGGGGGGCACGTACCTCCCGGGACCCTGACGGCCCTGTACGCCCAGGTGAGCCCCACGCCAGCCTAGCCCAAATGGCCTGGCCCAGCCAGCCTGATTTCAAAGCCTCCCGTCTTTTGGGAGCCCCCCCCCCCAGGATGCCAGCATAGATGCCCCCCCAGCCGGGCGCGCTGCCTGCTCGCTGCACCCACTCTGCCCTGGGGGGGCCTGCAGGCTGTGGGGCCAGCCGTGCCAGAAGGGCGAGACGCCGCGGTCGGGGAGCGTCTCCGCGTGCTGCTGGCACTGGGCGCCGTGGCCATCCGGCGGGGGCACGGCCAGAGGGCCGGGGGCAGGGAGGGGGCTGGCTCCGGTTCTGACGCTGTTCATTGCGGCAGATCCTGCCCCCCCCTCACAGTAACGGCCTCAGGTTACAGCTGCGTCTTCGCTGGGCCCCAGCCGGGCCGCAGGCGAGGAACGAAACCCAAAGAGCTCACGGATGAAAGGGACGCGGCCGGTCCGGGGGCAGCAAACATCCCTGTGCCAAGCGGGGGACCACAGCCCGGTCCGCGGCTGCAGGAGATGGAGGCAGGGGGCCCACAGACTGCAGGGCCAGCCCTGCCAGGAGGGGCTGATTTTGGCGCGCGCGCACACACACACACACACACACACACACACCCCGTGCTTTGCAGGAGTGCAGAGTCCAGCGGACGTGGGGCGGAGACCCCGGCCGTGACCAGACGCCAGGTTTTTTAGGCCAGCCCCGGGCGCCGGCGAGAAATACAGACCTGGCGAGCGAGCCGGGCGCGTGCCCCGTGTCCCCGGGCCGGCCGGGGTGGCAAGGCGGCAGCGAGCAGCAGGGGAAGGGGGCGGCTGGGGGCTGAGCCTACCTGAGCCGGAGAGAAGCGGAGAAAACGGAGGGTGCAAATGGAGCAAGGCCGGAGCGTCGCGGGCTTAAGAGTTAAGAGCATCGATACCTGCGGGCGTCAGCACCAGGGCCTGGAGGATGTCGGAGAGGGAGACGATGCCCCGCGGGCGGTTCTGCTGGTCCACCAGGACCAGGCGATGGACCTGCCGGCCGAGCGAGACCCGTCAGCCTCACCCACGGGGCAGCGGGGGTGGCGGGGCCGGGGGGGGGGCATCATGGGGCAGGCTCGGGGTCCACCAGTAGGGGGGTGCGGGGGCTGGCGTCAGAGGGGACCGGGGTCAGCGAGAGGGGGTGGGAGGGGCCAGGGGGTCAGCACTGGAGTCTGGGGGCGGCGAGGCGAGGCCAGGGCCGTAGCCCACCCGGGAGCAGGCTCGCGGGAGGGGAGGGGACGCCGGGGGGGGGGGAGGGAAGGGACAGGGACCCCCACCCCCGCCCTACCTGTTCCCTTACGATGCGGTCGATGACGTCGCCCCCGGTCTCGTGGGGGTGGCAGGCGAGCACCCCCTCCAGGCAGACCGTGCGCCGCTTCAGCGCCTCCCGCACACTCATGTCCAGGTTGTTGTAGGTCTTCTGGGCCGCCAGGTGCTGGGGGGCGAGGGGCAGACGGCCACGTCAGGGCCCCGGGCATTAGCCCCGCTGTCTCTGCTGCCCCACTATCCCCCCAGCCTGAGCGTGGCGATTCTCCTTCACTTCCCCTCCCCCCCCCCCCCGGCCAAGCTCGTGCGCTGTGACACAGCCGCCACGCTCCGCCCCAGAGGTGGCTGCATTGTGGTGGTGGGGGAGGGATCCTGGCCCAGCTCTCTGGGGGGGGGGGGGGGGGGGCCACACCGGGGAAAGGGGCGGGGGGGCGACGACATGAGCCGGCCCCCAGAAGCGCTACTTACGATCACGTCGAACCTGGAGTACAGGCCCACGACCTCCCCTAGAATGAGAGCCAGAGAGCAGGGGGGTTACTGGCAGGGCGGTTGGGGGGGCCATGGGGTCCGAGGGGCAGGCAGGGCGTGGTGAAGACAGCGAGGCAAGGGCAGAGGTGCGTCCGCCTGAGCCGAGCAGCCCCGGTTCCTACTGCAATTCCGGGCGCGAGCCACGAATCGGGGCGAGACGCCGGTGGGGCTGCTGCGCGGGGGTGGGCGTGGCACGGCGGGTGCTCAGGGGGCCGTGGGTTGGGGGGGTCCAAGGAGGGCGCAGCCCAGAGGGGGGGACCCAGGAGGTGGAGGCGAGCAGGGATGGGCGAGGTCGGGGGGACGGGCTGCCCGGGGACCCCCCGGTCTCTCTGGCAGTACCCGCTTCGTTGACGACGGGCAGGGCCGAGACCCGGCGGTCGACGAAGATCTCCAGGGCAGAGTAGACGGGCGCCGTCTCCAGAACCATGGCCACGTCCCGGAAGGTGCCGACGCCCAGCTCCTGGATGGTTCCCTGCAGGAACCGCGGCCTGGGCAGCGCAGCCCCCTGGGGCAGGAGAAGGGCAGCCATCGGGGGCAGCTCCCGGGCACGGGCGCACGCCGAGGGACCCCGCTCAGGAAGCAGCACAGCCGGGCGGGGCCGGGATCGGGTTTGCCCTCCGGGCTCAGACCCCGCAGTGCCCTGGGCCCCCGGCCGGGCAGCACAAGGCGACGCCCCCACCCCCAAACTGCAGTGCCCTGGGCCCCCGGCAAAAGCACATTGTAGCCAGTGAGCACACAGCCCCCCACACACACACACAACCCGCATGCACACACACACACTGCATACACACACAACCCGCATGCACACACACACACACACAGTGCATACACACACACCCCGGACGCGCACACACAACCACACACACACACACACACACAGTGCACACACACACACACACACATGCAGGCACACACACACACACACACACACACACACACACACATTGCATACACACACACCCCGGACGCGCACACACAACCCGCATGCACACACACACACACACAGTGCACACACACACACACATTGCATACACACACACACACACACACACACAACATGCACACCTGCATGCACACACACACACAAAATGCACACACACACACACACAGCCCGGACGCATACACACACACACACACACACACACAAAACATGCAAACACAACCCACATGCACACACACACAGCCCGGATGCACCCTGCACACACACACACACACAACATGCGAACACAACCCGCCTGCATGCAGCACACGGGGGGAGTGGGGCGTGTGCATGTGCCCATCTACACACAGACTGAGCCACGCCCGTGTGCACACACTGTCCTCACCATGGTCCAGGCGTGCGCCAGGCCACACAAGCAGCTGGCCCCTCCGCCGCCCCGCCCCGCACGCCGGCCCCCGCGAGCACGGCGAGCTGGGCACCGGGGCAGAGCTGCCCGCACGGGGACGCCGCGCTCCCAGACCCCCCCACGCCCGCCCTCCAGGGTGGGGCTGGCTCAGCAAGGCGCCCACCCCAGCCGCACTCACGAAGAGGTGGAGGAACTTGAGGATGCGCTTGTGGGTCAGGATGTGCAGCACGTTGCCCGAGACGGGCTCCACCACTGGCAGCCGGTGAATCTTGTTCTTGATCAGGGAGTAGACGGCCTCAAAGAGGCTGGAGGAGACAGACAGACGGTGGGGCTGGGGGACAGGCGGACGGTGGTGGGGCTGGGGGACAGGCGGTGGTGGGGCTGGGGGACAGACGGACGGTGGTGGGGCTGGGGGACAGGCGGTGGTGGGGCTGGGGGACAGTCAGCGCACGCCAGGGTAATACCAGGGACTGGGGCAGCTGCTCCCTCCTGCCCCCGTCTCACTCCCTGCCCGGACGCCTGGGTTGTTTCTTAGCCTCGCCCCTCATCTCCCAACCGCCCACCCCCAACGCTCATATCCCACCCCCCAAACTGGCCCTTCTCCCCCCCACACCCCCACTCTGGGATCCCCCCCACCCTCCTTCCCTAGGGGCAGACGGCACGTCCCAGCCCCCCGTGCTCCCACCCACCCCAGCCAGGCTCCCACGCTCCCTGACGGCCACACACCAGCGTGGCCATAGGGGCTGCGCCTGCCATGGGGGGCACATGGAACCCGGGCCCCAGCAGGCTCCAGCTGGGGCAGCCAGTGGGTCTACAGTGGGAGCAGCCAGCCCACAGCCATGCCCCCCACATCGGTGCCCCCCCCCATGTGGCTGGGGGGGATGTTTACCTGTCATTGGGGGCGATGGAGACCAGGGGCTTCAAGGACGCTTGCAGATAGACCTCTGGAAAGGAAGCAGAGGGGGTGATCCGGGGGTCGAGGGCCCAGGGGAGGGGGGGAGGGGGTGATCTAGGGGTTGAGGGCAGAGGAGGCAAGCAGGGGGTCTGGGGTCTGTCTCTGCGGGGGCAGGGTCTTTGCCAGCTGGCAGGACGCAGGAGGCAGGTGTCAGGCAGTGGGACAGGTTGGGGCTACTGACCTACAGCCCCAGGCCCACGGGGCACCCGCGAGGGGTCAGGGCCCGGGGGGTGGAATCCGGTGAGTGAAAGACCCATAACCCCCGCTGCCCCTACCACCACCACCCCCCACCCTCTCCACATCACCCGCCACACCCCCAGCCCTACACATGCCTCCCTGGCCCCCCCACCGGACACCCCCCCCCACCCCGCCCGATCTCCCGCCTACCTCTCCAGGTCTCGATTTTATGCTCTTCCAGCTCGTAGATCTGCACCTGCAGCGCAGGGAGGGGTGGGGGTGAGGGACACAGCGTGCCCCAGCCCGGCGACAAAGGGACCCGCGGGGAAGGCCCTGGGGAGGCAGGGCGGGGGTCGCAGGGCCCGTCGGGGGGGGCCCCGGGGAGCTGCCTCTGGTTGGGGGCCGCCTTCGGGTGCGTGACTCCCAGCAGGGACTTCAGCGGGACGACAACACGTCCCTCCCTTGGCATCAGATGAGCCAAAACTGGCAGCTGGGCCGTGCCGGGGACGCAGAGCCCAGGGGCCGGGCACCCAGACAGACCTACCCGTGGCTAGCCAGAGCGGGAGGGACCACGGGCCCATCTAGCCCGGCCTCCCACCTCCCACCGTGGCTGGCTCCGGACGGTGCAAGTCTCCCCCCCCAGCGGTCAGTGCTGGGCCACGGGACCCAAAGGGATCGTTCCCCGGCCGGCCGGCTCTGCCCGGGGGAGACGCTCTGCCTCCAGTGCTCCCGCTGATCCAGCCAGCTCCGCCCGGCTCCCCACGCCGGGAACTCAGCTCCGCACGCGCCGGGGACGTCCCGCCTGCCCCACGAGCGGCTGCTTCCGTGCCCCCTCCCCGGGAGAGGCCCCGTCCCCCAGCCGCGGGGCAGAGGGCAGCTCACCAGCGGAGACCGGTAGTAGCGGTGCAGGATGTTGATGAAATCCGTGATGGTCAGCATCCCTGCAGGGAGACGGGGGGCAGCTGGGACGGGCTGGAAACAGGGCAGGGTACAGGCCGTTCCCCAGCGGCTGGGCCGTCCCATGGGGCACCTACCGCCTGGGCAGTGGCACCCGCAGCTCCCCATACCATGCCCCGCTGAGCCAGAAACGGGGCCAGGCAGGGGCCTGCCGTCCGGGGGTGAACCAGCCCCACCCTGTGCCAGCAGCCACCGACCAGCTGGCTCCAGGGGCAGGCAGAGAGCGCGGGAGCTTCGCGTGGGAGGGTCCCGCGCCGCGCTGGGCATCCGGGGGGGGCACCGCTGAGATCCCCGGGACTCGGGCATCTCCGGTCCCTGGTTCGGGGCCTCCGTGGCCAGCCGAGGCTGCCATGGCCCGGGCCCAGCCTCGCTGCCCCGCTGGCCCCCCGAGCTCCCCGCCCCCCGCCCGCGGCACTCACCCACGAAGCACTGCCGCGCGCTGTCCCAGAGCGGGGCCGCCCGCACCCCGTTGGCCACCAGCGCCAGGAAGGCTTTCTTCATCTGCAAGCCGAGCAGAGGGGCCGTGAGACCGCATGGCGGGGGGGGGAGCAGTCCCCCCTTTGCCCCACCCTGGGGCCCCTCGGCCCCCCTCGGCCCTGACCTGCAGCGTGGTGTCGAAGACCAGCAGCTTGGAGCTGGTGGGGATGGTCTCGTAGCAGCGGCGGTGTCTCAGGAAATGCATGTAGGGCTCGGCGTCGGGGCCCTGGAATGCGGCCCCCGGGCACAGGCGCAGGCTCTCGGGGCGCCAAGGGAGGCTGTTGGCACCTGGGTCCAGGGTCATGGCAGCGGGGCCCGTCGCACCGGCCTCAGGCCCTGCCTCCCTGGCGTCGGCGCCCGGGTCGGAGCCCGTCATCCTGGCGTCCGGCTCCACGCGCGGCCCTAGCGGGGCGAGGTCACCCGCTGGGACGCCAGCCCCGAGCGCCAGCGGGTCCCTCAAAGGGGCGGGTGGGGGGAAGGGCAGGACGGCACCAGGGCCCCCCCCCCGGGGCATTTGCCGCTGTCTCCCCCCTTGAGAAGCTGGCGTCTCACTGGGTCCCGGGACGTTCCCGGCCCAGACGGACGTGCCACGGGCTGCGCCAGGGCCCCCAGAGCGCCGAGGGGGGGGGGGGGAACTGAGCCCCCGAGCTGAGTCCAGAAGGGTTGTCCCAGCCGGGAAAGGGGCCCGCCGGAGTGAAAGGAGTGAGGGGCGGCGGCAGAGCAGTGTGGGGGTGGAGGGGACCCCAGGCCTGGGCGGGAGGGGCTGCGGGATGGGAGTGAGGGGCCCTGGGGGAGCTACGCGTGGGGCAGGCCCAAGGGCAGGAGTAATTCAGCCCCACGCCAGGCGGTTTTCGCCATCGGGCGCCGTCGTTTAGCGGCTGACGCTGCTGCCCCGGGACGTGGGGGCTGAGACGCGACGCCTTCACCGCACAGATGAGCGACGCCGCTCCGTGCCCCCCCCCTCGGCCAGCCCCCCCTCCAGCCAGCCCCCTACCCACCTGCGTCCTCTGAGCGGAGACACCGGGTCGGCGGCTGTACCTGGGGGTGGGGGGAGAGAAATCGGCGGGGCTGTGAGCAGAAACAAAAGCCAGCCCCTGCCTTGCCCGCCAGCCCGGGGCACCCGCGCCCGACCCCGGGACACCGGAGCGTGGCAGCCGCAAACCCCCACAGGGCATCGGGCCCCGGCCCGCCAGCCCCAGCCCAACGCAGGCCCCTGGCCACGGCTCCGAGCCTGCATCCCAGCACGCCCGAGCCGGGGGCATCGCCAGCTCCCCCCTGCCACAGCCGGCCCCTCTGGCGCTGGGTAGGGCTGGGCTGGGTGGCGCCAGGCTGGGACACGCTGCCCGGGGGGCTGCAGCGGAGAGAGGCCAGCTCCCTGCCCCACGGGCCTGCCGGGGCGCGGGCCGGGCAGTTCGGGCACACGCCAGCCGGGCCCAGGGCTCCGACGCCAGCTCTGCAGAGGGGGGAGGCTGGGAATGGGGCAGGGGGCCTGTCCCTTCTCGGGGTGCCGGCTGCGATCTGGCTGGCTCAGGCGGCAGGGAATGGGGCACCCTACAACAACAAACCAGCGTGCGCAGGCCGGCGCTGCAGGGCACCCTACAATAACAGAGCGGGCCGGCACGCCCCAGCAGGGAAAACCCTGGCCTGGGCAATGCCCGCGGGTGTCAGGTTCTCACCGCGCTGCTGTTCCACGCCTGTGCCAAGGGCAGAGTAAACTGAGCTGGGATGGGAATCGCAGCTGCCGTCCTGGAGCGCCCGCCCCAGGGACACGGGCTGGACAGGGCAGGGCAGGCAGGGGCAACGGGGAGCAGCTGGGGGGCCACATGTCGGGGAGAAGGGGTGGGACGGGTGCGGGGAGACGCCAGGGGGTGGCTGCAGGAGGAGAGAAGGGGGGGCAGGGGCACACAGGGGCCTCGGGGGTGCAGGAGAAGCGGGTCCGGCAGGGCTGACAGAAGCCGGACGCGGGTGGGCGCAGTTTGGGACAGGAAGTCCCCCAGGCCGAGCGCTGGCCTGGCCACAGGAGGGGCCCAGAGCAGAGCTGCGAGCCCATCTCCCACGCCCCCCGGTTCCCTCCCCTACCTGCCGCCCAGCCGGGGCTGCGAGCTGCTCCATGCCGGTCCCCGCGCTGCCACTGCTATTCTGGGCCTGCCGCCCTGCTGCCCGGCCCCCCGGGGCAGATAGAGTGTCAGGCGGGGGCCCGGCATTCCCCGGGCACCCGCGCCGCTGGGACGGGCCCGTGGGGCGACGCCGGGCAGGCAGACACCTGTCCGCTGGAGCAGATGGACTCACGGACGCTCCCTGGGGCCTGCAGGGAGCTGAATGAAACAGAGCCCTGCAACAGAGGGGGGGAGGCAGGGCTAGACAGACAGACGGGAGGTGGACGGGACGGACAGAGACTGGGGACGGATGGACAGCCAGAGAGGTGGGCCTGGGGACAGACAGACGGGGCCACAGGCAAATCTCGAGCTGCCCCCGGCGCTCGGCTGCGGGGCAGGGAGGGGCTCCCCGAGCGTCCCAGCGGGTCAGGCCTGGGGACTGCACCGTGCGTTAGCGCCACCCGCGAAACACGCCCGGCTCGGTGAGACAGGCAGAGGGGACAGGTGGAGGCGGGTGTTTGGGGACGGACGGACAGGTGGAGCTGGGGGTGTTTGGGGACAGACGGACAGGTGGAGCTGGGGGTGTTTGGGGACGGAGGGACAGATGGCGATGGGGGTGTTTGGGGACGGAGGGACAGATGGAGATGGGGGTGTTTGGGGACAGACGGACAGGTGGAGCTGGGGGTGTTTGGGGACAGACGGACAGGTGGAGCTGGGGGTGTTTGGGGGCAGACGGACAGGTGGAGCTGGGGGTGTTTGGGGGCAGACGGACAGGTGGAGCTGGGGGTGTTTGGGGACAGACGGACAGGTGGAGCTGGGGGTGTTTGGGGGCTGGCTGGCCTGGGACAGCCCCCCACGGCTTTCCCTTCCTCTTGCCCTCCGTCTCCGAGCTCCGGCCCGGCCCCGTGACACCCCCAGGGTGCTCAGCACCGCCCGGGGCCCGACCCCGGCTCTCCAAGCCCAGAGCGAAGCGGGGGGTGGCTCTGGCCGGGTCGGCTCCAAGCTGAGACGACCCCCCCGCCCCCACAGTCCCCCCCGGTTTGGCAGGAGCCAGGGGTGGACGGAGGCAGGGTTTGCACCGGGCTATTAACCTGCAGCGAGCAGGGGAGCCGGGGCTGGGGCCGGGGGGGTACGGTCGGTGGCTGGGCCGAGTCTGGGGGGAAGAGACAGGAGGGGCCGGGGAGGAGTGAGGGGGCTGCAGAGGAGATGAAATGCCGGGGGGGGAGGGGGGCCCACGAGGCAGAGGGCGGTGGGGATGGCGGCTGCCGGCTCGTGCACGCGCTGGTTTGTTATCGTAGGGTCTCCGGAGGATGGGCGTGCTGGTTTGTATTGTAGGGTGGCTGGGGGAGGGGCGCGCTGGTTTGTTGTTGTAGGGTCACGTGGGGCTGGGCGTGCTGGTTTGTATTGTAGGGTGGCCGGGGGAGGGGCGCGCTGCTTTGTTATTGTAGGGTTGCCCAGGAGAGACCGGCTCACGGCCGGCTGAAAGGTCCAGGGGTTCCCAGCTTGCTGCTCTGGCGCTGACCTGCAGAGCCGGCCCCGGGGGCGCCCAGCCCCACCTCAGCCAGTGCCCGGCTGCGCCCCCGGCTCGCCGCAGCTGCACGCCCTGAGCAGGGCCGCGTGGGACCCTGCGCGCTGCCAGCTCCCTCCCCCCGCCCCCGCCGCAGGGAATGCCAAAGGGGTGACGCACGCTCCCAACGGGCCCCCCAGGCAGGGGCAGACCCCTCCGCCCAGGCCCAGCACCTGCTAGCGCTTGCAGCCGGGCAGGCTGCAGGGATTCCTGGGCCTGCAGGGACCGGGCGGATCATCCGGGCTGGAGCCAGGCCGGGGAGCCCAGCCCGGCTCAGTGGCCCTGCCCCGGCCCTGCCGGCCGCATTACCTGCATCCCCCTGCATTACCACAGCTCCTGGCTGCCCGGCCGCTGCTCCTTCCTTCCTCCTGCGAGCCCTGCTGGTCCAGGCGTCCTGCTCAGGGGGCTCGGCTAATTGCTCTCCCCATTCCCCTCCCCGGCCTCCTCGTTTTCCCTGCGCTGCCCTGCTGCTTTCTGTGGGCTTGGCTGGGGCTGGGGAGCTATTTTTGGAAGCATCCCTCCCGGCTTCGAATAACCTCCTGCCCCGCACAGCAAGCCAGCCGCGCTGACAGCAGCAAGGGCAGGAGCCAAGAGCGGCGAAGGCCGGAGGAAGAACGCAGCTGCGCGTCTTCCCCGCTAGCGAGCGGCCGGGGCCGGGGCCGAGGCCTTGCTGATGGAGCAGGCGAACGATCTGGAGGCCGGAAGGGGCAGCGAGCCCATTGCACACTGGGAAAAAGGCGCACATGGAGCAGGGCGGGTGATGGTCCGCTGGGACAGAGCGTCGAGGGACAGGGGTGGGTCCTGGCCACGTGAGTCAAGACTGGACAGCTTCCTAAGACGCGCCCCCTCGCTCAGTGCCGAAATTACCGGGGGCCTGGGCCACGGGGGTCAGGGTAGATGGTCACAGAATGTCCCCGTCTAGCCTTCAGATTGATGAAGCAGGAGGCAGTGCGGGCGAGTGGGTAGGGCGCCAGCATCAGACCTGGCTTCTGCTCCAGACCCAAGGAGGGAGCACGGGTAAGTCCCTTGTGCGGCTCTGTGCCTCAGTGTCCCCAGTAAAACGGGTGCCGGTCCCCACCTTCGTAAAGCACATGGAGAGCCGTGGGGGCACTGCGAGGTGAGGGGCACCGGGGACTCTCTGTTTCCAGTAGACGAGAGAAGCGGGGTTAGGGGCCAGCGTCGGGAGAAGGAAGCACATGGAGGCAGTTCACGAGGCCCATAGCCCGACCGCCCAGGTGGGCTTTCCCAGAAGAAGGGGGAGAGTTGTTGGGTAGGATCCTTCGTGTCCAACGCCAGCAGGCATTCGCCTCCCGGCAGGCTGCCAAGGGGGCAGGGGCTGTCGCCCAGGCCCACGCTGAGCACCTACAAACTTCATTACGGAAAACTCCGTCCGCCCCCACCTCCACACGTCCTGTGTGACCCGGGCAAACGGTGCCTCCTAGATGCCGGCTCCTGGTCGTGTCACAGAACCGTCCCTCCTGGTGCAGGCCTGTAACACGCTCAGGGCCTGCCCGCGGCAGGAAGCCGGGGTGCTGGTGGAGGGTCTATTTTCCATTGGAGAAGGAAGGGCAGGCTGGCAAGACACCCCCCAGCTCAAAGCAGAGGGCCCTTGGTATGAGAGGGAAATCCTTGAGCGGGAGGGAGGACACCTGACCAGGCTTCTCCGCTTTCACCCTGGCCGCTATTTTAGGTCGTTTGAGACAAGCGGTGGCTAGTCGAGGCAGGGCTGGGGTGAGGGAGGCCTGAGGCACCCACAGCCACACTGGAGAGCAACAGGCAGGGCGCAGGGACTGCCCTAACAGAGAAGGGAGCGAACCCCTCGTGCGGGCTGAGCCGGGGCAAAGCAGGCCTGGTCCCTGGTGGCCGTGAGCCAGAGACGGCGCGTTGCCAGGGGAATACACGTCGCAGGGAACAACTCCGCTGCCTTCGCCCAGCACTGGCCCCGTGGGGTCCTTCTCCCAGTGAAATGAATGGGAGTCATGCCCCAGATTTCAGGCCATGCCCCTAATTTCCATGGTGCACAAGAAGGGCCGCACTGGGTCAGCCCAATGTCCATCCAGCCCACGTCCTGTCTTCCCACAGTGGCTGCAGAGGGAATGAACAGAGCAGGGAATCATCGCGTGAATCCATCCCGTCGGCCAGTCCCAGCTTCTGGCAGAGGTTAGGGGCACCCATAGCATGGGGGTGTGTCTGACTGTCTTGGCTACCAGCCATTGATGGACCCATCCTCCAGGAGCTTATCAAACCCGCTTGGAACCGTTACACTTGTGGCCTTCACCCCACCCCTGACAGCACGTTCCCCTGGCTGAACACCAAAGGGCCTGAGTTTTGAAAGGGCCGGAGCAGCTTCTCATGGCGTGAGCAGGCACCGTGGACGCTCCCCACCTCTGCGTCTGGCCCTGCGGGGTGCGTGTTCTCCGACAGCCGTGCTCTCCCTTTACAAAGCCCAGCGACCAGCGAGGTTAATCCGAGGGGCTCAGCAAGCACAAAGGGAGGTGCCAGGACACCCCTGCACTCCTGCGTGCCGGCAGGACGAGGGGCAGCCCTCTCCCCTACGCAGCAGGGCAGGCTCCAGGCTGATCAGGAACCAACCAGGTGAGGTCCAGAAACAGACTGGTCAGTTTCAGGGGAGGGAGAAGCTGAGCGGGGCTGTCCTAGCAGCAGGATGGGGGCCCCTGCTAGGGAAATCACCCTGGGTGAAGAGGAAGGAAAGAAAACCCAAGGGGCAGATGCCAGTCGAACTCTTCTTGGCTGGTTTCCAGTGAGGCTGGGACAGTGGCTCCAGCTCCGGGGACCTCACCGAGCCAGGAGCAGTCAGCCCTGCCCACGCCCTCGAGCGCCAGCCTGGCAGCACCATGCATTTGAATCACAGCCTGGTCCCCAGCTCTGCCGCCGGTACCCCCCTACCCCGGCACCTGCTGCTTCCATCTCCCCTGAGACCCGCGCAGCTCAGTGAGATCCCACCCCTTATGCAGCGTGTCCGGGAGTGGGAACCAAGGCACCCGGCAGGGCGCACACCCGCGCTGGGGGCTGGCCCTGGCTCTGTATAACCGAGCAGCCAGCCACCCCTCGTCTTTAATAAGACAACGGGATTGTAGGAGCACGGGGGCTCAGGCCAAGACAGACAACCGCGTGCTGGGACTTGTCGTCTTTAGCTGCTGGGGTTGAGTCTCAAGGGGGAGGGGGACATTAAGGAGAAAGGCCGCAGGGTCCCAGCCACCAAGAACTGCACCGTCCCTTCCGCACCAACAGCAATCCACGTCAGAGAAAAGCAAAGAGCCTCCTGGAACCCGGGGCCAGGGACAGATGGGAAGTGGCCGGGCTCAATCACACGGCAGCATGGGAGCTGTCAGTCGTCACACAAGCAGTGCCCTGCCCCACCCTGCTGCGAGGCGGCTGGAAGGTGCCAAAGTACCTACACGGCTAAGAAAGGCAAACACCGGGACCCTGGCGACCTTGCTTCAAAGGGCTGGATTAGCAGAGCTTGCTGCTGCCACCGCCCGCGCCCCGTCACCCCTAGGTAAAAGGGCAGCATGTTGACACAGCCCAGAGAGGAACCTCCTCGCAGACAGGGGATCACAGAGCAGACCAAAGAGCGGGGTCAGAACACAGGCTGTGCGCTCCCTTGGGCTAGGCGGGGGTCGGGATGAGACAGGAAAGGAGTAGGAGGAGCTGTCCCTCTGTCTGATCATTCACCAGGGAGACTGTGCCCAGCTAAACCAAGCAGTAAAAGCAGCAGAGGGTGTTAAACTTTAATAGATCCTCCGGAAAAGGCAGATAAAAAGGGCCCGGCAGAGAAGGGGGGGGCCTCCCAGACCGGCGCTGGGCTCAGAGCAGAGGGCAGCTGCAAACCTTCTTTGTGCATGTACCGTAGACGGGCCCATCTCCACTAGAGTACAGCCCAGTGCCAACGGCTCCCCTCGAGGGGCCGTTCCTCTGGTTCTCTCGCAGCACTAAAGCTTCAGAAAAACCCCAAGGCAAAGGGACCGTGTACACTACAGCCTGCAACAGTGTTTGTAAGCGGAGCAGGAGACAAGCCCGTTGTGATGGGATCCCCTGCCCGGGCTGCCTTTATAGTGTAAGGGCCCCTGCCGGTCTCTCTGCAGAGCAGCAGCTGCTGCCAGAGGCTAGTGCAGTGCCAACCCCCTGACTCCTAACCTGAAGTGGTTTCCCATGGGGTCAGCAGGGGGAGGTTTGCTAAGAGCTCTGGACACGCAGGGGCTGCTCCCCTAGGGCAGAGACTGATAAAAAAGACCCCAAAGTCGGCTCCTTCCAGAGGAGAAAAGTAGCAACAACGGAGCCCGAGGCCTCTGCCCCAGCCCCAGCCAAGCCACGTTTCTGGGTCACAGCCCAGGATTGCCGGCTAACAGGGATTCAGCCCTGCTGGGCTACCCGGGGCAGAGGGAGACCAGCTCGCGATGAACCATACGAGTGAGAGCTCGGCCTGGTTAAACCCCACATTAACAAAGCAAAACGACCCCCTGCCTCTTGGCTCCGTATCCCCGCTGAGCCTCTGGGACCCTCCCCACCAGCCCCCGGGAGCAGTGGCACTTTGCAGGGGAGGCACACGCGGCTTCGCAAACTCCCGCAGGCGCCCGCAATTCCTCTGCGCTAAGAAACAAACCTGACTGCCCGAAGCGCCGGCGGCTGGAGATTTTTCTTTTCTTTTAAAAACTAGACGTTGAACATCTATCCCTTCGGCCAAGTGATAACCCCTCTCCAAAAATACCCCTCTGGCCAGCGCGCAGCCCGGGAGCCTCGCACGACTCTCCTGGCCTCCAGCGCCAGCGTCTCCTTTTGAGGTAGGTGAGTGTGTGTGTCCGTCCCCCGCACCCGGGCACAGGGACGGCGGCTCTCAGTCACATGACCAGGGTGGAGTCAGACAGGCGGCTCAGCGTCTGAGGGATGACAGCTTTCTGGAGGGCTGCGCCGGTGTATCTGATCAGAGGCAAACTCTGCGTGCAAGCGTTGGGCTCCAGGGACTTGGCAGCTTCCTCGGCATCCCTCGAAAGGAGAGCTTTGCTGCGGGGAAAGGGAACATCGGGCCGCTCAGTGCCGGGGGAGGAGGCGGCTGGCAAAGGCCACGGAGCTACAGGGAAAGGGGAGCTGTGAAAAGCTCGCATCTGCCCATGCCTGCAAACATCCCAGCCACGCCTCACTGGGGCAGCTGCAGCTGACCCCGCCTGGCAGGAGTTTGTAGCCGCGGTGGGGGAGAGGCAGTGCACCCTGGACGACGGGACGGGTCTGCTAGTTCTGAAGCAGCTGTGGGTGCTGTTAGCATGCCCTGCACACCTGACCCCGGGCAAGCTCCCGCCATGCCCAGTCCAGCCCCGCGGGCGGGGTGCTCAGATCCCAGGAGACACCTTCAGTCGCACACCCGGTGCCATCAGCCTAGCCTGACTGCTCCTTACACAGCCAAGGCAGGTTGGGCAGATCCGCCTCCTCCCCACCCACCGCTGCTCTCCCCGCCAGTCTCAACTCCTTTTCAATACGCCCCTGCCCCTTGCCATAGCTCCTGCGGACAGCAGCCCAGTGCAGACTGAGTGAACTCACCTGAATCTGCCCGGTTCCAGTTTGCAGAAGCCGTTCAAGTGGACGTCACTCTTCGGGAAGAGGTGAGACCTCGGCAGTGACCACTGGGAGGGGAGAAGACAGACAATCAGTGCTTCAAGCAGCCGGCACGTGGCAGAATTCCCCCCTCAGCTCAGAGAGCGGCTACCCCTGGGCTGGCTCTGCTGTTCCCCCCTTCGCAGGGCAGGGAAGGAACGTGGCTCCCAAGGGCGCCTTTCACGCGCGGTATCTCGGCGCTGCGATCTTTGACTCGCACCGGCAGGCCACTACATCAGCCTCGGCACCAGAACGGACCTGGCCGGTACTGAGATCTCCCCTTTCGGGGCTGTTGGCTTCCCTGAAGGTGGGTGGGGAGAAGGCAGTTGTTTCACAGCTCTGTGCGTCAGGGGGACGGCCAGGCCGTTGGATGCGCTCTGCTTGCACCGTGACCAACTGGAGGCTGTTGTCAGGAGACGACAGCTGGTGCCGCCGGGAGAAGCAGACGCCGGAGAACAGCTGAGCAGCATGGTCACTGGGGTGACGGTCATTTCCCTGGCTGCACTCGCAGGGCCCATTAAATGGAGTGCCCTAGAGGACTTGGCCGTTACCCTTTGCTGACCAAATCCCTCTCCCGGCCTGGGTGGGAGCAGAGCGCTGCCTGGCCGTCTCAGACACACGGTGAGGGACAGCCTTGTGGACAGTCAGATCGATACAGCTCAAAGGAAGACACTCACCATCTGGGCCAAGTCCATCCCTGCCCCGGTGAGGTACCCTTTGAGACACCAGTTTCTTAACAGATCCAAACCTAGACAAGGACGGACATGCAGTAAGAGCGTTTGTACAGAGACAAGTCTGTGCTCGTGGCACATCCACACCACGCTGGGCGTCCCCAGCCACATCCAGAAACGGCAGCGTTTGCCAGCACGGCCCCTGGAGCCTGGCAATGGCCAATATGGGGTGCTTCGGGGAAGGTGACGTCCCCATAATGCCCCAGGACAATTTAGGAACAGTACTAGCTCACTAGTCAGCAGCTTCTTAGAACGGCCAGACTGGGTCATCATCCCAATGGTCCATCTAGCCCAGTATCCTGTCTGCCGACAGTGGCCAGCGCCAGGTGCTGCAGAGGGAATGAACAGGGCAGGGAATCATCGAGTGATCCATCCCATCGGCCATTCCCAGCCTCTGGCAAACAGGCTAGGGACACTTCAGAGCATGGTTTTGCATCCCTGCCTATCCTGGCCAATAGCCATTGCTGGACCTGTCCTCCAGGAACTTATCTAGTTTTTTTTTTAACCCTGTTATAGTCTTGGCCTTTACAATATCCTCTGGCAAGGAGTTCCATAGGTTAACTGTGCCTTGTGTGAAGAAATACTTCCTTTTGTTTGTTTTAAACCTGCTGCCTAGTAATTTCATTTGGTGAGCCCTAGTTCTTGTGTAATGAGAAGGAGTAAATAACACTTCTGTAATCATTTTCTCCATACCAGTCATGCTTTTATAGCCCTCTATCATATGCCCTCTTAGTCATCTCTTTTCCAAGCTGGAAAATCCCAGTCTTATTCATCTCTCCTCAGATGGAATCTTTTCCATGCCCTAAGCAATTTTGGTGCCCTTTTCTGTACCTTTTCCAATTCCAATATATCATTTCGGAGATGGGATGACCAGCTCTGCACCCAATATTCTAGATGTGGGCATGCCATGGCTTTATACAGAGGCAACTCAATATTTTCTGTCTTATTATCTATCCCTGTCCTAACGATTCCCAATATTCTGGTAGCTTTTTGCCTGCCGCTGCACACTGAGTGGATGTGTTCAGAGAACTAGCCACAGTGACCCCAAGATCTCTTTCCTGAGTGGTAACAGCTAACTTAGACCCCATCATTTGTACGTATAGTGGGGATTCTGTTTTCCAACGTGCATTACTCTGCATTTATCAACCCTGAATTTCATCTGCCATTTTGTTGCCCAGTCACCCAGTTTTGTGAGATCTCTTTGTAACTCTTCGCAGTCTGCTTTGGATTTATTTATCTTGAGTGATTTTGTATTATCTGCAGTTTTTGCCACCTGACTGTTTATCCCTTTTTCCAGATCATCTATGAATATTCTCATTCTTGTGCTGAAGGAGGAGATTTGGTGACCCTCTCCTAGCGGGGCAGCTACAAACAGTGGCCACAAAAACATTCAGTCTCTTTCCAAATCCAGCTGATCTGCTCCCTCCGGGATCAGAGTCCCTCTCATGTGAAGAAAAGCTGCGATCTAACAACCCCCCGCCTTTACAGAGCTCTGAGACTAGCAACGCACAGTCTGGGTAGCTGGATGGGAAAGGTGATGACCGTGACTGGAATTCTTTGAGTTGAACTCTGCCCATGGCATGTCCCAGGAGCGGAAACACACGCAGGTCATCTCGAAGAGGAAGGGATATTACATTTTTAACGGCACCAAGGCAGCCTGCTCTCATCACAGGGCTCATTAGACCTGCAGTGACAATATCCGAGCAGCGACAGCCCAGTTCAGCAATCCTAAATGCCGCAAAGCCCTCGCCAGGCTCCCTGCCAGCTGCATTCTACATGGAGCCCAGCTGTGAAAAGGGCTTCATAAAAAGCCAAACACAGAGCCAGCGTTGTCCCCTTCTTGGCGGCTGGGAACTGCTGTAAGAAGTTCAGCTGCCTTGAGATTTAAGAAGCCAGGGGATGCGGGCGAGACAACGTGAGGCCACCCCGCTGGAGTTACCATGGCTCTGCTGCCCAACACTGGGACATCTAAAGAAGGGCTTGTTCTTGGCCAGAGCTGAATGCTGTCCTTCAGTGACCTTTCAACACATCCCAGTATCCTGAAGAAAATGCATTCTGCAGCTTGGGAGAGATGAGAGGCAATTCAGCCTGAAACCTCTGCACCGCCCAATCGCTCCACAAGTGACAGTGGGACGTGTTTTGCATTCAGCTGCCATCCCCTGCCAGAAAAAGGCTGGTTTCTACGGGGAACTGTATGGAATGTCCATGAGTTTCTGGGGAAAGGTTGGGTTTGTGCCCTTCTCAGCGCAGAGGAAACGACTGGAGGGGGTTCTTTTGCTTCCCTGCTTGTTTAGAAGGATCTCTGATATTGCTGGCACGCTCCGAGGTCTGCAATGGACACGGCGAGGTCAGCTCTTCAGTGGATGGGAGGGCGATGCTGCCTCAAAGATCGGCCTCCAAGTGGTTAGAGGGTGTTTGATAGACTCTTAAACAGAGTAAAGAGAAATCACTTCCCTTGTCACGTAAGGGCTGGTCTAAACGAACAAGTTCACGTGAAAGAGCTTGGGTGTGAATTTAAAGCACCATAACTATTGTGCTCAAGCCACGCTTTTCCACGCTGAGTGCCCTCGTGCGGTTTAGATTAATCCACTTCCAAAGCTATTCCAGGCTTTTCCCTCATGTACACAACCCCTCACCTTGATAGCCCGTGTCAATCCTGTTAGCTGAAGATCACCCACACAGTCTTCCAGGAACGAAAAGACCTGAATTTCTAACATTTAAAAGGCAAAATCCTCCCCTCCTTCTTCATACCATCCACAACAGCACAAGAAGGGAACAGAGGCCCGATTCTTCCCCCACTTCACAGGTTGCCTGGCACGAACCAATCCTAACAGACCGCAGAAGTTTCCCGAGGGTTTTTAAAACAATTTGAACATTCCCCTGTAGTGCTGGGATCTCAAACCATGGGAGAGGGCCGGTGCACGGGAACCAGCAAGCAAAAATAAGGAGAACTAAGCGAAACTGACGAGTCTAATGCCAGTACCCAAACTACTCCTCAAACAGCAGAAATGGAGAGAAAGTTTTAAATTCTCTGGTCCTGTGACATGACCAGAAGTTCACAATGAGGCTTGCGTTCTGTATCTGGAGGCAGCATGTGGCCCTTCCGGGTGAGGGGAGGGAGGGGGGGCAGGGAAGATTTGTGGCCCCTCTGTATAGGGAGTGATGGCGAATTCTAATGGGTGCCATGAGCACCAACCAGTGCTTTTGCCAAAGGGTCGTGCTCATTTTGCAGGAGACAGGGGCAGCCTAGCCTAATGCACAGGGGAAGGGCAAGCTGTGACACCCCCAAAGGGGAACAGCCCAGAGCTCAGGGGGGTTCTGCCCACAACTGGGTGCATGGCATACTGACCCTTACTTGTGGCCACTTGCTCAGAACCAGTTACTACAAACAAATGAGCCAACATCAGAGATACAGCAGGCCCTGCAGAAGCACACCGTGGCATGTGGGCGTAAGGCGGGTAACGCGCTGCGTGCAGCACGCATGGATCTCTTAGGTAAGCAATGGCAGCTTTTGGGTGGGCAGTCAGCTGGCACCAAAACCTTACGCAGAAGGCCAGGTGTTGACCGGCCAGGGGCCTGGTGTGTTTGCTTCTGAATACAGCACTGGGTGACCCAGGGGACAAGACAGCCTCTCCCTGGCCAGCGGAAATCAGGCAGCACACACCTCTCAGGGTTGCCTCGTCTTGGGCTCTCCACGCATTTGATGGCTGATCAGTATTTGTGATCCGAACTTCATAACCACTGAGCTTTCCTCCCAGGTCCCCAACAGAACAAGCGTCCCCCTGCTGTTGTGGAGACAGCCTGCTCTGCTCAGCTCGCTGTCCTAGCTATCTAGAGCCACAAGCAGGGGCTGCCCTGGTCCAGCATCAGAGGCGGGAGCGCCAGGGCTGAGATCTCCAGGGGCAGCTGGTTACCTTTGGGTTTGTTCAAGCAATATTTCAATTCCCACTGGGCAGCGAGGATGTTGAAGTAGCGAGGCTGCTCGAAGAAGCGCAGGTACCGCATGGAGATCCGGGTCGGGAACACCCGCTCAAACTGTCCGCGCCGAGCAAACTCGTCCTCCGTCTCCACCAGCATCCGCACGTCATCCGGAGTCAGGATGTCCAGGATGGAAGAGTAGAAATCCTGCAGCCCAGAGCACACAAGGGTCATGAAGAACTAGAGATTCCCATGCCCCCCCCACCCACACTGCTTTTCAGCCTAGGATCGCAGTGCACGGATATCCCTTGAGAAGCAGGCAGCTATTAAGCAGGTGGAAACTGAGGCACAGAGGTTAATTACTTGCTGGCATGGCAGAGCTGGAACCAGATTCCCCTTCTCCAAGTCCCATGGTTAAACCTTCCCAGCACTGCCCCATAGAGCTTAAGGCTAGAAGGGACTCCCACATCATCCAGCCTGAGCTCCGGTATATCACAGGCCGCCCGTACACTAACCCAACAACGGGCATGAGATCAGAGCCCACAGGAGACTAGGCTGTTACGTCCCACAGGCAGAGAGCAGGAGGGGCCGAGGTGCACCAGTGCTCCCGTAATGGCAGGGAACTGATGAGATAGACCCAGATAACCCTGCCCCACGCTCCAGAGAAAAGTGACACGCCTCCAAGGTCCCTGCCAATCTGATCTGGGGGGAAATTCCTTCCCGGCCCCACATACGGCGATCAGCTAGGCCCTGCGCGTGTGAGCAAGAACCAGCCAGCCCAGCACCCAAGAGGGAGAGTGATGGGAGTCAGCTCAGAGCCCCAGCCATCCCCGCCCAATGTCCCATCCCTGGTGCTTCAGAGGAAAGAAATTTAAAAACCTCCCTGAATACACTGGGGGGGGGAGGGGGAACATCTCTTCCTGACCCTGTCTGACTGAAACCTTGAAGCACGAGCTTTAGGAACATACGATATAAACCAGAAGTGAGCCCCAAGATTGCTGAGCCCTGCCCCCGGCAAACAACGGCACACACACATTTGTCCCGCTCTCTCTCTCTCTCACAACTGAGGAATTGTTCGTCAGGGCACCTGGCAGGTAACTATCACGCCGTGACAATGACAATGCTAGGGGGAGAGGTGGGATGCCAGGATTTAACCACTGCAAACATCTCACTTGTGGCATGAAAACACCGCTGAGGAAACTGGGCGGCTAGATTTTTAAGCAAATAAAGGGTGAAAACCATAAGTTCCAGAGAAGCAGCAGCAGCATTGGACAAACTGGACTGACACCCAATTGTCCCAGTCAGAGGACACTGGGAGAAGATAAACAGCAGGGAACTGAAATACGGGAACATGCCACCGTGACAGCTCATCAGGGGGCAGGGGGAGCGAGACAGAAGAAGCCATGGCGAGTGCTGGGGGAGAGATGTGCCTCACACCTGATCAGGTAGCTTCTGTGTCAAGTAATAAGCTCTCTTCATCTTCTCTGCTGTGAACTGCTCAGGGACCGACTTCGGCTTCTCCTTCGTGGTGCTGGTTAGGCTAAACAAAGGACACATGCAGTCAGTACCTCCCCACCAAAGGACAAGCTCAGCCAAGTCAGCACTTCCTGCTTCCACCGCGAACACTGAGATCAGCCAGCAGACACCCTGGGTAACATTCTGCCCCTCAACAGCATCTTTCTTCCAAGTGAGCTGCACGCCTGCAGAGGTGGTCAGGGACACCGTGGGAGGACATCAGTAATCAATGACCCACGGCAGCAGCTTAAGAGCACACAGCGGGCTTAGGCCAGGAAGCAGAGAGTCACCTCACAGCCATCTGGAACAGCGGGAGAAAACGTAACTGCTGGGTATGGAAAGCAGCCGGACCAGGGTTAACAGCTGACTGGATCTGCAGTGATCAGGATCTTGGTTTTGGGTCTCCTCTGCCAGATGTCGCATCTAAGCTTGGGGCACTGGTTCAGTCCAAAAGGGAGGAGAGCCAACGACCGAATGACTAACAACGCTTCCGAGGGATTCCTGGCGCTGACCTGGCTTGGCTTGGGAGTTCTAAGAGCAGGTGGCCAGGTAGGATTTGAACGGCAGAGGAGAAACACTGCTAATGTTAACTGACCAGAGATCCAGCCCATACCGAAGCACCGAGAGATAATTCTGGACTCTGCAATGCCAGTAACCTACTCCATAACTGTTATAAGTAGCTGTTAACATGACAGCAACTCAGTGAAACATTTACAGGCTCATTTCGACACCAAGTGTGGGGAGACCTGATGCTGCTCCTGCAGTAGTAAAATGCTAGGTTTATGTTTGGAGTTGGGGACAGAAGAGCGGTCAGCACCTCTTCTCACACCTCTGTTCTATTTTAATAAAAGCCAACGCCAAGCGGCTCCAAGCCACACGCTGCAGATTTATGCAGATGCCATAATCAAGTGCCCAGACCATCGCAGGAGGAACACGTCACTGGTGACCAGTCCCTGAATACAGACTGTAGGCTACATTTTCCGAAGTGCAGGGAAAGTGACTAACTGCAAACTAAACAAGGCACAACTGCCCATGAGAACTCACGGTTGGAGCCAGGCTACAGACTGGCCAGAAGTACAGCCAGCGCCCCATATAATCTCCCCTCCTTGACACCCCGAAGGAGTGCTCACCTGCAACAAGAAACCTCTCCTCCCCCGCCCGGAAGAGGAAATGTTTAATGCGGTAACAGCACCGAGAATGGCCCATCCTTTCTGACGGAAGTAAGGAGTAGGCCCCAGATGCACCTCACAGCACTAAATCTGGTCATGTAGCTGCTAGCAGGGAAACAGAGCACCTGCAAGGGGGTGATTAAAATCTGCCGTGGTGCCACTCTGGGCCCACTAAGGCCTTGAGGGTTTAATACTGGAAATGCCAGCCAGGAAATATAGTGGCTGGTTACACACAGGAGGCTCACCGCTAATGGGGTACGCTGGAACCGGTGCTCTGCAGGCTAACCCTGTGTGTTAAGATCAGGGCAGCCACAGGCCACGTTCCCATGGGTCAGCCTTACTTTATTCTGTCAGCCAGGCAGAGAGCCTCCGCGGTGAGGAAAATGCCATGGAGCACCTGCAGACGGACACACCCGTCCCTGTCAGAGGGTCAGGAAGGAAGAGGCCACAAAGCCAAGCCCTTCTCAAGCCTCGCCCTGACCTGATGGTGGAACTGCTGGCACTCCCCGTGCCCGAAGTCCCCTCGGCCACGCTGGGCAGGACAAAGCCGGCCAGGTTGAGGAGATCACGGATCATCTGGCCCTTGATGCTCACGTCCAGCGGCGAGTTGGAATGGAGGCTGTGAGGAAAGTGAACAGACCTGTCTGAGTTCCAGGCTGGAGGCTCCAGGGACTGGGCAGCCCCGCCCGCCTCCCCAAGCTTGTCTGGGTTCAGTTTGATTTAATGCTGGTGGCAACTATGAAATCAACAAAGCTGGAGACTAGCGCCCCCGCTCCACGGAGCAAGGAATAGCATGGGCAGCCTCACACTGCCTTGAGCTAACGTCCCACAACCTGCCCTAGACAAAGCACAGCTGAGAGGGAATTCAGCTTCTCTCTCAAGGACTAAGGGGGATGGTTGGTGCCCGGGTAAAAACTGGAACCATGAACTCATTTCGCTGGTGCCAATGGGCAGCTCAGAGATGCTCATAACGTTCACTCCTGCCATCTTGAACGTAGGAACCGCCGAGCCATCCCTTACGGCAGTGGGCATCTTCCATGGCAGACGGGCGCAGGGCTAACGACGGACCTGGCACACGCTGGTCACCCCCGACCCGGCGCAGAGAGATGCGGGGGGACACTGGCGACCTACCTGGGGGAGATGTTGACTTCCAAGATCCAAGGCTTGAGGTTTTCGTCCAGCATGACATCAAAGCCAAAGAGCTCGTGACAGCAGTACGGACGCCGCACGTACATTTTCACCAGGCTGTTGACGTAGGGCTCGGACCTGACAGCAAGGAAGCAGGGGCTTGGTTTCGGACGGGGAGGCCACGGAGCATTTAAGCCACCTGCAGCACAGCACGTTCCCAGGCTGTGCACTACTCCCCAGGCATTTAAATGCAGCATGCCGCCAAGCCTGGATCTAAATTCAGGTCCCGAGCGACTCCCACCTAGCACAGCACGAGCAGGATCCACAAGAAGCATCTTCCAGCCCAAGGCTGGGAGGATCTGCCTTAAGAATAAGATTCCCCCCAGCAGCACCAGAAAGCTTTTCTCCCTGCCTCCTCCCCAGCCAGAGACGGGTCAGGGAGGCTAAGCAGAGACGTGAAGCACTGAGCACGCTGCCCTCCTGGGCACACAAGGTCAGAGACTCACTCCCACAGACCTACAGTCTCTCTCCACTTATCGCAGGCTGCTATTGCGGTATCAAGGCTAGTAAGCTGAACAAAGGGAGGCTTGGTGGGAAAGCCAAGAGACCGGCTTTAAGGCAGAGCACAGTGGTGTCAGGAAAGAAGGGAGCTGCAAACAGCAACAGCTGCTGTGGACTCTCCTGCAGAGAGAGGGGGGCTGGGAGGGGCCCGCAGGACTCACGCAATGATTGTTTTGATAACGATGTCCTTGATCTTCTCCCAGATGGCCTCGCTGTTCACCCCCTTTTGGCTCAGGTAGCTCCAAAGTGCTTTCAGTGCCCTGCGGAGACAGAGCAAAGGGGAGTCACCAGATCCCCAGGCCTGGCACTGCCTCCTGGCGTTCCCTCCCATGACTCGCCAGTCCCAGCACATCAGAGGTTAAAGGTGGGGGGGGGGGGACTGGGAGTGCTTCCCTGCTCTGCAGTTAGCTAAGTGACTGGCCCTCTCCCCTAGGAAAGCGAGCCATGGCTCATCAGGAAACAATCAATCAGGGCTGGAGCAGCAGGCGGGCAGGGCCCCCGTCACAGAATCAGAACCCCACACCCTCCCCTCACATTCTGCCTAATCGGGCACATGCATCAGAATTGTTAACCCAGTTCCAACGGCACAGCTAAATTCTGCCCCCAGGAATACAGCTGCTCAAGTGCTCCGTTAGACCTCTGCACCCCCAAATTGGGGCGGTGGGGTGGAAAGGTTAATGAGGACAGAGTCTGGAGATAAAAGGGTTGCACAGATGTCAATCAGGCAGAAAACGACTAGCAGAATCTTTCCCATAGGGGATGCTTCGTGAGTCAGACAGAACCCAGCATGATCCTGAGACTCCGGGAGAGCTCACGGGGGTGGCAGCGCGAAGATGTTTTTATAGGTAAATTGATCTGAACCAACTGAGCCACAACCATGGTGTCAATGGTGCCATTTTGAGGGAGACTTCGCAGAGCAGACCTGAAATGTAAGTGTTCCAGGGCAGCGGGTCGCTCGGCAGGGCCACTGTCTTTTAGCAAGGTGTGTGGCAGATGTGATCTAGGGGACTGAGCACTGAGCCGGAGTCAGGAGACCTGGGTTCTACTCCCAGTTCTGCCAGTGACCCCCCTCTAACCTTGGCCAAGCTGCCTGCCCGCTCCCTGCTTCAGTTTCCCCATCGAACACAGGGATGATACCGCTCCACCCTTGCAAAGCGCTCTGAGCTCCGGGGATAGAAGTATGATATAAATGCCACTAGCAGCTAGATACCATACAGTGAGTCAGAGTGCAGCAAAAGGAAGCTGTCCTTGCCCCGGCCTCTGCAAACATTACGTACGTACGTCCCCCCCTGCCCTTACCACTTGTGCCCCTGACATGCAGTCTCGTCTGAGTTGGATTTGTACTCTGTGTTCTTCTTGTTCACGCTATAGTTGGTCAGGTGCATAAACTTGTTGCTGAGGCTCTTCATGGAGGAGGAATACCTGAGCCAGGGGAGAAAGATGAGGAACAGCGCGATCTGATACCGAGCAGGTGCTGCCGAGAGGCATGGGGCAGGCGGTGCGAGCTGGGAGCTCCGTTCCAATCCCAGCTCCAACCCAACCTCGCGTTTCCCAGCCTCCCCCCGCAGGGGTGTTTGGAAAGCCCATCAACGGCTCTCATGCCCACCATCCAGGGGGCTTGGCACTGACAGCACAAGATAACATGGTCTCAGACGTCCCCAGGCCCCTCAGCCAAGCACCAGCAGTTGTGATCACTCTCCCGTATATGGGGCAGCCAGCGTCTCCCTCCCCGAATCCTATCAACCTATCAACAGAAGCGACGTCCCGGCAGGGGAGCAGCTGTCTAACAAACCATGACCACTGGCTGTCGAGAGGCTCCAGCCTGCGGACCCCACGTCAGCTGCCCACCCCCGCCACTGCAGACTGCGCTGCTCCGGTGAGACCTACTTGCAGCTCGCAAAGCGTACTAATCCGTCTCTGAACAAGTAGATCCTGAGGGGATCGTAGCAAGTGACGTAAACATAAATCCTCAAGTCAAACTTGCTTCCGCCAATGAGGTAGGGTTTGTGCAAGTATCTGCAAAGGAGAACAAGATAACACGGTGAGTGGGATAAACTCTGCACGGTGCAGGGCACAGGAGGGGGCCTGCCCTGGCATTGCTACAGGAGATGCAGCATCTCCGTGATGGGAAGAGACCTGGTGCCAGCACAGTGGTAACTCAGGGAATCCTGAAGATTCCTTTAAGAGCTTACCCACCGAGCGGGCGGCAAACTCCCAGCTCGGTTTGGGGAGTAAAGCTGGTGGGGAATTTCCTGTCCGAAAATGCCCTTTTCACAAAAATCAAAATTTTCCAGGGGGAAATTTCAGTTTTGCTGAAAAATTTTGATTTTCCATTGGAAAAAATGGCAATGATGGCTCCCCATCTGGGAGCTCTTGTCAATGTGACCGGGCTCTGTGGGGCAGGCAGCCAGCAAGCTGAAGGGTTCCATGTTGGTTCTCCTGGATTTTGCTGGAAATCCCTTCCCGTGAAAAATTTCACCTTTTTACATTTTCATCCCAATTTGGGAAGGAACATTTTTCAAACCCATGACAGTTTTTGCTGGAACGAATTTCCATTTTCCAGCCAGTTCTGTTTCAGCCTCAAGGGGAAGTCTTGCCTGCGAGTGTATTGGGAAAAGGTTTGCCTGTAGAAATCAGATTCCCTGGCTGGAGCAGAAAGCCACCAGGATTACACTACAACCATCTTCTGTATTTCACAGAGGGAGAGCTGAAGCTGGAGCTTCTGCCTGACGGATCATTAGGCTGGTGCTGGAAGAAATGATTTCAGAGCATGCCACAAACTATTTCACACAGAGGAAGGTTTCCTCCAAGTATATTTCTGGAAGCAGCTCTGGAAAGGGAACCACGCACCTGCAGCCCTAGTCTCTAACTATAGGCCAAAGCCACTGAATGATGGGCAAGAAGACACAGCTTCATTAATTCTTCAGTACGAACAAAGGTTTCCTGATCCTTGTCAGATGCTCATGTCCCACCGAGCCAGGGGGTGCAACAACCTGCTCTGAGGCCTCAGGCTGAAGCTAAGACAAGAGGGCGGAAGTAGATTCTAATCTGTTTGTATCCTGTTTTGAGTGAAGGGGGCGTGGAAAGGCCCAGCTCACCTCTGCACCAGCAATGGTCTCCTCTTGGGCAGCTGGCTCCATTTGTGGATGACCTGGATCCCGATGCCCCTGGCCGAGGCCGGCTGGAAAAACATACACAAGAAAGAGGGCATCAGCTTAACTGGCTGCAGCGGCAGCAGGGTAAGTCACTTGACCCCGCTTCGTTCTTACTGGTTTCACGATCCACTTCTGGCGGCTTCCGCTCTCCTCCCAGGCCTTCCTCAGCAGCTTGATGTCCTGGGGCAGGATGAAGGACTGGGGGAAGAAGTTAAACTCCTTCTTCCCAAAGCGAGTCTGCATCTTGGACAGGTTGCGCCACAGACGGTCCTTCCTCCCGATTTGAAACGAGCCAGGGAAGTGGTTTAACTGGGAGAGAACACACCAGCAGCAGTAAGGAGGTGTCCTTCGCCGACTGCCCCGTCCCAGCCTTCCCGCCACGCTGCCCCTGCGCTTGGGGTACCCTCCGTCCTCTGCCCTCCCCTGGCGAGGCAGCATGAACTAACAACCGCATACTGCTTTATGGCCAGCACTTCTAGGGCTAAATATACCCTATTTACTTGGAGCAAGACCCCTTTGTTATACAGGTTCCTGCCCTCAAACCCCCGCACTGCCCTTTGTCTAGCTCCAGGCTGCAGGAGGTCTGCCAGGGCTCTCCTCTCCCCCAAAGAGCAGTGCGCATCACTGCAGGAGTTTTTGGGAAGTGGTCTCGATGCAGCAGACCGTAAAGGTAACCCATCCTGGCCGAATCCCTTGGCCCGTGACAATGGGTATCCAAGGAAGCGCACGCAGCTCGGCCAGACAGCATCCCGCGCACTGAGCCCCAACGCTTCCATACCTTCTGGTGCTCCTTGATGGCTCGGAAGCCGGGTGACTTCATGTGATGGCCCCAGCAGCCCAACCAGTCGCTGTTTTCTGAAGGAGGAGACGAGACAAAATCGGGGACCAAATTCATCTTAAACAAGGGTGCTCAATCACTCTCCCCGCCTCACACCCGAGGGACAGGCGGGAGGGGCCTAGACGCCACCAGCAGGAAGCAGGCACAGACGCTGCTGACACCCCTCCAGCTCCGACGAGGCCGCCACGCCAACTGCACGTGCTAGGACCCAGTTTCCCCACCAGTGAAGCTATCACTGGTGCAGACGTCACCCTGCACTGAGCACACAGACGGCACCTCTCATCTCCACAGCACCACACAAACATTCGTGAATTCATTCCCACAGGCAGACAACTAACCAGCCCCATTTTTACTGATGGGGAGACAGACAGAGAGGTTCCGAGTCCTGCCCAAAGCTAAGAGGAGGCAGTGGGAGAATTCAGGACTTCTTTGGTTCCCGCTCCACTACGTTACAGTGCCTCTTCGCCAGCAGCTTGCTGTATTCCTTCAGTATCAGGCGGAGGACAGGTGTCCTGACACAAGTAGGAGCCCCATCGCTAGACGGGCCAAAGCCTGGAAGGACACGTTTTAGGGGACAGAGGAGCCGAATGATCTAAGCAGGCTCCCCCCGTCCCCGCATCTGACTCGCACAGCTCCGCGACTGTAAAACCTCCAGCCAGCAGGAACTCTGTGTTCATGAGTTCCAGTTACACCCACATAACAGGACATGATTGCTTTCCCTTCCCCAGGGCGCCGAGTGAACGAACCACCTGTCTAGGAGATGAAGGAACACATCTGGGTTTTAATGTCGGGAGCCTTTCAAAGTTTTCATGAGTGCAACGGCATCAGCTAGACACAAACTCAACTGCAGCTCTGCTGACATGCCCCAGCTAGTCCCGTCTCTGCTCCCCACACTCAGCTCTACCGATGTCTCTCGGTCCTGACTCGCAATCCACCTAGCCCTGCCCTGGGCATGTCAAGTGGAAACCGCTAGTGACGCCACTCTCTGCAAGGACCTTGGCAGTGCAGGCACATGGCTGTGCGGGGCTAGGCCGAGACCATTACACGTATTCAACTGGGACCTAGCAGAAGTCAAGTCTCCAGCAGTGAAAAGGCCAACATATTAACCCACTAATGCCACCCAGAGCAGAACTGCCCTCAGGTTGTCCCTGTGTGTGAAGCAGATTCCTCTTTGGGGAGGGATGAGACACCTTCACCTCCAGGCTGAGAGGGGTGAGGCCTGGGGGGAGCTCAGCACCTGCCAACTCAGCCAACTTACTCTTGCTGACTTTAAAGTGGGACCTGCCGATGGTTTGCTTCACGATGTTGGGAGTGACGGTGCTCATTTTCCATCGCAGCAGCTTCCTCTGCTCCCAGGGGAGCTTCTCCACTGGAAGGGAAGGGTGTGATTGCAAATGTAAGAGAAGAAGGAAAAACAAGATCTAACCTTTCTATAGCCACTTCTGTCCTGAAGGATCCCAGATGGCTTTACCAGCTTAAACTGACGGGTGAATACGGGCCTGAATGTACCAGCTGATTGGGAGGAAAGGTGACGGAGAGTTCTGTACTCAGCTAGGACCACAGGGTAATTCTCCAAGGTCAAGTTATTAGCCTGGAGACGAGAGAACTGAAGGACAGCCAGGAAATGGAGTGGGTAGAGCCCCACCCAGCAGGTCTCAATCCCTTCCGTCAAATGGACGCACCCATCCAGTGAGGGAGAGCCTCACACCGAGTGCCCCTTGTTCTCCCATGGTGAGAAGACTGCAGACAGCAGCTCCAGGTTCTTAAGCCCACTACTGCACTTGGAGCCTTCCCAGCAGGGGACAGGCTGCTGGTTTCACCTGAACTCCCACCACCAATACTTCTAACACCTCTTCTCTCTCACTGGCTAAAACTCTCAGGACTGCGATCCCAGCAGAGACCAGTGAGCTGTCTGGATCAGCAGCCTCTGGAAGCAGGAAACGTCAAATCTTCAGAGAAAGGCGCAAGACCCCCTTTAATGGAATGAACTATGCAAAGGAGCACAGCTGTATTATCGACACTGCCTCCTGATCAGCTGCTGCCCTGAGGCAGGAAGAAGTGCTATCCTTGCTACTGTCCCTGCAGATGTTGTTCTTAGCCACCAACATTTCTAATCCCTTTGGTTATTTTAATCCCGCATAACTATTTGCCTCCATAACATGGGGCAGGGAGTTCCATGGGTTAATTCTTAAAGGGGGTGGGGTGGTCACTTGAGTTTGTTCTTTTAATTTCACAGAGGCAGTTACTTGTTCTTTTATCACGGGATGAGAAGGGAGCACCCAGCCGGCCTACTTCAAACCATCTGCTGACATGGTTGTTACCCACCATTACGTGCTCCTGGGGGAATTCTGAGCCCTGCAGAATTTGCACAGAAACTAATGTTCTGCGCAGAATTTCCTTTCGCACCCGCCGCAGAAATGGGCTGCAGAGCTGCTGGCCATCACTAGGGGCTGCTGGAGCCAGCAGAGCCCAGCTGGCAAATAGAAGACACTGCCAGGGGCAGGGTCGGAGCTAGAGGATTCCCAGCAGGTCCTGAAGGAAGGAGGCGCTGTGCAGGGAACTGCATACAGGTCTGGGATCCAGAAGCAGGCTGCTTCTCCCTCTGGATCCCTGGGATCTGGGGGTGCAAATGTCTGTGCTGAGGGGAGCTACACGGCTGGGCTTTGTGGGGAGGGGAAGTAAGTGTCTGGCCCCCCGGCTGGGCTCTGCAGAAACTGAACTGGTTTGTCGTAGGGGTTTCTTTAACTCTCTACTCCTGAGGGAATCTTTTGTGTGTCTGTATTGCTACAGACGTAGTTGCTGGCAGGCATTTTGAAATACATTACCAAAATAATTGAAACTGGCATGATTACACAGTGTTATTTTGACAAATAAAATTTGCAGAATTTTAAAATAGTGTGTGCAGAATATTGAAAATATTGGTGCGGATTTCCCCCAGGAGTAATGAGTGTATGTGATTCACTCCGGCCTACAGCTACCAACTGTTCCTTCCATCCCCTACAGACCCGACCCACCTCCGGCACGTGCTCCTGGTTTTTCCCAGGCCCCTTCCCACGCTCTGCATTCCAAGAGGCGCCTGGACCCGGCTCACCTTTCTCGTCCCGAGTACTGAAGTAGATGGTTGGAGGCACGTGAGGGAATAAACTGCGTACGAGAGCTGGTTTGAGGATTCGCTCTTGGGCCTCAAGCGGCTGGGCCAAACACTCAATACAATTCCTGGAATAATAAGGAAGGGAGGGTTAGGAGGCTGGGGTTTTGAGACAAGAGATGAGGTGCTGACAACCAGAGAAAGGGACACGCCCTGCTCATCTGGCAGCTTCCCTGGGTGACCACAAGCTAGGAAGCCAAACCTCAGGGCAGCTCCCCAGGAGGCTTTTTCAGTGCCAGCTCCCTGCAATTCACCGCCATGGGCTCAGAGACTTGGTGATGCAATAGCCATCAGGAAGGATTTAAGGCCCTGAGGCCAGTCAGGGACAGACTGAGCGGATCAGTTTCTGCTCCAGGTCAGACAGGAAGTCTGGCTGATAGAAAAGGAAGGGTCAGGGTTACCCCTGGTGGAACTCCATTGTCCTGACTGGAGAGGGAATCCATCCCAAAGTGACCTGTAGCCCCTAGATCTGCCCCTTTACAGGCTGCCAGCCCGGGACAAACCCAGCCCTCACAGTCAGACAATTGCACAGAAGACACGCTATCTATCGCGGGCACAGCTCGCTCTCTCATCAGGAGTTTTCACCTATCACTCGCGGGCCAAACCGCACAGAACTCCCGCAGCGTTCTTGGGTTCATTTACCACATTCCCTCCCCATTTCCTGAGCAAGTTTAGTGCAGTGGAAGGCATCAAACTGACAGCCCTGGAGCGTGAGGCCCAGTTTAGCCACAGAACAGGAGCAGCACGGGCAGTGTCACAGCAAGCTTCCCTCCTCCTGCCAGAGGAACCCATTTCCAAGGGCTCTAGAGAGACGCGCAGCCTCCAAGACCTATTCTCTCCCCACTGCAAAAGACAAGGGGCCAACCAGGGCCAATCATATGGCTGGTTTATAATTAATACTGGTTCACTAGAAACTGGATCGAGGGGCCCCCCAAGACCAACCTATACAGGCCAGAGAGTGGTCAGAGAGCCACAACTGAGTCCAGCTGTGGCAAATTTGAACCTGTGACCAGGAGTAACAAAAGGGTGGGAGTGAACTGAAGACAGGTGCTTTACCGTGTAGCTAGCTAACTGGTGTTTGCCTCCAAAGGTATTTGCAGACTGGTCCTTAAGGGGGACAGAAAGCCCCAGTCTCCAAAACAGCTGACTTGGATTTGAAAGCCAATCACCACACATGCTCTGTGTACTAAACCAAAAAGCCGCCCCTCTGCCAAGGATCCAACCGTCTGCCAGAGACACCAGCCAGCTCTGCTGCAGTACCCCGTTTAGAGCAACTAACCTGGATATAAGAGCCACAGAACCATTGGGTGATAAGCCCGTGACGGAGGAACTGTCCGACTCGCCTGCAGGAGAAAAGACTAAATTAGACAAGGACAGGGTCTCCTGGGATGTTGTTGAAGAGGAGGGGGAAAAAAGTCTGAAAACCAAGATTCACCAAAGCTCTTCAAAGCCTCCCTCACCACCCCAAGCAGCCGCAGGAAACTGGCCATGTGGGATACGCACAGGTGTTTCAAATGATCCCTGTTCAATGCCCCAAAAGACTCAGACTTTAAGGTCAGAAGGGACCATTATGATCATCTAGTCTGACTTCCTGCACAACACACACAGGCCACAGAATCTCACCCATCTGCTCCTGTAATAGACCCTGACCTCTGGCTGAGTTACTGAAGTCCTCAAATCATGGTTTAAAGGCTTCAAGGTACAGAGGATCCACCAGCAAGTGACCCGTGTCCTGTGCTGCAGAGGAAGGCGAAAAACATCTACAGGGTCCCTGTAGCCACAAATCGGTTCTAATTCTGGGGCAGCGAATCCCAAATACTGGGTCCAAGATTCCTGAGGAGCCACTGACCATGGACTTCCTCACACCCAAGTCTCCAAATCCAAGACTAGCATCACCCCACCTCTGCCCTCAGCCAGCCAGCTCAGTCGTAAAGCAGGAAGAGCACTGCTCACAGATTCCCAAGAACGTCTCCCACCACGCTACTTGTGACAGCAGCACTCACCTTCCTCTTCCTCCTCATCCGGACAACAGCCATCTTCTAAGCCATCAGGAAGCTCTTCTTCTGCATCATCTTCAGTCTCATCTGCGTCTAGCAGGGGCAGGTTGACAGCAGCACTGGAACACGAGGAATTAAACTAAGAGGTAAAGTCCATCCGTGCAGCTGCATGTGTGGTTTGCTTCCATTACAGCACGAGAAGGATCTCAGCCAAGTGTCAGTCTGACACTTGGAGTTTTATGGCTGCCCATGTCTCTCTTTGCTAGAGAGTGACCCACGGCATCCACAAGGTTCAGACCTCTGCAGTCAGACGAGAGAAGGGGAAGGCTGCAGGGGAACTATTACCAGGGGCAGCACTTCACTAGACATCTCAGGAGGCACAGTACTTCTGCCCTGGTCACAGGCACAAAGTCAAGCTGAAGGGTGGAAGGGTAAAACCCGTTCCGGGTGACACGTCAGCCAGTCCTTTCACTACCGCAGGCCACGACACCCAAGCACACCAACAGGGGAGATGCCCGCCTCTTTCGCTCCAGCACTGGGGAGATTCAAATCAATTCCATCTCTTCACCCTCAGCCATTCAAATCCTTCCTATCTTCTGTCCCCTTCTCAGTGTGAAACAGAAAGCCTTCCCTTGAATCTCAAGGGCTGCTGGGGTAGTGCAACCTTGCTCTGGAAGTTTTAGTTGCAGGTTTCTCTCCCCCTCCCCTGCAGCTCAATCCCCTCCCCTGCAGCCCCCCATATCACCTCCAAGCTCACATAAGGCCAGTCAATTCTTAGGGATTGCAGCTCTGGCATTTTACCCACTAAAGACACAAGCCTGGACCCTCTGCGACTGCCCCTTCCCCCGAGTGAAGGGCAGCATCTGAAACTGGCTGCATTTTTCAGGGGAAGAGTGAGTGTTACCACTTCAGAACCAGGCTGGTGCTGAGACACACGTGCTCATTTTTCAGACACACTTCAGCAAGCTGCCACACCACCAGCTACAGTATTGGAACCAAAGACAGTCTAAAGGCCCAGCCTGCAGCGGCTCAGCTTCCTACGCACACAGGAAGCACAGAGAGGCTGGCAGATCCACTAGGAAAGCGAGATAATTACAGGCAGATCACAGGGGAGCGAGGTCTCTTTGATCTGGGATTTAATCAAGAACCGTTACCCAATACCTGGCAGCTCACCTGCCCTTCCTCACTCGGTTTCCCCCCTGGCCAGAGACACGTTCTCAAAAGCTCAGGGCACTTCCCTTTCATTTTTGTCTGAATGTTTGTTATTAGCTCAGGAAACCAAGAGCGTAACACCACCTGCACCAAAGGGCTATTTTTTATTATTACAGGTCAGAAAACTTCCTCCTCACACAGACATTAGTGCTTGGAAAAAGTGTTGAGCCAGCTGGTAGCTGCCTGATTCAATGCTGCAGCTTTGGACTTACACAGCTGTTCACAAACGTGAGTCCATAGCATTGGCAGATGGGGAAACCGAGGCACAGATGGGTGGTGAAGGGACTCGCTCAAGGTGACAGGGAGTCAGTGGCAGATCCAGGGACAGAACCCAGGCATGCTGGCCAACCCCCAGGCTGGAGCACGCTGCTTCCCTCACTTCTACGGCTGAAATGGATGGTGGCACACGGCCAAGCACTTGCAGGTACCCTGCCTGTGCTCTCAAGCTACCAACTTCCCTCAAGCCCCCACATTCACGAGCCGGACCCTGGAGCGGCTCTAAGAACACAGAGAAACGCATGAGCCCCACACGAGCGGCGCCTGACGAGAACTACCGAGAGGCACCGAGGCCGCGGCAGCCCAGTCGACCCCCCAAAGGAGAGATCCCGGAGGACTTGTACTGCTGTACTCACCCTGGGTCTCTCAGGGCAGCAGCCTGCCCCCATTTCGAATCCTTGCTCAGCTGGATGGTGGCCAGCTGGGCTGCTACTGCCGAGACGTCGGTGTGGTGGGCAGGCTCGGCTTTTACCGTTTGGTCTCCACTGCTCAGAGCCAGGAAGTTCACAGTCCGACAGGGGGCGCTGGGGTCGGAAGCATCAGCATTGGAGGTTAAGAGGCGAACACTGATTCGTTTAGTGCAGACAACGGCGCTGTCAGGGCCAGCAAGGCTCAGGTTCCCGCTCAGGCAGCGGCTCCCAATCTCCAAGTTCAAGGGGGCCGCGGTTTCTTTTGGGCTCAGCTGGGCAATGAGGTGCTGTTTCCAGCGGCTGTTCCTGTTGAAGAGGTTGTACTGGAAGCCTGTGTTCATAAGGCAGGAACTCTCAATTCTGCGACCAAATTCATTGTAGGCATTCGCCTTCCCAGTCAGTTTTCTCACGGCTTCCGTGAGTCGGATCTCTCGTTCCTTGGCTTTCAAACTCTGCACCCTGCTCTCGCTATCCTCCAAGTGCCAAGAGGGTCGCTCGACTCTGAGGGCCGTGCTGGTCTGAACGGGAGACAGGCGGGGCATGGGGCTGGTTTGCTCCAGCGCGAGGCCGTTGCCTTTCACAGATCTGTTCTCCAGACTCAGGGGGGAGCCATCCCCATTCCCCCCAGAATGGGACCAAGGTATGGTGGGAGACCTCGGGGTATTCTTCAGTTTCTTGTTCTCTGGCAACTGCAGTGAAGGCACTTTAGCACTGTTTGGCCGTAGGAAGGAGTTATTGTTTAGCACTGGTTTGTATGGGCTGGACATCTGCTTACCTGAGCCTAGAGGAGAGCTCTTCCCCCCTGAACTGGGGCACTCCCCAGCTGCACTTGGCCGGGGGAACGGCTCCAGCGCCGAGGACGACATGCCGCAGTCAGTAGGAGAGGTACAGCCCTGAAGACTTTTGGATGGGAAAGGAAGCTGCGTGCTCTGCGAAGCACTTGACCGTAAGCAGATAGACTCAAGTCTCTGGTAGGGCTTGTGTCTGAAGTGCGAGCGCCGATACAGCAACGTGCTCCCGGCGAGGTCCAGGAAGGAGTGGGGCGGAGAACGGGAGAGGGACAGGCTTGGGTGCGCTGCTTCACTCGGGCGACTGCTGCATAGCGAGGCTGGGTACAAGAAGCAGGCGCGCGGGGGAGGGATCCCTGAGTGGATTGGGCTGTGCTCCTGGAAAGTACTCACATGCTTTCTCTCTAGCTTCCAGATAGGCTTCACCTGCTGCTGAGTGAGGAACCAGGCCTTGCTCCCGGGCGGCCTCTCCGCGGCTGGAACGGTCAGGTGGAAGTTGCTTCCCCTTTTGAGGCCTATGCTATAGCGTTCCGGTCGTGCAGAGGCCATGGAGAGCCATAGCACAGCAGGCAAGGGCGGACTCAGAACAGGGGCTCAGGCGGTACCAGCAGCATCTTCTTCTGGGTCCTGTCGGCCTGCAGCAAGGACACAGAAAGCCAAAACCTTCAGCGGCAGTCTGCACCATCGGCATGGCAATTCACACCCGCCCCAATGCCCATCATCAAGGCAGGAAGGGTTTTGTGCACGCTCAGTGGACGGTAACACAGTATTAGAGGGGACGGGTAGGTGGGCCGGGCTTCTTCGGGAAGGTCTCACCTTCCTGATGCTTACTCCAGCCATCCCTGCCTGGCAACGGCTGCAACCACTCCCCACGCTGCAGAGCGCCCCCATGGCCCCTTAGGGGGCTTTGCATGGGCACCCCAGTGAGAAGTGAACTGCTCTTCCTGGGGGGCTGTCGGGTTACGCTCGGCTGAAAAGGAGCGTCTGAAGTTTAGAGGGAAGATGGGAACGTTCCTGACGTCAGTTTACAAGCGTGAGAGTGGCCACCCAAAGCAACATGTCAGCACCCAGGGCTCACAAGGAGACTAGCTTAACCCCACCCGTGGGGCCCGGATCTTCACCTCTGACGCCCAAAACAAGTTAGCTAAAACTTCAGCTGATACCACCGCTTGCTCTGCACCACCTTCATCCCCTCACCCCACCTTGGCACTCTGCTCGGACACAGGCTACGGCAGCCCCAGTTTGGCAGAGATGGAGCCAGAGAAATCCAACCAGAAAGCAAGGAACTCTGTCCATTTTGAGGGCTCAGATACGCAAGGCTGGTTACAAATATTAACACACGCCTCGAGTTCGGGTAATGGGGGGGAGGGGGCATCTCAGCAAACTAAAAACTAGCTGGGAAATTCAGGGGTCACCATCGGCAGGATATGAGCGACACATGCTAACCAACCATTAGGAAAGAGACCGCGGAGGTCAGACTGATTGCACCACCCCCACCCACAGAAGCCGGTGTACAACTTACAGCGCTACCCCCAAACGGGAAGGAGTTTTCCACCTGTCCTTTTGAAGAGAACTGCAATTTTAGAACAAACACTGCATCTGCAGCCAAAATCAAGGCCATTAAAGCTGGACACAGAGCACAAACTGTGGCTTGATTGCTTCCCTCATAATTCAGCTCATTGCTGGGTTGCCACACAGCCAGATCCATGCAGACAAGGTGATTCAGGACGTCACCCCTGTAAGTATCACACAGCTCAAGGGATAGCTGCTTGAGTTCTGCTAGGAGCTAGCTCAGATGAGAAGCGCACAACTCACCCACACTGGCGTTTTCCAGGACAGAGGTGAAGGCACAGGGTAGCAGGAAGCAGGCAGAGATTCTCTGTTCTTAGTTCTTAACTCTCACAGATGCAAGCTCTCTCTAGACTGGGAACAAAGGCAGAGGGAAAGCTGGTCTCGCACACAAAAGTGGATGCTGCAAAGAACATCTCAGTGGGGCCTTTGAAACAGCTCTGCACACACAAAAGCCTTTACTTCCTTAGCCAAGTACGGGGGAGAAGCCCCCTTTTCACTGCTCCTTTGCAATTTCGCTAGCAACTACCAAAGAACAGATTTGGCGGCCGAAAAATATAGCCACAGTTCAATGAGTCAGCAGATGAGACATCACACACAAGCCTGATTCAAGACCAATGTACAATACAGCCGAACCCCTTCGAACATTTTTAGGTTCTTGACTTCTGCGTGCAGACCTTGAGATAGTGGTGCTTTTCTTAAAGACCCAGCTCCTGCAGTCAAGATTATATGAAAATCTCAGCTCCCGTTTGAAAGCAGAGTAAGTTTCTAACCCTCCCGGTTGCAGAGAAAAGCCTGAAAACGTCACCCGAGTGTGCTCTAAAGGCTCAGGCTTGGTATGCATTATAAGATAAGGTCAGCTTAACTACGCTGGTCCAGGGTGTAAAAAATCCACCCCCCCGAGCGGCATATTTAAGCTGACCTAAGTCTCCGTATAGACAGCACTAGGTTGATGGAAGAATTCTTCTGTCGCCCCACTCGGGGAGGTGGATTACCGATGCCGACGGGAGAACCCTTCCCATCGGCACCGATCATGCCTATGCTGCAGCTAAAGCAGTACAGCTGTGCTGTTATCATGTTTTAAGTGTAGACAAGAGAATCCACCCCTGTGGATCAGTATTTGGATTATTCTTAGTTTCCATTAACCCAAGGATTTAGAAGCATGACACCTCTGGACTCTCCCCTTTCTGATCTTTTCCTGGGCTGCTCTCCCCCACTCTGTGTGCTGGCAAGCAAAGGAAGCTTGCTGCAGTCATGTTCTGAAGTGCTGGGTGCTAACACCATTCAGAGCGAGACCAGAGCGCATTGCTCTTTAGCACCTGTGTGTGCAATGCTGAGCAGAGCTACAAGCTGAGAACGTGACAAATATTTGCAGATCCCCACAGATGAACAAGACAACTTAGCGAAGTGAGAAAGGCCTGGGCCTACCTACTGGATGTGCTCCCACACCACTCACTAATGTCCGCAGTCTCATGTCACACATGCTTCCACACTCCCCAGGCATCCAAAGGGCTCACCTGAGCACGAGCCCAACTCACAGCGCAGATCCGTCCTCCTACCAACCAGGGCCCAAAAGGCCTTACACTTCTCTACTGAGCCGACAGATAATGCAAACAAGCAGAACGGGGGAGATTCGCTCCCAGCAGAGAGAATCAGCAAGCTGGCACAGCGTGAAGCTGTGCAGTGTTACGTTACCTAGTCTACACCAAATAACACAGTGTGACCTGTTGTGCCAGTCACATCAATTAGCACAAGACAGAGACTGAAGCCGAGAAACCATGACTTGCCTGGATTGTGTTTCCCCTGGTAAACAGATTACTTAATATTTCCTCCTGGCTCTCATTCCCCAGGCACATGCAAATTGCAAAGGCACCTGAAGTCTGAAGTGATTCAAGGGGACAAATCAGGTTCGTGTGAGAAGGAAGTGTAAAAAGGACTGAGGAAAGAAACCCAGCACTCAGGAAATGCCTCACTCAGGGTGTGTCTACACTTAAACCGCTCCAGCCACACAGCTGCAGCACTTGAGAAGAGTTCTCCCATTGATGTAGGTAATCCACCCAGCCAAGCTGCCAGGGCTAGGTTCAGGAAGGCATTCTTCCGTGGACCTAGCGCTAACTGCACAGGGACTTAGATCAACTTAACTGCATCACTCAGGGATGTGGATTTTTCACCCCCCTGAGCAACGTAGCTGGGTGGACCCAGTCTTCTAGTGTCCATCAGCCCTTAGGCTAGGGCTTCGCTGCCCCCAAAAGGTGGGTTTTTACAGCAAGACGGTGAATGCGTAAAATCCTTGTGGAAACCAGGGGAGGGGAGGTCCTACCACAATGTAATTAAGCGAGGTCAGCAATATAACCCTGGGCAAGCCTGACTTCGGCTACTTATATTGGGGTAAAATCTACCTGGTCCTTATCTCCATTAGGATCTTGCAGCAACACAGCTAATGTGCATTAGTTATCCCATTGTCACAACCCACCTTTTTCTAGCAGTGAAAACTTAGCCTTAAGGCTTGTCTACATAGGAAACGGGCCGGCAGAATTACAGCACTACAAAGGTGCTCCAATCTGAAGTGGAGTAACTACACCAGGATAGACTCACTTGTATTCCAGAACAGAGAATACTCCCCAGATCCGAAGAACTCTGTGTAAGCTCGAAAGCTTGTCTCTCTCACCAACTGAAGTGAGTCCAATAAAAGATATCACCTCCCCCACCTTGTTTCTCTAATACTCCCCACGAGCAGTTATACCGGCATAGTGTTAGCAGTATAATTATAGCACTATAGTTCTAGCGGTCAGTTTCCCCATGTAGACAAACTCACAAAGAGTGCATGGTCAGAGATGGGAAGAAAGGAAAAGTGACCCATGGAGAGAGAACAGAGTGAGTTAACTACTGGAACAGCAAACAACTCACCAGAGCCACTGGCAAAGCAAAGGCAGGCACCAACTCTCAGAGGAGAATTCTTCAGTATCTGGAGATTTCAGGTAATTGCTTCCTCATTCAAAACTAAACAGCCCTCGAGCCAGCTAACCTCAAAGCACTCACTAAAATAGCTGCAAGGAAAGCTAGACCGAACAAAGCGCTGCAGGGCTGCTGGGAACAATCCTGGCCTGGCCCCAGGGTATGGGCTAGCTGACATAGGAGTTTTCCATCTCTAACATCTATGATTTTACTGCTATTGTCAGTCCTCGCCACAGAACAAAAGCAAGTGGACTAGACACCTCCTGAGGTCCCTTCCAACCCTAATCTTCTATGATTCTAAGTGCGACATGAAATGCCAATCGCCTCCCAGGAGAGAGGGAGACTCAAAGCTGCTTCTGAATAACAGGTCTTACCTGACCGCATCCCTGACTGATGGTATAGCACACTGAGAATGACCAGTCATGCTAACTGACACTGGTGAGGTAAGAATTGGGGAGCTGAGTAGGATCACAAGAGCTGCATCTGTCAGCGGTCATGCAATGGGCTCTAAAGCTTCCAGGAACAGGCCAGCTCTGCTTTGAAGGTTTGCCCCACCACTGTTTCTACTGCTGTTCCCCCATTAGCAGAGCTGGTGTTTAACATTTACTCCACAACTGAAACAGAGCTAAGTATTGCTACCGCCACGTCCCTTATCATTTCCAGGTCAGTCTCAACTTCCATCGCCCCGTTCTGTGGATGGGGGGGATGGGGTGTCTCAATTTAACATAACAAGGGAAACGTTGATGGGCTGAGCAAGATTAAAACCACTGTGAACATGGACTCTTTTCCAATAGGCCTGCTCCTTGCACATTCAGTTCAGTTTACTGAGTAAAAGAAGCTCCAGCTTGTCATCAACCTTGCCAATCCACCAACGCCAGGTGAGGGAGGCGGGTTCCACACTGGGCCAGAAAGGGTTACACCTAGCAGGCTGAATACCCCAAACACAACCTCTGAGAACACACTGAAAGGAAATACAAAGGGTAATGAGAGCCATTCACTGTAAAATAAATACAACTTTGCTGTTTGAACACACATTGTTAGAAGTTTGGAAGTAAATAATGGCTCTGTATGCTGTATTTACCTATAATCTTGTTAGTGACTGCCCGTGTCACCAAACAGTTCCTGTTCACTATATTCCGTTCATCCAAAAGAAGTTAACATTGAATGAAATAATACTGTACTATTGTTTTTATTTCTCTCTGAAGTTTAAATAGTCAATACCTGTGAATGGTTGTAAATTGCCAATTGCCTTGTGCTAATATAGCTAATTACCGGTGTGCACAGAAAATAGATGTTACTTCAAAGCCACCTATTATGCACCCAAGGATTACCTGCTGTGATATCTGCTGTCAAGAAGATATCAATACACCTGCATTGATCTATAAAAGACTCTAGGGTTCTGATCCTGTTTATCTTAGGACTGCTTAGATTTCATCAGGAGGGATTCAAGTTGCCAGTCTAAGGTCCTGGTCATGAGACTGGCTCACCCTGCTATTTCTTATGGAAGAAATCACACAGACTCTCTACGTGGACTATTTGGTCTTCATTTCCTGCTTCATTTCTCTGGCCTGGATTTCTAACAAGGACTTATGACCCCCAAGTTGTTTGGGTAATTTCCAAAGACTTTCACAAATGAGCAGTTTATTTCACCACTGCTACAAACCCCATCCTAAAAATACTTTGCAAGGCAGTTATCATCTCGCCTTTGAAACTGACCTCAACTCTGCCACGGACTCCCGCTCCGCAGCTTTCGGCAGGTCAGTTCGCCTCCCCATCTGTATGATGCATTAGTACAGGTGTACTGGGGGATTAACCCAGTCTAGTCCATAAAGGACTTTGAGATCCTTGGATTGAGAGTGTTACAGGAGTGCAGAGTGTTATTACTGTGAGCTCCCGGCATGGCCTCATTAAAGGATTAAGAACACTGTCATGATTAGCTTGAAATTGCTCCTCAGCAGTTTTCTCCAAAGGATACGCATCAAAGACGTGCAGAGCAGAAATGTGACTCAGCAGAGCATCCCTCTGTCACCGCCAGCACGTGACAGGCTGTGTCTGACTGGAGAGCAAGGCCATAGGGCAAACGGTCTAGCACGCTGTACTGACTAAACAACAAGCAGCACAGGGCAGTACATGCCCCTCCATCTGCTCCTATGGGCTCCAACAGCCGCAACGTAGGGTGTGGATCTCTGCGCAGTTTCTATTCCACCCAATGCGGCTGGCAGCAACACCCCTTGTACAAACCTCAGGTCAGAGAGCAGCAGGTGTAGCCCAGCACTAGCAACAACTAGGGATGCCGAAGTTTTGCTCAACCAGAGGCCACAGCTAATATATCTCTGTGCTGATTAAAACACACACCCCCTAAAAATCCTGGCGCGGCCCACAGAGAGTACTAGTCCCAGCACGCCGCTGTATCTGCAACAAAAGAATCCAACAGCTGAGCAGTAATACAATTCATGAGACTCCAGAACTGAACCACACTCTTCTCCACAAAAATGTCACATGTAAAACAGAAGACTGGGGAAGATATCTGCCTGCTCCATAACATATCACAGCATTAGATTTGATTAGACAGCCCGGGCAGGATGTCAAAGGTGCTCTGCTCAGGGGAAAAAAGAGACTTGGAATTTGCCTTTGTGCTTCTTTAAGGTGCACAAAGACATCATGAACATCCCTGCCACACCCCCACCACACAGACACACTATAAGGCCTTGTCTACACTTAAAAAATAAGTTGACCTAATATAGGTCGACTTCCAGCCAGAGCTGTAATCATACCAGTGGCTGATGTCCACACGGCCCTCCTTCGGTTGGTGGAGTGCGTCACCACCAGGAGCGCTTCCATCGACCTAAGAGGCAGTGTGGGGAGCTGAGAGCCCCGTCTCTCAGCCCCTGCCGGGCTCTGCCCCTGCACTCCCCGGTCCAAGCCAGGAGCCGAGCTCCAGCCGCTCGCATCCCAGCTCACAGCCAGGAGCCAGGCTGCGGCAGCCCATGGCTTCCTCTCCACTTTTGCTAGCAGTTAAGGCAGCTCCTTGAGGTTTGAATTCTGCAGCCCAGTGACTGGACACCCACCTCCCATTTAAAACCCCATCATATTTGCAAATTGCCTCTTTCCCTGCCACCTCACCCTGGTGCTGCTGCATGGTCCAGGAAGGTGGTCCTAGATCTCCTTGGCCTGTGGGAGGAGGGGAATTGGTGCAGGCCCAGGAACAAGAACATGCAAAGGCAATGGAGAACATGGGGTACAGCAGAGATGAGGGCCTCAAGTCTGCTGGTGCCCCCTAGACATGCTCCTGTTATGACCAGCTCGATGCTATACTGAGCAGAGAAGCCACCCCTCCTCCTGCCCCCTCCCCCCAAAACAGCCAGAAAGCATCCCCAACCCACACTCTCCATGCTGTGTGCTGTTAATCAGTAGTGAAGCGGCAATAATTGCAAATCAGCGCAGAGAACCTGAGGTGGGAAAAGGTAAGAAGCTGTAGTATTTATCATCTGCTGTCTGCTACCACCACCCCAACACCTAACAATGGCTCGTTCTCTGTCTGCTTTACCTAGGATATCGGCTAGGATATCCTCGAGATTAGAAACGAGGGCAGAAAATGAGACTTAAGGTCAGGTCTACACTAAAAAGCTACATCGACCCAGTTACATTGCTGGGTGTGAAAAATCCACACCCCTGAGCGAAGTAGTTAACCCCGGGTGTAGACAGCGCTAGATCAATGGAAGAATTCTTCTAGTGACCCCCTTTGGGGGAGGTGGATTAGTTATAGTGACAGGAGACCCCTTTCTGTCGCTGTAGTGTGTCAACACTGAAGTAGCTGTGCCAATATAGTGGTTTAAGTGTAGTGGAAAAATGCAGCTGTATGTCTGAGGCCAAATGATCCCAAACACACCCCCTCCATGAGAGAAACACGAATGAAACATCCACAGGTGACAGCAGACAAAATCTGGCATGAATCTACATGGCAGCGAGGTCCACGGCACTCTGGGGCAACACATACATGCAGCTGTTACACCACAGAGGGATGCAACCAAGCCCCCTGTCCCTCCTCAAACAAGGCCCTGACACAACTCTCCCACAAGTTCTGGGCGCCACGTTCACCAAAGATATTGACAAACTGGAAAGGGATCACGGAAGAGCCACAAGATCAATTAGGGGGCTGGAGAGACCGATTGGTGAGGAACAAAATCTGATTATTTTGGCTAAGCAACAACGGAGGGACGGAATAATCTTGTGATGTCGGCAGGGTACGAACACTCGGGAGGGGAGGAATCACTGACAAGAATTGACAATGGCTAGGAGGGAGACAAACATGGCTGTTTCTCAGGCAAATCCATGCTCATTTGACAGTTACCTCCCCCTCTCATCAAATGCAGACTGTAAGCTCCCCTGGGCAGGGACTCTTTGGACGTGTTTCTACCACACCTAACAGACTAGGGCCCAGATCAGGATCCATAGGGGCCATTGCAGTCTAGTATACAGGGGTATAGCTAGGCGAAGTCAGATTAAAGGGAAAATTTAGGAAAGTCTCTGAGACGATGCTGTGTTGGCGTGTGGGGACTAATCTCCCAGTCATCCTGTGTAACCTTGGAAACCAGATTGGCTAGAACACTAGTGACGGTCCAATAAGGAACAATCTCACACACGCTGGATGATCTAACAGGGCTTCCCCACCCCTGGCTACTATGACTCGCAGCCTGGTTGGAGGAGGCATTCAGCACATATCTCTAGGCTTATCTCAGTTTCCCTTCTGGGTACCACTCCCCTGTTGGAGTCACCAGCTCCTTTACACGGCAGCAGAGCAGCTAACAAAGATTCACACGAAGGCTGCCCCGCAGGGCTCCTCCACCTCAGGAGACAGAGAAAAGACGACAACCCAAAGTTGCCTTCACATGCACCTCTGCAGCTCCCACTAACCCTTCAGTGGCTGGGTACCACAGTGACTGGCGCTGTGTAAGAACTTAACACTTCGGGAGGGTGAGGAGCTATCAGAGGACCTGGTCTATCACCCGGGTGACCCTGCCGTACATGTACTAGATTTATAAATTTCAAAGCCAGAAGGGACCACTGGGGTCACCTAACCTGACCTATAAAAAACACAGGCCACGGGCCCACTCCCAGCCGTTCCTGCATCAGGGCCAGTGACTGGCGCTCTGTCCACCAGCAGGAGAACTGCCACCACTTCTCTCGGGGCGGCTATGCCAAAGCCTGATCCAGCTTCGTGTCGGATTTCTTCCCAGCCATTCAGCCGAAAGGTTCCCTGTTCGTTTCCTCTCTCCCGAATCACTCGGTGTGGTGGGCTGGAAATGTATAGCGGTGTGTGTGTGTCTGCATGACAAAACCCATGCCAGCAGAGCCCCCGAATGTGCACGCAGCCTGCCCCCACACAAGGGGGTTTCCCAGCAGGGCGGTAAGGCCATCTCCCTGAGCGACGTTAAGTACGCAAAGGACGGACGTTAAGTACGCAAAGGACGGACGCCCTCTTCTGTCGACACAGCTGCGTCCCCAGTGGGGGTTTATGGGCATAGCCACGTCAGGACTCAGGGGCCTGTTTTTTCTCACCCCGCCCGGCCCCACCCGGCGGGAGCTATGAGCGGGCGGCTCTGGGTTCGGATTCTGCAGGAGGAGGGCCGCCTGGGCGCCGGTGACAGCCCCGGTTCGGGTGGCGTTTCCCCCCCGCGGTGCCCGTTACAGAGCAGCCTTCGCCCTTGCCAGGGGCCGGCAGGACGCTGAGGGCAGCGCCCCGGGCAATGGGGGGCCAGGCCCAGGGAGCCTCTGCTGCCAGCCCGGGGCCGTCGCCAGCCAAGGGGGGGGGGGGGCAACACGTGCCCCGCGGGCGGGCATCCGGGGGGGGGGGGCAGGGGCCAGGGGCAGCCGGGCCCCCCACAGCGGGAGGGTGGGGGAAGGGCGATGGGCCTGGCTCAGGGGAGGCGCTGAGGGGCCCGGCCGGGGGGGAGGAGGCGGGACCGAGCGGGGGGGTAGCTCCGGGGGGGTCCCCTCAGCAGTGGGCAAGGGAAGGGGGAGGGGTAACTCGGGGCACCCCTCCCGGGGCGGGGCGGGCGGGCGGGACCCTCGGACTCACCGGCTCCGCGGGGCGGGCGGGCGGCCTGGGCCCCTCCCGGCGTCTTCCTGCCGCCCCAGGCTCCCCGCGCGCCGGGCGCCGCCGAACCGCCCGCCGTCACCATAGAGATCCGGGGCGGGGCCGGCACACCACGTGATGCAACGTCACCGAAGACGACGGCCCCCGCGCCCCCTGGAAACTACAGCCCCCGGCATGCCCCGCGCGCCCGAGAACTACAGCCCCCGGCATGCCCCGCGCCCCCCGAGAACTACAGCCCCCTGCAGGCCCCGCGCCCATAATGAGAAGCGGGCTCCCGAGTCCCGGCATGCCCCGCGTGGCACTGCTGTGTCCCCCCCCCCCCACCGCACCTGCTCAGGGGTGCTGCTGGCCCACGCGTGGCCCTTGCTGGAGCTGGGCTCCGTGGCCAGCCGGGCTGAGGGGCGATGGCGCCATAGGTGGGGTGCGACCCCAGCCAGCCCCGTCGCGCCAGGCGCTCCTCCAGCATGTGCCCCCGCTCGGCCCCGCGCCCAGCCTGGGGTTGGATCCGACACCCCTCCCCGGCAGCTCAGGGTTCACAGAGGAATCCCACGGGGCCCTTCGCCTTCACAGGGAGAAGGGGCAGTGCAGGATGGGCTGGAGCCGGCCCTTGCTGCTGGGGCGTGGGCAGGACCCGCTAGGACAAAGCTGCAGCAGTGCCCATCTGTCTGTAGGTGGAGGGGCTGGGGACCCTCTCCAGGGTGCCAATGCGTGGGCACGCTAGATGTGCTACGCGGGCAGAACACAGCAGAACTGGGCTAGAAGTGTATGAGCTCAATTTGCCACCAGACTGCAGGTCAGAGAGTACCCGCTGACAGCACGGGAGGTGATGCACACCGAGCTCTACCACCCCAGCCCTGGGGTGTGCCCAGCTCAAACGATCCCACAGGTTTCTGACAGAGATGGGGAGAACGCCCGAGACCCAGCCAGCGAAGAGGCATGAATGGCCAAGGCCAGGTGTGAGGCAGGATGGAGTAGCTAGGGAAAGCTACCCAGCCCTGCCCGAGACGGGGCTGTGGTGCTTCATCGGATCGAACAAGCAGATTCCACCAGAAGACGCCTGCAGGGCCGCAGAGAGCTCCAGGGTCGAGGATCAGTGATCTAGAATTTCTGCTGCTGGAACATTTTCCAGGCTAAAGATCCCTGGGGCTTGCTACACTCGGGGCAAAGCCCCGCTCTGTTCGTTTCTTTCGGTGAGCCACGCACTCAGCAGGAAATGTCCCCAGGAAGGGAAGAGCCATTTATTACAATAAGTTACAAATGTAAATGCAACCGTACAAAAAACAATCTAGAAAACTGACTCCAAACCGACGTCAGACAAAGTGTCTGTTATAAAAGTCACTACAAATGGCTAGAAAATGCAGGTTGGAAAAGTCCAACCCAGGGCTTCTATGGACACCCAAATACAGCAGCTTCCTACCCCGTGTCCTGTGGGGGCTTTCATAGAGGCCAGCCACTCCCCTCCCGCTGGCTGTATAGGGAGCCGCTGCCTAAGGACCCAGGTGGGGTGCGTTGCCGTGGAGCTATGAGACTGGTGCAGGCAGGAGATCAGCGCTGCCCTCCCCAAGCTCCAGCAGACAGCAAAGTTCTCTGCCTGGGTCCCTAGGCGCTGGGGTCCCTGCTGGAGCCAGACGGAGAGGAACGCTGATCTCCCATCCCCCTGGCTGCAGAAGGGAGCCACTGCCTGGGACCCAGGTGGAGTGCACAGGGCTACGGGACGCGTGCGGTTTCCCTGCTGCAGCCAGAGACAGCCTTCTCCCTGAACTCCTGTCTGGCTGCAGTGGGGGAGTGGACAGGGAGCTGCTGGCGGAGATTGGCGGCCCTTCAGGGTTGTAAAAATGATATCGGTGGCCCTTGAGCCAAAAAGGTTGGGAGCCACTGCCCCAGTACCACTAGGAACCCATCGGATCGAGCATAGCCCCATGTCAGGCCCACAAGCACTGAGGCGGTACATGGAACTTCAGGGAGGAAGTACCTTGCATTGCCCAACTGCGACCCCTCTGACTGCGTAAGGAACTCTCGCAGGTTCTGCTGAGGGCACTGGATTGTCCGGTTCTCAGCCACAAAGGCGATGGCTCCCACAAGGATGGAGCATGTGGATTAGGAGCAATCTTCAGCGTTCAGTCAGTGCCACAGAGTAGAATCCATCCCGCCCCACCCCCCCGGGATAACGGAGGAGAAAGGAACCCATCTTCAGGAAGCTGAGCCAGGGAGACAATCCCCAACGTCCCCGCCGGAGAGAAGCCCTCATCAGCTAGGACCAGACTCCTGGACACACCACGAGCCCCAGATCAGCTAGGACTGATGCTGAGTCTGGCTCATGTCACCTGGAACCCGCCGTTAAACACCGGCAGTGCAGGGTGAAGGTACGTCTGTGGAACGTGTCCTGGAGAAAGTCCCTAAAGCATCGCGGCTTGGTGTTGGGTTTAGTCCATGCAGGACCTGGTTAAATTCAATCTGATCTCCCTGGAGCTCACACCAGGAGGGTGGGGAGAGATGGGGCACTTCGCTGGCGGGAGAGAGACTGAAGGGGTGAGAGGCAAAAGGCACGCTGGATCTCGGGCTGGATCCCCCGCACGGCTGGACCTGGGTGACTATAAGGCACATCTCAGTAAGCATGAGCCCGCTTTATGAAAGCGGGGTTCTTTACATTCGGAGGCTCCTTCCCAGGATGACGCTTGGCGTCACAAGAACCTCGGAGGTGAAGTCAGACCTGGGTGGACAGGATTCGGCCTGGGAACAGGGTTGGGCTCGCTCCCAAGTTCTCGTGGGATGAAGCGTGGTGGGGAGGAGATAGCACACGATGGTGCATTATCCACATCTGTCCCTCAGGAAGTTTGGGGGCGCTCCCTTCGGGCTGAAGAGATCTCCATGGAAGGACAGTCAAGTGCGCGGCATGGCACCATCTCTCTCAGGACTAGCAAAGCGGGGTCTCTTCGGAGGGTGGGGGTCGGGATCGAGCGGAGGAGGCGTTCCCGTTTCTCTCGCACCCGTATTTCACCCATCTTTGTCTTTTATCAGATCCGATAAAGACAGCTGTCGTCAGGGTGGATCTCCCACAACTCTCCGGGGACCGGCCATGCTCAGGCACTGTGCTGCTCTCCAGAGACGGGGGTGGAGGTGTCCCCTGTATTCCGGCACTGCCTGGTGGCCTCACCCGTCTCTCTCAGGGCAGTGACCTGCTGTGCTCAGGCACTGTGTGTTGGTCTCAGAAGGTGGATGAGCTTCTTGCAGTGATGAGCTGAGGAAGGTCGAGGGCTCCCATAGGAACCAGGCTGAGCATCATTGACGGGAAGTGCCGCCAGCTTCTCCCAGGCCTTGAGAGACACTAGCACCTGCAACCCAGAGGAGAGAACACTCACCACAAAGCCTCCCCGGCTGCGCAGTTGCCCCCCTGTGCTTCATGGCCCCTGAGGCATGAGCCCCCCCACACCTTCCCTGCCCTGGGGGCACGAGACTGGAATTCCCACATGGTGGCAGTGAGGGGCATTGGGCCCGGGGAACCACTGCCACAGTCTGGAGCTCCAGTGAGCGACCAGCACGTGGGGCGTGGGAATGCTGCGGAAGCCCCCCACTGCCACCCCTTATTGATGCCCCCAAGGCCTGCGATTGCAGAGGTGGGGAGGGAATGGCCGGGGAGTTTCCCTAGCTGGGGAGGGGAATGGACCCCTGCTGAAAGTTGCCCCCGCGCCCACATTGAAATCTGACCTGGTGAATCGGTGGCTGCTGGCTGATGGACCGCAGTGCGATCAGGGCTGCCTCCTGCACGGCTGGCTGGGAGTCGTGGCAGGCCACGTCCAGCAGGAGATGTGGAGCTCTGTTCTGGAGCAGCACGTCCCCCAGTTCCGCTGCCTGCCTGCCCAAGTTCCCCAGAGCCGAGGCAGCGTTACACCGCGTTTTGCCCTGGCGGTCGCTCAGAAGCCTCACCAGCCCGGGCACGGCTTTCCCCAGGGCGCGTGGGAGGGAGCCGTCCTGGTAGGCAGCGTTGCCCACCGCGAAGCTGGCCGACCTGCGCACGCTCTCGTCCTGGTCCGACAGGCGCTCCAGCAGGCGCTCCAGCAGCCCCGCCTGGCTCTGCAGCGCCCGTGGGAAGTCCTGGCCGTGCCGCAGCAGGTTACCCACCAGACTGCAGGCTCTGGAGCGTATTGGGTGCTCCGGGTGGCGCAGCAGGCGGCTTAGCAGCTGGTCGGCCGCGTCCGGACCACCCAGGATCTTCTGGAGGAAAGGCAGGTGAGCGGGACGGGCCCGGGCCACGTGGGCCAGGAGGGCCAGGAGGTCCGTGGTGAGCAGAGGGCTGTCTGAAAGCAAGATGGCCGACAGGAAGGTGGTGGCGCGGTCCGAGACGGCAGCCGCCCCCACCAGCTGGTCGATGACCCGCTCGTCGGACAGGACGAGGTGGCAGAGGAGGCTCAGGGGAAGCGCCGTCTCCGAGAAGGGCAGATGGTGGCAGCAGACCTAGAAGCAGGAGAGATGGCAGCTGCTGAGAGGACTCAGCTGGGCCCCGGCCACGTGACACAGGCCTGATGGAGACGGGCACCACGGACAAGAGGCGGGAACGGGAGGAGAGGTCTCCAGGGCTCGGCATGGCACACAGGAGCTGGAGAAGGCAGGGGTGGGTGGAGAGCCTGGTGCATGTTCATCCCGACTCCAGAGCCCAAGCAATGGGAAGGGAGGATGAGGAGGGAGGGAGCGTTCCTGGGTACCTGGAGCAGATGGGCGGGGATCTCGGACTCTCTCACAGCCTCCATGACCCACAACAGGGTCTCAGCGTCCACGTCCAAGGAGAAGGGGAAGCAGAGCAGCTGGCAGGCCTGGAGCACCACAGCCGAGACCAGCTCCGGGTCGCAGTCCTCCCCCACCTGCCTGGGGTCAGCAGAGGGAATGGATCGTAAAGGGGTCAGAGAGCAGCAGATGGAGAGGCCCGCTCAGCAGGGAGGCGTGTGGGCGTGCTGTTCCTCGGCTGTCTCAGCGGGGCATCTGCAGAGACATGCAGGCACCAACCGGGCACGGCGGGCGGCCCGGGTGTGTCTCGGCTGCCCTTGGAGTCCTAGTTCCAAGGCCAGCAGGGGCCGTGGTGATCATCTGGTTTCACCCAGATACTGTGATCGAGTCGCCCCGTAACCGTCCCTTTGAGCAGCTTCCCAGACTCCGCTCTTCGAGGCAGGTTTTCTAACCCTCTCATTGTTCTCGTGGCTTTTCTCCGCACCCTCCCAATTTAGCACGTCCTAGCTGGAGGCCAGTTTCCCTTGGCACCACCAAGCCCCCAGCAACCACGTGCTGCCCGGCCGAGCTCCAACTGGCTGGAACTCACGTTTGCGCCAAGTGATCCAGGAAACGGAGGGACAGCAGCTGGTCCAAGGCTGCGATGATGGCGCTGTCGGGGTGGGCGAGCTGAGGAAGGCACTGGTGAGGATCTCGAGTGAAGACGAAGAGGGCCAGGCTGAGGAAGAGCACAATGCCTGTAGGGGATGGGGAAGTTGGCGGACGGGTGAAATGAGGGGTGACCAATGCGTCTCTTCCCCCCCACCATCCCAGGTGCTGGGTGGGTTCTGGTCTAGCTCAATAACACCCAGCTCGGCTCCTGCCGAGGGATGCTCGCCCCAGCTGGGCAGTAACCGAGGACAGCTCTCACCCGCCATCTTCTCCCAACAGGATGCAGCTTGGCCGACTCAGTCACTGGCCCCTGCGGCTCACTGGCCCTGCAGGCTGAATTTGCGGCCACCAGGAAGACGGGCTTCCACGCTAGTCTGTCTGGATGTCTAAGGCGCCTGGGGAACCTTCACCTCACCCAGAAAGGGTTTCACCCGCTTGGCACGGCCCATGTTTGTGTCCCACGATGCCAAGGTGGGCGTCATGAACCTGAGGAGCGGGCACTGGTTCCAATCTATCTGCTGATATGCCACAGACCAGCTTCAACTGCCCCCGGGAAAGGGCAGCACCCAGCCCAGGAGAGATGTAGATGGTGCGTGGGTGGATTGCCTGGGACACGGGAAAGGCTCCACAAGACGGAAACCTTCAATGGAAGTTCTAGCTAAGGCCCTTATCGGGCCCCATCACTGTCATATCTGAGCACCCCCAGCCCCCAGGAGGCAGGGCAGGGCTGTCATCCCTATGGGGCAGCTGGGAAACTGAGGCCCAGAGAGACTAATTGACTTGCCCAGTCTGTGGCGGAGTGGGGAATTGAATCCACGTCTCCTGAGTCCCGTGCTAGCACCCTAACCATTGGGTCATCCTTCCTCTTGCGCCTCAGTCGTTAAACAGCCACCCCCAGGACTGCGTCTGGGCACACGCGCTCTCCAAAGGGAGCTGTATCGCTCCACCAGTGCTGGGTGGGGTCAGCGCTCCAGGCAGACAGAAGCCGTTCAGCTCAGCTGTCTCCGAGGGGATTATCGGGAGGAATCTTCGCTTCCCACATCGGGAGAATGAGCCAATGCGAAGAGCTGCCCGAGTGAAGAAAGCCGCTTCCCCCCTCGTGGGATCATGCCCAAAGTGCCCCCGTGTCCAGCTCAGGGACACCACAAACAGCTCCCTCAGGCCTGCCCACGACGCCAGGGAAGCGGAGCCAGCCCCAGCGAGCGGAGGATTCAGACTGCAGCTATGTTAAAGGTTCAGTAATAAATGGGAGGGGTAGGTACCGGCCAGAGGGCATTCTGGGATGTGTAGTCTTAGGCCAGCGGGGAAGAGATGTTTCTCCCTCCCTACCTTGAGGGGAGATGAGGATCCAGTCTGGCTCCGGGGCGGGCTGGCCTGGCCGCGGCGTCTCGCCCTCCATCACCGGCTTGTCGGTGGCCAGGCGGAGCACCATGGCGAAACGACGCCACGCAACGTTCCACAGCTCCGAGCCGGCAAAGCCCCGCACCAGCGCCGCGTCGCCCTGGCGGAAGGAGAACGCTGCTAGGCGCGCTGGGCCACGAGGGACGGAGCGCCCTCGACCCACACCGCCACCAGGGGCCAAACCCTGAGCCCTGCAGCCAGCTGGTGCTCATGCCGCATCGCCACTGAAGCAATGACTGAGGAAGGGCTGGGGGGGCCCGGTGGGGGCAGCACCTCACCAGACTGGGACCCTAGACTGTGTCCGCAGCCGGGGGCATCTGCAATCACATCACATCCCGGGGCATCTCCAGCAACCGCTCCCCTGGGTAGGGCCCACGAGAGGGAGTTGGGGGCACCCCTCGTGGCACCTTAACGGGGCTGGATGGTCAGAAGTGCCAAGCGCCCCCCCTTTGAAAGCCAGGGCTGGATCCCAGGTCCCGCTAGGAACGGCGCTGTCCTTAACACACGTCCTTAACACACTCCTCTCCCATCGCTGGCCCTCCTCCCCCCACTGCACCAGCTCCCGGGTCGGCCCTCTCCCGCTGGGAGCTCCACGCCCACGGGTGGCACCGGTCCCTGCAGGGGCTCTTGGCTCCTCTGCGGCAGGTAGCCCTCGTGGAGGAGGCGGTGGGGCTGGCCTCTCGTTCCCAGCTGCTTTCACAGTCCTCCAGGCTCCCCTTTGCATGGAAGAACCTGGCCCCTGAGAGCCGCAGCTGGAAACAAGGGGCCTGCCCCATGGGACCAGGCAGCTGTCTGGGGCCCCCCAGCACGCAGGCTGCATTGGAAGTGGTGACAGAGCTGATATTCAGGAACCCATTCCTGGCCCCGCCCCCCTCCCCGGGCGCTATCTGCTCCCCCCGAGCGAGGGAGTCTCACGTAAGCTGGCCTTTCCCACATGTTCTCCCAACACTTCCCCCCAGCTCAGCCACTCAACTGCCTGCTCAGTCAGGGGCATCCTGATGGGATGAAGTGGGACTTTCCTGTAACACTGTCATGAAGCCTGTGTGTGTGCCTCAGTTTCCCCTATATTTGCATAGTTACCCTGTGCAAGAGGAAGGAGGGTTTGGTCCCAGGCTAAGAGACAGGTATGAAGAGCACCCAGACATCTGAGCCGGGACGGGTCACTAAAAAGGACGGGCCACCACCGACCCCACATCAGTGGAGGATCCCAGAAGAAAATGGCAAAGCCAATCACCGGGCCACGGACACCCAGCGCCCCAGATATCCCCACCTCTCCGCAGGGAAGCCGCCCACATCCCGCAGCTGGGGAACAAAGGACTGGGAAGGCTGGAGGTGGAGACCTCAGAGCTGGCAGCTGGAAGGAGTCGGGGCTGCACCTGGGAAGTGCCCAAGGGGGGCAGAGACACAGCACTTGAACCATGGGGCTGGCAGGGCTCTGGGCTGACGAGACTGGTCTAGCTTTCTCCTCCGGTTCTCTCTGCTCAGCACAGCCCCGCGGTGCTGCGTCCAGGCGACTAGCAAGCCCCCTACTGTGCCCCCGCTGGGCGAGTGGTCCCTGAGGGGTGGACAGGTCTCTCCCGGGCTATGGCTCCACTGGACTCGCTGAGCAGAGCTCACGGGGTGAAACGGGAGGGCTGGAGCCAGAGGTCGAGTCTGGGGAGGCCCTGGAGGAGGAGGGAGACCCCTGGGGGGGGGGGGGAGGGGGCTGGTGCACAGAAGGGGTTGCTCCAAGAGACTGTTCTAAAACTGGGGGGCACAGCGCCGCTCCTGTGGAGCCGGGACCCCTGGTTTGATCCTTGACCACCCAGCGGCATCCAGCCCCCAGCAACCTCCAGCCCAGGGGGGTCCTGGTGCTGGATCCAAGCAGGGAGCGCGGTACCTGGGCGAGGAGCTGCAGCAGGAGAAGCACGAGTCCATCGTAGATGCCAGCGCCCATTGGTGGGGGGAGGTACAGCTGGAAGAGAAGTGGGGGGAGCCGGGAGAACCAAGGTTTGAGCAGGGCACGGAGGTCTGGAATTGGTCGGTTCCAAACCCTCCCACAGCATCAGACGGGAAGGACTGGATTAGTGCTGAGCCGCGGGTGGCCTGGTCCAGCTGGTGTGCCCCAGGTTCTTGGCCGTGCCTCCCACAGGGTGGGCGGCCCCCCATCCGCTCGCCCCTTACCTCGGCAGGCGCAGTTAGCGCGTTCGCCACAGCCGCCGCAGCCTCCTCGCACCCCACCTCGACGGGCGCCCCGTGCTGGCCGAGCTGAGCCAGCAGGAATCCCGCGGCGCTCTGCGAGGAAGGGGAGAGCTCAGCGCCCTCCAGCCGGGGGCACGCGCCGCCGGCCACACACGCCTCGATCCCTCCCTCCGGCATCGCCCCCGCCCGGGGGATCTGATCGCAAGTGTAGGATCAGCCAGACTGCCCCCCACCCCGCCCCATAGCCTACGGGGATCTGACTGTGAGCATCTCCCCCCGAGTGTAGGAACAGTCTAACTGCCCCCTCCCCCAGCCCCTGGGGATCTGACTGTTAGCACCTCCCCTGGGGGTAGGATCAGGCAGACTGCACCTCGCCCCTACAGGCACCTGAATGGGAAGGATTAAGCAGAGCTGCAAGGCTCTGCCCGTATATACATGGGATTAGGCTGTGTCAAGCCAGGCTTGGCCCTGCCGGGACAGGAGCTGGTTGGTTGGGGCTGTGCCAGGCAGACGGACTCACCACGAGGGAGACGACAGATGACTGGGTGAAGATTTCGGTGACGTCTCTCAGCACCACGTCCAGCCTGAAACCCAGCGATCCAGACACAGGCCTCAGGAGAAGCTGGGAAATGGACCCCTGCCATGGGGGTGACTCATCCCAGCAGGCCCTACAGAGCTGGGCAAACTGATCATGGACCAGCTACAGCAACCACTTCCCCAGCACTGACAGGCAGCCACCTCTGAGAAGCAATGCAGCAGCTGGGTCATAGCAGATAGCAATGCTGCCCTGCGGCGTAGGCCAGGAGGTGAGGCAAGGTCCCGTAATTCACCAAGCTGCAGGGGATTTCGGGAGGCAGAAGGAAGCTGCCCAGCTGGCATTTGGCCAAGGGGGGGGGTCCGGAGCCTGGCTCTCGGGAAACGCCCTGAGATCTTTAATTGACACAGACAACGAAGATCTTCGTTTCTTGTGTCCTTGGAAAGGTGGTATGCCAGCAGCCCCGCCCCCTAGTGCTGCAGTGGGGTCAGCGCTGACGCCAAGGGGAAGCTCCCCCTACTGACACCTCTCTGCCCACCCGCCCCTCCCCGCGCCTGCAGCCACTGATGGGCTTCTCTGGAGGAGAGGGGTCAGCGCTGCTTCCCAAGGGGCCGAGCCAGAGACTGCAGACAAACGCTCTGTTCACAGGGGGTCCGGCGCGAACTGCAGCCCTGGCCTGGCGGGGCCCCATCCAGGGAGCAGATCTCTGCAGCGGCCGCCAGCCAGGGCCAATGGTGAGCGTGGAGCAGACTGGCCCCCCTCCGGCGCTGAACGGCAGCGAAGCCGGGCGCGGGGGCGGCACTTACCAGGCAGGGAGAGCCTGCAGCTGCAGGGTGAGCAGGGACAGCAGGTGCAGAGACACCTCGCACGCTTGCACCCGGAGCTGCTCCGCCATCGGGACCTGCCGAGGGAGCAGAGCTCAGGACTGGGGGCAGCGAGATCGGGGGGGGGGCCGGAGGGCAAAGGCTGATGGGGCGGGCATCAGGCCCTCCCACCCCTCACCAAACCTGCCTCGACTCTTCCCCTGCCAGGCCCTGGCTAACCTCCCTCCCCCCCTCCCCCTTTCCCCTATTCCCCACCATACGCCTTCCATTGTGCTGCTCCCCCCCCGCGACCCTTGGTATAATCCTCTCTGCCTGGTACAGTCCCCTAGAGCCCCAGGTCGCCCCAGGTCCCTCTGCCCCCTCCCTGCAGCTGGTGGGCGAGGGCTGCCCGGCCTGGGGCTGGATCCAGGCCGTGCTGTCGGAAGAGCAGCAGGAGTCTGACAGAGGGAGGCGCCCGCCTGTACCCACAATCCACCCCCCACGTACCTCGCCCTTCACCAGCCGGGCCAGGGAGCTCGGCACTTGCTGCCCCTTCGCCAGCAGATGGCACAGGCTTTTCCTGGCATGGCCGCAGGAGTACAAGACCTGGGGGATAGAGGGCCAGGGACAGCACAGGTCAGCGCGGGGGACGTGCACAGAGCCGGCGGGTGTGGGGCGAAGCCAGCCCAGCTGGGAAAGGAGAAGGGGAAGTGTTCTCCCCCGTGGAGGGGACCAGAGACCCGTGACCAGACCCCAGGCCATTATGGGCTCAGTTTCATAGTACCCAACATCGTGAGGGGGGGGCAAGGTCCCGGTTTTCAGCCCCCGCTCCTGGCCCTGGCTGTTTGCAGCTGCTCCTGGGCACTGGCTCAGGGCTGGCTCCAGGGGAGGACCACACGCACACCACCCTGCCAGTGTGGCCCACTCCCATCCTGGGGGACCCTCCTGGGGAAGGAGGGTGGGAGATCAGCCCCTCCGGCCCGGCCAGTCCTGGGCCTCTCCACAAAACGCCAGGGGAACCAATCGGAGGCTGCAGAGCACTGGCTTGTTCCAGGAGGCCCAGACAGCTGGGAGATGAGAGCAGACCGGGCCGGCACTCCCAATCCGGCCGGGCTCCGCTTGGCACCACCTGCCCTCCTCGTGCCCCACACAATGCCGTGCCCTACGTAGATGGGTTTCATAGTCTGGCAGCTCCTCCAGGAGGGCGTGGGCACCCTAGGGACCCAAGGGGCACAGGCGGGAGAAGGCAGGACACCCAAGGTCTGCCACCGGGAGGGCAGCGGGCCTGTCAATATCTGGCACGACTTGTGCCATGTGGGTGTCACGCTATGAGAGAGACAATCAGCCCCAGCCAAGGCGGGCGCAGCTCCTGTTGGCATGGGGGGAGTCGTGCCCATTTATGCCAGGCTGGATCCGATCTGCAGGGGAGAGCACCGTGTCCCTGCTGAGGCCACCAAAGAGCGACGGGGGGGGCAGTCCCGGGAGAGGGACCCGTTACCTTGAGCACGTTCAGGGAGCAGGCCGGGCGCTCAAGTCCTGCCAGGAGCCCCGCAAGCAGTTGGCTGTTTTCCTCGGTGAGTTTCTCAGCCACGTGCCGAGCGACCTGTGGGAAATCGCCAAGAGGATCACGCTCCCCGAGACCTGCTAGCGGCCGCAATGGTCAGGGGCACTGTGCTGCCGGGAGCAGGACACAGGCTCAGGAGGGGGCGCTCTCGCCTCTGAGCCAAGGGTGGCCCAGTGCCCCACCATGGCACTAGGGGATGCTGTGCAGGGACTCAATAGAGGGCAATGCCCCAGCACCGCCCTGGGGGAACGCTGCGTTGTCTTTTGAATAAGGCGTAAAACCGTGGCCCAGCCCGCCTGTGACTGTTAAAGATCCGATGAGGCTGTCTCTGCACCCGAGTCGGGGTGTTAACCCAGCGTCCTGCTCAAATCCCAGCGCAGATAATCACATTCCCCCTCCCCAAATTCACCGGTGCTCCCCCGTTGCCATGCTGGAGCCTCCACATTTATTTCCTGACAAATAACATTTGCAGAATCTTAAAATCTTGCCTGCAGAATTCTCTCAGCAGAAACAGGAGCCTGATTTCCTGCTGTCCTGAATGGCTGCGTGGCATTGCTGTGCACTGTTATACACCTGCCCCTTTACACCCCAGAGGTAGCTGCATGCAAGTGACCCCTGGGCAGCGTCTGTAAAGTGCTCAGGGATCCTACGCTATAGACCAGGCCAGCGTGATCTCAGCCTTCAGCAACCCCATCGTGAAGGGTCACCTCCAGCCACACAGGGTTCTTTCAGGGGACTTTTTGCCTCCTGGCTAAGAAGGAACAGTGAGGGGGCAGAAGGCCTGACCTGCTTTTTGGCCTCCCGGCACCCGTTTTGCCCCACGGGGAGGCTGCAGACTGCGGCTAATGCTGCTGTGAAGACGTCTGCCAGACGCTCGCGCCGCTCTCGCGCTGATTTGGCCTCCCGCGCTAAGTCTGGGCAAGGAAACAAGATCAAAGAAGATCCGTAATTCTGGACAAAGATCTGGGCTGCTGAGAGACATCCAGATGGACAGTCAGCGCACAGGAGTGAGGGACACCGGCAGAGCTGTGTGCGGGGAGCCCAGGGCTGGGGTAGCAGGGGGCTGCGGGGCATGGGCAGCGCTGGGCGTGGGAAGATACAGCCACTGCCTGTTCTAGCCGTGGCTCTGATCAGGGCCCTCGGTCACTTACTGTCCCCAGCATTAAGTGACGAACACAGAACCCGGAGACTGAGCGCAGCTCCTTGTGTTTTCCCTGCGGAACCCCGCCCACCCAGCGGGGCCCCCCCTCTCTGAGGGATGCCCAATGATCAGGAGGACGTGGGGCTGCCCACATCAGGAGGGATCCCCCCCTTCTTCCCCACTCAGTCCAGAGGCAGGCAGAGCATTACCTTCCGGAGCGGCCCCCTGGAGGAGCGTGTCTAGCAGGGGGCGCTGCTCGGCGAGCAGGCTGGCGTAGAAGGAGCCCGACACGGAGGAGCTGCTGCCGTCCATGCGCTCGCAGAGCAGGGCGAAGCACTGCGGAGGGACACATGAGGGCCGCGGTCAAGACCCCGGAGAATGGACGGGGGGCAGCCCCCCAGCTGTCTGAGGCGACGTGAGAGACACAAGGAAGGCGCGAGAGGATGGGCGAGCCGGGCGCGGGACCAAGGCAGCGAGCTGGGCTGCGGGTGGCGCCCGGCGGGCGAGGACTGGGGAGCGGAGAGGGAGCCGGGAACGCAGGAGGGACGTCTTTACCATGCCGCTTTGCTCGCGGAGCCTCATCTCGGCATCCGTCGGCTGGGCCAGCAGCTTGGGCAGCAGGGCAAGGAAGCAGGCAGCCGACTCGTGGAAAACCTGCAGGCTGGGGGAGGCGGGTGTTAGTGGAGGCAAGGCAGCGGGGGGGTGAGGGGCTGGGGGCTTCCCGCTGAATCGCGCACTCCGCTGGGCAACGGGACTAGCTCTGTACAGGGCAGGGCCTGCAGGAAGCTCTCCCCACTGGATCTGCCAGCTGCGCCCTTCCTGCAGAGCCCCTGGGGGATGGAACTCGCTGTGGCCTTCCCTCCCCCCACCCCATCGGTCTGACACCAGGTCCCTGCCAGGCTCCCTTTTCACTCCCACCCCACTTCCCAGCTGGCGTCATGTGCCTGCAGCGCCCCCGCGGGCCTCGGCCGGGAAACGCAGGAGACAAAGGTCCCGGTCGTGATGCTGGGCAGCCCAGGAGGGTAGGCATCTGGCTAACAGGAAGGTCAGCCCCGGCGGTGGGGAGGGTGGGCTCAGGTCGGGGAGGCAGGAGGTCTGAACCCTGCTGTCAGCTCTGCTACCCTGTGGGACCCAGGGACTGTCCCTTTCCCCATCCGTGCCTCAGTTTCCCCAGCTGCACAATGGGGGATCATGACCCTGACTCTCCTCCGCAAGTGCTGGGAGAGCTCTGGAGGACAACGTGCTGTGGGAGCGCCACATCCAGGTGTCTCCCCCATGATGACCCCTTGTTCTCAGTGCCCCAAGGATGGAGTCTGTGAGGGGCTCGTGGTGAGAAGGGGTGGGGGGGGGGGATCTCAGTCCAGTGCCTCTCAGAGTCACTCCCATTCCAGCACAGGTGCCCCCCCACCCCGCCAGCAGCCACTCCACCTTCTCCTCTTCCGGCTCCGCTCCAGATGGGAGTCGCTGGCAAAATAGGCCATTGCCACGGCAACGAGATCCGTCAGCAACGTGACACACCAGGGCTGCTGTGGGAGCAGAAAAGAAACCGTGGGCCAGGGAGCTCCACTCCGACTGGCTGGTAGCCAAACCGACCTGACCAATGGTAACACAGGATCCTTCCCTGCTGGGATCTTCCCCCCAGGGAGGGTGAGCCCGTCCCCCCGAGTTAGCTACCGAAGGTAACACATCCAGAGATGGAGGGGGGCCATAACCTGCCTCCACCGAGCTACAACAGCCTCCGGGGGGCGCCACACACCCACGGGACTCTCCTGCCCTCGCTGCCGGCAGCCTGGCGTGAACTAGCCCCTGGCGGGCACCACGCACGTGCCCGGGCTTCACCCACCTGCTTGCTGCTGGGGCTGTCCAGGATTTGCCCAGCCAGGCGCAGCAGGCAATGAGGTAAATCCGCGGCCTGGCAGAAGCCGGACAGAAGCTCCGAGTCACAGCTGGTGGCGAGCAGGTTGCCCACGACGCGGAGGGCAGGGCGGAGATGAGACGCGCCCTCCAACATCCCCTCCAGCACCTGGGCACGGAGGAGCCAAAGAAGGGCCTGTGATGTCGAGGGAGCAGAGGTGCCCCGAGGACGCTGGGAGAGCAGGGCTCTGGCCACCAAGCAGGACAGCTCAGATCCCTGGGGCAGAGGAGGAATTTCCTCCCTGGACGGGAGGGCAGGGACGGAGGATCCCGGGTGTGTCACCAATCCAGGGGAGGGGAAGGCTGCCCTGCCTTGCTCGGAGCTCAGTGTCCTCGCCGGTTCCCTCACCGGTCTTCGGAAGAGAGTCCGGATCATCATCCCCCATTGTCCAGGTGGGGAAACTGAGGCGCGGAGGGGGGACAGCATCACCAGGCAGCACAGCCGACAACAGAGTTCAGCTCTCCCGCCTCCCCGTCCTGAGCCCTTCCTTGACTAGCCCTGGACTGGACTTCGGAAGGAGCCAACTTCACCTCTTGCTGCGCACTGTTCTCCATCCACGCCACTGGCTCCCAGCCCCTCCCCCGGCTGTCTCCACCCACCTGCTGGCTGGAGTCCCGGAGGCGGGCGCGGATGCGCAGCAGGAAGGCCGGGTCCCCCAGGAGGCTCAGCGGGGTGCTCGGCTGCATGGTCGAGGGACGAGTGGCCTCGATCAGATGCTGCCACTCGTCGTCGCTATCCAGTTCCTAGGTCACAGGAGAGGCGAGGTGGCAGTTTGATACCATCAGATTCAGACGAGTGGGCCCAGACCTGCCCCAGGCCTCCACGGCGCCCTCTAGCCAGCTGCTGCCCCAGCCCCAGCCAGGCACGTCTCACCTCGTTCTCCAGGTCCACACTCTCGATGCTGCGCCTGCCTCGTGGCTCCGTCTTGCTGCCTCCAGCCGGCCTGGGAGCCCCCATCTCCGCCTCCGGGAACTCCCGCTCGTAATCCTGCGTGATCCGGTGCTCCCTGCCCAAGAAGCAGCGCAGCTGGAGACCTGCCTCGGGCCATCTCCGTGCTCACGTGCCCCCCCAGCCCAGCCCAGCCCACCCTGTAAACCCACAGACTCACCGTGGCGTAGGGGGAGGCTCAATTGTCTCCCACTCTGGATCCTTGGTCTCTTCTGCCAGGACAGCTTGGTTCTTGTCTCCAGGAGGGGAGCCCAGAGCACAGGCTGTCTGCTCCCCTGCCCCAGGGGCTGCCTGGGGTTTTTGCCCCAGGCCTCCTCTGGCTGCCTCATTTTTAGATGGAGCCTCTGTCTTCAGCTGCTCCTGGAAAAGAACAAAGAGCTTCAGTGAGGTTAGATCTCTGTGCAACTTCCCAAGCCCCCCGCCTCCCCTCCCCCTGCCCCATCATCGGGGGTCCCTCTCCATGTAACTGCCCAGGTCCCCAGACCTCATCTCCCCCTATAACTGACAAGGCCCCAAACTCTCACCCAGCCCCCAGGGGCCCTGTCGGTGTAACTGACTGATCCCTCAGGCTCCTGTCTCCCCTCCCTGCCCCAGCCATCGGGGAGGGGGGTCTCTCTCTGTGTATCTGCTCAGCCCCCCACACTTCCATCTCCCCTATCTCTGTGTAAACGACCAAGCTCCCAGCTCACTCCTGATTCCCCTGCCTGTCCCTACCATCTCCCTGCTTCACTACCCCTCCCCGTTTCCTCTGGGCCCTCCAGCTGGAGGAAAGGGGGCCCTGCTCGGTCTCTCTCCCAACCGCCCACCAAATTTCCATTCTTCGTTCCCCGAGGCGCCATGTGTCCCAGCGATCTCCCAAAGGCTCTGCCCAGCCAGAGTGGCCATGAGCCCGGATACCGCCCCACCTTCTTCCGGGCCTCCTCGGCCATCTTCTGCCGCGCCTTCCTCAGGATCTTGGACTGGCCGCTCCTGGGAGCCAGCGAGTGAGCCTGCTTCTCCTTCAGCACCTGCAGCTCCGGGGGCAGCTTGCTGGTGAAGGGGTTCGTGACCCCGTGCTCCTCTGTGTCCTCGATCACTGCGGGGGGGGAGGAGAGAGGGGAGTGAGCCCGGCAGGCAGTGGCAGGGACCACAACGGCATCATGCAGAGAGGAGGGGAGTGGAGGGGACAGGCCCCCCATAGGCAGTCTGGAGACTGGCTTAGGCTGGGGGGTGGCGTCCCACCGAGGGGAGTTCAGAGAGAGGGCCAGGAGAGGCAATGATGCACCCAGGGGCGATGGGGCAGAGGTGATGGCCAGGCTGGGGGGCGGGGATGGCTGCAGTGCACCCGCTGGCAGCAGGAACGCAATGAGGGGGGCAAGACAGCGAGGAGCTGGTACTCACTGGTGACCCGTCCCGTAATGAAGGGATGATACAGCAGCTCTGGCCACGACAGGCGCTGGCGAGGGTCCTTCATCAACAGGCCTTGCAGGAAGCTCTGCACAGGGGCCCAGAGAGTCATTGTCACACTCCCCGTCTCTCTGGGCCCCGATTCCTGGCTCTTGATGGGACACAAGGAGCTGGGCATGTGCACTAGCCTAATGGGTAGGCAGGACTCCTGGGTTCCGTGCCTGGCTTTGTAAAGGGAGTGCGGTGTAGTGGGTAGAGAAGGATGTTTCTGCTGCAGTGACTGAAATAGTTAAAGGTTGGCATACAACGTGCCATCGTTATGATTCAGAGTTAACAGCCCTTGAGATTAACGGGCCCATCTGTGCCCCCTAGAGCTGCTGTTTCAGACTGTCTGTCCACTCAGGCAGGCGTCGCTGCGTCAGTTACGCTTCCATCACCATGGAAGGGGGTTTCTTCCCAACAATTTGTTCTACATGGAAGCTGAGATTCTGGAGGACAATTCAGCAGGAAGAGGTAGATCCTGCCCCAAACGACACAGGGAACATGCGGGGCCCTCACTGCCCTCTCTGAAAAGCAGCCAGCTCTGGGGTGAGCCCCCGCAGCCGTTAAACAGCGCACAGCAACACCGCTTACCGGGTAAAGAAGTGACAAATCCTGTTTGCAAGGGGATTTAGTGAAAGCAATCATGATTCCCAAGCGGGAATTTGGCCTGGACACCCCATATCCTGGGAAAGGGGGGTTCAATGACCTTGCCCAATGAGGGGCTCTTGGATCCACAGGGGGCCATCTGGAACCAGGGCAGCTGTCACTCTGTGGGGTGTGTGGGACTGCTCACCTCTCCTCCCCGTTACCTTGAATGAAGGGCTCATGGTTTTGGGCCACTTGACAGGGTCCTTGACGATGATGCTGACCAGCTGGAAGATGCTGTTGGTGTAGAAGGGCGGCGTCCCCACGAAGAGCTCATACAGGATGCAGCCCACCGACCACAGGTCGGCCGTGTGGTCGTAGGGCTTTTCCTGCACCAGCTCGGGGGACATGTACAGCGGGGTGCCCTTGATGGACGTCAGCACCATGGTGTTGATGCTCATGGCGCGAGCGAACCTGCCCGGGCGAGAGGGAGCACACACACACGACCCCTTAATTCTGCTACAGGGCACCTCCGAGAGGATCCCTCCCCTGGCAGCCCCCCCCCTCCCCAACCCCAAAGTCCTGATGGTCCCAGATCCCAAGGGCGGGCGAGTTCTTGGGGCACTTACCCGAAGTCACAGAGCTTGATGACACCCCCTTTGCCCAGCAGGATGTTCTGGGGCTTCATGTCACGGTGCAGGATCCGATGGGAGTGGAGGTAATAGAGGGCAGAGACCAGCTGGGAGGCGATGTCCTGAACCTGAGAGACACGGCAACCCTGACGCCAGCCGCAGCCGAGTTTGCATCCTGACCACAGCGCCCCTTGATCCCGACCCGCAGCCCCTGCCACCCTTCAGCCCTGACCCACCCCTCATTCCTATTCCAGTCCTGGGCACAGACCAACAATCATGCGAAGTTCTGCAGTGTCTTGGTTATAACCTGCACAGGTGGGAAGTAGGATGAGACCCAGCCAATTCATGTCACTTGTAGCCTAAGGGTAGATTTGAACCCAGCTCCTGATGAGGTGAAAGGTGCGTTCTCTCTCCCACTTGGCCCAATCGACCCTTCCTGTCCCTGCATTCTGGGCTCCAATTTATTCCCCTTTGGAAGGTCAGTCCCAGCCTAAAGACTCAGAGGTGTCTTCGCCAGCTCTGACTTCCATTGGCCTGAAGAAGCAACATTGCCATGTCCTGTGGGGCAATGAGACCCTAGCCGCACCCCTGCCCCATCTTCCCCAGGCCTGACATGACTCTGATTGGCCCCGATGCGTCAGCATCACCGAGCTACCTGGTCCTCTGGCAGATTCCCATCATCTTCCAGGATCTGGAAGAGCTCCCCCTCTGCGTAGTCTGTCACCACCACCACCTGGAGAGGAGAGGGGAGGCAGGCAGCCCTGTCAGAATAGCAAGAGGGGATCATGGGACCTCAAAGAGCAGGAGCCAACCCCAGCTGTGTCCTGCGGATCCAAGGGGACAGAATCCAACAGCTGGGGCATCGGTGGCGTGATCAAAGAGTGCCGGGAAATTCAGTGGGAGAGAACACTGCTTTCAGCACGTCTGTCCAGGACCAGAGACTTTGACTAACACTTGCTTCGGCAGCCTCCTCGTGACGCCCCTGAATGAGGCCTCGGGATTTAGCCCAAAGGGCGGAGAAAACACCCAGTGGGGCTCTGGGGGAAGGGGAATCATTTGGGAAACCAGTAGAGGGAGAAAATGAGAGCTGAGCTGTGTGACGCAGGACTCACGGGTGCAGCGCGCTCCCAGGCCTGGGAAGGTGAGGCACAAACCCAGCCAGGGACTCCTGCTCTGATGGCGTCGCTGGAAGGGACAGGACACCTCTAGCGTCTGCTGGAAGATCCCAGCTTCGACCCTGACGGCTACTCAGGAGAACCTGCGTGGCTGACGATGCATGCGCCTTCCCGTCCTCACACCTGGGTGGCACCACACAGGCTGCTGCACGTGCCCCACAGGTGCCCTCTTTACCTCTTACCTCCTTGTCGGTCTCGAAGCTGTCCAGCATGTGGACGATGTTGGGGTGGTGCAGACCTCTCATGATCTCAATTTCCCGCTGCAGGTTCTTCAGCTCCTTCTCCGATCGCCCGACTTTGGGGATGAACTTCAGCGCCACCACCTTCCGAAGCAGACGAAGCTGTGAGCGATAAGCCTGCACCCAGGCAGACTCAAGCAAGGATCAGCTAGTGGCTGCTAGGGTAAAGGCTAAGGCCAGGTCTACACGGCCCTACCAGTGCACCTAACCTTATCAGCGTGCATGGATTAAGGGGATCCCAGGGTTTGTTGAGTTTCCGTGATCAAGACTTTAAAAATAGTGAACGGATTTTCTTAAACATGGTCAACTGGTAGATCTCAGTGAGATCTGCAAAACAAGCTAGAGTTTAAAAACTTCCGTCACTTTAAAGGCATGACGATCCAGTGCTGGGAAACGTTGTAAAGCATGAATATTGCTAGGTGTGGCCGTGTGCACAGTGCATCTTTCTCCGGGGTTCTGATTTTTAAAAGTAGCCTCTGGTTTCCTGGGCAGACTCTTGAACACACAGCGAGCTGTGCAAATTGTAGCACGTACTCACATAAGTGTCTTATTCTGCCTGCAAATCAGGTATCCGAATGTCTAAGTGCCACTAAGTGCATCTGCAACGAATAGCAGACAAAACGGTGCGTGAACAATTGTGCCAGTAGAAACGGAGGCTGCATGAAAGACCTTTCCAAAATCAGTGTGTGAACCTATAGAATTCATGACAGTTGCAGCTGCATGTGCTCAGTCTCCAAGCTGCAAATTGTCAGGAGTTAATCAAAATCTATTTTTTTTCCAGACCTAGCCCAGGTACCAGGCCTCAGTGAGATTCTGCTCAGAACAAGTTTCAAATGTCGGTTGCTTTTGCTATAGCCCTGTCTAAAAGGGAATCAAGTTGCCAAATTCAGAAATAATCAGAGAGATTTAAAACATACATTTCTCCATCAAGCGCAAACAAAGCCTGGAATGTATCAGCCCCAAAGGGGAATGTTCCAGAAACTTCTGAGCATGTGAAAGCAGGGGATTAGAATGGAAACTGTTGTGCAACCTTAAATAAAATGGAAACTCTCTGGTGAGGATGATCATTGTGCATCACACATATGATTGTCAGAGCCCTGGACCTGGAAGCTCAGTCACAGAACCCTGAGCTCCATTTCAAGAACTCTTCAGCCCTATGTTGTTTCGCCCTATGGTATATATGCCCTTTTCCCCAGATCTCACCTGGGCGCTATATTCCCTTCCCACCCTCCTCAGAGCTCCCATCCCTGGATCTCTCCTCACCTGGGCGCTATATTTCCGGCGCCCCTTGTACACCCTCCCGAAGGAGCCCTCTCCAATCATCTCCAGCACATGGTATTTCTCCATTGTGGGAACTCCAGCCTGACAATGCAAAGCAGAAGATTAGAGGACATTCAATTCATCTCCCACCTCCTGGGCCTCACCTTCCATCTCAGGCCTATGCCAGCTGAGAGGAAGGATGGTCCAATGGTTAGGGCACTAGCTAGGATTGGGGTACCTGGGTTCACATCCCTATTCTGCCACAGACCTCCTGTGTGACCTTGGGCAAGTCATTGAGGCCCAGATCCTGAAAGGTATTGTTTCAATGGGAGTTCGGTGCCTAAATCCCTTTGAAGATCTGGGCTGTCGCCTCTTTGGGCTTCAGGTCCCCAATCTGAAAAACGGGGATGAAAGTACTTCCCTATCTCGAGGGGGTGGGGACGCACATTCGAGACTGGGGTGCGCAGATACTCCCGGTGATAGCGAGCTACCTAGATGATTCCCATTCGTCTCCCTGGAGACTTCCAAGATCCCAGCCCAATCTCCAGTTAATCTTTCCTCGTTCTCCCATCCTGACATCTCCAGTTCCTCTCATCCAGCTCCCTGGTTCTCCCTCTGCGCTAGCTCCATGTTCCACCCCTTCCTCTCCGGCCTGCCTGCCCAAACTCATCTATGTCACCATCCCTGCTTCCCACAGCATCTCCCTCTCCGGCCTGCCTGCCGTCTCCTCCCCTCAGTCTATTTGGCATCCTGCAGCCACACTCCTCTTTGCCCTCCGTCCTGATCACGTCTTTTCCCTGTCTCCCGGTTCCCTCTTCTCTTTCGCACATTTCCCCGCCCCTGCTACACCCGTAGACCTTCTTGCTCTTTCCCCTGGCCCAAGATCTGCCTGGTTACCCTTGCGCCTGCTTCTCGGGTCCGGGTGGCCTGTACGTTTGAGTTGGTTCTTTATTTTATTATTAGTTATTTGTACCGAGCTCACGGGGAGCTCAGCCCTTGCAGATGGGGACCCTGCCCTGAACACAAGCCCGGTTACCCAATGGTCATCCCAGCCTCCCCACGCTCAGAGCCGTGTATCCAGGTACCCACAGGACTCTCACCAGGGCTGAGCCCCCCTGTCTGTGCTCAGTACCCCGAGTCTCCCCAGGCTGACCTGAAGCCCTGACTCCCAGGTCTCCCTCATGGGCATGGGCCCCGTTCTGCTGCCCGGAGCGTGGCTGTCCAGGAGCAGGATCTGGTAGATCCGACCAGCCGCTACCTCGCCCAGGATCACCGCTGCCCGCCCCTGATCACTGCAGTCTGGGTGCTCGCCTCTGGAGGCTGGTCCCAGCCCCACCCCCAGGTAGAGATCCAGCGCCCCCAGCTGTGGGATCCGGCCCCTCCCCCCCCGCCGCCCGGCACAGGGATCCGGCCCCTCCCCCCCCGACACAGGGATCCGGCCCCTCCCCCCGCCAGGCACAGGGATCCGGCCCCTCCCCCCCGCCGCTCGGCACAGGGATCCGGCCCCTCACCCCCCCGGCACAGGGATCCGGCCCCTCCCCCGCCCGGCACAGGGATCCGGCCCCTCCCCCCGCTAGGCACAGGGATCCAGCCCCTCCCCCCCGACACAGGGATCCAGCCCCTCCCCCCGCCCGTGGGATCCAGCCCGTTACCCGGCAACGGGACCCGGCTCCGCCGGCGGGGCTCGGTCCCCTCGCCTCAGCCAGACCCGCCCCCGCCCTCCCCCCATCAGCGGGATCCCGAGATGCGGCCCCCTGCCGGCTGGGACCCGCCCGCTCACCGGGATCGACCCCCGGAGGATCCCGGCCCCTCTCCCAGCCGGGCCGTTGGGATCCGCACACTCTGCCGGCCCCGATCCCGGGGTGGCCGCACAGGTGCCTGACCGGATCCTGGCCTCGCCCGCGGGCGGAAAGGCGGCCAGGCCCGGCCCTGGATCCGACCCCTCGCCGCGCAGACCCCGCGGCCCGGCCTGTCCCGGGGCTCGGCCGCTGGAAGGGCTGCAGCCCGCCTCTGCACACAGGCGTCGCTGCGGCCACCTCGCCGCGCCAGGACCCCGAGGACCCGCCGCGTCCGCGTCGCTTAGCAACGGCCTGCCTGGGCTGCCCTTCCGCCGGGGGGAACCGCTCCTCACGCACTTCCGCTTCCGGGGCAGGCAGGAAAGATGGCGGCGGCCAGCGCGGGAGTGAGAGAGGAGGAGGCGGGGGCCGACTGGTAACCATGGAGATGCGGGCCGCCGGGGCGGGGAGCTTGGCCGGAGCCTGGGCTCTTTCCCCCACAAGGTCGCTCCCCCCTAGATCCCCTCCTCGGTCCGGTCCCTCCCCTGCCCCTCCATCGGGCGCCGGGCCTCCCCCCCCAGCCAGACCCCGCTTCCCCGGCCAGGCAGCCCCGTCCTATTGCGTTCCCCCCCCCCCCCCTGCTAGCCCCGATCCCCTGCCCCGCCCCCTCCCAGCTCAGTCGGGGGCTGGGTGGTTTCCTTCCCCCCGCTCTCAGAGGCGGTTGCTGGGACGCTGTGGCCCGGCCTGGCTCCCCCGGGCTCAGCCTGGCTGTGTGTGGATGCTTCACGGGGACGCCCCGGTGGTGGGCGCAGGGCGCAGACCTGGGCAGAGACGAGACGAAAGGCAGCTGGAAGCCGGGATGTCCTAGCTCTGGGGAGACGGGCCCGGGGGGTTTCATCTCGCAGTGAGCGGCTGGGACCTGGCTTCTCTGAAAGGAGGGTGCGTGCAGCACAGCGCCCTGCCTGCAGCATCGTGAGCAGCACCCGCCCCGCGAGACCCCTTCGCGGGGAAGAACCAAGACTAGAATGCAGCTCTTCTGAGTCCGAGCCCGTGGTTCTTTCCACTAGACTGCGCTGCCTTCCACAGGACTTTACCGAGACTGTGTCTCTTCAAAACACGTTTCCCCTATTTGTAAATAACTGGGAGTAGCTCAGATGCTGCTGCCGTATAAGGTCCTAGGCAGACCCGTGCGCTGCTCAGGGAGGAGGAGGAAGACGGAGAGCAGCTCTGCCTGACGTCCCTTCTCTGTTCTCAGGGCTCTGCCATCAGAAGTGGAGGTCTTGGAGTCCATATACCTGGATGAGCTGCAGGTGTCTAGAGGAAATGGCAGGTATTTGTGCTGTTACCAGATGTCTCTAATCCTGAGGCGTGAGATTTCACCCCCTTGGTGTCCGCTGATCTCAGAGCTGTGGTGCTGGGCGCAATCCCTGGACTGGCTTGTGTACACAAATGTTAGAGGTGTCCAACTATGGATTTGCACCTGGGATCCAAAGCCCCGTGTGAGCGCAGAATAACGTTCACTCGGTCATGTCCGGATTGAATATTCACGGAGAGGGAGGGTCCTTCGCCCTACACCAGTGCAGCAGCATACTGAGAGCTCCCTGGCTGGTACCTGAGGTACTGCCAGTCTCTGCCCTCAGTCCTACCAGCTCCTTTTCCTCTCAGCTGTCAGTGCCCCTTGGCCCTGCTCCAATGAGCATTTCCCCTGCTGGGGCAGGGCAGGCACTCTCAGCCTAAGGGTCTCCTCTCCCTGGACTCTGTGCACGTCAGCTCCTTTTTAGCACAGTGGAGCTTGCATGGAAGGTTTGTGCTGCTGTGACAATACGCAGCCCATGTCACCCTCACTGCACCTGCTGTACTTCATTAATACTCCGTGGGATAGCTGGACGCTTCACCTCCGCCTCCCTGCCCTCGCAGGTCAGCGCCCTGGGAAATCTGCATTACCCTGCACCCTGCGACAGCAGAGGATCAGGACTCCCAGTACGTCTGCTTCACGCTTGTGCTGTCGGTGCCCGCCCAGGTAAGGTCACTGTGCATGACCCCCATGAGCTGTGAGTGCAGCCAAGCCTCTCAGGCAGGGATAGGGGCAGGGCAGGTCAGGACTTTGGTCCCCATTCATCCCTTGATTTGTTTCTTTCTAGTATCCCAATGAAGCACCGAAAATCTTAATCCGGAATCCTCGGGGACTGTCTGATGAGCAGATCCAGAAGTGAGTGCTGGGAAGGGGTTTCCACCTGCCCTAGAGACAAGGAGGGAAGAAACTTCCTGCATTCCAGCTGCGGGTGGGAAACACGAATACCCACGTTCCCCTCAGATTCTTGCGGCAGATACATGGAATTGCTCTGTCTGTCATCCAGAGCTGCGTCAACATGGGCAGAAAATAAATAAGGACCATTGAACTGTCCTGCTTCAGTGCACAACCAGCCACTAGCTGCCTGGTGTTAGGAAGAAAATTCCCTCTGGATAGGTTATTCCATCATTGTCCAGTGGGGGAATTTCTGAAGCAACTGGCACTGGGCTCGATGGGACCTGGTCCTCGTCCAGTGGGGTAGTTCCTATGTTCGTCCCTCACCTGTCCCAGAGGGTTGTGCACAGGTGTGGTGAGATCCGGGTAGTCTTTTGCTGCCTGTACGAGGCTTAGATCCTGCTGGATCTAACCCTGTGTTTGGCCTGCTTTTAGTCTCTCTGTCATAGTGCTGTCATTGGAGAATGCAGCGGAGGTTGGGTCAGTGGCAGAGCTGTTGGGACTGAAGGGCTGGCCAGGTTAGCTCGTCACAGGCAACCTGTGCTGAGTAGAGGATCTTCCTGGCCGTTGGCGGTGAAGTGTGAGTCTGTCCCAAAGAATCCTGTGCAGTAGGCAGGAGCCAAAAGTCTGGTGCTTCAAACCTGTTACTGTGAGATTCCTTTTGCTCCACCCCTCCCCATGGATGGATGGTTTGTGGGAGGAGAGGGGCTGAGCTTGTTAGCCACATCTGAGCACAGCAATTTTTACACTAAGCTCGGCACCCCTGTTGACCAGTCCAGTGGCTTCCTCAGCCATCTCACCCACTATGTAGTATCTGCTGTTCCCATCTTAGTACTGCATCTCCAGAGGGGTTAACACATCCCCTCTTTAGTTACGGGTTTCTGCCTCTTCCTTCCAGCATTTCCCAGACGCTGGGACACGTTGCTGAGGCTGGGCTGGGGACAGCAGTGCTTTATGAGCTGATTGAGGTAAGAGAGGAGGAGACCTGGGGTAGGTTGTGCATGGTGCTAGATATAGACAGATATTGACACACGCTCTCCCGGTCTCTGCTTGCGGGATGGATGGGTCGGAGCCTTGGCCCATCTGGTGGTTTGGGTGGGTAAAGTTCGTTCTCCCTCTTTCTACAGAAAGGGAAGGAGATTCTCACCGACAACAACATTCCTCATGGCCAGTGTGTGATCTGTCTCTATGGCTTCCAGGTAGGAGCCCCTCCGATCAGGGCAAGGACCTGCGGTCTGCTAGGGAGAGGAATGGAGTGCGTTGCGGGGAGGGACTGGCAACCTGTTGTCCAGAGCTTGTGGAGATGGAGGAGGGGGAAGGCCCTGGGAACAGTGTATCTGAATCGGCCCCAGCTGGTGGTGGAGCATTAGTGGAAGTCCCCCCAGCAGGGGAGGGCGCCATGGGGCACAGACAGGACTCCTTTCAAACACCCTATCTCATCGCACAGGAGAGAGAAGCTTTCACAAAGACTCAGTGCTACCACTACTTCCACTCTCACTGCCTGGCTCGCTACGCCCAGCACATGGAGAAGGAAATCCATGTGCAGCAGAAAGAGAGAGAGCAGCAGCTGGCGCCACCTCCCAAGCAGGTAACGGAGCCCGGGCCCCTCCAATAGCTCATGTAGAGGAGGCCTTGCTCTCCTAGGCTGTGCACGCAATCCCCACTGATCCTGAGATACCCCCGCCCAAGAGCTGACTCCTAGGAGCTGTCCTTTGGGTTACCAGCTCCGGGCCTCAGGGCCAGGGCCAACCTCAAGCCCTGGGAAATCACAAAATCATGAGAGTTTAAAAGAAGAATACATTTGGGACTGATTTTGTTTGTCTTCCGGTTTTGGAGCCTTTAGGATGCGGCTGCGTCCCATTTTGAAGTTTTCCCTAAACACTGCCCGGACCTTGGAGTTCTCTCTATTTAACCCCTTCATTTGGGCTTAATAATGCACCCAGCCACCAGTCTGGCCTGGGAGCACTTGGCCAGTCCTTGCAGAGTATAGAATAAAGAGCACCAGTGCCCAGAAAACAAGTCAGAGATCCCCCCAGCCCCCGCTGTCAAACCAGGAGACTCTCTGCTCCGGCGGGTCAGGCAACACACATTGCCCTGTAGTGCCAAGGGGAGATGCAGTGCCGAGGGTAAGGGGGACCAGAGCTGTTTGAGGCTTCATTGGTTATAACCAGCTCCTATAAAGTTGGTAATCGGCTGTTGGACTACAACTCCCAGCATGCCCAGGTGGCACAAATTGACCTAAATACCAGCCAGCCAATCCAGGAATCCTGCAGTGCATTCAGCCGGGGGGAGCACTCCCCAAGGCTCTTGCAGGGCTGCTAAAAACGATCCAAGTACCAGAGGTTAGCAGAGGCAGCTGGGCAGCCAGGCTTCCTCTCCCACGGTTAGAGCAGAGCAGCGCGTGGGGAGGCCTGGGCGTTAATTCCCGAGAGGGGCATGGCGCAGGGGTGGAAGGGGGCTGGCCGGGGGAGTGCAATGCGGCCACGTGCTATCTCTCTCTTCTCCCCACAGGGAGTCGGGGTGCAGTGCCCCGTCTGCCGGGAAACGCTGGTCTACAACCTCTCCACTCTGCAGGCAGCGCCACCCCCGCAGCACGCAGTGGTAAGAAGCGTCTAGCTGGAATCCTGCCCACTGGCTGGGTAAGGTGCCTGCAGTGAGCCGGTCCGGGAGGGAATGAGCGAGCCCCCTCTGCCCGAGTCAGGCTGGAGGGGCTGTCGCAGCCGCTCACACCCTGCAGGGCTGCTGCTGCTGGCAGAGGGGTGCTGTTCACGTGAACATTTGGGCTTACTAAATGCAGCAACCGCGTGGCAGCACTGGACAGTCTTTGTCTCAACTCTTCCCCACTCCCGGTGCAGTCCCCATCTTCCTGGGGCGTGGGAGTGGAGACAGAGAGGCCAGGACTGGGAAGGGGCGCCCAGCCAGACTCACGGACGTATCCCATGGTTACTGTTTGCTTCTCCAATGTAGCCATGTGAGCTGCCTCTGGGAGGGGAACAAGTCTGCGTCTGTCTGATGGGTACGAACCCTGTGGAGAGGGAAGGGTCCTGCTGTCCCCGGGGAGAACACGAAGCCCTGGCCCTGCCCCAAAGAGCCGCCGGCCGTATGGAACTGCAGGGGTAATGGGGTGGAGTTAAGCCAAGGAAACGTGGCTGAATCTCAGGAAAACCTTCCACCGACTAGCGCCTTCTCCCGAGGGCCAGGGCAGAGGTGCTGTCATGTCAGACAGCTGCGCTCCAACAGGACAACGCCCTAGATCACAGCCTGGAGGAAGGGATCCTGCCTTGGCGCGGGGGTTGGGACAGATGGGCCCCCCAGTGCTTTCCCTGCTCTGCTGTCTAGGCTGCACGCAGCTTCCCTTCAGTAAGTCTCTAATTCCTGTTGGCTTATGCAGCCTCTGCCGGCTCTCCAGTCCCCTCGCAGGGACAACGGACTGACCGGACCGTGGTGCAGCTGGCCCAGTCTGCTGTCTGCCTGTGTCTGACTGGAACGCAGGGGAGCCCAGCACCAGTTGTTGCAGGGAAGCCCGTGTGCGTCACTAGGATTCTGACTTGGGAAAGAGGGAGACCTTGGCTCTGGTGTTGGCTCACTCTGCCCAGGATCCCTGGCCAGCTGGCAGCAGGTGTGCGGGTTGGGTGATTGACCTGTGCCGGGCCCGGCTACCGATGGAATACAGCACAAGTGTCTCCCCCTAGGAGCAGTACAGGCCCGATGCAAAGACGCTGCAGAACCAAGAAGAACTGCGCCGGATCTACCAAAGGCAGCAAGAGAAGGGGGGGATCATTGACCCCGAGGCAGAGAGGAACCGCTATTTCATCAGCCTGCAGGCGGTACGCTGCTTCTCAGGGCTGGGGCGCGGCAAGGCGTTGGGGGAGCTCTTGTGCTCTGCCCTGCGCTGCAGCACTGCAGGAGTGGCTCTGGCGTGTGCAGGGAGGGGCACAGGGCTCTGCCGTCCGGGGGGTTCTGCCTTCCGGAGATCCAGCTCGCCATGGGGGCACTGCAGGATCTTTTGCCTGCTGCCACGTGGCGTTCCACATGCCAGAGAGGGTTGCGGGGCGGGGGGCAGAGGGGGCTCCAGAAAGAAGACCGGGGTCTGGGAGCAGAGAGGCGATGAAGGGCTGCCAATGTATCACCACAGAGTAACTGGTGTGGGACGTTCTGGCCCCGTGGCAGAGCCGCAGCAGCTGTGGGGCCTTTCCCTAGAGAAAAGTGGGGGTCAGATGGTGTGGCTGGCCTGGTCCTTTCTTCACCATCGGCTCCCTTCTCTCCCAGCCTCCAGCCGCTGCTGAGCCTGCTCACGGAGCCGCCGCTGAGCTGCTGCCTTCTGCAAATGCCGTGGCTGCTGCTGAGCGACTCTGCCAGCCGCCGGACCCAGAGCATGCCCCGGAAACTGCCGGCTCTGCCCGAGCTCTAGCACCAGGGAGAGAACCCGGGCAGCGGGAAAAAGCGTCCGTGCCCCTGGAGCACCAGAGCAAGAGAGAGAGGCACCAAGGGGAGAGGCTGGGACCCAGAGGCCAGGGCAGGCCATACAGCGACCCACCAGCAGCAGCTGCGGACGCTCACCCCCTTCTCCGTGGTGCTGGGGGCCCCAGTGGTTTCAGCTGGAGACCCGAACGGAGGGAAGGCAGGAGTCAGAGAACCAGCGGCAGATGCAGCCAGGAGTTCCCTAAACCGCCTGGCAGAGGCAGAGTGGCTGCCTTGGCTGATAGGAAAGAGTCATGCCCTGAGGGCATCTTGCCCACAAAAGGGGCATTGGACTCAAAAGAAGAGAATCCCGGTGAGGGGCGCTGGATGCCGGAGCAGGGAGCTGAGGGCCGGAGCAGGGAAAAGGAGAACCTGGCACTAAACCATAGTGACCCCCGGGGACCCACCAGCTGGCAGGGCTATCACAGGACCTGGGATTGTGGGAGATGGGAGAAGTCCCGGGGCAGAGAGCGTGGTTCCTATCCCAGAGTGCCCAGGGGGCGGGGGGCATTCAGGCCTAGTGGAAGGAGAGACCCCCATGGCCAAGTGAAGGAGGATGGCTCCTAGCAGGAGGGGGCTGGGGCTGGGGGGAGAGGGGGACTTTCCTGGGGAGAACAATAAAGAGTCTATTGGAATATCAGCCTCTGTCCCGTGAGGAGGAGATGGGCCAGCCGGGATCTCTCCATGGGGGTGGGTGGTTGGCATGGGACCCGTCTTCCTGGGTAGAACGTTCTCGGTTGAGGAACATAATGGGTCAGTGATGAGTCGGGCTATGGGGATTCCCAGCTGGGCAGGTGTGGTTACTGATGGCTGCGTTTCAGGATCTCCTGGCAGACGGACAATCAGCTCCTTGGGCCTGGGCTGGGAAAATCCCTCTCTTGGCCTTGAAGGCAGGACCCAGGTGTAGCCAAACGCCACTCACCAGCAGCCATCGACGTAGGGGCTACCCAGGCCGTGACCACGCTGCAGGCTCTGCCCCCGGCCAGCCTAGGCAGGAGCTGCCATTGTCAGCAGCAAGTGCGAGAGCTGCAGTGCGGGGGGACGTCCTTAGGAAGCCAGGCCCTGCTCAGAGCCAGGTCCGGGTCCAGGGAGAGTCCCCAGCGCTCATGTCCCGGGTTCTCCTGCGTGTGAACTCTGTGCCGTTGCTCACGTCGTGCTACCATTCCTCTGGAGCTGGAGCAGCGCTTGAGTGACGGTCCCCTCACCCCCACCACTCAGCCAGCAAGGCTGGGGCCATCTCCTGTAGCGTGGAGCTGCCTGAGCCATGGGGCTCCAGCGCTTTGGATTCTTCCAGCCCTGCCAGTGGCTCCATCTCCACGTTGCTCATATCCAGCTTTTGCTCTTTAAACTGAGCTGGCCCTTTCTCAGTGCAGACCCCCTTTCTGCTTGCTGGCCAGAACCCGTTCTCCCCTCCTTGTAACCACAGTGAATTCCCCTCGGAGCAACTGGGGCTCCAGGCTTCACCTGGTTAATGGCTATTGTCTTCCCGCCAAGGCCCCTCCCATGGCTTGTCTCGCTCTGCAGCTGAGCCATGCATATTCCCTTGCTCTTCTCTGCCTACCCCAGAACAGCTCCCCAAAGCATCCTGGTGAACAGCCCCGTGTAAACCTTCATCCACTCGGGCCCCAGAGCGGCCTTTTTGTTCCCTGGGATCTGCCTAACCAGCTCGCAGGGGGCTTGTCTTGAGATCGAGTTGGGTTGTTTCAGGCTATTCGCAACCAGTCGCTCGTCGCTCCAGTCTTGTCAGCAAAGCAGATCCTTACAGTTTCATCCCTTTCCTGGGCTGGTTCTGACTCTCACTAAACAGAACTGACTTCTCCCCTTCGCTGGAACAGTGGGGCCGCCTGGGAAGTCAATGGGACAGGGGCGGGTGTAGAGGACCTAAGTCGTTAAGACCCTTGATCTCCATTATTTGCCCTCGGATTCGTGTGGCTGTTACCTTTCACCTGCCTGGCTCCTCTGGGAATAGCAGGTGACTGGCCCAAAGCCTTTTTCCCAGTGGATGTAGAGATCTGCGGCATTCGTCTCTGCTGACCTATTTCACGTCATGCAATGAAAGTCGATGCCATTGATGCGATTTTTCTTCGCTGAGCCCCCACCTGGCTGTCACAGCGCATGTACCCATTCGTAGCTCAGCCATTCAACGCTAGGAGCTGGACGGCAAACAGCTGGGTGTGAGCCACCTGGGAAGGGGATTTCCACTGCAATATAAACAGACCCACATTCTGCTCTGCCTTCCGCTTGCTCCCTCCTGCTGCTCCGCTTCTTCCCCCAAACGCAGCTGTAGCTCGAAGTTGGTTCCCTCTTGCAAAGCAGGCGCTTGGCGTGTTGCTGTTCAAACCTCTGCACCTCCCTTGGGACTGTTCTTTACAGCCGGGGACCTAGGAGGGCAGGGAATCTGTCCGTCGAATCCACAACGAGCTCAGGGCTGTTTTAAAAACGAAATCAAATGTTCCTCGAAGAGGTGAATCTTCACGTGCTGGTGGGAAGCCCAGACCCACGACGTGTCAGCGGGAGCACAGCAGGTGGGAGGGGTGCGGAACAAAGGGAGGGTGAGAGAAATTCCCAACGGTGGAGGGGCTTTTAGAGTTAAAAAAAATCTACATTGAGAAGTTTTAAATGAACTTGGCCGGCGCCAGTCAAATCCTGAGCTGCTGCACCACCTGGCAGGGTAAATGCTCAAATGGCGGCTGGAGGGTTTCACCCCATAGGTCCTCTCCTGTCAGGAGGAACAGCTGGGCTTTCCCTCTGCAGCTCTGCTGACTGTTCTCCTGGGAAGAGAGGCAGGTGTTGCACTGACCTTGAATGCAAAGCAGCGGAGAGAATCCGCACAGAACAGTCTGGGTCTGGTGATCAGAGCAAGGTCCGGGGATTTGTGACGGGTTGGTTCCATCCTTACCTCTGCTCCAGGGCTTACGGGGCTACCGTGGCCAGTCACGTCCCTGCTCTGTGCCTCGGTTTCCCCAGCTGTGAAATGGGTGTAATCACAGGGACCTGCCTCCTAGTGCGTGGGGTGCTTGGCCGAAAGGTGCTGCCGAAGGGCAAATGATTAGCAGTTATTAAAAGCCCATGGAGTGAACGACTTGACCTGCTCTCTGGGCTGGGCAGGTGCACCTGGGGGGCTCCAGCATGGGAGGGGCCCCACCTGAAGTGACGGGGTTGAGAGGAAAGCAGCCGCTGCAGGGAGGGGACTAACCACTCACAGCATCCGTGTAGGCTCTGCCCCACTAGCCCTCCGAGAGCTGAGACCAGCCCCCCTGCTGGGGCAGGCACTGCACTGACACCCCAAGCCGGCCCCCGCCCCACAGCGCTTGCAGTCAGAGCCGCCGCCCACCAGACCACTATACAGCAAAGCTTTTCTCAGCCCGAGGTGCTTTATTTAAAGGCATCATTGCACCGCTCCGAGCCTTGCGCTCCCACCCCAGCCATGGCGCATAAGGAGAGTCTGAGAGCGACTCCCTGAAGCCCCGGGGCCGCTTTGCCCTGCAGTTTTTTGGCAGAGGGCAGTTCTAAAAGGCCAGGGACTTCTCCTGTGCTTGGCCAGCGGTTAACATAGCAACAGCCTGGCTGCGAGCGGCTGAACGTGACACGATCGGTCACCAGGCAGCCATGGTGGTACGGAGAGAGCTGGTGATCGCTGGGGTGAAAGCTCAGGGCAGAGCCCGTCTCCATCACTTTAGCAGGAGGATGCCGCTCGTCGTAGAGCGAGATCTCCGCGGGACGCGTTGCTCACAGGCTGCAGGGCGTGCAGCCCCTGGCAGATCACCAAGGCAGTGGGCACCCCGGACTTGACACAAGTGCCGGTCCAGCTCCTCTCCACAGAAAAGAGCTGGCGTGCAGCTTCCCGCGGGCCGCGTTCCCTGCGCGCCTTTCCCTGGCGTAGCGGGCCCAGAGCGAAGTCTGCGTCCTGCCGGCCGGCGGAGACGTAGGAGAATGGGTTGTGCAGACAGCCAGGCTGCAGGGTGGGTGCTGGTATCCAGGTCCCTCCACCCAGGATCCCACTCTGCGCACAACCAGGCCCCACTGCTGCCCGCAGCTGGTGCAGACCCCGCGGCGGTGAACGGAGCTGGCCGGCTGCTTCTCCGCTGGGCTTACGTAGAGCAGGAGCTCAGGGTACGCGGCAGGTCTCCATCAGGCGCCCCTTGATCCAGCACAGGCCTTTCTGGGGGCCTCTATGGTAGTTTTTCCCCCAGCTGCCACGTGTGATGGGGAAGCTGCTCCAGCTCAGTGACCTTCAGCAGCCTGCCAGGATCCCGGAAACCTGCCGAGGTGGGGTGGGTGGGAATTACGCCAGGCCTGCCCTACTGAGCCAGCAGTCTCCATCTGTCTGGCTCAGCCCCTCTGAGTAATCACGCACACAAGCTAGAGTCGGAACACGCCCAAAGCGCAGCTGCTCGGGAGCAGGCGCTCTGCCGTCGAGCCAAACCAGGCCGAGGGGGAGGATTTGAAAACAGGTCTCCTCCCTCCCAGGTGTGTGCCCGACCTATGGGGCTTCTGGCCGTTCTGGGACACCCCCACACGTACGTGTGTATGTTCCCCCCTCCCCAGCTGTCTTTTGTGCCAGGCCCACCCCGGTAGGTGTGCTCAGAGCTCGCCGCGCGGCCCGGGCCCCGCTGGGGAGGCAGACGGGGAGCACCTGGTTTGAGAACCCCACCAGGCCTAGGCATGAGCGGGGGCACCAAGCCGCTCAGCGGTGTGAGGCCTTTAGGGGCAGGAACGTCTCTGAGGCTGGGGGGCAGCATGCCATGAAAGCTGCTGCGTCCACATGCCAGCAGGGAATGTAATCCCCGCTGGGCCAGCGAAGGCCGGGCGTGGCAGTGCCAGCCGTGCAGAGGTCAGGTGTGGAGCGTTCTAGTCTGCAGCACGCTGCGCTGTCAGCCACCAGCAAAGAGGGCTGCTTGGAAGGGATCGTCTCGTCTCCTGCGCAGGCAGGGCTGGCAGAGCGCCCATCGCCTGGCCGTGCCAGGGCTCAGCCCCCGAGCACCGATGACCCGCAGTTAGACACTCGAGAACCGCTGTTTTTTTCTAAAAAACCTCCATGTCCCAGTTCAACCACCAGATGCAGGCTGGGGTCAGGAATTGCTGGGCGGGGGGGATGATGTCTCTGGCCTGGGCTATGCAGGAGGCCAGACTAGAAGGTCGGAGTGGCCCTGTCTGGTCTTAAAAATCTGAGTAAGGAAAAAAAAGGAAATTCACATGTCCATCCATCTTTATTAGCCCCTGCCTGACACACCCAGATGCGCCAGGCTACTCACTGCGGCAGCTGCAGTCCCCGGGATCGCGACTCGTCCCTGTTTCAAGGGCTGTGGTGTCAGCGCTTGGCCCAGCCCCTCTTGGTAGTGGGGAACGTGCTGGCGGGCGGCAGGTGGGGGCAGCCTGGCATGACTGACTGGACCCAGCTGTAATGTCCTTTCCACATGCAGACTTGTTTGCACGTGGCTGGCGCCCTGGGGCCAGGATGCAGGGCCAGCCAGACGGGGGCCAGCAGCTAACGGAAGCTGATGGCTGGACCGGGAAAGCTGGACCACATTCCCCTAGCTTGCTTCTGAGACAGTCACGTGGGGCTGTGTCAAAAGCCTAACTAACATCAAGCCATGCCATGGCTCCTGCTTCGCCCAGCCACTTGGGCCAGTAACCCGCTAAAGAAGAAAACGAACCTGGTTTGGCGTGATTTGCTCTCAACAAAACCATGCTGGCTATTCCGTATAATCCTGTAAACCCCTCGGTGCTCACAAACCGATCGAGTGTTTAATAGTTCGTTCCAGTACCTTGCCAGGTATCGGAGTTAGGTCTGTAATTCCCCCGCTGCTCTTTGTTCCCCCTTTTTAAAGATAGGTGCGATGTTGGCTCATCTCGTCATCTGGGACCTGTCCCGTCCTCCAGGAGTTCTTGAAGGTAATTGGTAACACTTCCGAGATTGCTTTGGCTAGTTTCTTAAGGACCCGAGGATGAATTTCAGCAGGCCCTGCTGACTTAGCTAAATATTCTTTTCCCTGTTTTGGTTTGCGTTACTTCCCCCTCGCTGTTCATATGAACTGTGTTGAGTATGTGGTCACCATTAACCTTCTCAGTGACGACTGAGGCACAATCGGCATTGAGCACCTCGGCCTGCTGGATATCAGTTATCATCTCCCCTTCCCCCTGCAGCAGGATTTACACTTTTCTTCAGCTTTCTCTTGCTTCTAATGGATTTAAAGAACCTTTTCTTAGTGCCTTTTATGACCATTGCTAGATGTAGCTCATTTTGTGCCTTAGCCGCTCTGCTTTGTCCCTACCTGCTTGTACTTTCTTTCGTGGCTGTCTGGCTGGTGAGTCTTGCCCACATGCTCAGGGTTTAGCTGATCACCATACCTGGGGTCGGGAAGGAATTTTCCCCCAGGGCAGATTGGCAGAGACCCTGGGCCTTCCTCTAGCATGGGGCATGGGTCACTTGTGGTGGATTCTTTGTACCTTGACATCTGTAAACCATGATTTGAGAACTTCAGTAACTCAGCCAGAGGTCAGGGTCTAGCACAGGAGCGGGTGGGTGAGGTTCTGTGCCCTGAGCTGTGCAGGTCAGACTAGATGATCACGATGGTCCCTTCTGCCCTTAGAGTCTGTGAATACTATTCCTTTGTACTTCTCTGAGCAGTCTGGCCAAGTTTCCACTTTTGGTAGGATTCCTTTTTGATTTCCTGGCCAGCAAAGATCTCCTGTTGGACCCACGTTGGCCTCTTACTGTTCTTCCTGTCTCTCCTTTGCATCCGGCTTGTTCGCTTTTAATATCATCTCCTTGAGAAACTGCCTGTAGCAGAAAGAGACAGCCCGAAGCATGGGCCTGGTGCGAGACCTGGGGCCTGACCCAAAGTCAGCAGAAGCTATGCACGTTCAGTGTCCGGTGCATGAACTCGGCCCCGGTGCTGCTAAAACACACTGAATGTGTACACACGTTCCAGCAAGCCAGACAAGAACACCCCAGCCTAGCACACCAGCAGGTGTGAAGTGATGAACTGGGGTGTTCTGTCTGAAACAGGAGGACAAAAGGTGCAGGGGAGGGTAAGCAACAGGTCATGCAACACACAAGGTGGTCGGTAAGTTGCTTAGCCCCGATTGTTTGCCTGTCTGTAAATGTCAGGATACCCCTCTCCATAACCCTTCCTCCAGCCGGAGGCGGATGGGGAGCAGCGGAAGACCCAGCTGCTCACGAAGCCGGTCCATTGTAAGGGGCACACCTGTGCTAGTGTAACTGTAGACACTGATCTGGGGAGCGAGGGCCACGCTTTGTTGACAACACACCTGGCTGATGGCCTTCGCCACCGATGCGAGTCCGTGGGCTCTTTAGGCAGATGGAGCGAGGTCTGCTGGGCCAGCCACCTCCGCAGAGCTGGCAGAGTACAGAGAACACACACCCCCAGCCCACAAGCCACCACGCTGCCAGTTCTCCTGAACTCCTTTTCCCCCCGAGATTTTCTTCCCAGGGGACCTCACCTGCCGGTTCTCTGGGTTTGTCAGTCTGCTTTCTCAAGGCCATTGTCCTCATCCTGCTGCTCCGACACCTTCCTTTCCTTAGACTCGTGAATGCCTGGTCATGTTCACTCAGATTGCTGTCCACCTTCACATTCACTCTGGATTCCTCCCCGTTGGTCAGAAGCGAGTCTAAACTGGCTGTTTCCCGGGTTACTTCCTCCACTTTCGGGAACAAAACGTTGTCCCCGATACACTCCAAGAACTTATTGGACATTTTGTGTTTTGCCTTATTACTTTCCCAACAAATGTCCGGGCAGTTCAAGTCCCCCATTACTACCAGGACTTGTGTCTGGGGCCCCTGGAAGTTCTCCCATTACAGAGAGAGAAGCTAACAGACAACGCATTAACAGTGCACTCTGGTGCAGGGCAGAAGGTCTGTAAAGCCCTTGGAATTCCGACAGAAGGCCCCATACAGTGCTTGGAAAGGTTGCAAACTGCCTCACGCTGGTCTGTATTTACAGAGGACACTTGAAAGCAGCTGGCAAATGTCACGCGTCATCACAAGCTATTATCTCATCCCTCTGTCCTTCATTTACCCGCACCCCGGGGGCCTGGCGAGTAGAGAGCTGTGCGTGGGGCTGGCCATGCGATTATCAGGCTCAGATCACCCCTTGCGTTTCAAGCACAGGTCTCTCCCCTCTGGCTTGGGTGTGCGAGCAGCTGTGTCTGGGGAGGAGTGATTGCGCCAGACAGTGCATTGCTACCAGGGGAATCAGGATGTTCTAGTTCTTTTTATATTTTAATATAAACTCAAGGCCTGGTTGAGGTAGCGAAACAAACAGCGATCGGGTCCCCGGGACTCTCCCAGTGCAGCGTCCTCACGGTTACAAAGTCACTCCCAGTACTGTCCAAATCCCAGGGAGCTGCGAGCCCCTCCCCTTCGACGGGGTCTGCCCTGGGTCACAGTGAAATTGACTGCACGTTTTCAATGGCCCCGCCCGGGTCTGTTTTATACAGCATGAAGTGGCCCTGCACCTGGGCAGCACTGATCTGCTCGGAGAGGCGCAGGGCCTGCTCTGCAAACCTGTCGCCGGCAGCCGCGGGCTGGTCTGGGTAGAAGCGCTGGAACATGTGGGTGATCTGCCAGTGGGAGCAGTGCCCCACGTACTGCTTCAGATCCACCCGGCCAGGGCGCACCAGGGCTGGGTCCAACCTGCGGAGGCAGAGAGAGACGTAGAGCTGCTGTCAGCCTGCAGCGTGGAGCTCAGCTTCCAGGGCCTGCTCAGCCGGTGGAGTCAGCTCTCCCGGGCGCGAGGACTTTATTGCCAAGAAGGCTAATGGCATATTGGGCTGCGTTAGTAGGAGCATTGCCAGCAGATGGCGGGAAGTGATTATTCCCCTCTATTCGGCATTGGTGAGGCCGCATTTGGAGTATTGTGTCCAGTTTTGGGCCCCCCACTACAGGAAGGATGTGGACAAATTGGAGAGAGTCCAGCGAAGGGCAACAAAAATGATTAGAGGGCTGGAGCACAAGACTTATGAGGAGAGGCTGAGGGAACTAGGCTTGTTTAGTCTGCAGAAGAGAAGAATGAGGGGGGATTTGATAGCAGCCTTTAACTACCTGAAAGGGGGTTCCAGGGAGGATGGGGCTAGGCTGTTCTCGGTGGTGGCAGGTGACCTGCCTTTCTGCTGTGAAAGGAGCTGCAGCGAGATGGAAACGGGAAACATCAGGGAGGGGAAGGAAGGGGCTGATGATCCGGGGGGCATCGCCAAAAGGGTGGTGGAGATTGAGCAAAGGGAGACGCAGGCTGAACACCCGGGAACGTTTTCTAGATGCTCACTGAGACTGTGGAATTGCAGCATTCGGAAAAGGTGTGGGGAGGGGGCAGCAAGAGCCCTGTTATTTGGCCAATAAAACTAGACAACATCAGCCCCTGAAACACACACGTCAGGGACCTTCCCCTGAGCAGAGTGAGGAACGGAGGTGGGAGCTGGTGGAGCCTCTCTTCTCTCTAATGTCATCACTCCTTAACGCCCACGCAAAGGGGTTTCCTGCCCTGGGGACCCCCTGCCCCACAGGAGATGGCTCTGACCTGTCCACGTGGTTAGTCGTCATGAAGACTATCCTGGCCTCTGAGGAGGCCACGCCATCCAGCGCATTGAGGAGGCCGCTGAAGGTCAGACGTCCCATGCCCTGGTAGGCGCTTGGGTCTGGAGGGAAAGGCAGCAGAGACGTCTCAGACCCAGAGCAGGACTCGGGCACCCAAACTCTGCCCAACGCACAGCAGCACTGGTAACTTTCCAGCCGCCCCTCTCTGCCATAAATCAACACGGCCTGCAGAGACGGCTGGTCCCAGGCCGTGTGGCCTGGCCACTCTGCATCCTGCACTCCCACCAGGGCAGCCCTGGGGCCGCCTCGCTCTCAACCCCCCCTAGGTCAGCGGCAGGGCATGTTTCCAGAGACCCCCCCTGCCCACAGCACAGCCAGCTGCCAATTGCCCACACCCTGCTGGGCACAGGGCAGAGGAGCCAGCGGGGGGACCCCGGGAGGCTGAAGAAGAAAGGGGAACATACAGAAGGGGGAAATCTCCCGTCAGTTCAGGACAGGACCTCCCACCCCATCATTTCCCGGAACCGCACCAAGCTGCCCCTTCATTTCGAGCAGGCCACAAAGCCGGCGAGCGACCAGTGACTCTGCTCATGACCGAGCCGGGCTGGGATCTCGAGGCGAGGGAACAGGCGTCTGCATCTGGGGGCGGCCGAGGCCAGAGGCCCGCCAGGTGCTGAAGACAACGGTGAAGCTCGCCTGGATTTCCCCGGGGGCAACAGGGAGGGGCCGTGACTAACTCTCTGCAGCGAGGTCCCGGCTGACAAAGGCAGCGTCCACGTCCTCCAGGAGGATGATGCTCTGCTGCGGCGCCACGCTGAGGAGGTGGTTGAGGCGGTCGTCGGAGAGGCTGCGGTCGCTCAGGCTGAGCAGGCAGATGTTGTACTCCAGCTCCCCTGCCAGGGCCGTGCTGGGAGGGACACGGCAAGAGTAAAGCACCCGCTAGGGGAGCTCGAAACAGCGAGAGAAAACGCTCCCTACCCGGGCACCTAGGTCAGACCCAGCCAGAGGGACAGGGGCTGGTGCTGGCCTGGGATTCGAGAGCCAGGTTCTATTCCCTGCTCTGAGACGGATCTCCCATGAGACCTCCAGAAAGTCTCCGTCTCTATGCGAGATGGGGATCCCTGCCCTGCCCTGCCGCCTGGGGGGCTTGGGAGGATAAAATGTGTTAGCCTGTGGGGTGCGCAGATAGCACAGTGATGGGGTCCCCATAAGTACCTCCGGCAGACACGGCACAAACACCCGGCGCCTGGGTTTCTACCGCCCGTCCCTTCGTGTCATCACGAGCAAAGTGAGTTGGGAGGGGAAGGCATGGGCCGGCATGCCGCTCTGGGAGCTGGCTGCACCCTGGACAGGTGCAAATGACGACACAAGGCAGGTGTCCCCAGACAGATTCGTCAGGCCGAAGGTGGGATCCTGAATGACCATGTGGTCAATGGGGGCGCTCAGCGCCAGCAGGTCCCCCAACACACCGTTCCTCGTACAGAGCGTGTCCTGTTAGCGTGTTGGTTTGGGGAAATAATGGAATGTGTGTTTTTAGGGGGCGGGTGAGGGGGGACCCCAGTGGGCTGGCAGCACCTCTGCACCCAGGCCCTTGGCTTTCTGCCTTGCTAAACCAACCCCTCCGCGTCAATGATGAGCCGAACCACACACTGGCCCTCCCTCTACCTGGCCGAAGGGCTCCTAGAACTCCCTGAGGCAGGGGAAAGCTTCCACTGCCCAGCCTACAATACTCACATGAAGCTGCTTTTCCCACAGCCCGGGGGCCCGTAGAGCAGGTATCCCCTCCTGTACGGGATTCCTAGGCAAAGAGGGACTCATCAGAAGCCGGCAGCGTGCCCCACGCCCAGCCCCCTAAAGGATCTAACCTAACGATCACACGCTTAGCTCAACCCCTCCACCCAAGTCCCTGAGTCTCAGAAATCTGTGCCAGTCCCTCTGATCTGGGCTCCTTTTGGCTTCCCTCTAACCTGTCTTTCATGGCCAGCGTGCTTTCCTAGTGCAAGTCTGCAATCAGCGCTGGATCTGTCTGTGCGGAGGAGACACCCCCTGGCTGGGATTGCTGCTCAGCTTGCTCCCAGCTGTCCAGAGCTGAACCAGGATGGACGGCCAGCTGGGAAGCTAAAGGGGGAAGGGGTAACCTGTTTGCATCCTACAGCGCCTTGCGCTCCCGTGCAGCTGGGGGAAGACGCCCAGGAACAGAACACAGCCTTTCATGCCGCAAGAGGCCCCCAGGGCTCTGACGCCCCACAGGAGGGCTGCCGAACGCACTGGGCTGACTCAACACGGCAGCGCTCGTTTTCTACCCCACTGAGCACAAGATATGGGCGCCGCGGAACCGGTGCCGATATTCCCCCCTTTCGGGCTGCGGACGCTGCAGCCGGATGCCAGTGGCCCACAGGCGGCAGCATGGGTTGGACGTGAAGCCTTCTTCCTCCACTGAAACACGGGGTGCAGGCGTAGACTAGCGGGAGGGGCGGTGAGGCAGGGCTAAGGCGCGTCTGTGGGGCTAGGCTAGCGTGGGCGACCTGGGGCTGCAGGTCAGGAGCCAGGTGCATTGGAGAGGTGGGGAGCTGCACAGCACGCCTGGCTCTAGGTAGCTTTATTTGTCCCTCCCTTCCACCCCAGAGGAAGGGCAGAGCCAGCGAAGGCCCCTGGTCATCAGCCCAGGAGGGAGCCTTGCCTCTCTCCGTGTACCACTTGGGGTTATTGACGAACTCCTTTACATCCTGGAGGATCTTCTCCGAGACCCCCTTCTCCAGCACCACGGAGGCGAGCGGCCGGCGGCGCCGCGGGAAGCCAAACGGCCGCCATTCGGCACCCATGGCCGTGTACATGACCGTCTTCCCCTCCTGCTGCTTCAGAGCCAATTCCCTGGCTGGAGAGAGACAGAGAGAGGGGCTGGCAGTGAAAGGGAATCTCCCGGAAGGCACCCCGCAAATGGCCCGGTTCCAAATATGCCACGGAAGGACGCTAACCAGCCGGTGCCACGAGCAGCCGTACCTTCCTGGAGGATGTTGAAGAAGATCTCTCGGTTGGTGCCCAGAGCCGTGAACGTCACTGACTCCCAGGGCGTCCCTGTGTGCAGGTCAATCATTTGCTTCTCTCGGTTGCGCTCGATGCGGATCCACTTCCTCTGATACCTGGGGGCAGGAGCACAGAGGGGTGAGCAGGGGGCGACCAGACCTGGGGATGATGTGAGATGAGGCGCCCGCCCCCACCCCTCCAGGTGTGCAGACCCCGATTGGCACAGAACTCGGAAGGCTGAGAGAGCTACCACACCCCCCATTGACTGCAGCATGCCCCACGGGGGAGCGGCAGGGCAGACCTCCTGGGATAGCGCAGAAAGGAAGGCAGAGAAGGTAGAGAGGGGGACCCTCGAGCATCACCCGCAACAGACCACGGCTGGGCCCTAGGAACTGGAGACTGCTGGTTGAATACAGATCTGTGGCTCTGACGCCAGGCTGGGGGCCCATTCAGCAGCCCCAGGTCTGATGGCTCAGGGAAGAAAGGCCCACGCTGGGCACACAGGGTCCACGTGCCCATATTCTCCCCACCCCGACCTCATGAGCCAAGGGCAAACGACCTGCACGAGGACAAGAACAGCGGGGGGCCTGCGGATGGAGGTGCACAGGCAGAGCTGTGTGTGAGGACTCCAGGACAGGCATGGGGCAGGAACAGTTTTAGAGCCGGATCTCTCACAGAGCAGCAGGGCAGAGATCAACGCTGCACACCACTGGGAAATCGGGGAGCACACCTGGCCGGTCATTCCAGAGCAGACAGAGAATAAGAATCATCCCAACAGGCCAAGTGGCTGCTGATCCCGATTCCCCAAAGGCCTGGCCTGCCCCACAGGAGTTCGTGAGTTAACTCACTGCAGTTTGTACTTTTCACAGAAGTTAAAGCCAAGAGTCCCCCTCGTCTCACTCCACGTGTCTAAAAACTGCAGGCGGCTTTGCGCCCCCTAGGCCTTTCTCTGGGGTTCGATCACACCTTTTCCACAGCGACGACGAGGCCAAGGAGTGGCCAACAAAAGCGCCTGTGACAACGCAATTCCAGCAGGTCACACCCTGAAGCAGGAGTGTTGACAGCCAGGGTATTGGCCATTCTAGCCGCTGTCACCACAGCTGTTCCGCCTGTTTGCGGTAGCTTCTAAGGCCAGGTCTACACTACAGATCTGTATCAGTAGAACTACGTCGCTCGGGGGTGTAGAAAATCCACAACTCTACGTGACGTAGTTATCCTGACCTAAACCCTGGTGTAGACAGCGCTGCCGGCGGGAGAGCTTTGCCTGTTGACACAGCTACCGCCCGGCAGGGAGATGAATTAACAACGCCAGCGGGAGAAGCTCTCTCGTGGAGGAGCATCTTCACTCAAGCACTGCAGCGGCGCCAATGCAGCATTTTGACCTGACCTAATTCTTTTTCAAAGCACTTTTACAATCCCATCCTGCAGCGTGAGTTCCACAGGTCGGTTCTACAGCCCACCCAGAAACAGATCGGTTTCCGGTTCGCCTCTGCAGCATTTGAACGTCTCGGGGCAGCCTTTTCCTCTTGCTTGGACGAGCACACGTGTTTGAGAGGAATTCTCGACCCCCGTCTGTGGGCCGAAGGAAGCCAGGGAAAGAGGTGCTAGAGATGAATTCAGCAGGCTGTTTTAGGTCAGCCACGTCTCCGTTCCAGGCTCAGCAGTCCTACGTGCTGACCCCATGCACGCTGAAATCAATGGGATTTAACAGGCTAGGCTGGTCAATAATAATTCTTCACACGGAGCCCTCGGTTCTGGGATGCAGCGGGTCCGTCCCTGGCCCATTCCTTCCCCTGCTCTCCCTCCACCCCCCTCCCTTACCAGATGAAGTGGTTCCCAGGGCTGGGGACAAAGTCGAACTTGGTGCTGACGCGCCCGCTCTCGTGCTGCAGGTACGAGGTCTCCACGCTCAGGTGCTGAGTGCGCTGGGCGTGGTGCGAGATCCAGCTCAGCAGCCACTGGTAACTCTTGTCCTTGCTGGGCACCTCCAAGGTGATCATGTAGTGGCGGCGAAAAGCAATCACCCCAAACTGGGCTCCCTTCCGGGCCAAAGCCAGAGCTGTGCCCACCCCGACCAGGCCAAACCCCGCCCCGAAGTAGGGGTTGTCCTTCAGCGCTAAGACGAAGTCGGAGAAGGGCATGGCGGGGCCGGGGGAGTCACACGGCCGCTTTCAGGGGCATCGTCTCGGCCAGCCAGAAACAAACCTGGAGACAAACACAAAGGGGAAAGAATGAGCCGCAAAGTGAAGCGCAGCACGAGGGGGCGACCCAGATATGGAGCCGAGAGGTCAACCCTACGACCCACAGGCGGGGTCTGGCCCAGAACATGTCTGCACCAGGCCCCTGCCCCCGTGGCTTGTTCAGATTCGTCACCATCTGAGCTTTCTTTAAAATGCAAAGCAAGTCTCTGGCTCTTCCGGAGGCAGAGAAAACCATCCAAACATGAACCTAGATAGCAGGTACAGCAACTTCTGCCTGAAACAACGGGTCCCAAATTTACGCCTCAGCCCGTCAAGCACAATTGGACGCAGAATTCAGCCCTCTCCTCACACCCTGACAGAGAGGATCCCAGCTTGCTTTGGGCACAACTCTCAAACTGGAGCTGCACTGGCTACTATCGGGGAGCCCAAGGACCGCTGTCATTGGACCATCTGCCTCCTGAGTGCCCCCTCGTGGCCTGAGGTCATTCTGCATCAGCCCTGCCTCAGTTTCCCCACTCGTGAGGGCGCTCTCCATCACATTTACCAAACTTTCTGCCAGTTCAGCAACACCTCCCCCCAGCCCCGGGCTGGATTTGTTAACGTAACGACACAGTCAAAACGAGGTCTCAGACCCCCATCCAGTTCACGTTCCCAGTCTGCTGAGGGCCTCCCAGGCCTTCCCTGCTTGGAGCTTTTTCTCTGAAAACGCAGAGCTCTCTGCTGGACCCTACTCACACCCAGCACTCGCCAATCTCTCTCCCAGGGCATTCCTCTACCTGGAGTCCTGCTGCCCTTTGCAGGGGAATGAGCTGAGCCCTGCTCAGGTATGCCTGTTTAATAAGTAGGGCTGGCTGGGCCCAGGCCACTAGCCCTTAAAGGGGACCGCTACCCTTAGCGTGCAGGCCCAGAGCAGATTGCAGCCTTTAACACGCAGCAGCGACCGGTAGGGAATGCTGCCTCGACTCCTGGCCGAAGTCCTCAACAGGTCAGGGGCTCATAACTTTTGCTGTGCTGCAGGAAGCGAAGCGGCCCCTAGAGTGCTACAATCAACTAGGAAGACGCAGCCAGGACAAGGCTCTTCCGAGCAGGGGCGAGGAGTTCTTGGGGAAGAGTGGAGGGTTGTGAACACTGCCACAGGAGGAGTCTGGGGGTACAAGCGTGTAAAAGCAACCTCAGTTTTTCTCAGGTGAAAAAGTCAAACCTGGGGCTTTATCACCAAAACCCTCCGGGCTGTGAACTGGCGGAAAACACTGCCGGTTGCAAGTACTGAGGATTTAGTGCTGCAACTGGTCAACACGCATCTCCAGTTGCATCCTGAAAGCATGTCCCGTGCACCCGGGGACCTGGACGTGATGGAGACAGAGGCAGCCTCCCACGTCCGTGCCGGCAGCGGAAGGTCCAAAGCGGTCCTGCACCAAATCGTGGCAATGGTTCCCTTTTAAGGCAGGGTGGGCCAGTGGATAGATCACAGGAGTGGGTTCTATTCTTGGCGTGGCCACTGGCCTGCTGGATGATCTTGGACAATTCCCTTCCCTCCCCGCAGCTGTAAAACATGGACAATGACACTGACCTGCTCTGTGAGGCGCTTTGAGATCTACCGATGAAACAGCTGTATGAAAGCGAGGGGTTGTTATTAATAGGGATGATGAGGAAGCAGAATTCGGGTGGTGGCTGGGTTTAACTCTAAAGTGCTGTCCCAACTTCGACTTCCTTGGCGCTGCCCTGCTCGGCTATTGATGGAGTTGGCATGGCACTTGGTGTAAAACCTGCCATAGAAACAAGGCGATGATTGCATGCTGGGGCCCGCTCTCTCCTTGGGCTGCCCCGTCTCTCTCACGATGGGATCCAGCGCTTTTCAGGACAGCGCTCCTTCCACACCTCAGTGCCGTAAGCCTCATGCTGCCCCGGGAAGGGGCTCCGCACCATCGCCCCCCTCCCAGGGTCGTGGTTCCCAACCCCCCGCCCGCTGCTCAGCAGCCTAGACTCCCTACACTGCCGGGCGGAGAACCCAGGAGCCCGGACCCCAGCCTCTACCCAGCAAACACACTGCCCCAGCTGCCAGCTGGCCGGGCCATGGGAGGCCTGGTGCTCCAGCTGCAGCAGGGAGCGTGACAAGGGGCCGTGCAACCCTGCACTGCCGCGCTGAGGGAGCCCGACCCCCTACCCGAGTTCCCCTTTCAGCAGGTCTGAGCCCCACACTCTGCCCCCTCCCCCTCCCCCTCCCATGGGGTCTGAGCCCCACACTCTGAGCCCCTCCCCCTCCCATGGGGCCTGAGCCCCACACTCTGCCCCTCCCCCTCCCCCGGGGTCTGAGCCCCACACTCTGAGCCCCTCCCCCTCCCATGGGGCCTGAGCCCCACACTCTGCCCCCTCCCCCTCCCATGGGGTCTGAGCCCCACACTCTGAGCCCCTCCCATGGAGTCTGCGTCCCCCACTCTGCCCCTGCCCCCGCCCCCTCCCATGGGGTCTGAGCCCCCCACTCTGCCCCTGCCCCCGCCCCCTCCCATGGGGTCTGAGCCCCCCACTCTGCCCCTGCCCCCTCCCATGGGGTCTGCGCCCCCCTCCCCACAGACGCGGCAGGACCCCGCCGCGCCCAGCTCCCGCCCCGTTCCACCCCCCGCAGGACCCCGCCGCGCCCAGCTGGTTCCGCCCCGTTCCACCCCACAGAGAGCGCCGCTTACCGCCAAGCAGCGCCGCTCTAGCCTCTCTGTCCTTCTCACTCTATGGTTCCGGTTAGCAAAGGGCCGCGCCCGTCTCGCTGGTTCCGGCCCCGACCGCAGGCACCACAGAGAGCGGCGCCGCGGGACAGAGCGGCCGGATGGGGCCGCGGCACAAAGCGACCCGCTCCTGGCCGGCTCGGCCGGCGCGGAGGCACCATAGAGAGGGGCCGCTCTGGGCGGGGGCAGCGCGAGCCGAGCCCCTCAGGTAAGCGGGGGCGGGGCGGGGAGCGGCCTGTGCAGCCAGGGGCGCCCGGGGGGGAGGGGTTCCCCAGAGCGCGGGTATGGGGAGGGGTTCCCTAGAGCGGGGGGTTCCCCAGAGCGGGGGGATGGGGAGGGGTTCCCTGGGGGGGCAGGGGTTCCCCAGAGCGGGGGGATGGGGAGGGGTTCCCGAATCTCCCCAGGGGGGGAGGCTCAGCTGCCCCCCGCAGTGCCCAGGGGAAGGCGAGGTTCAAGGCGTGGCAGGGGGGGGGGGGGGGTTGAAGCACCTTCCCCCCAATGGGGGTGGATGACGGTGGGTTTCTGACGGGCTGGGGGAGGGAACTCCCGGTGCATGGGCAGGGTGCTGCCCCACAGCCAGGTGCGTGGCGCTGTGGGGCCGGCTCCCCTCCAGTGTCTGTGGCAGGAGCCCCCTTGGTGTGAAATTCAAACCCTGCGAGCAGGGCACTGCTGACCCGGAGCGCCGGGACTTGCCCTTCCTTGGCAGCTGGTGTCCAGGGCAGCGCTTCTCAGCCTGGTCAGTAGCAGGTGCCCCTAACCTCTGAACATTTTAACAAGTGCCCAACATGCCGTTTTCCACTCCGAGAAACACAATCTTGCCCCCTTTACCGCTGGACGACAATTTCTCGTACAGCAGGAGAGTTCTGAGCTCTGCGGTGCTGTGTGGCTGTGGCAGATCACAAAACCCCCGGCTGTTTCTCCCTCCTTCCTCCTCCCTTTCCTCCATAGAGGAGCAAAGGTCAGCACCAGCCAGTCACCATGGCCTGATGGTGGGGTCACCTGGTGTTCTCCTCACGCAGGTGGGAACTGATGAGCTATGAGCAGGCACTAGTGGCCCACCAGAGTGGACAGCAGCGCTCCCCATGGCCGTCCCTAGTGGGGTGCGGCCTGGGGCAAATCACACTGTGTGGGCACCTCTTAACGTTTGTATACTGGTAAAATCTGGGGCTGTCATAGCTGTCAAAGCTGTCAATTTCACTGACAAGTAAGCCTGGGGGTAGAGCCAGAGCTGGGGCAGAGGAGATTTCCGTGCAGGCTGGGACCCGGGTATGTGGGCAGGCAGCTGCTGCCCATCTTCAAGCCAGGATATGGGAGGCTGTCTCTCAGCTCAGAGTCGGGGCGTGGGTGGCAGCCACCCAGCTGCGAACCCAGCTCACAGGGTGCAGGAGGCTGCCACTGGGTTCCCACCTGGGAGCTGGGACCGGGCAGGACCTGGATGGCTGCCGCCTGGCTTCCCAAAAAGCCAGCAGCTGCTGCCCAAGCCAACAGCTGCCGTCCAGTGTCCCAAAAAGCCAGCGGCTGCCGCCCAGCTTCCCAGGACTGGGGCAGCTGCTGTCTACCTCCCAGCTAGGAGGTGGAACTGGGCAGGAAGCTGGCGGCTGCTGTCATCGGCCTCCCCCAGAAGCCGGCAGCTGCCGCTTGCCTCCTGCCACCTGGCTTCCCGAGAAGTCAGCGGCTGGTGCTTGCCCAGGGGTACGCATACCACAGGTTGAGAAACTATGTCAAGGTGCTTTCCGCATATACGTGCATGGGTGTATAATCAGCCTTACAAAATCCCCCGTGTGCCCTTTGCCACAAAAATGATCATGGAAAACTGAAGGATATTTAACCACCTGCTAAAACTATATCTGCTCTTCTACAGGCAGCTAGAATTTTGTAAGGCTGATGTGTATCTTATCACCCACCCTGGAAATGCAGCCACCTCTGGCATGGGATGCGGTGATGGTTTACTAGCACACAGCAAGGCCATGTAACAGTTTAGGAGAGGGACTGAAGAAGAATCCTGTACCCGGGGGGAGTTTAAGGAGGTGGAATGGAATTGACCACATGGGAATTTGTCCTTTACATAAGCATTCCTTGTGTGACTTTTACCATCTGTGTACATGTGCCTTCGGGGTTGTGATTGGGACATTTTATAGCCACTGAACATAGGTATGAGAGAGTTCTATGTTCTGATGCGACCCGTACGCTGAAAACAGCTTCGTTATCTATGGTGCAGGTAACACATCTGACAGACAGCTCTTGAGCCACGCCGCTGGGAGCAGTAGTCCCTGCTGCTTGGCAAATCCAGTGCCCTGGTGAGATTGTTGAGGAGGCAATGTAGACACCTTTGGACTAGTGGAAGAGGCAGTATTGAGGATTGGTCTAGACTTGCCTGACTCTCAGCAAGGTTAAGAGAAGGAATTAATTAGTATTCGGAGATCCTCATTTGGCCGGGGATGATAGGAAAGGGGTGATAGGGAGCTGAGCATTGCTACCAAAAAACCTTTCCATCATAGGACTAACCCCAACCCGACACCCCCTTCTACCCAATACACCCCGTCCCCTGCCAACAATAATGAAAGAGAAAGCGAGTAAATCTTTAAAATCCCAAACTCTATGCCAAGCAGAGGGAGACGCACCAGGGACCCCATGAAATCCACTAGGGACTTGGCTATTGCTACTGATTTAACGTGGAAGGTGCCAAGATGCTACAGTGATGGTTGGCAGGATAAAACTGATACAGTGGCACAGACCTGGATTCTGTGTATGAGAGAGAACCCGATGGAGGTCATGGAGATTAAGGCCAGAAAGGACAACCAGATCATCTAGCCTGACCTCCCATATATCACAGGCCACAAACCCCACCCAGCACCCGCACGCTAACCCATTAACTGAAATGAGACCAAAGTATTACAGCCCACAGGGGACTATGCTGTTTTGTGCCACAGGCAGAGAAGAGGAGGGACCAAGGAGGGGGTATGAGAGGGTCTTGGGTCAAGGGTAGCTTACGGCTTCTGGAATGCCCAGGTCAGCGCTTTGCCCCACCGCGTGGGGCATTACAACCAGAACACTGAAGACTAGACTAGGTTGGCCCAGGGAAGGGAGTTGGTAGCTGAGGGGGCTGTCTCCATCTCTAATTCTGCTGCAGTTCTGTGCTCATGCTTCATCCTCTGGTTGCTTATGTCATGGTAGCACCTGTGAACTCCAGTCATGGTGCTAGGCGCTGTATGTACACCGAATAAAAAGACAGTCCCTGCCCCAAAGAGGTGACGGTCCAAGCATAAGACAAGAGAGAAGGGGTGGAGACAGACAGAAAGATGGGAGAGCACAAAACTGACAGGAGAAACTGACCTGTCTAGTTTCCCTGTCCCGAAGTGAGTGAGTTGCGAATGATATAAACAGTGTCCAGCGTAGTCAGTCGTTCAGAACTGAGTCTGATGTTTAAGTCTTGCAGCGAACCTAATCCTCCAAACAAAGTCAGCTTGAGGCAGAGGGTGGCGGAGGAGCTGTGGGACGCGGTGTTTGTGATTCCATTGGGGGCTTTTGTCTCCGAATTGGCACCAACTCCGGTGCCCCCCGAAAGGTGCTTGGGCCATCTCTGGGCTGAGATGTAAAACCGAGTTCCTGACTACCTGTGATCATTAAAGGTCACCTAGGCACTTCTTGGAAGAGTCGAGATGTTAGTCCTGTGTCCTAGTCTGGTAATTCTTGTGTCTTTACATCTCCTCCTTCCTCATGTTCGCCCCACCCTTCTTCATCACAGAGCAGCACACTCAAACTGCCTAAGGAAAACAGACAAGTAGGTGACTTAGCCATCTCGTTTCTCTCATGTCTCTACAATTCCCTCTGCTGTTTCAGCTGCACCCAGGATTCATTGCTTCCTGGCTTACCCCTCTGCCTAATATTGCTGTGAGCTGTGAAATAGCTGTGTCATGCTGCTGCAGTAGCAGCTGTACTTCACCGTTAGGTGACGTGATCCCAGAGTGTGCATCGTGCATCAGCCTGGAGGTCTGCAAAATGCTCTGAAATCCCTTGGGCTAGCAGTGGTTACTGTTACGATTACAAGATACGCGTTACTAATGACAGGTAAGAACGTTAGCCACGATTTTGAAAAGAGGGTGGTAGTTCAAGCCCTTTGATATTGAGTATCCAACCTGAGACACTTTAAAGGGGCCTGATTTTTCACCCTGCTTTCAGGTTGGATATCCAATATCATTTAAAGCATGAGTTCTAGTTTCTGTTTTGCAAACCGCGGCTCTTTGAGTGTCCCTTGAAAAGTTTATACCTTAAAAGGAGACACCCCTGGAGTGTTGCGCCCTCGAGCCCCTTCCATGCCGGCCGTCCAGCGGTGTCACCTTGTTTGTATCTTTTCAGAAAGGGATTTACTGCTCTGCAGCCCAGTGCAGGTGCCCCTTGGTGAGTGAAAGGAAATGAATGTGGAAGAGGAGCCTGCCGGAGGAGAGATGGACGCCCTGTGCCCAGAGTTGTTGTTGCCCACCGCTGGAGAGGTGGGAAGTGGAGGAGGTCATGGGGCCTCCATTGAGAGTGTGGTGGGGACAGCCCCGCTGACTGTGGGACAGAGCTTGTTGCTGACGGATGCCTCCATGGCTGGGGACGGAGCTCGTGCAGAAGCAGCTGACGTGGAGATATTCGTTGAGGCTGTGGCAGGCAACGTGTCTCTGAGCAGTCCAGGCAACGCCACAGGTACGGCGCACGTTGGGGGGACAGCACCATACGAGGACCAAAGATCCTCTCGCTGGGGCAGCCCGTGGCCATGCCACCCACCCCTGTATTGGGGAGACCCAGGCTTTCTAGTCCCAAAGAGCAGACGGGAGCCTCCAGCCAGGTTGTGTGGATGTGAGTCCCTGTGACGCCCATCACTGCCCCTCGCTGTGAGTGCCACCCAGGCTGAGCATCGTGGAGTGACCAGACAGCCCCTCTCTCGCCGTCTCAGCACCTTGGACGGCCTGTCCTGGATACGCCTCCTGTTGGAGACCCCTGCCCATTGTGAGCTTAGTCAATGGCGTTTTCTCTCCTAATGTGCTTTGGGAAGCTAGTGGTGGGGAAAGGTGCAGGTCCACTAGGCAGCCTGGCGGTGCAGCTCCGGGCACAAGCAATGGGAGCTTCCACCCCTGCCCGGGAGGGACCACTGAAGGGGCTTTCAGTCTCTGCAGCCCTTTGAACTCTTGGCTTATGTGCTGAGCTTCCAACAAGTGGTCCTGTTGTTGCTGATCTCTATCCTCTCCCCTCGGGTTCTCTCTAGCACCGCTCAGCTGTTTGACCAGGAACTGGACTGAAGCCCCCCCATCACTTCATATTTCCCACCACATGCCTAGAAGATAGGGACAAAAATGGTTGCTCTTGACCTGAGCTGGCTTGAACTGGCGACCTCCAGGCGAAAGGCTCCAGGTCTCAACTGCCGCTGTTTGACGCGCTCTCTCTCTCTCTCCTGCAGAAGTCTTGGTCAAAGTGGTTGAGCTGTATTTCTGCGAGAGGTGCGGCCAGAGCTTTTCCGACCCCAGCCTGCTGTCCCAGCACCAGTGCATCACGTTAGCAGCCCCCAGGCACCTGGAGCTCCCTGCCGGAGAGCTTGCTGGTCTCTCCCAGCTTCCGGGGGAGCTGCCGGCCCTGCCCAGCGAATGCAGAGGGGAGCCAGCCGTCTGCCAGGAGCCGGCACAGAGCTCGCCAGAAGCGAGCAGGCCGGACGGGGACCTTGGCGCCATTGCTGAACAACTGCTATGCCCCGTTTGCGGGGGGGGCTTTGTGCTGCCCAGTGAGCTGAAGGAGCATTTTAAGACCCATCGCCGAGCCCAGGGAGCCTTGACCTGCCCTGAAAAGGGCTGCCACTTCACCTCGGAGGACCGCCAGCAGCTACGCGGGCACCTGCGGCGCGCCCACAAGGTGTCCCCGGTCTCCTGCACTTACCGCACCTGCCCACTCTTGTTCCGGAGCCGCCAGGACATGAAGCTGCATCACAGGAGCCACTTCCCCTTCCACTGTGGCCGCTGTGACTTTGTCAGCTCCAATGCCAAGCTCTTCAGGCGGCATACAAAGAGCCATTCGCCGGCAAGCAGCGGGGGCGGGGAGCCCCCCGCAGAGACGGGATGCATGGAGGCGACCTGCAAGTGTGACTTCACTGCCATGGCCGGGCATCTGCCCAGCAAGCACCTGCGTCTGCACTCTGGTACCTGCTGAGCCCACGCGTGTGGGAGGAGAGGGCTGGGCTGAGAGTCCTCTGTCTACGGGACAGACACGGTGGCTGGCGACAGGGCAAGCTCCCTACCTTGCCTCTACCCAGGTGCCTCTGCCCTGGGGCTGCGAGGGGAGCTCAGCCTGCCAGCCAGGGGGGATGGAGATTCCTGCCCTGTAGCAGCTGGGCTGAAGCCATCTGGCCACTTCCTACAGGGTGAAATCGCAGTGGCGTGAGCGGTCCCTGTGGAGTTAAGCTGTGCTGCTGGGGGGAGCCCTCTGGAAGCGGGGAGTGGGGGGGTGTGATCTGGGGGTAGAACCCCGTCAGGTGGGCGACACGCCCCTCCTGTGCCGTGGTAGTCAATAGAAAGGCTCCTCTGCCCAGACGCAGCCAGGCAGGGCAGCATTGTGCAGCGGGAACTCCTGCGCTCTTCCCCCCAGCTCTGGCTTGACTCACTGTGACCCTGCACAAGTCTCTTCCCCTTGGTGCTTTGGTGTCCTCGGCTGTAAAACGGGGGGTGAGGATCCTGACCCCTGCTCAGGGGAGGGGTGCGAGTGGGGCTTGGTGTCCCCAAAGCAGGCAGGGTTCCTCCGATGGGAGGGGCAGCTGGGCTGTGTGTTGCGTGGCCCTTCCGTGGCCCATTTGGGTTGGTTCAGCAGCCAGCTGTATGTGTGCATCCCCGTTCACACCAGAGACGCCTGGCAGTCCGGACGGTGCTGAGAGGGAAAGATCCCAGGGTCAAGCTTCCACTGTGGCTGCATTGAAAGAGCAGGTCCCTCCTTGGCTCTGGTGCAGCTGGCCAGGGGAGAGGGGGGTTGCGGAGCTGGGAGCAGTGGTTCTTGATGGTCTCTTCCCTTCGTGGAGCCTTCCCGCCACGGTTAAAAACAACGAGAATTCTGTAGCACTTTACAGACTATCGCATTTCATTTCAGCAGGCAGAAGCTTCACTGAGGAAGTGGGCTGAAGCTCACGAAAGCTCACGTCTGCTGAAATTAAATGTGTTAGTCTGTAAAGTGCTCCAGAACTCTGGTTGTTTTTGCTGTGAACAGACTAACACGGCTACCCCTCTGGAACACTTCTTTGCGGTTAACAGCGCTCCGACTGGAACCGTGGGCTGGAGAAAAGCAATCCGGATCCTCCCTGAAAAGCAGGCGCTGCTGCTGAGCGGAGCTTCCTCAGGGGAAGAAACCCTGAAAGCAGCCCTGTTTCCAGCTGCACTCCATTGGGGTTGAATGGGTGACGTCAGGCCCGCCCATCACTCTCAGCCAAGTGAGACTACAGGTCCCAGCGTGCTGCGCTCCACCTGATCTAAACAGCCTGGCCGTACTGCACCCTGGCATCTGTGTCTGGCCGTTGGTCCGTATTAAAGATGAGGGCAGCTGCTCTGTTCCATGCTAGCTAGGTGTGGTCCTTAGGCTGCCTCTGCCGCCAGCCTTGGTTTGAGTCATCGGCATCTCCACAAGTGGGGGCTGGATGGATTTGCCTGGGTCCAAAGAAGATTAACTCTTTCCTTTTCCTTTTCCAAGCTGATGGGGAGACAGTGGAGGAGGCAGAGAATGCCCTAGATCAGACCAGCTGGGAAGCAGCAGAGCAGGCAGCCGGCCACGGGGTGTCTGGTGGCACCAGGGAAACATCTGACGAGGGTCAGAGAATGTCAGCGGAGGAGGAGGACTCTGAGAGCGCAGGCGATGAGTTGCTGGAGGAGGAAGTGGAGGAGAGTGCCTGTGAGGCAGAAACCAAAGGAAATGGGAAAGTGACCTCTAAGAAATCAAAGGCACCTGGGGCCCAGGCGTTCAAAGGTAGTGTCCCCGGTTCACACGTGCGCAGTGCGACCGTTCCGGGGACTGGAGCTGGCGTTCAGACTTTCACTGTGTGCTAGCCGGCGCACCTGTGGGCATGTTGTGAAAACCTGGGTGCTTTACCTGGGAAAGCAGAGGAGTTGGAGGAGACTGGGCTGATGTTTTGGGGATTCCAAGGGCATGATGGGAACTGATTGGTCCTTCCTTTTACGCTGCCCCAGGATGGGAAGAAATGGTCACAATGGACTAGTAACAAACAGTGTACAGGGAAGTGTAGCCGTGCCCCGTATCCAGTCAGCGTGTCTAAAACCGAGGGTGCGCTGGAGTAGCTCTTTGTGAAGGAGGCTGGATAATTTTGTTAGCAATAACACTTGGTTACATGTGCTAATATAGGGACAATCCATCCTCGCCCATAAGGCCAGGAAGGATTTCCTCTTGTGAAATGCATTTCAGTCCTTCCCCAGAGCATTATGTTGGGTTTCACTTTCTCGTGACGTACGGGCCTCTAGCCTCTGCTAGGCTGACAGAACTTCCAGCCGGGGCTTTCTACCCAGCCATGACTCCTGGGCTTCCCATCTGGAGTCTCCCGTCCTCAGGGACCTGTGCAGGAGACTCTTCCTGCAACTTCACTCTGCAGTCCCCGCTCAGTAGCCAGCCCTGCTGGGTCTGACCCAGCATCCCTCCCTGCCCTGCTGTGTGTTGGCTCCAGGCTGACCGGGGATGGTTTCCTTTGCAGGGGACGTAGCAGAGGGCTCTGAATACCTCTTCAAAACCCACATGTGCCCCGAGTGCAAACGCTGCTTCAAGAAGCGGACGCACCTGGTGGAGCACCTGCATCTGCACTTCCCAGACCCCAGCCTGCAGTGCCCCAACTGCCAGAAGTACTTCACCAGCAAGAGCAAGCTGAAAATCCACATGATGCGAGAGACGGGGGAGAAAGCTCACCGCTGCCCGCTCTGCCACTACAGCTCGGTGGAGAAGAACGCCCTCAACCGCCACATGGCCAGCATGCACGAGAACATCTCCAACTTCTACTCGGACGTCTACACCTGCCCTGTCTGCCAGGAGCCCTTCCGGCTCAGCCAGGCGCTCAAGGAGCACCTGAAGACCCACAAGGCCGAGCCCAAGAGGCTGAGCTGCTTCCAGGGCGACTGTGGCTACTGCACCGAAGACCGCAAGGAGTTCATCCGCCATCTCAAAGAGACCCACGGCATCAAGGCGGTGGAGTGCAAGTACCACGCCTGCTCCCTGCTCTTCGGCACGGCCGAGGCCATGGAGGCCCACCGCAAGACCCACTACGCCTTCCACTGCCAGCAGTGCGACTTCATCTGCTCCAACAAGCACGTCTTCCGCAAGCACAAGAAGCAAGGGCACCCGGGCAGCGAGCAGCTGCAGTGTGGCTTCTGCCCCTACGCCACCTTCAACCCCGTGGAGTTTCATGACCACGTGGGGAAGATGCACGCCAACGAGAAGATCCACAAGTGCACCGAGTGTGGCTTTGCCACGGCGCACAAGAGAGTGCTCATCCGCCACATGCTGCTGCACACGGGTGAGTCGCCTCGCCAGCTTCCCCACCACGCTGCTCTTCTGGGGGGTTGATCAGCTGTCCTGTGCCGCTCCACAGGGCAGGAAAAGGAACCAGCGGTCAGAGCATCAGGCACAGCCAGGACCCCTGGGGTCTGCTCCTGGCTCTGGAAGGGAGTCGGGGACTAGTGTTAGAACAGGGCTGGGAGCCAGGACTCTGGAAAGGGAGGGGGACCAATGGCTAGAGCAGGGAGGATTGGGAGTTCCCTGCTCTATAGCCCTGGGTAAGTCAGCTAAGCAGATTATACTGCTGGAGGGGCAGAAAAGCAGAGCAAAGCAGCACTGCTGTTCCTGTGTCGGGCTCTGCAGTGCAGTGTGGCTCGCCGGGCCCCATCCCGTGGGCAGTAGGTAATTGCCCTGGCCGCTCTGCGACAGTGGGCGGTGCCGGATCTGAGCTTTGCAGCGAGGTGAAGGGATTTGGGCTGGTTCTCGCTGGAGCCAAGGCGACAGCCAGTCACACAAATGAGGAGCTGGTGCGTTTCCACCACTGCCTGCCAGCCCCTCCCACAGGCCTCCGGCCTTGCCTGCTGCAGGTCGCTGGCCCGTGGGAGCTGCAGCGATGGGGTACTCTGCTCTCTGTCGCTAGCACTGGCTGGGCTTTGAAGTTGCTCCTCTTGGTCTTTGACGCTTTCAGCCCCGTTGGCTCCAGCTAGGTCCATAGCTGCTGCCTCTAGCTCTTTGTTCTCCCGCCCAGCCTGGTATCCAGGGGTAGGGCAGGCCGGGGGGCTGGAGCGATCATCCCATCGTTAATCGTTCTCTGGGGAGGGTGGCGTCCTGGCCTCTCTTGACCCCTCCGAATAGATTCTTTCTCTGCCCTCACTAGGGGAAAAGCCTCACAAGTGCGAGCTGTGTGACTTCACCTGCCGGGACGTGAGCTACCTGTCCAAGCACATGCTCACCCATTCGGACGACAAGAACTACATGTGCACCGAGTGCGGCTACGTCACCAAGTGGAAACACTACCTGAACGTGCACATGAGGAAACACACCGGAGACCTCAGGTACCTGCCTCCGGCAACAGCCAATCCGCTCGTCTCTCCTTTCACACCAAAGCAGCACAGAGAAGGCAGGGCTGGGCCGGGCCGGAAGCCTAGCTCAGGACATCCCAAAGGCAGCCCATAAAGACGGCGGGTCCCAGTGTAGGACGCTCCCCCTTGATCTGAGAGGCCGGGCTGTTTCCCAGGCTGAGACCCGTGGGACGCAGCTGCAGAGCGGCTACAGCCCACCCCACTTACTGCAAATCTGAGATGTCCTTTGGGCTCCCAGCACGTTGTCATTGCAGCTCTGGGATGGGCAGGGCCTGCCTGCCTGCCATTGGGTTAGTAGCTAGCGTTCTGCACCCTCAGCCAGTGGGCCCAGGTACATTGCCCAGTCCCAGACTCTCCTCCTGGCCTGTTGAGGATGGATGCTGCCAGCATAGCGTGCAGGACTGTCTGCCGTGACTCCGAGCGCAGGGACCAGCCTCAGGGCAGGCTGTTAGGAAGCAGGGCACACCTTCTCCCCCATTGACTGGCAGTTCTGTGCTTCGATTTTACCAACCAGTTATCAAGTCTCAGGCACGATAACAGTTTTAACAGGGAGTCACAGACAGCTGCCGCGGGTATTCCGAGCTGTCTCGCCACCCAGGTGAGCGATGGTCCCTCACACCACGAATCACAGCAATATCCAGGTTATTCCCAGTCCCAAAGGACCAGTCACTTACCCCAGGTCAACTGCACCTTACCTCTCACACCAAAGACAACATTTACAGCCAATCCTATAATAGACTATCTGCAGATTTATTGTATAGAACGAGGACATTTACAAGGTTAACGCAGGTGAACCTGCACACACAAAAGAGTAAATCTTAAACTTCAAAAAAGTAATAGACGCTTCTGTAATAAGCAAGCTCTGTATGGCCGTTAGGCTAAGCAGCTGGGGATCTCTTGCTTGTCCCTAGAAACCTTGCACCCCCGAATTGAAGCAGCATAGCGATCCCTAGGTCCTTTTGTTTGGGGTTTTTATCCCCCTCCTGCTGTGTGCTCTGAGCTGCAAATTCAGCTGATGGGAGGAGTCGACTTGCATGACTCATCTTCCCGTGCAGCAGAGCAGAACTACAAACGGCTTTTTCCTCTTTAATGTCCTGCAATGGTCCATCGGGTGTCAGTGGGTCTCTCCTGCTGGGAAGGATGCTGGAGATCAGCGCTTCATGCAAGTTACTGACTCTCTCCTGTCCGGTGATTTACATTGTCAGAGAGGCTCACGATGCAGCGTGATGCTTGCTATATGGGATGCAGATGTTCTAACTGAGATTAACGCCAGCAGCCACTCACCAGCATTCAATGAAGTCTAAACACGTTTTTATAACCCCGATACCTATTGTAACAGTGCTAACACGCAGGGGAACCCCACTGCTCCCAGCCATGGATGTATCCAGAGACGTGGGGACCTTGGGCAGAGCTGGCACCTTGGGCAGAGCTGGCACCTGGCCTGCCAGCGGCACAGAGTGCTGAGAGCACACAGTCGTTTCACATCCCTGGGGCTAGCTGAAGAACACTGTTAGTAGGCCCTGCAGAGAGTCCAGCCCTGGCCCAGGTGGTTTGGTGACCAGATTGGCAAGGGGGAGAGAGCACTGGGATTTGGGGGGCGGGGGGAATCCCGGAGGCTGTGCCGAGGAAGTGGGAATCCCCAGGATGGATTGAAGTCAAGGGCAGCATAAGGGGCCTGATCCCGAGAGGTGCCAAGCGCCCTCACTCCCAAGGAGACAGCACCAGAGAACGCTGGAGAGGATGCCCTCCCCGGCCTCCCTCAGGCTGATGCATCCTGCCGTTCCCTTAACCGTGCCCAAGGCTGTCTGACCGTCTCTGATGTCTCTGGCAGGTACCACTGCAACCAGTGTTCATATCGCTGCCACCGGGCAGACCAGCTGAGCAGCCACAAACTGCGCCACCAGGGCAAAAGCCTGATCTGCGAGGTGTGCGGCTTCGCCTGCAAGCGCAAGTACGAGCTGCAGAAGCACATGCAGGTGAAACACTCGCAGAACTACCAGATGCCCGTCTTCCAGTGCCAGTACTGCAGCTACCAAACCAAGTACAAGCAGGCCCTCCTCAACCATGAGAACTGCAAGCACACCAAGCAGAAGGAGTTCCGCTGCGCCCTCTGCTCCTACTGCACCTTCAGCAACACCAGCCTCTTCTTCCACAAGCGCAAGATCCACGGCTATGTTCCCGGGGACAAGGACTGGCTGGAGAACTACGCCAGCAAGGAGCTGGAGGTCAGCTCGGCAGACGTGCTGCTGAACTACGACATCAGCGTGGCGCTGAGGTCCGACTCCAATTCCTCCCTGTCTGGAAAGGAGTTATGGCAGAAAAGCAAACCTTCCGCCTTGGAACCCCAGCAAGAGCCGTATCAGCAGGCTTTCGTCGTGCCCCTCTTTGGGCCTGCCCCTGGGCAGCTTGGAGGCAGTGCTGAGATGGCGCAGGGGTTGGCCGAGGAAGAGAGGGGTCCTTCCGCCGACATGAGTCCCCTGGAAGATTCCTGTGTGCAGGCCTCTTCTGCAGTGGCAGAGGACCCAGGGATGCTGACTGACGCTGGCGACGCTGTTGAAAGCTGCACCTTGCACTTGGAGACTCTGAACGTTTCTGCAGACCCTCTGCTGGGGCACGTAGCGGCCAGCGAGTCTCTGGCAGCCCAGCCAGACAATGCAGATACCCTGAGCTGCAAGGACCCGGCCTATGAAGTTCTGAGCTCGCGGGATGCACTGGTCCTGGAGGACAACGACACTGGTCTTGAAGACGTCCCTGACTTTGAGGAAGAGCCGGAGATCCCAGAGCCAGGGCAGGTGAGACTGGAGGACGGTGCTGGCAGCATGGTCTGTTCTGTGAGTGCAGAAGAGAGCCATGAAAAGGACACTCAGCAGGGGCCTGAGGATTGCTGTGACGGGCAGTGCTCCGACCTGCCCAGCGTGGCCTCCGACACCGACGCGGCGCCGGAGATTAGACAGGCCAGTACGCAAGAGGCCTGGTTTAGCCTCATAAAGCCGGCTGAGCCGAGCCATTTTCCTGCCCCCGAAGACCCGACCTCCCTGTGCGATGAGGCCAAGGCGGGGCCCCAGTCGGAGTTGGTGCTGAAAGCTCTACGGAAGCAGGACAAGGAGCAAGCAGAAACGCTGGTCTTGGAGGGGAGGGTGCAGATGCTGGTGGTGCAGTCGGAGAGCCAGATCTTCAAGTGCGAGAAGTGCTCCTACGTCACGCGGAAGGAGAAGTCCATGGCCCTGCACGACAAAGCCGGCTGCCAGAGCCGGAAAGCCCCGCTCGTGTGCCGGGGGTGCAGTGCCAGCTTTAAGCAGCAGCGGGGGCTCAACACCCACCTCCTGAAGAAGTGCCCCGTCATCCTGAGAAAGAACAAGCTTCTAAAGCCAGCCGTTCAGGAGCAGCCTGGCAGCCCAGGCTTGGAGCAGGCGGGCGTGGAGAACGGCAGGGGCGGCTTGGAGGAAGGGGAAGCGAGCAGGGTTCCCGAGACCTGGGAGCTAGATCTGGTTCCCGTGAAAGCATCCTCCACGAGCAGGCCCTTCCCCGAGGCGCTGTCCGTGGGCAGCCCAGCCCCCAGCAAGGTACTTGAGGACGCAGCTGAGACCGTGGTGGAAGAAGCGGCTGTGCCAGGAGACCGTGCCCAAGTGGAGGAAGCCAAATGTCCCTCCCCACCTGAGAAATACCGGCTGGAGCAGGGAAAGCTCCACTGCAACTCCTGCTCTTTCGTCTGCTCCAGGGTCTCCACCATCAGCTCCCATGTGGAGGATGGCTGCCGGAGCCTGGAGCAGTTCTGGTGCTCCCTGTGTTCAAAGGCCTTCCGGTCCGGGCGGGCCCTGAAAAGCCACCACCTGGAAAAGCACGTCAAGCTGGAGTCCTCCCGGCCTCCAGGAGAGGAAGGCAGCGCGGGCGCCAGGCCCCCAGAGGAAGGAGCGGCTCAGGGTGGGCAGCAAGGGACCAGCACAGCCGGCAAAGAGAAGGGCCGGCCCCGCAAGGCCGCGGGCGTGGAGGCTGCCAGGAAAGCTGCCCGGCGCAAGAGGCGGCGCTTCTCCTGCCCCACCTGCGCCTTCACCTGCCACCAGGAGCGGGCCATGAAGACGCACAAGAAGCGAGGCTGCGTCAAGCTGGACGAGTTCCACTGCCCCACCTGCCCCTTCACCTCCAAGGCGGCCAGCGCCCTGCGGCTGCACCGCAAGCTGCACCGCAAGTACTACAGCAAGCGGCCCCAGCTGCAGTGCCGCCAGTGCGCGTTCACCTGCAAGCAGGCCCGCTGCCTCCGGCAGCACGTCCGCATCAAGCACGAGGGGGTGAAGCCGCACAAGTGCCTCTACTGCGACTTCAGCACCACGCGGCGCTACCGGCTGGAGGCCCACGAGTCGCTGCACACCGGGGTGGGCCGGATCGCCTGCGGCGTCTGCAGCCAGACCTTCGGCACCAACTCCAAGCTGCGCATCCACAAGCTGCGGGTGCACGAGAAGAAGCCCACGCACTTCTGCCTCCTGTGCGACTACAGCGGCTACCTGCAGAACGACATCACCCGCCACGTCAACAGCTGCCACCGCGGCGAGCTGCGCTTCGCCTGCGCGCGCTGCGAGGCCCGCTTCAGCTCGGAGACGGCCCTCAAGCAGCACGTGCTGCGCCGGCACGAGGAGAAGGTCTCCCACAGCTGCCCGCGCTGCGGCTTCGTCTGCCACAGCGAAGCCACGCTCAAGTGCCACGCCCAGAAGCAGCACCCCCACCTGGAGTGCGGCACCTGCAAGGAGAGCTTCGCCAGCCGGGAGGCCCTGGAGGAGCACAAGACGCTGCACTTCAGCCACCGCTGCGACCGCTGCAGCTTCGCCGCCAAGGAGCGGCAGCAGCTGGTGCGCCACTACGTGGAGAGCCACGAGCCGGCGGCCGCGCAGGAGAAGCCGCTCAAGTGCCCCTTCTGTGACTTCGCCTGCCACCACCAGCTGGTCTTCGACCACCACGTGAAGGGCCACGGGGGCACCCGGGTCTACAAGTGCTCGGACTGCCACTACACCACCAAGAACAAGCAGAAGATCACGTGGCACATCCGGATCCACACCGGAGAGAAGCCCTACAAGTGTCACCTCTGCAAGTACGCCTGCGCTGACCCTTCGCGGCTGAAGGTGAGAGCACGTGTCCACTGCCACCCTGCTCCCAGAGGGGCACCTTTCCCCGAGGCAGTGCCAGCCCGCTGCTGCTCAGCTCCTCGTGGGGACGGTCCCCTGGGGCAAGGGCAGGGCCCTTCCCTGCCCCATCGGTGGGGGAAACTCGACTGCCCCGAAATGAGCTGCGCACACGTCACACGTGCGCCCGGGGTGCTCCGGGAGGCAGTGAGAGCGGGTTGGTACGTCTGGCCTGCAGGAAATATCCTGTCATCGCGCAAGGGCCAGCACACGGGCGACCAGTCACCGTGTGCAAATCAGGGACGGCTCTGTGTGGGGCGGAAGGGTCCCTGGCTCAGGCTGTGGAGCGGGGAGGAGATGATATTCCATGTGCTTAAGGGGACAGCCCGGCCTAGAGGACTGAAGTGAGTGCTGGGAGTCAGGAAGTCCCGCGTTCTAATCCTGGCTCGGCCATGGATTCCCCCCAAGGCCTTGTTCACGTTGCCTTGCTTCTCGGCCTCAGTTTCCCCATCTGTGCAATGGGGGGTGGCTCTCCTGACCCCCTTTCCCCGGGGTGTGGGAAGGCCTGGTCAGCGCTAGTGGGCATACGGAGCTTTGAACGTGTGCAGGCACTCAGCAGCAGTCTAACAAACAGGTCCTGTCGTTGGGCAAAAGGGAGAGTCCGAGCTAGGCGGGGCAGCGTGCCCTGAGCGCCAGCTCTGACCCTGGCGGGGATCTCAGAGGTGAGAGCCTGGCGCTGACAGCGACCAGGCATCACTCAGCACAAATGCTGATCGTCCCTAGCTCTTACCTCGGGCCTGTCCTCTGTAGCTCTGAAAGCGGGTTGGTATCATTATCCCCACTGTACAGGTGGGGAAACTGAGGTACAGAGCAGTCACCACGGTCACCGAGCAGCAGAGCTGGGAATAGAACCCAGGCCTCCTGGTCCAGTGCTCTAGCCACTAGGCAATGCTGCCTCGGCCTCGCTACACGAGGGGAGGGCAGGGCAGAGCCGGGGTGAGCTGGGCAGTGGGGCTGTGTCTGAGTCCGGTGACCTCCACGCCCTCCCTCCCTCTGCAGTACCACATGCGGATCCATAAGGAGGAGCGGAAATACCTGTGTCCGGACTGCGGCTACAAGTGCAAATGGGTCAATCAGCTGAAGTATCACATGACCAAACACACAGGCGAGTGCCGGGGGAGGGGGGCAGGAAGGGAGGCTGTTCTGGGTAGGCAGCCCCCGCGGCTGGGCTGGGGCCAGGAGCTGAGCGCGGCAGGAGCCGGGTCGGGTCCAGGCAGGGCTGTTACTGAGAGAGGCTCTTCTCGCACTGGCACCAGCAGCTCAGCTCAGCTCACGGCCCATTGGTGGGGAAGGGCCCTGGTCATCCGCTCCTGCTGCTTCCCGCTCTGGGCCAAGCACCTGCTCTGACCAGGGCCATGTCGTCTTTCCTGGTGCGCAGTCTGCGGGCTCAGGGATGATTTTAGCCTGGCTGAAGTGGCAGGCTGCACGTCTCCCCGCGGGGGATGCGCTCTGGGTTCCCCGCTGCCCGTGCGGAGCCTGTGGGCAAGGCCCAGGGTTGCCAGCTCCTTGGAGGAGGCTCAGCTAGAGGGAGGAGGTGGCAGGGTCACACCCACGGTGGGGCAGGAGTGACAGCAGGGGACACCAGACTCCTGCCTTCCTGGCCTACCAGGGGCCTGTGGATGGGGGGCACGAGCCCATGCCTCGAGCTGGGAACAAGAGCGAGGGGCCCGTTGCTGGTGTCTCCTCCGGCCTGTGGGAGAGAAGGGCCCAGCGCCCTGGCTCCCTGCGCGTGTGGGGGCAGCGTGGAGTGGTGTTGGCCGGGGAGTGGCCTGCGTGCATAGTCCCTAGCGGCTGGGCATCCCCGTTCCAACCCCCCCCCCCCCCCCCCCCCCGGGCATTTAGGGGGAGAGGGGGGGCGTGAATGAGCCTTGGAGACTGAGCTCTCTCGTCAGGCAGGGAGCTGGGGCCTGTCTCCCCGGCCCAGGGGAGCCACTGTTCCCGCCTGAGCAGCTCCGTCTCTCCGCCCGCAGGCCTGAAGCCCTACCGGTGTGACGAGTGCGAGTACTGCACCAACCGGGCGGACGCGCTGCGCATCCACAAGGAGACGCGGCACCGCGAGGCCCGCTCCTTCATCTGCGAGCAGTGCGGCAAGGCCTTCAAGACCCGCTTCCTCCTCAAGACCCACCTGAAGAAGCACAGCGAGGAGAAGCCTTACGTCTGCAACGTCTGCTACCGGGGCTTCCGCTGGGCGGCCGGCCTGCGGCACCACTACCTCACCCACACCAATGAGCACCCCTTCTTCTGCCGCTTCTGCAGCTACAAGGCCAAGCAGAAGTTCCAGGTCATCAAGCACATCCAGAGGCACCACCCCGACTGCGGCCCGGGCGAGCTCAGCCAGGGGGTCGGCAAAGACACCAGCGCCCCTACGCTTCACCTGCACGACGTCCAGCTGGAGCCGGCCGACCTGCCCCCCAAGCCGGAAGGCGAGGCGGGGGTCCAGCCGTCCGTGAACAGCTAGGCCGGGCGGCTCGTGCTCCGAGCCTCGGAGAGAGCCCAGGGCCAGATCCTCACGGGCCTCACTGCGAGATGGGTGAGTCTCCGTAAGCGCCGGCCCTGTCTGACGTGCGCGTGTGTACAGACAATGTGTATATAGGTGTAAAATATGCAGCTGTATAAACGGAATCTCCGCTCTGGTTTCTAATTCTGACGGGGCTCTGTCTCTTTGCACCCTGGCTTTCTTCGGTCACGATGGGTCGGCGGTCCTTTCCCAGACACTGGGCCAAGGCCAGATCCCCTGGCTAGGGTAGATCCTTTGTAGCTGCTCCATGCACCACCCCACGGCTGTGGGTGCCCCCGTGCTGCACCAGGGGCCCCCGTGTAGCTGGGCTCCGCAGCACGCCGTGTCCACCTGCTGCATGAGCGACCTCTCTCCTACCTCCGCGTGCACAGGGGGCCCCGATGCACGAGGCTGAGGGGTGTTGAGTGCGCGTCGATGGACTGCGGCGCCTGCTAAACGCACGGCTGTGCCGAGGCCCCTTTGATCCGAACGTGCTGAGTCGGCAGAGCCGTTTCCCGCTGATGAGAATTTCAAAGCCAAAGGGAACCTGAGAGACGGTGGCCAAGTTCCCGAGCTGTTCAGAGGGGCCGGGTGGCTCTTTTTACGGGAGGTCCCACGCCCAGCGAAGAGCCAGGCAGGCTTTGAGGTTACTGATCTGTGCTCGATTGAAGCGCCCGTCGTGTAAGAGGCTGAAATGCGGAGGGGCCTTTATCGAATTCCAGGCTTGAAAAGCAGCATTTGCTGCTACCTCTTGGGTGTGTTGAGTGGCTGCATTTTGTGCTTTCTGGCTCTGCAGAGAACCCGATTTCCCTTTCCGACCCCCATCAAACCCACGGAGGTCTCCAAATCACACCTCACGCTGTCTAGAGCGCAGCGCATTTCAGACCTGGATCCGCACTGCACACCCGTGAGGCCGCTAAGTGGGGAAACTGAGGCCCAGGGAGGCTGTTACTTGGCCACGCCCACACAGTGAGTTTGTAGCAGAGCGGAGACGGCTCGGCAGCACCTGTCTCCCAGCCCTGTGATGGGTTCTCCCACCCAGGCTGCCTCAGCCCTGCTCATCTAGAGAGGCTGCTCGCTGCTCGGAGGGGAAAACTCGAGTGTAGACCAGTCCCAAGAGCCACGCCTTCCGGACGGCGCCAGGACACTGAGCAGATGGAGGGGCCGTCTCAGATCAGAGTCAAAGCCGTTGTGCTCCTTGACGCTCTCCCGTCCCTTTTCCAGGGAGATGGTTGTTAACCCCACGGTGCTGCCAACTTCCTGCTGCTGCCCCGCCCGCCCCGCAGCTTGACTTGGGGTGTTAATGCCTCGCTTCCTGACCGGAGCTGCTGGCTGGTGTCACACGCAAGGGGCAGCTGCACGGCAGGGAGAGAGGAAGGGTACCTCGGCGCACACACCACTGCAAGGGTCTCTGCAGTGCCGGTCCGTGCTTTGAGTGTTAGAGGAAAGGGGCTGTACCGAAGCTGATTTGAATATGAATGAGTCCCGGGCTGGCGTGGCTGTTTGCATGCTGTGTAAACCACCCCTCCCCCTCCCAGTCACCTTCTCCTGCCGATCTCAAAGCGCATTAGCGATTGCAGCGAGCGTCGCTTCGGGACTCTGGGTCTGAGCAATGTTCTCCCCGTTGGCCAGCTGGGACAGCTGAGGTGCACACAGACGGGCTCGCCCCAAGCTGCCATGCCCAGGCTGGCTTCGTTTCTTGCTGAGGTTTGTTTTCAAAGAAATATTTGGTGCAAGCTTTATCCTAATAGCTCCTAGAGCCTCCAGCGTGCAGAGCAGTGTCCCCGAACGGCACAGGGAGCAGTAGTGGGTGTGGGGGACTTGAGATGTGCTGCTTAGAAAACTGCTTGACCTGCAGCATTGACCTGCGTGCACCAGCTGACTTTCCCCTTGTGGGTAGCTAGACTCGAGACGATGCTTCATCAGGCCTTGAAGAATTTCCGTGGCCTTAGGTCCTCCAGTGGCATGGCGTTCAGGTATCCAGCAGATCAGGTCACCAGCCATGGCGCATTGATGCAGCTCCTTCTGCAGGGGGACTGGCCTTGGAGGTAACTTAGAGAAATGCTGTTGTGTGACTGCCGTGATGCCCAGTGGATGGGGTCGGTTCCACGCCATGGTTAGTCGTTCTCTTCATTCTTCCTTGGCCTGTTCGTTATACTTCTACACTGGACTTGCCAAAGTTTGTTCCTTTCTGTTTTCCTCACTCGGATTGGACATCTGATTTTTAACGAACGTCTTTTTGCCTCTAACCACGTCTTTTACTCTGCTGGTCAGCCCTCATTGCGGGTTGGTTTTTTTTTTTTTTTTTTGGTCCTCTGGGTTTTTTGTTGATTTGTTTTTTAACTTAGACTCACAATCAATGTACAGCCCTTCTTGTGCTGGGTTTTTGTAACGTTCCCACGCAGCGTACAGGCCTGGCACTTGTGACCACTGCTTGTAGTTTCCATTTTAACTAGCTTCCTCCTGTTTGTGTAGCTCCCCTTTCTGGAGCTCAGTGCTCCCGTGGTGGGTGTTTTCCTTCCCCCCGGGATGTTACATTTAATTACAGGACAGTCGTTCAGCTCGTCACTTCTTGGCCCAGATCCTGTGCACCAGTAAGACTCCATCAAGACTCGCCCCTCCCCGTGTGGGTGCCAGGACTAGCTGCTCCTAGAAGCAGTCATGAAGGGTGTCTAGAAATCTTACCTCTCCGCCCGTCCTGTGGTGACATGTACCCAGCCAATGTGGGGGTAGTTGAAATCCCCCATCATTACTGGGTTTTGTGGCGTCTCTAACCTCCCTGAGCAGTTCAGTCACCATCATCGTCCTGCTCACGGGGTCGGCTGTGTAGCCCTGCTGCTATATTCTTATCTGTCACGCGTGGACTTCCCCGCCATAGAGATTCTATGGCACAGTTTGATTCTTTTCAGACCTGTACTACGTTTGACTCTGCTTTCTATCACACACAGCGCCGCTCTCCCACCAGCGCGACTTACTCTGCCACTCCTAGATCTCTTACCCCTGGTTGACTCTCATTATTCCACCACGCTTCTGTGATCAATATCCTCATTTCAGGCCAGGCCCTCGAGTTTCCCCATTTCAGAATTTAGACTTCTAACATTTGTGTACACACACGCAGAGACGCCACCGCCCAGCCCAGCCTCTGGCTTTGTAACCGGTCTCCATTTTATTAGGTCCCTTTTATATAAAGGGATCGTACAAGGCAACAGATCAGTGCTACAGTTACCACTGGTGTGTGTCCCCCCCGTGTTCTCTACATACAGAGATACCTGAGTGGAGCAGCGAGCTGTGGAGGGAGATGGGGAGAGCAGCACTGGTTGCTGGGGAGGCTGGGACATGCTCTTGGAGTCCGAGGTGTTCACAGTACCTTGGACTAGGCAGGATGTCTCGGAGCGGCCCCTTCTCTGCATGCCGCTCAGGGTTCACGATCCTGCCTCTGCAGCTTCCTGCCATGGTGGCTCCCAACGCTTTCTGGGTGACTCCACTTTTGTCCTTTAGACTCCAGCAAGCCTAGGGCTAAACTGGATTCGCCCCTCAGGCAAACTGGCAGCAGCTCACCCCAGCTTGTTGGTCTCTCCTTCTGCGGGTGACCTGCCCGGACTCACGTCTGCTCTCCTCTGTCAGCACCTAACGACGTATCTGGCTAAGCAGCTGCTGCCCATCTCATCCCATTCAAGAGGCAGCAGCGCTGCACCCAGGTCGATATTTGCCAACCTCAGGCCGTGGGAGCTCAGGACCCGCCTGGAGCTCCAGCAGTGGGGGGGTACGTTACTGGTTGGGAACCATCCCATGGAGTTTGAGCTCTCTGAGTCAAATTCCCCTCCTGGACCCCAGCGGGCCGTAGCTTCCTACCCTCAGTGCAGAGGGTCCTGTCTGCACTGGTTCCCTGCTGTTTGCAGACAGCCAGGCCAGGGGAGCGAGGCCAGCGAGCAGCAGTAAAAGCAGTTTTGGTTATAATCTAGCCAGAGTCCAACACTGCCTCTTCCTGAGGAGACCTGAGGGGCGATGGCTCGGGGGGCAAGGATGTGCAGGAGCTTTTACAGATCTTCAAACGCTGGCCCGGGCGGAGAGAGCCTCGGGGAAGCTATGGGGAGCTGCCTTCCCTCTGTAGCGAATGCCATGCGCATTAATAGCCTGAGTGACAGTGCCAGCCGCCAGAGGAGATGTGGCTGGCGCGATGCCGCGGCCCATGGAGGATGCCAGATGTAGGACTGGACAGAGCGGGATTGTCTCTGCAACAGCTGCTCCGGGTCAAGCTGTCCTAGGAACTGCCAGACTGGGTCAGAGCCCAGGGCCATCTAGCCCAGGCTCCTGTCCCCAAGCACCGCTGCTTCCCAGGCCCATGTCAGAACCCGTAGTGGGAAGCTGGGGGGAACCTGCCTCCCGAGAAGTCTCCTTCCCCCAGATTAGAGGTCCGCCCGCGCCAACCTGTGACGGAGTTTTCCTGTTGAAATTGTTTAATCTGTGGCCATCTGGCCACTGTCCGGCAGAGGAGCAAGGGCCAAAAGCTGGAGGGGGAGGGGACCGGAGGAGAAGTTTTCCCCAGCCTCCGACCAGTGACCCCAGCGTAAATATCACCCCTGAGATCTCACCGCTCCTGCTGCCCCAGCCGGAGAGGAGGGATGGTCTCTGGCTCCCATGGAAGGGATCCCAGGTCCTGTGATCCGCACGAGTGTCCCAGGAACTCCAGCTGTGGTAGGAGATCTGTGTCTGGGCCCCAGGGGCTAGAGACAGCGGGAGCAAGCTATGGACCTGTTGTCCCGGTGTGGGAGACCTCGCTGATAACTTGCAGCTTGGAGGCTTTTTGAGGCACCGGTAACTGACGCTCCCGCTCCCTGCTCGAGAACGAAGCGTCCCTGGAACGTGCCAGAGGAACTTGGCGTCGTGCGCGGAGGCGACACCTTCCAAAGAGAACCTGCACCTTGGTTATCGGCCTCTTCTGCCCCGGGAGTGGAGGCCAGCTGCGCCGAAGCCGCCAGCCGCAGCGGGACGTGTCTTAAGTGGCTTGGCCTGGCAGTGCGCCTGGGGAAGGAGCAGTGCGCCTTGGCCCACGGCAGCAGCCTGAGGTGGTGGCAGAGGCTCAGCAGGGTACCTGGCCGCTGGCCGGGGCGGGGGAATGAAGGGCCCGGAGAAGACGGCGGCGCACGTGCTGGCGCTTGCTGTGAGCGACGGGGCTAAGAGCAATGGCTGGGCTGAGTGGGAGTCCTCGAGGGGCGGTGGGAGGCACAGCAGCCCTCGGAGGCAGGGACGCAGCGAGTCTGCCATTGCTGCGCGTGAAGCAGGGCCAGGAACCTCTTGGCGATGGCTAGAAACCTGCAGGTGAGAGACATGACCTGGCATGGGCCGGTCCTGCTGGACGACCAGGCAAACCCCTGGGGTCACTGAGGAGATGGCTCCCGGTTTCCTCATACTGCTCTTGGCTCTCACGCTGCCCCGGCTCTGCCTCAGGCGGGCAGGAGAGGAGACGCTCCCTGCACCTCAGTCCAAGGGATCCTGCCCGTTCCCCTGTTGCAGGGAGTCGGGCGTTGCTGGCTCTGCACTCACCTAGCAGAGACTGGCTCCTGCGTCAATCAGACGCACTCTTCAGACAACACTGGGGCTGAAGAACCGTCTGAGTTCTGGAGCAGGGCAGGGCGCGGGGATCGGCTCAGTGGCGACGTGCAGATGGCTGAGAGGAGGGTTTCAGTGCCATGAAAGGGGCTGGGACAGACATTTTCTCTGTGGAAAATGTGACCCTCCAAGAGCCCAACAGGAAACCAGCTGCTTAAAGGGGCTGGCCTTCCCTTGGAGGTGCAGCTGGGCAGGGCGCTGGGCTGGGCACACCCTGGGGAAGGGCCGTGGTCCGGCACGGCTGAGCTCTCTTGCATCAGGCGTCGCTGTCATCCAAATATGAGGAAACCAGGAGCAGGGGGCGCGCGTGGGCAGACGGACGGCCCGCGCAAGAGGAGACGTTCCCGAGGAAGACGATCACAGTGAAGCACAGAAGAGCAAAAGAAAGCGTGCTGGGTTCCTGGAGCAGGACGCGGGGGTGAGGTGAAGAGAACAGACGGGGGCTGGGGGGTGGGAAGGGCTGCAGCACATCCTGGCGTGGTTAAAGGCTCTCGGGATCAGTGCAATGTCTCCAGCCCTGGGATTGTGACCCGTGTGTTGCCTCCAAATCTGGTGCTGTCCCAGCCCTTCAGCTTCTCCAGCTTGTTCTAGGCTCGTGCTGAGGGGCCAGGATGACGCTTTATGTCCAGAAGACGAGACCGGCCAGAGCGAGTCGGCCCACGGTCCCTCCAGCCCAGTGTCCGTCTCTGGGGTCTCCTGCTGGCCACCGGTGCTCCTTGGTTACGTTGTCCGACGGTGACCTCGGGGCTGCTCCCTGGAGCCAGCCGCACAGCTCCCTCCTGGCCCCTCTCCCGGGCTGTGACCTTCATGCACCACTGGGCAATGGGGGGGCAGCTGACACGCGGCTACCCTGCCCGTCATGTGGACTGTATTGTCTCATTGTTTCCTTCCCCCGTCTGTCTGTCTGTCGGTCCGTCCCTACATGGCTCTTCTCTTACTCGGACTGGAAGCTCTTTCGGGCAGGGGGCGCCCGGCTCCTGGGAGCCCGGATCTGGTGCTACTGCCATCCCCAAAATAACAGCGAGGTCTCTGAAGGTGGGAGAGTGGAGGGGCCGCTCTCTAACCCATGGGGGGATGGAGGGCTGGCCTGATTCTAGCTACGCAGCTGGGGCCAGGCCCCTCGAGGGGAGTGAAGAAGTCAGGCTTATGCTAGGAGGTGTCGTGCATCACCCAAAGCGCCTCTCCTGGCAGCCTGGCCTCCATCCCGCCCACAGCCCCAGCACAGAGCAGGAAGTAGATGCTGTCCGGGAGCCCCAGGCCCAGGGACGGGCACCTGCCTCGGATCCAGACCAACCATCAGGCACAGAATAGCAGCCGCCCCAGCAGTTGCAGATAGCTTAAAAACAAAGCAGGCGTGGTGCAAAGCAGTGGGTCGAGGGCCTTCTCCCCAGCAGCGTCTGTGCCCCCCCTGCGTGGGGCGTGGCCATTACCGGGGGGTGCAGGGAGCTGCTGGGACCTACTCAGCGGCGGGCAGCTCTGTGATTTGGATGTGAACGAAGAGCGAGGCGGGCGGGATAGCCGTGCCGTCCCGGGAGAGCAGGGGGACGTGGCGGTAACCTGCACGGAAGAACCAGCCAGCTCTTGTAACCTGATTTCAACTGCCCCCAGCACCGGGCCTCCCGCCCCTCCCCTCCCCTCCCCTCCCCTCCCCTGGGTCTGGGCCACCCCCTTCTCCAGCGCTGCGTTCACCCCGTCACCGCACGTCCCCGGGCTGGCTCCTCAGGATCCCACACTCCCTTGGGCAGAGCTCTCCCTCTCCCCGGCCTGCGCCAGCTGGAGGCTGCCCTTGGCCCGTCTCCATCCCTCTGGGCCCCCCCCCGGGTGCAGCTCCCCTCTCGTCGGGGGCCGTTAGCGCCTGCTGGGGGCTTGTCTCTCGCTCCAGCACCCGACTTTGGCTCGCCACTAATCCCCTGCCTGGCCATGCCAAGCTCTGGCCGGAGCCCCCTGCGGAAGCAGCCGGCCCCGGGGCTCACCCTCACCTGCTCGGAGGCTGGCGAAGGGCAGGGTGAATTGGCCCACGAAGTCGTTCCTGGATGTCCTGTCGTAATCCTCCACGAGGAAGCGCACCAGGGCCAGCTCCCGGACGTGGACCGTGAACTGCAGCGTCTCACCCCAACGCGGGTTAAAGCCTGGAGCGGGAGGTGGAGACGGGGTCGGGAGCAGGGGGCCACACACACCCCCCCTCCACCCCCCCAGCACAGCCCCGAGCCCAGGGGGTCTCCTCCTGTGGGGCCAGCGGCTGGGCAGGACTCACCATTGTTAGCCACGTAGTGGGTCTCCTGCCTGGCCTGGTCCACGGGGACGCCGTGGATCTCCACGCGCACCAGCGGGTCGACGATGGCGCTCGGCTTGCAGCTGCCCACCTTGGGGAGCTGCTGGCCGCTGATGACCTGCGGTGACACCGGGCAGCCGTGAGCTCTGCCAGCACCAGCAGCCGGGCCCTCCGCTGCCTGCCCCCCCCCGCGAGACGCCAACCCCCGGGACGCTGCGCCCAGGAGCAGCCTCTGGATCCGGATCCATGGTGCAGGGGTCTTGGGTGGCCTCACCATGACCGGGGGGGGTCTGCCAAGCACCTCTTCCGTCACCTGACCACGGGGTGGGGGCAGGTAGAAAGAAGCCCCCCCGCCCCCCCCCCCCCCCCCCAGGGAGGCGGGATGGAAACCTGGCTCTGGGAGGTTCGGGGCAGGTGTTAGATCCCCAGGAGCTTGGGGCTTAAGGATGCCCAGGGCATCTCTCCATCACGGGTACGGTGAGGGCCCCTCAGCACCCTGCGCCCAGCTGGCCCCATCTCCTCACCTGCCAGTGCAGAGAGGCCCCTGGGCAGGCAGAGACGGGGGAGGCACGGCCAGGCAGGGCCTGGTTCTGCCCCCGCGAGGGCTGCAGGAGGCCGGCGTACCTGAATCGCCAGGCTCCACGGGCCGCTCCCGGCCCCGCTCCGGGGATCGGCCGGGTCGAAGGCGCTTCCCACGTCCCGCATGAAGCCCGGCTTCAGCACGTAGCCGCAGCGGCCGTTCTGCCGGAAGAGCCCGTCGCACAGATCCATGGCGACCCCGGCCGTCTGCACGTTCAAGGCCACTGCGAGGAGGGAGACCAAAGGGGCTCGTGGGGCCATGGCGCCGGGACTGGCTTCTTCCCCTTGCCTTCCCCCTGCAGAACTAGTGCCCAGCAGTTTAGGACAGGAAGTGAAGAACGCTGCTTAGACAGGAAGCACTCAGCAGTGCCCAGACCCGGCCCCACGCACCCAGGCCTGGTTCTCACGCCAGACGCCCAGAGCCCCGTGGCCCCTGGCGATCGCTGCGCCCCTGGTCCCGGGGACCCTGGAATGCTCACTTGGGGTTCAAGCCCAGGCCTCCGCCCCGCAGCCCCCCCGCACCTCCCCCCGCAGGACCCCTGCCAGGCCGGGGGCAGGGCCCTACCTAGCTGGCAGCCCACATTCCACATCTCCTGCGGGTCGTAGTTGGAGGAGTCGGTCCTCAGCCCGCTGGGGTAGATCCGCGTCAGCTGCCGGGCGTTGTGATGGACGAACTCGCTCCCTAGGGGGAGAAGGGGGCAGTCACCCCCCCCCCAGCCTCACTGAGCCCTCCCTCACAGAGCCCCCCGATCACCCCACGGGCACCCCCCACCCTTTCCCAGCCTCGCCGACCCCTCCACCCCAGGACACCCCGATCACCCCGCAGGCCTCCCTCGCCCGCCCGCGGGGCCCCTCTGACTCACCCCTGGGTCTCCGGACCCAGCTGTAGCGCCCACCCGTGTGTGCAAGGAGCTGATGGGCCAGGGCCGCCCCCAGCACAAGAGCCTGGGGTGTGGGGCTGGATTCTCCCGCGGCTGGCAGCCATCTCGCAGCACCAGGGCCAGTTGGGTGTTAGCAAGCCAGAGCGGCCCCGGGGCAGCGCGAGCCATGCAGGGCCAGGACGGCTGCAGCCCTGGCTCAGTGAGCCCCAAGGGGCTGTGGGGGCCAGAGTCCCTGGTCTGCTGCCAAGGGCGGGGGATTTCGCCAGGCTGGAAGGGACCGATGGCCTTGGAGCTGCTCCCCGGAGTGGCGCTGCCCGTCGCTGGAGCCAGAGAGCTGACAGCCGGAAAGGACCGTCCGGGCTGAGCCCGTCTGACGCAGGCCAGGGACCGTCACCCCCGGACGGGGGGTTTGGCTAACGCAGCTTCCTGCGAGGCCCTGCGGTGGGTGGGTCTGATGCCGACACGCTGCGTGCCCCCCTGCACGGATCTCAAAGCAGGGTCAGTATCATTGTGCCCATTGCACGGCAGGGGAAACTGAGGCACAGGGATGGGGGAAGGGCCTTGCCTAAGGTCCCAGAGGGAGGCAGTGGCAGAGCCAAGGATAGAACCCGGGAGTCCTGGCTCCCAGTGCTCCCCCGCTCTAACCATTAGCCCGCACTCCCCCTCACAGAGCTAGGATAGAACGCAGGAGTCCCGCTCCCAGCCCGGGGCTGTATCCATTGGATCTCAGGCCATCTGATGCGGAAACAAGACCTGCCCCCCGGCCCTTCACTTGGTCTGGGGGCCACTCCCCTGTGAGTGTCAGCCCTCTCGCTGTCCCCCCCTTCCCTAGACAGCTCTTCCCCCCCCCCCCTTACCAGCCTCCTTGATCAGCTTCCTGGCCTTGGTCTCAGACAGGGAGACCATCTCGTAGGGTCGCTGGCAGGCAAGCGCCTGCTGGAAGCCGCGGAAGGGGACGCTGTGGCAGTAGACGATGCAGTCGGACAGCGTGACCTGAATCAGAGCAGATGAGGGTTGGCAGGGACCCCAGGAGGTGTCTAGTCCCACCCCTGCTCAAAGCAGGATCAACCCCGACTAACCCATCCCAGCCAGGGCTTGGTCAAGCCAGGCCTTCAAAACCTCTAAGGATGGAGATTCCACCACCTCCCTAGGTAACCCATTCCAGTGCTTCACCACCCTCCTAGTGAAAAACTTTTCCTAATGTCCAACCTAGACCTCCCCCACTGCAACTTGAGACCGTTGCTCCTAGTTCTGTCATCTGCCACCACTGAGAACAGCCTAGCTCCATCCTCCCTGGAACCCCCTTTCAGGGAGTTAAAGGCTGCTATCAAATCCCCCCTCACTCTTCTGCAGACTAAACAAGCCCAGTTCTTTCAGTCTCTCCTCATAAGTCCTGTGCTCCAGCCCCCTCATCATTTTTGTTGCCCTCCGCTGGACTCTCTCCAACTTGTCCACATCCTTCCTGTAGTGGGGGGCCCAAAACTGGACACAATACTCCAAATGCGGCCTTACCAGTGCTGAATAGAGGGGAATAATCACTCCCTCCATCTGCTGGCAATGCTCCTACTAACACAGCCCAATATGCCGTTAGACTTCTTGGCAACCAGGGCACACTGCTGACTCATATCCAGCTTCTTGTCCACTGTAACCCCAGGTCCTTTTCTGCAGAACTGCTGCCTAGCTCGTCGGTCCCCAGTCTATAGCTGTGCCTGGGATGTTTCCGTCCTAAGTGCAGGACTCTGCACTGGTCCTTGTTGAACCTCAGCAGATTTCTTTTGGCCCAATCCTCCAGTTTGTTTAGGTCACTCTGTATCCTATCCCGACCTTCCAGGGTATCTACCACTCCCCCAGCTGAGTGTCATCCGCAAACTTGCTGAGGGTGCAATCTACCCATCCTCCAGATCATGAATGAAGATGTTGAACAAAACCGGCCCCAGGACCGACCCCTGGGGCACTCCGCTTGTGACCGGCTGCCAGCTAGACATGGAGCCATTGATCACTACACGTTGAGCCCTATGCTCTAGCCAGTTCTCTATCCATTTTATAGTCCATTCATCCAACCCATCCTTCTTTAACTTGCTGATAAGAATACTGTGGGAGACCGTATCAAAAGCTTTGCTAAAGTCAAGGTATATCACATCCACCGCCTTCCCCACATCCACAGAGCCAGTCACCTCTTCACAGAAAGCAATCAGGTTGGTCAGGCATGACTTGTCCTCGGTGAATCCGTGTTGACTGTTCCTGATCACCTTCCTCTCTTCCAAGTGCCTTAAAATGGATTCCTTGAGGACCTGCCCCATGATTTTCCAGGGATTGAGGTGAGGCTGACCGGTCTGTAGTTCCCTGGATCCTCTTTCCTCCCTTTCTTGAAGATGGGCCCTAGATTTGGCTCTTTTCAATCATCCGGGTCCTCCCCCAGTCCCCACTAGTTTTCAAAGATAATGGCCAATCACATCAGCCAACTCCCTCAGCACCCTCGGGTGCATTGCATCCGGCCCCATGGACTTGTGCATGTCCAGCCTTTCTAAATAGTCTTGAACCCGTTCTTTCAGCACTGCGGGATGTTCACCTCCTTCCCATTCTGTGCCGCCTAGTGCAGCAGTCTGGGAGCTGACCTTGTCTGTGAAGACAGAGGCAAAAAAGGCATCGAGTACCTCAGCTTTCTGCACATCCTCTGTCACTAGGTTGCCTCCCCCATTCTCTAAGGGGCCCACACTTTCCCTGACCTTCTTCTTGTTGCTGACATACCTGTAGAAACCCTTCTTGTTCCGCTACACGTCCCTGGCTAGCTGCAACTCCAGTTGTGCTTTGGCCGTCCTGATTTCACCCCTGCACGTTGGAGCAGTGTTTTTATAGTCCTCCCTGGGCACCTGACCAAGCTTCCACTTCTCGTCAGCTTCCTTTTTGTGTTAAGCTCACCAGAGACGTCTTTGTTAAACCAGTCTGGGCGCCTGCCATATTTGCTATTCCTGCTGCACACCGGGGTGGTTGGTTCCTGTGCCCTCAATGAGGTTTCTTTAAAATCCAGCCAGCCCCCCTGGCCTCTCAGGGGATCCTGCCCAGCAGCTCCCCAAGGGAAGCAAACTCTGCTGTTCTGAAGTCCAGGCTCTGGGTCCTGCTGCTCCTTCTCCTTCCTTTGTCTGGGTCCTGACTCTGCCTGGACGCCTGCAAAGCGCCAAGTGGGTCCGAGCCTGGGGGAAGGGCAGAGGCTGCAGGGCCGCATGCGCTGGCGCCCGGGGCACCCGCTGGGCCAGCTGCCGGGCAGGCTGGCCAGGCCCCGGGCACAGAGCTCACCCTGCCCCCAGAGGTGGGCCGGCGCCCAGGGGAAGTCCGTTCACAGAGCCTGCCCGCACCAGGACTGCCCCCCGTTGGGAGGGTCGTCTCCGTACCTTGGTCTTCCTTTCGGCCTCGTTGCTCGGGCTCTCTTCCTCCGCCTCAGGCCCATCATCATCCTCGGACGCCTCCCCCTCCGGGGTCTCCTCCGGCTGCCCACTCAGCGAGTGAGCCAGGCTGCCGGCCCGCCGGCCCTTCAGAATGACCTTTCCTCTCAGCTCCTGCAGGAACAGCCGGGAGAGGGGGCGGGTGGGTGGATGGATGGATGGATGGATGGGTGGGTAGAGCGGTGGAGGGGGCATGGCAGGGCGGATGGACACAGTATGGGGGAGCAGCGGGGTGCAGACAAATGCAGGAGAGCACCCCCACTGGAGAAGGGGGGAAATGCAGCTCCCCCCCCAGGTGCCCCACAGCGCAGCCCCAGCTGGAGTGAGTGCCCCACTCCAGGGGCCCTTCCCGAGAACGGCCCGGGGCGCTCAGGGCCGATTTGCCTCGGGCTGGCGTCCGGGGGCAGCCGGCACTCGCGGGGCAGGATGGCCAAGACAAGAGGCGAGGAGAGCTCAGAGCCGTGGGGCAGCCCCCCTCAGCCCCCCTCCCCTACCTCAGGCGAAGGCAGCTGGGTGGGGACGCGGCCGTCAAGGGGGGCCGTGAGCAGCCGCTCCCCCAGGATGCCCGTCAGGTGCTGCGCCAGGACGTCCTGCTGCTCCGCGCCGCAGTGGTTCTCCAGGGACAGGATGACCGGGTAGTCGGACGCCTGCGAAGCAAAAAGCCGGCGGCACCTGGTCCCTGGGGCAGGCCCAGAGCCCACGGCGGCCCCTTACGGTGACCCCCCCCCCCCACCTTGCAGCACAGTGCCCCCCAGCAGACGCTGACCCCACTGATCCGCAGCAGCAGGAGGCTGCAGTGACGACCCCCCGTCCCCTGGGGCGACTGGCTCCCACGCCGGGCGGGTCTCACCACAAGGGGACGCTGCAAACACACCCCGGAGGGCGGTGCCAGCCTCCCCCGCCCTTACCGGGCAAAAGGGGAAGGGCAGGGTGCTCACGACCCCCCCCGGCCCCCATCGTGACCCACCCCAGGGGTGGTGCCCCTCGCTGAGAACCTGCCTCGTGCGGCCCGGCCCTGGGGGGCTGCCCTACCTGGAAGGCGTATTGCCCCAGGGTGGAGACCACGTCCTTGAAGAGGATCTTGGAGGTGAACGTGTGCCCGTGGTACACGACGGGCTCCCCGCCGGGCCCGTCCCAGCAGTCCACCTCCAAGCAGCGGCAGCCCCGCCGCAGAGCCCTGCTGGGGGGAGACGCCCCGTGAGACACAGCCACTTCCTCTCGTCCTCCGGCAACCTCAGCTGGGGCCAGCGCCCGGCCCCTTGGGGAGCCCCACGCCGGCTCCCTGCGGCCTGAGCCGGTCACCCTCCCCCATGTGCGTGCAGCGCCCAGCACAGCGAGGACCTGACCGTGTGCCCGCGGCTGGGATACACAGAGGAGTAACCGGGGCCAGCTCTAACACCGCCAGCAATGGACTCCCTCGGTCCCCTGCGCCTCCTACCTGGCCCCAAAGCAAACGACGCCTAATGCCCAGATAGCCCCTTTCCTCTGGAAGGGCGACCTTGCCCGCCACAGTGATGCAGCCACCTCTGAGTGGAACATGGCAGCTGCTCGACGGCACGGCTCCGCGAGTCAGGAAGCGAAGGGGAATAGCCCGTCCGGGGCAGAGGTTTAGGGTGGGAGGATGAAGTTTCCTACAGCTGAGCTTGGACCGGAGGAGGGGGGGAGGGGGCGCTGACCCTACGGCTCTGCCGAAAAGGAGCAGAGGGGGTCTGACGACCCCACAGGCTCAGGACATTGGGTTTACATCTCATTGGAAAAACACAGTGTCCCTCCCTCCACGCCCGGCCACGGGGCAGTATTACCACAGAGGCCCCCCTGCAGCTCTTCGTTCCCGACGCCAGCCCTCCGCGCCCGTGGAGACCATCCAGCGCCCCGCGGGAGCAGCTGCCCCCCCTCCTCGCGCACCTGATGTAGCCCTCGACGCTGCTTTGGCCCCGGAGCTGGTCCTCCAGCAGGTAGGTGTTGTGCGAGGAGGAGATGAAGTAGTGGCAGAGGGGCTGGGTCATGTCCTGCCAATGCTTCCCGTGAGCGGGCTTGAAGACGGAGCCGTCCGGCGAGCACAGGTACAGGAGGAAGCCGTCGAGGCTCAGCACATGGCGCGCCCTGGCTGGAGACGGTGCAAAGCACGGCGTCAAGGGACCGGGAAGCGTGGGGCTGCGAGGGAGCCGCCCCCCAGGGAAAGAGGCATCGGAGGAAAGCCAGCGTGGAGCCAATCTTCCCAAAAGGGAAGAGGGGGGATCCTGGCAATTACTGTGCCCAGAGAGCTGATAAAACGCCAGGGCTCCTTGTGCAGGGAAAAACTCACGAACTATCCAGCGGGTCAGAGAAACGCCGGCACTGGGGGCAAGCGGAATAAACCCTGCCCGGCAGATCTTGCTCTGCTGTTGCTGATGGAATCACAGATTCGTGCACCGCAGGCTGGGCTTGTTCGCGCCGCACCCAGTTGGATCCTCAAACTGCCCCGGCCTGACTCTGCGCTGGGGACCGAGCCCGGCTGCCGTCAGCGGCGCAGGGCGGAGTTGGGGGGGAGGAGGGGGCTCGGGTCAGCCTGATTTCCTGGGGTCAACGATCTGGAGCAACGTTTCGCAGCCGTGGGGTCTGGCGGGGGGGAGCCTGAGGCGCTGAATCTTTTATTACAAACTCAGCCCGAGAAAATCCCCCGCTCCCCGTGTGCCCAGGCCCTGCTGGGGGTCTCCGTCCCCCTCTGGAAACACCCCCCGCCCCCCGTGGCAGTCACACGGGCTCAGACAGTCGCCGCCGGCACGGTCAGAATGCAAAACGTACCGGGATGGCGAAAACTGTGGCTTGGAATCAGGGGGCGCCCACCTGAAAACGGGGAGCCCCAGTGCCCCCAGGCCGGGAGATGAATTCAGCTGGGAAGTGTCCCCCCCCCAACCCCCGGCCCTGCCAGGAAAGGCTGAGAGCCCCCCCACTCGGCACATGTAACCCTAGACAAAGCAAAGAGCTAGCCGGGCCCCCAGGCTGCTCCAGCAGGGACACGGCAGCTCCCTCTGGTCCATGCCCCTCACCGGTCTCCGACGGCTCGTATCTGGCGATCAGCTCCATGGCCAGCTCCTCCGTCTCCTCCGTCTCCAGCTGCTCCTGCTGCAGGAAATCCACCAACTCCAGCAGGGTGAGCTTCTTCCTGTCCTCGGAGAACTCCTGGAAGACGCCCAGCACCTCGTCCCGCTGCATCAGCGCCTTGTAGAACAGCACGAACTCCTCGCCCTCCAGCGTCCCGGACTCCGACCCGTCGGCCATCTGCAGCGAGAGCAGAGCCTGGCGCAGGGTGCAGGATGGACAGCGCGCGTGGGCCTCCCCCCGCCGGCACCGACCGCCCACGTCGGGAGCGGGGCCGCTACCAAAATCGCCTCCGCCTGCCTCGGGGAGATCAGTGCTTCACTCGCCTCCCTGAGCGACGCTGCCAGCCGCTCCGGGGGTGACGGACGGCGAGAGACGGACGGATGGGCGGATGATGGGGACAGGTGGGTGGATGGATGGACGGACAGATGGACGGACGGACAGGCAGGCGGGGGGTGGGGGGTGGGTACAGGTGCCTGGGTGGATGGATGGCTGACAGGTACAGGTGGATGAGTGGATGGATGAATGATGGGTACAGGTGGACGGATGGCTGGACGGATGGCTGGACGGTCAGGCAGATGATGGGTAGAGGTGGATGGATGGATAATGGGTAGGGATGGACAGACGGATGGACAGACAAGCGGATGAATGGATGGGTACAGATGGCTGGGGGGATGGATGGATGATGGGTAGGGATGGATGGACAGACAAGAGGATGTATGGATGGAGGGATGATGGGTAGGGATGGATGGACAGATGGACAGACAAGCGGATGGATGATGGGTACAGATGGCTGGGGGGATGGAGGGATGATGGGTAGGGATGGATGGACAGATGGACAGACAAGCGGATGGATGGATGGATGGATGGAGGGATGATGGGTAGGGATGGATGGACGGATGGACAGACAAGCGGATGGATGGATGGATGGATGGAGGGATGATGGGTACAGATGGCTGGGGGGATGGAGGGATGATGGGTAGGGATGGATGGACAGACAAGAGGATGGATGGATGAAGGGATGATGGGTAGGGATGGACGGACAAGCGGATGGCTGGGCACAGCTGGCTGGGTGGATGGAAGGGAAACAGGTTTGGCAAAATCTCTTTCCCTCTGTTTTTCTAAACCTCGCTGGCTGTGCCCCCCTGCACCTCCCTGGGGGGTGAGCGCCCAGGGGACCAGGCGAAGGTCCATCAGCACGTCCAATCTGCATCCCAGCCTCGCTGGCCGGGCTGGGTCCGTGAGAGCAGCAGGGGTCGGGGAGGGAGTGTGTGCGTGTGTCTGTCTGTCTGTCCGTCCCCGTTCTGCCCCCAGCTGTCCATGGGCCCTAGCCCGGTGCGCTGCGCAGGGGTGACTGCCTTTGCTCGAGCCGGACGCCGGGGCTGTGCTAAGGGAGGCTGCGGAGCCCATTTCTCTCTGGGGGCCCTCGAGCGTCTCCTCCGGCTGCCAGGAGGGGACGATGCCGGGTCCTGGGGGAGGGGGATGCAGAGCGAGGCCATCGCTGGCTGGACCCACGTGGGCTCCGGCAGAGACCCCAGGACCCCCCACCCTACCCCAAGGGGAAAGCCCGAGTGGCCACCCTTCTACCAGCCCCTTGTGACCTGCTCAGTCAAAGGCTTTCCTCCCGAGAACAGCCTGGGGGGGGGATACCCCGTCTTCGGGGGGCCAGGGGGATGGTCCCCCGACTGCTCCAGCGGCTCACCTGGAAGAGTCGGCGGGCGTGCTCCTCGTCCATGGCCACGTTCAGCATCTGGAGCAGCTGCTGCACCTCCTGGAAATTCATGCGCCCGTCTTTGTTCTTGTCGCCTTTCTGGAACCAGTCGCAGATCCACCTGCCGGGGGAGGGGCTAAGGAAAGCAACGGGGGAAGGGGAGCAGGCAGGTGACGTCCATATGGTGGGATCCCCCCGTTGCTGCCCCGGCGCTGCCCCTGGGCTGGTCTCACGCTCAGCGAGGCCACATGCTGCTAAGCACCCGCCAGCACCCAGGAAATGAGCACATGGCTGGGGAGGAGACACCCAGCCTAGGCTGCCAGGCCCGTCCCCCAGGCTGGTGGGGTGTCTCCCAACCGAGCCCCCGGGCTTTGCTCCTCTCCGAAGAGCACCGAGGAGGCAGGGGCTGAGCTGGGGCCCGGGGCCCGGCCGGCGGAAGGATATTGATCCGTCTTCTCCTGCTGGTCCATGGCGGTGACCATCTCCACCAGGCGGAGCAGGCCCAGCACCCAGCCCCGCGCCTCCTCCGGCGAGCCGGCGACCAGGTCCAGGTTCCCGCGGCGCCCGTGGAAGACGACGGTGAAGCAGCGCTCGGGCGGGAACTCCTCGGCCAGGCTCTGCAGCACCTCGGACTGGTGCCCCTCCCGCACCGTCTCCACGTCGCTGATGGAGACTGGATGGGAGGGGTGGGTTAGGCTCCATCCATCTGTCCAGCCCTCCGTCTGTCCCCGGCACCTCGCTGGGTCTGTCCCTTGGTCTCTAAACACTGGGAGGCCCCATGCAATCGTGGTGCCGGGAGAATCAGCCTGAGCTGGGGACCCTGGGAGAATCCGGTGGTATCTGCTCCCTGACCCATACAGCACCCGTGGTCTCCCACGGAGCGGCAGCAGGGGGGCTGATACAGGGGGTTAGAGAAGGAGGGTCTGACAATCCGGGTCCAGACAACCCAGGGGAATGGCCAATGGCCCGTCTAGCCTATTGTCGGGTCTCTGACGGCGCCAGCGCCAGGTGCTTCGCAGGGAATGAACAGAACCGGGCAACGAGCGAGTGATCCGTCCCGTCGGCCAGTCCCAGCTCCTGGCCGCCAGAGGCTGAGGCCTTGCCCACCCGAGCACTTATGCCGGCAAAACTTTTGTTGCTCAGGGGGGTGGAAAAAAACCACCTCGACCGACACAAGTTTGCCAGCAGGAGCAGTTGTGTAGCCGTGTTAGGGTGACGGGAGAGAGCCGAGATCATAAAACCACCTAGACAGCGGCCGAGAGCGTCTCCTGCCGACACCGCGTGCTCCGCACGCCTGCTTACACCAGCAAACCTTCTCTTGCTAAGTGGGGAATTTTTTTCACATCCCCGCACGAGAGCAGTTTTGCCGGCAGACGTGCTACTGTAGAGCTGAGGGACATGCAGAGTCTGGGGCTGCATCTTGGCTAGTCACCATCGCTGGACCTGTCCGCCAGGAACCTCTCATTCTTTTTTGAACCCGGTTATACCTTTGGCATTCCCAGGGGGTCTGACCCCCGAAGAACAAGCGGCTGGATCAACGGAGTGTCTACGCTGTGACTGCGCCGTCAAAGTGCATCGAGAAAGCTGTGTTCTGCCAGCTGCAGACACAGCACCCATTACTGACACCCCTGCTGCTGGCCGGACGGCAGGTCTGGAGCGACGGCTGCATGCTGGGAACATGTCCTGGAAATCTGGTTTGGGGGCGCACCTGTTACACGCATTTGTCCTAGACAAAGGAATCTTGGTCTGCCTGTGTGTCTGGGTCTCCCGTGTAAACCGAGCAAGGGGACGTCAGAGACCACGGATGTTACGTTCACATCCAGTTCGACAGGGGGGAAACTTTTGCAGAACGCTGGTTGGCTGGACTATTAACAGAAGGGGAGAGAACCCCCGAGTTATCCACCACTGCCGGGGGAAAGAGGCCAGCGCTCTGGGGCTCTGAGAAAGGCAGATCCTTTGGCCCTGTGGGTCGAAGACGCTGAGAAATTGCTTGAGACCAGAATTGCAGCCTGGGGAGCTCTAGACACTCGAGGGCCTGTTTTCACTGGGTTTGATTTGTAACCCGGCTGGCCTCTGTCTCTTGCAGCACGTCACGTTAGCCCAGGATCTTTGTTCCTGGACGTCCTTGGCTGGACTGTAAACCGTGTCAGCGCTGAGGGTGTGTCCCCGCGGAGCCGGTGGGCTGGTGTGTGCATTGGCTCTTCGGAGGCAGCGGACTTAGTCATTTCGGGGAGTGTTCGGTGAGCGGGACGGCACATTGCAGAGAGACGTCCGTAGGGGAGTTCGGGAACGGGGGTTCACTGCACAGCACCTCCAAAGCAAGGTTAAGGCTGGCAGAATCTTGGGGACTTTGCTGGGGGGGGGGGGGAACAGCTCTCACAGAGTCTAAACTCCAGCACACACCTTAACGGGGACACGTGCGCATAGCCGCGTGCTGTTCACTCTGAACCCTACTAAGGGCCCGGCGGGCTGGCACGCGGCAGCGGCTGTACTCACAGGCATGCTTGGTGTTGCCCGTCTTCCTGGACTTGTACCAGACGGTCATGCAGTCGTCCTGCAGCTTGAAGTAGCGCTGCTTCTTCCAGCTCTTGGATTTCACCTTCCGCATCATCGTCCCCTGCTGCATCTGCTCCAGGGTCTCGTCCAGCTGCAGGCCTTCGGGGCGGGGGGGGGGAGGGGGAGAGCAGACACTCAGCGAGGGAAGGCCGGAGAGGCTGTCCTGCTGGGGAGTGGCCTGCCATGGGAATACATGCAAAGTGCCCAGGGCTGACACCCACCCCTGTGACCCAGCCGGCTCCCCAGTGATATGGGGATCATCCTTCTCCTCTGAAAGGGGCACGACAAATGGACCCCTGCATTGCGGAGGCAGAACTGAGGACCCCGTTAACCCTTTGGAGGCGGCGATAGAGTGATGCAGACTTGTACCTGCGGCGCCCCAAAAGGTGGTGGGGGGCCATTCTCACCATAGTTGCAGTGGCGTGACTCTGGAGTGGCTGCACTGAAGGCAGATTTACACCAGGGTGCCTGAGCTCAGAGTCCACCCCCTCCTGTTACGCCTCCCATGGGCCCAGCTCCTCAGCTGGTGTTAATGGGCGGAGTCAGGGGTCCTGCACCCAAGGATCTGGCCCCAGAGACTCCAGAACGTGCCGCTCCCGCATCCTGGACCATCCCGCAGCTGAGCAGCCTGGGGTGAACTGGACTCGCCCCACGGGGCTGCCCCTGGAGTTTCCCTCAGCCGGGGGGAGGGTTTTGCCTCCTGTGCTGGAGCTACGGGGGGTGCTGGGGGGCGTCTCTTCTGGAACAGATTCACCCCGGCTGGAATTTCTGACCCCTGGGACGTGCCGACTCCAGACAAAGGGGTACGAGCGCAGTTTTCCGCACACCGACGCGCCCCGGGGACGTTCACGGTGGCAATGTTTCGGGTCACCCTGCACCTCCCCAGCCACCTGAGCCGCCACGGTGCCTCCTGGGAGTTGTAGTTCCATGGCCAGGGGGCCTCCCTTCTCCCCAATGGGCCCTGCCCCCTGGCTGGCCTCCATCTCCCATGATGCACCGTGGGCCCGGACGCGGCTGCGGGGGAAGGGCCGTAGCTCACCCAGCTTCCACGGGGTTGCACCAGGAATGGGCGTGCTGCGGCCCCGGCTGGGTGGCTTAGCTCTGACCCAGCCGTCTGAGCTCTCCCAGCCCTGCCCTGCATTTGCGGTTTGGCCCAGGCCTGCAGACCCAGGGATCAGGACGGGGCAGGGGTGATCAGAGGGGCTCTCCGGCTCGACCCCCACCACCCCTGCTGGCAGGATCATGAATGGGCCTGACCCAGCCCCGCTACTCAGAACCTTTCCTCTCCCAAAGCCATGTCATTCCCCCGTCCCCTGCCGCCCCGCCACACGCCGCTCCGCCTGGGGGACGCTCCAGGGACACTCACGGGGGCTGTACCGGGGCGACGCCATGGCGCGGTTCTTACGAGCTTGGCACGACGGGCATCTAGCGAGAGGAGAGAAAACAGCGTCATTAAATAAAGTCACGTCTTGTCCTGACAGCGCCTGGACCGCGGCCCTCTGCAGTGCAGGATGGGGGGGGTCAGCAGAGCTAGCCAGCTGGGGGCCATGTAGTGCCAGGCGCTGTACCCACAGGGGAAAGGACGGTCCCTACCGGCTTTCAACCACGCCAGGATGGGGGGGTGGGGCGGCAAGCTGGGTACCCGGATGGGTAGCCGCTGGCTGTGCCCCCGGCCATCGTGCTCAAGGGGGGCTCCTGGAGACCCAGGGCAAGGACTAGTTAGTCTAATCGATCTGGTAAATGCTTCCCCCCGGAATTAACCCCCGGCCTCTCCTGCCCTACACCCGCTGAGCGGCTGCCCCTTCTCCCGCCGCCGTCCCCCCCCGGCCCTGGCCCAGGGAGATGCGCCGTTCAGAGCCGGTCCATCGAGCCCACCATGCAGCTGGGCGGCAGCAATGAGACCCGACAGGCCCAGGGGCGGCGGGCTGGCCATGCACAGACGGCCAGAGCGTGGCGGACGCGGTGCTTGAGCCAGGCTGCGGATTCCCAGAATTGGCCCGCCCCGGCCCAGACACCACGGAGCCTGCGGTTCCGAGAAACCAGCAGGGATCCTGCCAGGCCACGGCCCGGCCCCGGCAGGCACAGGCTGGCCGGGGAGAAGCACAGCCCAGCGGCCTGGATTTTATTGGAAGCACAGCTGAGGAATCACGACGTCCCCGGGGCCCTTGGTAGAGGTGGACGGGGCTGTCTGCCGCCCTCAGCACGGCCGGTGCAGGCTGCCAGCAGACTCAGGCAGACGCCCCGGCGTCGCGTGGCCCTTCCCGGACCTCATCTTCAAAAGCAGCCGGGCAGAATGTTTGAAATGACGCCTGAGAGTCTGGAGCCGCAGCCCCAGGAGCGTGACATCCATGGCCCTCACCCACGCCCCGGCTCCTGAATCCCCTCTGCCAGACTGGCCCAAATCGGGGTCCAGATCTGGGTGTTGCCCAGGTCCATAGGCCGGCTCTCGGCACCCAGCACTCCCCTCTGGCCCGAGCCCTTTGCTGTGCCTCAGTTTCCCCAGCTGCTCGGTATGGATCCTGAGCCTGTCCCAGAGAAGGGGGGCAGATTCCTCCATCCACGGCTTGGGATCCCACCCCAGAGGGCAGGCCGCGGCGTGACAGACTCGGAACCGGCTCTGCCCTGCCTCTCGGGCCTGTCTCGCCTGCGGGGCTGCGGGAGGGAGGGAGGGGCCAGTCAGCCCAAGCCTGGGGCCATCGGCTAGTGACAGGACAAACAGGTGCGGCGGGGCTGCAGATTCAGCACTGGCTCCCTGCCAGCGCCCAGGAGTAGGGCAGGGATGGGGGGTGCCTCCCAGCTCTACCCGGTGGGGGCCCAGATCTGCTGCCGCCCCCCCAGACACCCCCAAATTGCCAGGAAGTGCAGCTACTCCCCCCTTACCAGTGGCTGGGGGCTCCCGTCCCACCGCTGGTGTCTCGCTCCGCCGCCCCGGCGGGGATCTCTGCGCAGCCCGAGCTGCTGCTGCCCACTGCTGAGCTTGCAAGGAGGAGACGTCAGCCCAGCCCAGCCCAGCGCACTTACAGGCACCGAGCCAAGAGCTCCCTTGTCAGCCGGCCACCTGGCAGCGGGCTCGGCTGCCTGGAGGGGACGGCGCGGGGGGGCTGCTGCCTGCAGAGAACCACGGTCCTCTCTGCCACAGATGAGCTCACCTGGGCCTCCCCTGGATCCTTTGTGACTCCCCTCGCCCCAAGGGCAGCTGGCCTGGGTCCCACGCGCCGGCCGGGCCAGGACACCTGGGTTCCATGTGCCGACCGGGCCAGCCAGGACGCCTGGGTCCCACCCGCCGGCCGGGCACGTTGTACCGGGGACTGGCACAGCCTTGCTGTGGCCTGGTGTCCCTACAGGGGCTGCAATGTGGGGCCGTCCCAGGCAGAGCTACGCTCCGGCCTGAAGACCCAACCTCGGGGGTGGGAGGAGAAGAGACAGCACCCTCCTGACCGCAGCCCAGGGGCTGGCTTGGGTTGCAGCTGGCGGGAGATGCCGCCAAGGGGGGGCCGCGAACGGAAGAACTCGGGGCATGAGCCTGCCTGGCTGAGACCCCTTCGCCCCCCAACACGCGGCTGGCAGGGGAGCCTGAGACCACGCGAAGCAGCCGGGTCAGGGCCAGGAGAGCGGCCTCTGACGAGCTGCGGTTTTCACACCCTGCAGGGCGGCCAGCGCCTCCTCCCGCCCCCAGGACACGTTACCAGCCGGGGCCCGTCCACACCGCACCCGCTATCCATGCAGCAAACTCCTCCCCGCGGCCAGTCCTGCGCTGCTGCGACATCTGCCCTGCAGGTGCCAGGCTCAGAGGTCATCCAGGGAGGGCAGCCGGCGCCGAGCTGGTCTCATTTGCAAATGGATTCGCTGGCTGGGTGCAGGGATGCTGGCTGCCAAGTCTGACGTCGGGCCGGGGCAGGGAGCGGCTCTGCAGTTTGGACGGGGGAGAGTTCTGGGGGTTAAGGGAGAAGAAAGAGAGCAATGGAAATGGACGAAGAGCTGAGTTTCACACACACGTGCCTGGGGTTGCCGGGCTGGGGCATTTGTTGTGCTCAGATCCTCCCCGGCCGGGATTCACCCCAGCCCCCCAGCTGTGCCCACAGCGCTGCACAGCGGGGAATGACAATTCCAGCAAACCTGGGGGATTTCAACACCCCTGACAGGAGCTGGAGCCAGGCCCTGACTTCCCACCCCGCAGAGACTGGGGGGCCCTGGGATGCTACTAGAACCAGGCCTGGCAGGGGGTGGGGACCACAGCAACAGCCTCTGGCACCAGCCAGGCTGAGATTCCCTTACAGCCAGTAACAGACTGGAGGGGGATTTAAGCAGGGCAGGGCAGGGCAGGGGTGATTCCCAGGGGCGCCCGGCATGAGCGCTGCCAAACGCTGCCCGTTTGACCCCACCAGGGGTTGGCTCCGACGGGCAGGAAGACCCGGAATGCAAAGATGCAGCAGCTGAGGCGGCCCCTGGCCGCTGGGTGGACTTTACAGCTGGGGGGGTCCTTCTCCGGGGCCCAGGAACCCGTCATTACAGCTGAGACTGACGCTAACGGGCCCCGGGGCTGCTCCCAGCCCGCGCTCGGAAGGCAGGAGGGATGTCAGCTGCAGCCAGGCCCAGGATGCCGTGGGGGGGACGGTCAAATGCCAGGGCGTAGCTCAGGGCCAGCCTCCGCTTTCCGCTCTGCTGATGCGCCTTTGTCCTGGCCGGGAGCCCCGCTGCTCTGCTGGTGTCCCTCAGAGCCTGAGTCCTGGCTCCCAGCCCCCCCGCTAACCCAGCCCTAGGCTCCCTCCCAGCTCTGCCGGCGCCCCTCAGTCCCAGCCCACAGCCCTGGGCTCCCACGCCCCAGCCATGCTGCATCTGGCCCTCGCTGCCTGCAGCTCCCGCTGCCACCCCAGGGTTACACCCCGCAAGATCAGCCCTGGGGATTGCAGACGAGCCTGTGATTTGACCCAACTGCCCCCGGCCCGATGCCACGCTCCGTTGGAGGCTCAGTGCAATCTGAGTGGCTTGACCCCTGTCCTAGCATGGCTTCAGCTGCTGGCCTGGCTACTCCGACCCCGGAGCATGACAGCTCCCGCTTGGCAGAGAGGCACAGACCGAGTCACCTTGCAGCTGGCCCAGTTACTGCCGGCCAGGGCCCAGGACAAGACCAAATACACACGTACGGAGGAGGGGGCAGCATTGGTAGGCCCCTCCATGGGGCGGCGCCCCTGCGGCTCTGGGGAGGGGGCTGGGATGACGAAGGGGGGCTGCAAAGGCAGGGCCCTCACCATGGGGGCGTCAGTTCTCTCCGCTGGCTGGGCCGGTCCAAGGCCGCACACGCAGTCTGCGGCAGACCTAGGGAGAGCCTGGGTCACCTACGTCCCCGCTCCCTGCGGAGAGGAGCTGCCTCCCCCTAGCCCTGACCGTGGCAAAGCCAGCCTGGCCCCCCGGCCGTGCCTTGGAGACATGGTGTCTAGCCTCAGCTCTTCTGGCCCCGGCCCTGCCTCAGTTTCCCCTCCCTGTGACCAGGGGGTGGGGATTAGGGCTTTGCGGCTCCACACCGCTGATGTTTATTCGCTGCTGGGAGTCCGCTGTGCAGGGGGACCGGGCCTGCCAGGAGTCCTGGGGACAGAGGCCAGGAAAGAGCCTGGGGCCGTGCTGGTAGATTTCACCCTGCAGCAGGAAGGCAAATTTCCCCGCTCCCTGGCTGACGTCTTCACACCTGGCAGGGCGTCAGGCCAGCGCCGTCTGCCACAAGCCACCGCACCCCAGGGGCGCCCACACGGCAAGGGGGAAAAGCCCCCATCCAACAGGAAGCCGCCGACCAGGCTGGGAGGCAAGAGCTGGAACCGGGTTCAGGGGTTCGTATGCCGGGACCCCAGCCTCATTGATCCCCGACCTCCCTGGCCCGGGATCTTGCCCGACTCTGCTGGTTTGCCAGTAGTTCACTCACTGCGCTTGAGGCAGGTCTCCAGCCCCGAGGGAAATGCAGATGCTCTGTTCGGATGGCTGGCCGGGGCTTGGGCAGAGCCAGCTGGGGCAGGCAGATCTCTGCTCCGTCTGCTGGCTAGGACCCCCCTTGGAAAGAGATGCTCGCTGCTTGTTCACTTCTGGAGCACAGCGGCTACTTTGAGCACCAACAGCAGGCCCAGGCAAGGGGCGCAGACGGGAATCCTCCCCCCAGCCCCCGAAGCAGGGCAGCGTTTGCAACCCCCCACGTGGGAACCAGGGGATATTTCCTCCCAAACCTGCTCAGCGATTCCTTGCAGGATCTCACAGTTGATGGCTTCGGCCACGGGGAAGATTTCGCCACGTTCCACTCATCTGAACGGCGCAGGCAACACCCGAACAGCGCCTGCAACCAGACGCAGCCACGCTACACGGCCTGCCTAGACACCCGCCAGGGCGGGGGACAGTTGTGCCCACCCGCTTAAAAGTGCCAGGATCCGATCTGGCGTGGATTCCCCAACTCTGGACAGCAATCCTTGCTGACGAATGAAGGGCCCGGCCGCGTGCGCTTTACCCTACCTCCTGCCTGCAGCGCCCAGCCTCAGAGATCAGACGGGAGCGGTGGTGCTTTGGTTTTTTTTTATTAAGTTTAAGTTACAAAACAGAAGCGTTTTTGAGTCGCGTCCAGGCAGGGATGGGAAAACGGAGCCTATCCCTTATAAAACCAGCGCCCAGGCGAAGGAAAGGGGCCCGTCGCTCTGCAGGGCTGGACGCGGGCTGGGAGACCGGGAGGGAGTTAAGACACTATTGGCACAACATGGCCAACGATCAGCAAAAAGGAAAAAAAAGCTTCTACCCAAGGAAGCGCGAGCTCTGGCTGCCCAGCTCGGTGCCGTGGCCAAAGGCGAGCCCAGCTCTCCCGGCAGGCAGACATCGGGGCTCCCTGCTTACAGCCAACCTCCCCCCTCCGGTCGGCTTTATATGCCAGCCTTCCCCTCTCCACTTGGGCAGGTGGGCAGCTGCCGTTCCAGCCCGTTTAACTGCTGCTGGGCTGAGGCAGATGCCAACACCGGGCCAGGGGACAATGGGGTGGGGGCGAGGAAAGCAAGAGGCCTCGTGTATCAAGGCAGCCCCAATGCCTGGCACCCCCAAGCAAAGCTGACACACCGGGGGCGCTCGGCACCGGTCTGAAACCGCCTTTGCCCAGGCTGCTCTTCTGTGGACCCTCTGCCACCCGGAGGCAGGATTTCCTCATTCAACGGGCTACCGGCCTAGCTAGTGCAGTCACCAGCTGCCGCCTCGAAGCCTGGCCAGCCAAGCGGGCTGGCAAAGCAAGGCAGCCTGCTGGCAGAGGCTGCGAAGGGGACGGCTGGACAGCCTGTCCACGTTGGTCGGAGTACGGCAGCCGGAGTTGCTGAAATACACGACTGACAGCCTGGAAACAGGACCTGGCCATCATCCCCTCCTCAGCCCCTGCTCCTAAGGAAGCCCCAAAACCCAGGAAGTCAAAGCCTTAGTTCTCCTGCGGAGAGCGAGGGCCAGAGGCCCCCACGGGCCTCGCTCCCGCCATCACCCTTTGCAAACGGGAACCAAAGCTGGGGAGCGGCAGGAGAGCTCCGGTGGCCGTACGCTCGGCCACAAACAAACTGTCGCACAGCGGATGGCAAAGCTCCGTGCGGGGAGAGAGCCGCCCCCCCGGGGCTAGACGCAGCCGGTTAGCGCTCGGAGGAGGGGATAAAATGACCGGGTTGATTTTTATTAAGCGCGCTCGTCTAACAGACTTGTAAACTGTGAGTGTGGCACGGAACCCGAGGGACGCAGCCGGGGCCCCTTGCTCCGCGGGCAGCGAGACGGTGCTCCTGGGAAGAGTCCATGGCCGCTGCGGCGCTGCCTGGCTCAGCACCAGGCAGATGCCAGCCATGCCGGGCAGAGGGGGATGCTTGGTTTTTAAGCTGCAGTAACAGTATTTGCTGGTGTCACAATCCCCGCGGCCGGGGGAGCGCTCCTGCAGTCCGGAGGCCGGCCCTGCGCAGCCAGTCGGTTCTGGAAGAGGTCATCTGTTCCTGGGTCTCTGTAAACCTGAGCTGTTTCCTCCCTGGTCCCCCACCCCCACCGGAGTCACTGCGGAGGGAGGGGGATGCCCCGGGGATCGGTGACCTGACCCTCCTGCAGGTTCTTGACGAGCTGTGCCAGCCAGCGCTTGGTGGTGGTGTCGTCTTTCAGCACCTGGGCGAAGGTGGTGTCCTTCAGCTGGTCAGGGAGGCACTGTCTGAGAGCTTCACGTGCCCTACATCAGGAGACAAGAAACAGGGGGACCAACAAATAAACTCACATTGACAAGAGGGGGGCACAGCCCCCTTGCTGGAACAGCCTGGTCATTACAGCCGAGGGGCGTCCTGGCTGGGACAGGCCTTCACCCTGCCCTCCGTAGCAAGCGACTCTGAAGACGCCTGGGAGGATTCCACTCGGCCTCCCGCCAGCGGTAGCTCTGACCTCCCTCCTTCCCCAAACACAGGCGCTCCAGGCAGATCCTGGCCTCCCCCACCTGAGACACTTATTGACGCAAAGGGTGCCCCCTGTCCCCACACATTCCACACCACCACCCCCTTTCCAGACACAAGGAGGGTGCCACTTCTGCAGAGGAAGTGGAGGCAGAGGGGACAGAGATGCTCGGCGGTTGAGTAAAGGCAAATACACTTCGCTGGAGAAGCGGCCCCTCGTCACTCCCCAGCTCTGCCCTGCACAAGCAGTTTGCAGCACTTCTACGCCTCGGCTGTGCAGCGCCAGCACAGCTCCAGACCAGTGAGGCAGAGCCCGTGGAGCAGCCCCAGAACTGGGCCCTATGTTCCCATCCCGGGGCCAAGCTGTAATTTCTGGCCATCCAACCTGCTGAAGCGGCGTTACCGGCGAGGACGCACAAGCCAGACAGAGCCCAGCGCGACCGGCAGGCACCAGGGGAGCTCCGGGGCCTGTACTGAGAAGAGCCACGTTCCATTTCCAAGGCTGAGCCAGAGGCAGACACACCAAGGGGAAGCACCTTCGCTCCTTGACCCCCCAGGAGCCCCGACAAACTCTTAAAATGTTTACCTTGGGTTATCGGAAAGGCGAAGGTAGCAGCGGACCACATGTTTCAACAGCCTGGCTGAAGGCTCCTTGGAGAGCTGTAAGACCATCTTCCCCTGGTCGACAAAGCAGAGGAACCAGTTAGAGAAACGGGGTTTATAGAAAGGACAGGGAAGTGCTGAACTTCGGTGGGTCCATTTCATTCTCCCAGGACTGGTAACCACAAAAGCAGCAATGACTGGTGCCTATTGACAGGCAGATACTCGTCCTTCCAGCCTAGCTTGTCATGCTAACAGGAGATGCCAGCAAATCAAAGAAGCTGCTCCAGCTGTGGCCGCTGCTGGTGATCTCTCCCCCAAGACTCGCTTATCACTGGATGGAACACGAGGACATTACAGATTACATCCCCAGGACATTTCCCTCAGAACTCGATTCATTCATATTCAGCCAAGGGCCTTGACGAGTTCCATCTCCCTGAGCTTTGGTCCAAGATTAAGGTGGAAAGCACTTCCCAGGATTATGTTTTCAGCATCCATTCGCTCGGATTGCCCGTTGGTGACAGCATTCCCCCTCCTTTAGGGCCGTAAGAGAGGGGTAACGAATCTTTGTTAAACACTTGGCAGAAATCTACAGAATCTGACCTGAGGCCCATTGGAAACTGAATGATCTACGCTGCCAAGGTAGCTATTTATTTTGGCATTCTTTATGTCCCACCTCACTCCCATTACTGAGGGATCGTCCTTGGAGATTCTAACTGTGCAGGTTTTAGGGAGTCTATTCCTAAATATCAACTGTATGTTTTACACACATTCCAGTAAGAGTTAGATGAGAAGCTGACCACAGGAAGCCTGCAGAGCCTCTGCCCTTGTCAGCAGGTGCCATAAACACAAGCTGGTTGCTCCAGCATAACCCCTTTAGTAACAGAAAGGAGAAGTAAATCCTACCAATATCATGGCGACATGGGAAAACCGCTCATAAGTCTGGCAGATATATGCCAATCCTGTATCATCCAGGAGGATCTTCTGTAGAATAAATGTAGCAACCTAGAATGAAGGGGAGAAATTGTTTAACTAGCTGCACCTGCAATAGACAGATAATGGTCCATGCCCTGTTTGTTTTCTGACAGCAACCCCAACCAATTGCATAAGCCAAGAGCATCAAGTTGAAGTATTTTAACAGGGGCGGCTAATGGGGTTACTCAGTTTCAAACTAGAAGGAACAGCTAGCTGGACTTTACGCAGCAGATGGAATTCACTGTGAAAGGGAGAAAGAAACAAGCTCCCCACAGACCAGGATCCACCAACTCAAAACAGCACCAGACCCTGCCTGAACAACAGATGCAAAACCTGCAGCCACATCTCCACTGCTACAATGATAAATACATCCCGCAAACCCCCTTCATAATCCAGGGGTGCTATGCATACCTATCACAACAGATGTTGCACCTCACCCAATGCACTAAATGCCCCAACAACGATGTGGGTGAAATCAGAGGATCACTACAACTCTCGAATGAGCTTGCAGAGAAAAATGATAAAAGAAACAACACATCACCCGTGGGGCGAACCCTTTTCACAAAGCAACCACTCTCTATCTGACCCCTCGGTCCTGATCCTCAAGAGAAAACTGCACGACACTTTCAAAAAAGCTTAAATTCGTAACTCTGCTAGAAATCATGGTCTTAATAAAGACATCATTGTAATAAGCCATAAATCCAATCTGCAAGCTACTGACCCTCTCTTTTTTGTCTCATGACTGCAAGGGTGTTAATGGGCTGCTTCATCTTGAACGGTCCCTTAGATTAAGTGCATGTTCACAATTTAGCTAACCAATTTGTTTCACCTTGCATTTAGCTGTGACTCTGAGGACCCTTCCCAAACCTGACAAAGAACTCTACATAGCTTGAAAGCTTGCCCCTTTCACCAACAGAAGTTGGTCCAATAAAAGATTTCACCTCGCCCACCTTGTCTCTCTAATATCCTGGGACCGACACGGCTATAACACTCCGAAGGGGAGAGGGGCAGACACAACCGCGGGATATTAATGAAGGGCTGTACTGACTCTGTCATCTGTTCACTAACAATTCCTGCCCGGCTACCCGAGAGAATGGGCAATTCAGACCTCATCATTCAGACCAATCAACTGTCAAGAGAGGAGAAATGGGAAAAGGTTGTATATGGGCTAGCAGGGCCCCATCGCATGGCCCTGCTAGTCCATATACAGCCCTGCCCAGCTGGCTTGTGTTTTCATCTCAAGTGTTACACAGCCAGTCTTCAAGTCAAGCCTTCCTGGAAGACTTGCTTCAGTCCAACACCAGTTACTGGGCTTGATACAGGAATGACTGGATACAATTCCCAGCCCTGTGCTATACAGGAGGTAGGACTAGACTAAGGTACCTTCCTGCCTTAATATCTATGAATACGGGTAATGGTGGGTGGAGCGTATTTGATTGGGTGGGTCGATGGTCTGCCGGAGGAAGGCAAATCCCAGGCTGGTAGAAGAACTAGCGAGGGAGGGATTGCGGTCATGCAGTCCCAACGTTCACCAGTTCAGGACAAACCAGACCCCAGTTAGGTCACTGGAAGGTCATTCTACAGGCCTGCTGTTCCGGCAAGGGGGGAAGTCACAGGCAGCAAGGCCCTCACGTAGCACAAGCGCAGAACTAGCGCGGCGGCCAAGGTGGATAACATCCAGCTTGGATTTTCAGAGCAACGTTTTTGAAGGAGGCAAGGAATCAGCAACTGCCTGTGTCGTTTTATGACATCAAGTTACAACAGGGGGGAGTTCAAACAAACTGAGTAAGATGCGGTGATCTGCTGCGTGCAGGGACGTGATGAACACAACACACGGGAACTAAGGGGAAGCAGCCAAGAGGCCAAGCAAAACAATCACTTAATTCAACTAAAGCAAATACCGTTTTGGAAAGTTCACTGCCGGACTCCATGATGCGTAAGCAGAGGGGGATAATTTCTGTCGTCAACAAAAAGTTGATCACTTCTTGCTCATCTGTTTTCACCAGGGCCCCTTAAAAACACACAAAAGAGCTTCAGATTTTAATTACTATTGTCTTTGAAAGAGCAGCTGGAACTAGGAGGCATGTATGACCACAGCAATGAGCAGAACGCAAGCATTGCTCAGGATGATACGGCACAATGGGAGCCTTTGGGTACTGCCAGGGTACAAAGAAAGAATATTTTACTGGTTACTAAGGCCTGGTCTACACTGCCGCTGGCGGTCGACGAGACATACGCAAGCTACATAAAGCAGCTTGCATCTCTCCCACTGACTGACTTACATTGCCGTACCACGGCATCCATCTTCACTGCGCTGCGTCAACCAGAGACGCCCTCCGGTCGATGCAGCTTTACTCCTTTTGGGGAGGTGGATTAATTGTGGTGACCGGAAAGCACATCCAGGATTGATTGAGCAGGTCTCCACGACCTGTTCAATCGATCCCGCTGCATCGATCCCCAAGTCGCTGGCAGTGTAGACATAAGGCTAAGTGTTGGAGCGACGGCCCAGGCAGCAGCCGTATCCCAAATTCGGCTTCTGATGCTGTTCTCAGGTGGGGACAATCCTCGGGATGCCTAGTGCCTGCTTTGCCCAAAGCTGCCCACCCACTTGCTTGTCCAAAACTGAAGAGCCATTCATGTAGCATAAGGGGTCATTGTTGACTGAGGGGCCTGTCCAACTGCATGCTGCCTGGGGCATGTGACACGCTGTACCCCATGTGCACCCTTACAGTATGATCCGTGTCTCACTCATGTTCGCCCTGACAGTGTAAGTGCGCACCGTCTGATGCAAAGTGTGCCACACGAGGTGTTTGTGGAACGCTCACGGCACACTGAACGTTATTGTTGTGGTAGCGTGTTTCTTGCAACGTCAGACATATGTACAGATACGAAACTCTGCTGTGTCATGTCCCCAAGTGTGTCTCCCCCATGGCTTGAACAAGATAAAGACAAACACAAGGCTGCGTTTCCACGCCCAGTAGAGGCATGCACACAGGAACAATGGACTGGCCTAAGCACCTGTGAGCCCTTTGACTCAAGTGGAAGAAATCATGGCCATGGCCGGACAGGCCTGATCACCTGACACCCCCCCTCCCCCAGGAGGTGTTGGGGAAACTTGTTAAAAGCTGAGGTGGTCTGTGTCTCGGGGTTCTCTCCTGGAATCCATCTTCTGAGCAACACCCAAGACTGCGAATCTACCCACAGGAGGGGAGGGGGGAGCCTGGCGGAAAGATGCATCGCAGCCAGCTGTGGGTAAGCTGACATCACAGAAGCTCCTGAAATATTAAATGAGTTCCAGAGGGGTGGCCGTGTTAGTCTGTTTTTAGCAAAACAGCGAGAGTCCTGTGGCAACATTATGAAATATTAATCTTAGTTTAGGATGCGAATTACCTTTCAATTGATTGTGACAAACTCCTTGACTTATTATTAATCCCTTGGTTTAGAGTAATCTGATTTATATTCACTTAAAATCTTGCTGTAGTCAATAAACTTGTTTGTTTTATCGAAAACAGTGCACGTGGCTTGAATGTGTGCAGAGACCTCACGGAGTGACAGAGCTGGTGCATATCAATGTCTTTGATAAATTGACGGAAAAGGTAAATGAGCTTGCAGGGTGCAGTGCACAGCAGTTCCCAGGGTTGCCTCTGGGACTGGGGTGTTTGCTAGGGGTCTATCCCATGAATGGCTGGCCAGAAGCGCTCCTTCACTAGGTATGGGACCGATTGCTCGCAGGAGGCTGGGCGTGGGCTGAGCCAGGAATGGGTGGTTCACACAGCAAAGTGGGGTAAGTCGGGGCCCAGGAGTGTGGAATCGGGGTGACCCAGCTGCACACCAGTCCAGATTGCAGGGGGGAACGTCACAGGGCAGATCTAGCTGACTTGCACAGGGAAGTAGGAGAGGTCACTGGGAATTATGTGTATATATCCCATTTGAAGAGATTAAAGAGTTGATGTTACCAACACAAGGGAAAGCACTCCCTTCGTCGGCCATTGGCTGCACCCCCCTCCCTCCTTCCTTTTCTCTGTCCGACTTTAGACTGTTTGCACCACACAGCAGGGGCTGGGGCTTTTCTCTGTGGAAACCAACTAGCACATTGTGACCAACATGTCAAGCAATGCACTGGTGAAAAAAGAGGAAGAGAAGTGGGTTTTATGCAACACTCAATGACTGGTGACCCAGAGATCACGGTCAGCTGTGCTCCAACCCTCTCCAAGGCATGTATCTTCGCCACGCATGTGAGTAAAGCCTGCTTCTCTGAGACAACTAGTCTGACTTGAGAACGGTGTGAACGGCACGGGAACGTGCTACTTAAACCAGTGCCTGTATTCCGGCAGGAATTTTAAGGGGACACTGCACAGCCAGGGCAATTGCCACATTGAAGCCGCTGAAGTTTCTGGCTAGGGAACCCCGTCGGTTCAGCAGAATGAAGCAAAGAGGCCGTTTTTTAAAAAGCAGCAAAAGTCTAAGCATTGTCTCCTCCCGGCAATAAAACAAACACGATCTGAAGCACACCGTCAACTGCCCACTTATGAAAAATGAAATGACTCTTAGAGACAGCATCGTCTTATTGCCCCCTTACTGAGCTGGGTTAGAAAGCTTTCAGGAAAGAAAATCATCTAGGGAAAAAAATAGGGGGAAATTACACCTGAGTAAATTCATGGCAATAAAATGGAGAGAGACTCTGGAAGTTTGGCACCCTCAATAATCTCTTTTCTTGACGGGCTGAGCCTGTAGCTGAAGAAACAACAGGCTTCGCTGTTCCTGACAAGTTAACTCCTCACCTGCTTTGTGGCCAGAACTTCCTGATGGCACCAATTCTTCCTGTGCCAAACCAAGATGCAGCTTTGGTGCATGCTATTGACAGGTAAGTCATGCACTTGCATTTGGTGTGACAAACCCTTCCGGCAACACTGCCGTGGTCCCAAAACTCCAGGGTCTTTTCTACCACTGATGTGTAGCATTTATATACACAATTCCCACTAGCATTAATGGGCGGAAAGCTGATAAGTTCTCCGCATATCGACGGCAAAAGTGAGCCCCACTTCGTGTTTAACAACATTATCACTAACTCAGAAGATCGTGCAGGGAAGGACAGCAACAGTGATTTAAGGTCCTGGTACACTAAAGGCGTGGGATAAACTGGCTTAGATGCGTAGGAAAGGAGGACCCAATGCTCCCAGCGTTTGCACGACTGCTTACCAATCACTCCGAGGCTGGTAAGCCGCAGGTATTCAAAAGGACGAGTCTTGCTAACTGTGTGCAAGAAGGGATACAAGAAGAGAGGGATATGAGCTGCAAGGAAGGCTGACCTGGAAGAAAAGGCAGAAGACAGATTGAACATACACCACGAGAAGCCAAGAGGGCTAAACAGAACACACAATCCAGTAACACAGCATGGTACATCTGCCTCTGCCTCACCAGACATGAACGCTCATTGCGGTGGGCGGGCGGGCAGGCAAAATATCCTCATTTGACAAATGGACAGAGGTGAAGTGACATGCTCCAGGCTGCACAGTCAGAGCCGGATGAGCAGGCAGGTGATGGGCCCGTTACCCCTCTCGATGACATAGATCCACATTTTTGTATTACCCCATCATGATCTGTTTCTTGTCTCATCCATGCTACATCTGATCTTTTAGGCTGCAGGTGCTTTGACTTATTTACCAGGTACACGTCCAGGCCCCCAGCACGATGGGACCCCAATCTGGCTGGCCTCTAACTACTACTACAGTATAAATATTACATAAAACCAGCCGCCATCACAAAACTCAGTTGTTCCTATCTCCCAGGCCTGTGCTGCTTTTCTGATGGTGGGTAGAACTAACTCTGATTGTGGGAAGTCACCATATGAAGAGGTTCCCCTGTTGATGTATCATTGCCAAAGACAGTTCTAAGGGGCTTTCTCTTTACTGTCAGCTGGATGCACATGACTGGGTTCAGAGTACAGAGACTCCACCCTTCAGATACTGATCTTGAGTTTTCGCATTTGTATTAAGTTACAAAGGAACCCAAGGAAAACACTAGGCTGGTTCTTTGAATCCTGGTGTACGCAGCATTTCTGTTAAACTTTGTTTGGCAGAGGCTACAAGACATTCTGCTTCCTAATTGTTCCAAGAGGCCGTTTCGTTACTGGGCCTTATTCACAGGGAGAGCGGAAATGTGAGAGAATGTGGCGTTGGGCTGGTTTTCTTCTGGGTTTCAGTCACTGTTCTTTAGGGCGGGCACCTTGATCATTTCTTTCCTTGTAGTCAAGCAACAGGGACAGTAACAGGCTCCAGGGTATCTGGGAGGCACTGTTCTCCAGCAAATAAAGCACTCGACTGAGACTCAAGACATGAGCTCCAGCCCAAGCGCGTCTGCTGAGTGACTTAGGGACATTTTCCCTGGCTGTGGCACTCTTTCTCCCACCCATTGTCTTCTCTAATTACACTGCAAACACTTCAGCACCGGAACTGGCTCTTATTACATGCTTGTACCGCACTTAGCACAAGAGCCCCGATCAGATCTCGGCTGGAGAGTCTTGGTGAGACCATAATGTTTTAGAGACTGTGGGTATTTAAGGATGTCTCAATATGCAATATGTTTGGGGCTTCAGATCTCCAAAGGAACAAGTGACAACACAGTGCTGCTGTCTATCATCCACTGTCACATGCCACAATGCATGTAACGTGGAGGCTTTAAAATGAATTTACCACTTCCCCAGAGTAACACAAAACCAGCTGGCAAAGCAAACCATTTACACAGCCCGACACACAGGTCACAGGTACCTCAAGGCTAGCCAGTACACCTGACACCATTTACCTGGTTTCTGGATGCGACGCAACGCACTGCAGTAGCGCCAGAGCATTGCAGACTCTGTTAGACTGATGGGCCGTCAGGGTTGGTGGGTTGATTGATGGGTAAATATTTACAATTTCCTAGAAAAGTTAAACAAAGCAAAATGAAAGGAGAAAAACTGGCCCAAGCTACAGAAATGCAATCGCCTGGTGGGTGGCTGCTAGCACCAAGGAGATGGCTGCCTATTTAATTTGCCATATCACCACTTCAAGCATCATTTTAAAAGGAAGTTATGTTACCCAGGGGGACCCACACTTTGCCCAACTGAGGGCTGCACCATGCAAGTTGCCAGGTGTCAAGGTGATGCATCTAATTGGCATGTAATTAAGCAGACCACAGCTGCCTTTAATTGATTGTTAGGTACTGGGTGACTGCTGTCCTGTAAGTACCTACAAATAACAGACTGCGGCTAGACATCCCAGCATGTAAAGCTCTAGCCTGATCTATTACATGCGGGGACCTCTGGTCTCCTTGAGCTGCAGACGCTGTGGCCACCAAGAAAGCTGAACTGCATGAGCACAGGGGGCAGTTATAGGGAAGGGGGTGAAGAGAGGAGTCTGACCCAGGCGTGTCAATTTCTAACACAAGGTCTTTCTGGTTTTCTTCCCTTGCTCCACATGGATGCTGAAGAGGCGTTTCACAGGGCCCATCTCCCCCTTATTTTTCTTTAATTCCTCACAGGAAACACCCAGGTTTCACATTCCGCAAGTCAATCAGCAGCTGTGGAACATGTTGGATGGTGAAGAGGTAGCAGCTAAGTGCACAGGGAGGGATGTGGGTGTTTTTATTTGCGAGGCTGTCTTGCAGTAAGAAGGATTAAGCGATAAGAGTTAACTGAGAAAATCCAAGAGAGGTCACATAAATGGGCGAGCTCCGCCTGCTGCCGGGGTGGTATCCTGAGGGGTCATTTCAAGTGCAAAGGGAAAGGAGAAGCACCCACCTGCAGAAGAGCTGCGATTGTGCCAAATGAGTGCCAAAGCATCGGGGCAAGGTCAGGGACGGATTCACGCTTCTTACTCAGCTCCAGCAAGGCATTCTCACGGGTCTCAGGGCTGGACAGCTCATTTATCCACTGATAGATCTTCTCTCTATCCACCTGAGCCAGTGCTGTCGGCACAGGCTTGAGGGGAGACAATACAACGTGTAAGTACATCATCGTTTTAGCTGATTCAAACCAGACCCTCTTCGCTTCACGAGAGAGACAGGTGAACACAGTCAGTTATTGCAGCCTCACAGAAAGCTCCGGTCAGGAGAGAGAAGAATCAACAGACCTGCTCTTCTGGATACAGATAACTGTCTCGGGTCAATACTTATTTCACCTGCCATGAAACACGGACAGGTACTTTGCTTCATGGAATAAATCTACTGCTACTGTCATTCATCTGTGTCCTCTGGCAAAATGGTATCTAGTAACTGCCTTCAGTGAATGCACTCCTTCCCATCTACACAAGCAGAACACTAGGGCAGGTTATCTTTAATGCTTTTTCCAGTGGAAATCTGTGCTCCAGCCCTGTCTACATTGAGTATTTATAGACCCCGCAATCAAAGTGCAAGCATAATAAAAGTGCATTGAAAGAAGTACTTAAAAGTACAGAAAAGACAGGTTAATTTAGATTCCACTGTTTTTATAACCTCTAAAAAGCTCAAGACAGCAGCTTTTCAACACACGCAACATTCACTAAAAACTATATTAAAATGAAAACATTTCTAATTATTTCATCTACCTCTGCATGGTATGCCATGGGGCATTTAAAAGTATTGCTAAAGAGACATTGTGTTACAACTAGGCAGGGTAGATAAAAACCAATGATTAAAAAAAAAAAAAAATTGGATTTTTAAAATAAATAAAAAAAAATCAGTAAAATGCTAAATTTCTCTCGTTTAAAATATAATAGTTACAATTAAATCTCATCATAAACATGCTAAACCTACACTTATAGTCTCATAAAAATGAATTAATGGCTCTAGTCTGTCCAGCTTAACTACCAGATCTTGCTTCTTGAAAGTTTTGGGCTTTTAGTTTCTGTTTCTCAGCAGACTAAAGTCACCTGTGCAAAGAAAGACACAGGCTGGATAGGATTGTTGTTGCCCTGTGCTTAGGTGGTGGTGGAGCTGGGCCAAGCAAGGCAGAGGAGCTAGTTAAGACACTGTCTTGAAGACAGAGAGACAAAGGATGGAGACAGAGTAGAAAGGAACAGTGGAGTGGACTGGAAAGAAAAAGGGAAGACATTATTCAGTACACACACAGCTTCCTATGGTCCCCCACACTTTTGCCAGAGGAAAAACTATCATGGCTTCTTGGCGTAAGAGAGACCCTATCTGGGAATATTTTGAAGAAATTCCTTCCCTGGGTAAAAAAGAAAAACGTGTCAAGTGTAAGCAGTGCAAGAAGGAGATGCAGGGCCTAGTTGCAAGAATGAAACATCATAATGAAAACTGCTTATTGGGAGAAAATGATGTGGATGAAGATGTGGCTGTCTGAAGAACAACGTGGATCAACTGGTTAGTAACTTAAATAATTCACTTTGCAATGCATCATTTTTCAAGACTCTCTCTCTATGCCTTTTAATATAAGTGTGATTTAACAAGTAAATTCCCAAGCTGTTTGCTATGTTGGATGTTGCTAGAAAAAAAGGTTTAGCTAAGCTAATCCTTATGGCTTGTTTAATTAGTTAACTAGGTTTAGAATCTATCACCCAAGTATACAGTACAGAAAGCTGCAGTAAGAGAAATCTAGAGTTGCCAGTTGTCACTGGGCGCCATTTTCTTATTTTATATTACATAATACATGCCCCTTATTTTGGAACATCATAGCCACAAACCATAATGGTGATGCCATAAGTCTATTTTACTTCAGCATAACTCAGCTTTCCCAAGGGAACCCCATCCGATACTTGTTTTCTCAAAAAAACAGACGTGCCCTTGAGTTCTATGGGGCTTACTCCAAAATTAAGTGCACTCGAAGTGAAGTCAGTCTTAGCTTTTTTGATGATTTGGAATCGGATCTGCATCCTTGCTGAAAAAAATGTAAATGATTAACTGAATAATAGAGTGAGAAGAACTGAGAAGAACGGCTATTCAAAATCATTTTTGAATTTTGTTTCAGGATCCCATTTAAGCATAAGTGACTTTGACTGTCTATCTGCAACAACTTCAGAGTCACCCGTTGGTACTTTCAGCAGCAGTGCTGCAACTAAAGGTATTTCAGACAACAAAGTATCAGTAGCAAGCAAAAGATTGCAGTCATCCAGTGAAAGCACCACCATGGATGGGTTTGTGGTAAGGACCAGCAAATACCAACAAGACACAATAGATGAAAAGATTGCTCGGTTCCTTTATACCACAAATTCTCCTTTTCGCATTGTTAACAACAAACACTTCATTGACATGGTTGAGTCCTTATGACCAGGCTACACTCCACCTGGTAGAGCAGAAATTGGGGGTAGGTTGCTAGATACAGTGTATGAGAAGGAACTTGAACAGTGTGCAGGAAATACTGAGGAAATTTCCCAATTTAAGCCTTGATTGGTGGAGCGACGTACACAATGATCCAGTAATATGTACCTGTGTGACAACAGAAGATGGGGTTGCATATCATCCAGAAACAATAGATACATTGAGAAATGCCCACACAACAGAATATTTAAAAGAAGTGGCAGTGAAAGCTGTAATAAACTGTGAACAAAAATTCAACTGTCATGTGCGCTGTTGTCACAGACAATGCTGCAAACATGGCAAAGATGAGGAGATACTTAGAAGAAGAAAGGGAAGGAAGCTCCTTAATAACATATGGCTGCAGTGTCCATTTAATGCATCTTTGAGCCAAAGACTTAAGTAAGTCTTCTCCAAAAGTGAAACTACATGACAGGGATCAATCCTTCCAGAACTGTGGAAGTTAAAGATGAGAGAGGCATATGAGGCTCCATCTAATTTTTTGGGATACCATTCCACAGCCTCACTTCTCAGCAAGTGTCTCCTGATATTTAGATGAAGTTTTCCCTGTTAATTTAATCTATTATGCCCAGTTATATCCCATCCACATTCTCACTAGTTCTCCCCCCACATTTGGTATTTATAATCTGTAGGCTTATTATCTCCTTTCTCTTATTCACTTAGGAAAGTGTTTATTAAGTGCCATCATAAGAATGGCCCTGTTGGGTCAGATCAACGGTCCATCTAGCCCAACATCCCGTCTTCCAACAGTGGTCAATGCCAGGTACTTCAGAGAGAATGAACAATGTAGTCATTTGTTGGCTGTGTGCATTTTCCCAGTGTGTATGCTGGCCCAGCTCTGTGCAGATAACCGAAACACCAAACCACAATTCCAATAAGACCAGATATCCATTTCAGTAACGAAAGCACCAGGCCAGGTATATTGCCAATGAATCATGGTAAAAAGTGTCTTATACAAGCTACAAGTACACTTAATACATGTACGCCCATGACAATGGTACTGGCTAAGTAAACAGCGGGACTTTCCCTTCCTCACTGCGCCAGACAAAGACTCCCTTTGAGACCCTCTTTTATACACTGATACACACAAGTTGCGTATTTCCCCTCTGACGTGTAGTTGCCACCCTCTGACTTGGTAAGATACCACCCTTTACCTTGTACCAGATGGTTCGGTCAACACATCTCTATCCATCATATTGTCATTCTGAGGGGTCAGTAAGCTCTCATTATCTTTGGGGTATTGGGATATTCCGGTACCTTTCTGGAATGTGCTTGCGTGAGTGCTCTGTACCTAGTACTTCTCCAGGAATGTGTGTTTGCAATACCAGCTCTGGTTTTGCCAGCTACTGAGAGTCTGCCAACATTCACAGCCTGACTTCTGCTAACTTTGCTTCATAACAACAGGGCTTAACTATTACTTTAGCTCAGTTAAAGGTCTCATACCTGGCCTGTTATACTAGGCCTCATGTCTCAGGTTCTCACTTTTTACTACAAATAGAACAAAATCATCAAGTGATCCATCCCATCGCCTATTCCCTGCTACTGACAAATAGAGGCTAGGGATATTTCAGAGCATGGTTTTGCATCCCTACCTATTCTGGTGAACAGCCAGTGATGGACCTATCCTTCATGAACTTATTTAGTTCTTTTTTGAACCCTGTTATAGTCTTGGCTTTCACATAGGTTGACTGTGCGTTGTGTGAAGAAATACTTCCTTTTGTTCATTTTAAATCTGCTGCCTATTAATTTCATTTGGTGACCCCTAGTTCTTGTGTTATGAAGAGTAAACAACACTTCTTTACTTACTTTCTCCATATTAGTCATGATTTTACAGACCGCCGTCATATCCCCCCTTAGTCGTCTCTTCTCCAAGCTGAGAAGTCCCAGTCTTATTAATCTCTCCTCAGGGGAAAACTGTTCTATACTACTAATCATTTTAGTTGCCCTTTCCAGAGGGGGAGACCAGCTCTGCACACAGTATTCAAGATGTGTGTGTACCATGGATTTATACAGAAGCAATATGATATTTTCTATCTAATTATTTATCCCTTTCCTAATGATTCCCAACATTCTGGTAGCTTTTTTGACTGCTGCTGCACATTGAGTGGATGTTTTTAGAGAACTATCCACAGTGACCCCAAGATCTCTTTCTTGAGAAGTAACAGCTAATTTAGATCCCACTATTTTGTATGTATAGCTGGGATTATGTTTTCCAATGTGCATTACTTTGCATTTATCAACACTGAATTTCATCTGCCTTTTTCTTGCCCAGTCACCCAGTTTTGAGAGATCCCTTTGTAATTCTTTCCAGTCTGGTTTGGCCTTAACTATCTTGAGTAGTTTTGTATCATATGCAAATTATTGCCATCTCACTGTTTACCTGTTTTTCCAGATAATTTATGAATCTGTTGAACAGCACTGGTCCCAGTACAGACCTCTGGGGAAACCACTATTTACCTCTTTCAATTGTGAAAACTGACCATTTATTCCTACCCTTTGTTTACTATCTTTTAACCAATTTCTGATCCAGGAGAGGACCTTCCCTCTTATCCCATGACAGGTTACTTTGCTTAAGAGCCTTTGATTGAGGGACCTTGTCAAAGGCTTTCTGAACAACTAAGTACACTATATCCACTGGGTCACCCTTGTCCACATGCTTGTTGACCCCCTCAAAGAATTCTACTAGACTGGCCAGGCATGATTTCCCTTTACAAAAACCATGGTGACTCTTCCCCAACAAGTCGTGTTCATCTACGTGTCTGATGTGTTTTTTACTAGTTTCAATCAGTTTGCCTGGTAGTGAAGCTAGGTTTACTGGCATGTGATTGCCTCTGGAGCCTTTTTTAAAAGTTTGTGTCACTTTAGCTATCCTCCCAGTCATCTGGTACAGAAGCTGATTTAAATGATAGGTTACATACCACAGTTAGTAGTTCTGCAGTTTCACATTTGAGTTCCTTCAGAACTCTTGGGTGATACCATCTGATCCTGGTGACTTATTACTGTTTAATTTATTTATTTAATTGTTCCAAAACCTTATCTAATGGTACCTCAATCTGGGACAGTTCCTCAGATATGTCACCTAAAAAGAATGGCTCAGGATTGGGAACCTTCCTCACATCCTCAGCTGTGAAAACTGATGCAAATAACTCATTTAGTTTCTCTGCAATGGCCTTATCTTCCTTGAGTGCTCCTTTAGCATCTCGATCATCCAGTGGCCCCACTGCTTGTTTAGCAGCTTCCTGCTTCTGATGTACTTACACATTTATTTGCTGTTACTTTTTGAGTCTTTGGCTAGCTATTCTTCAAATTATTTTCCTAATTATATTTTTACACTTCACTTGCTGGAGTTTATGCTTCTTTCTATTTTCCTCAATAGGATTTAACTTCCACTTTTTAAAGGTGCCTTTTTGCCTCTAACTGCTTCTTTTACATTGTTGCTAAACAACAGTCATGCTTTGTTGGTCCTCTCTTATTTTGTTTTTCAATTTGGGGTATACATTTAAATTGAGGCTCTATTATGGTGTCTTTAAAAAGTTTCCATGCAACTTGCAGGGATTTCTCTTGTGGAACTGTACCTTTTAATTTCTGTTTAACTAATTTCCTCATATTTGTGTAGTTCCCCTTTCTGAAATAAATGCGACCACAATGGGCTGCTTTGGTGTTCTCCCCCACAGGATGTTAAATTTTATTATGTTATGGTCACTATTACCAAGCGGTTCAGCTACATGCACCTCTTGGACCAGCTCCTGTGTTCCACCTACAAGTAAATCAAGAATTGCCTTTCCTCTTGTGGGGAGGATTAGCTGCTCCAAGAAGCAGTCATTTGGGGTGTCAAGAAGCTCTCTCTGCATCCCATTCTGAGGTGACATGTACTAGTCAACACGGGGATAGTTGAAATCCCCTATTATTACTGAATTTCTTACTTTTATAACCTCTCTACAGCCTCTGCCAGCAGTCTCACTACATAAAAGGCCAGTGCTCTGGCTTATTAGAGTTTTGTTACTGCAACTTCTTCCAACCCCCCTCAAAAAAATCCCCGTTTACAGGCCCAATGACTTTGTTGAAGGATAGTGTTATATAATGCAGTCGCCAGTACCCTGCAGAGACAGCTGCATTTTGGGCCCCATTTACATTACTGTCCACTCACCTGCTCTGTTAGAAAACACATTTAAACACACTTCATAGAGTTTACTGAAGACATCTTTCAAATGAGCTCTCAACGAACTTGTTCTCCAGTCACAGCAACCAGATATACAGACATTTTAAATCACTTTTTAAAAACTATTTCCGATCACACAATGAAGACTAGTGTCTAAAGGTGGGGTATCAATGAGACGTACCGCAGCCCCACACCCATTATAAAAAAGGACGGGTTCCGATTGCTCTAAAGCTGAAGGAATGTTTACAAAAGTTAACTTTCGGCTTCTGCCCTTTTGTGCTCCAGAAGGTATTCAGCCCGAGAACCAGTCTAGACAGCCCTGGCATTAGACGACCCCGGAACCCGCCTGGATACCGCCACAGCGAACCACCCCGGCGCGAACGCAGGGCGGCAGAGGACAGGCGCTGGGCTCTGCTTCCCGGGGGGGGCGCTCCACTCCAGGAGCGGCTTTTTTTAAAGGCGGGGGAGCGGCGGGTGAAAAGTCTCACAAGTGGGGGCGAAGTCACAACCCCTCCCCCCCCTTGGCATAACCCCTCCAAACTCCGCTGCCCTGCTTCAGTGGGTCGAGCGGGGCCTTTCTGGTCACCTGAGACGCTTCCCCCAGGCACGACCCACAGCACCAGGCGGGGGGGGGGGGGGCGCTGGCCAAAGTGCCCCGGCCCGGGCCATGCGGGAGGAGGTCGGGCGAGAGGCTCACGAGGGGCCCCCCAGGAGAGGCGCGTTTTACCAGCCCGCCCCTCCCCCACGTCTCTCGCCAGAGGGGCAGCAGCCAGGAGGGTTCGGGGGGCGGAGGGGGGACCCGGCGCTCCCTCCCCCACCCGGACTGGGCGGGCTGAGGGGGGGGAGGGGCAGCCCACGGGAACCGAGCTGGGGGGGGAGGGGCCCCACAGGCGGCCCCACACGGCGAGCCGGGCCTCGGCCGGCCCCTTCCCCGGCAGGCCCCGGCCCCGGGCGGGACTCACCGCGGCCGTGGCCAGGCTGTGCATGTTCGGAGCCGCCGCCGCCGCTCACGCCGCCCAGGGCCGGGATCAGGCCGCCGCCGCCGCCATAGGTAGGGCCCAGCCAGCCAGGCCGCCTGCGCGCGCCGCGCGTGCCTTGCGTGACCCGTGACCCCTGCCCTCTCACCCCCGCGCCCCCTGGCGCTCCGAGCGCGCGCCCGGGCAGGCAGGCAGGCAGGGCCTCCCGCGCGGTGGATTCTGGGACAGAGAAGGTGCCCGTGGGGCGGCGAGGTCCGCAAACGAGCGCCTGCGCGCGCGCGCGCGCGCGGTGACGTCGCGCCCGCCGCGCGCGCGCCAGCGTAGTGTTGTACGTGCGTGCCTCAGTCTCGCGCGGGGGACGCGGCGTCTCGCGCTGCTGCCCGCTTCCCGCCATCTGCCTCTCCCACCTCCCCTCCTCCTCCTCCCCCTCCCCCCCCTTCCCCCTGAGAGGAGCCGGAGCGTCGCGACGCGAGCGCCGGGGCCGCCGCGGGAGCGGGACGCGCCGAGCCGAGCCGAGCCGAGCCGAGCGGCGGCAGGTAGCGGAGCTGGGCTGGGGCCGGCGTGGGGGGAGCCGGGTCGGGGCCATAACCTCCCCTCAGCGCTCGCAGGGATCCCCTGCGGCTGCCCCTCCCCCCCGCGTACGCACGGGGACCCCCGGCCCCCCTGGTTCCAAGGCCGCCCTTCCCCCTCCCCCCCCACGCGCTGCCTCAGTTGCTCCAGGCTGATCCCTCCCCCGGGGAGCCTCAGCCTCGGCCAGTCCCTCCCCCCTCCAGCTGGGAGCCCCCCTTCGGGCCGTGACCCACTCCTAGGTGGGGAGTCCTGGGGGCTCCCCTCCCCCCCCCCGACTGTGCGCCCCACATTCCCCGGCGGGGGGGGGGGTGCCTGGGCCCCTCCAGGGACCTTTCCCGGGTGTTCGCCCCCCTGCCATGGGCCGACCTGGTCTGTGACACTCCTGACTGAACCCCCCCTTCCCCCCCCGTCAGCCAGCCGCGGGACCCCCTCGTCTTTGCTGGGTGACGCCGAGCAGGCCCCCCCCCCCCGCGCCTTCATTTCCTTCTCTGCTGCCTGGGGACAGCGGTATGGCTGCACCTGGGGTGGGGGCGGACGGGCTCCCAGGTGTGGTGGTGGGGCCGGGGCAGGCTCGGGAAGGCAAGTCCCCTCCGTGCTGTGTCTGTGGCTGCTGATGAACACGCACCAAGTGAAGAAGCGCGTGAAAGGGGCCGGCCCTGGCTGAGCTGAGCCCCGCGTTTCTGGGCATGGAAAGAGGCCCCGTGGTGGACAGCGAAGAAGGTAATGGCCACTCTTCCTGAGAGAGATCTCAGATGGCCGTTTCTCATCCAGAGTGTGCCTCTAGTTCTTCCCCCAGCAGAAACGGGGCAGGGGCGATGCCACCGTGAGAGAAGGGCTCTCTGCATGCCAGAGGAGGTGGGAGAGAGAGCCTGTGTGTTTCTGTCTTCCTTCCCATCATCCTGTCTAAAGTGTTGCAAGAAAACTGAAGGGGAGTGGGGGGGAGTAAGTGGCCATAAGAAGTGGCAGAAAGCTTAGGCACTCAGCCTTCGCCTTTGACAGCAATCTGGTCTGCGGATGTGTTGTTTACACTAGACTTTTGCTTAATATTTCCCACCCATGCAGCGCTACAAGTGCCGGTAATGGAGGAAGCACTGGTTTTGATGAGGGTGTATAACCTTGCTGAGAGCAGATCTAGCTGACATCTGCGTCTTGTGTATATTGGATGTTCTCACCATTGCTTTCACTAGCAGAGCAATAGTGGCAAAACTGAGGGAAAAATGTCTACGCTAGGGAATGCTGATGGTATGCAACGTCTTAGTCTTGTTTTTTGGATAAACTGCATTACCTCTCGGAATTTATGTCAGGGTTAGTGATAGGGCAGGTTCAGGAAGGCACTCTGCTATACATATTTCTGCTGATTAACATGCAGAAACACTATCATTGTCTTTAAAGAAACTCCCTTTAAACTTCCTTTGAACTCAGCTGTTCACACTTGAACTATAGTAATTACGTAGCAGGGTCACTGTATGTACCTTCTGTGTCCCTAGGCTGTAATTAAGAATAGTGTTTTAGTCAAAGGTTAAATAGAAAAGGGTGGCTGTATGTGTGTTCATATTAAAAACCAAGGAAAGAAAGAAAAGCTTTTATCAGACCATGTCTATCAAAACATGAAGTATTTACAGAATAATTTGTCATGTTTTAGTAATTTGTATTTGTGTTGTTTTGAGACGCCTTAGTCAGGCTAGAGTCTCCGTATTAAATGCTGTACAAATGTAGTAAATACACAGTCTATACTCAAAAGTTTACAATCTAGATAAATGACAAGATGCAACAGGTGGCTGAGACAGAGAAATATGTGAGGTTAAGGTGACAATAATTCAAGCATGTAAAATACGAAGAATAAATGGTGTTACTAAAAAGTTGATTCCTCAGATGTTTTATTGTCTGATTTTGGAAACAAAGTGGTTTCCATGAGAAAAATGGTTCCCCCTCTCCTCCAATCATCTTTCCCTGCTTGGTCTTAGCTAAAGGTAGGTTTGTTTTGGAAACTCTGTAGAAATGGCATTCTTAGATTTGAAAAATCTTTTGGTGTCTGTATTGAGTCAGCTCACCTAACATTAAACGTCTAAGGGTTAAAGTAAAGCTGGCCAAATTGTGGAGGATTTCTGTATACATGATTCATTTACTGTATTCTATTTTTTCCCCTAAACTCCTGCAAAAAGTGCTATTCCGTATTTTTACACTTCATGCAGATATATTTATTTGCCAGTTGCCAATTTAAATTTTCTTATTTTTAACAGGTTTCAAGGTGAAGTAAATTTAGTTAATCTGTTATAAACTATTTATTTGTAAGAAAAATGGCTCCGCTGAAGGTGCATGGACCTGTCCGGATGCGCAGCATACAAACTGGGATTACAAAATGGAAAGAAGGAAGTTTTGAAATTGTGGAGAAGGACAACAAAGTCAGTCTAGTGGTTCACTACAATGTTGGAGGAATTCCAAAGACGTTTCAGGTACTCTAAATATCAAGGCATTTTGTCTGAGCTGTGCATGAATTGTTCCCTTTTGTGAACAGCTGTCTTCTCCAAGGCTACTAAGTATCACACAAAGTATCACACAGAAGTATCCTTCTGTGACTATTTCTCAGTTCTCATTTCCAGAACACTAATCCTTTTGTATAACCATATTCTAAATTATTCAGGTGTATTGTTGCATGGAATGCTAAGGCTGGAGTGATCAAACCATTAACTGGGAAGAAATGAAAAAGTTTAAGCCTGAAAGAAAACGACCAAATTCTATAGCATCTTGCTTTTTTTTTTTTTAATTGCTTTTTTAAACTCTTCTTGCTTATTTGATAAATTTACAGAGTGTAGAGGTGAAGAACTATTAGGTCACCTAGGTCTTGTCCGCACTAGCACTTTTCCCAGTTAAAGTGCTGAAAATTCTCATTGTAGACATACCCTTAGTCCAGGTCCAAGACTCTTCACTATTGTACATGGACTACAGTTCTGTCCAGTCTAGGTTTAAATGTGCCCAGAAACCTGACTTCCACCACTACCCTTGGTAGACTGATAGATCTCACTGTCAGGAAGTCTCTCATATTCAGTCTACATTTTCTTTCTCTTATTTACATCCCATTCCTCCTAATTATTATTTAAATTGTAGTAGTGCCCCAGGTGTTATGTCCAAACACACATGAAGAGTCAGCGCGTGTCCTGAAGAGTTTACAGTCTAAAAAAGACAAATAAACAAACTAAGGAGGGAAAGGGGAGCATAAAAGTTGGGTTGGATCCAATATGGCCAAGTCTTGTGTTTTCTATGTAAGATAAAGAACTTGCTTGGGTGATTCTTTGCTTAAGTGCTACTGTATATTTAATATTCTTAAGGGCTGTCTGCCTTCTTACCTAATGAACCCTGGGGAGTGTTGTTCCTTTCAGTGGATAGGAAGGATTTACTGGTCCGGAAGGTACCTGCTGAATCTACATTAGGAATGGAAGAGCAAAGTTGCATGTTAGTGGCAGGGAGTTTGTTTGGATTGATGAGATTAGTAAATTTAGTGTCATGTGATGCCACAGTTTTTAATGAGCATATTGATAGAAAAATAGACAGGGATCATGCCACTGTCAGGTGATAAGCAAAGTGTGTGTACTTAATTCTCAGCAATTTGGTGATATTGCTGTATTGCAACAACAGTTCCTCTAACAGGAAGCATTGAGAAGAATTTTAGGCCCTTTTTCTGTCTTACAGTTCAGATTCATCAGAAACCTCTTCATCTACAAGTTTGGGTGGGGATCCTATTGTCATGTTATAGAGTAAAAATTGAGTCAAATCTTTCTCCAGTAGTTAGGAGCTCTTCATACTTGTCAAAAATGATTTACTATTTGTTAGTGGTGCCTAGGGGCCTCAGCCAGGTTGGGGCTATATACAGACATATAGTAAAAGACACACTTTGTCCCAGACTCCTTACAATCTAGTTTAAATAAGACATAACTGGTGATTGGAGAGTATGGAGGATGATGAATAAGGCTAAGATTTAGTCAGGGGTATTTTTAGTAAAAGTCATGGACAGGTCACAGGCAGTAAACAAAAATTAATGGCCCGTGACCTGTCCATGACTTTTACTAAAAATACCCCTGACTAAATCTTAGCAGCTCCCGGGGCACTGTTGCTTTGTGGGGCTTGGGGGTGCCACTGCTCTAGAAGGCCCCAGGGTCCACTGGCGCCCTCTGCTCCGGTGGTGAGGACTGACTGCCCCTGGTCGCCTGCTCCTCTGAGACCTTGACTTTCACGACCTCCGTGAGACTCGCAGCTTCTATGATGAATACTGTTACCTCATCAGAGCTCTTTAAGTTGCAACAAGAGGTTTGACCTTGGATGATGACATGATTGAGAGTCTTCTGTGGTGTGCTTATTTTAGGAGGGAGTGGAAGATTTGAAGGCCCCACTTGTATTGTGGCTTACTGAAAGTTTTCAGTTAATTAAAAAGCAAGGATTGGGCATAAAAGATGATGGAAGGGTAGCTTCACCAAATGAAAAAACTAATCACTGACTGAAGTGGATTATTCTCTCAGGGTATGTCTACAGTAGAAATGCTACAACAGCACAACTGCAGCTGCGCCACTGTGGAACTGTAGCGTAGACACTTAGGCCTTGTCTACACTAGCACTTATGCCGGCAGCACTTGTCATTCAGGGCTGTGAAAAAACACTCCACTGAGCGACATAAGTTTTGCTGTCATAAGTGCTTGTGTGGACAGTGCTATGTTGACAGGAGACACCCTGCCACCGACATAGCTACTACTGCTTGTTTAGGTGGTTTTATTATGTCAGCAGGAGAGCTCTCTCCCCTGTAATGCGGCTGGCTACACAAGCACTCTTGCAGTGGCACAGCTGTACCAATATAGCTGTGCCACTGTACATTTTAAGTGTAGATTAGCCCATACTACAGTGACAGAAGGGGTTTCTCCATTGCTGTAGTTAATCCACCTCTCCAAGAAGTGGTAACTAGGTTGACAGAAGAATTCTTCTTCCGCCTTGGTGGTGTCTACACTGTGGTTTAAAATGGCTTAATTACATAGCACAGGGTATGACATTTTTCACAGCCCTGAGCAATGTAGTTAAGTCAACTTAACTTTGTAGTATAGATTAGCCCTCAGACTTGTGTTGCCTCGATGGCTTCTCTAAAATAAAGGTTGAAGGCCTAGGAAAAAAGATTTCCTTAGATGGCTGTGGTGTATGTTTCTTTTCTTCCTTGGGTATTCCTCAGATATACTTATAGTTATGAGTCAGAAACATGTTTCTGTGGCTCATTGTGTAAGTAGGCTAAGTGGAACTGCACAATTAGCAAAGACAGAGCAGCGTGTAGAATTCTGGATGGTAAAATTTGGCATGAAGCTGTGTGATTATTGGGCTTGTTTATTAACCTCACATTGCCATGTATATTACATAAGAACAGCCATAGTGGGTCAGACCAATGGTCCATCTAGCCCAGTATCCTGTCTTCTGACAGTGGCGAATGCCAGATGCTTCAGAGGGAATGAACAGAACAGGTAATCATCAAGTGATCCATCTCCTGTCGCCCGCTTCCAGCTTCTGGTAAACAGAAGCTAAGGATACTTCAGAGCGTGGTTTTAATTATTTGTATTGCAATAGTATCCAGAGGCCTCTGTCAGGGTAAGGACTCCACTGTGCTCAGTATTGTACAACTAGATAGTGAGAGACAGACCCTGCTCTGATGAGCTTAGTCTTAATTACTGATCCTGTAATGAGATCCATGCGGGCACAAGGATCTACTGGTGTGGAGCTCGTAAGATCAGTTTGAGATAAGACTAAATAATCATAGAATCATAGAATATTAGAGTTGGAAGGGACCTCAGGAGGTCATCTAGTCCAACCCCTGCTCAAAGCAGGACTAACTAAAGAAAGAAACAAAAGGAGGAAGGACAGGGTAACAAAAATAGGAGCATGCAGTTAGGTAACTACTGCACAGTTTGGTTCCTGAAGATACCAAATACTCTGTTCATCTTTTTAAAAAATAAGTTATTCTCAATGTACAGGCAACCAAAAAAAAATCATTGGTCCAGTGATTTCTTGCAGGCAACTCAGCAGAAAGTGAAGCGGGATATGGAGGAAATATAGTGTAATGCATTAATTAAGGAGGGTGATTTTTTTAAAGTTACCATTGTATTTGACTATCATTGCACTAGTATATTTTTTACTTTAAAAAAAAAAAAAAAAAAAAAAGAAACAAACAAGTCAAATATATGCTGAATATTCAGCAGTATTCTGATACTTACTGATTTCCAAGCCAGTTTTTTCCAATGTCAATATTTTTTTTCCCTTTAAGGGCTATTTCTACACTATATAGAAGTTTCTAAAAGTCATGAGTTATTGAACAACAGATAAAAATCTGAAAAATAAAATTCTTAATTGGTGAAAAATTTCTTTAATTTTGATATCTCTAGGATCTAAAATAAATTTTACCAAACTCTTATTCATTTAGGTTCAAGATAAATGAGAAATTTGAATCCAGTGAAGAAAGTTTCAGAATGTTATAAACACCTGAAAACGGGGGCTTGCAAGTGATAGTGTTGCCTTTTCTGAGTGGCCTTTTAAATATTACATTAGCCATATTAATTTGAGGTTTAGTAATGACTCAGTATGGAGCAGGGGGAATTACTTGTATTTAAGTATGTTTTCTTTCTTTATAGTTTTTGCACAACATAACTGGTTTTGGTGTTTTTTCTTTTATTGTGGAAGTACTTCAATAATTTAATTTCTTACAGTGATCTATGTAATAGTCACCTTTACTTTCTTTCCAGCTAAGCCATAACATTAAAACTGTAGTCTTACGACCAAATGGTGGAAAATTGTGTTGCCTGATGCTAACACTAAAGGATGCCAGCTTCCTGACTATTGACAAAGTACCATCGAAGGACGCAAATGAAATGAGGATGTATTTGGATGCAGTCCTCCAGGACAGGGTTCATACTGGTAAGCACAAAACATTGCAAATTGTGTTAATAGCAGATTGGATAAAGATAAGATTCTGAATTAGTTTGAGTCAGTTCACCTTTGACCATTTTGTTTTCCCTTTTTTTAAAGCTATTTAGTCCTTGCATTGCTTTTGGTTGAATATTTTTCTTTGGGCCATTGAATTCAACTTAATTTTAATGTTTATGTAACTTTCTTGCAATGTCGCCATGCATATTTAATTTATAAGTGTATTGGTATTTGAAAAATGGTCACCAGTTGTTTACCGTTTTTAAAGACATGCAGTTTCCTCTCCTTTCTTTGAATACTTGGGTTTTGTTGCACATTAAGTACACAGCCAGTATGAGGGAAATCTGTAAACCTTTGCTTTTTAAACCCATGCATTCCTGGTATTGTATTGTCTGCCAGGTCTGGATTCTGATTTTTACACATTCATCTAGTGACTGTTTTGAAAATCTAGCCTTAAATAAATTTTGACAAAGAAAGCAAGGACATATAAAAATACAAGTAAACTAAATGGTTTGTGTCTTTGTTGTCAGCTGTGAAACCTTCTCAGGGATCTGGCAGCTTTGGAGGTGTTCTGGGCAGCAGGACGACTCAGAAGGAAGCTAACAGGCAATTTCCATATATTGAAAATCAGGTTTGTTAAACAATTTGTTTACACTTCAAATCTTCAAACCTCTGTCTTCACTGAGAGAGTCTTGTGGTAGCTGGGTGTCAGCTCCCTAACACCACCAGCCTTTCAGCAACTCAAGCAATCTTCTGGGCTATGCCAGCCCTAGCTTTGCTTCGCAGTTTAACAGTAGGTGCACCCCATTCCTTAGTCCCTTTGAGTTGCTGCCTGGTGAATCCAGCCCCTGACACTAGCTACTCACAGAAATTCCAGATCCTCTGCACTGAAAGGTACACTCTTCCCCAGTTTACCAGTTTTACCTTAAACCACCACTCCTGTAAACCACACAGCACTCGTGAGCACTTACAGTAAAACTAAAGTAGGTTTATTTAAGAAAAAATAAAGGTTTAACTAGAAATAGAGTGTGGTGGAAACAAAAGGTTGCAATACAAAACAAAATCCATAAAACACAGCCTTGGGTCTTCACTTATCAATGGTTAACTTTCCTATCTAATAAAGTAGATTCCCCCACAAAGTTCAGCTTGTTGCAGATCTACCTGGTTTTTCAAGAACCAGTATCCAAACGTTCCTGAAAGCACCCTTGTTCCACAAGGGGTTTCCTCAGTGAATGGATACAGAGTGCTTCTCCTTTCTCTGTTATAGTGAAAACAGCATTTTTGTTTCTAGTCACAGATAGGGCAAACCTGTGTCTTGTTGTGAAATGCTACCTTTAAGTGGTGATGGTTGTTTGTTGTTGCCTAGATGGTTTCCGATTCCAAGTATTGTGCAACTGTAAACAATTCACCTTTGCATTGCATCACTGGCCAAACAGGGCAGGGTCACAACACCCCACTGCCCAACTGGGCCATCACTGAGACATTATTTCCTAGTGACTTATTTTTATTCCAAGTCCATAAAGCATACTTTCAGTGTAAATACATTATTCCTTAAATACTACCCATACACACTCACAATGATTGTGAATCTTGACATGTTCTGAGCTTTCTGTGTTTTATGTGTAACTATTTATGGTCATCCTGTAAGATGTGTTTGGTGTAGTGGGTTTGTCAGCTCTGAGGTGAGAGTTGTTTGCAAAGAAGAGAGGACCGTTTGTCATGGGGTCTGTCAGTCAGTCACTTAATGCAAGTTTCACTCTATTCAAAGGCTTTCAGTTACATAACAATTCTGTGAATGTACCATGCCAATCCTTTTATTGCAACCTAATATGGAAGTTGTTTAAAGATTATTCCAAACAGATTTCAATGCTACTTAAAGAAAGTCTTAAAATAAAAACTAATGCTGTGTACAGCCTGATTAGCCCCTCTAGTTCAGTCCTCAAGCTGAAACCTACCAGTGTTTCTTAGAATTAGCCAATTATATCAACTCTTTCCATGGTATTACATTTGTGTGTGTGTGTGCTTTGATCAAGAACTGCAGACACTGTTCTTAAAAACATCTATTTCACTATTATTGCACTTTATTTTACAGCACCAGTAGGTGCTAGGTGTATCTCAGAAGACCTAAGACATAGTCTGTATCTGAAATAATTTAGTGTGCTATAGAAACAGCATAAATGAGGCTGACAATGTGGGGAGGGGAAGAATCAAAGATTTACATGGATACTCTGTTTATAATAACTTTTTATGTATGCAAACTTTACTCCATCTGTGCAGTGTTAAACTACTGTCCTTACATTTTGCATTTCTGTGTTTTCAGATACTACATTTGTGAGAGGGACATGTAAATACCACTTTAGAATAGCAATGGTCATTTTCACTTTTGATTATTGTGAATTTCCTCTGCTGGATTTTGTAGGCTCCTTCAAAAAGAGTTACTGTGGAGGGAAAAGAAGAGAGCCCATTTCGAAAGGTGCTGGGCAGCCCAAGTAGAGCATCTGTTAAGAATTCCCCAGGAAGTGGAACACCTAGCAACAGGGTTAACATTTCAGTGCCTCCCACTTCGTCAACTCCTCACAGAACAGGCTTATTGGAAAATCGGTATGAAATAAAATTCCTTTAATATGCTGTCATCAAAATTTAGCACTACACAAATGTGTAATCTTAGTAACAACTTACTGCACATACAAGTGCATACAAGCCCTTTTGGTTCATTTCTATAATTTTTTGATATTTGAAAACCATGTTAACAATCTCATTTCCAGCTCATGGCTGGTTCGTGAGCTCTGGGAACAACCTAAAAGAGCTAGGTGTGCAAAATTCTTTTCTGCATTTTATATTTTAAATTTTGAAAATTGTAAAAGGTTGGCAAGAAGTGCAGAGAGCACATGAGGCATGTGTGGTGGAGTAAGAGATTTGTCTTTGTCCTTCTGAATTAGTGATTCCTCAAAATGATTTATTCTTGTGCTGTTAGTGAAAAGAGGAAAAGAACACAGCCTTCTGGTTCAGAGATGAATGAAGATTATCCCAAAGAGAATGATTCTTCAACGTAAGTTACTGCTGATTCTTTCTAGTTTATAAATTCCTCGTGCATGTGCCCACCTACTCTCAAAATATGAAAGTCTTGTTGAAAAAAATACCCAGACCTTTCTCTGTCAAAATAATGCCATAATATATGTTTGGAAAGAGTTAAGTATTAGGGAGTGAGATATAGCCATGTATAGGTCTGTTAATTTGAGGTAATATGTTTCGACAAAGTCTTGCCTTGTAAGTTAGCACGAACTGAACACATCTTCTGTAATGGTGTTGGATGCTAAATAAATGTCTGGGATCTTCTTTTTTTGGTGGTAATTTGCACTTGTTTTGCAAGAGGTAGTCTTACTGGGTTTGAGCTTTGACTTGTAAGAGGTCAAAGAACAAAGGTGGATGGCATTTAATACGGCAGAGGTATGTAGGCTGTGTATTTGACATGATAGTGAGAAGGCCTATTTAATGAACTGGTTGGCTAAACTTGTTTGCTGATGATTACATACTTCATTATAAAAAAGGCCACTATGAATGAAATATCTAAAAAAATTTAAAGTGTGAACATTAACCAGGAAAAAACATAACTACACTGACTTCAGCTCTCATTTATCCTTAGCAATAACAAAGCTATGACTGATCCAGCATGGAAGTTTTTAAATAGTAGCAGAGAGAAACAGCTGAATCTGAAACAGACAGAGGAGAACAGGACATCAGGTAAACAAGCATTTTATATCCTTTTCTCTGGCCTTGAAAAATGCAGTCCTCCTCCACTCATATCCATTCAGAAAGCTGCTGCAATGATCATTTTCCTAGCCTGTTGCTTTGACCATGTCAGCATTCTCTCTGAAGTCCTCTACTGGCTCTCCCTCTCTACTGCATCAAACATAAGCTACTTGTATTCACTTTCAAGGCCCTTCACAGCCTATCCCCACCATATCTATTATCTCTAATTCACTATCAAGTTCTCAACTCCGATTGGCCCATGACACCAACCTCCATCATGCACTTTTTGAATTTTCAAACAAAGCATCTTTGTGCTTTCTCCCATGCTGCCCCTCATTCTTGGAAGGAAGTCTCCATAAATATCTGCCACGCTATCTCATTACCCTCTTTCAAATCCCTTCTTAACTTTCCTTTGTGTGATGCCTACAAAAACCTTGGCAATGTTTAGGGCACTGGTTTTCTGGGACCACTATCTATTTTGTTGATGAATATTGTCTTCATTGTTTCCTTGCGCTATCCATCTGTTATCTCTTGTTTTATACTTAGATTGGAAGGTCTTTGGGGCAAGAACTGTCTTTTTGTTCTGTCTGTACAGCACCTAACACAGTGGGGTCCTGGTCCATGACTAGGGTTCTAAGGCACTATGGTAATACAAATTATTTTTATTAGTCATGAAATCATAGAAACGTAGGGCTGGAGAGAACATCGAGAAATCATAATAAATAGTCCTGCTGAGTCAAGATAGTTAATTGGCAGGCACAGATTCTAATGTAATTCTTTTAATAGAATCATAGAAGTGTAGGACTGGAAATGACCTCAGGAGGTCGTCTAGTCCAGTCCCCTGCATTCAAGGCAGGACAAAGTAATAACTAGACCATTCCTGACAGGTGTTTGTCCGTTCTTTAAAACCTCCAATGACGCACATTCCACAGCCTCACTAGGCAGTTTGTTCAGTGCCTAACTACCCTGACAATTGGGAAGTTTTTCCTAATGTCCAACCTAAACCCACCTTGCTGCAATTTAACCCCATTGTTTCCTGTCCTATCATTAATGAGAACAATTTTTCACACTCCTCCTTGTAACAACCTTTTATGTACTTGAAAATTGTTATGTCCCCCTCAGTCTTCTCTTCAGACTGAATAAACCCAGTTTTTTCAATCTTTCCTCATAGGTCATGTTTTCTAGATCTGTAATCATTTATGTTGTTCTGCTCTGGACTTTCTTCAATTTGTCCACATTTTTCCTGGAATGTGGTGCCCAGAATTGGACACAGTACTCCAGTTGAGGCCTTATCAGAGCAGAGTGGAAAAATTATGTTGATATGTCCCAGAATGATGATCACTTTTTTGCAACAGTGTTACACTTTCGACTCATATTTAGCTGCGAACCCTTGATCCTTTCTGCAGTACTCCTTCCTAGGCAGTCATTTCCCATTGTGTATGTGTGCAACTGATAGTTCGTTCCTAAGTGGAGTACTTTGCATTTGTCTTTATTTAATTTCACCCTATTTACTTCAGACCATTTCTCCAGTTTGTCTGATCATTTTGAATTTTAATCCTGTCCTCCAGAATACTTGCAACCGCTCCCAGCTTGGTGTTGTCTGCAAACTTTTTAAATGTACTCTCTATGCCATTATCTAAATCATTTGTGGAGATGTTGAATAGAACCTGACCTAGGACCAATCCTTGCAGGACCCCACTCAATCTGCCCTTTCAGCTTGACTGTGAACCACTGATAACTACTCTCTGGGAACGGTTTTCCAACCAGTTTAGCACCCACCTTATAGTAGCTCCATCTAGGCTATATTTCCCTTGTTTGTTTCTGAGGAGGTCATGCGGGACAGTCTCAAAAGCCTTACTAAAGTCAAGATATGTCACATCTATTGCTTCCTTCCTGTCCACAAGGCTTGTTACCCTGTCAAAGAAAGCTATTAGGCTGGTCTGACATGATTTGTTCTTGACAAATCCATGTTGACAGTTGCTTATCACCTTATTATCTTATAGATGTTTGCAAATTATTGCTTGATTATTTGCTCCATTACCTTTCCAGGTTCTGAAATTAAGCTGACTGGTCTGTAATTCCCTGGGTTGTCATTATTCCCCTTTTTATAAATTGGTGCTGTATTTGCCCTCTTCCAGTCCTCTGGAATCTCTCCCATCTTCCAAGAGTTTTCAAAGATAATCACTAATGGCTCAGATATCTCCTTACTCAGCTCCTTGAACATTCTAGGATGTAGTTAGTTGCGATTCTAAACATTGAGCCCCTTTATTCACAAAGGGGAATGTAATCTAGATTCTGCCTTTGTGAGAAACATTGGCTGGTGCAGAATTAAGGGCAGGTCTACACTGCTGGCAAAATTCAGCGGCAGTCAATGGGAGTTATGCAAGCTACGTAGAACTCCCGTTGTCTTCATTACTTCCCTTTAGCGCACTGTGTTCCCATCGACGCAGCACTATGCTTTTTTTGGAGGTGGTTTTACTAGATCGACTTCCGGATTGATTGAGTGTGTCTTGACTACCACTCAGTCGATCCGGAAAAATCGATTTGTCGGCGGCGAATTTGCCACCGTCAGTGTGTACATGGCCTGAAAATGTGAATATACTTTATTTTGTTATAGCTCAGATTGTACAATTATTTTGCTAGTCGAACAAGTAAGGTTGATGCTGAACTAATGAGTGAAGTATTTAAAAAGCTAGGGTTAAAAGGGCTCAGAATTAGAAACAGAAATTCTCTGTTTATCTGCAAGTACAGGTGGCTGTAGTAAACTTCCTTTAGGCTGTACAGTTGGCCTGAACTCTGCATCTTCAATCCCAAAGCCATGATGAAAGTGAACAATAATTCTCTTTCCAGGCTAGATTATACTTAGTAGACCTGTGCATGAATCCTGCGAAGACATGCTTTTTATGTGGCAGCATTTATAATTTGAACCACTGGGGCATCAGAATACCTCTCATTTGAAACACACCATGCTTTGCCCCCGAATATACATTCATTTACTATGAAATGGAGAGTGGGAAAATAAACTTAATTTTCAATACAAGGGTATTTGTTTTGAATTTTGTGTACACTGTATTGGAAATCATAGCTAAGAAGGGTTTGTGTGTGTGTGTGTATTTTTCATGTTTGAACAGCTGACAAATACACATTACGTTTTTCAGTTGTTGGTTTCACATTTTAAGGTGGAAGTATCAAGACCATTTCGTTTAGAACTTTAGCTTATATGATAAAACTAAATGCACTTAGTATTTAGAGCAGTGGTCCCCAAACCTTTTTGGTCGTTCCCCCATTAATCCTGTCTGTGCCTCACCCCTCACCCCCAACTGGGAGCAGGGCTAGGGGCTGTGGCAGGACCAGGGTTGGGGACCGTGGCTGGGAGTGGGGCCACAGTGGCCGGGGGCTGAGTTGGGAATGGTGGCCAGGAGTCAGGGACCAAGGCCGGGGGCAGTGACTGGGAGTGGGACCATGTGCTGGCCCAGGGGTGAGTCTGGGAGCTGAGACTGGAGCCATGGTTGAGGGGAGGGCCGAAGCAGAGCTTGTGGCAGAGCAGGGCCTGATGTGCCCCAATATTCTTCTGCGGCCTTATGGGGGGGCACACCATACAGTTTGGGGACCTCTGATTTAGAGCTAGTACTTCGTTCATTAAACAACTCTTAAAAAAGTACTTGGTGAAAAAGATTTTTAAACCTTTTACACATTAAGTATTGTCATTTACCCTCCTCAGGTACAGTATACATAGCTGAGCTACTTAGAATAAATGACAAATATTTTTTCTGTTGCTTTTCAAGGGGTTTTGCCTCTTCAGTCATCCTCCTTTTATGGTAGCAGGTCCTCGTCAAAGGACTACTCCAGTGGCAATTGCAACCTGGACAGGTAGGCATGACTCTATAGCGTGATCTCTACAGGACAAAGAGTTGTCTTTCAGGAACTTGGGCATTTGAATTTTTCTGTGTTTACCAAACAGAATGCATATTTTATTCATGAAAACAAATGCATCTCATTTTTCTAAAATAAATATATAAAACCACACATACACAATGCAGGATTACTGAAACTTGCTATAGTTTTGTACATAAAGACTTCGGTTGTCGCATGGCTTGTACACACATCGGGCTAGATGGGCTTCCTAAAATCTTTTAAGTAATTTGCATGTAAGATTTCACCAAGAAAAGCATGGGCTGTATTAAAGTCATATACAACATCCCTTTCTGTTGAGAAGCTCAGCTGTTGAGGGGATCTCTGCTGGAGCTGAGTACAGGAGTCACTGGGTCAATGAAGATCGGAGCCCCATATTCACTTCTTTCACACCATGTTACTTGATGGATTTGGAAGAATATGGGATCAAAACTGAGTTCTTCAAGGAAAAATGGATGGCTTAATGGTCTGTCACATTTAAAATATCTAAATTCTAGAACCCCAGATTCAAATCCCAGTGAGGTTCAATCAGCCTTCATCCTTCCCAGATATTATATTTTTTTTAATAAGTTATTTTTATAAGAAGTAGCAGCATTCCAGATTAGGGCCACATTCTAGGTAACAAAGAGACACAGTCCTTGCCCCATGTAGTTTATCTTAATAGACCAGACACAGGGTGGGGAGAGAGGAAATGTTATCCATATTTTACAGATGAGGACCTGAGGTTTAGAGATTAAGTGACTTGCCTAGGGGTTCACATGGGAAGTTAGTGGCAGAGCCATAAATGTAAACTAAATCTCTTGTATTGTGGTCTAGTCATGCCTTTAACCGCAAGTCTATCCTTCCCAGAGTTTACTGTGTGGTGATTTGTCAAAGCTACCTTAAAAACCGAAGACTTGTCTGCTGTGCATTGACATCTAAGATTCAAAGGAATTTTTCATTAGAGAAGGGGTTTGTTTTTTGGACCAATGTCTAGCCTTCCCATATGTAGCCCACTATTTTGCAATTCAGTGTGCACCAGTTGTCTGTCTGGCTGCTACTCTTCAAAGATGTCACCATTTCATTAGTGAAGCGATGATTCCTGTACGTGAGTCCTCTTTTGAGATTCTTCAAGACATAATTTAATAAAGGTAGAGTTAGGACAGCCTTCTCACCCAACCCGATCCCATTTAAATTGTGACGAGTAAATAGGCAGCACCTTGGCATGTGCTGTGGATAAGGCTGATATGATTTGTCATAGGCTGTAATTGTTGACTTTGCCACTGTCTTGAAAAAACAGTGCCGTCAAAAACTTACATTTTATGCTTTTTTTGCACGGTAGGTCTAGCATATCAAGTCAGACGCCCTCAGCCAAAAGAAGTTTGGGGTTTCTCTCTCAGCCAGCCCCACTCTCTGTTAAAAAATTGAGATCTAATCAAGACTACACAGGATGGAACAAACCTCGAGTGCCCCTTTCCACCCACCCACAGCAACAGCTACAAGGGTAAGTTTTTCAGCTACTTCGATATCAGACTTTTCCCCCCCTGTCATCTGAATATGAAGTGTACTAATTACATAGAAACAAATCCAAGATCTGATTTTGAAATCAGTGAGAATTGTGCCTGTGTAAGTAGCCCTTTTCCCAATTTGGGAGAAGAAAATTGTTAGCTAAAATGCTAACATGAAAGCTTTATAGTTGACACAAGAAACTTCTGAAAGGAATACATTTGTTTGAAAACTTTTCTTTGTACCAAATGTGCACTAATAGTATTTTAATATTTAGATTGTGGAAATACCCATAGATGCCTTCCAAGTATGTCAGATGATAGTACCTGCCATGGGTAGCTTAGTCTGAAAGATAAAAACAAACAAAAAAGAAAAAGACAAAAAAGAACTTAAAGGTATAGGGGGAGGAGCTGTGTTGGAGTGGTTGGGATGGAGAATAGCACACGCCTTGATAGGTCAATGTTCAATAATATCCTTTGTCATTCTTTTCAGGTTTTCAAACTTAGGGAATACCTGCTACATGAATGCCATTTTACAGTCCTTGTTTTCAATTCAGTCATTTGCTAATGATTTGCTTAAGCAGGGTATCCCTTGGAAAAAAATTCCACTCAATGCACTTATCAGGTAAACTTCATTTGTTTGGGTGGGGTATTTTCTTTTATGATGATAACTTTATTTCTAGACATTGGGGTGAATTTGTAGGACGTAATGCTTGATTACAGGCATGTAGGAGTTGGTTATACCTTACACTCTAGCTGAAATGTAAAATTAGAAAATTGGTACACAATTGTTGCTGTATCCGAAAATTCATCATAATTCGGGAATTTATGAGTATTTTGAGGGACAGATTTTAGAAACATAAAGGAGGTGCATAGGAATTGCCATACTTCGTCAGATCAGTGGTCTGTCTAATCTAATACCCTCTCTCTGACTGTGGCAGAACCAGCTGCTTCAGAGGAAAATACAAGCAATTCCATAATACAAATATGAAACATCTTCCCAATAGAGGAAGTGTCTTCCTAGTCCCAGGCAGTTGATGGCTGACTTATGCCCTAGCATATGAAGATTTATATGTTTTATATATTTTTATTCTACTTTATGTAACTGTGAGGTTTACGTCTTCTTTTTCTTTTTTTTTTTTTTTTTTTTTTTTAATACTACTAAGCTTTTTTTTTGGTCTCAGTTATATCTTTTGGCAATGATTTCCACACTGTGTTTTACACAGCTCATGAGTTATGTAGTATGTAAAACAATGTGTCCTCCTATCCGTTTTAATTGCGTTGCCTTTCAAATTTCACTGGCTGTCCCTTGGTTCTTTTATTATCGGAAAGAGCAAATCGTGTTTGCTCTATCTACGCTCCTTGTACCATTCGGTATTTTATATACTACTCCCATGTGCCCTCTTACTTGTCTCATTTCCCGTTTAAACAGTTCTAGTTCCTTTAATCTCTCCTCATATGGAAGTCTCTTTATGTCTGTAAAAGCTTTTGTTGTCTGTCTTTGGACGCATTGTACTCCTTTTGAATCTTTCTTGATACTCTTCCTGCAATGTTTGTACTTGGCAGTTCAGTATGCCATTTGAAATGTCCTTTTGCCAAGATTTGCAGTAAGAGCTCTGCTTGGACCTATGATTTCAGTCATAGAATAATCACCTGCTTCCTTTCATTGTGGGTACTTTTTCTAATGTCACTGTCAAGTTTGCAGATAGAGTAAAATAGGAATTTCTGAATACCATCTTTGTTCTCTCAACTCTGTCCTGTTCATTCAGAGGTCTGTCAAATGGGGTAATGTGCATATTTTTCCTGTTGTTGTTGTATAAATGTACAGTAAAGCTGCACTAAAGCTGTTGCCCTAAATCCTTAGAGGCAAACTATATAGATAGGTCTTGTGATCTATTATAATAAGATCTTCTGATGGAGGGCCATGTGTAATTGAGTGTAGAGGTACAAGACAACTGACTTGCATGCTGCATAGTGTTTATCTTTTGTTGCTTTGTTTCAGGCAAATTATCCAGTTCAGTTGTTAACTGATTTAGTTTTCTTTCCTTTTTCATATGTACATGTTGCTGCCTTGCTCAATATCGAGGGTTAACGTGTCTACATATATAAAATCTAACGTGTAGTTTGTTCTGCTTTGAATGTATTATACTAAGGCTATTTATCCATTGAAGAGCACTGTGAAATTAAGTAGATAACAGTAACTGGAGGTAGAGCGGATCAACTGTTTATTAATAAAGTTACCAGCAATGGTATATCTGGGTTAAAACAAACTATTGTCTTGCCAGATTTCTTTAGCCTCTGCTACACAAAAGAATGAATGTATGTTGCTGCTACTTGTATTACACAAAGAAATAAGACTTGCAGCTGAGTGGAGTGGAATTTACAAAAGCATTTATTGGCCATAAGAATGAGAGTTAGTTAATTATCTGTTTATTTTAATGGGATGTTATTTCATAAGATATTTTACATGACACATTTCTTATGGTGCTCTTTACATTGGAGGAATTTTTAAATGCACAGTCCCACTGAAATTATTACATCAGGTATTACATTTTAAACCACATGGAATGGAAGGGGGAAGATGGCAGTTTGTGAGATGTTATAACAAGTTGAACCCCTCTGCTTCACCCCTAATAGAAAACAGGATTGGCTAACGTTTTCAGAGAGTTAGAAATCTTCTATAAGATTTGGAAGGCCAGCCAGCCAACCTTTTATTGTATTAATTTCTCCAGACGCTTTGCCCATCTGCTTGCTAAAAAGGATGTTTGCAGTCCTGAGGTAAAGAAAGAGCTGCTCAAGAAAGTTAAAAGCGCCATTTCAGCTACTGCAGAGAGATTTTCGGGTTACATGCAAAATGTAAGTGCTCTCTCTTCCATAAATTGCTTGTATGCTTTGTACCTTAGCTCAGCAGTAGTCCGTTTGGTTTAGTCTGCAGGATATGCAACGAGTCATTCTTATCTAAAGAATTTACACTTTCTAGGATGCACATGAATTCTTGAGCCAGTGCTTGGATCAGCTGAAGGAGGACATGGAAAAGTTAAACAAAACTTGGAAGAGTGAACCAGTGTCTGGTGAAGATAACTCACCAGGACGGGCCTCTGATGACATCTCAGCCACCAAAGTTTACACTTGCCCAGTTATCACTAACCTAGAGTTTGAGGTTCAACATTCTATCATATGTAAAATGTAAGTATTTTTGAGAGAGAGAATACTTGTGAAGTCCAAGAAGTAAAAGTTCTGCAGGTGGAAGGAAAGTATTTTCATGTTCTATGATCTCATTTGTCCACAAACCATCTCCCACGTCTAGGACTAGGCTGTTCCCTCTTTTTCCTACATATGACATAAGCAAAAATGAAAATTTTCCAAATGCTTGATACGTGTGCACAGGAAGATTGTTCTTAGATGTAGTCACAGGGTAAACCTTTACTGTAGCATATTTGCCAGGCAACCTGCTAGCTTTTAAATCTCTTTTTGCAAGAAGAGGCCTCGGTTTCAGTGTAGATGCTTTCTTTTTTGGTTTTTCCCATCCATGTCAGCTAGACAAGATCAGGACTTTACAGCAGCAAGGGGCTTGTTCCCAAAAGTGGGCAGGCCACGTTTCCTCTGTTGTTCTCCCAGGGAGTACTTCCAGGGAAGACCAGCTTTCCTGTGGCTCCATAATTTAGCTATGCCAGTGTACGCTACAAGGATGTATTGAATAAGCACATCTATCTGGTCATTCACCCTTTAGGGCCAGTGCCACATACACTTGGTACTGTGCTGATGTTAAACATGCCATCATGCTGGATGACTGTTGTTGATTTGTGTGCCCCGTATTGTGCCCTTAAAAGTTGTGTGATACTACTTGGGTGCAGTTTTTATATCCTAAAATGAAATTAAGGTTTTTAACGCTGTGCATGTTTTAGTATTTCAATTTAAAAAAAATCAGATTTTCTTTTGCTCCCTCTTGTGATGTCGGGCTGACTCCTTTCCACTTAAAAGGATTGATGCAGATTGGAGGGCTTTCAGCTGTACCACCAGGCATGTTGATTTTTCCCATAAGACAGATCCTTTGACCAATCCAAAGTAATTCTTAGAGTCCAGGTTCATGTTTCCCCTCCAACTATCACTCACAGGAAATTTTTCTTTAAACCATGAAAATACCAAACCCACATCCCAAAATTAAAGTGTAAATTCAGTCAGTGAGAGACATTATATCATCTTGATGAGTTAAAATGGGCTCGGTATTGCCACATGGGTAAAATTACTATGAAATAAACCATATGAACGATGATGATTCCCAGTGTACGTATAAGCAAAATCATGTGCTTTTTTTTTATTGTAGGTGTGGTGAAACAGTCACTAAACGAGAACAGTTTAATGACCTTTCCATTGATCTTCCTCGAAGAAAGAAATTACTTCCTTCTCGATCCATCCAGGATTCCCTGGATCTCTTTTTCAGGGTACAGAATACTTATTTATTACTATTCACCATTCATCTGTCACTCACATGCGCGCATGCATGTAAGTCACATTAGTATATATTAAGAGTAACAGTATTTGGGTTTGTATACAATGGGATGGGTATTCTTACAAAGCAGTTTAAATTCAGCTTGTTTTGTCTGTATTTAGATAGAAACAACCTATGTACAGTATTGTCTATTTTTACACTTATGTATACTAAAATAGTGTAAACGTGATGACAAAATGCTAATGAATCGGCCATTGGTATATTGTGTTGAAGCAGGCCGCGTGCCTTATGAAATGTTCTGGTAGCCTGTGGGTCATAGGTTGGCCACTCCTGAATTATCCAACATAGCTATCCTTTGTGGGGCTTGTGTGCAAATAACACACTAACACTTTTCATCTTAAAATTGTGTATAGACACTAACTGATCCTCACAATGCTCCTGTGATGTGTTTCCGTGTATTATAAATAGGGAAGTTGAGGTGCTGAAGGGTTATGTAAAGTCAGCCTCAGATGGGATTAGAACTCAGAAGTTATTGGCTCTTAGTCCTGTGCTAGGGTTGTTGAATAGTTCTTTAAATCAGTGCAAAGAGGAGAGGCCATGTATATCTGCTTAATTAAAAAATAGATGTTGTATCTGAAATATATGGATGCATACATAGTAAATAGATCTCCAACACAAGCTTGTTCAAAACTGGAGGTAAATATTCACTGTACAATTCACAATATTGCATTTTTTTAAGAGTCCCCTGTGAAATCAAAGCTGATAAGTGGTAAGATTTTTTTAATCTGTGAAATCTGTCATGTTCCCTTTTATATACACTGGTCTTCATTTTGTTTTGATACACTGATTGGAAACACTGACTTAGCCTTTCTATGGCTGAACAATAAGCCCATTACTTATGCTTGAGTTACAGGCGTCCATCCTTATTAGAAGAGCAATGTTGTGGTTTGACCCTGCTTACAGAAATAAATTATATAAACAGGGGACAATGTCTAAATATTATTGTTGTATGCATACTCCTGGACAATGTTTTTCATCTCCTCTAGCTAGCTGTCTGTGCTTCAAAATTCTGTTTAACTTTGATACATCAGTAATGATCATACAGGTAAATGGTTTTTCAGGAGAAAAAATAGGAGATTTGGACTAGGGATATGGAGAATTAAATCTTGTCCAGTAAGAGCTATGGAAAAGCTACGTTAGATGTTTCTGAGAGGAATAGCTGGAGGCATTGCAAAATTACTGCCCTCTCATTTCTAATACTAATCTTTCTTTACCTCTCTATTTTCTCACTCTGTGAATCAGATTTGGAAAAAGCGATTTCTCCCTTACTAATTCCACCTGTCTTAACTGACAGATCTTCAGTTGTAAGCTTATTTCTCGTTCGTTTATCAGATTCATTTTTTGATATGTCATGTTGAAATGAAAAGTAAATTAAGAAATAGATGACTGCCCTCTTCAGAGAGAAACACTGTGCACTGCAAAAGGCATCTGCTTTCAGTGATCTGGTTGAGTCATCCTTGTATTTTGCTTTGTCTTTAATAGGCAGAGGAGATTGAGTATTCTTGTGAGAAGTGTAACGGAAAGTCTGCTGTTGTTACACACAAATTCAATAGGCTTCCCAGGTAAGGGTAAAATCCTACTCGTATGCTTTCCCCAAGAAGCATGTCACAGAAGAGGATAAAAGTGTTAGTAAATAGGATACCCTGGAAGAGCAGGACTAGAGTAATGGAGAGGAGGAAGTGTGAAATGGTAAATATAATTAGAGGATTACACACATCATTGTGGCTGTATGCAGAGCTCATTGTACACACTAGGGTGGTCTTGCATTCCTCCGTTCTCTCTCTCTCGCCCCCCCCCCCCCCCCCCAAAGCTTCCTGTGTGCCACCATTCCATCCCTCTCTATTTCAGGACTCCCTGCAACCCCTCTGCCTTACCTCTCGCTGGGGCCCTGTCCTTCATTCTCCCCAACATCCAATGCCAGGAACTCTCTATGCACCCTGTTCACTCCGTCCGCCACATGCCTGGGTCTTTGGGTGCCCCCATACCATTGTTCCCCATTCTGCACCAGGACTCTGAGTATTCCCCTATCATTCCTCCCCTCCACCACATGCCTGGGGTTCTGTGTTCCCATGTCTCTCTCTCCTAGTCCCCCCCCCTCCAATGCCAGCGGCTCTGTGCATTCCTCCCTCCCCCCATTATTTATTTTCTTTCTGTATGAAGCATAGTGTACACAGGGGACTATATTGGCATAGCTGCAGTGCCATAGCTATGCTGGCATAATCTCGTTGTGTTAGATACAGCTACACCAATGGTAGCTCGGTCACCAGAAGCATTCTTCAGTCGACATAGCTATGTCTACACTAGGGGGTTCGATTGCATAGCTGCATCACTCAAGGATGTGGACTTTTCACACCCCATAGCAATGTAGCTAGGTTGAGCTAAATTTTAAGTGTAGACCAGGCCTGGGAGATAAGGCATTCATTTTATCAACATTTTAAACTCAGTTGGGATTGTGGGCAAGGCTGAGCTGGGCAGTGGGGTGAGAATTATGCTGAATGTTGTTAATGACTGCCATCAACTGATTCTTTGTTCTACAGATTATTGTAGACCTGGTTGAAGCTGATGTGTGCTAATCAGATATCTGGGACTCTATCCATTCCCCCCTTTGTCCTTCCGGTTTTCTGATTTTCACTAAAATCAATAGGATTCTGTCCATTGAGCCCTAGAGCATTCCCTGAAATTTTGGAATAGATCAAATGTGGGGTTCAATAGTTACCACATTACATCCAGACTGACAGAGAAATGCCATTCAGTTGAATGTAGGACCTCATTTCTCTTGGCCAGTCATCCTTTCACCTTGGTCTCTCTTTATCACAGTGAGCATAGTGGGGCTGTGAGGAAGAGTACAAAGAGGTTTCTCTCCTATATACCTTTCCTTCTGGAAAGTCAGAGCTTGACACTTTCTCCTGATAAGAATCAGATCTTTTCCTTTTGTGAAGAGAGGTTTACAGCTGCCAGATTTGACCTAAAGAAAGAGCAAAATATCTGGGTGATAGTTGAGAGACTATCCATGCTGATATCATTAGAAATACCCAGTACTCTTGAAGCAATCAAGTAATGCTATTCTTTAAATAGTGGTAGTGTGCCTAGTATTTTTCATCACACAGATGGAATCGCTATGTAGACTGTAAGCTTCTTGGGGGCAGGGATCATCTTATCATATTTACAGTACCTAGCATAGTGGAGCCCAGGGTCCCTAATTTGGACCCTTTGGTGATACCACAATTCAAATAATACCACATGGTCCCTGCCCGGCTAAATAAACACAGAATGCAAGAAGGAAGGCTCACAGCACAGTGAATATTTGTAAGGTTGGTGGTAATTTCATGAATAAAAGTTTTTGAAGTTAGGTAAAAACTTATGACTGATAAAGAAAGCCTGTGCCCAATTTGTGTTAGTGACTGCTCTTCCTCCTCTGGGATGCTTGGCTCTCATGTCTAACCAGTCTGTCTTGACCACTCCTGTTGTTCAACATGTATGTTAAGTCAGTAGGGGATATCTTGAGGTAATATGCTGATGACATTGGTCTGTGATCATAACACTTGGCTCTGTTTCCTCACTGGACACAGTCAAAGCTGTTTCCTAGCTCTGTCAGTAGCTGGCAGAAATAAAGACTCATATAAAAGCCAGTTGGCATCAGCTTATCCTGGACAAGAATGAAATGATGCTGATTGAAGCAGGAAGCCTCTTGAGTTTGCAGAGTCTGACTGCTCGGTCAGAGGACATCTGCCTATTGTTAAAACGGTCTGCAACTTTGGGGTTTTGCAAGATAGCAGCTGTGACCAGAACTGTCTCCCGGGAGGATCAGGCTGAGAGCATATTATAGCTGTGCTCTTCATTCTGCACTAGCAGCCAGTAAATACCCAAGTTAAGTTCAGGGTACTGTTTACTATTTACAGAGCCTTAAATGGTCTAAATCCCAGAATTCTGGGGACCACATCTCCTCAAGCTCGCTACACAACATGTGTGAGTAACTGGCATTGTAATCAAAAGTCTTTTGTCAGGAAGCCAAGAGGTGTGACACTTTTTCTAAAAATAAAATGTATTTGAAACTGAGGTGACTATTTTGTAGGTAGGGCAAGCTGGGTTTGAATGTCTTCATTTACTGGCTACCATCTTTGGTTTTGAACTTAATGCAGTTATTTCTGCCCTGTTTCCTGTCTTTCAGGGTCCTGATTCTTCATCTGAAACGATACAGCTTCAATGTGGCACTGTCTCTCAATCACAAAGTTGGGCAGCAGGTGGTTATACCAAAATATTTGACCCTGTTATCTCACTGTACAGAGAGCACTAGGGCCCCGCTTACTCTGGGATGGAGTGCGCATTCTGCAATGTAAGTGTGCAGTGCAGGATCTATCACAATGATCTATTCATGGATATTAAGTTCATGTGTTTATGGCATGAGGAAGGGGATGATCTCAAAAGGTTACATATCACATCTACTTTAGAGAGACTGAAATTAATAAAAGAAATTAAGAAATGCTCCTACCCTCTGAGGCATTGTGACTCCTCTTACGACATTAAAAGCAAAGGCTCTCATCTACTGCACTAATCCATATGATACCAATATGAGACCATGTGTGGGTAAAGAGAATTACATCTCATGATGTAAGAGTGGCGGGAGCTCCTTTGCTTTGGGTTGTTTAAAACTAGACAGGACAGTACTCTGTAAGGAACAACCCTGCCCTACCTGTGGGAGATGGACAGTTAGGGAACTTTCCTTGGTAAATTCTATGATTCTGTAATTCAGCGTTATTTGCAATGCAAGTATTAGAATGATTGAGCTTTCATTTCATGTTTGGAACACCATGATAACTCTTACCGTAGGATATAACTTCATACCCTCACGAAAGCTTATGCCTACAAAAATTAAATTTGTTAGTCTTTAAAGTGCCACAGAACTCTCGTTGTTTTTACCCTTTTACTGTTGATTTTCCCCTGTACCTTTTATTGTGCTGTCCATTCATTTATTTATAGGTTGTTCTGTGATGCTCATCACCACAGTATCTGAGTACCTCACACAATGAATTTGTCCTCGCAACATGCCTGTGAAATAAAGAAGCATTACCTCAGAATGGCCATACTTAGTCAGACCCAACAGTCCATCTATCCCAGTATCCTGTCTCTGACCGTAGTCAGAGCCAGATGCTTCAGAAGGAATGCATAGAAGAGGGCAATTTTGAGTGATCCCTCCTCTGACATCCAGTCCCAGCTTCTGGCAGTCAGAGGCTTAGGGACACTCGGAGCATGGGTTTGCATCCATGACCATCTGGGTTAATAGCCCTTGATGGACCCTATCCTCCATGAATTTATTTCATTCTTTTTTTAACCCATTTATACTTTTGGCCTACACAACGTCCCTTAACAGCAAGTTCCACAAGCTGACAGTGCATTGGGTGAAGAAGTCCTTCCTTAATGTTTGTTTTAAACCTGCTGCCTATTAATTTTTTTTTGTGACACCTCTAGTTCTTGTGTTATGTGAAAGGGGTAAATTACACTTCCCAATTCACTTTCTCCATACACCATTCATGCTTTTATATAGGCCTTTTTCATATTCCCCCTTAGTTGTCTCTTTTCTAAGGTGAACAATCTCAGTCTTTTTAATCTCTCCTCGTATGGAAGCTGTTCCATACCCTGATAATTTTTGTTGCCCTTTTCTGCACCGTTTCCAATTCTATAATACATCTGTTCTTAGATGGGGTGACCAGAACTGCATGCAGCAGTCTCATTTTTACAGATGGCAGACTGAGGCACAGAGAGATGACCATGCCCAGTGTCACAAAGGAAGTCTAGGAAAGCAAGGAACAAAACCTGGCTCTTCTGTGTTCCAGTCCAGTGCCATAACCACAGTAGCATAATGAGTTGGGATGCATCTGGCATGTTCATCAGTGTGGCACATGTGTTCTTCGTGCATAGTTTTAAATAAGATTTTTCAACAGTATATTTTTGTAATTGAAAACTTTACTTTTGTATAAATAACATAAGCTAAGCAGAATAAAAAGAGAGGAAAAAACACTTTAAAATGTCTTTGAAAGGGTCAGATTTTCAGTGGTTTGTAATGGAACCTGAATGTTCTCAGTCTTAATCCATCATCCTGACTAGCAGTAAGGGGTGACATCCGGTGAACTGGATGCAGCGCTCTGGGGTTTGGAGGGGAGGTTGGCTGTGTGGATTGGAAGGGATTGCTACAGCCAGCCGATGGTTGTGGGTGTGGGGAGAGTTGATGGAATTGAGGGATCTGAGATGAGTGTCAGGCGGATCAGAAAGCTTTTGTGGGAATTGTCTTGGTGAAAACCTGGATCAGGTACCAGGGCAGGTTGTGGGGGAGCAGGTCATGGGTTGGCAGGAGGAGCTGGAAAGATGGTAAAAAAGGAATCCGTTGCAGTCCTTACAGGAGTATTTCACGCTTTTAATCTGAGAGCTGTTCTAAGGTGTGCCGCTAAGAGATGGATCAAGGTGAAAGGGTTAATTATTTTTATGAACAACTTTTGTATATTGATATCATAGAATTCTTACTCTGAATCTGTGATTAACAAATACAAACGGATATTCTACTTATGGCTTTTTTGGCTGTGGGCTAGCATGCCGTAGCAGATGAGTAACATTAATTTTTCTAAGAATATAACTGTGGCAATAAATACTTTGTTCTTTTCATAGTTCTCGACCATTGAAAGCCTCCCAAATGGTGAATTCCTGTACTGTAAGCACTTCCACACCTTGTAGGTGAGTTGTAATTCTGAAATTTCCATGGTTTGGGGGTTCTCTGAAGAACTTTTGAGTACTTAAAAGCAGAAGAGAGGCAAGATTTTTTTTATCTCCCTATATCATTTTTACTCTCTGATTTTTGTATTTTGAATGACTGTCTCTATACACTGGTTTTCGTGCTCCAGAGTTGTACTGAAATTGCATATCCAATGGCATAAATATTAAAGACACTTTTCACACAGCCCAAATGGCGTCTTTCAGCATTTCTCTTATAAGCCTGTTTTCTGAGGTTAATAATTTTAATACAGACTAGATTTTTCAGTCTTAAAACCTATGGTAGCAAGGAAAATTGAACTTAGTTTATATGACTCTTTGATAGTTCCACTCCTTAAGAACTGGTTTTAACCATAATTACAAGCAAGCTAGTTTGTAAGTCATTTACAAGAGAAGCAAAGTAGTCTGTTATTCTGAGAACTAACTCTTTTTTCTCTGTCCTTATGTTTAGTGCTCCAAAGTTGATTCTGGAAGAGGGGCATTTAATCCTAGGGTTTATTTGTGGGGGTGAGAGAGAGAGAGTGTTTTTTACTCTTCATTCTAAGAGGCCAGGGCCTAAGAAATGGTGATCAATGTAATGTAGTGTTGGATAATTTTGCACTGCATAAAAATGAAGACAGTGGAGGATGCATGTAGATAGCACAGGTTTCTTAATCTATACAGAATGCTGTTACTTTTCATCTTCTTGAGCCCTCCTTGCTTTTGATTTTAATAAAACCAAAAGTAACATTTGCAAAAGGCCAAACTGGAAAGCTGAAAAATAGTACACGTGAGTTTTGTCCTGCCAACACTATTTAGAGTCCTTGTGGTCTGTACAACTTGGTTTCAGACAATTATGGTGTTTAAATAAATTTCCTGAGTTAAATAGCATAGTCCACTTAAGTGAATGTTTACAGAATGTTGTTTATGCCCTGTAAATACCTAAACACAGAAGTGCAGGAAAGTTCTTTTAATGAATACCTGATAAAGGAATACAGTAACTTCCAATGCATCAATAGGTAAGCTAGGATAGAAAATTGATCTGCTAAGTAAAATAGATTTTACATGTAGCAAACAGGAGTCTGTTCTAAATCTGCATAACTGTCCTACTTGTTATCCCCAAATTTAATTTTTTTTAACAGTTAAACAGGTTTCTATGGTGCTGTATTTTTTTATTTGCAGAAAGTATACATTCAAATCTAAGAGCTCCGTGGCACTCTATGTGGATTCAGATAGTGAGGATGAGCCATTGAAACGCTCTGTTGCCCACAGTCAAAGACTGTGTGATGTGCAGAGCAGAGAGCAACAGCAACAGCAAGAAGAGGCTGAAAAGGTAACGGATTCTTTCCTCTCCATGGGACTTACAATACGTGTGCATTTTCTGTTATTGAGAGGAGAAAACATGTCCTTACAAACCTAAAAAATCCCTTACATGTTTGTGTCTGGACTGTCAGATTCTAGTAGACTGTGAATAAAACAGATAAATACAAGATTGGTTCATAATTTGCACTATGATGCTGAAGGGGAATGCTTTGCCCGGCCATCTAATTGATCTCTCTGTATGTGTTGGCTTGGGATTGTATTAGAACTGCACTTAAGTCTTTAGCTCAGATGTGCCAGCTGCACAGCAATTGTACTTGTCAGTCCTTAAACGGTATTTGAATTGCCTTCTACTGAGGCTGCTCGCTGGCTGAAATAAGATGAAAACAAGTCACTTGTAAAATTATCTAGTAAAATTCTTTGTTTAAATCTGAGAGCCAGGACACACATTGAGGATGGGGAAGAAAAATAATTATGTACCATCAGAATGAGTTTGTGGACATCCAAATTGAGTGTGTTGGACTCTGACCCTCTTAGCTGATTGAAAAGTGAAGCTGTCAATCTCTAGTGATAATGCTTAGAAATGTTTAGAGACCTAGTTTCTGGTATCAAGGTATAGTTCAATACCATTTGCCTTTGGGGTCTGTGTTGTGGCAGATATTGGCTGCATCTAAAGAAGCTTCTTGCCTGTATGATGGCATTGTAAGTGCCGTAGAAAGGAGATGAATTGGGATTGTATGGGAAGGGAATGACATCCCCGAATGGCAAGTAAGACAAACTGTGAGGATTCTATTTTGCATCTACCTTCACTGATAGGAGTGCCTTCCTTTGTACTCTTCTTTAGGGAGTGACAGGGGCTGTTGCTGCAAAAATGGGGTAATGAAGCCAATTTATATGAATAGCAAATGAATCAATTCTAGTCTTCCAGGATTGCTGTGGAGCAGACTTGATGGGGCTGTACTGTTGGCTTGCTCGTAGGTCAGGTTAGGTTTGAGATCCTGCGAACGCTATGACCATAAACAGTACAATCTGTATTGGTCAATGTCAAGTGCTGGGCAGTGGTTGGTTGGTTAACCCAGAACCCTCAAGAAGCACCAACGGCTTTGGGTGGATGAGTGTCTGAGGAGGGTCTCATTTGCACTGGCAACTCCTGCAGCGTAGCTGGCTCCAAATGTATCAACTTCTGTCCTTCCTTTGGTCTAAAGCAGTGAAGCCAAGAGGGAGACGCTGACTCATGGGCAAAGAAGCGCCTCCATATTCATTGCTCAGGCTATTGCAGCCATCTTACATAGAGAGGACACTCCTTCCTTGCTGGTAGCATAGACACAACATGGTAGGTGGCAGTTGGAAAAAATAAGAAGCTAAGAACTTTCGGTCTTGGAAGCTGAAATATTAGGATCATGTGCCTGGGATTGACAGCCGATGATGACCTACAATACACAAGCAGCATATGGAAGTCAGCTTTGATAGACTGTGCAAACTCAACATTAACATTGCAGCATTTCAGGAAACAAGACTTGCAGATGCTGGTTCTGTCCAAGAGGCCAATTATACCTTCTTTTGGAAGGGTAAAAGCAGCAAAGAAAATCATCTGCCTGGTGTCGGTTTTGCTGTGAGAAATAAGTGGATAGAGCTCCTAGAAATATCCATTGGGAAGTCAGCACATTATCTCACTTAATTTTCAGACAGTCATCGGCTTTGTGAACATCATTAGTGCTTATGCACCAACACTCAAATCTAGCCCCAAGGAGAAGGATACATTTTACGACTCTTTGTGTCAAGTCGTCAAAAGAATACCATCCACTGAGCAACTTTTCCTCCTTGGTGACTTCAGTGCAAGAGTCAGCGCAGATAACAATTCATGACCAGATTGCCTAGGACATTTTGCCATTGGCAAGATGAATGAGAACGGCCAACGACTTCTTGAATTCTGTGCCCAAAACCAAATGTGTATTACCAACTCCTGTTTTGGTGAAAGATCACCACAAAGTGCGACATCCATGATCAGGCCAATGGCACCAATTAGATCTTGTCATCGTCAGTAGGAAAGACCTACCCTCAGTGCAGAACACTCGCACGTTTCACAGTGCTGATTGTGACACCGGCCACTCTGATCATTAGCAAAGTGAAGATTACAGCCAAGAAACTATATAGAGCAAAACTTGGGAGCAAGCCCAAAATCAGTGCTCCTACCATCAAAAAATCAGAGGAAATACCAGGAGTTTGTGAAGGCTTTTTGAACTCAGCATGCCTGGGAAGTCACTACCAGAGAAGGCAGAGGAATTTTGGGAAGATTCAAGAACAACAATCCATGAAACAGCTTTAGCTACCTTTGGGGGAAAGAGATCATCATCAAAAAAGGATTGGTTTGAAGAAAATGAAATGGAACTTTTACCTTTTATTAACATTAAGAACACAGCCTACCTGGAACACAATAAGAAGCCAACAGAGAGCACCGAAGTGAGACTTCAACATGCAAAAGCTGAGATACAGAGAGCAAGTAGACGCTGTGCAAATCATTACTGGACCAAGCTCTCAGAAGAAATACAGACAGCTTCAGATACAGGAAATCTCAGTCATGTCTGGTGGCCTGAAGAAAGCTCTAGGCCCCACTGTCAATAAGGTTGCCCCTCTTAAATGACAAAATGGTGAAATTATTACAGATAAAAGTAAGCCACTGTCTCTTTGGGTTGACCATTATTCAGAGCTACGTGCACAAGAAAGGAACATCGCCAGTGAATCACTGGATCAAATACCAACTCTACAGGTTATGCCAGAGCTAGCTGTGGAGCCCACTGTAGAAGAGCTCAGCAAGGTCATTGATTTGTCATCCAGTAGAAAAGCTCCTGGAAAAGATGGCATCCCAGCGGAAATTCTTAAGTGTGGAAAAGAGAGCCTACTTCCATATCTCTCTCAGTTGCTACTTAAATGCTGGAAAGAGGGTAAGGTGCCACGAGATGCTTGACACAAACATTATCAATCAGTGTAAAAACAGAGGCGAAAAGGGCGATTGTAACAACTACAGGGGTATTTCGCTAGTGTGTCTAAAACAGCTGGCGAATCAAGTCTACCCTGAATCACAGTGCAAATTCAGGGCTGGAAGATGAACTATAGACACATTTTCTGTGCGTCAACGTCAAGAGAAGTGCAGAGAGCAAAGCCGACCATAGTACATTGCTTTTGTGGACCTAACCAAAGCATTTGATGCAGTCAACAGAGCAGGTCTGTTTGCAGTACTAGAAAAGATAGGATGTCCTTCAACCTTGTTAAGGCTTATACATTCATTTCATGTTGGTTTGACGGGTCTGTTTTGGACAGGTTTGTGATGAAAAGCAGAGTGAAATGTTATTGCCCCATCGCTCTTGGGAATCTTTTTCTTGGTACTCCTAAACTGAGCGTTTAAGGACATGAAAGATGGAGTGTATGTCCACACAAGATTGGATGGGAAACTCTTCAATTTCTCACAACTTAAGGCAAAGACTAAAGTCAAAAAGGAGCAAATCATGGAACTTCTATTCGCAGATGATGCTGCCTTTATAGCCCACCATGAAGATCTATTACAAGAACTCACGGATTGCCTTTCAAGTGCTTGTCAGGCATTTGCTCTCATCATCAGCATTAAGAAAATAGTTCTATTAGGACAGGGTGTTCCACAAGATCCTTTAAACATCTTCAATGCAAACCAGCTAGTAGTAGTCCAAAAGTTCTACTATTTAGGTTCTACAGTGACTACCAAACTCTTGCTGGATAAATGTTTGCTTTGGAAAGGCTGCCACCACCTTTAGTTGACTGACACAGTCCATGTCTATATTGACCGCGATGAATTCGCCGCCGCCAGATCGATCTTTCTGGATCGATTGAGCAGTCAATATAGACCCGCTCAATTGTTCAGGAAGTCGACTGAGTAAATCCACCCCCTCAAGAAGTGTAGCGCTGCGTCGATGGGAACACTGTTCCCATCAGCACAGCGCAGTGTAGACAGCACGCAGAAGGGAAGCAGAGCAGTCAACGTGAGTTACGCAAACTACTCTGTGTAGTTTGCATAACTCCCGTCGACTGCCGCCGAATCGCGAGGTAAGTGTAGACGAGCCCTAAAAGAGCATGCAACAACTCAAAGCTTACCATCGAGACCAAAATGCTAGTATACCAAGCTCACATCCTCAGCTCTCTCATGTGTGGTGGGGAAACATGGACAACTTATGCTCATTAGGAGACAAGGTTAAACAGTTTCCAGTTACGCTGCTTACACCGTATGCTCACCATCAGATGGCAAGATAAAGTTACCAACACAGAGGTTCTTGAAAAGGCAAATGTACCAAGTGTGACAGCCCTGCTCAAGCAAAGATGGCTGCACAGGTTGGTTGAAAGATGGACGCATACCTAAGGATATACTATATGGAGAGCTGTCAGAAGGAGCAAGAACAAGAGGGTGTCCCAAGCTTCGCTGCAAAGACACATGCAAGCGATATATGAAGGAACTTGGAATTAATCCTGACCGATGGGGAACCTTGGCAAGTTGTCATAACAGTTGGTACCATGGTCTCCATCAGAGCATCAGAGTCCATGACAGGAGTTGTCTCCTATAGCTTGAAGAGAAAAGAGCTTTTGGAAGCGAGCAGCTCCCAACTGCGACAAAGGTATTTGCAATAACTGCCAAAGATTATGCAAATCTCAAATTGAACTACTTAGACACGAGACATTGCAAACCATCTACATCATAGGCTGCAATTTTCCACTATCTCTTGCAGACAAAAGGATGCCAATAAATCACATGACCATAGGCATTGGTGGTCCTACATGCATGAACCTGACCAGCTACCAGTTGTTACTAACAGACCATCTGCTCTCCCTGGAACTTCACCCTCCTCTGACCTGCCTTCCTTTCCTATCCGTGGTCTGGTGCCAGTGGTAGTACTGGTCCTGCAGCATCAAAGATGGAAATAATCTCTGGTCTGAGTGAGTGTGTGTTACTGGTGTGGTGGTCAGTTTATAGCGTCAACAGTCTGTGTGTTGAGCAAAGAAGGCTACTGCAGCAGCGTATGAGCTGGCCAACACACCTGAAGCATAAGTAGACAGCGTTAGCCTGAGTTGTCCGAGTAGAGTTGACAGTCCTGTCTGTTTTGAAAGAACCATTTTTTTTTTCTTTTTTTGCATTGCTATTTGCTGCCCTGATCTGCAGGTTTTGGCCTCTCCTGGTCATATGTGCTGAAACAGTCTAAGGCTCATTTGGGAAACTGAGTTCTTGCCCTATCTCTTCTCATCCTGGTCCAGATTCAGTAGTTCTCTTTCCATCTTCCAGTTCAGGTTGCATTTATCCCTTGCTACTGTTGCCTCGCTTCATTAATCACCTATAGTTGATGACTTTGCTAGCCATATATGGAGGTTACCAGGGGTTGAGGACTCTCTACCACCTAGATGGGTGTCATGAGGGGAAGGAGGGATGATCACCGATGGAGAGATAGCTATAGCCTTGCACATCTTACAAATCCTGGTTGTAGATCAGTGGTTTTCAACCTGTGGTCTGCAGACCCCTGGGGGTCCACAGATTATGTCTAAGGGGTTCATGAAAGGTTGTCATTTCCATAGAACAGTGGTTTTTATCCTGTGGTCCAAGGATCCCTAGGGTCTGCAGAATATGTCTAAGATTTTCAAAGGGGTCTGCATCTCCATTTGCAATTTTTTAGAGGGTTGCAAATGAAAAAAAGTTGAAAACCACTGCTGTAGATGTATTATTCAAAGTTCATGTTAGTCCCCAAAGTCATATTGCATTGATTTTGTATATCCAAACTGTATTTAGTGTGGCTGAGACCCAAACTCCCACTTCCCGGATGGTTAACTCAAAAGAAATGTGCACAATAAATGCAAACCTAGTGTGACACATGAATTTTTAAAGCCTTTAAGCCTAAATCCATTAATTTGTAGGGTTCAAAAAGAAGTAAACCAGAGTGTGACAAATCCTCTGACTTGGGAAATGCTGGTTTTGACGGAATGAGTGAGGATGAGCTTCTAGCAGCTGTGTTAGAGATTAGCAAGAGGGAAGCCTCGTTCTCTGTGAGCCATGATGAAGATAAACCAACAAGCAGCCCAGACACTGGTTTTGGAGAGGACGAGATGCAGGAATTGCCAGAAAATCTGCAGTCTGGAGACCTGGAAAAACCTAAAGCAACTACAGAATCAGGTAGGGTGAGATGTAACTTTGTCTTAACTGAACAGATGCTATGGTGATTCTAAAGTTGATATTTACAACAACAAATCAGTAATATATGGGGCATGAACTGTGTGTGAGTGTACTGTAAGTAGTGTCTGTACATGGAGATATTTATATATCTTACATTTTTCTGTCTTTTAAAGCTTTTTGTTTGTTGAATTTTGAAAATGTTCTCATGTCAGACATTTGTAATATGACTGCAAAACTTAAGATCATCACCAATGTTTTGTTTGGTGATTTTTTTCCATCTCCAGTTGAACGATCACCTCTCTCATTGACCGTAGAGTTCAAATTGTTGAGATTAACAGTATTTGGAATCTATTCTTCCATATTCCTTATTTTCTATAATTGTCTCCAAATCAGTTGCAGTCCTGAATAATGTAATATCTGAAGATACTTGTTTTTTGTGTATGATTAATACATTCAAAGGATAAGGCTAGAATCCCTCTGATAAGTTGTGAAAAATAAATAGAATTGTAATTAATTTGGCTTCATCCATATATAATTAAAAAAAGGTTTTTCTTTCTAAAACATTTATGTAAACATTTATGTAAATCCTTCAGCATAGGAAATCCCAACATGCTTTTATTGGGGCCATGATTGTGGCCCCAAATCCTGCAAACAGTTATGCACATGTTTAACCTTACCATTGTGAGGAAGCCCCATTGATTTCAGTGTATGGTAATTGGGTCTCGGCTCTTCTAGTTGGATAATGGAAATTTTTAAAAGCTTGTAATTTGCTCGGTGGTACTTGCTCTGGACCAGGTTATTTTCTAACTCCGCTATCTTGAAAACACAGTAAAATAAAGTTCCTTCTTTTTTTCTTTTTCTTATGAGTTAAGAAATTAAATGCAAAAATCCTACATTACTAAAGGTTGCAGTTAGCTCAGAATGTCAGGTACTGTCAAATGAAACTTCATGTCAGAAGTCATGAAAAAATTCAGATTGAATACACAACATTGAGTCTGCATTCATACACACTGGTGCATTTTACACAGTCACACTGAATTTCTTGTACCTTTAGAGAAGTGAACCTAGCTAGTTTAGATACAACAGAGGCCACACTTTCCCCACTCCTACTAATAGTTGAGAGCTGTGTAGTAGTCAGAAACTTTATGGAGTTAGCCTCAGACTTTCACTATCAGGGGCAATGTCTACACTACAGAAATTTGTCGACATAAGGTATGTATTTTAGCCACTGCTATGGTGGCTTATGTTCACACTGCTCTCCTTGGATTGGTGGAGAGTGTCCTCACCAGGAGCACTTCCACTGACCTAAGTGGCAGTGTGGGGGTTGTGAGACGAGGTGCAGGTGGCTGCAGCCCCTCTGGCACCTGGTCGCCAGCAAGCCCCAGGCGGCTGCACGCCAGGATTGTTTTGTCGACGTTGCTCTTTAGAGTAGTGCAGGTCTGAGTCAGACTTAAAAAAGTAATGTAAACATTCTGTTTTGCTATTCATCTAAAAGGATTAGACAGAGCTGGGCTACGATCCTGACTCAGGAGGTTGCAGATGCTGGTATTCTGCTTTCTGTAATCCTCTTTGATCACTAATGAACAGATGTGGAAGTCTGCTTTTCTAATACCAGGAGGGTTCACATTAAAACATTGCACTTCTGGTTCTCTCAGGGGATCCTGACCATTTACCTGTACCCAAATGGGGGTTGAAAGTCGGGGAGTGGTACATATAGTAATGTCAGCCAATATTCCCTGCAGAAGCTTTGTAAAACAGCTTTTTTCTTCTTTCCATTGCATGCATCTTAAAGGTGAACTACAAAGTTTTAAATTACTTGTGCTTTTATGCTGTTTAAAAATCTGTAGATCATCTAGCTCTAAATTGAAGCAGAAAATTGATAAACCCTAACAGCATTTAAAAGGTTTTGCTGCTTCCCTCTTTCTTAATTAGAGGTGACGTAGGGGGTTCAATTTTAGATTTCTCTGTAGTGCCAGCACCGTAGTATGTAAGCACTGACTAAGTCTAAGTATTGTAACTCTGGCACCTGGGCCACAACTGTAAAAGCCTAGCAGAATGGAACACCTTTGTTTAGGCAAAGGCTGCTGGTTTTAAATGAAAGCATGGAGTTTGGGGGGGAGAGGATTTTGATAAAACCTTGCTCAGTCCCAAACCTGCAACACTTCTTACAACATTCCCCTCTCTCATCAAATCCTTAGACATTCCTAAGGACTCATTAGCTGTCCCTCTACCAGTAGATGTCACTGTCCTCCAAGTTGTTCAGGGGCATAAAGAGGATTTAGCTGGTAACAAACAAGGGACCAGAAAAGCATAAATGTCCTCTGCTTCCTCAGGTCCTGCCAATTTCACTGAGATAACTAAAGATTTTGATGAGAATAAGGAAAACAAAACTCCGGAAGGCTCCCAGGGGGAGGTCGACTGGCTGCAGCAGTACGATATGGAGCGAGAGCGGGAGGAACAAGAACTTCAGCAGGCACTGGCTCAGAGCCTCCAAGAACAAGTAAGAGCTAATATTCCCTTCTCTGAGTAGTCTTTCCTAACAGCAGAAACCTGATGGCGAAATAAAAACTCACCCTGGACTTGGACAGTAATTACAAATTATCTCCACTGCTAGTACTTACCTTCTAGAAGGAAGAGACCAGTATGAAAAGCAGAAGTTTATTCTAATTCGCTACCCAATACAGTCACTGAGATTAACTATATTAATCACAGTTAGTATAAACTTTAAATATCTAGGTGTGATTTTCAAAGGGTTATCTATTCTAAAAAAGGCAAAACTGTGTCTCACTTAGTTATGAATTGATAATTAGCAAACCTCATTCTTTAACTTCCTTGCATCTCCATAATTCACTTGAGGGCCTTACAGCATGTCCTGTCAAGAGACAGAGGAGGAAGCAGGTTCCAATAGAGGTGACCACCCACTCAGACAACCATGCTAGAAGCTCTCTTGTTTAATCAGAACACAGTTAGCTCAAACCATTGAGCTGTGCTTAACTGCTGAGGTATCACGTAAGGGATAAGGGCAGGTTTCTCGGGTAATTAGGTCCCAAACCATTTAGGTTAATACTAGCGCTTTGAATTACACAAAATGAGAGCTAGTGCAGATCACAGGTCACAAGTGTGGTGTGCTAAGCAAGCACACAGCCGTGTTATGCACTTGCTGAAGTTTTTGAAGTCTTCCGTTATCCCCGTGTAATCCAGTCTTGGGGTTGCAAAGGTTAACTCAGCCTTCTAGTCAAACACAAATGGGGACAGAAGGGCTGTTGGCCACGCCTGGCCATCTAGAAACATTTAGAGTTCAAGCAGCCCCGAGGCTTGTTAAAATATTACACAACTAATGGGCAGACTGCTCATCTCCCCTTCCATAAACACAAACATTGAAGGGAGCTGAAACCAGACAGGAACTGTTCAGCAACATCCCATCGCCAGGACTGCAGCCATTCCTGCACTTTATGTCCTATTGTCATGAGCCCCTCAACTGTGCAGGGAGCCTCTTGCAGCCCCACTGTCAGCGCTGCCCTAATGCAGTCCTACCCTGTCTCCCCTTTAATTTCTACCAACTGTAAAAATAAAAAACGTTTTTAAAATAAAAAAAAATCTTTTATATAGATTTTTATTTTTATCTAAATTAGAAAAAAAAATTCCAATTTTGACAACCTATTTTCCAGTTTGAAATACCTAGACATCTTGGAGTCAACTTAACCCTCAATCCTTCTTGTATAGACAAGTTGAGGTCAATACGATTTTCTGTGATGGGGGAGGAGATCATTTGTTATGATTCCTTGACCTGAGGATCCTGCTTTGTGTTGATATTCGATGTCATGGTATTCCTTCTAAGAGCTGGGGTAGATTTCCCCACTCTCCAGTGTAATTCGTTATGAGGCTCAGTGATGGACTGCTTCATTTCAGCTATGCTTTTAAGATATAGATTCCTAGATGCTTTTGGAACTGTGAGATGAAAAACCCTATGGCAATAATGTAAAATGGATTTAAATGTTATCTTCTGGTGTAGTCATAATGGGGACCTGCCATCCCATGTGTGGTTCAGGCATGGCATGCATTCCAACCCTGAACTAAGGAACTAGTTCCTGGAATAGTGCTGACTGGCTTTGGAGGCAGCTATATCTGTTAGGACCCCTCCCCCAGTCCTTTCAGTTGTTAGTTCGCTGACAGAAGCAGAAGTCCAGAGTTCAGCAGCAGGCAATAGGACGGGTTTATTGGGATCTTTTCAAGCAAGCATCCATTAGGACTCCCCCAGTCCTTTACACCAATAAATCCCCCCCCACTTCCTGTTTTACCTCCATTTTTATAATGTATCTTAACCAATCATTTCTTTAACAATATTACAAGATGATTCTTTAACCAACCCTCACATATTGGAACATAATTCTTTAACCAATCATATCCCACCACCTGGACTGATCACACTTGGTTATGCAATGGACAGAAACAATTAAAGAACCAGACAGAAATCATTCAAATAGATAATAGAGAATTGGGTACCATAAAGACAAAACAATAAGGAGCATAGATTTTACAACCATAACTGTTGATAAGTAATTATTTTGCCAGACAGAATGCTATCAAACAGGTTTCCTTTAAACATTCTAGGATCTTTTCTTTATCTGGAGGTGTTAGACTGGATCACCATCTTAACAGCTTGGTATTAGATATTATGCTGGAATGTGTATATGTGACTGCACGCTTCCCAGTTTATGGCTGCCACTCCTACATCTGAGCTGAAGTACAAGGCCTCAGACTGTCACAGTGAGAGAAGGCCTGCGGTTTTGATTCTTTGTGTTATACCCCTATAACCAGCTAAATGATAAGGATATACTTACAAAACATGGGTCTTTACAGGCAGGCCTGAATATCTATATTCTGTATACTAACAATATCCAGTCTCTTCAACTGGAATAAACCCCTTTTGAGGGTAATGGGAGGACACTGGGTAGAGATATAAAAAAATAAGATGTTTTTTGTGAAACTGACGTTACTTTTTATTATCTATTTCTACTTGTTAATGTTAATTGGTGTAACGTTTGCAGAATCCTTTTCTGGAGTATTCTGGGAAATACAGAAAACGTTCCATGAGTTATATGTATTTTTGTTAAGCTGCAGGGCAAGCCCTCTTTAAGCAATTTTAAAATAAATGGTGGCAGGTTTTTTCACCTTTTGATTAAGGCCTATGTCCTCAGTTAGCTTTGGGCAGAAAACAGTGTACATTTTGTCCAAGTGTGGGGAACTTTGTGTGTAAGTGACAGTTTTACTTTGCAAACGGTTCACAAATTCATTCTGAAGCTTTTCAAATTAATGATGCAGAGAGAACTCATGGTGTTACTAGAGACTTGCTCTGCTGCATACCAAACTTGAGTAGCTTTGACAAGCTTTAATTAAGGCTTGTCCCAGGTCCTGTGGCACTGGAACATTGGACTCTTGCTGGTTGCAAACATTCCTTCACATGGAACGTCAGGTTTGTTGTAGAAACCAAAGCAGCACAGTTTCAATGGAAAAAGCGCACTACAAGAATTTTAAACAGTGAAGTGTCTCAGTGAACCAAGTTTTGTTTTCTTTCCTTCAGGAGGCACGAGAACAAAAAGAAGATGATGACCTTAAACGAGCCACTGAATTAAGTCTACAAGGTGAAATTTATTAAAGAGCTCCCATAATGCTGCTTTTTAGGGGAAATATATCCGTGTGTGAACGCAGCTCTGAGCATTTGAAAGGCAGCTGAGATTTCATGCCTTTTTTTGTATTTGATTGTACTTGGCTTTGTTCTTTCCAGTTTTATTTCATTCAATTATGGAAATAAATGCCAGGGAAAAATCTTAACATGAAAACTGCAGTAGTTTTTCATTCCTTAATTCAGTTTTTTAAAATATTATGTACACAGATATTTGGATTTTGAAATTCTGTGTTCCTGAAAAGCCAGCGTCTGTTGAGACATCCCTGCGGTATCTCATCTGCAGAATGCTCTCTTGGCTGAATCAGTTCCCAAAGCCCTGGCTTGCCGCAGCTCTGTAGCTTTGGATTAACATTTTGGTACATTTAAATGTAACACATTCATCCAGGATAGTGGAAAAATGTGTTACAGCTAATAAAAGAACAGAGAGAAAATACACCGCAAGGTGTAGCTTTGAACACCTAAAGTGGGCAGGTATACTGCCTGTCCATTCGAAGCAGGGAGCACTTTAAGCCCTAGCCTGTGGTTAGCACTCTTCTAAGACTAGCGTGCGTGATGTCATGCAGCCTGGCAGAACAAAGCCCCAAAATCCTCTCACTAAAAGAGGAGCAGTTGTGATGGTGAAATACAGGAATGTTACTTAAAATTCACTTTTAATATTGCCCAGGCTTCTTAAGTAGTCCTCCCTTGATTATTATTGAAGGGGTATGGGTCTGCTCTGTAACAGGAATAAAGCAGTATAATACACAGAACAGTGTTTAAGCATTCTTCAGCCTAAGAAGTGTAATTCACAAGTGTGACGTGTCACATTGTAAAGATTCAGCCAATTACTACTGTGTACTCTAACCAGTGTCTTGCATCTTTGGCCTCTCTTTGCAGCCCACAACCCCGCTCTTTAATCAGGTATTGGGGTGGTGGTTTTAGCAAAGTGAGTTCCTTCTCTAACAGGTTGAGTGCATTCCCCCTACAGCATTTCCAGTCCTCTAGGAGCCTGGTAGGGCCCAGCACCAGAAATGTAGAATCCTCTTGATTTGCAATCCCTTGATTTTGTTTGACATCCTGAATATTGTCAAATTCCTCTCAGCAAGCTGAGTTTTTTAACATGGTCCAGTGTTGGTTCTATAACAGTGTACTAATCCCAGAGTTATCAATGGATTGGGACCAACTATCATCTGTGAGGAACTCCTGTAACAAGTGCTGGGAAACCGCTTTAGTTGGGTAGCTGCAGCATCCCAGAAAGTTTAGAACACTGTGTACGAGAGCCTTTCCGGCTCTAACAGAAAGCCATGTGCATTTTGCTCAGCCAAGCATTCTGGAAGTTCCTGTGGTGAGCAGCCCTTTTCACCGTGTATAAACAATGAAAAGACGGATACTGCCAGCAGTAGGTTTAAATGCCAGTTTCAACTGGTAAATGTACTTTGTGAATAGAATTTATAGTTTAAATATAGAGAAATACTTGTCACCTCTGAAACTTCCCAATCACTGAGCAAAATGGGTACATTTCGTTTAATGTGGATGTTGACCAAGGGCCACCAAAACTTATGAAAAATGCAACTGTGCAGTCAAATGACGTTTGCAAAAAAGTTTGCCATGCAACCTTACTGTTGCATTAACTGTTTTTGCACCCTTTAACATAGACCTACTGTACAAAAGGGTGTATGTTTTTATTCTACAGTTTATAGTTCAGGGTCTGTTCCTTGACTCATATGCACCACATAAGTTACCATGTTTTTTTTTTTGTAGAGAGGGGGTAGAAAGTAGTTTTTGTAAATGTCCAATATCCCTTGCTTCCCTCCGAACCGAGATTCTTTAGCTTTATCATTTCCTTTGTGTGTTTTTATGAAGATAAATACAGCAGGTTGGGTTATAACTTCTGTGAGTTGCTTTCCTGTATGTGCCAAAGATTCTTACATGGCCTCATGTCTTTGTGCCATTTAGAATTTAACAGCTCTCTTCTGGACAGCGTTGGCTCTGATGAGGACTCTGGGACTGAGGATGTTCTCGACATGGAGTACTCAGAAGCTGAAGCTGAGGAGCTGAAAAGAAATGCTGAGGTGATGGTCCATTGTTTCAAGCACTGAATGGGGATCTGATGCCTCTTCACATGTTCAGCACTAGATATTATGAAGCAAGTGCATCTGTTCAGTCTTGTTAACGAGCAGTTAGTTCCCGTTAGTACTGGGAAACGATGCAGAGTTCAGTTGTCTCCCTCTATAAAAGCCTGTCCTACAATCTCAGTTCTCATGTCTCAGGCTTTCATTTTCTACTACAAGAAGAGCTGCCGAGACCCCTTACTTGTTATGAGGAGTCTTCTGGATGCGGAGGTGAACAGGGAAATAGAGTAACTTTACTACTGGAAGCATTCTGCTGTGTGTGAAACAAGGAAAAATACAAGCTGCTTAATTGCCTTAAAGGAAGAAATAACATTTCAGATGGTGTAGTGCTTTGTGATAGTGCTAGTAACTGCTGGGGTTTCTAGCTTCTGAACCTGCTGAAAGCTCAAGACAAGTTGTGGCGGAGGCTTGTGAGCCCTGAGCGGAATATAGCAACAACTCCTGCTGTCTGCCTATGCTGTCTGACCCGCTGAGGATCACTCATCTATCTTGCTTGTAAGGAGAGTGCTGTATGGCCATATAAAAAGGAAAGCTTTAATGTGTTTATAGGGAATTCTTTTTAGGAAATTTTTACTTCCAATTGCTGAACCTTCATCAGAGAGTCAGATTTTCACTCCACCATTGATGTGCCCCACATCAATAAGTCTTTCAGGCCAAGCAGGATCAGGAAATCTCTTTAAAGACAATCAGCATTACTTTTTCTTAATTGGTGATGAGAAGAGCTTCATCCCAAATAAGAGGAATGGGGCATTTTCTCTTTGACACTCAAAGTGCAGGGGGAGAGAGACTCTCTAGGACACTAGTCCAGTCTTTCTCTGCTAATTTACCTCATTTATCAAATGTTTTTTTAATACTGCAGAAATCAATGTAGTTCTCTTTTTTGTTTTTGTTTTTAACTTCTCTGTGGACTTACTGTTATCAATGGAAAGTGGTCATTCAGCAAAATGGAGGCCTCATCTTTCTGGTTCGGAATCAAAATAGTGACTACTTTGTTGCTGTTCCATAGGCAGACTGATGAACGGGGAAACAAACAAAAACAAAAAATTCACATGGCATTTCCCAATTTTAAAGGGACAGGGGACACTTTTTTCCTCCTGGTCCGATCCAAGGTGGCAGATCGTATGTTCCTTGATCACATTTTTCAAACAGTTGAACTTTGTGTACAGAGTATCCAAAGCCATATTCTAAATTGCTGTAAGGCCTGTTGTTCTGAGTGGAATTAAGTGCATATTTTAAAGCAAATAATTGGATTGTATTTTCCAGATAGGAGAGCTCCCTCATTCCTATCGTCTCATCAGCATTGTCAGCCATATCGGAAGCACATCCTCTTCAGGTAGGGAATATAATCTCTACGGTGTCTTTTTCTCTCTGTTCTTGTGTAGATTGTAGAAAATGGTTGTAATATGATTCTTTGAAGATGCATACAATTTTAAGATCTGTTCTCATAGTTAACATGAATTAGTCAAAAATATCCATTTAGTCTGTAAGTAGTTTGTGCAAAATGATGGCGTTTCAGTATTTAAATGTCAGCTAATTGCAACAGGGTATCTGGAAACAACTTACTGATTTGTTTTGAACTATAGCATGAAAAGAAACAAACTTGTGGCTTCTCTCTTTTTTTTTTAAGGCCATTATATTAGTGATGTCTATGATATCAAGAAACAGTCCTGGTTCACCTACAATGACCTGGAAGTGTCTAGAACTCTAGAGGCTTCCGTGCAGTGTGATCGAGACCGAAGTGGCTATATCTTCTTTTACATGCACAAGTAAGAGAGTCTCAGCAATGCGGGCCAGTAATAATCATTTCCCAGTCATGAAGTTCCATGCTTCTCTCTGTACCATCCTCTTCAGTGGAGTTACCAAATCTGATATTTGTCAGTGTGTCTTCATTTTGATTGTGACTCCTGCAGTTGATTTTGACTAGCACTAGAGCTTCCTCTGAAAGTTCAGTACCACAGAATTATCCCTCACTGGTGCATAATGGTTTAGACACAACAAATCCTGCCTCTTGGCAGGGTGACCCTTGCAGTCCTTCAATGATCCTAATGTCATAATGAGATGATAGCTAAGTGTTAAAGGCATGAATAAAGAGGAGAGGTTCAGTATCTTAGCCAAGTATTAGTCCTCAGTGTGTGTTTTCCCCTGACATATAGTCATATGTTTGTAAATTCCCTTTTCACCCCAACCCTTCTACTAGCATTAATTTATTCTATTTTTGTTGCCCTCTTCCCTGCAAGGCTTAACATGCTCTTAGACTTGCTACAATTTGTTGCAAATTCTTACTGCAACTTCCAACTGCTTCTGAACTGCTTCAGAATTCCAGGAGCCCTGCTTAGAGATCTTTGGTGACAAGGTGTCATTCTTTAGGCTTAACTAGCAGGACCTGCAGTTTTGGCTTAAATGCAACCACCCATTTCCTGTGTCATTCATTCTCCCTTCCCCCAGGACTGTCTTCATCTTGTGCAGCAGCTCTGTGTTCATTGATTTCACAATCAGTCTCCTAATGTTTTCTAGGGAAATCTTCGATGAGTTACTAGAAACGGAAAAGAACACACAGCCGCTTAGCATGGAAGTGGGGCGGTCTGTTCGTCAGCCTCTGTGAAGAACAAATCCCTTGTTTCTCTTGAACGTGGAGAGTTTTGAACTTGTGCTAGACACACGGGAGTAGCAAACAGCTCAGGGCCAAAACAAGAGACAAAAAGTTAGGCATGTGGGATGCTTAACTTGCAGAACCAAGCATGCAAACTTTGGGCCTGAACCACACTTGTAAACCTTTGACATCCCAAAGCTCTCCTCCTGTGGTGAGGTTTTTATTGTTCCAGAAATATTTTTGTCAGCATGGAGCCTTAAAGAGTTACATCAAGCCACAAGACCACAGCTGCTCATAAACTGATGAAACAATAGTGCAAAAAGAGACTTGACTTTAAAAGTCCATTAACTATGATATGTGAATGGGGAAGATTTACATATCAGGTGGCATTCTATTTTTTTTCCACGAGCAATTAAAGCAATACAGTCTGCAACCTGGCACGTATCGGGTCAGTAGTATTCACTGGAAACCTAGATCACCGAGTACACTATTGCCAGTCTGTCCTGCTAACAGGTGTGCTGACATCACTCAAGTTGACGCGTTTTGACATTCATGAGTTTGTAAATGCTCTGCCATTTACATGCAGTTCCAGGAAACAAACTTGGTGCTGTGGAATGTATTGCATACCTACTCACCCTCTGTCATCTTACACAGTTCATTGTTGTCTTTGTTTAGAAATGAGATTATATTTTTTTCATTTAAAAAGTTGATTCTTTCTGAATGCATTTTCTTCATAGTGTCATCGCATACTGCAGTTTACATCTTTCTGTCAGTATATATATTTCTCACGGACTTTACATCACTTAGGGCTGCCTTGTTTTAACTCTGACAGAAGCAGCTAGTGGGGTAGAAGGTGAGCTTTGGCCTAGTGGCAGCTCTCTTCGGGGGAAGCGGAGCAGTAACAGGAAGTGAACTTACAACTCTTCTTTATGCATTGGAGAAAGAGCGGTCTAGCTTTAACCCTTCAGGGTCTGCAGGCATAAATGTTTGTCTCTGTCATCCTCAAGTGGAAAGTCTGAAAAATGCTTTTGTTTTGAAAGTTGTCTTTTAGCACTTGAATTGCTGTTAGACCAATCCATGGTTTCACATCATCCCTATAAATCCCAGGAATCACACAGAGACACATGTTTTTATTCTAGCTGTCTGTTGGTTTTTTAGAAATATGGGCTGCTCAGCTGGCATAAAGTACATCAGTTGAGAAGATTTTGAAAAGCCTGTATTGAATGTTAATGTAAGATATTTCAGGGCAGAACTGTTACATTTTATTATCCTAATTGTGCTTGGTAATGTGGTGCTCATTTTATAGCTGATTTCAGCAAAAATATCCAGTGATTTAATTTTCATTAGAACCTTCAAATGGTCTTTTATTTAACATGGGCAAATATTTCCTTAATTGGTATTTACTTTTAGAAATTGTTGCTAAACATTGGAGCAGTTACTTTTCTTTTGCCCCTAATTTGGATTTTGCTATTTGAATAATTGGTTACAGATGCAAAGATACTTGTTTTTAAACTAGCATTAGGAGTTTCTCAGGAATAAACCATCCAGAGCCAAGTAGGCAAACCAGTGAGGTGGAGGACAACAGGCAAAATAATTCCTCCACAGATATTACAGAGTTAAGGCTGATCTTCTGGTCTGTGTACAAAGTGAGTCTAAATGAGTTTTGTTATGGCTTGGATAAGATCTTATTGGTTGTATTGGTCTCATAGTAAATGGCTTAAGCATTAAACTTCTGTCACAAACAGGACAAAGCTTTTACCTCATAAGGTGCAGCCCCAGTAGTATGTGACATGTTAATTTATTATAAATCATTATGATTTTGTATCGTCAACAGTGAATATGTTAGTGGAATGTGGGGAGCGTTAATGTAGGAATTTTCTTTTATTGTGGAAAGGGCACATATCTGTGGAAATGTGACAAAGAATTGTTCCATCATAAAGTCAAAACTACCTTCTTCATAAGAACCAGCACCACCGTTTTTCCTACATGCCGGGAGTAGCACACATGGCGCTTTAAATAACAAATGTACTTACAATATCAGTGAGTTAACACTGCTGCTTGCATGGTGGGGAGGTAATTATCATGTTGAGGCACAGCACTCCAAATCAGTTAATTTATAATAAAATCAAAGATGGCCCAGTTTTAGTTGAGTACCCTAATTTATGTATAAAAACTGCTTTGATGTACCTCCAGAGTTGAGAGCGCTGATGCTTGAAACCAGCTTTCATGGTCCTTCTAGTGAAAACCAGATTCTCACTTAGCATAGCTAGTAATAATTAGTGAACATCTGTTTTCACCTTTTTTGGCATATGACAGCTTGAGTGGCCCTATGAATCTTTTCCCTAACAGCTGTTTGTCAGTCCAATAATGTGCATCTCCCACATCCCCCCTCGAAAGATGGATACTTTCCTCTCAGCTCAAGGGTGGCGATGAGGAAGGAAATATGTAACTTATCAAAGGGTGTAGGTATAAATATATACTTTGGGGTTTTTGCCCAGCATGGCTAGTTCATTCAAAATCTGGGTGTGTGTGTGTGTTCCCAGCATCCTATGTTATTCCTAATTAACTTTCACATTTCATACTACTTGTATTATTGCAATATCTTTGAAATTCAGTAGTGCTTAGCCCTGTGGAACGTTTACAATCATATTGGATTATATGTAGGACAGATAAAACCAAATAAAATCCCTCACATGTGCAGACTTTTAGCATCGGATATCTTAGAGAGGAAACAATCTGAATATCCTACAAACCTTTAATGCCTTTATTGCAATGGCAGTGTTAACAGTGTCGAGGCATGCTAAATAAAGGGAGTAGGGTTTTGCGGGAGGTGGTGGAATGCTGTTGCTATGGATTATGTACCTTACTAATTAGAGAGGGGTCTATGGAGTGCATGTTACAAAACAAACTTTGACATTTCCTAAATTATACAGAGTGTGTTGGTTTCAAAAGAAACCGCAGAGCCGATTTAGTTTGGTCTGAGTGTGCTTCAACGTATAAAAAACAAAGAAAACTCCAATGTCATTCTTCCTCCTCCCCCCGCCCCCAATCTTACCTCTGCTCTAACTTGTTCTTGATTTACTCCTTCATTGTATTTGACTACTTTGTATGATAAATGTATAAATGTTTGTGTAAATGAACTGGAATTTGTGTCCAAGATAGTGTGCTGCATATATCTGAGTCCATATACAGGACTGTTGTATTGGGATGTGCAAAAGAACTAAAAAAAAGATGCCAGTAGTAGCTTCCTAATTAAAGCTGCAGTCTATGATATGAGGACTTAATTAGTGGGAGGAGAAGAGCATTTTGGTATGTCTAGTCTTGGCTGTTGGCCTTCCTAGCCATGTTTTCATCATGGTGTAGATGGCACAATTGGAGTGTATTCTACTTCTTTTTCTGTGTATGCTGTATCTGAGGTATTGGAAAGGTTAACAGGTGCCGTTTGCCCTGCAACCAATGGGAGAAGCAGTTGATTATCCATTAACATTTTATTGAAATTCACAGAAGGTTGTAGATGCCCACGAAGAATTCTTTGCTTGGGAGATGGAGGGGGAAGCTGTGTGTGGCTGGAAAGAACTAACTCGGTCACTTTTTAACTCATCTAATCTAAGATTGTAATCAACTGCCAAAGAGAGAATAAAAAGGGGGCCTGTACCCTTTGCACTCTGCTTCCAGTGTTACCCGCCCCACCGGAGGAGAACGGATATGCCTCCGGACTACATAATTATTCTTTAAAAACCGGGTGAAAGAGGGGAAGGGTTCCAGGTGTGTGTGCTTGAGAGCTGCTGTGATGGATACCACATAACTGGGTCAGTTTCTGCATTGAGTGACTTTTGATTCTTTACAGTCGATGTGGAGCAGCACTTTCTCTGTGTTTTAGCAGATCTGTTCCTCTGTATTCTTTACAGTTTTGCTTTGTTTTTTTCCTTTTTAAATGACGTGTAGATAGATTTTTGTGAAATTAAAACTTCTTTATTAACCCTCTAATGGGTTTGAATCTTATTTCTGCAAAGATGGAGTTTACTGTAGATAGATGTGGGTACCTGGGCACTCAACTCTGCTAATGTCGGGGAGAAGAAAGTAGTTTACGCTGTAGAAGGGCGTGGCTCTGTTCTGTGGCTCAGAAACTTTATGCTATTTTTAGGGAACTTCAGTGCTAACGAAAGCATCACTGCTAGTACTGGCTGCTACACAGAGGGTACGGAGGCTCTTCTAATGCCTCTGCGTTGAGATGTGCATTTATTTCAGTCCAAAGCTGCTTTGGACAAGAGTGTCTAATCTGTGCAGCTCCAAGCTCTCTGTCAGCAGTTAATGAGAATCCCTGCTACTCCGGTACTTACCCTCCTCACACACCCAGGTTCCCTTCTCTCCCTGCTCTTTCATGGGTCCAGTGCCCTAAAACATTTGCCAACAAGTGGCGCTTTCTAGCCAAGGCATTTGCACTTCACCTCTGAGGTCAGAGTGCGAATCCAAATCGAAGTCATGAGGAAAATTTTGTTGTCACATCTCAATACGGAGTGGGCATGAAGTGTATTTAAAAAAAAAAAGTGAAGTCTGGTACAATTGGCAACATCTGCTGTAGCTATTACCTACGTCAGCTGGGAGCTAATGTGGGGACTGACCCATCCGCCACCTCTTTCCCCCACAAAGTGGGTCATCCTGCCTTAGACTAAGCCGCTCAGGGCAGGGACAGACTTTCTATGCACAGTGGGGCCCCAATCCTGATTGCTGGATGTGCTATGATCATGCAAATCAGACAGACATGGTCAAGGTAATGAAGAAAGTTCACGCTGTGCTTCAGTGAAGTGTGTGGCTTATGCATGGCACTCCCTGCCGGGGCTGGAACCTGTCTCTTCAGCGCCACAAATATTTGCATAATACTTTTTATGAAACCTGAACAGATGATGAGTGCTGCCACCGTGGGCTGTATGCTTCTATCTCCGAGAGGGAGGTCTGAGCAACAATAAACAGCTTGCTTTGCAAAGATCTGACAGCTGGAAAGCCTGAAGATTGGTCTAATACCACCTCGCGCTCAACATATTACTTGGCACCTCTAACCACTGTGTAGGGAATGCAAGCGTCACCCATTTTACAGACGGGGAAACTGTGGCAGAGATGTGATGTGATGTGACATCCCCCCCAGGCTGCACAGCAGGTCACTGTCATTGCTGGGATCACAGGGCAGACGTTTCGGACTCCCACCTCTATTCTTTTTTCTCCCTTGATTGCGCTGCCTCTGCGCGATGCTGGCTGGAGGTTGGAGAACAGACAAAAGAAGCCTGGAGGCTCCTTGGAGGCTGAAGGAGCGGAACTATTCTAGAATTTATCCCAATGCTCACCAGTCCCTTCCCACTGCCACGCCACATCGTGCCAGGGAAGATCCCAGCACACCCGCGGCAGCTGTAAAACCAACTCAACCCTTCTGGGAGCTTGGGAAAGGGAAAATTTTGGCCTATTGGAAGATCCATTTTTCCCCTGCCCAAAAAATGGCGATGGGAAGGAAAGGTTTTGGCAACCGTCCAGCGGAATGCACCGAAGCGGGGGCAGGCGCACAGCCCTGTTCTCCGAATGAGTTTTAATTTTACTTTCTTAATAATAAAAACATTGAACCGAATACATTTCCGGCTGACTCTTGCGCCTGCTCCACTTTAGAAGAGGCCCTTTTCTCTCTTGAGCTTCTGTTGCTTCCACAAAGGCAGGTCAGCGAAGGCGTTCCGGGACATGCCAAAGACCGTGCTGAAATCTTTGCTGGACAGGTACTCCTGAGGGAGGCAGAGGGACTAGGGTGAGAAAGCGGCAGCAACTGCGGTCCTGCAAGCGGGGCTGTACTGCTGAACTACATCCTCCCAGCTCTCTGGCCTTGCTGGGTAGCAGGAACTGGGATAGAAATCAGACCTGGGACAGGTAGGGGCCTCCTGTTGGGAAATACCCTGGCGAGGCCCTGGGCTGGAATATTGTTCTCCAGGTCTTGTCGGTTACCCCAGCTAACAGCAGAGGGCTCTGGATGTGACATGCAGATGGCAAGGGCTGAGGGAGGCTGGATCCATTGAACGACTAAATGGACCAGCAGTGAAGCCGCTGATTATCCTAGACTGTGGTCAGTATCCCCAGGGACTGGAACTGGAGGCCAGGGGCTGCAGACCTTCCTTGTCCCTTTCTACGGAAGTCCTTATCTCCAGCTCTACACGTTGCTGTCTTAAAACTGGGCAGAAGAGCTCTGTGCTCACGGCCACGCCCTCCTGTGCTGTGGCACGGGCCAGCGCCAAGGGACTCCAGTGACCACAGCAGCCGAGAGCTGGAGGCGGCACCGGGCCAGGGCCCGTGTCACTACTTTAGGGATCCAGCCTGGTGAGGGCATGTGGAACTGCCCCTGCTCCCCCCTGGCTGTCTCCATTCAGTCATGGGTCTGCCTTCCAGCAGGCTTTGCAACTGAAGCTCCCTGGTGCCGGGGAACGCTGGAAGGAGGTTGGTTCAGAGGAAGGTGGATTCGTCTCCTTCCATTTAAAACTGCAACCGTGGAGACGCCAAACGCGGCCGTAATTCTACTGGACCAGCTAATGCTCGGCTGCCCCTGGCAGGGGCCAGAACGCCCAGCTCTGCAAAGGAACTCCAAAATCGCCTGCGGCAACCCACCCTCCGCTTCTCTAAACCGCGCGGCACGTGGACACGCGCGCCCCTCCTTAGACGCCTACCGCTACAGCTGGGCACCGTGGTTAATGCAGGCAACCAAACGAAATCCAGTGAGCCGCCCACAGGAGAGTGAGACTTGGCCCTAAATAATTAGCACAGCCCCTTAGTGAAGCACCCTCCCTTCTCCAGCCCGATTTAGGAAGCTGAAGGGTGACCGGTGGGCCACTGGGAAAAATCCCAGCCCGTGAACTTGCCTGCTGGGTATCACCCAGGGGAGCAACTCGTTTATCTGGCACCTCTCGGCGGGTGAAATCTGTGCTCGGCTGGCTGGCTAAGGAGCCACTCTGTGTGCCCACAGGGGGCCCAAGGAAATTCGACTGTCACTGGGGCGGGGTCTGACCCTAACTGCTCCCCCCCCTGCAAGACAGGCCAGGCCCAGCTGCTGCTTTTGCAATGGGCCGTGCCCTGATTTGAATGCCAGCTGCCCTGGCCCTGTGGCAAATCTCCCCCTACAGACGAGATGTGAGGCTAGGTTTTTGAGCACGGCCTGGAGGATGTAAGGAAACCAGCGTACAGTCCGCTTATTTACCCAGCCCCTCCCCGCTGCTCACCTCCTTCTTGCTAGGGTCCACGCCTGCGGGCAGCTCATCCAGGGACTTGTTCAGCAGTGCCTCCAGGGGCAAAGTCTGCAAGGTCACCGGGGTCAGCGTGGTGGTGGCAGTGAACACGTCCTGGCTTGTGATTTCCTGGGAGGAGAAGAGTCGTATGGAGCCATCGCTGGCCTGCTCCACGCAGGCCCCCGCCTCAGACCTTTGCCCCCTGGGCCATGTGCCAGCCTTTGCCAAAGTACCCAGCGCGTCTCTCTGCTGCCATCCCTGCCCTTTGTCCGCCCGCTGACTGCTTCAATCTGAGCTGCACAACTCAGGCCACGGCACCAGGCAGGAGGTTTCTGCCTGGGGTTGTGCCTAAATCTGACCGCAAGCTCTGCAGGGCGGGGGCGGGCCACAGGTGTGACGCTGTCCCGGCATGGTGCCTGGCTTCCTGCACCAGGGCCAGCTGTGCTTCGAGGTGCCATCAAATCCTAAACCCACGCCGCGATTCCTGACTGAGATGGGACTTGGGTCCCGGCTGGGGTGTGTGTGTGGGGGGGGGGGGAGCCTGTGAGCTTTCGCGTCCCTAAATAGCCACGAGCTGTGGGTGCGCATAGCATCGCGGGCGGCTCAGCGCCAAGCCCTCGCTTCTTTCCCTGCTCGGTCACTTCTGCAGGCCGGCTGCCTCTCCCCCAGATACTCACGGCTGTCAGCTGGCTGAACGCGCTGTCGTCTCCCAGCTCAGCTTTCAGCTCCTCGTAGGATTTCTTGTCCTGCAGGACAGAAGCGAGATCTCAGCCGGGAGAGCCCGGATGCCCAGCTGTGTGCGGGCAGGGAGAGCGGGGCGGGCTGGGTAGAGCGCGGCTGCCTGTCTCTGGGTTACTGAAGTCAAGCCGGGGCAAGCGCTGGGACGGAATCGCTCTGTTAACGAGTCCTGTTCCTGCAAATCCATCCCCTTGCAATGGCCCTGGCTGGGCCTCGGCCCCATTGCTTCGCCCCCATCTCCATCCCGCCCTGGGTCTTCCCATGCCCAGCAGTTCTGTACGTATCTCACCAGAGCTGTGCCCTAGGGCGAGCCGGGGAGATGGTCCAGGGTTCAGGGAAAGAGGGGGCAGGATCCCTGCCTGGAGGGGAAAATCCCACCCCAGGGACCTGTTGGGTAGCCGCCTTGGCTACTGAGACAGGTGTAGGTGTCTCAAAGTCAGCGGCACCCGCTGCTCCTCGGGCCGCATGATGGGGGTTGTGCCGCCGGGTTGTGTTAAGCGAAGGGCACCAGGGACTCGCTGTCTTGAGCAGTTGGCAATGGGGCACGGAGCCTGTCGTGGCTAGGTGCTGGTGGGGACCTGGCCTATGGCAATCGGGGAAGCTGTCAGTTCGCTGGCTTATGTGAGAGGGAGCTGTGGGGCCGGGCTGCTCCCTGGTGAATAGGTGTCTGCGCCCGAGAGCTTGTGCCAAACCAGCTCCGTGCCGGCAGAGGCCAACAACTGTTGGGCCACAGTCCCATCTCCCAGGCACCGGCTGAGGCTAGCTGTGACCTGCCTGCGCCCCCCTCTCCTGCCAGAGGCAGGTCAGACGGGGACCCCCTCCACGCAGCCACTCACGCTCCACTTCAGGGCGTCCCAGGCTGGGAACCAGCCCGTGAAGGTGGGGGGCTCGTAGCCTTGCTTCACCACGATGATGGGCGTGTTGGGGTCGCGCCCGCTGGGGTGAGTTCTCAGGTACTCCTGTGTCATCACGGCCGCCGCCTTCTTCTCCGTCTCGTTGGCACACTGCCCGACCCAGAAGAACACCTGCGCGAGAAACAGCCCCCTCAGGACCAGAGCCGGGCCAGCGGCTTCCCAGAATGGCCTGTCCAGCTGTGCTAAATCCTGGCCCGCCGGGAATATGAGGAAACCAGCCCTACCCCCTTCCGGGGCCCGGGGCTGGATGGCCTGGCCTGGCGCTTTGTCTCTTCCGGGAGAGGATGGCCGGACTTGGCGCTGACAGCTGGAGGCCTGGCTCTGCTGCGGGCTCGCCCTGGCACCTTGGCCGGCCAACGTGGCCCGGAGGAACACGCGAGGGGTCAGTAGATTCCCAGCCTAGCCCTGGCTGGCCAGCGACTGGCTGGCTGTGCTGCGGGGACCTTGCTGGCGGATGCGGGGGGAAGGCTCCCCCACAAGGCCCTATCGCCTCCTACCATGCCTGACCCTGTCTTAGGAACGTGAACGGGAGCCCAGGGCCCTGCCCCACCCTCTCCCTACCTGGTCCCAGGTGTCCAGCAGGAAGATATCGTCCTCTTCCAGGTCGTCCTGGTTAAAATCGGTGATCTCCGTGGCAACAAATGTGCCCGTCTGATTGGAGCATTCAAAGAGGCGGGGCGTTATTGACAGCGTCTCCTCCTGCAGCCTGTGCACAAGGGGGGAAGGATGGGTCAGGTGCTGCAGCGGGGCTGGGGCTAGAGCGGCACCAGCCAAGGGAAATGCTGGAGAAATACACAGACCAGGGCGTAAGAGTGGCCAAGGGGCTTTCTCCGACGGAAGAATTCTCAGCTCAAGCCATGTCCCACTTCCTCTGGGTCCAGGTTCCCACCCCTGGGGGGCAACAGACTCGTGCTGCACCACAGTGATGTGTTGCGATGTGGCCGGGCTGGGTCCAGCAGGCAGCAATGCCATAAGATGGGGTAGATTGCACCCGCAGCAAGTCTGCAGATGACACTAAGCTGGGGGCAGTGGTAGATACCCTGGAAGGTAGGGATGGGATACAGAGTGACCTAGACACATTGCAGGATTGGGCCAAAAGAAATCTGCTGAGGTTCAACAAGGACAAGTGCAGAGTCCTGCACTTAGGACAGAAGAATCCCATGCACAGCTACAGACTGGGGACCGACGGGCTAGGCAGCAGCTCTGCAGAAAAGGACCTGGGGTTACAGTGGATAAGAAGCTGGATATAAGTCAGCAGTGTGCCCTGGTTGTCAAGAAGGCTAATGGCATATTGGGCTGCATTAGTAGGAGCATTGCCAGCAGATGGAGGGAAGTGATTATTCCCCTCTATTCGGCACTGGTGAGGCTGCATTTGGAGTATTGTGTCCAGTTTTGGGCCCCCCACTACAAAAAGGATGTGGACACGTTGGAGAGAGTCCAGTGGAGGGCAACAAAAATGATGAGGGGGCTGGAGCACAAGACTTATGAGGAAAGGCTGAGGGAACTGGGCTTGTTCAGTCTGCAGAAGAGAAGAGTGAGGGGGGATTTGATAGCAGCCTTCAACTACCTGAAGGGGGATTCCAGGGAGGATGGAGCTAGGCTGTTCTCAGTGGTGGCAGGTAACAGAACAAGGAGCAATGGTCTCAAGTTGCAGTGGGGGAAGGTCTAGGTTGGATATTAGGAAAAGGTTTTCCCCTAGCAGGGTGGTGAAGCACTGGGATGGGTTACCTGGGGAGGTGGTGGAATCTCCATCTTTGGAGGTTTTTAAGGCCCGGTTTGACAAAGCCCTGGCTGGGATGGTTTAGTCAGGGCTGGCCCTGCTTTGAGCAGGGGTTGGACTAGACACCTCCTGGGGTCCCTGCCAACCCTCATCTGCTAGGATTCTATGACTTTGCTGTGGCCTGTTGCCCCCACGTCCCACACAAACTGCACAGGTGCTGCCTGGGACCTGAGCCCGGCCTGGGAGTTTGCAGAGAGGTGGCAACTGATGGTCTTGAGAAGATACAACCCTACACGAGAAGGTAGCACAATCGCTGGCCTGCACCCAACCCCACCACGCCCCTCCTGCTCCTGGCACGCGCAGTGCGTGGGGATGGTGACCCAAGGGTCCTGGAGATTGGTGCTTCAATGATGTCATTAGCCCATGCGGCCACCTCCTGGGGTTGTGGGGCCTAGGGGATAGAGCACTGTACTGGGACCCAGGAGCCCTGGGTTTTATTCCTAGCTCTGCCATTGGGTGACCTTGAGCAAGTTGGCTCACTGCCTGGTGCCTCAGTTTCCCCCTCTGTAAGACGGGGCTAAGGATGCTGCGTGCCCCTGTGAAGCGCCGTGGAAGCTCTGGCTGGGAAGAGCTGGATCAGAGGCCGGGGCTCTACTCCTGGACTTTATTATAACACAGTTTCTCTAAACCACTGGAGAGCCGGCTCCCTCCTCCGCCCCCTGGCACGCGACACGCTCGTGGCTTCTGGCACTGGCTGGCTGCCAATGATCTGGGCCACGGTCTCGTGGCCGCACCCGTGTGACAGGCCGGCTGCTCCGCCGGAAACCCCCGGCAGGTGCCAGCAGGGGTGGAGACACCTGGACCCGGCCCTTGAGAGGCTCTGGCCCTGGGTGGGAGACACCCCTCCCCCCCCCTCCCATGGGTGCTGGGAGAAACTTCCGAGGGCCGCTTCCCTGGTGCCAGGCCGGGGTGGGGGCTGGGCTAAGAGACCCTGGGGGGCTGGCCCCACCCGCCCCGTTCTTTGCCAGTCCCAGCGGAGCGCGGCGCAGCCCTTACTGCTTGCTGTTGGCGTATGGCGATTTCCCTCCCAGCGCCATCCAGAAGTCGACCGGCTCCTGGCCCTCCGCGATCACCACCTTCTCCGTCTTGGAGATGAGATCGGCCACCGTCTTCGCCATCTCCCGCTCGTCCCCGCTGCAGCCCTGGGGGCGGCGGGAACCGGAGTGGGGTCGGTCAGCTCCATCACAGCCCCGAGAACCCCCCACTGCCCAGCCCCTCCTCCCCCCAGGCACCAAGGGGCAGGACCCCCACGGGGGGGGGGGGGGGGGGGGGGGCGCTAAGTTTCTGGGGCACCCTACAGCAGGGGTGGCTAAATATTTCTCTGCCCCCAGCCCTTCTCCATTGGCTCAGGGCTGCTCGTGGGGCCCACGGCCCGCCCCCGGAGCCGCCCCCGTGCGCCAGACCCACCTTGCCATACCACAGGTAGCAGCGGCCCTGTGTCTTCAGCACGAAGACGTCGTTGGAGTTGAGGGAGGCGGCGCGCGGGGCCAGCTCGAAGGCCTTGGTGTTGTAGGCGTTGGTGCCGTGCACCTGGAAGAGGCGGGTGGGCGACGCCGGCTCCGTGCTGCCGCCCCGCGAGGTGCCGCCCTGGGGAGCGAGAAGACGTCAAACCGGCCTCACCCCGCGGCTGGGACATGGGTGGGGCAACGGGGTCCACTCGCCAACGGACCCAAGGCTGGGAGCCCCTTCGCCGTCCATGGCCGTGGGGCGGGGGCCGGTCCTAGCAGCCCCCCCCTCCAGCCCTAGGGAGCCGCTCGCCCATTTCACCCCGAGTCCCCCCCCGGAGGGTTTTCAAAGCAGCGCCCTTTCAAACTAGGTGCCAGCTGCATCGGTCATTAGCCAAGCCCCGTATGGACCAGCCAAGTCCCGTATGGACCAGCCTAGCACTGCTCCCCCAGCAGCAGCTCTGGGGGTCACAAGCCAGGACCCTGCACCTGTCCGCATGGGTCCCTGGTGGCCCGGCAGGCACGGGCTGACGAGGGCCGCAGAGACATCCCGCCCACCCCATGCACTCACCATGTACACCACCATCTTCCCCTTGAAGATGGCCATGAGGTGGGCAGGCTCCTTGCCCATGGGCACCCGCACCTGCACGGCCGCGTTGTTGTACTGCTGGTCCAGGATGACGGCCTGGTAGGCTGAGGCGGTGATTTCGTCCTTGCTGGCGTGGCGGCCCTAGGGAAGGGCGAGGGAGGGAGGAAAAGGGGCTCAGAGCGGAGTGGGGGGGGGGCCACGCAGCCCCTAGGACCCTGAGCCGCAGGATCCTCAGCTCTGACCCTGACCCAGCACCTCTGAGAATCAGACCAGGCCTCAATTTCCCCATCTGGGAAATAATGGAGAGCCAGGCTCTGCCCCTCAGTAAGCGTGTGTGCAAATTAAAGGGCAGGTTAGTGTCTGGCCTTCCCTGAGGGTGCAAAGCATCAGGGATCAGGGGAACCCCCCTGTGGTGTGATCTCACCCCCGCCCCCTGGTCTAGGGCACCACGCGCTGGCTGGAGAGTGCTCTGCGGGGACGGGCTGGCCCCGTGGTCATGACGTTACACGAGACGGGAGCGGGGCAGATTCAAAACTGATCCAGCGCCTGATCGGCCTGGGGAACTCCCTGCCACAGGGTGCCGCTGACGCTGAGCATTCGGTGAGTGTCCCAAAGGGAGCGGACCCGTCTCTGGCTAGCGAGGGGGGGCAGAGGTTGCTCGGTTAGTGACGACGTGATTTCTGGCAGGGGCATTAGCCTCCAGCATCAGGGCGTGAGCCGATCGCCCCCTGGTACAGAGCAGGGCCGGATTTGGGTGGGGTAGATCATCCCGTGCCAGCGGGCCCTGGTCGCTGTTGGAGCTGGGATCTCGTCCGGGGGGGTCCGGGCCGGCCGTGGCCCTGGGCCCGGCAGAGAGGGGACCCCGCCCAGCGGGCTGGGAGGGGGGCTGACGTACCTGCCAGATGTAGATGATGTAGTGCTCCTTGTTGCTGACTTTGTACGTGTAGAGGATGAGGTAACAGTCGCCGCCGTAGAAATGGCCCAGCCAGCGCTTCGCCACCGGCGCCAGCTCCATGTTCTCCACCCGCCAGACCTGCCGGGGAGGCGGGGAATGAGCCGGGGGCTGGCTCCTGCCCCCTCCCCTCCGCACAGCGCTTCGCCCCAGGGCTCGGGCCGTGCTGCGGGGCTGGGAAAGAGCTGCCCCCGCCTGGAGCCGGCCTGGGTCCGTGAACCTCCTGCCGACGGCGCCGGTTCTGCTCAGCCTCGCCCCTGACCCGGTGGGCCTGGCCTTCAGTGCGGGGCCGCCTGCTCCACCCCACATAGAGCGACTCTGGCCGGGTCCCGCCCCACGGCCCCATGCGGTGCCCTGAGCGAGGGGGGTCCTATGTGCCCAGCCCACATGCCCAGCGGGTCTGGGACTCCATCTGGGCTGAGCCAGCCTCAGTTCCTGTGCCTGGTGCTCTGGCACCGGCTGGGCCCCCGGTTCGATCCCCGGGGGCGGCCCGTTCTTTACCTCGGCCTCTCCGGAGCCATCATCCACCATCTTCTGCTGCGCGGCCACCGCCGGCTTGGCGTGCAGGCTGGTGGCGTCGAACTTGACCTGCTCCACTTTGGCTGGGGGGAGAAAGACGGGGACTGCGGCTGGGGGGTATCGTGCCCAGCTGACTCCCCCCCGGGACAGGCCCAGCGGGATCAGCCCGTTCACGGCCGGGAGGGCGGTATCGAGGGCATCCCAGCAGCACTCCCACCCTCCCCCCAAAACGAAGCCCCCCCAATTTGGCATGGCTGCACCCCCTGCATGGGACGGAGGGGCTTGGCGTGGGCCGCTCCGCGGTTCCCCAGCGTCTTACCCACTTTGCCCAGCGTGTGGGTCTTGCCCAGCCCGCTGGTCTGGTTGGTGACGGTCCATTTCTGGAAGAGCTGCTTGAACATGGCTGACTCGGCCCCGTCGTTCTCCGCCTGCACGCGGGTGCTGGGCGCGTAGCCCTTGGCTTTGATGAACCCCTGCCAGAGGGCGAAGCCGGGGGGTGGAAGGGGAGCTTAGAAAGCCTGGGGGCAGCGGAGTGGGAGAGTCCCGTCTCCAGCCCCTCGCCCGGCAGGCCCCGTCTCCGCCACGCGATCGGTTGCAGGATACGGCAGGGGCCCCAGGCGCTGCGAGGGCTGCAGGCAGGGCGGTGCCGGTGCCCTGGGGGGGCAGCTTTTTAAAAGCCCCCTCAAACTCTTTGGGGCGCCACCAGGGTCCCCGTGACACCATATACAAAGTAGTGTGTGTGTGTGCGCGTGTGTAAGAAGGGCTGTGGGTGTGCGTAAGTGTGTGTGTGTGTGTGTAAGGGGATCTCTGTGTGTGTGCGTGTCCACACATGTAAGAGGGTCTCTGTGTGCATGGACTTGTGTAAGGGATGTGAGTGTGTGTAAAGTTCTTTGTGTGTGTGTGTGTGTAAGGGAATCTGTGTGCATGTGCCTGTAAAGGGCTCTGTGTGTGTGTATGTGTGCGCGCCTGCAGATGGCTGTGTGTGTGAGAGTGTGCGCACACGCACAAGGGGCTCTGTATGTGCACAGTGGATTGTGAGTGTGTGTGCATGTGAGTGCAAGGGACTCTGTGTATGTGCAGTGGGCTGTGAGTGTGTGCGCGTGCACAAGGGGCTGTGTGCATGTGCGTGCGTGTGCGCATAACAACCGGGTTGGTTGCACTGTGGGTTCGATGCACAGGGTGGGGTGCGAATGGCTCCCTGCCGGCAGCTCCTCCCCCCCCCCTCGCTGAGCCCCCCCTGCCGTGGGCTAACGTGGGTGGGAGCCCCGTGCTGCTCCCGATCTGGCCAGCAGGGGCGCCCCAGAGCCAGGGCCAGGGGCCACCCCTGGGTGCGCCCCAGGCGGTGCCGGGCTGCGTGTGACCCCACTGGAAGCCAGGCCACGGCACTGGTGCAACAGCGCAGCTCGGGGCCCCACCCGCTGCCACCCACCCAGCCCCCAGGGGAGAATCGCCCCCAGGGGAGCTGCGCCCTTCCCAGCCCGTCATCCACAGGACCGGAGCTGGCCAGACCCTAAGGGGTTAATTTCCACGGGGCTGAAATCCCCCTGGCAGCCAGCAGGGGGTGCCAGGAGGTAGCACCTGGGAACACGCTCCCCAGTCTGCCCCTGCCCCCCATGGGGGCTGGTATGGGGAGCGAGGGGTGCAAGGTACCTCCCCCGCCCAGCCGCTGCCAGTCCTGCCCCAGCCCCCCCGACTCACCAGGGCTCGGTTCATGGCCTGCTGTTTCTCCTGCTTGCTGGAGCCCTTGCCCTTCCAGACGTAGATGATCAGGCCGCCCTGGTCGAGGATGTAGCAGTCCTGGGGGTGGGGGGGAGAGGGGTCAGGGTGGGGGACCCCCTCTCTGCACCGCCAGCCACGGTCCCCAAGTGCACGCTGCGCCGCCGCCTGGCGTGTGTGGTGGGGCAGGGTCCCACAGTGATGGGTCCCCTCCGCTGTCCGCCGGAGAGGTCGAGTGAAGGGACGGAGACGTCCTTTCTGGCCCCCGGCCTCCCTGAGCAAGGACTGCCCTGCTCAGATACGGGCATGGTGGGATGGCCGGAGAGAGCAGCCCGCAGGCCCCAGGCACAGGAATCGGAGAGGGTGGGGGACAGTGTGGGTGTGTGGGGGGGGCGAACCTTCCCTCCCACAGAGCCCGGGGGATGGGGATAGGGACCCACACCGTGTCCTGCTCAGATCGGCCGCAGCGCGACCCTTGTCCAGGGCAACGTCCGTCTCTGCGCCCCGGAGGGAGACAGAGAAACTCCTCGGGACCCTTCCCTCGGGGGGCGGGGGACACCCACCTCATGCTTCAGCAGGTCTTGGGTCAGGGGCCGGGTGGCGACCTCTTGGATCAGCAGGCTCCCCGCAGCATCGGAGACACTGTGAGAAACCAGACACAGCCCAGCTCAGCCCTGGACCAGCGCACGGAGCGGGGCACACGGGGCGCTGGGCGAAGGGAGCCCTGGTCCTGTCAAAGCTGCCTTCTGCCGTCAACATGGCCTGGGATGCTAAAGTGCACTGCATGGTCCAGCCAGTCGGGGGCGCTCTGTGTAAAATACCTATTGAGCTCTAACCTCCGGGGAGAGTCGTGCACGGTCTTCGGAGGAGCGTGGCCGGGGGTATGTAAGCGAGCTCTGTAGCCAGGCCAGATGGGGGACAGAAGTGCAGGACATGGTGTCAAGAATAAACTTGGAACAGAAAGGCAGGGAAACCAGCAGCAAAGGGTGCGAGCAGATGGAACGAAGCCACAAAAGTGGCAGGATCTTCTCACCACGGCCCCTGAGAGCCAAACCATCACAAGGGCACGACTGGAAACAAGATTTCACATCATAAATGGCCCCCACAAAGCTGCTGGGCGGTACACAGGGATCCCCTTTCATTTATGCTGCGTGGGAGCTGGCAGAGCCTATCTTTAAATCCCTCGACTTTCCTGCAGACAGTCCCAAAGACGGCGATGAAAGGGGTCTGGCTATGTCTGATGCAGCCTTTCTACCTCTGAGGAATGTGTTTTAGTGAGGCTTCCACCAGAGAATTCAAGCACCAGGGTAAAACACTGAACATTTTAAGTTCAGCGCCAGTGTGGACACAAGAACTGATGGATATAAACCGGCCAGCAGGAGGTTTAGACTTGAAATTAGAGGCAGGTTTCTAACCATCCGAGGAGTGAAGTTCTGGAACAGCCTCCTAAGGGGAGCAGTGGGGGCAAAACACCCAGCTGGCTTCAAAACTGAGCTTGGTACATTTCTGGAGGGGATGGTCTGATGGGCCAGCCTGATTCAGCAATTGACTGATCTGTGACTGCTGGTGCTAGACATGCCAACGGCCTCTGCTGGGATGTTAGATGGGGGGTTCTGAGTTACTACAGAGAATTCTTTCTGGGTGTCTGGCGGGTGAGTTTTGCCCACATGCTCAGGGTTTAGCTGATCCTGTATTTGGGGTCGGGAAGGAATTTTCCCCCAAGGCAGATTGACAAAGGCTCTGGGGTTTTTCACCTTCCTCTGCACCACGGGACATGGGTCACTTGCTGGTGGATCCTCTGCACCTTGAAGCCTTTAAACCATGATTTGAGGACTTCAATAACACAGCCAGAGGTCAGGGTCTATCACAGGAGTGGGCGGGTGAGGCTCGGTGGCCCACATTGTGCAGGGGGTCAGACTAGCTGATCACACTGGTCCCTTCTGACCTTAGCGTCTCTGAGTTCTGCCCACATTGGCTGAACACTCTGATTTTAGACGGTGAAACACGAACATATCAGAGCCAGGCTTGCTGTGGGGTTCACAGACAAAAACCTTTCACAGCAGCTGCAACCAGCGAGCGACTGAACCCTCGTCACAGCTGTGCAGCGTGCAAAGCCGCCTGAGCTATTGACTTTGAAATTGACTTGGGTGCCGCCATCACAAGCATCTCAGAGGGGATTTAAAATCACCTGCAACCCTGCCCAGCGCTGCCGTCGCTCGGTACAGCGCTGAGTCCGGATTCTGGGGCCGGTTCACCGCCGAAACAACGTGCCCAGATGCCAGCTTTGCGCTCAGAGTGGGTGTGATGAAAGGAGCACAGCCAGCAGTTGGCAGCCACAGCGGGTGAGAAAGCGAGAGGCACTCGCTGGACTATTTGGTGATGTTGGACGTTTGCCAGGAGATCCACCACAAACTGCCTTAAGAGACAACGAACGCAGAGCCCACCAGCGCAGACACCTCGCGGGATTTCTACCCGCTGCTCTGCAGAGCGGAGACTGACTGAAAGAGGATGGCGCGGATGGGCATAATCGAGATGGTCTCTGAGACAACGGCCTGGTACGCCCTGATGGCCCCGGTTACAAAGAAAAATGGAAAAATCCAAATCGGCGTGGAACGTAAACAGCTTAATGACACGGGAGAGAGACGAAGCTCTCCTAGCAACCCGTGAGCCGTTCACACTGCAAACAGACCAGAAAACGCGTGCAACCCTCAGCAATGGGAGAGACCCGGCTTAGACTGAGATGCCAATGGCTATTGCTCAGGTTCAGGCGATTTAAGCTCATTGCTAAATATGTTCCTGGGGCAAACCTGGCCGTGGCAGGCACTGTCACAGAGTCCAGCCTCACGCTCAACTCCCCGGCAGCTCCAAGCCGGCGTAAATGCCTACGCGGGTGCAGTGGACGCATGTAGACAGTATCAGGGCGCCAGCTACAAAGAGCAGCCCTGGCAGACACACAACCGGAGCAGCTCTGTGTTACGGTGCGGGGCTGGGCTAGTTACAGATCAACACCGCCAGCCCCACTGGCCACAGTCCAGCCCAGCTCCTGCTGGGAAGACAATTGGGAGCTGCTGCTCCATCTCGGGGAACCGAGCTGTCTCCGAAGCGGCCAGACAGGAAGAGAGCAGCCAAGTGACACCAAAAATCTAAAAGAGCCGGTGACCACGGTCCAGCAGCCGTCCCGCAGCTAGAGAGCTGCTGGCTCGGGACCCTGGGGCCCGCGTCCGTGTCCCACTGGGTGGAGAACTCCAGCCGTCATAAAGAGAAGGAATTGAGCATCCAGAATAACCCAGCGCGCATCCCCACGGCCCTGCCCCCCCAGGGAAGAGGCTGGCGTGCAGGGCCAAGCACAACGGGGCCTGGCCCCCGCCCGCAGGACGCAGGAGCGTGGCTAGTCACAATTCTCCTGCCCCTTGTGCAAACGCCGCAGTGGAGACGGAAAAGCTGCCCAGTGGGTGCAGATTCCTGACTGGCTTTAGGAAGGTGGCATGGCAAGACTTGTGTTACTGGGGGAAAAGCCCTGGGGGGGGGGGCGTAGCTCCTGGGACTATCCCCTCGAGGGGGCTGGGCATGTCAAGGGGCGTCCAGTACGTAACTGTGGTCGTGTTTTCTTATGGAAGCCTCTCCCGTTCTGCAGCTGTTCCAGCTGTGTCTGTAGGAGTATGTCATGGTGCAAGCACCAGGAGGTGCAACCGGCCATTAAGAAGGTGTAATAGGGAGACTGGAGAAAGGGGAATACATTGCAATAGGGGATTAACTGGTGGAACTCACGGCTGCAGGAGGCTGCTAGCCAGCTAGTGCTTTGGGGAGTGAATTTGGGGGTGGATTGATGGCCCTGGGGACTGAAGTCCTTTTTAGCCTCAGATAAGATGCAGTGGGGGCATGTCTGGGGGTGGGAGAGTCTTGGGGGGGGAGGTCACACCTGCCCTTCCCGTGCAGGGGATTCCCCCCCCACGGGGCCGACCACTCCTCCCCCGGTGACTCACTGGAAGAGCTTGAGGGAGGTTTTCAGCTTCTGGTCCACCACGGTGTCGGGGATGGCTGGCTTGATCTCCCGCCGGTCCCCCAGCAGGTGGGTGAGAACCTTCATCAGCCCCGGGGAGGCCGCCTCGTCGTCGCCGTCCACCACGCCCACCTGGGCCCGCCCGCCCCGCTCGCGGTCCCGGATGTCCTTGGCCAGGTTCATGCCCTGCACCACAAAACAGGCCCCGGGGCCAGCGCCACGTGTCAGAGCAACCCGGGCCGGGCGGCAGCCGCCAGGGAGTTGATTTATGGAATCATAGCGGGGGCGGGAGGTCGGGAGCGGGTGGGCAGCGCTGGGAAAGCGGGGGGCTGTGGGTCGGGATTGAGGGGCACCGGCAGAGCTGCTGCAGTGTGAAATGTAGTCAGGGTTCCCCTCGATCAGGGCCTCCGGGCCCCGGTAAAGTATACCCTTCCCCCTCATGTGGAGGCCCTGGTGGGGTCCCATCTAGGCCCCACCCGACCAGGAAGAGGTGCCGGTGATGTGGGGGAATCGAGTCAGCTGGGGAGCCCCCAGGGGGTCACCTCCCCACCAGGTCTCACTCCTCTGGGCCCCACTCAGTAACCAGCAGGGGCTGGGTGAAGGGTCCTAGCATCAGAGGCCGCCCAGCGCTCACGCAGGCCCCTGGGGGCTCTGGCCCCACCCAGCTGGGACGCTGCCCTGGTACCTTCAGCCTCTCGGCCCGGTTGCTCTCCGGCCCGTTCCACTGGATGATGAGCTTGCCCAGGTCCAGCAGGAACACGTCTCCCCGGTTGAAGCTGTTCCAGCTCATCTCCACCTGCAGGAGAAGGGCAGCCAGGTCAGGGGGGAGCACAGGGAAGGGGGAGGGGGAGCAGGGCTCCTGGGTTCTCTAGCTCCAAAGGGTTCTCCCTGAGAGGGGAGTTAAAGGAGAATCTCCACAAGCTGGTAGCAGTACAGGGCCTATGACACACAGCAAAGCAGTTTGGAGTCCACTGCGCAGCAGGAAGCATTATTCCCCAGTGCCTAGCAGCTCCTGGTCGGGCTTCCCCTGATATGAATCCACCGTGACTTGGTTCCCCCTTTACCTCGAGTTACATTAGCTTCTGTTGCTTCATGGCCACAGACCCCCCCCCCCTAAAATGCAGCTGCCTCTGGTGTGGAGCGTGGCAGCCCTTCGACAGCCGCACGGCAACGCTGCGCAGGGATTACCCGCCCAGGGCTGAAATGCAGCCGCCTCCAGGGAGGGGCGGGGCTGCGAGCTAACGAGGCACAGTGGCTCCCTGCAAACATTTAGGACAGGAAGTGAAGGAGAAGCTACAGCTGAAAGGCCAGGGGCCCGCGTATATCCTGGCCTGAGCTGGCTCTGGGCTACTAGCCCGGCTCGTGGCAAAGGGCCCCGGGAGCCCGGGTTAAGCTGCGGGGGCGTCTGCCCGAAGCCAGCGTGCTGCCGCGCCCGAGGGGGCTCGTGCCAGCCCCTCACCCACCTCGCCAGCCACCACGTTCTTCTTGCCCTTCACGTGCAGCAACCGCTGCACGTTGTATGTGTTGGTCTCCACGTGTTTCATCCCCGAGGCGACGCCGCCCTTCTTATAGCTGGGGGGAGAGGAAAGCCGGGTCAGCGCTGGGAGCCCCAGGGCCCTGCAGCCGGGACCCCCGCCCGCCCAGGGCTCTGCAGACATGAAAGGGTTAAGTCTCCCCTCCCCCCAGGGGAGGTTTTTCCAGGATCTCTCTCCCCCTTCGGCTGATGTTCAGGGATCTCGCACAGAGAGTGGGGGTCGTGGGGGTTATTTACCCAGAGTCCTGGCTCCCCTTCCCCTGCTCTAGCCACTAGCCACTGCTTCCTCTCAGCCCAGGTAGCCGGTGCCTGAGCTCCTGTCCCAGCGAGTCGCCGTCCCTGGGGAAACTGAGTCCCCCGGGAACAGAAACCTGCTGTTCTGCAGGGAGCGGGCCCTACCCTGGCCTGGGCACCCGCCCCCCTACCAGCCCTGCCTGGCGGGCACTGCTCGGCGGCTGCCTTCAACCAGGGCCCAGCCCGCGGGCTCTGGATCCCACCAGCCCCATCTCGGGGGCCTCGGTCCCAGCTGCGGCTGGAGGGGGCCGCGGCCGAGCTGCTCTCCCCGCCCTGAGCGGCGGCGGGGCTCGAACCCAGGCCCGAGAGCGCGGGGCTGCCTGTGTGTCCTGGGCCAGCCCGTAGGGGGCAACAACGGGGTGTGTCCCGGCACTGCTGGCGGGGGGCACACGGGTCTGGGGGGTTCAGAGCGGCCCCCCCCCCCCCCCCCGGGCCCTACGTACGTGAGGCCCTGCTTGAAGTAGCCCCGGAAGGCCTCGCTCTCGTTGCCCTGGGCCTCACGGTGCTGCACGGCCGCCCCGCCCAGCTGCTCGTCCAGCTGCATGGTGTAGATGGCAGCCGCCCCCTGCTCGTCTTGCGCCGACTCCCGGCCCACCCAGAAGTGGAGGTCGTAGGTGAAGCTGTTCCCGCTCTTGTGTGTCTGCGGCCAAAGGACACGGCGTCAGAGGCGGGGCTGCGGGGACGCACAGGGGCCGGGGGCCCAGGCTGGCCCGCTCGCTGTAACCCGGGCCTGGCCCCGCCCAGGCTCACGCCTGCGGCACCACACACGTGCACACCGCTCACCGGGACGGCGCAGGGCCTCGTTTGTAATATTTCGATGAGGCTGGCCGGTGCCTCAGTTTCCCCTGTGCGCCGTGGCGCTGCCCCGTGGGTGGCGGGAGCCGGTGTGCACGCGGGGCAGGGCACGACGCAGATGGGCTGGCGTCCCGCTCGCCGGGCCGTGGGCCCCGTATCAGTGGAGCACGCCGGGGAAACTGAGGCGCAAACCGGCCGCCTGAAAATATTACAGCCCGTTCCCCCGTTGTTACCTTCGCCCAGACTGGCAAACGCCCCCGCTTACCCCAGCCCGCTCCCTGCCTTGCTCTTCCACACACACCCTGCCGGGGGTCAGGTAACCCTGCCCCACTCCGCTCCCCCACGGGGCGAGGCCGCGGGCTGCCCCATTGCCCAGCTTGCCACCCGCTTGGGCATTTGGGCCACCCATGCAGCTGGCCGCTCAGGAGGACTGAGCCTCCCACACGCTGGAGGGCTCCGCTCCTCGCCCCCCCCCCCCCCGACCCCTGGCTCCGTCCCAGGCCCGGCACTGACCCGTACCGAGAGCAGCACGTAGCAGTCCCCCTCGTAGAAGTTCCCGTAGCTTTTGGACGGCACCGGCACCATCTCCATTTTCTGGAAAGGGAAAGAAACGAGCGGCCCTGAGTCCGGGGACCCCCCCTTGCCCGTGGCAAACTGGCGCAGGCGCCCCAGGCTTGCGGGGTCGGTCCAGGGACCCGGGTGCCCCCCCCCCGCCCCCCGGGGCCAGCTGCCTGCGCTCCCTGCCTGACCTCCCGCGCTGCGGCTGGGTTAACCCCTTTGGCAGCCTGACGTCCCCCAGAGCCGGGGTCTCTCCCGGCCCGTGTTATGGGGGGGTCAGCCCCACAAGGGGCCTGTCTGGCACCCAGGACACCGACCGCAGGCAATGGCCTTCTTGGCCCCTGCAGGGCCGCACCCTGCCACGCCCCCGAGGGGACCCCACATCACAGCATGGGGGTGAGCAGCTCCGTGGGGCGCGTCGGAGCCCATCTGGCACCGGTGGCCCCAGAGGAGCCCTTGGCCTCGGGGACGGGGGTGGGGGGGTGGCCCCTGCTGGCTGCTGAGTCTGGGGTGAGGCCGCGTCCCCTGCCCGTGCTGACGGGCGAGGCCAGTCCCGCGCACCCTCCCTGCCCCCCGCTGGCTCCCCGCCACCCACCTCGATTCTCCAGATCTGCAAGCCGGGCACGGTTCGGTTCAGCGTCCTGGTGACTTTGGCGGTGAGTTCCGGCATGGCGGGCAGCGGGCGGGGTCCTACGGGGAGGGGGGGGGGCAGCGTTGGCGACACCCTCGTTAGCACTCGTTAATAACAGGGAGATGCTGAGCCGAGCCCCAGCCCGGGGGGGGAGGGAGGGGGCTCGGTTCTGGGTCCGGCTCCCCCCAGAGCTGGTGCTGACCTCACGCAGTGCGTGTCTGGGAGGGCGGAGGGCGGGTTGGCACCGTCACATCTGGTCCTTGGACCTGGCCCTGGTTCTGCCCAGAACCCGAAGTGTCCCTGGTCTGGCGCCGGCACCTTTCCCGAGTGTCTTCTGTTCACACACCCCCCCCCCCCCCCCCCCGGGTCCCGCTTACCCAGCTGTGGCTCCCGCCCTGCCCCAGGGGGAGCTGCTGAGCCAACTGCCCCCCTCCTCCCCTGTTCCCAGCGGTGCCCGCCTGCCGGGCTGGCCCCGGGCCCCACGGCCTGCTCTGCATCTCTGCCACAGCCCAGCAGCTGCCCTATGGCCAGCCTGGGAGGGCAACAGTCAGGCCCCCGGCGGTCGGGGAGAGGGGGGGCCCCCCACCTCTCACCAGGGAGCCAGCAGGCTGGTTGGGCCGGGGTCCCTGGGCAGGCAGCGTGGGCAGTGCCCCCGGGCGTTCCCTGTGCTGGCTGGGACCCTTAGCCCCTGGTTTAATGCCCAGTCCCAGCCCAGCTAGCGTCTCCCCGGGGTTTTACAGCCCACTGGGGCGTGGCGTGGGGTGCCACGCTGGCACGGGACGGCGTGTGGCCAGGCCTCCGTGCTGTGAGCCGCCTGCCCCCTGTGCTCTCTGCCAGCCGGGGCCCGTCTGCTGGGGCGCGTGGGCCCAGCCGGGCTGATACAGGTACGTGCCAGAGGCCGGGGGTGGCTGCCTCCTGCGTGGGACGTGCTGGCTCCTGGGGGTGAGGGTGGGGAGCCCGGACGCCTGGCCCCAGCCAGAGATCCTGGGGCACAATTGCGGCTTCAGTGGCTTTGACCTGGCTCCGGACCTGACGCCCAAAGCCGCCCAGGCTGGGGGCGGTTACCCACGGGAGGTGAGTGTCCCGCCCTGCTCGCCCCGCCCCAGGCATGGCCACAGCCCCTCTGGGCTCTGTTGTTCTGGATTTGGGGGTCAGCTTGCTCCCCGGCCTCCCCCCCCCAGCTCGGACCGACCCAACCCACGCATCCCCCCTGCCTGCTTCCCCGTTCAGCTGCACCCAACAGCAGGACCCCCCCCCCAACTTCCGCCCGGCGCCTGCACAGTGACGTGAACCAGCGCCCAGGGCCCATCAGCCCCTGAGGAACCTGCCCCCAGGTGTCTCCGCCAGCTGATCTCAGCCACCTGCCGATCCCGACCCCAAGACCCCCTGCCTCAGTTTCCCCACTTGTAGCAAGGAGACACTGCTCCTGCCCCGGGGCTGCCTGGGGGCTGGTTTGCAGAGACGCTCCCTACGGGAACGCCGGCTGCCAGCTGTCACCCCTGAGAGTCGTGGGCAGGGGTGCCGCCATGCGTCCCGGCAGGGGTGGGGGTGGGGCTGGCCATTGGCACCTGTCAGGGGATGGCGCCTGCCCCTCTGAGGGCGCGACTGAAGGGGTTTCTACTCCCCCAGGTGGACCCGATCCAAAGCCCAATAATGTCAGTGCAAAGGCACCAGCGCTCCGGATCAGGCCCTATATCCTCAGCAGTGCACCCTCAAAAACCATCCGTGAGGGGCCTCCACTTCCCACCTGCCCCCGCCCTGGGGACCGAGGGGGCCGGACAGCATTGGCCGGTGGGGCCCAGCTGCTCGGGGCTGGGCAAGGGGACGTGCTGGGCTGGCAGGGGGCAGGCCAAGGTGCCAATGGCCCGCCGCCGGCCCCTTACCTCTCCTGCGGGGCGAGCTCAGCGCGGGCGAGGCAGGCAGCAGCTTGGAGGCAGCTGGTACCTGTGCAAAGTGCTCCCCTGCCGGAGACGGAGACGGGCGACCTTCGGCCCCTCCTTCGCCCGGGCCTGCCTTCGCCATATAAGGGCAGGAGCCTGGGAACCAAGGTCCCTGGGTCCCTTGGGAGCTTCCCAGTTCTGCCTTGGCACCGTTACTCCCCGTTTATGGCCTGGGGCCCGGGCGTGGCTATCTCGGCCCAGATCTGTCCCCAGGCCACGCCCCGGCCTCGGCCCCGCAGCGGGAGGCACCTGGAATGGCTCCTGGGCCAGGTTCCCATGGGGCTCTGGAGCCGAACGGCGCGGTGCCGGGGCTCAGCAGGGCAACGTCGCCGTCGGGGGGCGCACGGCCAGAGCCTGCCGGGCGTGGGGGGGGGCAAGGGGGCACGCGGTGTCTGCTCCTCCCTGGCACTGAAGTTGCGAGGCCTCTAGCCGGGGCTGGGGGGGGCCGGGCGGCTCCGGCGTGGCCCTCGGCAGCTCCACTGGGTGCCCTTGTCGGGAGCCCCCCCCCCGCTGCATCCTGAAACCAGAGCGTGGCAGCACTGCCCCGTGCCCGGGCCTGAAGGGGAACGCGGGGGCTCTGCGCAGGCTGGGGGGTGCGGGCGGGTCACGGACGTGCCTGAGTCGGAGTTGAGTTAACAGCCCGCGTAAGGACAGGCAGGCCCCGGCCGGGCTGGTGCGTGGCTGGGACGCCCCCGGGAGCCCAGGTGCTGCAGGCTCTGGGCTGGTGGCGGAGCTTCGCTACCAGGGTGAGCCGGAAAACGGAAGCAGGTCTCCAGGATAAACCAGCCCCGGAGGCTCTGCCGGCTGCTCTGGCTGGAGGCAACGAATGCTGCCGTCCTGCGCTGGGCGCTATCGATTCTCTGTGAATTCGGGACAGGCCCAGGCTGTCGAGCTCCGGCTGGGATCTGAACTGCCTTACAATTGGGGGAGGGGGGGACCCCAGGTTCAGTTCCGGCCCCCTCCAACACTGCTGGGCTGTGCCTGCGTTGGGTGGACAGCGCGTCTTCCAGGCATTTAACCCCTGAGGAAGCACTGCCCGGCAAAGGGTTGAATTCTTTGTGGGCTGCACTGTTACGCTGGACGGTGTCAGTGGCAGGCATCAGACGCAGCCGCGCTCCGGCCGGCTGTGCTCGCTGGCCGTCGTTCAGGCTGAAGGGAAGAAGCCCCATTAAGCCCCAAGACAGCGGGAGATAGTGGAAGCCAACGCCCAAGGCACCATGACACCTGCAAGGTTGATGAGCAGCTGAGCCGAGAGATGCAGATGTAGGGGCTGGGCTGCGTCTGTGTGGGGCCGACGTAGAAAACAAGCAAAGAGCAGGGCCACAGACAGCAAGGGCAACAGCCAGGAACGTGGCCCTGAATGGGGGCAAAGACAGTGCTCCTGGGGGCACAGGACTGGCTGGAAGCAGGCCTGGAAATCGTGAGCAAGGGAAGTGCCGGCTGGTGTTTGTTCCTACAGACGCCTCCCAGCACAGCCTCAGACACCGGATAAGTACTCGGCTAACAACACGTCTGTCTGCCGGACAGTGACGTTGCTGGGAGCTTCACAGCAACAGCCGGGCTAAAACGCAGCTCCTCCTGCTCCAACATCCCAGGTTCCTGCTGTCTGAGCTAAAGGGGAATCTCCATCAGGTCTAGCAGGACATGGCCTATGACACACAGCTGGGCTGTTCTGATCCCAGCCAGCAGAAGGTCACACCTACATGCTGGCTCGTTTAACACAAGCTCTCCACTATGTCCTTTCTGGTGCCCGTCTGAATACGCAGCCGGGGAGTCCTCTGCATCCCGGACTATGTTTCCCACAATGCACTTCTCCAGCTCGATCAAGGCGGCTTTGCCCATTGGCTGTTGGCCTAACCTGCAAGTTTAGCATCAGCCAAAGGATAATGGGAGCTTTCCACCCGGACAGGCCTTGTGTGGGAGTCAGCCTGGGGAAAAAATTGGCGTCGGTCCTCATCCAAGCCCCGCCCACTAAATAATCGAGAGGTGGTCTTCGCCCAAGCCCCACCCACAAAATAATCTCTGCCCCACCTGAGTCGCCAAAACGAGACGCTGCCACTCACCAGCGCCTGGGCAGACGTTCGAATACAGAGCCACTCAGCTCGCCTGCGCCCTCCCCCCGGCTGCCCCCGTGGGGCTGGAGCGGGGCAGGTCAGGCCTTTCCGAACTGGCGTGCGAGGCTCAGTGCTGGGCTCTCACTGCAGCCGGAAGCGCTGAGATCCTGGAGGGCCAGGGAGGTGCCGGCGTGGTGCGTGGGCACGGGCCGGCCGGTTCTGAGCCGTGCTCTGTGGACATGAGGATGGCCAGGCAGGGACCCGCTCGCTGGGCTGCAGCGATCCCCACGCGCCGCGCTTTGGGGCAGCCCGAGGGCAAGTCGGTATCATCAGCCTTGTTCTCCCGTGGGGCCAGCAGAGAGGGGTCGGAGCGGGGACTCAGCCGAGACCCTGCACTGGGGCAGGGGCTGAGTTCGGCCCAGAAGCCCCCAGAGCCCGACTGCTGGTGTCTATGAGAGCCGTGAACACACCCAGCTGCAAAGGCGCCCCCCCCGGTGGGAGGGGGAGGGTGGTGGTGGCTGGAGGGGGCACATTGATCCTGGTCACGCAGGTCTGGGCTGATTGGGGTGCGTCTCCCCAGTCATCGAATCCCAGCAGATGAGGGTGGAAGGGACCCCAGGAGGTATATAGTCCCACCCGCTGCTCAAAGCAGGACCAGCCCCACCTAAACCATCCCAGCCAGGGCTTTGCCAAGCCAGGCCTTGAAAACCTCTAAGGCTGGAGCTTCCACCCTGTCCCCAGGTAACCCGTTCCCGTCCGTCCCCACCCTCCTGGGGAAACAGTTTGTCCTAATAGCCAACCTTGACCTCCCCCGCTGCGCCTCGAGACCCTTGCTCCTTGCTCAGGGCCGTTACTGCTGCCTCACATCCCGGCAGGGCTGGCAAATATTTACCCAGCCGCTGGGAAGCAAAACCAAAAGAATCCTTGAGCGCGTTCGCCGGACTCTCGCTTTCTATCCCCATCAGCAGGGGGGTGCCGCATGACTCATCCTGCCCCCCCCCCCCCCCCCCGCCGCAGCATGGGACGAAACCACCAGGGACCCAGGTGTCCTGCCCAAGGGTGTAAACCTGGGTCTGGCTTTGCAGAGCTGAGGGCTCGGCCTATGTGCTGCAGTCAGCGGCTGTCGGAGCCACGGGGGCCCCTCGATCAGCAGCGTGTGTTGGGGAATGCAGCCCGGGGGCCTGTTTCTCCAGTCACCAGCCCAGAAATGGCCCCCTCCGGCGAGGCCCCAGCGTGCATGTCCTGGGGGGGGGGGGGGGGGGGAAGGTTTTTTGTTGGGGGGGGGGGGGGAGCATTGGCCTGCTTTATTGCTTTACAGCTGGTGAGCAGCTCTTATCTTATCTCCTGGCTGAGCCAGCACAGGGGCCCCTGGCCTGCAGGGCTTCCCGGCTCCGCACCGGCCCAGGGCTGCTGCGCGCCGTGGGAAAGCGGCACCGCCGGGAGGGCAGGCCCCGGGCTCGGCCTGCTTTAAAGCAGCTTGGGTGGGACAGACCCTGCCGGCTCCCAGCGCTCATTGTGGGGTCCCCGCGACACCCCCTGGCTCAGCCGCTGCAGCACCCCAGGCAGCCAGCAGAGGGAGCCCCGGTCCCCAGAGCCGGGCTCCAGTAGAGACTGGGACCCCACTCCTTTCCCAGAGCCAGGAGAGAACCCAGGCATCCGGGTTCCCAGCCTCCCCCTCTAACCATTAGGCCCCACTTCCCTCCCGGAGCCAGGCAAGAACCCAGGCATCCAGGCCTCCAGCCCCACGCTTTAACCACTAGTCCCCTGGGTAGAGTGAGGGGTGGGGTGGAGTGGGGGCAGGGGCTCGGGGGAGCAGGGTAGGGCACCCACCAGCAAGACCCAAAATTCGGCACCTGTGGGGGTGCATGTGCTGTGCGGAAAGCAACGGCGACGGCCTGGCTGGTGATTTTTCCGGCTTCTCAGCGGGCGACAGCGCAGCTCTCGTCCCCAGGCAGCGGCTTCTCCAGGGGCAATCGGGCCCCGGCCCCGAACAGGGCCAGAAAGAGCGGTCGATGCGGCGGGGCTTCCGGCCAAGCCGACAGGGCATCTGCTGCGGGGCGTGGGCAACCGTGCCCGTGGGCGTTAGACCCGCACGCGTGACGGACGCGTCCGCAATTGCCCTGCCTTTGCTGCGCCAGCGGCGTGGTAGGCCCGGGGTGGCACGCACCGGTTCTGGCCCCGGAATGGAGCCGACCTGGCCACCTGGGGGGCTCCCCAGAGAGCAGCACGGGGGGGGGGGGGAGGGAGGAGAAGAGCCGCTCGCTGGCTACACCCCACATGCCGCGCTGGCTGGGAGCCCAGGCTCCTGTCTGCACCGTGTCTCGTGAGCTGCTCACTGCTCATGCGGTGCTGGGGATGTCTCTGCCCCTGGCTGGACGGGTGGCAGCATCTTGGATCTGTTTGTCCCCTGCTGCTGCTTCCCCGGGGGGGGTCCCCACGTCTCCCCCCCGGGCAGCTGATCGCCAGAGCCGAGATCAGGGAGGAGCTGACCGCAGGGGCATCCCAGAGCACGTCACTGTCCTGGGACCAGCTGGCCATAAACCCCACATGGCTGCAGGGGGGGGATCTCGGGTGCCGAGCGACCGTGTCTGCTCCGTGCTTCTGTGTCTGCAGGCTCGGGAACAGCTCCTGGCCATGGCCCCCTTAGAGCGGCTGCGCCAAGTGACCAGTGCTGGGGGCCCGCTCAGCCTGGCGCTCGCCTTGCTGCTGTGCTAGTCTCGGGTGTGCGCCCAGCCCGGCGGATCACGCCTGGGCAGGGAATGACCCCGCTCCTGGGCCCCTTGCCTCTCCGGAGCCAGGGGTATTAACGGAGGAGGGGCGTTTCCTGGGGCAGACACGGTGAAGGTGGTCCTCACCCTGAATCCCGGAGGCCCCCGCTCTGCGGAGAATCCGAGGTGCCCCGCGAGACGGGCTGGCCAAAGCGATCTGGAGGCTGAAAACGGTTGGGTGGGAACGGAGGGTGACAATCCTGCCCCACGGGCGAGCTGTGAATGGGCCTGGAGCCACGACGCCCGAACACGGCAGTCGAGGAAGAGCAGCGCCAGGTGAGGGATGCAGCTTCACCCCTCGCTACCCACCCAGCCCAGGGGATGGTTCCGGGGGCTGCAGCCAAGGGCGGCTGCTATGGGGGGCCGGGAACTGCCAGGGAAGATGATCACATCACATGCTCCGAAATCGTAGGGTGTCGGGGGGGGCGCCACAGTCAGTCCAGATACGGGCGTCAGCAGGGCAATGGACGGACGTCCCATTTGCTCAGCTGCCCCGGAGATGAGGCCACCAAAGACCAATTGGCTCCATCTTTTTTAAGAAAGATGAATTCAAACTGGAACAGGCGCAGAGAAGGGCTGCTAGGATGATCCGTGGAATGGAAAACCTGCCTGATGAGAGGAGACGCAAAGAGCTTGGCTTGTTTAGCCCAGCCAAGAGAAGGCTGGGGGGAGATCTGATTGCTCTCGATAAATACATCAGAGGGAGAAATACCCGGGAGGGAGAGGAATTGTTCAGCGCCAGTGTGGACACAAGAACTGATGGATATAAACTGGCCAGCAGGACGTTTAGACTTGAAATTAGAGGCAGGTTTCTAACCATCCGAGGAGTGAGGTTCTGGAACAGCCTCCCAAGGGGAGCAGTGGGGGCAAGACACCGAGCTGGCTTCAGGACTGAGCTTGGTACATTTCTGGAGGGGATGGTCTGATGGGCCAGCCTGGTTTGGCATTGACTGATCTGTGACTGCTGGTGCTAGACATGCCCATGGCCTGTGCTGGGACGTTAGATGGGGGGTTCTGAGTTACTACAGAGAATTCGTTCCAGGTGTCTGGCTGGTGAGTCTTGCCCACATGCTCAGGATTTAGCTGATCCTGTATTTGGGGTCGGGAAGGAATTTTCCCCCAGGGCAGATTGGCAAAGGCTCTGTGGGTTTTTCACCTTCCTCTGCAGCACGTGGCACGGGTCACTTGTGGTGGATTCTCTGCACCTTGACGTCTGTAAACCAGGATCTGGGGACGTCAGTAACTCAGTCACAGGCAGGGTCTGTCGCAGGAGCGGGCGGGTGAGGTTCTGTGTCCTGCGTAGTGCAGGGGTCAGACTGGATGATCACACTGGTCCCTTCTGACTTTAGCGTCTCTGAGGCTGCAATGCTAATGCTAAGCTACAAGAGACCTAGGTGGGGCTCAGCGCACCGGGGCGCTGCCACGCTGGGCCAACCTCAGCAGGCTCCTGCCTTTGCCCGCACGAAGCAGCCAGTCGTCAGTGCAGGCGAAAAGACAAGTGGTGATATTGTCGGGGTGAAAGGCGCACGCGCCTGCCATCCTTAGTCCTGGATCTAAGCACCTTCCGTCAGACTCCATGGAAGGAGCAATGAAGCCCCTTTATGCAGGAGAGAGAGCTACGAACAATGGGGGTGACCGCCCAAGGCACGGCAGATCAGAGCTGAGCCCGGGGCAGCGGGGTGTCTCAGCTCGCACCTACGGGTGGGCGAGGAGACGGGTCACAGCCCCTGTGTTGCAGGCAGGAAGCCCGGAGAAGGCCATGCGGGAGCGACCCAGAAAAGCAGCAGAGCGACGGTGCTTCTTGGGCACAGAGCCCATGGGAGTGGGGGGTAGGGGAGATTTCTGAGCAAGGACCCTGCTGGCTGGACGGGGGTAGGGAAGCGGGACCATGTGCACATGGTAAAACCCACCGAAGAGCCCCCGAAGAAGCACCTTGACTCATTGCATCCCTCGCTCCTCCCGGCACGTCCTCATGGGCGAGCTGCTATGGTCAGGAGGGATGCAGGGAAGCCAGCGGTTTGTGTGGCCACCCCCAGACTGCGCGTGCGCGACGGGGGCCCTGGCGTTGGGCCACTCCCAGCACAGCGTGGGTGGGCGCTGGGGGTCCCTCAGCCCGGCTGGCGACAATGCAGGGGAGCCCTGGTGCCTGATGAGCTACGGTTTTGGGGTGGCGCCCGGAACCGCCAGCTCCTGACACCGGCGGCTGAGTGTCCCTGGCTGGGTCCGACAGCACCACCAGGGGATGCTGTGAAAGCCAAAAGCACAACTGGGTTCGAAACAGACCATGGGAAATTCCTCCAGCCAGGATAGTCAGGGCCGCAGCCCCCATGCTCTGGGCATCCCCAAATCTCCACTACCAGCTGCTGGGCCTGGACGGCAGTGGGGGGGTCAGGCAGTGCTGGCCTGGTCCCGTCAGTCCTGTGAGCAGCTGTTTAATGATCCCACAGGCAGTGAGCTGAGCCCTGGCAAAGCGCACTGGGGAAGAGAGAGGCGGGCGCATGGGGCCAGGAATTAGCTGGCTCCCCCGGACACGAAGACATCAAGTGAAGCAGCCAGCCTCTGAGGCGTGGCGGGGACCCGCAGCCGGGCTTGGACCCAGGCATAGTTACCGCGGTCGGTGCACAGCCCCAGCCGGGCTGGTACGAGCTGCGGTCGGCAGCAGGAGACGCAGGGTGGCCCGTGGGCTGGCGCTGGGCCCCTCATCGCCCGCCCCCCCGGCTATGGAGAGGGTGTCACCGGCTTCTCCGCAGCCTGTGTGCGTCTGGGGGGACAACATCCCGCGGGTGCCGGGCCGGGCGGGGGGCAGGAGCCTGAGGCTCCGCAGGGGGGTGCCGCTGGCTCTCCGGCACCCAGGGCCTGCGGGCTGGGGCAGGGCGAGGCTGGGCCGGGGCCCCGGGGCCGCGCACTGCAGGCCGGCCTGGCCAGGGGCCTGGGCCGTTTCCCGTTATCGGGCGTGAGAGCCTTCAAACATTAACCCGCATTTCCTCTCGGCTGCGGGGAGCGAAGGCGCACAAGCAATTTATCATGTTGACTCTGCGGCAACCTGTGGACTTTCCCAGGGCCCCCCCCCCCAGGGGCCTCCATGGGCATCCCGGGTCAGGTCCCACAGTTCAGAGCAGGGCCTGGGCATCTCTGCCCCCTGGGCCAGGGCCAGGATTCGCACTGGCGCTGTTGGGCGTCAGCTCTGCTGTGGGCATTCTGGCTCCCTGCCCAGTCACAGCTGCCAGCCGCAGCTCAGACCCCTTCCTGCCGGATGCCCCCTTGGCCTGGCACCCCGACCCCGCCCCGGTTCCTCCTAGCTCTGTGACCGGGCCCACGGAAGCTGCCGGCTCTCTCAGCACCTGCACCGCACCCTTGGTGTGGGGTTTGACGCTTGGACCAGAGCCCTCACGCTGGGCTCTGTAGCACGGGGGAGCCAGTGCAGGGGCGAGACGCCAGGGGGATGGGCTCCTGGCAGCTGGGGTTGCTGGGCAGTTGTGTCTGCACCCGCTGGCGCTTTCTCCACGTGGGCGGCTCCATCCTGGGGCAAAAGGAGCCACGCAGACCATGCCAGGGTCAGACAGGCCAGGGCGGGGCATGGTCGCCTGGCCAGGAGCCGGCGCCGGGAGCTGTCCAGGTGTCTGAGCGGGACCCACGGCCGTGGCTGGTTGAGGGGGCAGGTGCCCAAGAGGCAGGGCGGGCTAGCGAGGAGACAAGCGCTTCGTAGCCATTCCTCCTTGCCCGCCCGCGTGCTCCGCGCTGCGTCCCCGCTGCTCTGCCCAGCCGCCAAGCGTAGCTGGGCACCAAGATCTGGGTGACGGGCTGTTTCCGTGAGCGGGGGGCTGCCCCCGTCCCGCTGCTGCCTACTTCCTGGCTCCACAGAGGCGCTGGACAGGACGGGGGGTGCTGAGCCCCAGGGGTCTCCGGCGGGAGAGGAAGGGCCGGAGCCGCGGCAGGGCGGTGCCAGGCCCCTGCAGCACCTTGCAGGCAGGACGGGCGTGTTCAGTGGCACCAGGTGCCCGGCAGGACGAGGGCAGCTGCGTGACTCTTGTTCCTGGGCAGCAGGGGCCGTCTCGGGACCAGCCCCAGACCCCATGACACGCCGGCTGGCACCTTGCCGCCCCACCCGCATAGCACACCCCACGCCGCATCCAGAGCCTCGCCGGGCCGTGCCACCAGTGCCCCAGCCCGGGCAGGGCAGCAGCCACAAGGACTCCGCGGCGGGTCGCATGAGCACCTCCAGCGCCCAGGCTCCGGTCCCGGCCGGGCAGCTCCCTGGGCCAGCAGGAAGCCCGGACAGGCACTCAGCGCCCACTGGGCCCTTGGCGTCGGCTGGGAATGCTCAGCCACCAGGCTTTTCCTTGGCACCTCCCATTCCGGCCTCTGCAAGTCCCCTGCCCTGCGGCACCCGCCTGGCGCGTGTCAGAGCCGGGCCCAGACCCCCTGGAAGCCGGTGGGCCCGGAGGGACATGCGTGGCTCTAGCCACAGGCCACCGGCCCGGACGGGAGCAGGTTCTTGCCTTCCAGAGACGCACCTTTCCCGGCTCCCCTGGCCACAGCAGACAAAGGCCCACGGCGCTCTGTCCCCCATATCTCCCTGTGCCACCGGGCTGGGCGGGGTCCCAGGTCACTGATCTAGCCCTGGCCAGCCCAGCAGATCGGCCCTTCACAGACTGGTCAAGCTGCAGCTGAAAACCAGTTCATCCCCGCCCAGCCCCGCGGTGTTCAGGGCCAGGCAGGGCTCGGGGGACGGGGACCTCGTGGTTGACCCCGTTCCTTGTGCCCGCTGGCTCCTGGGGCCGTTCCGCCCACCTTGCTGGGTCCCCTCACGCCCTGCGGCAGGACCCGGCCGGGGGCCACCCGGTTGGGCAACACCCGGCATGGTGGGGCCCCAGGCCCAGAGCAGGGCTCCCCTCGGCCCCAGGAACACAGAGACGGACGCCAGCCTGTGCCAGCTGCATTTCCTGATTGCCCGGCCCCCCCGGCCTCCTCTGCCAGCGCTAGAGCCGGGTCTGCCCGCCCAGCTGGGCGTCCGGCAGCCCGCAGCCGCTCCCTTACCTGGCGCAGCGCAGACGGGGGCGCATCGAGTCCCCCCAAGGTGTGTTTGGGCGCTTGAGCCTGGCGTGGGGGGTGCTGCTCTGCCCCCGGCTCGGTGCGTCTCCGTGCTCTGCTAGCCCCTCGCTCCCCTCCCCCCCGTCCACTAATGAGCTGAACTCCAGCAATTAGGCCACCAAAGGGGGGGGCTAAACGGGGGGGAGGAGAGCGGGGGCCAGAGACAGGCAGTGCATTCATCAGGCCATGGGATGGGCCAAACCCAAAAAGTGGGAGGGGGGGGCCACTGGAGGATAGGAGCAAAGCAGCCAAGCCAGCGCGGCGCCCAGCCGGTGCCCAAGGGAGAGGTAAACCCGCCACCAGCCTCCGCCACCCCCGGGAGAGTGATTGGGGGGGGAGGGGAGGGACCGTCAGGGGGTGTCCGTGCCCCCAGTAATGCCTCCCCCAGCCCGGGCCGGAACCGGAGCATTTTGTGGGGTGCCGGGGCAGAGGCTGGGCAATGCTTTGGGGTCGTTCCTGGTAGCGGGGGGGGGGGGGGGGGAACACGACAGGAGGCTCCTGTTGGAGCTGCTGTTTAGCGCAGTGCCCATGAAGGTGGGTCAGTTGTTTGCCCCAATCCAGGGGCTGCGGGGGGAAGGAGGGGGTAGAAGCCAGGTCTCCTGACACCCTCTGCCCCGGCCCTGGGACTTCGCTACCGGACTCCCCCAGCCCCTCGCTGCGGCGCTGGGGCCACCCTGTGCCCGACGCCCCCCCCCCGCGTTAGTCCCCCAGCGAGTTTGCGAGTGGGGGTGATGGGGCCAGCCCCAGTGCATCATGCCTGGCCCCGGGGGGGGGGGGGGGCCTGCGGGAACCCAACAGCACAAGCTGCCAAGGAGCAAGGCCAGGATGGCAGGGACGTGCCGAGCCGCCCCAGAGGGTGGCTTTCGCTGGCGCTGCCCCGCAGAGGGGCAGGTAACCAAAGCCCTTGTGCGGCGCGGAGCAGGTACAATCGCACGGTCCGGACCCAGGGGTTAGGGGGCTCCCTGCACAGAGCCTGGCTTTGGTCCAACAAGGGGTCACACGACCCACACGCTGTCGCGTCAGCCAGAGAAGCTGATGCCGTTGCACGCGTGTGCGCGCACACAAACACACACAAACACACACACACACACACACACACACCCTCTAGAGCAGGGGACAGTAAAACGCAAGTTGGCACACACAATCCCACAGCAGCAGAGGGCCACGCGATGCAGAGTGTGTGTCTTTGTCGCTCTCTCTCTCTGTCTGTCGCACACACAGATCTCAACCCCTCCAGCAGCGGGCAGGGTACACACGTCTCCGTCACTCCAGCAGAGGGCAGCACGTGGGTGTGTTCACACACACACACACACACACACACACGCGCGCGCGCGGAGCTGGTGGCTGAATCACTGCACAGCGGAGCCAGGCTGGTTCTCATGGTATTTTTCTTTTCCTTTAAAGATCATTGTACAGGTTTAATCACACGAAAGGCACTTTGATCGGTTTCCCCCCCTCTCTCCCGTAGGTACGATTAGTTCTTGGGGTGTCTTCACCCAACAGAGGATACACAGTGAAAATACAAACCGCCGCAGGCCTGCGTCCCTTTCTCCAAATGCCTGGGCCGGGGCGCTACCCACAGCCTGGCAGCTATGAAGACACGAAACCGCCTGAGCCGCCAGCCCGGGGGGTGCCAGCAGGGCAGTTACCCGCCAGCCCTGCAGCTCTTGCAGGTTGCAGATACCCTTGTTAATCAACGCAAAGACGCCACCTCTGCCCGCGTGACTGTGGTGAGCACTGCCTGCTGGATCTGCACTCCCCGGAAGCCACATCTCTGCATTCGGTTGCGTGGACGGGGCTCACCCAGGGCTGGCACGACCCGGCTTCCCGTAGCGATGAAGCGCGACTGTGCTTTCCTTTTCCAGGGCCGGGCTGGGTTTTACAATATTGCTTCTCAGAGCACCAGGAACCGGCTCCGGCTGTGACACAGGCAAAGCCAGGAGAACAAAAGGCTCTGGCCAGGCTGGTGGGCGATAGCACCCTGGGCCTTGGACGCCGGCACCAGGCAGAGGCCGCTGTCGGGACGTGGCGCTAACAGGGAACGCCCGCAGAGAAGGGAATCAGATTTCATGCTGTCCATTTGGGGGCTCGGCTCGATAACGCCCCCCACTGGAGCGGGCTCAGGTCTCCTCACCGGGGGACACGCAGCCAAAAGGCAGCGAACGCCTCAGGGTAGAGAAAAGAGCATCCTGGAGAATTGCACATAAAACCTCACCTCCAGGGACAGGACGGATGTGACGCTGCCAGGCAAACGCTGGGGGGAATCTGACAGCTGGCAGGGGGCAGAGAAAGCGAGCGGCACGCCCAGGTCTGGGGACAGATCGATAGCCCGGCTGAGTGCGGAGCGGGTTGGGAATTTCCCGACAGAACGGAGTTCCCTTGCAAAACGCAGACGTGGCGAAATCACAACGTTTGGCAGGGACGCTCTGATTTCACCCCCGTTTTCGATGGGGAATTCGCCCAAGGCGCCACTGAACCGTTTCAAACAGAGACGGGGAAAGTCAAAACGAAACACTTCGACCTTCGAAACGTTCCAACCTTCGTGAAGTGGAACGGCCCGAGACAGTCCATGTGAAATGGGTCCAAGTGCTTCGTTTTGCAAAAAGTTCTGAGGTTTCAACTTTTCCTCCTGCTTTGGGATGAAACAAAATATCAAAATCTCTGAATTTCCCACTGGACAGAGATAACATCTTTTGGCCAATTTAGATAGATAGATAGATAGATAGACGTGCATGGGACTGGACAAATTTGGAGGTGTAAAACTGTCCCCCCCTCCCCAGTATTTCTCACCTGGTGGTTACAAAATCAGGGAGGAAAAAGAACAAACCAAACCAAACTAAGGGCACAGATTTTAAAGAGTTAAAACCATCCTGGCAAACCCAGCCCACTAAGCCTGAGGCTGTGGGCTCCTGGGACCCGGGACACACCACGGGGCTTGTGGGCGCGACGGGCAGGCATTTGGAGAAAGGCTGCGTGCATCCAAACCAGACCTCATCCGGCAGGCAAAACACCCCCCTCCCGCCCCCGTTCCCCCAAATCCTCCCTGCTTCTTTACATCAGGAACGACAATGACTAGAAAAATAACCAACTCCCAGGAACATCCTCAAAAATAACAGCTGTAAAAACCCCCTGGGGACGGCTGGTTTTCCTTTGCTTGCCCGACAAATATATATACACATGATACATATTTATATTAGCGAAATGTGCCCGGTTAAAATCCATGCTGCCCCCGGCCCCCCTGAGACCTCTCCCTGAGGGATGTTTCCCACGCTAAGGCTAAAGAGATCGGCCGCAGCGATCAGGCCGCCACAAGAAGGCACGGCTGAGAACAGCTCCAATACAAAACGGTTAAGGCAATAGAAAGGGGGCGCCCGGGGGGGAGGGAGGGGCAGACTGTTGGGTGTGCGGCCTAGGGAGCCATCCATCTGAGGGTCAGGCCTGTCCCTCCACCCCAATCTCTCCTGAACCCGAAGCTTTGGGAGGAGTTTTTGGTTGGGAGACCCCCCCCCCCAGAACAGCTCCTATTAAAGCAGCCACTGCCCCAGTCTAAGGGGGGGAGCGGGGAGGGGGGGGAGATAGCAGCCACTAGCCCCGCCTTGGTGCAGCAGGGACCAAACAAGTGCAACTTATCAGACTCCCCCCTCCCCCCCCACCCGCAGAGGTTTGGGGGAGGAGTGGGGGATCGGCGGGACACGGCGTCCCAAGGCGTCCCAAGGCACAATCTCTACAGTACGCTCCCCAGGCGGGCAGGGGGGGTCCTGGGGGCATTTATGGTTATCAACACAGTGAGAAGGCAGAGGTTTGAGCCAACCCTGAGGCCGGGAAATCTGTCCCCTGTCCCCAACCGTTTGGAGGGCGACAGGGAGGGCTGAAGGCACTAAAGAGAAGGAGACGCAGATGCGATCCCAGAGAAAGGAGCCTCCCGCTGGCTGCAGTCAGACACGCCGCTTGTTTCGCCACAGGCGTGGACCCTGCGTGCCTAGCTCCCTGGGGAAGGGCAGAGTTAAGGGGATCGGGGCATCCTTACAGGCACCGGCGGTGTCTCTTAAAGCAGGCTCGCGGAGCTGCTCTTTGCTGGCGTCCCGCCCCCCTCCCACCTCGTCTGCTGGGAACACAGCAGGCCCTGGGAGCCAGGGAGCTCATAGGGCGACCGGCCCAGATGCTGGCACAGGAGAGCTGCAGCCTGCTACGGCCGAGACCCCTCTGGGGGGATCCCACTCCCCCACCCACTCCCTGCTCTAACCAATCACGGCACGGGGGCGCCTTGACGGCTGTCCCTCTTCTGCCAGCCGCCAATGGCAGTTCCTCGGGTGGGGGAGGGACGAACGCCCCGGACTGCACCGCGGGAAAGGCGATGTTTGCATAAGCCAAGAGCCACTGGCTCAGGGGCTCAGTGGGTCCCCAGCCCCAAGGCACCTAGAAACCCCATTTCCCCCAGACACCCAGGGGAGGAGGGGAAATAAGAACCGTTAAATAAGCACCCACCACATAACCAGCAGGGAAAGGGTTAAGAGCAGCCCAGGCAATCTCGCCTTTGTGCCCATCCCCCTCTCCTTGTGCCTGGAGCCTGGGGGGCTGAGCTGTCCTCCCCCCCCCCACCAGGACCCCTGGGCTACTCAGGCTCCTCTCAGCTCAGACCCTCTGCTTCCCATCCGCTAGCCACGCCTCCCTTCCACTAGCCACGCCTTCCTTCCACTAGCCACGCCTCTCTTCCGCTAGCCACGCCTCCCTTCCACCAGCCACGCCTCCCTTCCGCTAGCCCACGCCTCCCTTCCGCTAGCCCACGCCTCCCTTCTGCTAGCCCACGCCTCCCTTCCGCTAGCCCCTCTGGCTCCTCTCAGGCATCTTCCCCCCAGTCTCTCTCCACGTCCTTTCTCCCCCACCCCGCTGGGTAGCCCCTGCCGATCCCTTGGTTCCCCTGGCCAGCCCCTCAGCTTAACCCCCCCCGCCCCCCTCCGTGGCCAACACCCCCACAGGCCCCAGCGCTTGGCACCAACCCTCCCGCCCCCCCCCCCATCCCTGCAGGACCCCCCCCCCCAGCAGATAACAGGAGCCCAGGGCCTTCCGGGAGGGGGGCAGGATTTGGGACCCAGGTCTCGTGGGTGTCACAAGCCCCCCAGATTCCCTTTGCCCCCAGCCCCAGGCAAAGGAGGTGGAAAACACCCCCCACAACCCTCATGGGGGCAATTTGCCCCCTGCACTGGAGGGTGATGGAGACTCTGCCCTTCCCCCCCCCCCCCATGGCTAAGCACCTCCAGACCGGGTTCCTGGAACCAGCCCCACAGCAAGCGAGACGGGGCTGGGCCGCGGTTCTGTCTCCTGACCCAGCTGAGGGGAACGGGCTACGGCTCTGAGGTTCCCCTCGCCCCCCCTCCCCTGGCACAGCGTGAGGAGACCGGGCCGCGGTCCTGAGCCCCAGAAGAGGGGACTGGGCCACGGTTCCGTTGCCCCTCCGGCCCGGCCCGGTTTCCAGGGGTGGGGAAGAACCGTCACGTGACGACAAAGGTCCAGGTTTGGCGCCGGTTCCGAGCGTTGCAGCCGGGCACGTCCCCCGGCGCCCACCGGGTGCCACCCACGCCGGGCTCCCTGCCCAGCCCCTCCGCCACCGGCCACGGCGCCCCAGAGACGCTGCAAGCGGCTGGGACTTGGGGGGTGGATCGGTGGGGCAGCCGGCGGGGCGGGGGCGGGGAATCCCGCCAGGCTGGCACCTGGCCCAGCCCCCCCGGCTCACTAGCTGCTAGTCCGGTGCTGCTTTAGGACTGTGTAAACGTCGTCGACTTTGCTGAGTCTCTCAAAGAAGGGCAGCAGGTCCAGGAGCTCCGTGTCGGCCATGTTGTCGAACCAGGACGCCACCGGCACCTGCGGGGAGAGCCCGCTGCGGGTTAGCAGGGCGGGGGCGGTGCCGCAGCCCGAGGCACAGCCAGCCCTCGCAGGACCCGCCTCCAGCGCTGTCAGGCCCACACCGGAGATTCCTATTTTAAGCTGCCGTGTCCTGAGTCAGAGGTGGCTGCCGCTTAGTGCTGGTGAGCGCTCCCTTCCCACAGCATCCGGAGCCCTGATTCGCTGGGCCAGCCATGCGGCAGGCGCCCCTGAGCGAGCACCCGTCGCCCCCACCCTCTCAGCAGCTCTCAGGGGTAAATGAAAGGCCGGCCGGCTCCAGGCCCGGCGCCAAAACCCCAGGACAATTGCGGCTCTTTCCTCCTTCCCCCCGGACAGACGCCAGCGTGCTGGGAGCGAGCCAGCCGCCGGCTCTGAGGAAGCAGCATCTGCCAGAATCCCACTGCGGCGAGCCGGGGCAGAGGGCGGGGGGAGCCTCTCTGAGCCTTCAAGATCTTTCCAGTCACCCTGCCCTTCCCGCTCCGGGACCACCGGGGAGCAGCCTGGTTCTCCCTGCTCCAAAAGCCCAGGCCCCTTCCCTAAAGGGGACTCCCCATTTGCTGCAAGCAGTACAGGGCATATGACACACAGTGGAGCACAGCTGATTCCACCCAGCAGGGGGCAGTGGTCACTCTCTTTCTCCCATTCCCCCCTTCACCCTACACCGAAATTCCCCCGGTGGGGAACAAGGCAGCTGCTGCCCAGCGGCCCGGTGACCCCCACGTGGGAGTTTGGGCCGGGGAGATCGCAAGGGAACAGGGGACAGCGTCTGACCTGGACGTGGCCCTGGCTGCTCCCAGCACGGGCTCTTCCTCCCGCTGCTTGGGCTGTTTTCTTCGCAGCGGCTCCAACACCCGATTCCCTGGCCTAGCATTTCCCTGCTACCCTCCCCCTGCTAACCAAAACCGGTGCTCCCTGGCCCCTCACTCCTGACCCACAGCCCCCCACTGCTGTCCCAGCCCTGGGCCTCACCCGCGCACACAGCTCGAACTGAGTTACCCCAGCAACCCGTCACTCGGGGGAGCAGGAAGCCGTGGTATCACCAGGCTGAGCCCCCCTGCAAACTCATTACATGTGTGATCGGCACCGTCTCTGAAGCAGGCCTCCGGAGACAAACAGCCAGCGAAAGCCTGGAACCCGCTGAGCCGCCACAGCTGTTCTCCCCTCCACTGCTCCCCCACCGGGGCCCCTCTAGGAGCTGCCCCCCCCCAGCTCCTCCGCCGGCCGCCTACCGCGTTATCGGGGTGGAAGATGTAGGAGGCGGGCGAGTTGTCCACGATGATGATGCGGCTCAGGTCCCGGCCCAGACGGCTCAGGTCCTTGACGTAGTTGCCCCGGTGGAACACGCAGGACTCGCGGAAGAGGCGGGCGCGGAAAGCCCCCCATTTATCCAGCAGGTCGGCCACGGGATCCGCGTACTGGGGGGGGCCAGAGGGACGAGGGTCAGGCTGGGCACGAAGGCCGGGGGGGGAGGGGGAGCAGGAGAGGGGGGCTGAACCCCAGCCCCTTTGGGAGGGGGTGGGGGGTTGGATCACCCATCCCGGGGGGCACTTCCCGGCACTGGTGCCTCCGCAGACAGCAGCTGCCCCATAGCCGCCGCACAGGCTTCTGCCCCCCCTGCCCCCAGCGCATTGTGGGAACCCCACAGAGGAGGGGGCGCCATGAATGGCTGAACTGGACACCCACACTAGGAAAGCGGCTGTGAGGCCGGGGGCAGCATGGTCTGGTGGTTAAAGCTGCCAGGACACCTGGGTTCTCTCCTGGCTCTGCGAGGGGAGTGTGGCCTACTGGTTAGAACAGGGTGGGGCTGGGACCCAGGACTCCTACGAGGGGAGTGGGGTCCAGTAGTTAAAGCAGGGTGGGGCCAGGATTCTCTCTCTGGCTCTGGGAGGGGAATGAGGTCTAGGGGTTAGAGCGGGGAGGGACTGGGAGCCGGGCCCCCTGGGTTCTAATCCTGATTCACTATGTGACATTTGGGTGAATCCCGTCTCTTGGCGCCTCAGTTTCCCCTGCCGTCGCACGAGGCTGAGCCCAGCGGGGGCGGGGGGCTCACCTTGGCCAGGCTGGCGGTGAAGAGCACACACTCGAAGAGTTCGCCCATGCGCCGCAAGAACTCATCCACATGCGGCCGCTTCAGCACGTACACCTGGGGGCGGGGGGGGGAGGGGGCAGCGTGAGCCAGCGGCCGGGGGGCTACGGATGGGCCGTGCCAAGCCAGATGGGTCCCCCCTCCTGCCCCCCGGCACCGGGTCCGAGCCCCGCCCCCCATGCTCATTGACCATGGGCCACCAAACAGATGCCACCCCCCAGGCTGGGAGAAGCTCCCACGGCCACCCCCTGGCCCAGGGGCATCCTGCTGCCAGCTGGGCTACAAGCCAGGAACCTCCACCCGGCGCCCCCGCAGCCGTTGCGGTGTCTGAGCTGGGGGGGGGGGTAAAGATGGGGGGGTGCAGCCAGCCCTGCCGTGCCCAGAACCCCGCTGCAGCAGCGGGCACCCCGCGGCTTCCCCGGGCGTCGTCTCTCCGGCGTCTCCGCCTGCAGCTGCCAGCCGGCTCCGGTGCCAAGTAATCGAGAACAGGCCGACTGCGCAGACCACAGCCTATCCTGGATTACTTGAACCCGGCGCCAGCCTCCGGGCGGGGCGGCCCCTCCTGCGGGGCGGGGCGGGGCGGGGCGCCTGCCTGCTGACTAGCACCAGACCGCGGGAAATTCGGCCCTGGGCTCCCCCTAACTCCTTGCAGGAAACCTTTGGCTGCCAGGACTCCCCGGCCCCGGAAAGGGCCCCCCCCAGCCGGGCTCCCCAGCCCGAGGTCCCCCCTTCTGTGGCTGGGCACACCCAGCGTTGGGGCAGGGAGAAGCCGCCAGCTCTGATGCCGAGGTGCCCAGCCCCCCTGGTCTCCCCAGCAGGGGCTGATCTCCTGCCCCTTCCCCCCCACGGGATGTGGGTCCCCCCCCCCACGCCCCACCTCACCTGGTGCAGGGTGCCATCGATCTCGACAGGAATGATGAAGTCGGCGTTGTTCACAGGCTGCAGAGGGCACAGGAGTCAGGGTGGGGGTTGGGGGGCGCCCTCCCTGCTGCCCCATGGATCCCCTGGCCCCGCCCCACCCCACCCCCCTGGGATTCCCCCGGCCACGCCCTGGTTCCTGTGGCAATGCCCTCCCTGCCATGCCAGGCAGATGCCCCCGCCCGCCCTGTCCAATGGCTGCAAAGCTCCGCCCCCCAGCCACGGAAGGGTGGAGCTTGGCCTGGGAGGCTCCTCCCCTTCCCACGGGGTGCTCCCAAGCCATGGCGCCGGCGCCCCCCTGTGGCCGATGGGGCAGGGCGGCCCGGGGACGCTGCAGCACCGGAGCACGGCAAGCTGGGACTCGGTGTCTGCCCTGCCCCGGCACCGGGCACCGCTGTGGGACACGGGGCAGCGGGGAGCACCGAGGAAGGACCGGGGGGCGGGGGGGCGTAGAGGGTGGGTGGGGAGCGTGAGGCGTCCCCGGGCACACCCTCACCTTGAAGGAGCTGTGCACCAGCGTCTCGTCCAAGTCGATCACCACGCACAGCCTGCTGGCGTCCTGCGGTTTGATCTCCGGCAGCAGGTGCTTGACGGCCGCCTGGGGAGGGGGGGACCACAAGGCCGGGGCGTTGGAGCGGGTACAGCATGTGGGGGGGGGGGGGCATTTAAACCTGGGGCCATGTGCCCTGCAGCACAGGCCGTAGGGACGATGCTGCCCGGCCCCGCGCCCCTCGGCCAGGCTGCTGTTGCCCTGCGCGGCTCCCCGGCTGCCCTGCCTCGCCCCAGAGATGGCTGCATGGGGGGCATGGCAGCAAAGCCAATCGCTGGCTGCCGCCTGGTGTTACAGGCCCGCCGGGCAGCAGCTGGTGCAGGAGCCAATGATCCACTCCAGCCCCACGGGCGTTCATTGGCCTGGAGCAAAGCCGGGGGTGACACGGGCAGGGCTGCCCGTCCCGCCGGGCTCCGGGCACCGCGCCCCGGCCCAGCGAGCCCTGGGGAGAAAGAGAAAGCTGCACGGCACCCGGGGGGGCATTCGCGGGACAGGGAAATCCTGGCCCTGCCCGCCCAGCCCCGGCTGGCTTAGGGCTCCCCCCATTGGCCAGGTGGGGGCTCCCCCCAGCGGGGTGGGAGGATGCTCCCCTGTCCCGGACAGGGCTGGCCCCATGCCCCAGTGCTGCAGGGAGCGGGGGGGGGAGGGGTTCGGAGGGAGGCCACTCTCCCCTGCCCAGTCTCGGGGCACCAACCCCAGGGTCCAGGGGGGTGGGGTGGGGGGGTCAGACTGGCTCAGTGGCATCAGCTCATTCACAATAATCCTGCTGCTCGCCTGCCATTTTCCCCTCCATTGCCTAGGACGCCTGGGTCCCATCTGGTGTCGTCCCCCTACAGTCCCAGCCTTGGCTTCTGCCACGCGCGGGGCCCCATCCCAAAGCTCTTCCTGGGCATGTGCCATCCGTGGGATCGGAGGGGCGGCCACGAGGGAAACTGAGCCAGTGCAGAGCCCTTGGGGATGCCCGTCCTTCGTGGGGGGAGCAGGAGAAGCTGGTGCCCCCCCGCCAGCCCCATTCACCCCAGAGGGCCGGGGGGCAGAGCACTGGTGGGGGATGGGCTGTGAGGCTGGGGGGGCAAAGGGGCGAGCGCGGCGTTTGCTGGGCGGGGGGCGTCGGTTCATGCCCGGGAAGCAGGGACGGGCGGGCGAGGGGGGATGCCAGCTCTCAGAGCCGGGGGGCGCCCCTGGAAGTGCCCCCCTCCCAGGCGGGCCCCCTACCTTGGACACCACGCCGTTCTCCTCGGCCAGCAGCGGCGCGTTGTTGTTGACCGGCTGCAGGTCCGAGTCGTCATGGCAGAGGCAGCAGAAAAGCGACTGGAAGATGCTGCGGTTCCGGGGCTTCTTGGCCGGCAACGGTCTCTGGGCACCTGCCGGGTGCAGGCGGGGAAGGGGTTAATCCACAGGGGAGTGATGTCTAGTGGTTAGAGCGGGAGGGGCAGGACTCTGGGTGTAAATGCAGGCAAGGCTGGCTCCTTCGTGTTTAACCCGGCTTTGCCCCTTCACCCCCGTGCCCAGAGGGAGGTGACAGCAGCCCAGGCAGCGCCGGGCGGGTTCTCTCCTCAGGACCGCCCCCTTTCTGGCCCGAACAGGCTCTGCCCTCCCTCCCCCCTCACCCGGGGTGACGGGTGGGACTGGCGCGACCGAGGACTCAGAGAAAACCCCCCCGGGACGGTCGCCCAACCCAGCCGCGGGCAACTAGCCCTCCCCGAGCCCCCCCGACCACTCACATGGGACGGAGCCGAGACACCCTGGGGCCAGAGCCTGATGCCAGGTGCCCGGCCCCCTCCCCGCGGCCTCCCACCACCCCCTGCTTTTCTGCAGGGGTCAATACGGGGGGGGGGGGGGGCGCTTGCAGAAAGGGGGGACTGAGCCAGGGGCTGGGCAAGATTCTCCCGCAGGGAACCTCATCTCGGCCCCGCTCGCCCCAGCTCTGCCGGTGCCCCTCAATCCTGACCCACAGCCCCCCCCGTGGCCCCATGCGGGTCAGAGAGAGGGCGCCCCCCCACCGGGGTTCCCAGCCACACACACACAGCAGGGGCCGACTGGGCAAGCGGAGGGGGAGGACGGGGGCTGCTGGCACCTCTCCCCCCTGCTACCTTCCACTGCCCCACGGCGAGTGGGGATCTGCGGGCCAGTGAAACTGCCCTTGTCTCATCCCCGGCAGCCGTGCCCCGGAGATGCCACCCGGCCCTTCCCTCCAGCGCCCACCCCCGTGCCAGCAGAGCCACGCCACGGGCACAGGGCCACATGGGCATCGGCAGGGGCTGCCGCGGCAGATCGACCTGGCGTCTCCCTCCCCCTGCTGCCCCGGGGAAAGACTCTGCCCGAGCGGCGGAGCCGGCAGGCCTGGCGGGCAGAGCTAAGGGCAGCCCCAAGGGTCTCCCCACGCGCCCGGCAGCCTCAGGCCAGGCTCGCCCAGCCCAGTTGGGAGAATCTGCTGGGCCGGAGGGACGGTACCAGGGTCCCGAGACGGGAATGGCTGCTGCCCGGAGAGCAGGGGGGCGAGGGGACCGTGTGGGGGTCACACAGGCACGCCTGGTGGGGGGGGGACTAGCAGCTGGCCAACATGTCCCGCCCCGATTCGCCCGGCGCTCGGATTTCTCACCCTCCCCGGGCGTTTGCTCCCTGACTGGTGCCAGCCAGAGATCCAGCCCAGCCGCCCGCTCCCCCCAGGAGATGCCAGCTGTGGCCGTGGGGGGGTCATTGCACCAGGGGCGATGGAGACGGGACGTCGAGGGTGGCCGCTGGGTGACACCTCCGCAGCCCCGGCCCCCCCAGCTCAGCACCTCTGCCCCGCTCAGGTCAGATGGGCTCCCGGCACCTGGCCAGGCATGCCGCCCAGCCCCGCCGAGCAGCAGCCGGGCGTGGGACGGAGGGGCGGGGCCAGGCCTGGTGCGGCCAACACCCCCCCGCTCCCCCCCTCCCCGGCCAGTGCTGACGCAGGCTGGCGGGATTGTGCGTCCTGAATGCCGGGAACGCACAAATATTTAGAGAGGGGCCGGCAGGAACCAGCCTTCCAGATCCTCCGGCCACCCACAAACTCAGCCCCGCGGGCCGCGCTCAGTGTGTGTCCGTGTGTGTGTGTGCGTGTGCAGCCTGGCCCCCTGCAGGGACAGGTGCACGCACACACGTGTGCACACACACACACACACACACACACACACACCAGGGCTGCCTCCCTGTCCAGGATTCACTGGCTGGGTTTCCCCATGAACCGGCTCCGGCTGGGCTCCGAGCCAGGACACTCGGCGCTGCACGCCGGCCGCCATCTGCGGCTCCAGCTGGACGGCCCCGGCGCCTCCTACGCGGCCTCCCCAGCAGAGGGGGACACGGAGCTGCCCAGGGCCGAAAACAGCAAACGGCCAGGCCCCGGCCCCGTTCCTGCAGCCCCTAGCACCGCACAGGGACACTGCACACAGCCGGCCTGCAGCTCCCCGGGGCCCTGCCGGTTTCATGTTTAGCACCTGGCCCGGCCAAACCCGGCTTGGCTTGTGAACGTCGACCAGATCCCAGCCACAGCCGGGGCAAGCTGCACGCCCGGCCTCGGGCTCCCCCCCCACCCCCAGCTCCTCGTCCCCACGTCCCGGCCTAGGGATCTAGCTGCAGGCTACAAAGGAGTGAGCGGGGCGTCCATGTGCCCTTCGGGGGGGGAGGGTGCAGGTGCCCGCCTGGGTGCCCCTGGGGACAGGCCGTGTCTGCCCCTGTGTGCGTGACCCGGGGCGGGTGCTGTGCACCGAACTGCGGGAGACAGAGCCACGATGGTCACGTCCCTCCAGCCGCGACCCCCGGGGCCCATCTGCTGCTGGCTGGGACCTCAGGGGGTGGCTCCTTCCCTTCCCCCCCCAGCCCCTGCTCTGCCGGTGCCCCTCACTCCCGACCCGCAGCCCCTGCCACCTCAGCCGCAGGGCATGTCCCGCTGCACTGTCAGGTCTCCCCTGAGGAGGGACCAGCGGTCGTGTCTGGCTCAGGGGATGCTGAGCCCGTGGGGGGCCAGGATGTCTCTGCCCGCCCAAGGGGCTGGGTCAAGGTGCACTCAGCCAGGGGCGTGAAGGGAACCGCGGCCAGGACGCCAGGGTTCCCTCCCCCTTCCCAGCAACCACCGGGGGGGAGGGAGCCCAATTCAGCCTCCCCCCTGAAGGACGCAATGCACAGGGCCCCTGCCCGTCCTGCCCGAGGACTCTGCTCAGCCAAACTCCATCCTGCCCCCTCGGGCGGCCTTGCTCTGGGACTGCCGCCGCATTCCCCCTTCCCCCAGAGGTGGCTGCATTTCCACGCCGCGCGGCGCGGCTGCACTTCCTTCAGCCCGGAGCTGGGCGCGTGCCAAGGGGTGGGGGCAGCGTGCGGCAGCCGAGGCGCCTGCAGGAGGTCAGGGAGAGGCCAGGGCAGGACCAGGAAGGGAGGGACAGGCGCCAGGTCACTTCAGAAGCGCCAGGGAAGGAGCCCAGAGGCCGGGGATGGGAGGGGCCCGCCGGGGCGCAGCTCGCCCGGCCTTGGCAGCCAGTACAGAATGGTGCCAGCTCCGTGCCCAGCCTGGCGACAAGGGCTTCTGTCCTCCTCTCGGCTCTCCCCAGCCGGACGCGGCTCCCCCCCGCTCTCCCGCCCGCCCCTGTCACGCCCCACAAGCCGCGCTCCAGCGGGCAGCTGCTATTACTGCCGCTGCGAAAGGAAGGAAGGAAAGAGAGGCGTGTCCCTGGCCCCGTTTCCTCTCCCCGGCCACGCAGAGAGGACGGCGGAACTGCCTCCGGGGGTTCCCCGCGGCGGGGATGGGAACCAGGGGCCGGCCCCTTCGGCTGCCATCTCCGCCCCGGCACAAACCGGCTCCTCGAGCAGCGACACGTGAGCGTCCGTTGTCCTTGGCTGCAGAAAGCGTCTGTCTGAGCCGGCGGCCCCGGGAGAAGCCCCCGCTGCTGGCGACTCTGAACCCTACTGACGACAAAGGTCGGCGCAGCCTCGGATGGCCGGAAGCAGAAAATCGAGCTGCTCTGGCATCCCGGGCAGAGCCCAAGGGCTGCCCCCCCAACGCCTCCCCCCGGCTGGTTTGCTAATTCATCGCGGACGGCCTCCCCCAGCCAGCCGTGCGGCAGGATCGCTGGGCAGCCGGACGGAGCACTCTGCCCTAACGAGTTTCCAGGACTCTCACTGCCCGGAGGGTTGTGCACCCCCGCCCTGGGAAGGGGGAGAAAATGCCCAGGCAGGCGGGCGGGACATTGACCGGCCAGTGCACGAGGCTCCGGAGAATCCTGGGTGCAGGGAACAGGCCCTGCCCCGAAGCACAAGGTGGGACCTTGGGCCGCTTTCCAGCCCCCCGGCCAGGCTCCCAGGGCTCTGTGACTGCACCAAGCTCAGGCGCCGTTTCAGCCTGGGCTAAACCTGCAGGGCAACGGCCTTGTCACTCCCCAGCCAAGCACGTCCGAGAACCCTCCCCCCCCCGGTGCTCTCCATGCGGGGCATGGTCCGGGCGGCTTTTCCTTCCTCTCTGGCCTGCAGGGGCTTCCAGACAAACAGCCCCGGGCTCAGAGCAGCACCACGGCCTAACTCCAGACAACAGGGAGGAGGATTCTCCAGCCAGGCCTCTGCACCCCCAGACACGCAGAGACAGGCCCAGACTCGGCTCCCCCCCAGCCCTGCCACCAGAGCCGAGGGAGACTCCCCGTGCGCTGCTGGCAGTACGGGTTCATGACACACAAGTCAACGGCTGTGACTGCAGCCAGCAGGGGGCAGCCACGACCCAGCCCAGGCCGCACGTGAAGATCGGATTTTGCACAGATACCTGGATGATTGATTTACACCGAGCGGGAGACGTTCGTCAGCTTTTAGTCCCCTTCCTCTCCCCCCTGCCATGTTCAGAGCCCCCCTTTCACCAGCATTTCCCAGCCGGCCCACAGAATAGATACAGCAGCAGCAGCAGCGAGGCAAGCGTCCCCCCTCCCCCCCCCCGCTTCTCCTCCGCTCTGGGGAGACCCCCCCGCCCCCAAAGCCAAGAGGGGACCCCAATCTCTGCGGCGCATTCACTGCGCTGCTGTGAGAAGGACGCCAGCCCCCGGAGCTGAACTGAGAGCAACAAACGTGGGACAACGTGGTCAATTACTGTGGAGCCTCTCCTGGTTCTGCCGGTGCCCCCCACTCCCGACCCGCAGCCCCCTGTATCCCAGCCCTGGGCTCCCCACCCACATGACTCCCCCGGTGCCCTTCACTCCCGACTCGCAGCCCCTGCTATCCCAGACCGGGGCCCTCCCTGCACAGAGCCCAGTCCGTAGCACTGACCCCAGCCGCAGGCGGTGCTGTGGACATGTGGTCCAGGAGAGGCCAGGCCAAGACCCAGCAAAATCATTTCACTTGCTCCCAGGTAGGATCTGCCCCCCAGGTCCGTGCACTCAGGCAGGAAGTGGGGCGTGGGGGGTCCAGCTTCCCGGCTGTAGCTGTGCTTCCTTCACCCCCACCCCCAACTCCCGCCGTAGCCTTTGGCTGCCCTGGCTCCGTCCGCGCCTACCCGGGGGGCTGGGATTCCAGCGCAGACCAGGCCCCGTCTTCCCAGCCAGGCAGGGGGGATCCTGGAATGGGGATGGGCCAGCGAAGGACACCAAGTGCCCAGCGCTGTTCCCCTGAAGTGGGGTGCTCCACAGGCAGGCGGCGGGCAGGGGGTGATGAACTGGGGCTCAGTTGCTGTCCTTCCCCCTGGCGTCTGGGGGAGCAGAAAGCTCCAGGCAGCACCCGCGGGTCACGGAGAGTCAGGGGACAGCTGTCAGTCCCCAAGTCACAGCAGGAGACACCCCCCCCCCCCGGCCAACAGCCCCTGCCCCACTCCACGCACAGACGAGCCACCGGGCAGGGCGGTGGCACGGCCTAGCAGGCTGGGACTGGGTGCCTGTCCCTCTCCCTCTGTGCCTCAGTTCCCCCTCTGTGCAGTGGGGGGGGAGGGAGCCACCCAGCAGCCGTGGCCCGCCCTGGGCAGCGCGTCACAGGACAAAACTTCCGACCGACCGACGGCCGAGTGGACGCCAGGAGGAGGCCACCCCCGCCCCAGCTCTGATGCTGTCTGTGGTACGGGGGTTTCCATTTTACCTGCGGGTTGTTGGTTTGGACCCGCTGCCCTCAAGATGCAGACAAGGAGTCCCCCTCCCCGCCCGCGACGCCAACGTCACCTGGTCGCCAGCCCCGTGCCAGGGCCAAGCCTTCCCCTCACAGACTCACGCTCTGGGGAGATCTCCCAGGGGCAGGGTCTGATCTCCGTCACCCCCCGGCCAAACCAGCCCAGTCCCAGCAGAACGGTTACCGTGGTGTGTCCCCGGGGCCGCACTTTGGGATTCGGCCCTGGCAGAGCCGAGATCAGAACCTGGCCCTTCACCTTTCTCTGCGAGTGTCCCCAGGCAGGGCAGGGGTGGGGGCCAGGCAGACGGTCTGCCCCACGGGGGGGCGGGGTGCCAGCCTGGGGAGACGTCAGACAAGCAACCCACCCTCTCCCCCCTCTGTGTCTGGCCTGGCGCGGAGACCCCCGGACGCGCCCAGGCACTGAGAACGGCTCCGCAGCGGAAGGGGGCTCCAGGGTCTCCGGCAGGGGGCACCAATGGCCTTTTCCCTTCGCCCCATAAGCTGGTGGGGCCCCAGACACTTCCTGTAACCTGCCCAGCGGGTCCTGCACAGCTGGGGTGCCAGCAGGGGCCAGGTTATTTCCTCAGGGCTGTCAGTCGTTTCAGAAACGCCCCCCCTCACCTGGACCATGGCCTGGCCGGGGACCTGCCATCGCCCCCAGTCCAGCCCCACCTGCGAATCACCCACCCCCTCCGGGTCTCTAAGCCTGGCGCCCAGGTCTCCAGCGGACAGGATGCTCCCAAGGGGACCCGTGCCCCTGGGCCTGCCCCTCGCCCAGCGCCGTGCACGGCACCACGGGTAAACCAACCAACCCCAGCCGTCCACACCCTTCCGCCAACCCGGCCAGGGCCTGGGACCTGCAGAGCCATGCACAGGCTGGGCAAAGAGTCCAGAATGCAGCCGTGGGGCAGGGGCTCACCCCCGATGCAGCACTCCCCCCCCACCCCGTTTGCCCAGCAGGGACCATGCCCAGACCCCCAGCGGACCTGGCTGGAGAAGCCTCCCTGGACCCATGGGGCAGAAAAGCAACATTGGCAAATAAACTCCAGCGCTTGGGACTCTTCAGAACCAAACCCCGGGGGGGGGGGGGCGCGGACCTTGTGGGGCAGAAACTCCGCCTTCCCCCCCCCTCGACTCTGTAACTGCGTCGCTATCGCCCCCGCCGCCCCCAACACTCAGAGCTTTGGGACGATCGATCCGCCCCACCCCTGGGAACGCACGGACGGGGAACTGGAGACAGCGCCGAGCGCTGGCGGGGGGGAGGAGGGGGGAATGCGCGGAGGGGGAACCCCCCGGAAGCAGGCACCGATTTTTATTTTAACCCGGAGCCCCCAGCCCAGAGGCGATCAAAGGCCACCTCGTTACAAACGAGCGGGGGGGAGGAAACGTGCACAGAACCCTCCCCCCCCCCCCGGAATAGTGCCCGCTTTGCACAAGTCAGGGGTTTTGGGGGGGGGGGGGGGCTGGGGTGAAATGCACGCGACGCCCCCCACGCGGGGGGTGCAGTTACCTTTCTCCTGCAGGGGGGTGTTCACCTCTTCCTTCCTGACCTGGGTGATAACGGACTGATTGTCCATTAGACCAGAAGTGTTGGCGGGGGGGGGGGGGGTCCCCTCCTCCGTTGGCTCCACCCGCCGCGCTCCGACCCTCCAGGAGTTACTTCGGGGGCAGATCGGGCGGCGGGGAGGGGGGGGGGGGGGTTGCCCCCCCAAATAAAGGAAAAAAAGGGGAGGGGGAAATTGGGGGAGGGGGGAGAAAAACAAAAAAGGGGGAGCGAGAAAGAGACGCCCGCGGAGGAAACTTTGTTACAACATGGAGTTTCCTCTTCACATTTTCTGCTACAAACATGGAACCCGCGCGGTTTCAAGGAACCCCTTAAAAGGGCGATGGTTGCCGGGGCCCAGCCACCCTGGCACGGAGAGGGGGCGCCCGCTGCCTAGGCGCGAAGGAGAGACCCCACGCCCCAGTCACCCAGGCACCCTGCCCGGCTGCGGCCACCCGCGTCCCTGAAACACGCCGAGCCCAGCTCATGATCCATCCGGCAGCGAGGAATTGCTTTTGTCCAGCCCTGAAATGCCGCCAGCTCTGGGGTGGGCCACGGCAGCTGTTTATATGGGAGGGGGAGGCGGAGCAGCTCCCAAAGCTCCAGAAATATCGCTCTCTTCCTGCTAGAGTTCTGCACCTGACACATGCCCGAGGGTGCTGCCTATTCCGGACTGCTACAGCTCCGAACAACGTCCCTGAAGGACATGCCAGTTTCGAATGAGCTTTCCTCACTGCACCAGGGCCATTGGCGGGACTCAAGTGCCCATAGTTTGCCCTCCTCCGCAAAGGCTACTAGCCACTCCATAGTTATGCAGGCCCCTGTGGACCAAAGAGGCCGGTTTACGGATGTCAACGTGGGCTGCACTGGAAAGGGTCATGATGCCAGGGTTTCCCACCCCCCGAGTCTACTTTCATGGCCAGGCCACCCAGTGACATTGTCAGAAATGGAGAAACTGCCCCTGCAGTTATTTTAGGGGACCCCGTGTCCCCCTCTTTTGTCTTGGCTTATGGAACCGTATCCTGATCTCACAGGCCCTGGCAAAGGAAGGTTTGAACACACTCTCCGCAGGTGCAGAATGTGGGGTGCATGTGCGCTTGGCAGACTGAAATCATGGTGGCGCTGTCTATAGACCAATCTGGATTCCAGTGTCTCCAGTGCTCTCCACATTACTGGGATTATTGGCTTGCTGGACCCTTCACAAGAGCAACAGAAATCAGGGGTGCTCTTGTACCCCAGGACAGCCGTGTATGGGCCAATGGAAGAGGGAGAATAGCATGTTTAGCAACGTGTTTGCACAGCAACGCTACCAGGAGATGAGGCACTGACATTATGCTATGAATGGGGGGAATTGGTTGGCATGAATTTTTAATTGGGGACGAAATGACGGCTCGTAGTCTGGGCGGGGTGTGGAGTGTGTGAGCGGGAGTGTGGACTTTCACTACGTAGGGACTGATGTGAACGATGCGTTGAGAAATTGAGTCTGGATACAGCTTCCCAGTTGTACCTTCTTGTGGCTTGGTCTTTAGGCTTTGAAATACACATTACATGATGTGATACAGGATGGTAAGAAACTTACACAATGACATAAAAGCCTCTCTCTGTTAACCTGGCTGTATTGCAATAAACCGATATGAAAGGACTGACTGGCGGCCAGCTGCCACGAAAACACCAACACCAGTAATCAAATAAACCGGGTAACAAACAAACACTGAACTATGCAAAACTGCGCAACCAGTGCAACCCCATAAATTCACTACGTCTGCGTGTCCCCTGGCCTTCCTGTTTCCTACCACATTCGGCAGGCCCTCGGGAGTGGAGGACTGCCGGGGGCACATTTGCCCTGTCCATCTAGCATTCAGGCCCGGTTGCATCCCACTATAGCATTGTCCAACACATTCCTGATCTGCTGGATGTGGTCCCAGGGAGGGGATTCCGGCCGTGGTGAGGGTGGAGGAGTTGTCTGAACTCTCACGGCCATCAGTGCAAGCAGATGCTCCAACAAATCTTTCTTCTGCACTCTATCTTCCTCCCCGAGCGACGTTCCTGCTCCAGGAACCCCACTGCACGTTTCTCCTCACACTCTGCGATTCTCTCCTTGCGCGGTGGAGCTTGCGGGCACCTTCCCACTTCCAGCGGCAGACAGATTTGCAAGTGGACGGAAGAGAAGTTTGGGCTTGAGCCTGAGTCCAAGCCCGGGCTTCCGTTGCAGTGTAGACGTACCCTAGGTGCATCCTAATCACTGAAAACCCCGTGTGAAGGCTGGGATTTGAAACACATTCCACATCCCCCCAGCAGCGGTAAGTGTGCGGAGTACATGACACAACAGCTCCGTCTATGCCTCCAGATATATGTGCTACCCAGCTGAGATGCAAGTTGCTGTGAACCTGGTTTACATTCTGCCTGTGAAAATCTGGAGTCACTCTGCTCACTTCAGGGAAGAGACTTCAGATTTCAGCTGCTGCCGCTGAGAGCAGGGTTTGCCCCCATCCCTTTGAAAATCCGGACTGCGGCAAAAATCTCAACCTTACCATTGCATTGACAATGTTGTTTGTAATTCACTGCTTTGATTTCCCCCCCTCTCCCCTTAGAAATGCTCTTTAAGGAGATATTTAAAGGGGCTGCTTGTTGAAACAGACACATTCGAGAGGTTCCCACAAATGCACGCAATGTTCTGCCATGTATGTAGGTGTCTGTGTTCATTTCAGGCTTCAGATGTATACTGCCAGTTGAAGCTCAGTGCGACCCTGATCCCAGAAATGGATCCCTTCACCGGCATGGAGCCCCATGGGGTTATTCTTGGGCATAACTTATGCACCTGAGCAATTTATTTGCAGGATCAGGGCCCACGATACCAGCTGCTTTCCCTTCATTCAAGGTGTCTCTCACTTTAATTGCAGGGAGATTAGAGAGACAATTGCTGGGCCGTTTCGCCAGCTTGTATCCGACAAGGTAATTTTACAAGCGGGAACTTTGTTGTGGACAGACCAGATAGCAAGATCATCGCAGATTTATCTGCCCACGGAAAACAAAGTTACCTCCAGAGAATTAACAGAATCAGATAAATCAGTCAGGGAGAAGACCAAGCAGTCCAGCACTCACACTTGGCCCCATCGTACATTTCCTAAGAGCATTGTCCAGGATGGTTTTAAATACCCCATCCCGCCCTCTGGTGAGTGGAGCCCTCTGCCCAGTGGATCACACCATCAGAAGCTCCCCTGCCGTTCAGCTTCAAATTTCCTATCTTCATTTCATCCCATTTCTCTTATTTAGATCCCCACGAGCCATCTTAAATAATTCCTCTTCCTCCCTGGCTTGACCACCCTTCCAGCTCTCAGCTTACCATGCTCTCCATCTTTTAACCAAGCTAGACAGATCTTTCTCTTTTAACCGGTCCCTGCAAGTCACTCATCTCTTGACCCCTCGCTATGTTTTTCGGGGAGCTCTGAACAAAATTTTCCCACAAGCTGAATCTTATTTTTAAGCCTGGTTGAAAATGTTCTGTCTAAACTATTATTCCAACAGAAAATTGGGGTTTTGACACTCTCTTTTTTGTTTGTTTGTAAAAGTGGCTATTTTAGGTGGGAAATTGTATTTCTTTGAAAAGAACTGAACTAAGCATTTCAGCTGAAAACTTAAGATTTTTTATTTGTCAATGCTGCCCCCATACCCCATGGGAGTTGTAGTTCAGTTACCTCATCTCCCCTTCCCGTTCTATAGGCCAGAATCTCTGACCAAACTACATTTCCCATGGTGCACCCTGACTACAGGCTCCCATGATGCACTCCCCTCTACAAGAGGAGAAACCCAAAGATGGTACATCACTGGAGATGTAGTCCAATCAAGGCGCTTAGCCCAGGGAGGAGAATGGGAGCGTGAAGCGCACAGACGACAGCTCCCATGAGGCACCCCAGCAGCATTTCCAAATAACAAGATTTTCTTCTTTGGCAGAAATATTTTGGTTTTTGCATTTATGCTGAAAAATCAAAAGATTCCATGGAAAATTTAGAGAAAAACTTTTTTTTTTTTTAATTTTCACTGAAATTTTCCCCTCATCCCCCTTCCATTTTTCAGCCAGCTCTCCTCAGATTATTTTCCTCACATATTTCACACCACTGTATTGCCCTTTTGCTGCCCTCCGTGACGTTTGCAATGCCTCCCATTTTCGTATCGTCTTTAGTTTTTTATATTAGTATTTGCAATTCTCCTTGCTGTCGTGCCTGGGCCCCAGTCATGGACCCAGAATCCACCGCGCTAGATGCTGTACAAAGAAAGAGCAAAAGGACAGCTGCTGTCCCAAACAGTTTACGATTTATAGTGAGATTTTAAATCCACCAGTTCCAACAATGAATTCTTTTTACGTAAATAGCTAGCAATTTTGATAGGCCCCACAATAAATCCTGTTTTTACTGACCCCACGTGACAGTGGCTAAGTTCTGTTCCCAGAGCTGATGTTGTCAACTATGCCAGCACAAGCACGATTAATAAAGAATTAAAGGGTAATGTAATTAATGCAAATCAACTCGGGTTTATGGAAAATAGATCCTATCAGACTAACTCGATATCTTTTTTTTATGAGGTTAGATGTTTGGTTGATAAAGGTGAAAGTGTTGATGTAATAGACTTAGACGTCTGTAAGGCGTTTGACTTGGTACTGCACGACATTTTGATTAAAAACCAGAATGATATAAAATGAACATGGCCCACGTTAAATGCATTAAAAACTGGCTGACTGATAGATCTCAAAATGTAACTGTAAACAGGGGATCGTCACTGAGTGGCTGTGTTTCTAGTGAGGTCCCGCAGGAATCGGTTCTTGGCCCTATGCTATTTAACATTTTTATCAATGACCTGGAAGAAAACACAAAATCATTACTGATAGAGTTTGCAGATGACATAAAAATTGGAGGAGTGGTAAATAACGAAGAGGCTAGGACAATGATTCAGAGTGGTGTGGACCGACTGATAAACTGGTCACAAGCAAACCCTAGAAATGTAAGGGTTCAACATTTAGGAACAAAGAATGCAGGCCATACTTACAGGATGTGGGGCTCTATCCAGGGAAGCTGTGACTCTGAAAAGGGTTTGAGGGTTGTGGTGTATAATCAGCAGAACATGAGCTTCCAGTTGGACACTGTGGCCAAAAGAGCTAATGTGATCCTGGAACGGAAAACAAGGGAGCATCAGGTAGGAGCAGAGAGGTTATTTTACCTCTGTATTTGGCCCTGGTGCATCTGTGGCTGGAATCCTGCGTCCAGTTCTGGTGTCCACACGTCAAAAAGGATGTTGATAAATTAGAGGGGGTCAGAGAAGAGCCACGAGAATGATTAAAGGATTGGAAAACCTGCCTTGTTGCGATAGATTCAAAGAGCTCCACCGATTTAGCCTAACCAAGAGAAGGTTAAGGGGTGACTTGATCACAGCCCATGAGTATCTACATGGGAGACAAATATTTAACACTGAGCTCTTCAGTCTAGCAGAGAAAGGTCTAACGCCATCCAGTATCTGGAAGTTGAAGCTACACAAATAAGGAAATAAGGTATAAATTCTTAACAGTGAGAGTCATTAGCCATCGGAACAATTTACCAGGGTCGTAGTGGATTCTCCATCACTGACGATTTGTAACTCAAGACTGGCTGTTTCTTTAAAAGGGCTGCTCTAGGAATGATTGTGTGACCTGTGTTGTAGATGATCACAACGGCTCCTTCTGACCCAGGAACATATGCATCACTGAAAAGCAAGGGCAAGCCTTTTACAATATCATTTTAAACTTGTTAAGTATTCTGAACATAGATTGGGTGGTTTTACAGTCACTTCGGAGCCTTGTGGTAAATAATGTATGCACAGCACACTAGTCAGTTACAATAATGATAATACCTAGTTCTTATCTAGTATCTTTCATCAGCAGAACTCAAAATGTTTCACAAAGGAAGTCAGAATCACAAGTGTTATAGTAACTAATTATAGGGAATGGTCCAATGAATTGGACAATGGTCTAGGGACCAGGAGATCTGGGTAATATCCCCACCCCTGCCACTGACCTGTGAGTGATTTGGGCCAGGCACTGCCCTGCTCTCTGCCTCAGTTTCCCCTCCTCGTTCCTCTGTCTGTTTAGATTCTGAGCAACCGAGAGGGGATGAGATTTTTATTATTATCGTCCCTCTGCTGAGGCCGTGCTGGCTGGCTTCCCACTGGAAGGGAAATCAGTGCTGCAGAGAAAAGTGTTTTTTTAGTTTTAAACACTGTGTGAGCCAGTCCTGGAGCTGAGGTGGTCACAAATGATACACAGGCAAATTCCTCTTTTGGGGATTTCAGCCCCGACCCCAGTGCCCCGTGCCCGGGAAGCCACTGCCCAAGAACTGACTCTAGTTAGAGAGATTCATGCAATGGGACAACAGCTGCCTCCAACAGGACCTGAAATCACAAAGTCCCCCCACAATGCAGCATTCCTCCGAAGACAGCTCACGGGCGAGGAAAGCAAAGGTGTAGAATGACACAACGGTGCCACCTGGTGACTTCCACCCACATTGCTACAATCAGATTGTTTAAACCTCCGTGAGGTGCTTGTTAGCCCTCTGCTTAATTCTGATGCCCAATGAACACATGGGAGAAAGGGCATCTTTGTTACAGAGTCACCCCGCCAACCCATGCACTGAAGGCTGGCTGCCTCACAACTCGTACCTCTGCGAACCTCCAGTCAGTCCTCTAGCACAACGTGGGGAGAGTCAACGCAAGACTCCTAAATGGGGAAGAATGATATACAGCAATAATGAAACCCCCCCGGCCGGCATCTCTGGGGATAAACCAAGACGGCGTTTTTCAGTTCTTCACAGGTCCCATTTAAACCGCTAGTCCACCCTTCCCTCAGCTCATGACATCAGCCTGCACGTCAACACTCCGCCTGGGTACTACATCTCCTTCTTCACCCGCTTCCTACTGTCTGGTTAGTCGGTAAGTTCTTCGGAGCAAGGATGGTCCCTTAAAATGCTGCATCGGTGCAGCTGCGCCTGGGTAGCGCTTCAGTGAAGACGCTCGGAGCTAATCCACCTCCCCAAGAGGCGGCAGGAGATGCTCTTGCGCTGTCTACACCAGAGATGAAGTGGGTTTAGCTGCCTCACTTAGGGGTGTGGGGTTTTCTGAGCGACGTCGTTACACCAGGCTAGGTCTGTAGTGTAGACCAGACCTAATTCGATGTTGGTACAGTGCCTACCTCGGGGGCGGGCGGGTTGATCTTGGCTGGCCTTGAGTGCTACCGAAATAAATGTAATTTACGACGAGTCACCAGGTGGGAGAAGTTGCCTGAAAGTTAAAATGAAACATCAACATAGTCAATGAATCAGTCAAACTGCAACGGTAAGTCATTTATTTTCTGCAGAGCTGGGGCACTGTTTGCAAATTGGTACGCCTGCCGGGCCTGACCCGGTGGCTACATTCACACAAATATCCCCGTTGTCTGCCACGGTACCGGATAACGGCGCACTCCAACACTGACTGAAATCAATACGAGTCCTGCCGAGGACTTCGCTGCTGTGGATGTAGTCCCAGCTGCAGGATGGGGCCCTGTAATCAAACACAACGAAAGCAACACAACTGCTGCCACTTCAGACGCCATGGAGACGGAAGCCTCAGTGATGGGTTAGACAGACAGACGTCACAACCAAGAACCAACTGCTCCCAGCGCAAACCGAACAGAACGAGTCGAAGGGGGGGGGGTGTGGGGTGGGCAGGGCAATGATACAGGGCAGTAGTGAGGATAGTATAAACACCACCTGCAATGGAGCAGCTGGGGAGCAATGGATCGACAGATTTGATGGGAGTGAGCGTGTCACTCACACACACACGCGCGCGTGCACATAGCCGGGTTCAGTGCAGCAAGTGAATGCAAGTGTCTAAAGCACAGGGTGAGAAAACTCATCAGAATTATGGCTGGTGGAGCCTGCCAGTAAAGAAATGATCTTCAAACGGCTTTCTTCTTTACGCTGGGTCAGGCACTTTAACACGGCAGAACGTACAGGTACGCATCTGGGACGAAGGAATGCCGGCCATTCTCATACGCTGGGGGGCTCTGTCCTGGGAAGCTGTGACTCTGAAAAAGATGTGGGGGTCACAGTGGCTAATCAGCAGAACAGGAGCTTCCAGTGTGATTCTGTGGCCAGAAGGGCTAATGCGAGCCTGGGATAAAAGGGGAATCCCATGCAGGAGGGCAGAGAGATTATTTTACCTCTGCATTCGGCCCTGGTGCGACCTGGGTCCAGTTCTGATGTCCACAATTCAGGAAGGATGTTGATCAGTTGGAGGGGGGCAGAGAAAAGCCAGGAGGGTGATTAAAGGCTTAGAAAACCTGCCTTGTAGTGATAGACGTAACGAGCTCAATCGGTTTAGCGTAACAAAGAGAAGGCTAAGGGGTAACTTGATTATGGTTCATAATTACCATCCAGGGGAACACGTTTAACATTCAGTGTAGCAGACGCAGGTCTAGCATGATCTATGGCTGGAAGTTGAAGCTAGACAAATTCAGCCTGGAAATACGGCCCATACATGTGTAACAGCGAAGGTAATTAACCATTGCAACTATTTCCCAAGGGTCGTGGTGGATTCTCCGTCGGTAGCAAACTTTAGAGCAAGGTTGGCTGGTTTTCTAGAAGCTGCTCTGGGGAGGTCTCTGGCTGGGCTGGACAGACGAGATGATCACGATGGCCCCTTCTGGCCTTGGAAACGACTGTTCGTCTTTCCTCCTGGCTGCAGGTGATCCGGGCCGGGTGGCGTTCTGGCACACACAGACTCGCAGGGGATTCCGTCAACGGCCGTTACCTCCTGCTGGAGACTGGCTGTCAATAACCTGGAGTTCATTTCAGGCAGGCCCGGGGGCAGAGGTGGGGAAATGGAACCGGTCAATGACCAGTGGGCCCGACCCTTTATACAACAGCGTAGGGCCACTGAGAGCAACTGCTGAGGATCTGCTGTGAGGCGCTGAGACAGGGGGTCTGGGCTGTGTGGGGATGGGGGAGAAAGCCATGGGACACCCACTGCACCCATGGGAGAAGAGACAGCGGATCCACCAGACCCACACTGTCCCCAGACCCACACTGTGCAGCAATGCAGACAACCCCCCAGCGGTTGCTCCGGTCCCGCTGGTGCGGAATGGGGAGATAGCACCTTCCGCATCTCTTCCCTGGAGCTGCAGCTGGCAGAGACCCCTGCACCCTGCAGCTTTCCCAAGCATCCAAAGGGAGCACGGCCTGTCGGGGTTTGTCTTGGCTGCAAGATGCACCTCAACAATAAAGCACCAAGAGGGGTCACCCAGGAAACCTGCCCAGGCTTTGGCCATTCCTGGGCCTTAGGGTGCTCAGTCAATATCTGCCCCCAACCTCACTGGGGCAGGATCTCACACCCACCCCCGGCTCCGTGACCCCGTCAGCTCCTGCTGCAGCCCCCCACTCCCTTTTGGATGCCACTGAGCTGCCTCCCTGCAGCCCCATCTCCCTTCCATGGGGCAGCACAAGGATTTGTCAGGGAGCGGCTTTCCTGCAAACCCCGGGAGCTGACAGAGGCAGCAGAGGAGCTGACAGGCAGAGCCAGTCCAGGCCGGTGCCCTGGGGAGCAGAGCCAAGCCGGAGGGCACCGGAGAAGCGGGAGGTGGTTGCAGGGTCCCGGCACTCGGGATATTTACAGGCAGCCCGGAGAACAGGCTGGGTGCCGCATTGGTCCACACGGCCTAGAGGGAACCCAGGAGACGGAGCAAAGCCGGATGCTCGTGGAGTCGCTGACAAGGAGCAACCAGGGCAATCTTTATTGCTTGTTATTAATGGTCACACGGCACCGAAGCCAAGAGACGGCGCAGGGGCTGGCTGGAGAGGTCCAGCTGTCTGCCCTCCTCCTGCAGGGCATGACACGCGTCCGTCCTGCCTGCAAGGGGCAGCAGGGGGAATGGAGATGTCCCGCCACGGCTCAGGCCTTTCTTCTCACGCTGCCCCCAGCGGGGTCCCCGCAGGACTCAGTGCTCCCCCTACCCTGTCCAGCATCTCTACGGAGCAGGCCCAGCAGGACGCGGGCGGCTCCCAGCTCTGCGAGCGCATCACAGGGGAACAGCCCCGTCCCCCAGCCGAGAGCAGCCCCTGGGCAGCGGGGCGGGGTAAGGGAGCCCGGGCAGGACAGGGGAAGTGGTTTGAAGAGCTTGTCTCCTCTCTACCCACCCCCTGGCTATCCAGGCCCTTTGAGATCCTCTGACGCCCCCTCCCATCTGTACCTGGCCCAATGCCTGCGCCTTGTCCTGCTTGACCCAGACCAGGCCACGGTGCCCCACGTCCATGGGACCTTCCAGCATGGTCAGTGCAGCTCATTCTTGCCCAGGACGGAGCCTGCAGCCCAGAGAAAGCTCCAGCGGGTCCGGATGCTGCAGCCCGTCTGCCCAGCAACACCAGGTGCCATGAGCCCCCACGGGATCGGCCCCAGAGAGACGCCTCCTTCCACAACCTCCCACCACCACCAGGTCCCCTGGGACAGTGACGCTGTCAGCCAGAAGGGGGAGCTGGCGAGCGCAGGAGACAGAATGGTCATGGGAGCTGGTCCCGGACTGTGGAACTCACCACCACTAGAGAGAAAGGCCCGCGGATCACGCCACTGAATGCAAAACTCATCTTGGCGGCTTGGCTTCCCCTCAATGCGCTCTTCTCACAAAGCCACAGACACGCCCGCCGGGAACACACCCACCCTCACAGTCTTTCTGCTCCAGGCTGGGAATGGAAGAAAAACACTGAGCTAAGATTCGCAGTCTAAGCCCCCAAGAAGCCCCCTGGTAGTGTGGGGACGGGCTGCGGCTAAGGCCCTGGAGAGATGGAGAAGCCACATTGGATCCCCTCCCGCCCGGTTCCCCGGCCCAGTGCAGGATCCCTCCCCACGCACGTTTGCCAGACGTTTTCTTGACTAGTTTTAAAAGTCCCCCCAACTCCTGCCCTTCCCTTGAGGACAGGATTCCCTGGGCCGCTCGTCAGCAGCAGGAGGCTGTTCCTGCTATCCAGCCCAACGACCCCCTTTCTTCATTTTGCCCCATCGGGCCTAGCCAGGCCCCCTGGTGCCCAGGGCCCAGTTTAACCCTCCAGCTCTTCTCTGGTTGCCCTCACAGCCCCTGCCCGTTAGCCGAACCTGGCCTCCTGGCTCTTCTTGGAATCCCCTCCAGGGGCCAGGGGCTCTCTGGCAGGTTCTGAGCAGCATATGCAGGGTGTGTGTGTGGGGGGGTCTCCCATTCCTTCCTTGCCATGGGGCGGAGAGGCCCACGGTTTTAGCCAGGAGCTGACCGGCTCCCCCCCCAAAGCCGTGCCCAGGGGCACCCTCCCTGCGCCAGGATGGGTTTATTGCAGCGGCCTTTTCCTTCGTGCTGCCCCAGCCCATTGCAATCGGGGGGACGGGGACCCCTGGAGGTGCAAAGGGGGTGGAGCCAACCGAGGGGCAGACCCACTGCGGTGGGAGGGTCGCAGCCTCCGCCCCTCCCCAGCCACCATCGCCCTTTTAAGGGCGCTGAAATTCTTCACATAAACAAGCGCTTGAGTCTGGGAGCTGGGGCTGAGCAGCTGGGATTCCAGGGGGCCCCTCACCCCAGGGAACTGGGGGGCTCGCACGTGCCGGCCCCCGCCCCGCCTGCAGGGAGGGGCAGGGGCGCAGGGGCTGGGAGCCAAGGGGAGGGGCTGGGGAGCCGCTGAAAGTTGCCCCGGTTGTTCAGCGAGGAGTTTGGGGTCTGGGGCGAGGGGGGGGGGGGGAGAGGGGGAGCCTTGAAACAGCTCAGGGAGCGTCTAGCAAGAGCAGCTCCCGGGCCGGGACGAAGGGGCGACACCGGGGGGGGGGGGGTGGCCGCGAGGGAAGCGCACGGACGTGGTGGGTGGGGGGCGCAGCTGTCCGGGCCCGGCCCCCAGAGAGAGCAGCCGGCCCCACGGATGCCCCCGCGAGCGGGCCGGTTGCTGCGCCCTGCGTCGCATATTGCGCGGGGCAGGAGGCGGCGCAGCCGCTGCGCGGGACGGGAAGAGGCGCAGCGATCGCCCCGCCCCCCGCTTGCACCGACCCCGGCCTTTGCAAACCCCCCCATGCACAGCCCTCGGGGGAGCGGCGCCCACGGAGCCCACGTTTGCAGACACCCCCCCCCCCCCGCCGGCCCGGGTCTCTCTGCGCGGCCTCGGGGCCTGCCGGCCTCCTCCGGCGAGGGGGGAGGAGGCCGCTCCCCGGCGGCGGGTCGGGGCCAGAGGCAAGGGGCTGGGTGTAAATTCCCTTCCCAAGCGTGCAAGGCGCAGGACCAGCCTTGCCCCAGGGAGCTCAGGGCAGCTGGAGGCGAGCCCCTGGCTCTGCCCATCCGAGGGACCGGCTGGATGGGGGTTTCCTGCCACATCTTTCCGGCGCCAGGCTGGGGACCAGATGTACCACCTGCTCATCTCTGGGGGGAGCCCCCTGGGAGCTGTTCTCCCCCCCCCCTCCGGCCTGCCTCACACCAGCTTTGTAACTGGCTGGTCTTAACCACTCCCACCTCCCCCCCCAGCCTGATTTGGCTGGCTCGCTGAACCACTTGCTACCACAGCGTCTTGTGGCAGGGAGTTCCCTGGGCTCCTGCCCCCCCCGGGCCATTTCCTTGTCTCTGTTCTGAAGGCCTGGCTACTTAGTTTAGTTTCACCTCGTGTAACCTTCAGCCCCGAAGGTCAGCACAGGGCCTTTCATCTTCTCCTTTCTGCAGATGGAGCCGCACCAGCAGAGCAGACCCAGCTTCCTCCCTTCCTCAAGTGTTCTCAGAGACGGGGGCGGCTGGAACAATTGTGCCAGGGGGAGGGGGGGACCTGAGAGCCACTGAACCAAACTGCAACCCCTGTACAGGATGGGAACCATTTCCAGCCCCGGGTCGCGGCCCCAATGCTCCGTTATTCTCTGATCACAGAAATGTGGGGCTGGAAGGGGACTCAAGAAGCCACCAGGTCCAGACCCCTGCCCTGACACACGACCAAGCAAATCTAGACCATCCCCGACAGGCGCTTGTCCAGCCTGTTCCGAAAAAGCTCCCGCGCCAGGGATTCCCCAGCCTCCCTGGGAAGCCCCTGCTAGGTTAAGCCCATTGCTTCTGTCCTGCCTTCAGTGGATGTGGAGAACAAGCTGACCGCTCCCTCCCTGTCCACTTCAGAACAGGCCTTAATGGAGTTGAAGGCAGTTCTCAGGTCCCCCCTTCAGTCTGGTTTTCTCAAGACTAAACATACCCCGTGTTTTAAAAACTTGTCCTCAGAGATCCTTGCATTTAACTCACCTTCCCCCCCCAGCGCACCTCAAAGGAGAAACTGACAAATGCAAAGATCCCCTTAAAAAAAGCTGCATTTCTGAAGGATTCACGATGAGGGTTTAATGCTTGTGTTGCGGTGGTTCTGGACCCTGACACACCAACGGCTGGAAAATATTTCCGTTTGCATAACCCAGCTCCCCATTATTCCTACGGCCGCTGCACAGTGCGCCAGGTGCTGCAGGGGTACAGTGCAAGAGGCCGACCCGGCCCTGAAGACGTTTGCCAGGTTATTTACGTGTTGCAGTAAAAACAGTGGAAATAGGTTGACTGGAGCTGGTCGGAAAGTGTGTGCAGGGGGGGAAGGGTGGCGACAAATTTTGAGTTTTCAGGGGGGAAAAAAATGAACTAAAATATTTCAGCCCGGAAGCAAAATATTTAGGCGGTGCTGTGTTGGTGCAGTGCCTCATGGGAATTGTAGTTCAGGTGCTAACGTTCCCACTCTGCTCTAGGCTGGACGACACCTGCCACGCTGCCGTGTGTCTGAGGTGGCTCCCCACAGACGGGACGAGAGACCTGCTCCTGCAGATCTCCGTTAGCTCGGATGCCAGAGGCTGCAGGACCAGGAGCCCGTGAGAGGGGCCCAGCAGCTCCGTCTGCAGCCCCTGGGGTCACGCTCTCTTCTCCTGCTCAGGAAGGTCCATGCTACCCAGGCTGTGCTGGGAAGCAGCATCTGAGCAGGTGATGGGGACCCAGGACTCCTGGGTTCTGTTCTTAGCTCTGTCACTGAGTGGTTCACTCCATAATTTCCGGCAAGTCCTCGCAGGGCTTTCTAAAGGGGCAGGGGCCTTTCGTCTCCGGTGCTGTCAGTTTCCCCAGCCACAAGTTCACACACACACAGCCATTCCGATATCGAAGGCTCACCAGCTGGGCCTGCCCCTTCTCTTCCTCTTGCCAGCAGAGGCGTTAGATCCCGGTGCTTGCTGCCGCTCCGTTGAGACGCTCCTGTCGTCACCCGCTCGCTCTGTCCTGCTTTGCTCTCTTTCTGGGCTCCGGAATTATTTTCTGAGCTGCTGCGTACACGCTGCGCCGACGCTGGCGAAGGAAAGGCAGCACTGCCGGCGCAGGACGCACGGGAGGCCTGGAGAATCACACACAGGTTTAAACTGAAATAATGAATCATGGCCGGGGGCTGGCAGGTCGCAGGCGATTGGCAAATGGGGCCAGAGACCAGGTTGTAGGAAATACTCTGGGCCAGGCTGGAGGGCAGCTCCCAGGACATTCCCCCCTTTCCATGCCGGGCTGCTGCGGGCAGCGGAGAGCTGGGTTATTAGCGCTCAGGGAGCCCAGGGGAGGCTCTGTTCTCTGCACTAATTGTAAGGAGAGCGTCTCTGGGGGCGGCTAATTCACTTAGACCTGAGCTCTGGGGGGCGGAGGAGGTTTCACCAGCTCTTGGCAATTAACGGAGCTGGGAGCAGCCCATGGCTAAGGAGGCCAAGATGCTGCAGCCCCGATCAGGGGGTGCTGGAGGGCTTGGGGGAGTGCTGAGCAGGGCAGGGGAACGCCGAACCCGGTTTAAGCCTGTCCCCAAGGCAGGGGAGCCGGCTGAGCCATTTGCACCTGGGAGAGGTGGTGACCCCTGGTGCCTGCAGCGGCGCTTCCAAGGGGTGGGGTGCAGTAATTCTCAGGGCACGGGGGCCTCAGGATCTCTGCCCTGCCTCCAGCACCGCACTGAATGGGCCTGCCCAGCGCCCAGAGCCAGCCTGGTTTAACCAGCAGCCGCGTGTGCTGCTTCTCAGGGGGCAGGAGATTCTCCACTCAGACCCCCCTGACTGCAATGCATGCTGGGACCTGTAGTCCCCTGGTCCTCGCCGCTTGTAAGAGGTAGCCAGGATCTGTTCCCAACGAGGCCGCACCCCCGTGGGCTCTTGCCTTGATGCCTGGGGAGCTCCCTGGGCAGGCCGAGCCCTGGCTGAAGAAGCCCTTGGGCCGACGGTTGGATTAAACCCTCCGCTGCTGTGTTCAATGGCCCTGGGACCCTCCTCTGCCCAACAAAGCGGCACTGAGTCCATTGCATGGGGGGAGACCCCTGCCACCGCCCGGCGCAGCGCAGCGGTGCTCGGATAACGCCCCCGCCCGCCGGGCTGCCAACCTCGCATTTCAGGTTTTACTGCCAGGAAGTTCTGCAGTCGCTTCTTTTTTTACGGACACGGTAAACGTTTTACTGCCCCGACTAAAAACACCACAGCCAGCCTGGGAATGTCACAGACGCGTGTACCCGCTTGTGCTGGTCCGTACACAGGCCCTGGGACGGACGCAATTGTTTTAGCTGCAGGCAATTGATCGATGGGGCGTGGGCAGTAACAGAAAAGAGGACATGGATAAAGTCCCGGGAGGGTGGTTTTAGGATACACGACGTGATGCTGAACCACGACGATCAATGTCAAAACACAGGACGTTTTATTGCTGCCCAACGTCACGGACACTTTCATTTATTTATGGGTTTCTGGACAGTGAACAATTGTGCATTTTGTACTGACTGGCCATAAATATATGGACCGCAGCCTACCCCAGCTTGCACCCCTGAGGGTTATTCCCCTCAACGGAAAGTCTCTTGTTGCTTTAGCTATTGACGGAGGCTATGTCTATACGGCAGCACCTGCCGGCAGAATTTACGTCGCTTGGGGGGGGGTGACTAACTCCTCCCCCCCCCCGTGTGACATGTTGCACCGACACAAGCACTCGTGTGCCCCGGGCTGTGTTGGTGGGGGAGCTTCTCTCACCGCTGCGTTCCTGGGGGTGGGTTTTTTCTGCTCTCCCGTGGCCATAGGGCATCTCCTAGACACGGCCATAAACTGAATCCAAAGGGGGCCCTCAAGCAGAAGGAAGAAGGAAGTTTGGAGGTGGGGGGGGGGGGAGGTTGCACACAGGGAACTATGCTGGAGTTGGAAACCCATTCCATTCAAGCCAGGCAGCTTTTCCAAGCTGGGCCTGGCCTCTGGTCGCAGTCGCCTGGCCGCGTACAGAGCTGTGCTGCGCAGGGCCAGACCGCCACGATCTCAGCTATCGGCAGAGACGGCGGGTGGAAGGTGACCTGCAAAGCGGGCGGGGGCTGTGCTCGTCTGGGCCTCGCTGCTCTCTGGAGAAGGGCTGGACGGTTTGGAAGTGGATCCAGCTCTCCATCAGCCGATGGTTTCTGATGTTAGATGCTCACCCTGTGGCCAGCAGAGAACGGGGGACTCGCTGCCGGCACGTGAGAGGGAGCGACGAGCCTTTGAAAAAGGGTTGAGATTTTTTTTTAGCCCAACCTTTTCACCAGCGGTGGGTTATGTTTGCGGCTGTGAATCCTGCCGCCCAGCACACGCTTGGGAGAAAGGCGGGCTCTGGTAACGAGGCCAACCAACAGGCGTGCAACGCACCCTCGCCCAGCCGTCAGCGCGTCTTCCTGCAAACTCAGACGTGATGCTCCTGACATTTGTAAGGGAAAAACGAAGCGGATCCCCTCAGGCCCCGCTCTTTTTTTAACCCTTTCAGGGCCCCGTCATGCAGCACAAAGCAGCAAAACCGGGGACGAATGCAATAAACAAAACAACACGCTCCTTGGCAGGTGACTGGGCCGCGCCTGCTCAGCCAGTAGAGGGAGGGTCCTTTGGTCCCAGAAGGCCAGGGCCAGCGGGGACGGCCCCGTGCTCCAGACATCGGGTATGAAATGCCTAGACTCACAGCCTTGCAGCCCCGAGCCAGCCTGCTTCCTTTGCAAGCACAACCACTGAGCGCCGTACGCTCTCCCACTGGGGACCTGGCTCGTGAAACCCTTACACCCCATTGTCAACCCCAGGGCCTTTCCCATCAGAGAAGGGACTTACCATATGGCCTTGACCAAAATCCCATCTGCTGTTGTGGAGCATTTCTGCACTAGGCCTGTTGCACTCCACCCCAGAGGTGGCTGCATCCCAGGATGCCCTGGGACCTGCTTGGGATGGGGGGGGATGGGAACACGGGAAATGGGCCTATTCTGGGAAATGACCTTTGGCCAAAACTGAAGGATGCCACTGGATTCTTCGAGGGAGGCCCAACCCGCCGGCTACCCAGGCTGCCCAAGCTGGCCCGTGGGACTGGCTCAGCTCCAGGGCCGGCTCCTGTCTGCTCCGTCCGTGGGGGCTCGCATCAGCCAATGACCAGACCCTCCTGTAGGAGACCCTTACAATCAAGTTTATTAACAAACCAGAAGGTGCCCTGGCCGGCAGGGGCTGCTACTTTAACTCCTTCTCTGCCGAGTCTCCGGCCAGGTTGCTGCAGGCTTTTACTCCAGCCAACAGCTACCGGCCCCTCCCAGCCCGTCCCCCCAATCTTGGCCAGCAAGTGGGATCCCCCGGGGGCCGGGTTCCCTGCATTCTCAGTGTGAACGTAGGGTCATTATTGCACATGGCGGATCTGGACCTTAAACAGGGGCTGCGGGTCGGGATTGAGGGGCACCAGCAGAGTGTGTGACGGGGGGGGGGGGGGGGGGTCGGGGGGGGGGGGGGGAGCCAGGACTGGAACAGAGGGAGTCAGGCTGGGCGGGGAACCGGGAACCCCGCCCTGAGCCCCGTTCCTGCCGGTGGCCGCGTGGAGACGAGGCTTGTTCTCTCCTGGGATGTCGACAAAGCCAGAGGTGGCCGGAGCCCCGTAGCGCAAGCGCCTGGCAGGGCCCGGGGCACAGCCCGTCACCGGGGCCCTGCCTAGTCCGGCCGGTCACCGACGGGGAGCCCGTAGGAGAACTGGCTGTGGCGTCCGCAGGCCAGGAAGCCGGCGCCATGTGCAATGCAGCACGTCCAGATCTGCAGGGGGGCAAACGGGGAACCGGATGAGCCGCTGAATGGGAGAGACGGCGGGGCGGGAGGGGGGGACAGAGCCGCCTGCGGGGGGGGGGGGGGGAGACGGAGACGGCCTAGTGACCCCCACTCGCTCTCTGCCCCAGAGTCCAGCCCCTGCGCTGAGCCGGCCGTGCTCCAAGCCAACCGTCAACTGGGGCCTTGGGCTTGGCTAACGTGGCAGCTGGTTCTGATCCGCCCCAGGTTTGGATCTGCCGGCTCTGACCAGCCCCCAGCCTGACTCTGGAGCCCTGAAAACCCAGTGGTTTTGGTGTGTCGCTGAACCCAGCCGCCCTGGCTCGCTCTGACCACCGGCTCTCTGCTGTGGGGAGTCCCCCGTGGTCCCCCTCTCTGACCAGTAGGGGGGCCCCTTAGAACCGTTGGGGGGTTCCTGGGGAGGGACATGCACGGCTGGGCAGAGAACCCCCAGAACCCAAATCCCCTCCCTGCCCCCGGGATTCTCAGCCCAGGACCCGACCCCCCAGCCCCAGAGCACAGGACCGCTCCCCGCGCCCTACCAGGTAGGCGGTGAAGGCCACGTAGGCGGCCAGCACGAAGGCCAGGGGCACGTAGTAGGCGAGGCTGCCCAGCGTGGGGATGTAGATCACCACGAAGTAGAGATTAACGGCACAGATCAGCCCGGTGATGAGGATCATCAGCAACTTCCCGACGCTGCGGAGACCAGAGCACCCGTGAGCCCAGCCCCGGCCCCCCTGCCCTCTGCCTCTCTGCCCCACTCTGCCCTGCCTCCCGCCCCCCTCTGTGACCCGCCCAGCCGAGAGGAACCACCCCCCCCAAGTCCCGAGAGGTGCCCGGGGCCCAGCCGTTTGGGGCTGGCGTCGAACGTTTTTCCGACCCCCCCAAAACACCTCCAGGTGCCGGGGTCCCGTTGCTCGTTAATTTCAGCGGGGGGGGCAGTTTTTTTGGGGGGAGGATCCAAGTGCAGGGTGCCCCGGGAAGGCTGCCTGCGCCCCAGCCATCGGCCCCCCCCCAGCCCCGCGAGATACTCACACGCCGTTGGCAAACTCTTGCATGAGCGGCCGCATGCTGGTGAAGGTGAGGACGGGGAGGACGGCGAAGGGCAGCTGCAAGGCAGAGGCAGGGTGAGAGGGGAGGGGACGCTGCCCCCTTGACGCTCGCCCTCCCGGCTGCCTGCCCCGAGCCCCCAGCACCATGCCGGGCCTCTGGGCCTCTCCCCCCCCCAGTCCCCGAACCAGCTGTGCCCGGGCTGCGGGCGGGCGTCTCACCAGGATGCTCTGCAGCACGTTGAGCAGGTCGTTCATGCCCGTCAGGTGGCTGACGTCCTTGAAGGCGGCGATGAAGACGGTGGGGAGGATGGCGAAGGAGCGGGTGAAGAGCACACGAGCAAAGCGGGACCAGCGCAGCTGCAGGAACCCCTGGGCGGATGGACACGGGGCGGGGGGGGACTGTCAGTGAGTGAGAACGCCGCCAGGCACAGGTGCTGGGGGAGAGGCCTAGCATGGGGCTCCCCTTCGGCTCAGCCCTCTACCTCAGCGGCCCCCACCGCCGGCCGTTCACTCACCCCATCTGCTCAGACCCTGCTGTCCACACAGCCCCCCCCCATCAGCCCCCCGGCAGCACCCAGCCTCGCCACTGCTTCTCTTAGGGCTCTTCACCCTCCCCAGGCCTGGGGGGCTACAGCGGGGGGAGGGGGGCCCTGGCTCACTCCCCAGGCTGGCAGCGGGCGTCCCGGCTGTGGGGGGCTGGCAGTGACTCCCGATCTCGGGGTACGACTCTCAAGTGGCCGGATTCCCCCCCCAGTGCCTGCTCCCCGGGCTGGGGCTGACACTGGGCATTATTCTCCTTAGACATCGCGTCGCTCGCGATTCGTTCCCGGCAGCCGGCGTGGCTGTGATGGGAGCGGCAGGATCGGGCCGTAAAGCCCCGAAGCATCCCGGGCTAAATAGCGACCCCCCCATCCCAGTAACACCGCCCCCCCCCCCGAGCCCCAGGATCTCAGAGAAAACCAGCTTCCCTTTCCAGGGGAACCTGCCCCTGGGTGGGGCGGGACGGTGCGGCTGCAAGGGCCACGTCCACACTAGGAACAAAGCCGTGTTTCCAGCAGACGCTAACTCCTGCGGAAGGGGGGTTAAAGCGCCTGCTTGCCTCCTCCACACTGGGCGAGTTAACGCAGGAGCCCACACGTGGTTCCACGCCTGCTTTTTAATCCCAGGGAAGGCCTGGCCAAAGCGAGGAAGGATCCTGCTCAGGGACAGCCAGGCCTGGCCCTGCCATTGCGGAGGAAACGCTTTGTGAAATGCAGAAGGCGCTGCAGGTCGGGATTGAGGGGCACCGGCAGGGTTAGGGGTGGGGGGAGCCCAGGGCTGGGCTGGCAGGGGGGCTGCAGGTCGGGATTGAGGGGCTGCTGGGACAGGGAGAACAGCTGTGTGCAGGGCTGGACGCGCAAACCTTTGCTTTGGGACAGAACTGTTTACGTCTGTGCAGTGCCCCCAGCCGGCCCTAGATGTCACTGCGACACCGGAAAGCACATTGCTCTCCTCCTGCAGCGATTACAACCCAGCCGCAAGCTCCAGACACAGAGCTCGCTTGACCCGCTGCTGAAATGCAGCCACCTCTGGGGCGGAGCGCAGCAGCCGTGCGCAACATCTCAGCCCGAGAGGTTTGAAGAGGGGAGGTGGCGGGTTGGCGTCGCCAAGGGAAAGCGCAGGGGGAGTTTTAGAGAGGCGACCTGGGTTCTGCAGACTGGAATTGGGCCGGGACACCCCCGACTCTTGCAGAAAGTTCTCGGGGGTCACAAGAGCTCAGGGTGGTGGCTGGGGACAGGCTCTCTACAGACTCAGGCAGCGCAGGGTCACAGCGAGAAGCAATAAACGTCATTGCACAAATGGAAGCTTCCGTCGTGCAGAAGCCAACGGGCCTCCGGGAAGGGCTGGGTCTGCTCCCAGCCGCGCCCCAGCCCGGCCCAGCCCCTGTCTCTCACCTCCATGACAAACTGGCCAGCGTAGGTCCCGGTCATGGTGGAACTCTGCCCCGCTGCCAGAATCCCAATGGCCCAGATATACAGAGCCACGGAACCGAAGTAGCAGCCCAGGATGACGCCCTGGAGGGAGACGGAGCAGTGCCCGGGTTAGCAGGGTCCTCCCCCGCGGGGCGGGCCTGGGTCTGCTCCCGCGCCAGGCTGACAGGTAGGGGCAGCAGGAGGCAGCCCAGCCGCGACCCCTCTGCCCGAGGGGGAACAGCACCGGCTCTCAGCTGGCAGGGAGGTGGCAGGAGGTGGGATGGGGGTACACGTGTGTGTGTGTGTGTGTCTGCGGCGGGGGGAATGGAAGGGGCCCTGACGGCTCCAGCAGGGCCCTGGGAGGGGGTGGGTTTGTGGGCACTGGGGTGCGGTGACAGGCACTGCCAGGAAAAGAGCCTGCCCTGGGAGACCCCCCCGCCCGCCCCATGGGGCTCAGGCTTTCTCTGTGCCACCGAGCCCCACATGCACCCCCCCCCCGGTGGCCCAGCCCCAGCCCCCAGGACAGGGGGGGTGTCTGTGCCCCTGACTCACCCCTTGGTAGATGTCCACGGAGACGGTCTCGTTGTTCTTGGGGAAGATGGGGGCGTAGTGGCTTACGCTGCTGTTGACGCACTGGTTGTACTGAAACACACGGGGCGGGGGGGTCTCATCGGTCAGGAGGCTGCCTGGCAAGTGAGGAATCTGGGGGGGGGCAGCGCTGGTGGGGGCCGGTGCAGGCCAGCCCTACAGTGGGCGGTGCAATCCGCTGCCCACTCCTCCCTGCCTCCCTGTCCTTAACCTTAACACCGCCCGATGGCCACATCCTCCCTCCCAGGAAGTGCAGGCAGGGTGACGCCAGCCGCTGTTCAGCGAGCACGGCAGGCGTTGGGGAAGTCCAGGGGGCCACGTGTGGGAGGGAATCCCGCCCCCCAACCCTGCCCCCAGCGGCTCGGCACTCACCACGTCCTGGTTGGTGCGGTGGTAGAAGGCCTGGCCGAAGACGGCCATGACGAAGAGGTTGATGAGGAAGGAGACGAAGAGGGCGATGCAGGACTCGATCAGGAAGTACTTGTTGGCCTCGCTCACCTCCCGCCTTTCGGAGCGCTTCACTTCACGCGTCTGGGCGGGGGGCACAGGGCGGGTCACGCAGCCCCCAGCCCGGATCCCCCGCGCCGCCGGCCACGCCAGGGCCCGGGAGAGGGCTACTGGCTCCCGGTGGGGGAGGGCAGGGTGTGGGGCACAGGCCGGGGGGGGGGGGGGGGGGCAGGAGGGGGCATGGGCTTGATGCACCAGAGCCGGGCATCTGTCTCGTGGTCCCCCCACATTCCCACCCACTCTGCCATAGACTGAGCATCGCCCACTCGTTCCCATCATCCGCCCACCGCATCCCCCAAGCTGGAGCCGGGCAACGTCGCCCCCTCTGGTGGGTTCAGGTATTGCACCCCCGGCCTCCTAATGCTGCTGGTGGCTGTGACCCCCCCCTCCGGTGAGCACCCCGGACTCCCTGCGGGTTATGGCCGAGACCCCGAGGACGAAGGGGGGAGGGCAGCTGGTTGGTGCCCACGGCGGGGCGCCCGCCCCCCCCCCGGCCTCACCTTGACCAGGGAGGAGTGGAGGTAGATGTTGTGTGGCATGATGATGGCGCCCACGATGCCCACGGCCTGCAGCAGCTCCTCCCGCCCGCAGCCGCGGCAGTAGGGGAAGAATATGCCCTTCAGCACCTCCTTCTGGTCAGGCTTTACCACCACGTACTGGGGACAGAGCAGGGGAGAGCGGGCAGAAGCTGGGTCCCGCCCGGACGCAAGGGACCCGCGGCGCCCGCTGGCAAATCCCCATGGGCCGGCCGAGGCGAGATTCCCACAGGGGCGATACAGACCCTGCCCACACCAGGTATCCCACAAAACAGCTCCCGGGGGGGGTGGGGGGGAACACCCTTCAGGCTCCACGGCCCCCCTGCTATCGATGGCCGCTGGGAAGGTCTGCCCAAGGCAAAGCGGCTCCGAGCAAGCAATCCCGGTCAGAGCTCCCATTAGTCCGGTCTCCCCCTCCCAGCTCCATGACACAGGGGTCCCTCCTGGGCTGGATGAGGTCCCGGCAGCTCCAGAACCCGTGTTCGGGCAGGGGCCATGCGCAAGAATCCTCGCCCCACCTGAAACCACGGGGGCTCTGTGCTACGACGGGCCCTCGCCAGGATGCTGGGGCCAGCAGCCCGCTCTGCAAGAAAGTCCCCGGTCTCTAACGCTCAGTTGTCACCCTGCTTAGCTTGTCAGCCAGACAAAGACCCCAGCCCAAGGCAGGAGGCAACGCGAACTCCGGCCCAGGCGAGACGAAAGACGCGCCTGTCCGCTCTCCCTCCGAACGCCCCCACGCCCAGCAGAGACGTCCCTCCTGGCTCCAACAGCGCCCTGGGCACAGAGATTTCTCTTTGACCCTCCACGCCTGTGAGATCAGCTCAGAACTGCACCCGCGGCCCCGCCGCAAGGCAGACAGCTCATAGCCCCAGCTCTGCGCGCTCGCTGCGCACCCGCGCTTCCTCCAGCACCAGAAACCTAGCCGGGTTCAAGATGGAGCTAGACGCCTCTGTGAACGGGGTTATCTGCCGGGGTTGCCCGGGATATGGCCCGCGAGTATTTCTGTGCCCTGAAATCTGGGCGGCTCGTCCCCTGCCCCTACAAAAGGGCTGGGCCAGGCAGCGGGAAGAACAAAGGAGTCGGGGAATGTCTCTTTACCTCGTAGCCAAAGGTCACCGCCATGACAGTGATAAGGAGTCCGAAAAAGGCTTCCAGCTTCCGCAGCCCTGGAGGGGACAAGGAGAGCGGGAGAGCTCCAAGCTGCAGCCGGGCTCAGACAGGCAGCGCGAACCCAGCCCCTGGGACCAGGCGGCAGGGCCCTAAATGCACGTTTGGCTCGGGGGGCCCAGCTCTGCCCAATTGCATCCCACAGACTCAGCGACTGTAAGGCCAGGAGGGACCGTCGGGATCACCCAGGCTGCACCTCGCCGGCCACGGAACCGAGCCCACCCACGGCTGGATCAGGCCCCGAACTGGGGCTGAGTCACTGAACTCCGCAAAACTTGATTTTAAGGCTGCACGTTACAGAGAGGCCCCCCTTGGCTCTGGTTCAAACCAGCCAGTCGCCCGGGCCCCACGCTGCAGAGGAAAGAGAAAAACCCCCAGGGTCTCTGCCAGTCTGACCTGGGGAAAATTCCCTCCTGACCCCAAATATGGCCATCAGTTAGACCAGAAACCCCCCAATTTTTCCTCTCATGCCCCCTCCCCCCCAGTAATAGAATGTGTCCGCATCCCCTGGGACAGGAGCCACGAGCAGGGGCTGGCAGGCGGGGCTGGGAGCCAGGGGTCAGGAGCGGAGAGGAGCTAGGTGCAGAGAGGGGTTGAGTGGCAGTCCCTCCCGGCCTCCTCATGACAGCTGCCCTGGGCCCCGTCACACCCTCCGGACGTTCCTCTGCGCCCCCTAAGGGGGCATGCCTCACAGTCTGGGGACCACCGAGTTAGACCCTGAGCATGTGGGCAAGACCCAGCAGCTAGACACCGGGGAAAGAATTCTCCGTAATAACTCAGAGCCCATCTAGTGTCCCATCACTGGATATTTGCTGCCAGCAACTGCAGATCAGCTCCACGCCATTGTGGGCAGCCTCACATCCCGTCCCCTCCAGAAATGTGTCAAGCTCAGTTCTGAAGCCAGCTCGGTGTTTTGCCCCCACTGCTCCCCTTGGGAGGCTGTTCCAGAACTTCACTCCTCGGATGGTTAGAAACCTGCGTCTAATTTCAAGTCTAAACCTCCTGCTGGCCAGTTTATATCCATTTGTTCTTGTGTCCACACTGGCGCTGAACTTAAAATGATTCCTCTCCCTCCCGGGTATTTCTCCCTCTGATGTATTTATCGAGAGCAATCAGATCTCCCCCCAGCCTTCTCTTCATTAGGCTAAACAAGCCAAGCTCTTTGAGTCTCCTCTCATCAGGCAGGTTTTCCATTCCACGGATCATCCTAGCAGCCCTTCTCTGCACCTGTTCCAGTTTGAATTCATCTTTCTTAAACATGGGAGGGGACCAGAACTGCACACAATATTCCAGATGAGGTCTCACCAGCGCCTTGTATAACAGTGCTAACACCTCCCTGTCTCTGCTGGAAATATCTCACCTGGCGCATTAACCTTTTCCATAGCCACATCACATTGGCGGCTCATAGTCATCCTGTGATCAACCGATACACCCAGGTCCTTCTCCTCTGTCACTGCCAACTGACACGTCCCCAGCTTATAGCAGAAATTCCTGTTGTTTGTCCCTATGTGCATGACTTTGCACTATGACAGTTTTATCTCTTTCTATCACTCCTGTATTCAAGGTGGTCCAAATCTTCCTGTATGATATCCCAGTCCTCCTCCATACTGGTAATAGCTCCCGACTTTGTGTCATCCACAAATTTTATTAGCCCTCTCCCAGTTTTTGGGCCCCGGCCATTACAATCAGATTGGTCCCTTGCAGTCTGCACGGTGCAGAGATGGGCCAGGCTGTGTCAGATGCCCCCTCGCTCCGTTACGGTCTGCAGCCCTCACGGAGCAGATCTCACCGGGCCCCCTGTGTCTCCGTTCCATCCCGCTGAGCAGTTGCCTCCCGCTGACTTGGGTCCTGGCTGGGTCGATGCAGGGAGCAGGGCGGGGACTGGAGTCTTTTGTTAAACATTGAGCTGGTTTTTTAAAAGAGTCGGGGAGAGGCTGGGGCTGGGCTACAAATAGCAGCAGGCCGGGAGGATTGGCAGCGCAGATGACCACTCTGCATGAGCCACTGGGGAGGGCAGCATGAAACTGACTAGAAAGAGAGTGTGAAACTGACCAGCCTGGGAAAAAAACACCTTGCTTCAGTTCCACAGCTTCCTTACCTAGCACCCTCCATCTCAACAGGGCAGGCAGCTCCCGCAGCCCTCCCTCCCCAGCCCTTGTTAGCAGGATCTTACCGTATTTATCCAGGAAGAGGAAGAAGAGGGTGTCGATGATGGTGATGAGGACTCCGCCCCACAGCGGGATGCTAGGGGGGGAAATCACAGAGGTTAGTGCTATGACAAGGGTGGGGGCAGCTCATTCCTGACACCGCCTGGTGCTGGAATAGCCTTTTGGGAAGACAAGCAGCCCCCTTCCATTGCTAGAGGAAGGTGCGGGGAGAAGGGGGGGTTCATCCCTGCTTGTGACATGCTCAGCTGAGCTTTTGCTTGCCCAGGGACTCTGTCTCTGGTGCACAAGCATTCAGGGAAGGGGGGGTGAATCCACGCCCCCCAGATCTGGCTTTAAGAGCAGGCTGCACGGGGGCTGCTGTGACCATTCAGTCTGACCTCCCGTATAACGCAGGGGGCAGGCCTTTCCTGCATTCATTCCTGTTTGCACTGGAGCTGATCTTTCAGGAGCACATCCGATCCTGATTCAAAGATGGCCCGTGATGGAGCAGGGCTGGCGCAGGACTCTGGGTGACGGGCGACCCGGCTTTGGAGGGGTCTGGTCTGAACGCAGCCTGGTTTGGCAGCGACTAAAATCCGTCTGTGGGCCAGGCTGGGGAACACTCTGAAGGAAATCGAGGCTCAGGAGATTTTCAGGGGGATTCTGCCTGTCCCTAGAGGAAGACAACAAAGGCCGGACAAGATTCTGATGATCAGCAGAGGGCTCAGGCAGTGGTGCTATGAGTTGGCTTTGGGATGTCTGGTCACTGGGAGGCATTCATGGACACAGGACTGTTCTCCTGGGATGGATGTCACCTGAGTAGGGCGGGAAATGCACTTCTAGGCACAACTGACTAAAAGAGCTTTAAACCGGGGAGCTGGGGGAGATGGTTGGGAGATGCCCAGGTCACCTCCAGGCCTGATTTTAGCATGGAAAGGAAGGGAAATGAAGTGAGAAAGGACACAGCCGTGGGGAGCAGACTGGACATTAGGAGGAAGGGTGGTGTAGACACCAGGCTGACAGGAGCTATTGGCAGTAGAATGACTGGGCCGAATCAGGTAATGAACGTGAATGAAGCCAAACAGCAAAAATGAAGCTGTTTTACAGCAATGCGAGGAGGCTGGGTAACAACATGGAGGAACTAGAGCTACTGGTGCAGGAAGTGAAACCAGATACTGTAGGGATAACAGAAACCTGGTGGAATAGTCGTCACGACTGGTGTACAAGTATTGAAGGGTGTGTGCGTTTTAGGAAAGACAGAAATAAAGGCACAGGTGGTGGAGTAGCGTTGTGTATCGGTGATGAGGTAAACTGTAAAGAAATTAGAAGTGATGCAATGGATAAGACAGAGTCAGTCTGGGTAAAAATCACACTGGGGAAGAAAACGACTAGAGTGTCCCCTGCGATAGTGCTTGGGGTGTGCTACAGACCCCTGGGATCCGATTTGGACATGGACAGAGACCTCTTTAAGGCTTTCATGAAGTAAATACTACTGGGAACTGTGTGATTATGGGAGACTTTAACTTCCCAGGTATAGACTGGAGGACAAGTGCTAGGAGTAATAATAGGGCTCAGATTTTCCGGGATGTGACAGCTGACAGATTTCTTCACCAAATAGTTACTGACCCAACAAGAGGGGATGCCATTTTAGATTTGGTACGGGTGAGCAGTGAGGACCTCATAGAAGAGCTGGTTGTAGGGGGGCAACCTTGGTTTGAGCGACCATGAGCTAATTCAGTTCACACTAGATGGAAGGATAAACAAAGATAGATCTGTGACTAGAGTCTCTGACTTCCAAAGGGCTAACTTTAAAAAATGAAGGGATTAGTTGGGGGAGGTGGACTGGACTGAAGAACTCATGGATCGAAAGGTGGAGCAGGCTTGGAATTACTTCAAGTCAAAGTTGCAGGAGCTATTTGAAGCCTGCATCCCAAGGAAGGGGAAAAAATTCACAGGCAAGAGTTGTAGCCCAAGCTGGATGAGCAAACATCTCAGACAGGCGATGAAGAGAAAGCAGAACGCCTACAAGGAGTGGAAGTTGGGAGGGATCAGCAAGGAAAGCGACCTCTTGGAGGTCAGAACATGCAGAGACAAAGTGAGAAAGGCCAAAAGCCAAGCAGAGTTGGACCTTGCAAAGGGAATTAAAACTAATAGTCAAAGGTTCTGTAACCAGATAAACAGGAAGAAAACCAAGCAAGAAGAAGTGGAACTGAGGATGGGGTGGAGGTTAAGGATAATCTAGGCATGGCCGAATATCTGAACAAATACTTTGCCTCCGTTTTTAATGGGGCTAATGATGATCTTGGGGATAGTGGCAGGGGGCTGATGGCAATGAGGATATGGAGGTAGAAATTACCACATTCGAGGTAGAAGCCAAACACGAACAGTTCAATGGGACTAAATCGGGGGGCCGTATAATTTCCATCCAAGGATATTAAAGGAACTGGCACATGAAATTGCAAGTCCATTAGCAAGGATTTTTAATGAATCTGTAAACTCAGGGGCTGCACCGGATGACTGGAGAACTGCTAACATAGTTCCCGTTTTAAAGAAAGGGAAAAAAGGTGATCCAGGTAACCACAGGCCTGTTAGTTTGACCTCAGTGGTATGCAAGTTCTTGGAAAAAATTTTGAAAGAGAAAGTAGTTTAGGACATCGAGGTTAATGATAATTGGGATAAATACAACCTGGCTTTACAAAAGGTGGATCATGCCAGCCCAACCTGATCTCCTTTTTACAGAAGATAACAGATTTTTAGACAAAGGGATGCAGTGGATCTAATTTACCTGGATTTCAGTCAGGAGTTTGATATGGTTCCCCCTGGGGAATTATTAGTGACATTGGAAAAGCTGGGGATTGATATGAAAATTGAAAGGTGGATAAGGAACTGGTTAAAGGGGAGACTACGACGGGTCACACTGAAAGGTGAACTGTCAGGCTGGAGGGAGGTGACTAGTGGAGTTCCTCAGGGATCGGTCTTGGGACCAATCTTATTAACCTTTTTATTACTGACCTTGGCACAAAAAGTGGGAGTGTGCTAGTAAAGGGAGACCTGGAAGACCTTGTAAACTGGAGTAACAGAAATAGGATGAAATTTAATAGCAGAAAGTGCAAGGTCATGCACTTAGGGACTAATAACAAGAATTTCTGCTATTAACTGGGGACGCATCAGTTGGCAGTGACAGAAGAGGAGAAGGACCTGGGTGTATCGGTTAATCACAGGATGACTATGAGCCGCCATTGTAATGTGGCCATGAAAAAAGCTAATGCGTCCTTGGATGCATCAGACGAGGTATTTCCAGCAGAGACAGGGAGGTGTTAGCACTGTTACACAAGGCGGTGGTGAGACCTCATCCGGAATACTGTGTGCAGTTCTGGTCCCCCCTGTTTAAGAAAGATGAATTCAAACTGGAACAGGAGCAGAGAAGGGCTGCTAGGATGATCCGTGGAATGGAAAACCTGCCTTATGAGAGGAGACTCAAAGAGCTTGGGTTGTTTAGCCCAGCCAAGAGAAGGCTGGGGGGAGATCTGATTGCTCTCGATAAATACATCAGAGGGAGAAATACTAGGGAGGGAGAGGAATCATTTAAGTTCAGCGCCAGTGTGGACACAAGAACAAATGGATATAAACTGGCCAGCAGGAGCTTTAGACTTGAAATTAGAGGCAGGTTTCTAACCATCCGAGGAGTGAAGTTCTGGAACAGCCTCCCAAGGGGAGCAGTGGGGGCAAGACACCGAGCTGGCTTCAGGACTGAGCTTGGTACATTTCTGGAGGGGATGGTCTGATGGGCCAGCCTAGTTCAGCAATTGAGTGATCTGTGACTGCTGGTGCTAGACATGCCAATGGACTGTGCTGGGACATTAGATGGGGGGTTCTGAGTTACTACAGAGAATTCTTTCCAGGTGTCTGGCTGGTGAGTCTTGCTCACATGCTCAGGGTTTAGCTGATCGCCATATGTGGGGCTGGGAAGGAATTTTCCCCCAGGGCAGATTGGCAAAGGCTCTGGGGTTTTTTTCCACCTTCCTCTGCAGCACGGGGCACGGGTCACTTGTGGTGGATTCTCTGCACCTTGAAGTCTGTAAACCAGGATTTGAGGACGGCAGTAACCCCGTCCCAGGTCAGGGTCTATTATAGGAGCAGGTGGGTGAGGTTCTGTGGCCTGCGTTGTGCAGGGGATCAGACTAGATGATCACACTGGTCCCTTCTGACCTTAGCGTCTCTGAGTCTGTGAGAAGGCCCGGGACTGACTGAGCCTCAAGCTGTGTCTCTGAGCCCAGCTCTGAGATATCTCACTAATCCTGCCTGGCTCACAATCCTTTAACTGAGGTGGCAAACAGACGTGTACAGGGGGGGCCGAAGGTCCCCAGGTTCTAGGCCCGGCTCCCCTAGTGCACATGAGTATCCGTGGCTGCAGCCCGGGGGCGTTACCGGCCGGCCGAGAGGAGGCTGAAGGCGATGGCCGTCCCGATCACCTCCTGCATGTCGGAGCCGATGATGGCGACCTCGATCATGAACCAGAGCAGACAGCGCGGAACCTGCAGCAACGGGAGCCAGCACCACAATCAGGAACCAGCTGGCTGGGGCTTGGCATAGCCAGGCACCTCGGAGCCCTTTATTAAGCCAAGCAACACCCCTGGGAGGCAGGTATTATTCCCACCCTGTGAAAGCTGGGGAAACTGAGGCACAGAGCCATGCCCGGTGCCAGGCACAGGCCTGGAATAGAACCCAGGAGTCCTGGCTCCCAGTCCGCTGTTCTAACAACACACTGCCCCCTCTGAGCTGAGAACAGACCCAGGAGTCCCCCCCTCCCAGCTTCCCCAGCTCTAACCCACCAGAGCCCCTGGTGCCCCTTGCATCCGGCTGCCCTTTTGCTGCAAGTAGTCAGAGTGGGGGGGGGGGAGGGGTCAGGTCTGGCTCTCTGGGGTGGGGGGGTCATTAAGGAGTCACTGGGACCTCATGATAAACAGCCTCTCTCCTCTGGGGTATAATATGCAATTGGATCCCTCACCCACGCTTGCAGCGCGTCCTGCCGGGGGAACAGCGTCCCGCTTCCCGAGGGGTTTGTCTGGGCCTGCCGTTCATTGGCGCTAAACGGGAGCTTCGTGCGGTAACAATACACTGCGCCTAACGCTAACACCCCCCCCCCCGCTCCGGTCAGCCCTCTGGAAGGCCCTGGCGTGGGCTCGCTCTGCGTCTCAGCTTCGCCCCGCTTCCCGGGGCCGTCTGCCCAGATTAACTAGGATTCTCGCCAGCCACGTGTCCTATGGGCTCAGGGGGCCCTGCCCTGAAGTTTGTATAGTTCTCCAGGGAATGATCCGCAGGTTCTCTGAAGGGGCTGGGATAGCAGGGGGCTGCGGGGCAGGACGGAGGGGCATCGGCGCGGCTGTGTGTGCATGCATTCGTCCCGCACCGTAGCTAGCTCTGTCCAGAGCCGCCAGCCCCTCTGCCCAGCCCGTGCTCGCTGCTCTCCGGACCTCAGCAGCCAACGCTCACCTAGATCCTCCCCTGCAAGGCGAAGCTTCCGGCTACGCCCCGTGGCGCGGCCCGGCCCGGCACTCACCTTCGGGTAGTACTGGTAGCAGACCTCCCCTAGGTCCATTCCCGTGACGACGCCCAGCCGGATAGCCAGCCGCTGGCACAGCAGCCCCAGAATGGTTGCCCAGAGCAGCACCCACAGCAGCTAGGGCAGGAAAGGGACAGGCCGTCAGGGGGCAGCCCTGGCACCTACACAGCCTCTCAGCCGGGTCTCCAGGATCGAGCTCAGCACCGCCCGCCGAGATCTCAGGAGACACGAGCTACAGACCCAGCAAAGCACTGGCTGATTCACCGAAACGCGGCGGCCCTGATCCTGAGCCTGCAGGATTGGGCCCAAAGAAATCTGCTGAGGTTCAGCAAGGACCAGTGCAGAGTCCTGCACTTAGGACGGAAGAATCCCATGCACAGCTACAGACTGGGGACCGACGAGCTAGGCAGCAGCTCTGCAGAAAAGGACCTGGGGGTCACAGTGGATAAGAAGCTGGATATGAGTCAGCAGTGTGCCCTGGTTGCCAAGAAGGGTAACGGCATATTGGGCTACATTAGTAGGATCATTGCCAGCAGATGGCGGGAAGTGATTATTCCCCTCTATTTGGCACTGGTGAGGCTGCATTTGGAGTATTGTGTCCAGTTTTGGGCCCCCCACTACAACAAGGATGTGGAGAAGTTGGAGAGAGTCCAGCGGAGGGCAACAAAAATGATGAGGGGGCTGGAGCACAGGACTTATGAGGAGAGGCTGAGTGAACTGGGCTTGTTTAGTCTGCAGAAGAGAAGAGTGAGGGGGGATTTGTTAGTAGCCTTCAACTACCTGAAAGGGGGTTCCAGGGAGGATGGAGCTAGGCTGTTCTCAGTGGTGGCAGATGACAGAACAAGGAGCAATGGTCTCAAGTTGCAGTGGGGAAGGTCGAGGTTGGACATTAGGAAAAAGTTTTTCGCTAGGAGGGTGGTGAAGCACTGGAATGGGTTACCTAGGGAGGTGGTGGAATCTCCATCCTTAGAGGATTTTAAGGCCTGGCTGATTTAGTCGGGGTTGGCCCTGCTTTGAGCAGGGGATTGGACTAGACACCTCCTGGGGTCCCTTCCAACCCTCATCTGCTAGGATTCTAGGCTCCTGCCCCCGCTGGAGTCAGTGGTAAAAGTTCCATTGACTTCCCGGGGGCAGGGCCCTGCACACAGGCTGCATGGCTCCAGGAGAGCGAGGGATCGCCTGGCAGGCCAGGACGGTCCGCTCCACACCCCACAGACTTTGAACTGACCACAGCAGAGCCGGACCCCAAGGCATCCTCGCCTGCTCCTCCAGCAGACCCGCTGTGAGGAAGGAGCTGGGGGTCAGTTGTGTGGCTGGCTGGGTGCGTTGCATACACCTGCTGGCTCATTATCTTAACAGCAGCATTTGCTGCAGGATTATTACGCGTATTATGGCAGAGCCTGTGAACCCCAGCCCTGGGATCATGGCCCCATAGTGCCAGGAGCTGCACAGACGCGGAGGGGAAGGACGGCTCCCGTCCCAAAGCGCTGACAGTCTCGGTAACGGTGGATGAGCGTGGGACGGATGGGGTGGACAGATGGACGGATGAGGACAAACACCAGCGAAGTTCTAAGGACTATTCCTCCTGAGTGTGTTATTTAGGGTGGGATAAAAGGACCCACCGAGGGGCAGTGGGGGGAAGTGGCTGTCCAGAGGGTCCCTCCAGCACCTCGGCTGGGGAATCTCCCCTGGGATGGGCTGGGCGCCCCCTCGCTCAGGACAGTCGCTCTTTGACTGGAATGCACCCCCCGGCCTGGCGCTGTTCCCTGGCGCGCCCCAGATGGGCCCGGGAGGCCTTTCCCCATCTCTGCTCTGACTGCTGCGTTCACACCAGGCTGCTGGGGGGCCGGGTGCATCCTGCCTGGCTCTTGCGACACGCCGGCTGGTGGGGGCTGTGACTGGCGGGGGTGACGTCAGCACTGGATCGCTGCTGCTCCGTTTCCCCGGCGAGAAGGACCCGCCTGTGACCTGGGCGTGCTGGGGCAGCTCCTGGCTTGCTGGGCAGGTGAAGCCAGACTCAGCTTCCAGCCTGAGAATACCCCCCCGTGGGGGGTGGGGTGATCACTGTGGACCCCCAGGTCATGCACCATCTATTGGGCCCCATCCTGGCGTCAGTGGGATTGGAGGAGGCATGCTCAGAACGCCCCAGGGCGGAGCAGTGCCAAGATGCCAGCCTGGCACATCCGCCACCCCGAGAGCCGTGCTGGGTCTGTCGTGGGTAGCAGATGGAGGCTGCTTTCCTTGTCTCCCACCATGACCCAGCCCGGTGCTCTCAGCAGCCAGGTCCTAGCCCCGGGCAGCTGGAATGAGCAGTTCAAAATGCTCCTCTTCCCGGCCGACGCCAGCACAGGTGTTGCCAGCCAATGCACTCCCACCCCCCGCCATCACCCCCCCGCTCACCTTGAAGCCAGCCACGGCCCCGCACTGCAGGTCCGACTCGATGTTCCCTGGATCCAGAAAGGCAATGCTCATCAGGAACCCGGGGCCGGTGAAAGCCCAGAGTTTCCTGAAGCTGAAGCCAGGCTGTGAAATGAAAGTTGCATGGGAGATTAGGGCGGGGAGGAGTCGGGGGAAGCAGCCGTGGCGAGCCCCCCCCCACCGAGGATTGCCATGGGATACGCAGGATCTCAGGATCAGCAGGTCAGCATCCGACCCCATCCCCTACCCCAGCTGTTGGTCCACGACCCGCCCCTGGGATGACCGCAGCCGATTAAAGGAAGCTGGCTATAATGCCAGAGGCTAGGGACGGCCCCCAGCGGCCCAGCTCCTTGTCTCAGGGCACACGGAGACCCCTAATTTAACCTCGGAGGCTCCGGTGTGCGAGCGCTGGGGATGGAGGGCAGGGCAACGTGAGAGCCGGCAGAACGCACGGCCACCCGCCAGGACTGAGCCCGGCACCAGCCGCACCAGACCCGGGGCTTTGGCCCCGTGAATCGCTCCCAGACCTGTCCCGGAAGAGCCCGCTGCCGGAGCTGGCCACGACCCGGGTCTGCCCCATGCACCATGTCAGACAGGGCCTAGTCTCGATGCCCGGCCGTCCGCCCATCCCAACAGGCCCTCCTCTCACTCGGCCAGCAGGGCCTTCTGCTTTTGGGCCTGGTGAGGGGGGTTCGATCCCCGCTGCCGCTCGGTGGGGTCCGTGGTCACAGCTGCACCATGGCACAGCGCAGACGCTCCCTCCGGCGCCAGAAGGGGGTGGGCCCACTGGGGTAGCAAATCCCCCCCCTCGGGAGCGGCAGCCAGGCTGATGGATGAATTCTTCCACAGCCGAGCGGCGACTGCACTGGGGATTGGGTCGAGCTGACTATGGCGCAGGGCAAGACAAGGGAGCTACGGAGACCTACAATTTAGGTGGAGACCAGCCTGTGCGTGGCCCTGGCCCGTCACATCCACTCCTGCTTCCCTTTGCCCAACCACTGAGTTCTTTCCCTTCCTCCTGCCCCCACGCACCCCAGGTTGCCCAGTTCCTCCTTCTTAACCCTGGTGGGGCTGTCCCGGGCTGAGGTCAGCATCTCCCTGGTCTCGTGTCTCTCACTTTCCATGTCCCCAAAATGGTGCGGGCCGAGGGTTCTCCGGTCCTGACCAGAGAGTGGGGATTGGACCAGCCTGGGCGTGCCTGGGCCACCAGCACCAGCGGCTGTAGACACAGGCAGCCCCAGATCATGGCACCAAGGGCTGACTGGCCCCTGGACTCACGCCCCTCACCCCCATCAGAGGGCAGGAGATGCAGCTGGCCATGGCAAAGCTCCCCCCGGCCACCCCGTGGGAACTGCCTATGGCACCCCCTGGGTGCTCACGGAGAGATGGCCACGGGGCTCTGGCTCTCCCGTAAAGGCACGAGAGCCCAGCCTGTAGCAATGAATGGGGGGGCTGTGGGGCAAAGGGGTCTGATGGGGAAACCCCACAGAGTTACTCCCTGTCCCAGCCTCAGAGCCCATTGGGCTGGTAGGATCCATTAGTGTCCCCTAGCAGGGCAACAGGGCAGGTTTCCCACCCCTCACCCTCTGCCCAACCGTGGGGGGCAAACTCATCCTAAGGGCAGAGAGGAGCTCACGCCCCACGGCCAATTCGGTCCCCGTCCTCTCTGCTGGGACTGCCAGTCAGGAGCTGGTTAATTCCCCCTGGGATTTGCAGATTTAGCCCCTAGGACGTTGTCTGACCTTCCTCCCGCAGCTCGTGTCACCCAGAACAGCTGACAACAGCAGCACGGTAGGGGAGCAGTGTAAGGACCTGGGGGGGTCATCCCTCTCCCGGGCTGGCTTGGAGCCACCGACGGAAAGGTCAGCCCACCCCCCTGCCTGAGCCATCGGTCCCCCCGTAGAGACGGGCCAAGCTGGAAAACCCAGCATCCAAGCCCCCCTTGTCACATCTCGTCTTCCCTGCTTTTGATGGAGAATTCCTTGGAAAACCCAGAAATATGCACTGGGAGCGTCCTCAGGTCTTAACTGAAAGAGGTTGGGCTGTGAAACGTTTCACAGGGAGAACCTTTCTCCTTACTGTCTTCAAGGCATCGGAGTTAAAGGAGTGTTAAGAAAACAGAGCACTGAACAGTCTGAGTAAGAATCGCTTCCCCGCCCAGCTAAGCTGGTTTCACTTCTGCAGGGTATGTTCTGCATGCCTGCTAGTTCTCCAGTCTTCCAGGAAATATAGCGGAGATGCAAGGCCGGAATTCGTAATGTCGGAAAATGCCTTTCCCCGCCCAATTCTCAATATTGCAGGTCACCGTCCCAAGGCAGCCGCTCATTGGTACATACTCAAAACCACTCTGCACTGCTCTGTTCTCACTAGCATCTGGTCTGGAAGAAACAGAGCGAAACTCCTTCCATTTCCCCTTTCTGGCACTGGAGAAAAGCATTGTGGACATGGCTCAGACAGGGATCACAGGCCAATATGCTGCCCTGATACCCCTCGTGGGACCATGGAGACGGTGGTGGGGGGAGGGAAAAGCAAGAGTGGGGAGGCAGTGTGTCCTAGTGGTAAATGCTCAGATTCAGGCAGCAGAAGACCTAGGGCCTAGTCCTGCTTCTGACTTGCTGGGTGACCCTGGACTGGCCGCCGCACGGCTCTGTGCCTCAGTTTCCCCATCTGTAAAATGAGGATAATGCAACTTGCCACCCAGCTTCCAGAGGTAAAAAAAACGCTACTGAAGAAGTGCAGGTAATTATTATTAGTGACCAGGGATGTTCTAGCTCACGGTTACAATGCTCAGTGCTTCCACGAGGCACGGTACAGCCAGAGATCTCAAAGCACTTCAGCAAGGCCAGCCAATAGCATTAACACCACCCCCCGGGTGCAGCTGGGGAAACTGAGGCACAGAGAGGGACTGTGACTGGCTCGCAATAAAATAGAACCCAGGAGTCCTGATGACCAACGTGGTGCCCTACCGGCCTCCCCACTTCAGGTGCCTGCTCTGCTTGTGGAAGCAGCCAGCCCGCCAGCCCCAGAGACCAATGCCCTCCATGGGCGTTAATAACAGTGCAAACTGCCCCGTACGCCTCCCCACCCTGCAGCTCGTCCCGCGCCAGGCTGGGCTCATTGCCAGGGGGCCAGAGGGGAGATCAGTCCCCACGGCCGAGACACGGGTGGCACCTACCCCGCCCACATGCGGGATGGCGATCTTCTCATCCAGATACGTCTGATCCCGGCGCAGCTGCGATTCTGGGGGGTCCATGGTGCTGTAGTTCTGGCCCCTCTGATTCCGCTGTGGGGACCCGCCGCTGTCTGGGGGAGGCAAAGCAAAGGGGAATTCACCCATGTGTCCATTTCGCTCTAGCATCCTCGGGGGGGAATCCGGGGGGGGAGAGGTACCTCAGAAATTTTTCACCTGATATGCACAAGAGCACTCACCCCACAACTATGGCTTGGCTTCTGTCCTGTGGGGCTGGGCCCGGTTCCCCACCGTGCGGCCTGGCACCCGGGGTCGCAGTGCACCTCAGGCTTGGCTTGGTGGTGGTGGTGGGGCACTATGGGGCCTGTGACCCCACACGCTGGATCACAGCCCCACTCAGTTTGGGGGCCCTCTGAAACGGGGAACCCGGGGCAAACTGCTCCTTTCGCCCCCTGATCTGGGGTGCAAACGCCCCGTGGGTAACGTGCACGTGGCTGCGGGCACCGCTGGGTCCCCCTTCCTGTATCGTGCACCTCAACTGCCAGCAGCTTCCCGGGGGCGCCAGGGTGGGGAGAAATCAGCACGTCACTATCCAGTCACCTCGGGAACCAGCAAGGGGTTCTTGACATCCAGCCACAGGAGGCTGGTGTCAGGTGCCAGAGCTACTGCGGCTGACTCACACCGGCGTCGGCTCATGTGGGCCCCACTAGCATCAACCCGGGGGTACAGCAGGGGCTGGGGCCTCTCTCTGCACCAGAGGGAACATGGGGCATGCACCTAGAAGGGGGCGCCTACAAGGGACCCCCTAGGAACAAGCCACTGGGCTAGGCTGCGGCTTAGGGCTAGACCCCGCTACTGTGTGTGCCCCTGGTTTGAGGCACCTATCCCCAGGGTTGGCAGGGAACGCATAGGGTTCAATCCCAGCCCCGACTCCTCCTGTCTATTCCTTCCTCTTGCCTTCCCTCCCCGCTCCTCTGCCTGACTGCACTACCTGCTGCCCCCTCCCCGCACCCCAACAGCACAGAACCTGGAGCCGGGTTTGTCTTTAACGGAGGCGAAGGGTCTGTTAAACCAGGCGTTTGCAGGACAGACTCGTTAATCCCAGAGCAAGGGGCTGTCCGGGCAGCGCCAGGCTTGGGGGATGTTCCCGGTTATACTCTGATGGCATTAAGAGGCCGTGGGCAGGATTAAAGCCCCACCCGGTAGACCTTGTACATGGGCGTGGCAAGAGACAGTCCCAGCTCTGACAAATGCAGCGAGAGACAAGCCGGACAAAGGAAGGAGCATTGCCCCCATTTTCCAGAGGGGCACGGGGCCCCAGACTGGTAAGTGATTTGGCCGATGGTACACGGGGGGACCCGTCTTTTCAGCGTCTCGGTGTCGTGCTTCAGACACAGAACCAACCTTCCCTTCGTTCCTAGGGCAACATAAGGACAACCAAGGCCGGCTTTCAGGGTTGCTCTTGAGAATATCCACACACACAGAATCATAGAACCATAGGGCTGGCAGGGGCCTGGCGAGGTCGTCTAGTCCATTCCCCTGCACTCAGGGCAGGACCAAGTAATATCTAGACCACTCCTGACAGGTGTTTGTCTAAGCTGCTCTTAAACATCTCCAGTGATGGAGATTCCACAACAGCCTAAGGCCATTTATTGCAGTGATTAACCACCCTGACAGTCAGGAAGTTTCTCCTGATGTCCAACCTAAACCTCCCTTCCTGCAGTTTCAGCCCATTGCTTCGTGTCCTGTCCTCAGAGGCCAAGAAGAACAATTTTTCTCCCTCCCCCTTGTAACAACCTTTGATGTACTTGGAAGCTGTTATCACGTCCCCTCTCAGCCGGCTCTGCTCCAGGCTAAACAAACCCAGGTCTGTCAGTCTTGCCTCAGAGCTCGTGTTTTCTAGACCTTTCATCATGTTTGTTGCTCTTCTCTGGACTTTCTCCAATTTGTCCACATCTTTCCTGAAATGTGGCGCCCAGAACTGGACACAAGACTCCTAACCAGCACGGAGCAGAGCGGTAGAATTACTACTTGTGTCTTGCTTACAACACTCCTGCTAACACAGCCCAGAATCATGTTCGCGTTTTTTGCAGCAGCATTACACTGCTGACTCAGGTTTAGCTTGTGATCCACTCTGACCCCAGATCCCTTTCCGCAGTTCTCCTTCCTCAGCAGTCACTGCCCATTGTGTACGTGTGCAACCGACTGTTCCTTCCTAAGTGGAGCACTTCGCATTTGTCCTTATTGAATTTCATCCTATTTGCCTCAGACCAATTCTCCTGTTTGTCCAGATCATTCTGAATTATAATCCTATCCTGCAAAGCACTTGTAACCCCGCCCGGCTTGGTATCGTCCGCGAAGTTAATAAAGTGTGCTCTCTATGCCATCATCTAAATCATTGGTGAAGATATTGAACAGAACCGGACCCAGAACCGATCCCTGCAGAACCCCACTCGTTCTGCCCTTCCAGCATGACTGTGAAGCACTGAGCACTACTCTCTGGGAACGGTTTTCCAACCAGTTCTGCACCCACCTTCTAGTAGCTCCACCTAGGTTGTATTTCCCTAGTTTGTTTAAGAGAAGCTCATTCGGGACAGTATCTAAGGCCTTACTAAAGTCGAGATATACCACATCTACTGCCTCCCCCTATCCACAAGGCTTGTTATGCTGTCAATGAAAGCTAGCAGGTTGGTTTGACACGATTTGTTCTTGACAAATCTATGCTGATGGTTAATTATCACCTTATTATCTTCTAGAAATTTGCAAATTGATTGCTTAATTATTTGCTCCATTATTTCTCTGGGTACTGAAGTTAAGCTGACTGGTCTGTAACTCCCCCGGTTTTCCTTATTCCCTGTTTTGTAGCTGGGCACTATATTTGCCCATTCCAGTCTGCTGGAATCTCTCCCATCTTCCATGACTTTTCAAAGATAATCGCTAATGGCTCAGATCTCTTCCCAGTCAGCTCCTTGAGTATTCTAGGATGCATTCCATCAGGCCCTGGTGACCTGAAGACATCTAACTTGTCTAAACAACGAGAGTCCGGTAGCACTTTAAAGACTAACAAATTTAATTTCTGCAGGCATAAGCTTTCGTGGGCTGTAACCCACTTCGTCAGATGTAAGGAATAGAAATCAGAGCGGGGGTATATATATACGTCCAAGGGTAAGGAACAACAATGGGGAGGGTAGATAAAAGCAAAGTCCAGTCAGTTAGAGTAGATGAGGCCTATTCACAACCCTTGATCAGAAGGTGAGAATGTGAGAACAGTGACAATTACTTCTTGTAACGAGAGAACCATTCCAAGTCCGGGTTCAGACCCAGTCTGACTGTGTCAAGTTTGCAGATCAGTTCCAGCTCTGCAGTTTCTCTCTGAAGTCTGGTTTTGAAGTTTTTTGTAGAAGTATGGCAACTTTCACATCAGTAATTTTTAACTTGTTCCTTCCCTATTTTAGCTTCTGATCCTGCCTCGTTTTCACTGGCATTCGCTGTGTTAGACGTCCAACTGCCACCAACCTTCTTGGTGAAAACCGAAACGAAGAAGTCATTTCGCACCCCTGCCATTTCCACATTTTCTGTTATTGTTTTTCCCCCTTCATTGAGTAACAGGCCTACCCTGTCCTTGGCCTTCCTCTTGCTTCTAATGTCTTTGTAGAATGTTTTCTTGTTACCCTTTGTGTCTCTAGCTAGTTTAATCTCGTTTTGAGCCTTGGCCTTTCTAATGTTGTCCCTGCATACTTGTGTTATTTGTTTATATTCATCCTTTGTCATTTGACCTAGTTTCCACTTTTTGTAGGACTCGTTTTTGACTTCTAGATCACTGAAGAACTCCCGGTTAAGCCCGGGTGGTCTCTTGCCACACTTCCTATCTTCCTTACGCAGTGGGATAGTTTGCTCCTGTGCCCTTAATAACGTCTCTCTGAAAAGCTGCCAGCTGTCTTCCTCCCTGTTTGTCAAAATCAAATCGAGAACGGCCTCTCCCCTAGCAGCTCTCTCCACCTGCTGAAATGAAAAGCTGTCTCCAATACACTCCAAGAAGGTGTTGGATAGTCTGTGCCCTGCTGTGCTATTTTCCCAACAGATCTCGGAGTAGCTGAAGTCCCCCATCACCACCAAGTCCTGTGCTTTGGATGATTTTGTTAGTTGTTTAAAAAAAAAGCCTCATCCACCTCTTCTTCCTGGTTTGGTGTCTGTAGCAGACCCCTGCCAGGACATCACCCTCGTTTTTTACCCCTTTTATCCTTACCCAGAGACTTTCAACAAGCCTGTCTCCTATGTCCATCTTAACCTCAGTCCAAGTATGTACATTTTAATATATAAGGCAACACCCCCTCCCTTTTTTCCCTGCCTGTCCCTCCTGAGCCAGCTGTCCCCTTCGACACCAGTCTTCCAGTCATGCGTCTTATCCCGCCAAATCTCTGTGATGTCATAGCCGCGTTTATTGACTAGCGTCTCAAGTTTTCCTGCTTATTCCCCATCTTCCTCGCATTCGTATACAGACATTTAAGATACTGATTTGATTCCCCCCTCACCCCCAGTTTTGTCCTGTCTCTCCCCTACCCCTGCTCCCCCCAAATTCCAGCCCGTCTCCCAGGTCTTTTTGAGTTACCTGTGGGTTTTGGTCACCTAACCCCTTCAGACCTAGTTTAAAGCCCTCCTCACTGGGTTAGCTAGTCAGATATACATAGGCTCAGTAGAATTCTCCTTACAGGCATCTGCAAAGTTCTGGCTTTTCCCCGGCATTCCCATGGGAGCGGGACCCCTGAGTTCTTCTCCCTACCATCGGACTGGGGCTTTTGCTGGGAAGTGGGGGTCCAATGGCAGACCCCGCTTAGACGGCGAGCACCACCCAGCGCCGTGGGCACACTAGAATGGCAGCCGGCATTTCAAACGGCGGCAGGTTCAAAACGGATCAGAGGCGACAACTTTCAGACAAGGGGGATTAGCCTGAGGAACTCACCACCACAAGAAGCAACGGAGGCCAAGAACCCGGCATGATTTAAAAAGGGACGGGATATCTGTGTGGGTAACAAGCCTCCGCAGAGCAAGCCTGCTGACAAAAAAACTCCTGCTAACAGGACCTGAGCTGGTCTCTGCCTAGTAAAAGTGGGGGCACATTCTCCAACAGCTGCTATTCTGACACTTGTCCCCGGAGCAGTTGGTGCCGGCCACTGTCCGAAACAGGAGACAGGGCGAGATGGACTACGGTTTGGCCCAGTCTGACAATGCCTGTGGTTCCTATGGCTGAGAATTCATCAGTGACTATTTTAATTCACCGTTTCAGGTACTTGATCAGGACCAAGATCAGGGCCCTGCAGCAGCAGCTGCCACACAGATGCAGTGTGAGAGGCAGTCTCTGCCCCAGAGAGCCAGCAATCTACATAGACAAGCCAGCCCCCGGGGGTAGGGATGTGGGGGGGGAGGAATAAGAAGCAGAGAGATCAGAGCGGGAGAGCTGCAGGCCGTTTGGTTTCCTTCGGGTTTGGTATTTGTTTTGGGCAGGGTGTTGCTGGCAGCGGATCAGGCCAGGATCCACAGACTCCAGTGGGGCTTGGCAGTTAAGAGAAGGTCAAAGGAAGGAGGAGGGGGCATCGAAGGGGGGCAAAGGAGAGGGGGTAGGAAGGGGGACCTGGGGGCAGCTGGAGCGAGGCTGAAGGGAAGGCTAGGGCGGGGAGGGGCACACGGCTACTCAGCAGAGGGGAAGGAACGACCCAGATATTCCCCGTAGAAGGGGAACCAAAGAGAGAGAAGTGGGTGGCTCCTGGCTCCGGCTCTCAGCATCTCTCTGCGTTGGCACCGAGCGGGGAGGAAATATGGAAGGGGAACCAGCACCCGCCTGACAGGGCTCCCGGACAACCACCTGGTCACGCCGGCAAAGCAGCCCCCCCAGAGGGAGCTGCCGGGGGGGGGGGGGGAAGGTGGGGGTGCTTCCACTCAACCCCACATCCCATCGGGCTTCGAAAGACGACTTGGCCCAGGGCGGGTCCCCGCGCCCCTGTCCCTGGACACCCAGCTGGGTCCTTCCCAAGGGGACCATCACCCCCCATAGCAGGACATGTTTCCGGCAGGTGGGATCCTCCCCGCCGGGGGGGCTCTTTTCTCAGGACAGGGACACCCAATTCCCTTGCCAAGGAGCCTGGCCCCAACCCCGGCAGCAGGGCAGACCCCGGCCCGGGGCCACGGGGCTGGGCTGGAGGCAGGGACTTTCCCCTGGGGCTCGGACCGGCGGCGGGCAGCAGGGGAGCTCAGGAGCCGGTGCCGGCGACCGCGGGGGGCAGGCGGGGCCCGGGGGATGGAGGGAGACGCTCACCTGGCT